>NC_092872.1:170933196-172322363 GCF_028372415.1 Notamacropus eugenii
GAAATCCTTTCAGCTTTAACCTACCTACATTTCCCTGCCAGGGAAGAAAGACTTCTTTAAAGGAGTTACACCTGAACTAAGCCTTAAAGGAAGCTAAGACTTTTCAAAGGGAAAAGCAGAGAGTCGATGTAAAATCTCGGAAGTGGGAGGTGGGAAGCTGAATTCTGATAACAGTATTTAAGAAAATTTGACTGGAATGTAGACTGCACAGAGTGAATTAATGTGAAATGTCTGAAAAAGTAGGCAAGATTATAAATTGCTTTAAATGTCAAGCAGAGAATTTCATATTTTATTTTGGAGGCAATAGGGAGCCACTGAAACATCTTGATGAGGAGAGTGCTATGGTTAGATCTATACTTTAGGAAGGATATTTGGGCAGCTATATGGAAGATGGACTGGAGAAGTGACTGGCAAGAGGGACTGGAGAGATAAAACAATTAAGAGTTGATTGAACCAATCTAGGAGAGAGTTGATGAGGACCTGGATGAGGGTGCTACTTCACAATTCTTCCCCTATCTCCATCACTCAAAAACCCCTTTCTTTTTGAGGTTCATGCCATCCAATCAAAATCCTGGTAGCTGTTGTCTGCAGACCTCCACCTTACTCCCCTTTGTTCCTCAATGAGTTCAGTACACAGCTCACAATTTTTCTTCCCTCCATGACTCCTGCCCTCCTACTAGGAGTTTTATATATATATATATATATATATATATATATATATATATATATATATATATATATATATATATATATATATATATATATATATATATATATATATATATATATACATACACTCCCTCAACTATCTTAACTACTTTGTTCCACAGTTTACTGACTTTCCTATGACATTCCTTCATTCCATGCCATAAAAGATAGGCATACCTTTGATCTTTCAGTCAACCACAAATGTACCACCTGCACATTCAAAAATTTCCATATCCCCTTATTTCACCATAGTCTATTGGCTTTTCATTTCTCCACTGCCTTTCTTTATAAAACCTTACTCTTACTCTGCACAGTAATCTCCAATCCCTTAACTCCTTAATTTTCTTCCTTTACACTAGCCACTCTCTTCTCTTTTCCTCATCTTGACCCCTAGCTATATCAATTCAGCTCTATTGTGTCCTTCTCTCTTATATCCTTAGCCCACTAATTATTTTGGCAGTTATGCTCTGCCAAGTCTCAGCCTTGGATTGCTCTTATCACATGTGCTGTTGAATGAAAGTGGAGAAAATAATGCCTGAATCCACTACAAATTTATACTATACAACCTCAATTGGCCCTTCACTGCTACTAGGCAAGCTTTCTATACCCTCCTTAGCAATTCAGTATCTGACTCTCCAAAGGAGCTCTTTCAAACCTTTTCAGACTGCCAGATGCAGCTGGGGGGTGTTGAATAAAAATGGCATGGCAGAAGCCTAAGAAGAGAAGATTAGAAAATTTGAAAAACCATACATGTTTCATCTGTTGTTTAAGTTTAAACTTAAGAGTTTAAGTCCTAGTGATTACACTATTTTCCAAACAAACACGCAAAATGCAAGTTAAAACCCATCAGTGGTCAAGTCTACCTGATACGTCTTAACAAGCAAGTGTTGGCAGATGAGTGTCTCACATTGTTGGGAAGTCCAGCATGTATTGGCAGGAATACGTGTGTGTCATATTTTGTTTATAATATGATGCTATATGGTTTCATGATGAAATATGGTGTCATCAAAATTTCATAAATTTACCATAAACTATCAAATTTAATACCCATCACTTTAAATATATATTTGAAATAATGAAAATTTAAGAAAAACTGTTGAAGGGTTAAAGAAAATAGATTTCCAGGGGGACACCAGATATTTTTTTTTGAAAAGGGGGCAGTAGGCCAAACAAGTTTGAGAACCTCTGCCTTAGGTATTAACCCCTCTACCTGTTTAAGCAATCCCATTTTTTCTCATCTCTTCCATCCCCTTTCCTCTGTCACCTCTACTCTATCAGTTATTCTCAATCTCTTCCTGTCCACCTGTTCATTCCCTTCTTTCTACAAACATACTCATGTATCTCCCATCTTGAAAATACTGTCACTTGATTCTTCCATCTCTGATAACTGTCACCTTTTTCTCTTCTGACCTTTGTGGCTAAATTCTTCCCCGCTGGGACCCTACCTGTGTGTTCTCATTTACACAAAATCAGTCACAATGACAACATCAACTTGCATATGAAACATTTGCTAAACAAGAAGGGAAAAGTCAGAATAATCATGGCACCTACTGAGTAGAATGAAAAAGCAAGAATATTGAAAACACCCATCACAATCCAGTTGTAAATCTACATCATACTCTTCTACTAATATGCTATATTCATGAAGGAAAGTGGGTATAGACTTACAGAATCTTAGCAATGAGGCATATGAATAGGAAAATCATGATGCTCAGGACATCTGGACTACATGATTCTGGACTACAGGCTTTGATATCCTGAATAACTTTAGGTAACTGAATTTGATGTACAAACATAATTTTCTACTAGCTTCTCCCCTTCTACTTCTCACAACTCTCCTGCTGAGCAAAGTCAATTCTTTGCTACATTTGGGCTAATGAAGTAGTGTTGAGCTCTTTTAGCCCACAGCAGGGGAAAGGTAAGTATCATATATTTTTAAGGAAAAAATATATCAGCATTACATTCTCTAAATGAAAAGTAACTCATTTATAACTGGATTCCATCACGACTATCAGGTCATCTCTCCATTGTCTATAAAAGGCTTTCCCTTTCTTAACCGGAAGAGAGCAGTAAAAGGCAACACAGTTTTTAGGACTCTCCATTCTGAGGCTATAGATGGTGTTAGAGGACAATAAGCCCTACAGTTCACACCTCAGCAGGATTCAGTTCTTTTAGTTCTTCAGATAGCTGCAGAGCCTGTCTTGCTTTAGTGAACTCTTTTAGCTGATTCAACCTTTTTCTAGCAATCAGCTCCAAACAAAGCATTTCTTTCCAGTCAGCATCATTCCTAGCAAAGTAGCTGAAGAGCCTTCCTGTTGGCTTCTTGGTATCTTCTAATGCTGAATTTTCAAGTTTTTGATCTTTTGTTTTCTGGTTTTTATAAGTAGTATCTTTTAGTTCCGTCTGTGTCTTCTGTCCCATATCATAAGTTTCATCTGATTCAGAGAGAGGAGGGGAGGGGAGGAAAAAATGATATCTGCTTAGAGAACATCAACACAGTATACAGGAGATGAATGATGAACTATTAAAGTAAGCTGAAAAGAAATAGATAGATGGATAGGAAAACCAGAAGAAAACAATGTATAGTAAAAGTGATGAGATATATGTCAATATTGTAAAAAGAGTTTAGTGCAGGGATGCTGGATGGGGAGAGCAAGGAAGGGTGCAGTGATTACAAGTCCTAGTTTGAATGATGAATAGATTTTGGGAAGTGAGGACAAAGGAGAGATGGAAAGAGGTTAAGATCATGAAATGTTAGACATCCAGACTATAGAGGTAGAATGGTTAGGGGTGACAGTGACACATACATACACACACATATCACATACATACACATACACACATATACATTAGAACATGTGTGTATATATTTATATATACATATATTCTAATTATATAATCATACACATATACACGCATCTAGTAAACGTCAAAGAATGAAAGGTTGCTGAATGATTGTGGGAGAGAGAGGGTCTGGAAATGATAATCGTGATAATAATAATGATATGAAAAATAACTGGCATTCATATGGTACTTTAAAGTTTGTAAAGAACTTTACAAATATTATCTCACTTTATCCTCACAACAACCCTGGGAAATAGGTACTATTATTATGCCCATTTTACAGATGAGGAAACTGAGGCAGAGGCTAAGTGACTTGCTCAGGGTGACACAACTAGTCCGTATCTGAGTTTGGATTTGAAATTATTATTAAGGACTATGTCTATGCTACCACCGAGTCAAATATATCAGGGTGCAAGAGATAAGGTTTACCCAATGCAAAGGATTATTAGGAATGCCATTTTTGGGGGGAAAGCTTATATTATGTGAATGTAAGAAGATGGAAAAAGTGTGAGATGAAGGTGTCTAAGATCAAGAAAGTTGTTCTGTTTAGAACAGATGTTTTTGAGGGCACAGTGAAAGAAGAGGGCAGGGCAGATCAACATAGGGACTTGAGAGATTAAGGCTAAGGTAGATGGGGGTTAGAAGGTAGGTTGTAGTAGAATGAGAACAATTTCACTCAGGCAGATGGTAGCTTTGAATGACAGAGACTGTAGAGGAGGAGGTGGAAGTTTGATGGTCATAGAATAGGGGAAGTTGTTCCATTTGACTGGGCTGTCACCCTCAACAGTTCTGAGATGTGGGATGACATTCTTTTGGTCGATCTCAAACATAAGATAAAAAGAAAGATTGGATCAGGCGTCTTGGTTGATGAATACCTAGTAAGCTTGATCCCCAAATCTTAACTCAGCTCATTTTCCACTCCAATTCCTTTGTCTCATCCAAAGATATTGCCCACCAAATAATACTCTGCATTTGGAATGCACCTTTGGTTTCTGGTTGGGTCTGGTGTTAGAAGTCCTTCTTTTGGATAAGGTCCTGGTGGTAAAAGGTCTCTTCATCAAGGACACTTAAGTTCCCACTGTCAGCTTCAGTTTAAACATTTATAAAATGGACACAATAATACTTAGACTGTCTTGAGATGTTGGGACAGCTTCCTGTTGGAGACAGGAAGACCAGAGTTTCAATTCTGTCTGAGATATTTACTGTCTCTGTGACCCCAGGGAAGCCATTTAACCACTTTCATTGTCAATCTCCCATCTGTAAACTGGGGATGGTAATAGCACTTACCTCACATGATGTTGTAACAATCAAACTAACTTTGCATAGAAATAGAACTTTGTGAACCTGAAAGTTCTATGAAACATGAGTTACTACTATAGATAATATTTATACACATATGTTTGTATATTATTATTATTACCTTTTGTTGTTCAGTCATTTTTTCAGTTGTGCCCAACTCTTTGTGAGCCCCTCTGGGGTTTTCTTGGAAGAGACACTGGACTGGTTTTCCATTTCCTTCTCCACTTCATTTTACAGATGAGGAAACTGAGGCAAACAGGGTTAAACAACTTGCCCAGTATCACAAAGCTAATCAGTGTCTGAAGCCGGATTTGAACTCAGGAAGCATAGTCTTCCTGACACTGTGCTTGCTAGCAGCCCTCATTATTATTCCCTACTGCACAACATTGTTAAGAGGTTCAAATATGGCTATATATGAAGTGCTTTGTAAACTAGAACGCGTTCAATATATTTAAGTCATTTTTATTGTTGTTATCACCATTAACACACCTACCCTGACACATTCAGTGATAATTCAAGCAAGTGAATTGCAAGAGAGATTATAAATTGCAAGATAACATGTGCCTCCATATTTCTGGTGCCTAGCTAGAGTCCCATCAGCCTCATCTTCTCTCTCTTTTTCTCTCTGTCTGTCTGTCTGTCTGTCTCTCTCTCTCTCTCTGTCTCTCTGTCTCTGTCTCTGTCTCTGTCTCTCTCTCTCTCTCTGTCTCTCTGTATCTTTCTCTTGTTCTCCCTGTGACTCTTAGTCTGTTTGTGCCCTCAATCAATGATCATTTGAACCTATTTTTTTGTGAATGGAGGCAGAGCTGTTTTGGAATTGCTGCCTGCCTCTCCCTTCCCCCTACATAACCTACTGCTTTTGGTTGCCCCCATCAGCTCTATTCTGTCTACTCATCAGGCTGATTGGAGTGCTGCTGTTACTGAGTCTTGAATGATCAAGTCAACCCTTCTAGATGGACTGAAGTTAATGGGTCTGACCACAAGTGACTAGTGGAATGGTTCCATAAGTGGTTCTGCCACTACTTTTAGACAAAGTTGGAGATAAGCTACTCTACAATTACAATATGCTGACTAGTGTGCACAGAAAAGACACTAATTGGATGCTGAGGACCTTTGCAGAAAAAAAGTCCAGCAGCTCCTAATAATGCAGTCTTCTAATTCACCTACAGCTCCTCAACACTTTCCTTTCACTGACACTGTGTATTTAGAGTTCCATGTGAACTCATCTGTTCTGTCTTAGGTTACATTTTTCTATGTTAATATAGAGAAATCTTTAAACTGACAGACACTGTCTTTCTGCCCATCGATGGATGACCTCTGGCTCACATCAGTCACTGCAGTCATTTCTTAGTTCTCCTAGTAAGTAATATTTACCTTTCAGCTTTCTTCAGTCTCCCCACCTCCACCTTTAAAACCCTTCTTTGAAACAGCAGACTTTGCCTCCCACTCCAGACATTTTTCTGTGCTAATCTTAATTGGGGAAAAAATCACTACAAATTGAATTTCTTTTCAGCACCTCCTACACATATCTATTAACTCCAGTATGTTAACAAATACAAAAATATTCACGTAAATTTTTTCCTCCAGTTAGAGAACATTGCTTCTTGTTCCAGGTTCCTTTGTTTAATGCCAATAGGTAGAAATTATCTCTATGTTTTATAATATTTTATAGTAATTTACCATGTTGTATTGACAGATGACAGGCAGTAGAAGGAATTGAAGGGGCATCAGACTAGAATTCAGAATGCATGGGTTTTAGTAACAAGTCTGCCATTTTGTAGCTGTGTAAATAGGAAGGCTTCAGTTTCCTCATTATTAAAATAGTCCTACTGTGGTTGTTGTGATGAACAAATGAGAGAATGTATGAAAAAGCATTGTATAAATAAAAAAGTGTTATAACAAAGTAAAGTATAATTATTGTTATTTTCGAAAAGGGCCTCCTCTTCTACCATTGACTCTTCTAAATCTTTCTGATGCTAATTCATTCATTAATCACTTATTTTACACATAACCTGTGTAAGATATTATTCCAGGCATGTTGCGGAATGCAAAGATGAATAAAGCATGATCCCCATCTCTAAGGAGACACAAGATTCAAGTAACTGAGTATAGAAGAACTAAAAGATTGCTGCAAATAGGATGCAATTAATTAGAATTTAGAAGAATTTTTGGCTAGATACAGAGAAATAGGGGAATGAAGGAATGGGGAATTTATCAGAGAAAGTTTCTTAAGGAAGTTCTAATAAGACTTGATAGGTAGAAATGGCGGGGAGTGGAAGGGAAAAGGAGTGAATAATACATACTGAGATTTTGTACTGAGGCTTTCAGTGAGTGAATGAAAGAGTTCATTGTTGAGGCCATATAGAGGAATGGAAAGATCAGAAGATATGGGGGTTTAACCTTAGTTTTTCCACTTAGAGCCAGAGAATCATGGAACCACAGAGCTCAAAGGGACCTCAAAGGCCATCTAGTCAAACCTTATCTGAAATATGAATCTTATCTACAACAGACAGTCTACCATAAGTAAACTGAAAAGCAGTTTTCGTTGATGTGTCTAGAGATCTGCATTTGATCCCATGTTCTGTTTTGTTTAATGACTTTGGTAAAGGCATAGGTGATGTGTTTATGAAGTTTGTAGATGACCCATAGCTGAGAGGGATGGTTAAGATTCATAAAATTTAGAGACTAGAATAATGAGACAAATGTAAGAAGGTGATATTTAATAGGAATAAATGCTTACACATAGGTTTTTTAAAAGTACTAGTGTTTAAAAAAAGTCAGCTGCACAAGTTATAGATGACAAAAGACGGTAGTTTACACGAACGAACACACATTTGAAGAGAGGAGAGATGGCCTGTCAGGGCTTCTTAAATTTTTTCCACTCATGACTCCTTTTGTGTTTTGGCATCATTTGTTGGCACTGTGTGGCATGATGGCATGTGCAATGCAAAGTGAGTATGCCTTTTATTCAGAAGGAAGGCCATAGTGAATTTACACGATGCAAAATGGGCAATGCACTGCCAGAAACACCTTGGATTTATTATGCACTTGATTTTTAATTAATTTTTGGTTATTGTGCGTTCAGAAAATTTTTACTGTTGGTAATGGGTTCACAAACAATGCTTTAAGAAGCTCTGACCTAGATTGCCTCTGAGATCCCACGTTATTTTATTTTTTTCATTTTGTATGAGATAACTGAGTTGCACTTGTCCAAGGTTGTACAGGTAGTAGCCATGGTGGGATTTGAAACTGCGTCCCTTGACTCCAACTATATATCATGTTCCTTAATAAATCAGTATAGAAGTACATTATATTACATTATATAGAAGTACAGTGAACTTAATGGAGACACAAGAATGGGGAAAAATTAATCAAAATGATGACTTTGACCACTGGTAATTGTGATGATTATATCTGGTGAGAATTTTTCTTTAAGATTCCATTCAGTTCACTTAAAGCAATCTTATGGAATATCAGAGGAAGAAGATAAACCAGACTGTTGGACATGGTCTCCTCTGCTCCCAAAGTAAAAGCCACCTCTGGTTCTGATGTCTTCTAAATGAATATAATGTCTAATAACAGGGTATAGATCAATAGAGTTCTGCAGGTCACAAAATACTTTCTTTTCAATAACCTTGTGAAAGAGGTGGTAAAAATATCATTAATTATTTCATGGATGAAGAAACAGATTCAGAAAGGCACAGGCACTTTTCCGTGATCACACAGGTAGTAACTGGTCAAAACCAGTTCATCTGAAAAAGGATTTTGGGGGTTTTACTTTAGGATTTTTTGGAGGTATTGATTTTACGGTGGACTCATCATAGGCCAACAGTGTGTTATGTCAGCCAAGAGAATTAACTCAATCTTTGGTTGCCTTTAGGGAAGGAGAATTTTTAGGACATAATAATCCCACTCTTTCTTGTTTAGATCACACCTCAACTATTGTGTTCAGTGCTGTGCATCATATTTTTTAAGGAAGGACATTGACAAGCTAGTCCTTGAGTTTAGGTCATATAAAAATCAGCGGAAGGAATTAGAAACAGTTCACCTGAATACCTGAAGACTTTGGGTGGGGAGAGAGTTGTCTGATAATCTTTCTCTTGAAGAGGGATTAGAATTTGTCTATTTGGCTTCAGAAGTCAAAACTAGGAATAATTGGTGAAAGTGTCAAGGAGTCATTTTTAGGTCTAAAGGAAGGAAAAAAAAATTGCCCAACAATTACCTGAAATAGTAATCTTATCTACGATTGATAGTCTACCACAAGACACATGTCAACTTGGAAATAAAATCTATAATCCTATGGTTATAGGAGAAAGAAATCATTAAAAGCTATCTTCCAAAAATTATTAGAAAGCTATTTCAGAGTGGATTGTACTGCATTAGGCTTCAGAAAGTAGTGGTTTTTCCCTCACTGAAGGTCTTCAAGCAGTGGCTGAATGTCCACCTCTTGGGCATGCTGCAGACGGCTTTTTTCTACTATAATTGGCATAGTTTGGACTTAATGGGCATCAGAGACCATCGCAACTCTGAAGTTCTATGATTCTGTGATACAGGTATAAAATATATGATATATAAAGTATATATTATATGTTTATACATATGTGTATATATTATAACATATATTTTTTATCTATATCACAGAATCAGAGTTGGAATGGATGTGAGTGCATGTGTATATACATGTGCATGTACACATATGTTTTATATACATACACATATATGTACAGGTATATATACATATATACACATGTGTGCATATATGTATATATATATGGAGAGAGGGAAAGAGAGAGAGAGAAAGTGAGAGAGAGAGAGAGAGAGAGAGAGAGAGAGAGAGAGAGAGAGAGAGAGAGAGAGAGAGAGAGAGAGAGAGAGAGAGAATGTGTATTATATATTCTGGGCAGGTGCTACAGATAGAGAATGAATCTCGAGCTGTAAGAGGAGAGCAGGCTGAATAAAATTTGGGAATATATGCTTGAGTCAATGATTTCATACTGCTCAATGCTATAAAATTCTATCTCTTTTTATTTTATCTTAGATCAATAAGCAAGGATTTATTGAGCCCCCATAATGGCCTTAACACTGGTTTTAAAGCTGTTGTGACTAATGTAAACAGTATCTATGACACGGACCTAGCATTCATGCTATTTGCAGTCTCACTGCAAAGTCATTCATTCTTTGTTTCCTCCTCTGTAAAGTAAGGGAGTTGTACCCCTAAAATCTCTTGCATCATAAAATCTTCTGATCCTACAGTTATAGGAGGAGAAAAAATTATTGAAAGAGCATGAGTTGTCTTCACTTAGTCCATATTCCATGAAATCATGACAGACTGAAAGAAGGGTTCATTGAAGAGGGGTTAGTGTTTTGGGGTTTGGAGTCAGAAGGCATAGATTTGAGTTCTAGCTTCCCTTCTGCTCTCAGTGTAATGCTAGGTAAGTCACTTAGGTTTTCTCACGTTTCGTAATTTGTAAAATTAGGGATTTGGAAGAGATGACCTCTAAGGTCCCTTCTATGTCTCTAAATATATGATGCTCTGAACATTGTCTTCATAATGGGAATTTTTTTTTGACTAAAGGGCTTGATCATTATCTTGGGCTGCACCCCCAAGATGCATAGGCGAGTGTTCCAATAAGTTTTAATGCAGTTTTAAGTTTTAATGACTCCAGAAGTATAAATAATAAAAATTTATTTAAAAGTATTGTTTAAAAATATAATTATTTAATTTTTAAAAAATGTTATTTCCTATTAAAATTAAACATAATTACTTTCTTGGGCTATATTTTACTCCAGTTTATTTTTGAGTCACTTTTACTTTACCCTCCAAAAGTTGTTGGGGCAGGTGGTTGTGAAGATACTCTTGAGATTCATCCTTTGTTCTAGAAGAGGAGCTTGAAACTCAAAGAGTAAAACTGGATCCCAAGCTTGGTAGTAGAATTATCAAAGCTTGGGGCTGAGTTGTGTACGATGTGATTCTAAAAGAACAAAATTAGGTAGGAAAAGGTTAAAAGGAGAAATTATCTCATTAAAAACTGAGCATGAAAGGAAGAAATAATACAGAGAAAACTGGTAGGGGTGGAGAGCTGGTAATATTGGGACCTTACTGTCATCTGCATTGAAGAGGAAATAACATATACATCTGAAGAGGTTTAGAAGTCCTCTGTACTTCCTGAGAAGTAAGAAAACTGGGGAATAGGGTAGGGTAGGGACTTTTAGAAAGGTGTATTGATTAAGCCCAGGAGCGTGGGCTGAAAAGATAAGGGGAGGACTTTTAGAAGGGAGGGTAAAGTAAGGAATAAGAGAAAAGGGGAGAAGACAAGAACTGGTGTAAGAACTTTCATCAGTTGCTGCTCAGAAATTGGAGGGAATTGTATTTGTAATCTTAGCCTTAATATCGTATAAAAAAACAAAGTCGGGATGCATAAATGACAGTTTTGACATGATTCCACAAGAAAAAAATCTAATAGAAATAAATCAATTGAATGAGGTGGCCAGGAAAGAGAACCTTTTCTACCGATCCACCAGACCACTAGATGGTGCTGCAACCAGGTGACCTCCAAACAGAAAAATTCCTCAACTGAATTTGGTTCTTTCTTTTGTCAGCCTTATAGGTCTTACAGGTATCATTGGTAGGGGGACCAGTGCTCTCTTCTTGGTTCTCACCCTGGTTTACAGCATTTTATAAGACTACAATTATAATGCCATCAGCGATCGAGAGCTATAAGAGACATTGGAGACCATCCAGTCCATCCTTCATTTGATAGATGAGGGAACAATATCTCAGAGAAGTGACATGATTAGCCCAAGGTCATCCAAGTAGTAGTCACAGAGCTGGGATTTGAACCCAGATTCTCTGACTTGAAATCCAGTACTTTTTTTCCCTCACTGTCTTCTTGAGTTTGATTAGGTCCATTTCTACATAGGCAAGTCAAAGTTCCTAACTAAGTAATCAGGGGACAAAGAACATAGAGCCAAAGTAAGTTGCATCTATAGACTTCAGTCATCTACTATCATACCACTATAAGGATTATTCCCATGGTCATTCTCCTTCCAGACAACAGGCTCTTCATCCACCCCACCTCCTGGGTTCACCCTCATTTGCTGCTAGTCCAAATTCTAGGCATAACCTCCTTTTAACCCTTTAATTATTTTTTCTCATGTTTTTTTAATTTTTAATTTATGGAATAAAACAAGCATTTCCATAACATGGCACAATAAAAAAAGAGGATTGTACATGAAACCACAAATCTACTATATACAACTTGCTTTTCATTTCAAATATACAACAAAATCATCATGTAATTTTTTATTTTTTCCCTTCCCTCCCTCTCCCTGCCCTACCTATTTATAGACATAAATAGGTATATATGCATAAATTTATTTTATATGTATTTCTACTTATCAGTTCTTTCTCTAGATTCAGATTAAAGTCCTCTACTGTTAGAGTGTTACTGTCTGTCTCTTCTTGTAATTCATTTATCTTTTCTTTTAAAAATTTGGACATTATGGTATTTGGTCCATATCAGTTCAGTATTGATATTGTTTCATTGTGTATGGTACTTTTTTATCAAAATGTAGTTACCCTGTTTATCTCTTTTAATGATATCTATTTTAGCTATAACTTTATCTGAAATCATAATGGCGACCACTGCCTTTTTTTTTGCATCACCTACAGCATAATAAATTCTACTCCAACCTTCCATTTTAACTCTGTGTGTATCTCTCATTTTTAAATGTGTTTCTTGTAACAACATATTGTTGTTGTTGCTGTTGTGTTCATCCTTTGTTTTCAAAGAAGACCACACCATCAGAGAAATGATGACCTGACCTGCACTTGACTTTGTTTTGAGTGAGGGAGGGCTGTGCAAGGTCACCAATCTCCAACACCCAAAATATAGAGCATAGAAAAAGCACCAGATTTGGAGTCAGTCATCCTAGATTCAAATGCTGATTCTGTTGCGTGTAACCTGTGTAACCTGTGTGACCTTGGACAACTCAGTTGACCTCTCTGGGCCTTATTTTCCTAATTTTAAAATGAGGGAGCTGAATTAGATGATCTTTAATCTCCTCTCCAGCTCTACTTCTATGATCCTACAATCTTTGCAAGGGGAAAATCTAGTCCTAGGCTTGTCACTTGGAAATAATCCTGTTTTAACTCAAGTCCAGTTTTCTTCATCAGGATCATAGCTCCTTGTGACCCCTCTGCATGTCTCTACCCTCCCCCCTATCCCTCTGCTTCAGATAGGTAAGTGGAGGAAACCTGGATTAGAGATTCAAAGATACAACAGACCTTGAGTATCATCCAGTCAAATTGTCTTATTTTACTGATCACAAAATGAAGAACCTGAAGTTAAGTAGCTTGCTCAGTCACACAATTAGTAAAAAGCTGAGCTAGGATAGAAACCTCAATAAATATGTGATTTTCTAGATCAGGTGAGGAGGTGGGGTTGAGGAAGTAGTGACATTAGCTATGTGCCCTGTGCATTGCCCATCCTTTAGTAACTTGAACTGTGGGAATTAAAATTATCCAACCTACAATAAGAGAGATTGAGGTAGAGTTACGAGCCAATGGTACTTTATTAAAGGGTCCGTGGTCCCCTCTGATGAAGTAGACTTCAGATCTTCCTCATGATCTGAGATGTTCCGTCCTTCCAGGACCCTATTTTTATGGGGTTAGATATATAGATATTCAAGAATGACATACCAAATACAGAATAATTTCATTAATTGACATATGACACATAAGCAAAAATGATCTGTCAGCACGGTCACAAATTGGGTGAAGCAAAGAATATCTCCACTGGTCATAAGATGGTCACCTGCTCATGTTGGACAACAGAGAATGGTCAAGAGGTACAAAAATAAATTGGGGGACTTCCCATGTAGTTGAGTCACCCCTGTCACATTGGGTATGATCACCATGACAAGGAAAAACAAGAGTTGAAGGTTTCTAGTAAACTTCCTATGATTAAGCTAGTGAATTTACAATCTGCGGTTCATAGCTCTGAAGCCTAATACACAGAACTTATAATCGCTACCATTATAGAATCATATCAAATTGATTGATACCAATTGGAAGAGAGTAGGGAGTCCTCAATGAACCAACTTTTTCAGAACTGTATGATTTTGAATAATATTTGTCCTCTCTGGGCCTCAGTCCCTGAGATTCTGTTCCCAATGAATCCATTGGTGCTATGTCAGCTGTGAGGGCATCATCTCTATCAGCTCTGGTCAAGTCAGAATAAGATAAATTCCAAAGAATAAACATAAAAGAGGAGATATGGCTGTTGAATCTTCACTAATACCCACATCTTCTCCTCCTCCCGATGGCTTGTGACTGAAGTGAAGGTCTTCCTCTTGCCCTGGTTGCCAACCCACTTGCTGTCATTGTGTGCAAACATTAGTCAATACAATGTCTGAATATTCCTATGTGGAAATCTCCTCTCTAAAATGAAAAGGTCTTCACTCTCTGAAGGAAGGCACATGGTGCCCTCTGTCATTTTTACCCTTTGCTTAATCTTCCACTTTCATCCCCCATCTTCCCTACATAAATTCTTTTCCTTAGTCGACCCATTTATGGTGCTAATCTGGAGAGCAGAACACTTAGAGGGAGCATTGGTGAATGAAGCAATTTCTGATATCTTTCCTTCTAGTCCCAAACCTAAACAAAACACCTCTCCTACCATATGGAAATAGTAAAATGAGGCATATTCATTGCTAGGTGACACATTGCAATAGCACAGCTATTTTCAGCTCTTAACACAAGTCATTAGAATTTGATGCACAGAATGTCTAATTAATGCACAGTAAGGTTGAGCTGTGTGGAATGGCCCACTTTTTCTACCAGAATGTTTCAAAGACAACTAAAGAATTTGTGATTCTAGCTTTCCAAACAGAAATAACTAAATATGTCCTTCAATACAGATGGTCTGTCCCAGAATTTGATTTCCAAGTTGAACTCTATGTAGCAGTAAATGATTTAGTTTTATTCAAGCCTTGAGTGAAGAGTATTGAAAATTGTCACCATTACTCATTATCTTTCCCACTAAACTCACCCTTCTTTTAAAGTTCTCTATTTCTATTCAGAGCCATTCTAATTCCCCAGTTTTACAACTTTGGAGTCATGCTGCACTCTTCACTCTCCCTTACCCCAGACATCTAATCAGTTTCCAGTCCCATCAATTCTACCTGCACAACAGCTATCCATCCCCTTCTTTCTACTCTTACCCAACTGATCATCACTTTCATCTAGATTGTTGCAATAATTTCTTAAATGGATTTTTAAAATTCTCTCTCTGTCTCATTTCTCTACCACCTCCAACCCATCCTCCACAGTGTTGACAAAATAATATTCTTAAAGTAGAAATTTGATGATGACATCAAGAAACTCAAGTGGTTCCCTATTACTTCTTGGATTATTTTTTTGTGTGATAATTTTTCTTATTATTTTATTTTTCCCCCAATTACATGTAAAAGCAATTTTTAACATCTGCTTTTAAAATTTTGAGTTCCAAATTCTCTCCTTTCCTCCCTCTTCCACCCCCATCCTCATTGAGAAGGCAAAGAATTCAATATAGGTTATACATGTGTAGTCGTGCAAAACATTTCTATAATAAGTCATGTTGTGAAAGAAAATATAGACTAAAAATAAAACCCTCAGGAAAAATAAAGAAAGCAAAAAAATGTGCTTCAATCTGTATTTAGACACCATTCGCTCTTTCTCAGGGATGGATAGCATTTTTCATCACAAATCCTTCAAAGTTGTCTTGGATCTTTGTATTGCTGAGAATAGCTAAGTCATTCACAGCTAATCATCTTACAATATTGCTGTTACTTTGTACACAGTACATTTCACTTTGCATTAGCTTGTGTAAGCCTTTCCAGATTTTTCTGAGCATATTCTGCTCATCATTTCTTATAGCACAATAGTATTCCATCATAATCACATGCCACAACTTGTTCAGCCATTCCCCAATTGATGTGCATCCCCTTAATTTCCAATTCTTTGCCACCAGAAAAGAACTGTTACAAATACCTTTGTACAAAAAATCCTTTTCCTTTTGTTTTTTTTAATCTCTTTTTTCATACAGACCTAGTAGTAGTATTGCTAGGTCAAAGGATATGCATGGTTTTATAGTCCTCTGTACATATTTCTAAATTGGTCTACAAAATTGTTGAATCATTCTGTAGAGTTGTGAATCAGTTCATACTAATAAGTTCATATAGTTCTACCAACAGTTCATGAATGTCTAATTTTTCCTACATCTCCTCCAACATTTGTCATTTTCCTTTTCTATCCTGTTAGCCAATCTAATAGGTATGAGGTAGTACCTTAGACTTGTTTTAATTTGTATTTCTCCAATCAATGATGAGTTATAACATTTTTTCACATAGCTCTAGATAGCTTAGATTACTTCATCTGAAAACTGTTCCTGTCTTTTGATCATTTATCAATTGAGGAATGGCTCTTTTTTAAAAGATAAATTTAATTCAGTTCTCTATATACTTGAGAAATGAGGCCTTTATCAGAGAAACTTGCTTCAAAATTTTTTTCGTAGTTACTATTGCTTTCTGTATTTCCCTCCATCCCTCCTATTCCTCCCACCCCATTTGTTCTATTCTCTCTCCTTTCACTCTGTACCTCCTCAAAAGTGTTTTGCTTATGACTACCCCCTCCCTCAATCTGCCCTTTTTTCCATCATCCCCCCTCCCCTTCTTCTATCTTCTTTCCCTTCTACTTTCCTGTAGGGTAATATAGATTTCTCACCCAATTGAGCGTGTATGTTATACCTTGATGAAAGTAAGGTTCACTCACTCCCCCCACTTCCCCTCTCATTCCCTCCACTGTAAAAGTTGTTTCTTACCTCTTTTATGTGAAATAATTTACCCCATTCTATGTCTCCCTTTCTCTTTCTCCTAGTACGTTCCTCTCTCACTCCTCAATTTTATTTTTTTTTGAGATATCATCCCTTCATATTCATCTCACACCACATCTAGGCTTAAATACAAACCCTTCTGTTGGGCATTTTATTTCTTTCTGAACTTGACTCTAATCTGCCCTTTTAAGATAATTATACACACACAATCTAATTCCTCACACACAGTATAATTCAGCCCAACTAGTCACCTGCTGTTCCTTATACAAAACTTTCCATTCTTTATATTTCCTTTTGCTGATCTTTGCTTATGCTCCCTCTCCTTTCCTTCTTAGAATCCTCAGTTTCTTTCAAAGTTCATCTCAAACACCATTGGGACAGGTCAGTTTTTCTGTCTATGTTGTATATTTTGTAAATACTTAGTTGTAAACACATTGTGCCTGCTGATAGAATGTAAGCTTTCTGCAGGTAAGGATTATTACACTTTTGTTTGTTCATCCATAGCACCTAGCATAGTGCCAGAAACGTGCACACTGATACAACTTGGTCTCTGTCTTGGAGAATGAGAATTGGTGTTATTGTCAGGATACCTGTATAGCAAGAAGTCATAAGAATACCATATATCACCTTCCTAAAAACTTAGTTAGCTGTGATCAGAAGAGGGGCATAAGTCCAGATCTACATGAATGTATCAAAGGATCCAAAAAAAAATGCAATAGAACTTGTATCTAATTGATCCTGATAAGTTACATCGGTTCATATTGACAGCAGTCCATAACAAGGACAAAGTGAAGTATACTGATCAGCTACCAATTATATATTAGTTAGATAAAGGACAGACCCAACTATATAATTTACTAAAAAAACCCTTACTCTTAGAATATAATAGTTGTGTTAGAGCTGGAAGAGACTCTAAAGTCCTTCGTGAACAAATGTCTGCCTTGGGCTGAGGTGACATCCTGATTGACTGGGGCTTACCCTTCTAGGAAGTGCTACTGGAAGAAGCTATTTCTAATCATTTAAAATCAACTCATGTTTTCATTATTTTATTAAAAGCAAAAGAAGCCAGAAGAATAGCATGGTAGGAAGAAGATCTATTTCTAAAATACTGACTTTGATAGAACTTAAGGGAAGAGGAGAGGGCCTGTGGGACTTAGACATCTTGAAGTTGGTTGTGATATGGGGGCCCGGAGGCAATGAAGATGCCCAACCAAGACGTATGATTTTGCTACACACACAATTTGGAATCAGATCAGCTGGGTTTTAATCTTTGTTCTGTTCACCTATTACCTGTGTAACCTTGACCTAATCACCAAATCTGCTTGGGTCTCAGTTTCCTCATGGGTAAAATGAGAGTTAGATTAGATGATTTATTATAATCCTATGTTCTTACTCACTCTTGTTCTATTGTCTCAACAACAACAATAATTTATATTTATACAGTTTCCTAGTATACAAAGTACTTCTTCACTCATTATTTTATTTAATAAGTCATTCTAATCCTGTCTTCTAGCATGGGGTGACTGGAATTTTGCTCCAGATGCCAACACCATGAGCTGTATCTAGTTCTAATGAACTAGGAAGCTAATGCTCTACTCGGAAGTGAGTGAATACCCAAGATACAGTCCATGGTGTTGCCATGTGGAGCAAAGTGCCAGTCACCCTAAGCTAATTCTAGCTCTGATCAGACAACAGGCTCTAACTCCTATCTCCAGCATCAGTTATTCTCAGCCATGGCTGCATCTTTGACTTCCCCTCCCACACTTAACTGATTTTAGTCTAAGCGCCAGAATTCCTACTCCTGGTTCTACTTTTAACTGAAAACCAATGAGTAGGAAAGGAGGTGGCTTACTATTGTTTCCTTTTTAAACAGGGTCCTCCCTATCATAAAAATGATACTGTTTGTTTGGACATATTGACCAAAGCAGCTGATTGTTTTGGCTTCTTGCACATCAACTATACACTCAGAAGTCCTCTGAGATTTGGGGAAAGTTATTCTTCTCTTCAATGACCTAGTTTTAGCCAAAATAGGACTAATAATATCCATTCACAGCTCAGTATTGCAAGGATTAGAGAGATAATATATGCAAATGTATGCATTCAGCTCCTCATGCAAAAGGAACTGTCTTAAGGCTAGGGCATTATTATCATTTACACTTTCTCCAGCATTCTTTATGCATAAACATTTCTCTGTCTGTGCTCCTGCTTCCCTTATCTCCTGTGGAATAGTCAGCTCTTAGACAGATTTGTCTTTGGTTTTTTCACTCTCCCTCGTTTAGCATCGCCTAACTGGGAGAACTGGATTGGAACTAAAAAGGCCTTGGACTGGTTCAGCTATTAGGTCTCCCTGAGATCTTGGGAAAATCACTTTATTTCTCAGAGTCTTAATTTCCTCTCCCATAAAATAATAGAGGTATGCACAATCCTTCCTGCGGTTCTTTTTAGTCCATGACTAGTCAAAGGAATTATTATTCTTTTCAAGCATCTTACTGATTTGAGCAAGTCTATCTGTTTATATATAGACACATACCTTCCTATTTTAATAAACTAGAGATTCCATGGAAGCTTTTCTATAATCTGGATTTTTCTGTTTCCCATATTTAGGATATAAGATGATTTTATGGGAATAGGAGCTTGTCTATTTTCAGTACCAGTTTCTAAAGGAGCTACTATTGAGCCCTCCGGCAATCCAGAGGTTACCCCATCCTAAGTCAGGGTTTCACCTACTTGAACAAGGATCATAGATTCCGAACTGGGAGGGACCATAGAATTCATTTTCTTCTTACTGATGAGAGAACTGAAATCTAGAGACTTGAAGTGATTGACCCAAGATTACCCTATTAGCAAGAAACAGAGATGGAATTTGAATTCAGACCCATTAATTCTAAAACTAAAACTTTTTCCTTCTCCTGGGTCATGTAACTTCCTGGCTACCTTCCTACTTATTTCCTTTTTGAGCTGTAACATTTCATATTACATTCTACTAATCATTTTTCATCAATTACCTGGATTTTTTCTGGTAAAAGTTGATTTTTAGGCCTGAATTATCTAGATAATTGGCTAAGTGCAGTTTTTCAGTTCATGAAATCTGGAGAGCCTGGAAGCAAAATAAATTGTATATTCTTGGAAGTGAGCATTTGGGGTTCCTTAAGTTCAACCTTTTGACCTGTACTTGATGATTGTGAGGAAATGGAGACTGTTATTTGTCCCATTTTGAAAAAGAAAAGGGATAAGTGTTCATAGAACAAACTCGAACATTCCCTTCCAGTGATGTAGGCCTCTGGGATAGAGGAAAATAGGCAATGAATACAAATTTCACAGAAGCTGGCCTTTCGTGACATTTGCACTGTGTTCTCCAGCAATTAAAGTTGCCTAACAATGAAGTAGGCAGACTCATACAGTACAGTAATACATTCTCCAGGACTGTCTCCTATCCAGAACAGTCAAGAATCAGGAAGAATGCAGAAAAGAAAGCACTCTGTCCACCCAAAATGGGTGTCACAAAAACCATGCACTGAAGTTCGTGTAATTTATTTATAGGAAAGCCCCTCAGATCCTCACCCAGAACCCGTCTACTGTGACTTTATAGATAATTCTGGCAAGCCTGGTTGTTTGTTTTCCAAGCCCACAACAGGTTGGAAGCAACAAATTAGAAGAGGAGAGAGTTGCTGTCAGAGACAGATGCATTGACAGCAGTGAGAGATGATATCTGACAGCAAAGTAACGGGACACAAAAACTTGGAAAAATAGATACAAGAATAAAAATAGCACAGTTGTCTGGACACATCAGAACTGGATTCAGTATAGTACAGCTCGAAGTGGAGGCTGGAGTGGGGGCTGGGCAGCCATGAAGCCCGAGGACAAATTGTGGTGAAAGCAAATAGTCATATCCTCCATATTGGGAACTGTGACCCTCCTGGAACTTCTGTTTAATACACAGTGCAAATTCAGTGAGCTTGTCTAACTCCAATGCCACCTTTTCTTTGACCCCTTCTCAGATTCCCTTCCGTTACTAAGACTTCTCCTCTCTAGCCTCACGAAAACTTTGTCTTGTAACTCTGTAAGGCATTTTGCAAGTACAGTCATTCCTCAGCATTCATGTGCTTAACTCATGACGTTAAGCATTATGGTGATTTTATTAGTAACCTCATTTTCACTTCTGTGCTGGCAACCTAGGTACAGTACAGAAAAAAAAAGAGAGACGTGATGTGCCCAAGTCTGTGGAGCCCCTGGTATCTTACTAGCTACTTCATTTGTCTTGTTCATTCTACCCTTGTGTAAAGAGCACCTTGTGTGTTTGTTGCACGTTTTCATTGTTTGCCTTTAAAACTCAAGTTTTGCGGTACGCTTATGCCACTTGAGTGCAATGCAAGTGCTTTAGGCTCTAATCCTGTGTGCAAAGCCCATGATGTGACCTAGTGAGAAGAAAAGATGTTAGATCAACTTCTGACTGGAATGTCTGCAGCTACTGCCAGCAGTGAGTTTGGTGTTAACTCAGTAACGATTAGTTAGATCCACAAAAAGAAGGAAAGTACTGGTAAAAGTGTTCATAAATCCATTCTGGAAAGTGCTAAAGTAACTTCTCAAGTGAGTGGTGAGGGAATTAAAAAAAATGGAAAAGCAGCTAAGTTTGTGAGTAAATGAGATTGTGGAAGAATGAAAAAGTGTGATCGATATAGTTACCATTCACTTCCAAGGCTAACAAATTTATAAGCATATAATGAAGCTTCAAGAAAATGTGTGAAGCCTTTTTTTTAGCTAGCCTGAGGTGGGTTCATCATTGGTTTCAAAGATGTGAAATTTTCTGGTGAAGCTGGTTCTGCTGACGCTGTGGCTGATACCAAATTTCAGAACATGAGCATGCTGATTGAGGAAAATGATTCACTAATAGAACATATGTTTAATGCCAATGAGACTGGTCTGTTTATGAAACAGGAAGGAAAGCACACATATATAGTAAAAGCCATTGCCAAATCCCTTGGGTTAGACTTTTAAGAATAGTTGTCCTCTATTGTTATGTGCCAATGCCAGTAGTGACTTCAAGTGTAAGCCACTAATGATCTACCAAACCCCAAATCCCAACATTTTGGAAAGGAAAAAGAAAAGGCTAGGATGCCTGTGCATTGGTGTTGGAATAGAAAAGCATGGATGACAACAGAGATCTGGGACTGGTTCAACAACTGCTTCATTCCAGAAGTAGGATTATCTCTGCAGGGAAAGAATCTTGCATTCCAGTTTCTTTTATTACTTAACACCAGAGTTCATCTTTCTGAGCAGTTGGAAAATGCTCCCCAAAACATGGCAGTTGTTTTTATGCCACCCATCTTTGATCCAGTCTATGGATCAGGAAATCATAAAATCCTTCAAGTCTTATTACACCAGGAATATCAACTGCCATGCCTGTGACTACTTGGAAATAAATCCAGAAATCACCATGATGCATATCCGAAAATGTCACTCTGATTCAACTCATCACCTACATTAATGTAGCTGGGCTGTCTTGAATAACTGCTAGAAAAAAAAAAGTATGCCGTGCTCACATCTGGGATTTTGAAGGCTTTAAAGGTGTTGATAAAGCAGTGAGACTGAATGTTGAAGCAATCATGAATTTAGTGCGCGCTGTCAGAAGTGAAGGGTTCAAGGATTTGGGAGAGGAAGATGTTGCTGACATCCTGCAGGAGCAATCCCAGGAGTTGATGCATGAAGAGTTAGAGGTAATCGCTCAGGAAGGTCTAAGGTCCCAGGACTGTACTACTCACAGTTTCTAAGCTTGAAGGGTGACTTGGCACAGTCATCCAGCTGGCTAGTGACATCAAGTCTGTTGATCTCATTATTGAGTAAAACCTCAAAGTTAAATGTCAGCTTGCCTCTGCTGTGCTCTCATACTCCAGGACCCTTACTGATTGCAAATGGTGCATGAAGCATATGTTGCTGGTAGATTATTTCAACCTGGTACATCCTTCATGATCTCCAGTGCCATCCACCAGTTATGAAGAGTATCAGAGTTGATGTTGAGACCTTAC
This sequence comes from Notamacropus eugenii, assembly GCF_028372415.1. Taxonomy (NCBI): domain Eukaryota; kingdom Metazoa; phylum Chordata; class Mammalia; order Diprotodontia; family Macropodidae; genus Notamacropus; species Notamacropus eugenii. The sequence goes on from NC_092872.1 coordinate 170,955,944, forward strand.
CAGTCTTGATGACTTCTGGCAGCAGTGACTGAAGTCCCAGCAATCACCTCCTTGTTTTTCCTCCTCCATAAACTCTAATCGTTCTCTATTGCCTCTAGATAGAATCAAACATAAATTTCTCTGTTTGACATTTAAAACTTTTCACAACCAACCCAGCCTATCTTGGGGATGACTACATGTTTTCACTATTTCTTTGCTATCTAGGGTTTCTGTGTAATATTGTTCTTTCTGATCAATGTTCATTTAGTGGAAAACTCACTGACTCCAAGTCAGAAGAACTAATTCACAGTCCTAACTCTATAACTGACTGGCTATTTGATCTTTGAATACTTACTCTGTAAGCCTAAGATTCCTTTTCTATAAAAGAGTCAACATTACTTAACTCATTTGGCTAGTATGGTGATGAAATGAGATTATTTACTCAGAGTGCTCTGTGATCACAACATATTATAATAATAAAAACTCATATTTATAGAGTTCTTTCAGGTTCACAAAGTGCTCTCTCTCTCTCTCAAATCTCTTTTGATCCTCAAAATAACCCTATGAGATAGATGCTATTATCCCCATTTTTTTCAGATTGCAGAGCACTTTATTTATTTTTCAATGTTTATTTATTTATTTTGAGTTTTCAACATTCATTTTCACAAAATTTTGAGTTCCAAATTTTCTCCCCATCTCTCCCCTCCCTCCACCCTCAAACACCATGCATTGTGATTACCTCTTCCCCCAATCTGCCTTCTATCACACCCCTCCCTTCCCTTATCCCCATCTTCTCTCCTTTCTCGTAGGGCAAGATAGATTTCTATACCCCATTACTTGATTTCTTATTACCCAGTTGTGTGCAAAAACAATTCTCAACATTCATTCCTAAAACTTTGCGTCTCAACTTTTCTCCCTTCCTCCCTCCCCACCCATCCCTACTGAGAAGGCAGGCAATTCAATATAGGCTATATGGGTATAGTTTTGCAAAAGACTTCATAATAGTCATGTTGTGTAAGACTATATTTCCCTCCATCCTATCCTGCCCCCCATTTATTCTATTCTCTCTTTTGACCTTGTTCCTCCCCAAAAGTGTTTACTTCTAATTACTCCCTCCTCCCATTCTCCCTCCCTTCTTTCATCCCCCCACCCCACTTATCCCCTTCTCCTCTACTTTCCTGTAGTGTAAGATAGATTTTCATACCAAATTGAGTGTTCATGTTATTACCTCCTTAAGCCAAATGTGATGAGAGTAAGTTTCATTTTTTCCCTTTTACCTCCTCCCTTTTCCTCTCCATTGAAAAAGCTTTTCCTTGCCTCTTTTCTGAGAGATAATTTGCCCCATTTTATTTTTTGCTTTCTCCTCCCAATATATTCCTCTCTCACCCCTCAATTTTATTTTTTAGATATCATCCCTTCCTATTCAACTCCCTGTCTCTCCCTCCCTCCCTCCCTCCCTCCCCCCCACCTCTCTCTCTCTCTGTGCATGTGTGTAATCCCTCCAACTACCCAAATACTGAGAAAAGTTTCAAGAGTTACAGATATTATCTTTCCATGTAGGAATGTAAACAGTTCAACTTTAGTAAGTCCCTTCTGTTTTCTCTTTCCTTTTTACCTTTTCATGCTTCTCTTGATTCTTGTGTTTGAAAGTCAAAATTTCAATTCAGCTCTGGTCTTTTCATCAAGAATGTCTGAAAGTTCTCTATTTCAATGAATGACCATTTTTTTACCTGAAGTATTATACTCAGTTTTACTGGGTAGGTGATTCTTGGTTTTAATTCTAGTTCCTTTGACTTCTGGAATATCATATTCCAAGCCCTTTGATACCTTAAGGTAGAAGCTGCTAGATTTTTTGTTATCCTGATTGTATTTCCTCAATACTCAAGTTGTTTCTCTGTAGCTGCTTGCAATATTTTATCATTGACCTGGGAACTCTGGAATTTGGTTACAATATTCCTAAAAGGTTTCCTTTTGTGATCAGTAAATTCTTTCTATTTCATTTTACCCTCTGGTTCTAGAACATCAGGGCAGTTTTCTTTGATAATTTCATGAAGATGATATGAAAGCTGTTTTTTTGATCATGGGTTTCAGGTAGTCCCATAATTTTAAAATTATCTCTCCTGGATCTATTTTCCAGGTCAGTTGTTTTTCCAATGAGATATTTCTCATTGTCTTCTATTTTTTCAGTCTTTTGGTTTTGTCTTGTAATTTCTTGGTTTCTCATAAAGTCATTCGCTTCCATTCTAATTATAAAAAAACTATTTTCTTCAGTGACCTTTTGAACCTCCTTTTCCATTTGGCTGACTGCTTTTTAAAGCATTCTTCTCCTCATTGGCTCTTTGGACCTCTTTTGCCAATTGAATTCACCAATTTTTAAAGGTGTTATTTTCTTCAACATTTTTTGGATCTTCTTTAGCAAGCTGTTAACTTGTTTTTCATGATTTTCTTGCATTGCTCTTATTTCTCTTCCCAACTTTTCCTCCATCTCTCTTACTTGATTTTTAAAACTTTTTTGAGCTCATCCATGGCCTGAGAACATTGCATATTTTTTTTGGAGGTTTTGGATGCAGAAACCTTGACTTCTATGTCTTCCTCTGATGGTATGCATTGTTCTTCTTCACCCAAAGGGTTCACTAAGGTTCACTGTTCACTAAGAAAGTAACTTTCTGTACTTTTATTTTTTCCCCTTTTTTGGTCATTTCCCCAGCCAGCTACTTGACTTTTGAGTCTTTTGTCAAGAGGAGGGTATATTCTGGAGACCTGTAAGTTCTCAATTCCTTCAAGGTGGCACAATCAAGGGAGAGGAGTTTACTCCTGTCCTGGCCTGTGCTCTTGTCTATGAGCAACCACACACACTCTGTTCTGCTCTGGATCTGTGAGTAGGATTCCCTGTCCAGAGCCTCCACCAACTCCACCAGCCAGTGCTCCTCCTCACCTCAGGACCATTACTGAGGACTGCAATTCAGATCAGCTGCTCAATTCTCCCAGGGTCTTTAGGCTGAGGGCTCCAAAATGGATACTACCACTGCAGTTGCTGCTGCTGGTGGGGCCAGACCACATTCCCTTCTCTCCTATGTGAAAGAGCTTTCTCACTGACATTTGAAGCTGTCTTTGGCTATTTGTAGGTTGAGCAACCTGGGAATTGCAGCTGCTGCTGGGAATTCTACCCCTTGAAACCTGCTCCAGTTCTGTCCTTGCTGTGCAGTGTGGCCAAGCCTGTGCTGTGCTCTGCTCCCAGACCAGTGTGATAGACCTTTCCTGTCGGCCTTGAAGGCTGTCTTGGGCTGGAAATCTCTTTCACTCTGCTGCTTTATGACTTCTGCTTCTCTAGAATTTGCTTAGAGTCATTTTTTACAGATATTTTATGGGCTACTGGGGAGAGCTTCTACAGGTCTGTGCTTCTACTCTACCATCTTGGCTCTGCCTCTGTCTATTATCCCCATTTTTACAGATGAAGGGGCTAAGGTTCAGGCTGATATATCTATGTTCACATAGACAGTAAATACCCAAGGTAGGGTTTGAATACAGCTGACTCTAAAATCATTGTTTTATCCACTATGTTCTATTATACCCCCAAAATGTTTATTATTGTTATTATTATGATAATATTCCACCTTTAAAAAAATTAATGTTCATTTCTAAACTGATCAGTTTAAATGCCCTCTGCAGTTGTTTCTTTTTTTTTTTTGAGGTGACACTTTTGAACAAAACACAATCAATAAAAAAAGTAATTGTCTGAGGTGTTTGCCATTAATCATAAGTCCAATTTTTCTTGTCTAGGTGTAAATTAAACCTCCAAGCTAGTTGTGAGTAGTTTGAAGGAAATTGCATTCCCTTGTTGAATTCCTTTGCAGATATTCATTCTGCACCATGCTACATACAGCTTGACTTTTGATCTGTATCTGGTATTTGGCTTCTTGATAGTGCCAGCACACACTGGATTGTGCCCAGATTATACCACAGATTCCATCTTGTCATTGTTTCCATGGAGTCAAAACACTTTTTAGACAGATCAATACCTTGTATATAAAATCCACTTAATACATATTTGTTTGTTTTTGACTATTGTCCATTTCAGAGACTTCTTTGTGCTTTTAGCAATATTTTGCCATTATTATTTATTTAGTGGGTCTTGCTATTGTAACTATAAGAAATGATAATTTCTCTCTAAACAAGATTTAATATATCATCTTCATACTAGAACACAGATAATCTAGTAACCTTAGCTGGATTCCAAAGGGCTCTTCAGAGCAAGAATTGCCTTTGTACATTGCCTTTGTTTTATAATATGAGTTGTCAGAATTCAGGATTGGGCTTCCAAAAGGACTTGGATTTCTTTTGAAACCCTTATTGCTCCATGTAGCTATTTGGTGCCTAATTACGCAGATAGGAACATGGTAAAATAATAAAAACAACAACAATAACAACCCATTAGAATTAAAATCAGAAGACCTAGAATCAAATCCCTTCTTTGCACTTGCATGGTTTTAAAAAAAATGTGTTTTAACTCTCTGAGCCTGTTTCCTTATTTGTAAAATGATTCTTTCCAATGCTAAGCTTTAGAACTTCTGGTTGAATTAAATAAGAATACAAGTATCTACAAACCATATAATTAACATACATAATTGTCACATCCAATCTCTTTTGGAGATATGGTGTGGTAGAAAGATCACTGACTTCAGATTCAGGAACTCCAAGTTCTAATTTTGATGTCTCAGAACAGAGAACTTTGAAGCTTCTGGTTTTACTCTTTACTAAGGGAAATTCCAAAAGATTAATTCTTTCACTAATTTTCCATTTCTTTACCTGTCCAGTAATAAACACCATCACATATTCTGTTCATTCTCTTACCTAAGCATTTCCTTTATCCTAATTTCCCCCAAGACATAGAGACCAGCAGTTAGCTGAAAATATGCAGAATTAAAACTAGAGGAGAGAGCCAAACCTTTGTCTGAATGGTAGGAATGTTCCTAACTGGGGGCTCTGAACTATTGCAATTGTATTAATAACTTTTTATCTGACATAAACTTCATAAAATAACAGAGAATGAAACCCAATGAATCTGAGGGCCATTATATTGTCTTTAGGCTAAAAGTAAAAGGGTATGTTTGATCCAATATCTAGCCCTGTAATATGAAGAAAATAAGGAAAGGAAATTGGAGAGTAAGGCCTGGGTGGATAGAGTTGGTGAGGAGAAAAGAGAAAGAACTGAATATCTTTCACAGTATGACCTATAGTGTTATGAAAGGTTTATCATTGCTGTTTAATTGAATTTAACAAATATTTATGGAGCCTCCAAAATATGCAAGGCATTATGTTATATAATAGGTACACACACAAAAATTTAAGTGCTCCCTCCTCTTAAGGAACTTCCATTCTTCTTGTTATAATACCTGTACAAAACATTCTAGCACTTGGCTATATGCTACCTTTAACTCATTGTTTTCTTGAATGAGAAGAGACCAATTTATATTTCTTTCCATAATAATCATTTACATTTTTATAGCACCTTTATAAACACTTTCAAAGTTCTTTTGCATCCATAATGTCATTAGTCATTATACTCTTTTGAGAACTGAGTTCAAATTCTGCCTCAAACACTTACTGTGTGACCCCAGGCAAGTCATTTAATCTCTGTCTCAGTTTTCTCATCTGCAAAACGGGCACAACAATAGCACCTATCTCAGAGAATTGTTGTGAGGATAAAATAAGATGATATTTATGAAGCTCCTTGCAAATCTTAATGTGCTAGATAAATGCTAACAAATACATGAATGCCACCTGTGAGGTAGGTTGGCCATGTGTTATTGACATAAAAATGCATAGGGCACGTCTAGATGAGGAAAATGAAATCCAGGCAGATTTAATGTCTTGCCCTGGGTGACATGCCTGATTGCAGGCAAAAGAGGAATGACTGTAGAACTTTGAACATTCTGCTAATCTCCTACTTCTTCCATGCTGTCTCTACTCTATACAGTGCCTACAACTTTGCTGGACACACACATTGGACATTTAGTAATTGCGTATTGTTTGAATTGTTAATTGAGCAGAAGCTGTAGCTAGAGTAGACTGCAATAGGAAGATAGGCAGTGTTATTGCATCACACTCAATCCTTAATAATTTACACTAATGTTTAATCAGTATAAATGGGTATGCACAATATGGAGGTAGTGGAAAGAACATTGGATTGGGAATCAGGGAAGCTGGATTCTGACCATCTCTACTAGAGATATGACCTGGGAAAAAGTCATCTTATCTCTCTGTCCCTCAGTTTTCTCTTTTGCAAAATAAAGTTAGACTAGGTGCACTCTAGGAGCCCTTTCAAAAATAGTTCCTAAGATTTTTGGATTCATTCTCCCCAGATGGTCAAAATCTGTGGTTCTGATCCAATTCCTCTTGATCTGTTCCCATATTCTTCTGCCTTTGTTCAGAAATATTCCATCAGAATTTCCCAAGGTGGCCTACCCTCTCAAATGAAAGTCCATTTAGTTTAACTTCTGGCTGTTCTTATGAACCCAGTCAAAACACTTTCAGCCAAGGGAACCAGTATGATTCAGCAGACACACTTGCTTTTCTCCATGAAATGGATCCCTGCTGCCCATCTTTTCAGAGTTTTCAAATGTCAGTACCTGCTGACTCCTTTTCTGGTTACTGAACTATTTTTAACTGACAGTTGCTACGGTAACATCAGAACCACTTGAAAAGAAGTAGCCATTCTGCCAGTATTACAAATGTTGGCTGCCTCAACTCTTCATTAATCCCCAGTGTACAAGACTATGAGTATTTGAAATCCCGTGAGAAGGCAAATTGATGTGCATTATCATTTGAAGTAAAACTTGGCCTTTCCTTTATTTGTATAATATCCACATTAAAGCTTCTGTCCTTCCAACTACAGTGACAAAACCAACTTATTGAAGCAGCAATGGTATTATGAGTGGAATATATATTTTATTATATTTGAATCCTATTTATCCTTTATAAGTGGGTTCAAGAAAAGTTCAGCTAAATTCACATAGGAACAAAGTAGATTATTATGAAGAAGGCAGAGTTATTCTGGTTACATCCCTAACCTTTTCAGGCTGCTATATGAAAGGACAAGTGCTATGTTTTCTCATAATAAAATCTTTGATATCATTGCCTGGGATAGAATATTGGACTGGATGAGTCATTCTCTGACCTTAAAAGCAGTATTAGATGGTAAGCTTGTTGAGGGCAAGAGAAGATGTAGTTTTCCTTTTTAGTATCCCTACTACCTACAGTATATAAATAGTCACTTACTAAGTCTGTGGTTATTGCTTGCTTCAAAGAGGATGGTAGAGATACCTTCTCCAAATAATATTGCATGACAAGTGGCCATCACATACAGCTAATTATTTGGAAGAAGAGGAAAAGCCCAAAACTGAAAGGAGTGTCATAATACCAATGGACAGGCAAGAGATACTGGTAGATGATAATTGTTTTGCCATTATCTACACTTGTTTCTTTATTTATTTGATTTGACACTGCTAAAAGACCTAGAGTTGGGGTAGTCAAAGGAAATTGGTCAATCAATACATACTTTTAAAGAAGTTTTTCCTTTGTACCAGGTATTAGCTAAGTACTAGAAATAGAAAGAAAAACCAAAATCATCCAACAAAACAAAACAGAAGCAAAAATAAAACCCAAACAAATTCAAAACCCTGTCCCTGTCCTCAAAGAGCTCACATTCTATTGCGGGAGACAACATTCAAATAACTACATATAAGATATTTCAGTGTAAATGGAATGTAATCTCAGAAAGAAAACACTAGCAATGGAGAGGACCAGGAAAGTTTCTTTGTAGAAGGTGGAATTTGAGTTGTGTCTTTAAGGAGACCAAGAAAGCCAAGAGGTGAAGGTGAAGAAGGGAAATCATTCCAGGTATCTTTACCCAGATCCAATTCTCTTACCTTAACTCTTCACTTGGACTCACTATACATATTCGTTATGTTGTCAAGTCTTATTGTTTCTACCTTCACAACATTTCTCAGATTACTATAAATATAGATTCAGATCTCTTCTTTTTTCCACTCACATACTCACCACTCTGGTAGAGGTCCTCATCACTTCACACCTGAAGTATTGAAATAACCTTCTGGTTGGTTTCCCTCCCTCAGGTCTCTATCCCCTTCAGTCCTCAAACTCACTGGTGAGTTAGGGAGATGGCTGCTCCAAGCATGTAAAGACTTCTCCTGGCAGAATGGGCAGATGAGAACAATTTGTTCCATTAGCCATGAAGATAGCTTATGCAGGCACTGTACTTGGAGCTTGATTAGACATTAAGCCAAGGTCATCCCCTGCATCCCAGTCTATCACCAGTCATCTTGACTTTTGTCCTGCCACTGGATTTGAGGATTTAGAAGGGAAGTTGAGGATGGCAATTTTGTGCAACTCTATCTCACTTAAATCCAATTCACCTGCACGTGAAGAAATCAGCCATGATGCCATTGGTCTTCTTCAAAAATGAAGGATGAGGAAGATGGTGGTGGAGAAAAGTCAGGGATTCACTTGAGTCCTCTCACATGCCCTTCCAAACAACTTTAAATAATGCCCCCAAACAAATGTAGAAGTAGCAGAACCCACCAAAGGACAAGGTGAAACAATTTTCCAACCCAAGGAAATTTAAATGGTCAATAGGAAAGGGCTGTTGCATGAGGGTAAGAGTAGAGCTCAGTCCAGCACAGACAGTAGGAATTGAGGGCAACTGAATCAGTGGCAGCAGAGACAGTTTCCATATCTCTCAGCCCACAGATGGGAAGAGGGGTTCAGACCACTGGTCAGAAGAAGATTATAAAGGTCCCTTTGCTGGCACTGCAGGTAGGACTCTGTTGCATTGCCCATTCTTGGATCTGGGTCAGAGTCCTGCTCTCAGTCCTAATGCAAAGACAAGCACTAGTACACCAGAGCCTGTGGCCTCATGGGATCTGGGATCTTTCTTACAGTTTCAGGGAGGAAAAGAGTGCTTAGAGGTTACTTGCAGACCAGAGAACAAACCAGTAGAGTGGCAAACATACCTTTCCCTCGATCATACCACCCTGAAGAACTGAAAACTTAGAGGTCCCAGAATTATTTCTGAAAACAGCTGCACAAAAAACCTTCAGCTTGAGAAACTGACCTCTCCACTCTAGAAGCAGAGCCTCATGGTAGCATAGAGTTAAAAGTCAAGAAATAAGCTGGAAACATGGACAAACAGTGGAAGAAGATCCTGACTACAGAAAGTTATTATGGTGACAGAGAAGGTCAAAACACAAGCTCAGAATACAACAAAGTCAAAACTCTTATATCCAAAGCCTCAAAGAAAAATTAGAATTGGCCTCAGGCCATAGAAGAGCTAGAATGTATTTCAAAAATCAAGTAAGAGAAGTAGAGGAAAAATTGGGAAGAGAAATAAGAGTGATGCAAGAAAATCATGAAAACAGATAGTAAAAATAGCAACATTGCCAAAATGGTAGAGAAAAGACAGAGACTTGCCTGAGTTCTCCCCCAAACTCCTCTAAACACTTTAAGTAATGCCATAAAACCATTCCTAGAGTGGTTGAGCATATCAAAGGACAGGATGAAATAATTTTCCAGCCAAAGACAATTTAGAAGGTTGGCAGGAAAGGTCTGATGCATAGTGGTTAGAGCAGAGTACAATTCAGCTCAGGTTATAACAGCATAGATTAGGCCCCATTAACCAGGAGCAGGCCTTGGGAGCCACTGAATCAGCAGCAGGTGCTTCTGGAGCTGTTATCCCACAGAAGGCAAGGGGGTCAAACAACTGATCAGGAGATTATAGAGGTCTCTTTTCTGGCACTAGGGACAGGACTCGGTTATTTTGCCCTTACCAGATCTGAGTCACAGTCCTGGGTGGCAATCCCAGGGCAAGGAGAAGCACTAGCATATCAGATCTTGTAGTCACAGTGGAGGGGGGGGACCGTCCTCACAGTTCCAAGGCAAAAAAAGAATGGTCACTCACAGACCAGAGAATAAGCCAGGAGAATAGTAAGCACCTCTCCTTAGATCACATCACTTGGGAAGAATGGAAGTATCTTTGGAAATACCTTTGAAAACAACTGCACAAAACCTTGAAGCTTGGGACAGTGTGCCCTCTATCCTGGAAGCAGAGTCCCATTTTAACAAAGAATTAAAAGTCAAGAAATAGCATGGAAAAATGAGCAGATAACAGAAAATAATTCTAACCGTGGAAAGTTACTATGGTAACAAGGAAGATCACAACACATACACACACTCAGAAGAAAATAACAAAGTCCAAGCTCCAAAATCCAAAACCTTCCAGAAAATTGTGAATTGGTTTCAGGTCACAGAAGAGCTCAAAAAAGATTTTGAAAATCAAATAAAAGAGGTAGAAGAAAAATTGGAAAGAGAAATGAGAGGGATACAAGAAAATCATGAAAACATCTTGGTAAAGGAGACACAAAAATACTGAAGAAAATAACCCCTTAAATAAAAGAATAAGTCAAATGGTAGAAGAAGTACAAAAAGCCAATGAGAAGAAGAATGTTTTGCAAAGCAGAATTGGACAAACGGAGAAACAGACACAAAAATTCACTGAAGGAAAAACTATTTAAAAAATAGAATTAGCCAAATGGAAAAGGAGATATAAAAACTCACTGAAGAAAATAATTCTTTAAAAATTAGAATGGAGTAAATGGAAGCTAATGACTTTAGAGAAATCAACAAACAGTAAAACAAAATCAAAAGAATGAAAACACAGAAGTCCATGAGAAATATTTCTTTGGAAAAACAACTAACCTGAAAAATAGATCTAGGATAAATAATTTAAAAATTATTGGACTACCTGAAAACCATGATCAAAAAAAGAGCTTAGATATCATCTGTCAAAAAATTATCAAGGAAAACTGTCTTCATATTCTAGAAACAGAGGGTAAAATTGAAAGAACCCACTAATCTCCTTCGGAAAGAGATTCCAAAATAAAAACTGCCAGGAATATTATAGCCAAGTTCCATATCTCCCACATCAAGGAGAAAACTTCAAAACAATCAGAAAGAAATAATTTAAGTATTATGAAGTCACAGTCAGGATAACACAAAATTGAGCAGAATTGGCCAAATGGAGAAAGAGGTACAAAAGCTCACTGAAGAAAATAATTTCTTTAAAATTTAGAATTGGACAAGTGGAAGCTAATGACTTTATGAGACATCAAGAAAAACAAAGGATGAACAACACTATGTAACTCAACAGAGTTTTGAGAATAGCATTTTATAAATCTTAAATGTTATATAAAGGTGGAAATGATATGGCCTCCATTCTAAGTGAAAAGACCACAAGCCTAAGAGCTATCAGTCTGCCATTGATAGGTCACTAAAGGTAGAAAGAATTAGAGGGAGTTATTGAAGTATGACTTTCTGCAACAAGGTCTTTGAAAGAAGGATGAGAAGAAAGAGTCAAAGGAGGAGGAGACAGTGTTAGAGGTGGGAGCACTGAGATGGTGATTCAGGTCTTTAGATTATATGAATAGGGAAGGTGGTCAATCAACAGCAATCTGTTCTCTCTCCTGGTTATAAATAATGGTAGACTCTCATAATTTAGAGAGAACATCCATGCCCTCAAGTCAATTACCAGTTATATTCAGGAAAGACTAGGTCAGTCCCCCCAACCCTCAATCCCAAGAAATGAAGAAGGAAGAGAGGTTACTGGACGAACTGGGCCAGCAAGTAGGCTGAAATAATTTAAAACTATGAAATTTAATGCTGAGGAATTTGTGGAAAAACAGATATACTTATTTATTGCTACTAGAATTGCACATCTTGGTGGGAAGCAATCAAGTAGTATGCAGGGAAATTACAAAAATAGTTATGCCTTTGACCCAGTAATTCCAATGTTAAAAATATGCCTTGACTGTGTACTAAGAAAAAAGCCACTTCAGGATTTTTTTTATGGCAGCACCATTTTTGATTGGGAGAGAAACTAAAAGCCACCTAAGATGACATCGCCTATCTGCCTTGTATTCAACTACCTTATATTTATTCCCTTTATATTTTTAAATATTCCACTGTACAAACTTATTGTTGCTCCATTCGAATAAATGTGTAGGGATTGTTATTCTTTATGTCCGTATATATCCACACATATCCATGTCCATGTATGTGTATACACACACACACACACACACACACACATACACCTTCTATCCTTAGGACCTAGCACTCATAGCATTCAAACAATGAACAACTCACACAGGATAAATGTTCCCATGGTGGTGAGAAGAAGCAATACAAGGACACTCTTAAGGTCTCTCTTAAGAACTTTGGAATTGATTGTGTGACATGGGAGACACTGGACAGGACCATACAGCGTGGTGTGCCCACATCAGAGAAGGTGCTGTGCTCTATGAGCAAAGCAGAATTGAAAGAGTTCAAAGGAAACACAGGCTGCTTAAATTTGGAGTATCCACCCCAAACGTTAACATGGACTATTTATGCCTGACCTATGGTAGAGCATTTTGAGCTCATATTGGTCTGATGAGCCACAGTTGGAGACACTGAAACTTGATTCTAGCACAGTGATGTCATTTTGGTCTTCTTCATGAATAAAGGACAAAAACCAAGGACCTAGCATGGTGGTTAAGAAATGCTTATTGATTGATTGGTTGGTTGGAATAATATGTGCAGATAGATCAGAAAAAGGGCAGTTAGATGGCACAACGGATAGAATGCCAGGCCTGGAGTCAGGAAGATCTGAGTTCAAATCCAGACTCAGACACGTACTAGCTGGGTAACCCTGGACAAGTTATTTAACCATGTTTGCTTTAGTTTCTGCATTTGTAAAATGAGCTGGAGAAGGAAATGACAAACTGCTCCAGTATCTTGGCCAAGAAAACCCCAGAAAGAGGTCATGAAGAGTCAGACGTGACTTAAAATAACAAACAACAACAAAGATAAAAAAAGCCTGGTCTCGTTGTGTCATGTCTCCTCATCAGTCATATCTTCTTGATGGGCCTTTATTTGGGACTTTGATTTTATTTTTTTGCAGAGCAAATGGATATGATTTTGTTATCATTCTGTAGCTGACATCAGGTTGTTAATTTGATTATGGATATCTCTTAGATGTGACGACTTCAACCTGTTTATATTTGTTTGAGGGTGAGTGGTAAATTATTATCAACTTATTTTGATTTTATGGTTTCAGAATATTGTACTAGATGCATAAAAACAGAAAGAGAGCAAAGAGCAGACTTGAGATGGGGGTGGATGGTGAAAACCTGGGCTTTATTCCACCTCCTCCCTCCACCACCAAGGATGGAACACATCACATTTGCAAGAATCCTTAACCACTTGACCCAACAGATGGCAGTGAAACGAGAGGGAGGAAAGAAGGAAACAAGCATTTGAATGTTTTACAAATATTATCTCGTTTAATCCTCACAAAAATCTGGGAGGTTATTATCTTCATTTTACAGATGAGGAAACTGAGGCAAATAGTGGTTGAGTGACTTGCTCAGGGTCAGAAAGCTAATAGCATCACATTTGAACTCAGGCTTTCAGTTCTAGGCCCAGTGCTTGATCCATCATGTCACTTAGCTTTCTCGAGAGATATAGACCAAAAGATGGCCAGGGCATAAGATGTAGCAAAGTATGGGCTGCCAGGTATAGTATTACCCACTTCACTCTGCATCTGTTGCTCTGCCAGGTCTCAACTCTGTGAAACAAGATTCCCCTAAGGTGGGTACTCCCTGGTTCTCTTTCCCACACCAACCCAAGGAAAAGAACTGAAGATGACAAAGCTTAAGTGACTTGTCTATGGTCATACAGCTAGTAAATGTCTGAAACTGGATTTTAACTCAGGTCCTCCTGCCTTCAGGCTCAGTCTTCTCTCCTAGTTGCCACCTAGTTGCCTAATTCAATTCAATTTACTCAATATTTTTAAACCTGCTATAGGCAGGACACTGTTAAGAACTGTGATTGATGCCAAAAAAGCATGACATTCTCTCTATTCCTGAGGAATTTCTGATATCCATTGGGAAGTAAAGATATGAGAAAGTTAAAAGCAAAACTAAATAATGTAGGATTATTTCATATAGGCAGTTTATATCCCAATCATCAGGGATCCCTGATGGTTGGAGTGACTGGGGGAGGCTTCAGAGAGAAAATGTGATTTGAACTTGGCCTTAAAGGATAGAAAGCATTCTGAAAGACAGAGAATAGGCAGATGGACAAAAGTGTGGAGGCAGGAATGAACAGAAGTTATTCAGGACCTGCTGAGTAGATTAGCATAATTGCAGCAAAAGTTGCCATGCTATAAGAAGGCAATAGAAAATAGTTTGGGAAGGTAGAGAGGGGTTGGATTGTTGTAGAACTTTGAAATCCGAGAAAAGGACTTTGAAATTTATCCTATAGGTAATGCCATTCACATTTATTTGTTCTGTTTTGTTTTGTTTTTGTAATATCAGGGAGATAATGGATGAAACCAGTTACAACTTTGGCGGTGATATGTCAGGTGTGTTATGAAAGAGCAAGAATAACAGCTGACATTTACAGAGCATTTTTAAGGTTTGCAAATTTCTTTAAATATGTTATCTTACTTGGAAGAAAAGGGGATTAAAGACTGGAGGCAAAGAGATGAGTTGGAGGATACAAAATTTGTGCATGAGTTGATGAAGGCCTGGATCATGGCGAATGAAATAAGAAAGATGAGATACACACACACACACACACACACACACACACATTCAGCAAGACTTAGCAAATGATTTAAGTGGTAGAAAAGAGAGATGAGTTAAAGATGACTTGAGGCTTTTAGTCTGAGGAACTGGAAGACTAGCAGTGTCATTGAAGTATATAGGGGCAATAAGAAGGGGAGTTTGAATTTAAGCCCTTAGAATTTGAGGTAACATGCAGTGTATCCAAGTGGAAACCTTCAGAGGACGTGGTACTGCTTCTTGGGTGGGAAATCAGGAGTGAAGCTAGAGTGGAGAATTATTTGCATAGCGTTAATAAGCATTGTGAGGAAGGTGTTGTAAATGTGATCTATTTATTAGCATTCCTGAAATAAATCTGAAAATAAACAAAGAGAGATTGTTTCTGACCTTATTCCTATTTTGAACTTCTCACTGTTATTTAATTGATTCTTTTGGGGGAGTAGGGGGAGTTACAGAGCTGCAACTAGGAAATTTTGCACATGAAGCAAGAGGCAAGAAAGGAGACTTCAAGGGAGAGGACAGGGCAACAGAGACCTGGGAAGATAGTACAAAATGGAGGTTCTGTGGATCATCTGGCAGCTGTCTCTGCTAGATTTTCAGATTTATTGCCTCAGTGTTATCTTCAGCTCCTTACTCTCTTTCACCACTCATATCCATTTGGTTGCCACATCATGCTTTTTTTATAGAAAACTTCTACAGCGTCTTCTCTATATTTATGCAGCCTCAACCCTAGTTCAGGGTCTCATCACCTCTTGCCTGGATAATTGCAATGTCCTACTTGGTTTTCCTGTCTCAAGTCTCTCTTCTCTCCAATCCACAATTTGCACTTGTGCTAACATGATTTTCTTCAAACCAAGTCTAACTGTGCCACTTCTCTACTCAGTAGACTCCTGGGTATCCTATTATTTCTAAGATAAACTATCATTGTCTTTAGACTCCACATCAATTCTCAAGCTACCTTTACATTCTTATAGTATGTTACTTCCCTTCCTGCACTTTACTTTTCATCCACATTGACCTTTGGTCTTCATAGATGATGACTCATCTTCTGTCTCTGGGTCTTGGTACTAGCCATCTTTAAAAAAAATATTTATTTTTAATTTATGAAAACATGGAAAGACTTGTAATAATAACTGTCTTCCATGCTTAGAATCACTCCCTCTGCATTCCCACATCTTGAAATTGCTTACTTTGTTCAAGACAGCTCAATCAACATGGCTTAAGCAAAGCCTTTCCTTATTTTCCCCAATTGTAGTACCCTCTCTCTGTAACTACCCTCTATCTGTTTTGCATTTGTTTGTAATATACTTATATGTGTAATGTCTCCCCTGAGAGAATATAAATTCCTTGAGAGCAGGGATTAATGCTTCCAACCTTCCCTGTTACTGTTGAAGGCACCACTAACCAGTCACCCAGGCTCACAACCTAGGGATCATCCTCAATTCTTTACTCTCTCTCACTCCTCTGCCCCCAATATCTAATCTCCATCTGACTCCTCCTGCGACATCTTTCAGATATAACCTCTTTTCTCCTGACATTGCCACTATCCTAAGTGCAAGCCTTTATCACCTTATGCTAACACCTCAATAATGTGCTGGTCGATCATCCTGCCCCAAAGCTCTCTTCATTCCCATCCCTCCTCCACTCAGTGGACAAAGTTGTTCTTCCTAAAGTCCAGATCTGACATGTCATCTACCCTCCTATTTGATAAACTACAATGTCTCCTGATCACTTCTAAGATCAAATAAAAAATTTGTTTATCATTCAAAACCTTTTAAAGTACTCCTACCTTTCCAGTCTTCTTCTACCTTATTTCTCTCCCTACTCCCCCACCCTACCTCCATCTACTTTACAAGTCAACATCACTGGATCCTTGCTGTTTCTCTCACAAGACAATCCATGTTCAGATTCTGAGAATTTCACTTGATGGCTCCCATGCCCAGAATACTCTGTCTCCTCATCTTTACCTTCTGACTTCCCTGGCTTCCATCAAGTCACAACTAAAATCCCATCTTCTATGAGGGACCTTTTCTGATCCTCTTTAATTGTTATGCCTTCCTTCTCTTGATTATCTCCAGTTTATCCTGTATATATTTTCTTTACACATACTTGTTTTCATGTTGTCTTCCCAATTACACTATAAGTTCCTTGAACACAAGTGTTTGTCTCTTGTCTTTTTTTTTAATCCCCAGTGCTTAGCAGAGTGCCTGACGTGCAGTAGGTGCTGAATAAATGATTATGGATTAGCTGACTGACTTTGTATCTTTAGTATCCAGATAGTGCCTTACACAAAGTATGTGCTTAATAAATGCTTTGTTGACTGATTTATGGCCTCTAATACATTGAAAGTCAAAACAAAAATATTGATTAAGCAGCTGTGAGGTCATGGGAACAACAAGAAGAAATGAAAATCTATCTCTCCCTTGAAGGAACTTACATTCTAGATTTAAGGGCTTAGGGCACATGATAAATTCCATTTCGGATATGTTAAATTTGAGATGACTATGTAACACCTAGTTGGAGATTTCCAGTGGGTAATTAGAGAGGCAGAACTGTTATATGAAGAGATACTTAGACTGGATATATAGATCTGTGAGTCATATACAACGAGGTAACTGAACATCTGAGAATAGATGACATCAGTGAGAGAGGATAGAGAACAGAAAAGGACCTAGCACAGATTTTTGTGAGACTATGATTGATGGCGGAAAGTGTGTGATAATCCAGCAAAAAAAATTATAGAAACTTTTTATACAAATAAGATTAAATTTAAATAACTGGAAAATTATTGTTTATGGGTAGACAGGACCAATATAACAAAAATGACAATTTTACCTAAATTGATCTATTTATTCAATGCCATGACAATTAAATTATCAAAAATTATTTTACTGAGTTAGAAAAAATAATAACTAAATTAATTTGGAAGATGGATGTACTGAGGAAAGGTTATTTGGTTTAGCAATTAAGATATCATTGATTGTCTACTCGGGAACAGTTTCAATTGAGATGAGACATCAGAAATCAGATCCTAAGTGTTTGAGAAGTAAGAGGAAAAGAAGTAGAGGAAGAAATTATTGTTGGCTGAAAAAAATGGAATTTGGATGTGAAGGGTGTGAGGTGAGCCGCATGACAACAGCATTCTAATTTAACTAATCATTCTTAGGATGGTAGGTATGGGTGGAGCAGAGCTGTAATGTGTTTCTTTATTCACTTGATCATCGCCTTTGCTCCCAGCATCCTTGTTTCCATATAGGTGATCCCTAAGCATCCATCTCTCTGACTTTGAGCCCAACTACTGGCAACTTCTAATGCAATATTCATCATCCTTTGACACCCTACTCATCATCTACTTTTTGACTTCACTCTAATCTTCTTTTCATGCCACTAAAATACTTTCTGTAGATTAAATTACACTGGAGATTAACTTGTAGCTCCACTGACTAATTAATTATATGCATATATGTATGTTTGTGTATATATATATGTATATACACACACACAAATATTTGTATTATGTATAAGCATATATATGACTGCAAAGCAATTCTTTTGAAGTTGAGACACATTTCAGTAACACCTTATAAATTTTCAAGATAGTCCTAAATATTAAATAGTAAATTCATTAGGTTCAGAAGATAAACAAAAGGAATGAATACAGAAGAGCCAACCTGAAAGGGACAAATAGATTCCTTATTTGCCAACTGATTAAAAACTTGATTTCCACAGTATTAGATACCATTGACATTGTCTCCATTTTAGAAACTGAATAGTACAGACATGGGCTAATTTGCCCAGTAGATATCACTTAAAATAGCAAAACAGTGGCAGGACTGGTGTTAGAAGCCAGAGCTCCTAATATTTTCTCTTTATCAAATTTCTGGTTCCCTATCTAATCTAACCTATATTTTAAACCAGCGATCAAGAAAAGACTGTGTTTGAAGTGTTACAGAAGTATAAATAGTATACTACATTGATGACTATTTTCCTTTCTACTTAAAGCTCATAAAAACACTTTTTCTTTCTACAGATTCAATGCATCCCATAAAATATCCTGCAAATATTTAAGCAAAAATAAATGTCCCTAAATAGTCATTTCTAGTCTATGTAACTCATGATCATCACTGTTCCACAGAAACACTCAAAATAGAATTGGTGTTAGTATTCCCCTTAGGGGACCATCCTTGTTTAGCTAACCTAGTTAAAAGATGTGAGTTTGTGCTTTCAGATCCTATGAGTATTTTGCATTCTGATAATTTCTCCAAGTCTCTCATTTTTCTAAAAACAAGTTGATAATATGCAAATTTCTAGGAATTAAGAGCATGATTTTTTAATCAACCTGTCTGATTGAGCACAGACCCAGAGAAAACATCTTTTGATGAGTTTATATAAGAAAGGGGTTCTCTGAGCCGAGTGACTGTTTATATTTTTTTTCCTTCACTGGAATGTGTAATATTACTTGGGGCTGGGAACAGGGAGGGAGCTAGCTATATTCCTTACCAGACAGATTTGCTGTGACCTCTGACAATTTAAATAGATCTGATTAAAAATTAGCTTGGGAGAAAGAATTTCTGTCTCTTTTGTTTCCTGATGTTCTATCATTATACCCCGTGGAGCCAGAAGAGATGAGTCATGTGGAGTAGCATAGAACTCTTTGCAAATAGAAAACAGCATTAATTAATACGAAGAATTCTCAGACTCAGACTGTTAGAGCTGGAAGGAATATTAAAGGTCATCTCATCCAAAGCCCTCAGTTTATAGGTGAGGAGAGTAGAGCTCAGAGATATTAAATGATTTGTCCAAGGATAGAATGTCTAGTTAATGGTGGAGGGTGGACTAAAACTTATGTATCCTGAGTCATAAACCAATGTTCTTTCTGCTATACCTCGATCAATCAACAAGCATTTATTAAGCATTGCTATATTCTAGGCAACATACTTGGGGGTGCTACTTGGAACATGCTCAGCACTTTTAGGAGATGAGGTAAACCAACATCAGTCTTTTTATTTTTTAAATTTCATTCCTTCTATAGGTGGTCTTGGGGGGTCACGTTCCACTGTCATGTAAGAAGAAAGATTTTGTTTGGTAAACCAATGTTCTACCTAATATTACAGTTTATTTGTCCATTTGACTTAACTTCCATATAAGTTCAAGTGGCAGAGACCATGTCTTACTCAGCTTTCTGCCCTCTCTAATTCCTAGCTATGCCTTGTACATTAGTAGTCAGATATTTATAGAATTGAAGTGTGTTTCTGTAATGGGAGTTAAACATCTTCCCCACCCATCAATAGACTTCAGGTGGTTCTGTTGAGGGAGGCTTGATTGGGGGAGGTTTGTTTTGTTTGGGTGCCCACACCTTCTGCTGATTGCTGGTGAGGCACTGGGTCATGATGGATCATGCCCTCTGGTTGTGAAAAGAGTATATATACTCTGAGATTTTGCTTTGGGGATTAGTTTTTGGAAGAAGGTTTGTGTGCCAGTTGTGATTCTGGGCAGCCATTTTAAAAAGCTCCTCAGCTTTGAACACTCAGATGTTGGTGCTTCTCTCTCTGGTAATGATGTATGTATTGCCTATGGTCAGACAGTTGGAAGCCCTGTCTGTTGGTCCTGCTTGTATTTTCTCTGTTGGTATATGTGTTTGATTAAAGTGATTGTTGACCCCTCAAAAGTTGCTTTCCTTTTAGAAAAGCAGATCTAAGAACTCATGCAGCAGGTCCTCCTATGTATGCCAGAGTGCTTACTGCTACAATTTCTCAGAATCTTGAAGTTGAAAGAGATCTCAAAGGTCATCCATCATTGCTGGAATCATAATACCTCTTTTCTGGGGCAGAAGTGGATCATGGTAGCTGTACGTGATTTATTTGACTAAAGAGAATGAAGAAATAAAATGAGTAGCTAGAGAAGGCAGCAGAAAGGCAGCATCAACTACCTGGGTTTGTGGAGGGTTTGTGTAAGTTATTCAAACTTCCTGTAGAGGGTAATAAGTTTTCAACAGAAGAAGAATGATGTGGCCCAAATAGTGGACAAGAATAGTGGGGATCTGAGCAATTGTATTTGGTCTTGACTAAAAGATAGTGAGCTTAAAGAAAATGGAATTAGAAATAAAGGCTTGCAATTATGTGGGGATGTAAAGGAATTAGGGCTAAAGTTTTCTCACTGATGCCAATTTTAGAGATAGATGGTGAATGAGAGAGAGCTGCAAAAGATGACAAATGAAGAAAAAGTCATAGAAGGTTGGTATTTCAGGGGAGGCAATAGAAAATGAAAACAGAAATGGTACTCATTGACCTACAGAGTGTGCAATAAAGGAAAAAAATACAAAGAGGAAAATAAAATTTCACAGATATCACTAAGATAGTGAAATGTAACCAAATGGTGTAAAATTGTGGCATTCAAAATAGCTGCATAGCACTATGACACATGTCAAGGAGTAGGGAAGACCTGGTTTAGCTCTAGACCTCCTTAGAGAGTCTAGAGGCCTTGAGAATCCAACAGAATCGATCCCTGTGTCTGATGATAGGGCCTTTTTTTCTATAGGCAGGTAGAGAGTATTAGGATAAAGGCCTGGAATTGGAGATAGGGATTCCTTATTTTGCATTGTGCCTCAGATACTTACTAGCTGCATGTCTCTGGGCAAGTCATTTAGGCTCTCAGCTTCAGTTTCCTCATCTGTAAAATGGAGATAGTAATAGTACCTACCTTAAAGTTTGTTGTAAGGCTCAAATGAGAGAGATAGTTCATATAAAGCACTTTGTAAGTCTTCGAGTGCTACATAAATGCTAGCTATAGTATTATTGTTATAGAAAGCAACATAATTTGCCTTGGATTGCCTGCCCAATAAGTTGAGCTGAAGTTTGCTTCCCTGTGCTCAACTCCTTTGCATACATATAGTCCAAAAGATTTAGTTTTGGAGAGATGTTCAAGGGGGAACTACAATAGTGAAGCTTTATTAGAGGAACTCTGGGAAGGAGAGAAACAATAAGTTATAGCAAGGAGAAAATGAGAAAGAGAGAGGGAAAAAGAGAGAGAGAGACAGACAGACAGAGTAACAGAGAAAGTAAGAAGAAGGAATGCTTCTGTGACCAGATTGTCAGAGTGGAGTTGAATGCTATTGGTACTGAAGCTCAGAATGCTTTGTCTGGAAGAGATGCCCAACTTGTGTTAGCACTCTTCCCTCCAATAAAAGCTTTCAAAGCTGTTCCTTTGCTAGCATCATCATCTTTAAAGCAATGGTCAGAACATACACCTTATTTAAAAGAAAAAAAATAGTAAAGACGGTAGTAGAGAATCGTACATTAAAAAAGATGCTCCTATATGGACATATTTTAATCTTTAATCAAGGGAGAGAAGTTTACTCCCTGGCCTGGCTCCTGGCTGAGATACAGATCAGCTACTCAGTTCCCCCAGGGGCTTTAGGGGGAGGGCAGGGCCACTACTCAGGGCCAAGGTTCAGATCAGCTGCTGAATTCCCCCAGTGGCTTTCAGTTGAGTGCTCCAACAGTGGAACAACAAACACAGGCTGCTGCCTGCCACTGCCATCTGGAACCAGGGCTAGGGGAGGACCCTGCTCCCTTGTAAAGGAGGTGAAAAAGTCCTTTCACTGACCTTTGAAGTATCTTTGTCACCTGTGGGTTGAGGGATCAGTGAACCT
Organism: Notamacropus eugenii; assembly: GCF_028372415.1. NCBI lineage: Eukaryota > Metazoa > Chordata > Mammalia > Diprotodontia > Macropodidae > Notamacropus > Notamacropus eugenii. Next base: position 170,978,255 of record NC_092872.1, read on the forward strand.
CCACTGCTGCTGGGGATTCCACCCCTGAGACCTGTTCCAGGCCTACTCCTCCTGCCACCACACAGCCAAAGCTGGGTTGTGCTCTGCTTCACATCTGGTGTAACAGATCTTTCTTGTCAGCCTTCCAGGTCACTCTGAACTGGAAATCCCCTCCACTCTATTGTTCTGTGGCTTCTTCTGCTCTAGAATTTGTTGAGAGTCTCTCTGAATAGGTATTTTATGGGCTATTAAGGAAAAGCTAGAGTATGTGCATTAAAGCTCTGCCATCTTGGCTGCGCCCCCAAATGTTGTTCTTAAAACAATATTGCTGTTACTGTATACAATGTTCTCTTGGTTCTGCTTGCTTTTGTCTTCATTATTTTGTGCAAGTCTTTCCATGTTTTTCTAGGATAATTGAGCTCATTATTTCTTATAGCACAGTAGTATTCCATCACAATCATGTACCACAACTTATTTCAACCATTCCTCAATTGTTGGACATACCTGTAATTTCCAGTTCTCTGTCACCACAAAGAGAGCTGCTATTAACATTTTAGAATATATAGATTCTTTTCCTTTCCCTTCCTAATACCTTGGGAAACAAAGCTAGTAGTGGTATGGCTGGGTAAAAGAGCATATATAATTTTGTAACTCTTTGGGCATAATTCCAAGTTGTTTTTCAAAATGGCTGAATCAGTTCATGATTCCACCAACAATAGGTTAATGTCCAGATTTTTCCATATCCCCTCCCACATTTGTCTCTTTCCTCTTCAATCATTTTGACCAATGTGATAGGTATAAAATGATATCTCAAGGTTGTTTAAATTTGTATTTCTCTAATAAATAATGATTCAGAGCATTTTTTCACATGATTATAAATTGTTTTGATTTCTTCACTGGAAAGCCTCATTCTTTGACCATTGATCAGTTGGGAAATTATTTGTATTCTTTTAGATTTGACAAAGTTCTTTTGTAGAAAACTGTCACATTTTTGACTTGTCTTATAGATCATTCCCTCTTAAAGAATATAAGAAAGTGAGGCACCATGGCCTAGTAGGTAATGAGTCCAAAGACTTGTCCTCAAAATTCACTCCTGACACTAGTTGGTCAACTACGGCCTAGCAGCCTAACCTTTCTGAAGTTCATATTTTTATCTATCTAATGGAGATAACATTTGCAATGTCTATGTCACAATGTTGTTGTGAGACCCACATAAGGTAATATATGTAAAATATACTTCAAACTTTGACCTTCTAAATAAATGTTATCTGTTATTATCTTTAAAATGCTAAGTAATGTGTTATTACTGCTATCTATAATGTATAAATACTACTATGGACCTGGATATAGATATACTTGCTTTTAAAGGAGGAACTGGTTGCTGAAATGGAAATGATAGAAACCTTGAGACTCTAATCATACTATAGAATTTGTGATCAATATAATTAGAATTTGTGATAAATATGGATGGAAATGTGTCCTGGACTTTAGGAGAATATATTTCTATGAGTTAGTCAATAGAATGACTGGCATCCAATGGCCTGAGATCCTAAAAGGAATCTAGCCTTTCTCTTTTTAGAAGAGTTGGTAGGTTCTCAAGAAGGAATTTGAACAACAGAGTTACAATTGATTCTGATGAGGAAGACAAAGAAGCATCAGACACTTTTGGAAGGCTTTCTCATTGTATCCTCATCATTTAGCACAGTGCCTGACTTAAAGAAAGTGCTTGATAAATGCTTGTTGATTGACTGATATGGCAGCATGGAGTGTTCATCAATGACCTCAGATTTTTAAAAGACTCCCTGAGTAGAATGATTATGAAAGAGTGGCAGAGTACTTAAAAAATAGGGTTTGGAAGGCTAAAGCCTATTTATGTTCTAAGCCTTGGAATAAATGCCAAAGATAGAAAAAAAGGGATTTTACTGGGCCATGCTGGGAATGGTAAGATCAAAGATGGAACAGCACCCCCTGCTTAGGGTGGTTGGGAAGATAATATACTATGATAAAATGGAAAAAAATCTAGTCAATTCTTATTTCTATTCTTGTTTTCTCTTTGAAGGAGAACACCTTACTGTTTCCAGTTGAGATGATTCTGCATATATTTGAAATTTGCTTATCTTTTTATGTGTTGTTCTTCCAGTTGAATAATAACTCTAGTAATAATACAAATTGTTATTATTATCATCATTATAACTAATGTGAATTCAATGGTTTAAATTTTGCAAAGCACTTGATTTAGTTGCCACGTTTGGGCACTGAGATTGACTGAACATCATTATCAGGTACAGAGGCCACTTACTTGGATTCCTGAAGACCTGCCTCAAAATGGCAGCTCTCCACGTTGTTTCTGTTTATTTTGATCCAGACTTATTTGAATTTCTAATATCTTTTGGCTTTCTGTCTAGTGAGGCCAATTCAATATGAATTGCATGGCATAATAATGATTCCTTTTAAGCAATTGATAAATCAATCAGCCACCATTTGTTAAGTTTTTATTATGTATAAGACATCATACTAAGGCTGGAGATACAAAAGAAAAAGCAAAAATGTCTGTCTCTCAATCAGCCTATATCCCAATGGAGACAACACTATTTATACAAACATATTGGTTCAAGACACATGCTGAGTAGAAAGAAAGCAAACTTAGAGAGGAAGTCATTCACAGTTGGAGAGATTGAGAAAGACTTCCTGAAGAACTCTGAACTATCTTGAAGGAGGCCATGGCATCTAAGAGGTGGTGGTGAAGAGAGAAAGCATTGTAGACATGGGAGAGAGCCAGTGGAAGGACACAAAGATATCAAGAGCATCACATGTGAACTGTAGCAAGTAGACCCATATGGCTAGATTGTAGAGTGAATAGAAAGGAAACATGCATAAGAAGATTGGGAAGTCAGGAAGGGACAGGATCAATCTTTTACAATCTTAAATCTTAAAAGGGAAGACCTTTAAGTATTAAATAAAGGAGTTTATATTTGATCTTGGAGGCAATGCAGAGTTTACAAGGTGTTGTATGTATGTGAAATAGGCCTATACTTAATGAAAATCATTTTGATAGCTATGCAATGAAGGATTGGAAGGGGTTGAGATGAGTCAGGGAGACCAATTAGAAGGTTAATGCAGTTTCCCAGGGAATTAGTAATGGGAACCAGAACTAGGATCGTGGTGGTAGGAATGGAACAAAAGTGATGAGTATGAGAAATGTTTTTGTAACACAGTTGACTTGTAGATTTCATTGTTTCAGTGATGTCTGACTCTTCATGATCCCATATGGACTTTTCTTGGCAAAGAAGCTGGAGTGGCTATTTCCTTCTCCAGCTCTTTTTATAGATGAGGAAACTGAAGCAAACAGGGTGACTTGCTTAGGGAGACAGAGTAATTCTCTGAGGCTGGATTTGAACTCAGGTTTTCCTAATTCCAGGCCTGGTACTCTACCTACTATGCTACCTAGCTGCTCTAGCTATGTACCTTTTACGAAGGGATATTTACTTCAGAAGGTATAATCACAAATATTCCAAAGTACTCCTCCTAACATAGTGGAGGCATAATCCTCCTTACACTTCAATCTCTTGGGAGAGGAAAGTTTATAGTTTAGCTTGGTTCCATAGAACATAGTCCCAGTTCCAAGTCCAAGACCTGCTTTGAACTCTAGTCCTCAGCACTCTGGCTTCTCAGGCCTTCCAGGCTGGCCTTGCTGGCTTTACCATCTTACCGGAAATTCTGGATCCAAGGTCTTCATGACTCAAATTCCTGGTCCTGTGGGGAGTACTTAAGGTACCTGAAACTGAGAATAAACAACACAGAACAAAAACAAACAAACAAACAAAAACAACACAAACTCATTTCTCAGAGCTGGGGGTAAAAGAGAGATAAGCAGTTGAAGACAAGGATCTCCTATCTCACTGGTTCAGTTCATGATGCCATTGTGGGGGAGGCAGATAGAAGTATTGAAAAGAGTGCAGTTGAGAAGATGATGGAAAAGAGAATGAACAGTTCATTCTTACTGGCTTTAAAGATGAAGGCAGCTAATCAAAAGAGGCTACCCCCAACCATATGGTAGGGAACTTGGTGGCCTCTATGTTAGAATTAGGCATGCCCAGAAGCCATAGTTACATTGTGAGCAGGAGTGAAATTAGGCAACTAAGTAGACATATGTGGTGGGTGAGAATGAAAAGCTGAAGATGACTCAGGGATTGTGAACCTGAGTGACTGGGAGGATGGTAGTGTTTTTAAAAGTATTATGGAAGTTTGTAGGAGGGGAGTTTCAGGGGAAAGATGTATTTTGAGTATGTTGAGTCTGAGATGCCTATGAGACATTCAGTTTCATATGTCCAATAGGCTGTTGATGATGTAGATCTTCAGGTAGGGAAAGTAATGGGGGCTGGACATATAAATCTGGCAATCATCAACACAGAAATGATCATTGAACCCCTGGGAGCTGATGAGATCACCAAATGAGGGAGCCGAGAGAGAAAAGAAAATAGGGAATAGGACAAAGTCATGGGGACACGCATAGTGTGTGGACATGAAATGAATGATGATACAACAAAAAAATTCTGAAAAGGAATGGTCAAACAGGTAAAAAGGAGACCCAAGGGGAAACCCCAAGAGGAGAGAGTATGAAGGAGAAGTTAATCAACAGGTCAAAAGCTGTAGAAAGTAATATAGATTAAAAATTGAGAAAGGGACATTCAATTTTGCTTTAGAATACCACAGCCTAAAAAAAATTATAATTGTAGTATGTATGTATACATACATATGTATGTATACGTACATATATTTTACACACACATATATACATATATTATAAATGTAACTGCAGTAGGTGTTACGTGGACAACAGGGTGGTTCAGTGGATAGAGTTCTGAGTCTGAAGTCAGGACGACTCCTCTGCCTGAATTCAAATCTGGCCTCAGCCACTTACTAGCTTTGTGAGCCTGTATCCTTGCCAACAAAACCCCAAATACAGTCACAAAGAGTTGGAACGACTGAAACGGCTAAATAGCAAACAAAAACAATGTATTATGTAACTACAGTGGTTTTATATGTGGTATGCATTTTTTGGGGCTTTGCTTTCCACAGCACTTTCCTCATAACTCTTAACTATGTAGTGGGTGGCATAAATATCCTCATTTTACAAATGAGGAAATTGAAGTTTAGAGAGTTTAAATGTGTTGGTTATAGTCACAAAACCATATAGCTAGAAAATAGCTGTGATTTGAACTTGGGTCTCCACAGTGTCATGTAGTGCACTAAACTCTGGGTTAGAAAGTCAGAGGCTCAAGGTTTATATGTAACTTCTACTACTCAAGATCACATATGTGACCTTGGGCAAAAACCACTTCACTAATCTGGGTCTCAGTTCCCTCATTCATAAAACTAGTGATAAATGAGCTCCAAGGTTCCTTCAGGACTAGATATATAATCTATAATCTTTAACTCCCTCCCCACCCTATCACCTCCATCCATTATTTTTTCTACCCTGCAATTGTATCCAGTGGGATTCTCTGGAAAGCTGTGCAATGTTTAAGTGTTCCCTTGGGCTCAGACCCAGATAGATTTTTCTTCTTCCTCTTGTTAACTCATTTGAGTGAGTCACAAAAAGTTTGTAAATCATTTTCTTTTTAGTTGTTTTTCCCAACTTCCAGTCTCTGACCCAGTCCTGGTCTGTGGCAAATTCTTATCAGAACAGAAGACTCTTAGAATTAAAGGTCCTTAGGTTTTTTTTTTTTTTTTTTTTTTAAGAATCTATAAACTTTAACTGATTTTTGATGGATGCTCTAAATTGATATGATCATTGAAGGGTGGAAGCTCACACCCTAGGATAAGAGGACCCAGGAAAGATAATAATCATAATAGATTGCATTTACATAGTTTTAAAATTTGTATAGAATTTTATATATGTTTAAATTGAGCCTACAAGTTAGAAACTACAATGTTATCTCAGTTTTACAGGTGAAGAAATCTAGATTCAGGGCCTTTAAGTAAAAGTCAGGATTTGAACCTAAGTCATTTTGACTTCAAAGTCTCCTGACTGTGACCTTATAACCCTCCAGGTATATGTACAATTAGGTAGTAGCCAGTGGAAGATATTACATTTCAATGGAGCCACAGATACTTTAATTTGTACATTTTTGCATTTAAATATTTAACATATTTTTTGATTAACATGAGAACTAACAGAATGGAATGGCAATTTGAAAAGAAGTGTAAATAACAGCCTATCCAATCCAGATTTGTCTGGAGCAGACAATAAAAATAAAGCAAAATAATTATTTGCCTGAAAAGATCAGATTCTGTCTAGAAAGCTAATGCCAATTATTTTAAATTTAGATTCACTGTTTGGCCTAGAACAGAGAAATATTTGCCAAGATCACAGTGTGTTGTTTATGAAGATGTTTTAAATAAAAGCAGAAGTCAGAGCATCTTATATGACAGAATTCAAATTCCTAGAGGGCAGTGACTTTGTCACTTATCTTTGTATCCAAATGTCTTGTGAATATTCTCTAGAGCACACTTCACTCATACTTGCTCTTGCACAGTTATCAATCCACTCATATGTTATCTGGAATGATTCTTGTCCATGGTCTCCCATAGACCTTCTGTAGACTATTGACTTGATATACTGGGGAACTTCCTCTTTACTAGGGATTCCTAACTTGTGGTGCACCTATCCCTGGGCGTTTGAGAATCTCAGATAATAATGAGCAATATTTATTTGACTATATTCTGATAAATATTTAATAATTTCATGATGCTAAAAATGTCATGCATTGCATACATTTTTCTTTCTAATATTTTAATACAAATAATTTAATGCATCATTTCCAATATAATTTTATAATTTTATTTATTTCTTCTGTGCATATGCATGAGAATTTGACAGTTTTCTTTTCTTTTCACATTGAATATTGGGTACAGGAAAGGTTTACTGGAGACCAAAGGGCAAGAGAATTATAAAAGTTTGGAAACTTTATTCTAGGTTGCTTCACACCCAGAGAGGACATCACTCTGAAGCCAAAGCCCCAATGGTACTAATAATCCTTCTTAATTCATTTAGCAATGATTACCATCCTAGTACCCCAGCCATTGACTGTAATTATGCAAATCTCATTCTCCATGTCATTTCCCTCCCTCCCAAAGCCTTTTCCCTTATTCTCATCCTCCTTAATTCCAACCCTGCCTCCTGATGTCATATTCTAGAGCTACTTACCCCTTTCACCTTGCTTTCTACTTGGAATACTATTTTGTAGGTAACAAACCTCTCTTTTTCTTCAATCCTTTCCTTTTCTACTCCTTTCATCTGGCTCTCCCTGAGACCAGGCAATCTCCTGATATCATAACCTCCTTGGACATCCTTTCTACATTGATGGCACTTTCACTCATTCCCCTGATTCGTTGGTTGAGGTGGCAGAGTAGGAGTTCTCCTTGTTTTCCATTGCCACTTTCAGCCTTTCCCTTTCCCTCCTTCATTCAAGAACTTTTGCTCCTTTGAGGTTCACTGTATCTATATCTACCCCCTGATAAAAATTCTTATGGCTGTTGTTGAAGGGCCTCTAGGACAATCCCCCTTTTCCCCTTAATGAATTCAGTGCCTGGTTCATCTTTCTCGCTTGTCCAACTCCTGCCCTCCTAGCTGGGAGCCTCTTTTTCTCTTGAATCCTTTGTCTCCTTATTCTATTTCCAATCTTGCATAGACAGATTTTAACTTCTACTCATATGCTGCTAAACTAAGCTGGAGAAATTTGTGAAACTGTGCTGGCTGGATTCAAATTTACAAATCTATGTCACATGATCTCAACTAGGCCCTCACTGCCAAAAGGCAATCCTTTCCCAATTTCCTAATTGAGTCTCTCTGCATAGAGACTTTCTCACACCTTTTTTATTTCTCCTCAAGTTGACCATAGTTCTCCTCCCTCACACTCTTGTGAGAAACAAAGGAAGGAATTCTGTTTCCACAGGATTAAAAGTTATTTTCAGCTTTTCAGGAGTGATAATAGGACATAAGTCAGGGTGACTGGTTCTAATCAGAGCTGTGACCTAGCAGAACCAGGCTTCTGATTAACTAAAAGGTCAGAAGTTTGTACACAAGCTTAATGAGCTGTTTAATATTATGGAACACACCCCCAAGGGTGTTAGCAAGCTAATTTAAATGCACATGTGATACATGATGAAGGTGGAACATACCAAGGACGAGAACATGAAATAGCAGTTCAGGAAGTTGCACCTAACCAATGAGGAACAAGTGGAGAAATTAGAATCAGAAACAGGAAATAAATAACCTTGCATTTGTCTAAGCAAATATGTCCCTTAGGGAGTTACTCTTTCACAAGGAATGTAAAATAAATGTATAATAAAATAAGAGCTTTCCTGGGTTCACAATGAGTATTTATTGTTCTTTCTAGAGTGAGCATGTTTCTCATACTCTCAGTTGAGAACCTGGCTTTTTATTTCGTGGATAAAATTTGCCAGGAGTTTTCTCTTCTTCTTAACTCACATCTCACATTTAATTTTAAATTATAATTCTTCCCATCCCAGATAAAATTCTACCTTTTACAGGAAATCTTTCCTATTCCCCTTTAAATGCCTTACTTCTGTTTCAGTGTAGTTGTTTACATGTTATTTCTCACATTAAACTGTACTCTTTATGAGAAAGGGCTATCTTTTACCTTTATCTGTATCGCTAGTGCTTTGTACACACAGTGACTGGCACATAATATGGATTTAATCCATGTTTACAGACTGACTGGGTATTGCATTTGGGTTATCCATCTCTTATTCCTACCTCCCACTATATGGCTATGACATCCTCTCCCCTTCTAACCCTATCAAACATTTTCTTGATAATATTACTTTATGCCACTTCGTGGATGTATGCTATGACCTCATTGTGCCTATGAAGCATTTTTATTGCTCTTTGGGTCACCTGCTGCTATAAATATTTTAAGATTATGGTGTTCTAAGAACTGACCATTCAATATCACCAACAGAGCATTTGTGTTCAAATGATGGATTTTTGAGCTGGGAATCAGCACTTAAGTATTTGACTATAATTGCCATTGAGAACAAAACACTGAGAATTTTTTTAAAAACTCAATACCCTGTATTTGAACAAAAACATTTTGGAATGAAATGTCAAAGTAGTCCTTTTAAAGTGTTTACTAGTTGAAAGTTACTTACGAGGACTGTAATTACTTTGTGACCTGTTGTCAGCCAAAAAATATTTTTATCACAATAAAATGAAAGCAAAAAAGTGAGGTCTTATCTGACCTTGCTCTATGTTTTAGTCATATTTTAAGTCCAAAAATTAGTAAGTGGAAATTCAGTTCAGTCAATTCAACAGAAATGTTCAAGCCACTGTGGCTTTGCTATATTCTGGATATAAAGATGAACAAATGGATAGTCTCTGTTCCTTAAGAAGTTTATACTCTAGTATATGTAAATAAATGTGATTCAAGATGGAAAGTTCTAAAAGCAAAGGAGAGATCTAAGCAAAGTGTATAATAAAAATTTGAGGAAGAAATGATTAGCATTTTCATTGTAGGCATTTTGTAGTTCTGTAGATTTGTTTTATTTTAGTGATAAAGAATATAAAGACTTACTTATGATAGTCCATAGGAGAGAATTTAGAGATTTTACTTGGGTAGTGGTGCCTGTGGTTATATGTATTAAAATGTCATGTAATGCCAGGTAAGGTTAGATGCCAATAGTAGTGCCAAAAGGTGTGCACATGGAAAACCACACAACCATTAGTCCTTTTCTCTGCTCACATGCTCATTTGCTCAACAATTCTCTCTCTGGATTCAAAGCAGTCATGCTGGCATATATTCAGAAGTTACCAAAACCACCAAAACATTCTACCCCATTTGCCTTCATCCTGGAGTAAAATTAGGTAAATATCTTCTCAGACTAGCTACCCCACTCTCAATTTCAAACTCTGAATTTATAGGATTAATGGACAAAATTTATTAATAGGAACAAATAGTATGGAAAATTGAGATCAGCTTTTTAAGTATGAGATAGAAGGTTGTACTCTGTAGGACCTGCAGTTGAGGTTGCTTCTTTCTGTTTCTCTATCTCCTCCTTCAGGTTGGTTGGAGGGAGTGAGGGAGGGGAAGGATAATGAAATTTTGGACTGAAATTTTCCCTATGCCCTGGAAAAGCAGGAAGAGAAAGGAATGGTTGATTGGACTTCTGTCTTACCAATTACTACAGCTGCTAGTTGAACCTGTTTTACTTTGTCTGTTTGGCTGGCATCAATCCATTTGTGATGGATTTCAGGGCAGCACCCCACTTCCTGTTTCTTCCACTTCTCACAGAAGAAGAAATATGAGTACTGGTACAGTTTACAATCTCATTCTATTACTTCATATGAATTTTTGCTAGAAGTTTGCTCTTGATGTCAAAAAATTAAGAAATCTAAGGGACTCTGCATAATATGTATGTATCTACAATCTAGCCCATCAAATCTCTTTGACATTTAGTTTTCTTGCATCTCTGTGGGCTTGGGGCCTTGGCTTACATTCATCTACATTGCATTTTGGATTGCAAAATACTGATGTAATGTTTGTTTAGTCTCTTGAGACTCCTGTTATGCAATGAGTCTATGATAGAAATAGTTAAAATTTTATAATCTACTAGATTATTCTGGGAAGGAACTTACTATACCAAGCCAAAACCTCAGTTCCTAACACATAGTAGGTACTTCATATGCAATACTTATTGTTTAATCATTGTCACCATGATCAAAATCTTTAATGAATACTTTAATAGCACCCCTGACAAGTCACTAATTGTACGTGCATCTAGACATATATATTCAGTCACCAATTTTTTTGTAAGGGTATACTTATATTTCTCCTTTATCTGATCGTCTTGTAATTTGTCTCCTTATGCGTGTTTCATATTCTGATCTGCATTTCATTTTCTGTGCATATATTACCACTTTTAGAGGAAATGGGTAAAGAATGAAATGAGCAGAACAATTTATGCATTAACAATACTGTAAAGACAAATAACTCTGGCAGATGTAGGAACTATGATCAATACAATGAGTCTCCACAATTCCAGAACATGAATGATGAAACATGGTATTCACCTCCTGATAGAGAGGCAATAGATTTAGGTGCAGGATGGAACACACACACACACACACACACACACACACACACACACACACACAAACATACACCACCACCACCACTACTACCAATGAAGGAATCTGTTTTGCTTGACTATGAATATTTATTATGAGGAATTTGTTTTTCTTTCTTTTCTTTCCAATGGAATGGGAGATGGAAGGGAAAGAAAATAGATTCCTGTTACCTAAAAAAAATTAAAATTTTGAGATTAAGGTGATGCTTCCAATGTAATGCTGAGGTCACTCCATTGTTAGCTTTGCTAAATTATTTTACTTTATTATAAGAGAGCTCTTGCAGGGGGTAATCTGGACACACTTATGATGTAAAAACAAAATACATCCACATAATTTTAAAAATAAAATAATATAAGCTCCTTATATTGGAGTCAAGAAGACCTCAGTTGAAATTCAAATCTCAGACACTTACTAGATATATAAACTTAGGCAAGTCATTTAGCTTCTTGGGGCCTTAGTTTCCTCATTTGAAAAATGGAGATAATAATGACATACCTCACAGTTATTGTAGAGATAAAAAGACATACTATGTGCAGAGTGCATATTAATGTGAGCTATGATTATTATTAGCTATTACATAAGTTATGAATATTTATCTATCTGGAGACAGAAGTAGACTAGAGATTAGACTATGTGTTCCTTGAGGACCGTACAATATACTATCTCTCTATATGTATGTATATATATATATATATATATATATATATATATATATATATATACACATATATACATATATATAATCAGCCCTAGGACTAAGTATAATGCATGACACATTCAATTCTTTTAAAATGCTTATTGAATTAATGAAGCCAATCAAAAGTCAACTGTTTGTGTGCTGTGGAGACATCATCTATATTTGAACTTTTCCCCTTGTCCATTTCTGTCAGACACAAAATCAGAGGACTAATTATACCAACTCCATTTCCCCTCCCTCACCTCAATCTACCAGTCCAACTTTTTTGGGCTTTGCTCACTCAACTTAAACACTGTCCTATTGACTACACCACCAATGTCTGTAAGTATTCCAGGAAGAGGTAGAGCTAGCAAAATAAGCCCAGGGATTCCCTCAAATGCTAAATGGTTAAAGTATGTGAATAGTCAATTTTTGGATGAAGTCAAAGCTATGTATAGTCACATGAAAAAAATACTCTAAATTATTGTTGACTAGAGAAACGTAAATTAAAACAAGTTTGAGATATTATCTTACATCTATCAGGTTGGATAAAATGATAGAAGAGGAAAATGACAAATGTTGAAAGGGATGTGGAAAAATTGGGACATTATTACACTATTAGTGGAACTGATCCAACAATTTTGGAGAGCAATCTAGAATTTGTCCAAAGAGTTGTGAAATTGCATACCCTTTGACCCAGAAATACAACTATTAGGTCTATTTCCCATCGTGATCAGAGAAAAGTGGAAAAGAACCTACATGTTTTAAAATATTTGTAGCAGCTTTCTTTGTGGTGGCAAAGAACTGGAAATTAAGGGCATATCCATCAATTGGGGAATGGCTAAACAAGTTGTGCAAATGATTGTGATGAAATACTACTCTGCTGTAAGAAATGATGAATTGGTTGATTTTAGATAAACAAAAGATGTTCATTTAATGAAGAGGAAATGAGCAGAACGAAGACAACATTGTATACAATAATAGCAACATTTTTAGAAGAATAGCTGAATGACTAAGCTATTCTGAATATTATAAATATTCAAATAAACTACAAGGGACCCATGAGGGAAGAAACTATTGCCCTCCAGAGAAAAAACTGATGAATAGAAGTATGCATAGTATGGTTTTACATCTATATGTATATATGTATGAATGTATATATGTATGTGTGTTTATATATGTATATCTACACACACATGTATATAGAAACACACACACATACACACACACAGAGAGAGAGAGAGAGAGAGAGAGAGAGAGAGAGAGAGAGAGAGAGAGAGAGAGAGAGAGAGAGAGAGAGAGGCAAGTCACTTTGTTTTTCTAGATTTTTCTAGGTTTTCTTTTCTGTAAAATAAAGAGGTTAGATCTGATGACTTCTAAGATCCTTAAATCTGTGATCTTCTGATGCTTATAGAAACCTAACTTGCTTTGAAAGATGCTATATCTCTTGGCACCCTCTCTGAGGTTGGATGATCTTTCACATGAGCCCTTGACACATGAGACAAAGAAAAGAAGTTGGCACCTTTCTTGCTCCCCAATGCCACTTTCAGATACTCTTATTGTCATCACCACCCAGCAGCCTCTTTTCTCTTTTAAAGATCCCTTCACCTTGTTCAGATCTTGGCTCACAATCTTCTGTTCCACTTCATCTCTTGCCTCCTGCAAACATCCTGGCTTCCATTTCTTCATCGTTCTCATATACCATGACTTCTATCAGTCAGTCAGTCAGTCAGTAAAAAGAAAACAATTATTAAGCGCCTACTATGTGGCAAGCACTATGCTGAGGATATAAAAAGAGGTAAAAGACAATTTCTACTCTCAAGGAGCTTACAATCTAGTATCCAGTCCACTGTCTCTAGATGGACATAAGCATTCATACCTTACACAATAGCTAATAATAACAGCTACTGTACTCTCCATATATATTAACTCTTTTGATTCCTACAACAACCCTATGAGGTATATTCTATTAGTACCTCCATTTTACAAAGGAGGAACTAAAGTTCTGAGAAGGTAAGACTTGCCCAGGTTTATACATCTTGTAGGTATCTGAGACAGAATTTAAAACGAGGTCTTCTTTGCTCCAAGTCCAGTGCTCTATCCATTGTAATACTTGGTGCTTACCCCTTACCACTTCATGTAGTTTGCCATAGGCAGATATATCAAAAGTCAGATCTAGACTCAAGAAGCCAGGCAAGGGATCAAGCAATCAAGTAGACTGGTAGGCAGGAAATGTTCAGGTAAGCATCTGGGCAAAAGATGCTGATTTCTGAGCTGGAAAATGGCATAGTGGTTTCTGCTGAAGGGAGAAGTTGTCTTATGGAGGAATATCGAGTAATGTACAATTTCAGTCATTCCAAGGTTAAAGAAAGGAACTTGAATGTAAGAGAGAAGCAGTATTTGAGAGACTAGGTATAAGGCCAACAGGCAGATATTAACAAAGATGCTTGACATAACACACTTACATCTTAGTATTTAGAAATCCAAAGGCCACTCCCCTAAAGGAATGCTTTTGGATGAGGGTTACATAGCAACCAGAGCATAGACAGAGTTTCCTGTAGTTCATGTTTTTGAATGGTTATTATATGGAGCAGAAATAGCATGAACATTTGGAACATCACAAGTCTGCTCTTTAGGACCTATAGATAGAGTTTATTAATAGAATTGTGTGTCATCTTTGTTAAGTACATATTTATATTTTTGGAATGCTGACCTTAAAGTATGACTTCTTGGAAGGGCACTGAATGAAGCCTCCATCTGGCCTACTGAGTTTTGACTCCCAATATCCTAAATGCCACTATTGGAGTTTCATTTCTTTGAGATTTAGGAACTACTGTTTGAAGAGAGAGAATGTGACCAAAAGAATGTTGGGCTTTGAGTAAGAAGATTCAGGTTTAAAAATCTCACTGCAAAAAGTTGCTAGCTGTGTGAGTGTGGGCAAATAATTTAACCTTTGGGGTCTCCATTTTCTAATCTATATAACACAGATGATAATAATTGCACTCCCAACCTTACAAAGTTGTAGTGAGGAAAGCCCTTTGCAAATCTATAAAGGGCTATGGTTTTATTATGGGATAGTGAGTTATGATTAAAGCAAAAATGCTCCTTAGGAAAGATGATAAGATACATTTTGATCAGCTAATATTTCAGAGTTCTTCCTAGTTGATATAGCAATAGGACTTCAGGCACATGATTCCCAGACTATTTATTTTGCCTTAACCTCTCTACTGAGCTCTAGTCTTCTATCACCAACTGTTTCTTTGACATCTCAGGCTGGGTGTCTCATAGGCATCTCAAACTCAACATGTCCAAAACGAAAATCATTATCTTTCCTCCCAAACCTGCTCTTCTTTCCTACTCATCTATTGTTGTCAATGACACCACCATTTTCCCAATCAACCAGGCTCACAAACTAGGAGTTATCTTCAGATTCCTCTCTTTTATTCACCCCATATAACATATCCAATCTGTTGTCGTCTTCTTGTTTCTACCTTCATATTATCTCTCATACGTGTCTTCTTCTTCTCACTCACATAGCAAACACTCTGATCCAAGTCCCATCACTTCATGTTTGGACTAATGCAATAGTCTTATAATTTGTTCTCCTCACTTCAAGTCTCTCCCCATTCCAGCTCATCCTCCATTCAGCTGCCAAAATGATCTTACTAAAATGCACTCTATGTTACTCCCCTACTCAGTAAACTCCAGTTGCTCTATATAATTTCCAGGATCAAATATAGCATTTTCCACTTGGCTTTTTAAACTATTCACAACCAAGCCCTTTCCTAATTTTCCAGTCTTCTTACCTCTGAAGGGGTGAGTATGCTCTGATGATAACCTTCAGTTTACGCCATAAACTCAAGAAAATTCAGCCCAGGTTTATCTGAATATAGATCTTAAGAGGAGACACATGGCAAAACTAGGATTTTTTCTTAATGTATGCAAGAAATAAAAACTGACTATAGGAGCACCTTTAGTGAATGCTTCTTGAAAGTGAAATGCAGGGTAAAGAACAATTTTGACTTTGACTTTTCTTAATTCCTCTAACAATTCTCATTTAATTCATTGTTCCTAGCATCAGGGTGAATATGAGCAAAGTAACCAATGCTGGGGTCGTATTTGTC
This sequence comes from Notamacropus eugenii, assembly GCF_028372415.1. Taxonomy (NCBI): domain Eukaryota; kingdom Metazoa; phylum Chordata; class Mammalia; order Diprotodontia; family Macropodidae; genus Notamacropus; species Notamacropus eugenii. Next base: position 170,994,186 of record NC_092872.1, read on the forward strand.
TCTCCCTGGTACTTGTTTTTCTGCTTTATGAAATTATTTGTGCATGACCTTTGTCTCTCTTACTAGAGAGTAAGCCCCTTGAGGGTAGAGATGATCTTATTTTTCTTTATAATTTCCTCAACACCTAGCAGAGTAACTTTGCACATAACAGGTGCCTAAGAAATTATTGTTGGCATAGTAGTTGTGTGATTTCAGAGGCCACTGGAAGGCCCAAATGTTCTTCCTTTCCACTTTTTCTGGCTACTTTTGCAAAAGAAAAATATCTCTATCTACTGACAGAAGATTATAACATCTTATTAAAGTTTCAGTCCTTGAACTTAAGGGTAACTTTTTAATTGTTAACAAACATTCACTCCAGGAGGCAGAGTCCAGATGGCAGACTAGAAGAATGGACCAACTCTGGCTCTCCTCCCCCGCATAGCCCATAAAATACCTGTAAAAATGACTCCAAACAAATTCTGGAGCAGCAGAAGACACAAAATGACAGCATGAGAGATTTCTGGCCCAAGACAGCGGCCTGAAAGGCCAACAGGAAAGGTCTATCACACCAGGCTCAGAGCAGAGCACAGCCCAGTTTTGGCTGCATGGCACTGGCAGGGATGGGACTGGCACAGGCATCAGGGAATGGAATCACATGCAACACTAGATTTCTCAGCCCACAAATGCCAAAGAAAGCTTCAAAGGTCAGTGAGAAAGCTCTTTCACCTGGGTGAGAAGGGAATGTGGTCTGGCCCTGACCCCAGGTGTCAGTGGTAGCTGAGGCAGCAGCATCCATTTTAAGAGTTCTTGGCCAAAATACTCTGGGGAAATCGAACTCTTGATCTGGCTCTCAGTTCTGAGTGGCAGCCCTAGGGTGAGGAGAAGTGCTGTCCTGGTGGAGCTGGTGGAGGTTTTACAGAGGGCAGAAAAGCTTGTAGTTGCTCCCAGACCAGAGTGTAAGCCAGGAGAGGAGTAAACTCCTCTCCCTTGACTGCGCCACCTTGGAGGAACTGAGAACTTACAGGTCCCTAGAGTATACCCTCCACTTGACAAAGGACTCAAAAGTTAAGTAACTGGATGAGAAAATGCCCCCAAAGGGGAAAAAAACAATAAGACTATAGAAGGTTACTTTCTTGGTGAACAGGTATTCTCTCCCATCCTTTCAGATGAGGAAGAACAAAGCATACCACCAGAGGAAGATATAAAAGTCAAGACTTCTGTATTCAAAACCTCCAAATAATTTGTAGTGGTCTTAGGCCATGGAGGAACTCAAAAAGGATTTTGAAAATAAAGTAAGAAAGGTGAAGGAAAAATTGGGAAGAGGAATGAGAGCGATGCAAGACAATCATGAAAAACAAGTCAACAGCTTGCTAAATGAGACCAAAAAAATGTTGAAGAAAATAACACCTTTAAAAATAGACTAACCCAAATGGCAAAAGAGGGCCAAAAAGCCAAGAAGGAGAAGACTGCTTTAAAAAGCAGAGTTAGTCAAATGGAGAAAGAGGTTCAAAAGTTCACTGAAGAAAATAGTTCTTTAAACATCAGAATGGAGCAGATGGAAGCTAATGACTTCATGAGAAACCAAGAAATTACAAAACAATTATTCAAACCTTCTTGAAAATGTGTTTCAGTATCCTTCTGAAAGCAGGTTTTGATAATGATAAAGATAAAGAAGTTATGAGGGCAAGTGGGGATAGAGGTTGAGATTGGTAAGAAAATGGTACCACCTAATGTGGGAAGAACACTGAAAGAGAACATTAGTGACTTCGGAGAACAAGTGCATCTACTTCAAAATTCTATGGAGGGCTGCTCCTGCCACTCTCACTCAACACTGGAAGAGGTTCTTATTTTCCCTTATGGGTAAATAAAAGCACATTATAAGTTTTTTTTTCTTCTTTTTTTCTCCACACTCCTCTGACCTAGGGATGGCTACCATTAGACATGAATAGGCATACACACACACACACACACACACACATATAATTATTATATGCAGACTTATATTTATCAGTTCTTTCTCTGTAGGCAGATAGTATCTCTCTTCACATGTCTTCTATAGTTAATTTAGGGATTTGTAATAATTAAAATGACTTATTTGCTCAATGTCATTATAAAACAATACTGCTATTATTGTATACAGCCTTATCTTGGTTTTCCTCATTTTGCTCTTCATTATTCCTTTCAAGTCTTTCCGTGTTTTTCTAAGCTTATTGAGCTCATAATTTCTTATAGCACAATAGTATTCCATCATAGTATTTCATCACAATCATATACCACAACCTGTTCAGCCAAATTTTCATAACTTCATTATATATTTAAAAGAAATAGTAAGCTATACATAATAGATTTGCAGTTTCATGTGCATATTTTTTATTATGCTATATTATGGAAATGCTTGTTTTATTCCATAAATTAAAAATAAAATAAAAGGCCTTTTGCGATAAATATATTGCCAATGCACTTTTTTAGTATGTTTCCCTTTGCCAGCTGTGTTCTGTCCTGCATCTCTTCTGGTTAAAACGCTTCTCATATTTCCGACTTTGCCTCCTCCATGTAGCCTTTCTTGGCTTCTCACCACCTAAGATGTAAGTGATTTTTCTCTGAACTGCCATATCATTTTTTGCTGCTCTTCTCACTTTAAAATTTGCATCCTAACTCTATGTTCACATTGATTGCTACAAGACTGTAAGTTTCTTGAGGGCAGTGACTGTATTGTAGTCTTGGGCCATAGAGTCATAGACTGTTAAAGCAGGGAGGGATTTTGAAGATCAGACCAATCTCTTCATTTTATAGGAGGAAACTGAGGTCTGCTGATTCTCCATCCAGGTTTCTTTTCACTTTCTCCTTTAATGCCTGGTACAGAACTTTACATACTTTAGATATGTGATGTTTGTTGAATCTTGTTCAATTTGAATTAGAATTTAAATGTCTTCTCTAGACATATGTTTTATATATATATGTATACATATACAAATATACATATACACACATATGAACACATACATGCATATATATGTATATATGTATACTACCCAGAAGTTCTAAATGTTCATAACTGTACTCTGCTTAAAAATATGAATGTCAACAAATTATCCTGCTTTATGGGGCAAAGTGTCACTTTATGCTCAGAATATTCAAGAAAGCTGCTGTCTTTGGTATATCTGTTGCTAAGGCTTTCAAGGAAGATCTTACAGACACTTTAATAAAATGAAATTTGTGCATTGTATGGACTCCTTCAATTAAAATAGCAGAGTTTGGAGGATTATCCTCCATTAAAACTGATCTTTCTTGGGATTCAGTCATTGACATAGTTACCACTTCCTTTATATATCACTCTGCCTATCTGTGGAAACCATAGGTAATAATACCTCCCCACCCCCAAGACTCATAACAATGAAAATGTACTTACATAATGCTTTTCAATTAGCTTTACATAACTTTTACAAGTACTTTGTATGCAAATACATTAATGAATCTTCTCAACACCTCTGTCACATGAGTGGTACAAGTATTATTTACTCAATTTTACAGAAAAGGAAATTCGGAGGGTTTAAATGAGTTGCTTGAGATTACACAACTCATAAGTGACTTGGCCAGGACTTCACCCAAGGTCTTCCAGCCTCCAAGTACAGTGGAGGGACAAGCACTGGATTGATAGTCAGAAGATCTGAGTTTTAACTTTGCAACTAAAAGGCTATATGATACTAAGTAAATTACTTTTGGGGGCTTCAATTTCTTTTTCAGTAAAATGAATAGTTTGAACTGGGTAACATTTGAGTTTACTTATAGTTCCAATGTTCCATAAATTTATCATGTGAGCAAATTGGATCCAAGTGTATCTTGACTTTAAATCATTACAATCTAGAGCCAGAAAGACTCCATTTATGGTAAGAGAAAAAAGACAATACTGCACTCTCTTAGTTGATGAAGAAATTGTTCCATTCCCAAATATAAAAAAATTCCCACAAAATTCAGAAGGGGGAGCAGTTATTTTGACTAGATAAAGCAGAAACTATTTCTTTGTGTACCTCTTTATGTCTAGGTTCACCCAACAAGAAATGGAATACATCCCAACTCAGTTAATCCTTCTAGGAAGGAATTTGCTCTTTACTTTTTCTTAGAGCCTTTTATCTTAATCTTTCCTTTGTCCTATCGTTCTCTGCCTTACACTAATTTGTAAATATCATATTCCACCCCCCCCTCCCACCAGTTCTACTCCTCAACAAATATTAAGCTTCTGGAAGGGGCCTCTGCTTTTTTTTTATCTCAATGTTCTCAATACCTAGCACATTAAACAGCACAAGTTAGGGGCTTAATAAATGTTAATCTAAATGAACGAATTTTGTTGAATGAAATCCTGTCCCTCCCCTCCAAACAAAGGAAAAGAATACCCATAGATCACCATATTTTCTCATCAGAAAGCCTTTAGAGAGATGTATCATCCAGTAACTAATTATGAGCCACATAGAAAAAATCTGAACGTGACTCACAACTTAATCTTTTTTTTTTTTTTTTTAAGTTGGGTACATTTTCTCTTCTCTTTCTCAGTACTTTAGATCATCCTAAGTTGATATTCCTGTCTCCTTTTGGGTCATTCAACAAACTCATAGAATATTAGAATATTAGAACTAAAAGGGATTTAAAAACCTAATTTTTAATCTAATCTAATCCTCAATTTACACATGAGGAAACCAAGATCCAAAGAAGAAAGTGACTTTCAGGTCTCTTTCTACCACATTTTCTTTTTTCTTTTTGAATTATTTTATTTGTTTTCAGTGTTTGACAATCACTTCCATACATCTTAGATTTTTTTCCAGTAAATTAATTAGATAGGATTGTCATTTTTATTATATTGGATCAGCCTACCCATGAACAACTGATGTTTTTCCACTTACTTAGATCTGACTTTATTTGTGTGAATTGTGATAATAGCTGCTTTGTAATACAATTTGAGATCTGGGAGAGCTAGGCCAACTTCCCCTAGGATTTCTTTTCATTAGTTCCCTTGATATTCTGGACCTTTTGTTCTTCCAGACGAATTTTGATACTATTTTTTCTGGCTCTACAAAATAATTTTCTGATAGTTTGATTGGTGTGGCACTGAATAAGTAAATTTATTTAGGTAGAATTGTCATTTTTATTATATTAGCTTGGCCTACCCACGAGCAACTGATGCTTTTCCACTTACTTAAATCTGATGTCATTTGTGCAAAAAGTGTTTTGTAATTGTGTTCATATAGTCCCTGGATTTGTTTTGGCAGGTGTCTACCCAAACATTTTACAAGTGTCTACCCTAGCTTTAAACGGCATTTCTCTTTCTATCTCTTGCTGTTGGGCTTTGTTAGTAATATGCAGAAAAGCAGAAGATTTGTGTGGGTTTATTTTGTAACCTACAACTTTGCCAAAGTTGTTTATTATTTCAGGTAGTTTTTTATTTGAATCTCTCAGATTCTTTAAGTATATTATCATATCATCAGCAAAGAGTGATAACTTAGCTTCTTCTTTGCGTATTCAAATTCCTTCAATTTCTTTTTCCTCATTGCTAAAGCTAAAGATTACATTTCTAGCACCATATTGAATAATAGTGGTGATAATGGACTTCCTTGTTTCACCCCTGATCTTATTGGGAATGCATCTAGCTTATCTCTATTGCATATATTGCTTGCTGAAGGTTTTAGGTAGATACTGCTTATTTTATGGAAAGTTCCATTTATTCCTATGCTCTCCAGTGTTTTCAATAGGAATGGGTATTGTATTTTGTCAAAAGATTTTTCTGCATCTATTGAGATAATCATGTGGTTTCTGCTAGTTTTGTTGTTGATATGATCAATAATGCTAATGGTTTTTCTAATATTGAACCAGCGCTGCATTCCTGGTATAAATCCTACCTGATCAAAAGGTATTATTCTTGTGATAGGTTGTTGTATTCTTTATGCTAATATCTTATTTAAAATTTTTGCATCTGTATTCATTAGAGAAATTGGTCTATAATTTTCTTCCTCCATTTTGGCTCTTCCTGCTTCCTACTTCCTTCTTTATCAGAACCATATTTGTATCATAAAAAGAATTTGGGAGGACTCCTTTGGCAATTTTCCCAAATAGTCTATATAATATTGGAATTAACTGGTCTTTAATGTTTGAGAGAATTCACTTGTAAATCCATCTGGCTCTGGAGATTTTTTCCTAGGGAGTTCATTGGTGGCTTGTTCAATTTCCTTTTCTGAGATAGGGTTTTTTAAATACTCAACTTCCTCTTCTGTTAATCTAGGCAATTTATATTTTTTAAAATAATCATTCATCTCATTTAGATTGTCAAATTTATGGGCAAAGAGTTGGGAAAAACTAATTTCTAATTATTGTTTTAATTTCCTCCTCCTTGGAGGTTAGTTCATCTTTTTCATTTTTTATATTGGTAATTTGGTTTTCTTTTTTCCAATCAAATTGACCAAAAGTTTATCAATTTTATTGGTTTTTTCATAAAACCAACTCTTATTTTTATTTATTAGTTCAGTAGTTTTCTTAATTTCAATTTTCTTAGTTTCTCCTTTGGTTTTCAATATTTCTAATTTAGTATTTACTTGGGGATTTTCAACTTGTTCTTTTTCTAGTTTTTTCAGCTGTGTACCCAGTTCATTGATCTCCTCTTTGTCTGTTTTATTCATGTAGGCACTCAAAGATAAAAAACTTCCCCTAAGAACTGCTTTTTGCAGTATCCCTTAAGATTTGGTAGGTTGTCTCATTATTGTCATTCTATTGAATGAAGTTGTTGATTGTTTCTATGATTTGTTGTTTAACCCACTCATTCTTTAAGATTAGATTGTTTAGTTTCCAATTAATTTTTGGTTTATATTTCCATGAACTTTGATTACATATAATTTTTATTGCATTATGATCTGAGAAGGACACATTTCTACTACATTTTCTAGATGACCTATGTAGGTTGTGGGGGCTCAGGTGGGAGAAAGGAATAAGAATATATTCCCATGAAGATGCTATTACTGAAATTTCCAAGATGGAAAGAAAGTTTTTCACTTGGCTGTCCAAATGAGAAGCAGGTTTCAAAGACATCCAGAAATGGTATTCTTCCTCCTGGGAATATTTTTTTTTTGTATGCCTTTTGTTGTCAATGTTCCTGATGACCCTTTTCCCACTGGATCAGTACATTCCCGACCCCATTCCTTCATAGGAAGCTACTCTCTCATTGAGTCTCCATCCTGATATTCACAGGTCTGTTATAATTGAAACAATTTCTTCTACTCATAATTCTGCTTTTCTTTTTCTTTTCTTTTTAGGGAAAGACAGTATGTGCCAAATTCTGGTTTTTGATTTTCTTTGACATCAGGTATTCTAGCTGCCATGCTTTCATCTATCTTCTATGATACTATTTTTAAGAATATGGGAGAAGGACCACATTTCCAAAAGCTCTTAACTTTTTTATGTAGTACCTTGGTGACCACTGTGGGGTGTGTGTGTGTGTGTGTGTGTGTGTGTGTGTGTGTGTGTGTGTGTGTGTGTGTGTGTGAGAGAGAGAGAGAGAGAGACAGAGGGAGAGAGGGGGAGAGAGAGAGAGAGAGAAAGAGAGAGAGAGAGAGGAAGAGAGAGAGAGAGAGAGAGAGAGAGAGGTTTTAGCCATGCACTTAAATTATTTTTATACATCTGGATGGTGTGTGATTTGGGGCCAGAGGTGGGGAACCTGCAACCTCGAAGCCACATGTGACCTTCTAGGACCTTGGGTGCAGCCTTTTGACTGAGTCCAAGTTTTATACAACAAATTCTTTTATTAAGGGGATTTGTTCTGTGAAGTTTGGATTGAGTCAAAGGGCTGTACTTGAGGACATAGAAGGACACATGTGGCCTTGGGGCCACAGGTTCCCCATCCCTGGTTTGGGTTATCCTTTTCCTTATTCTCAAGTATTATGCTTTATAATAATATGATACCTACCAGAACTTCAAATATTCACTATTCTATATATATCCTTTCTAACTTATATGTCATATATGTACAAATGTGTTATATTTACCTACTATCCTCCATGAACTATATTGGAATTTTAACTTTTAGAAGACATTGCTAAAGATAAATTAATATTGATGCTTCGTTACCATTCCTCCTACTCACTTATCCATTTGACAACCATTCTGCTATATGCGAGTCACTATTAATCATTTAGTCAATAAGTACTTATTAAATGCCTATTATGTGCCAGGTACTGTGCTAAATGCCAGGGATACAAAGAAAGGCAGAAAACAGTCTCTACCCTTGAGGAGTTGAATTGTCCTCTACTCCCAGACTGGTGCAATAGATGCTTCCCTTTGACCTTCCAGGCTGATTGGACTGGAGATTTGCTTCACTCCATCATTCTGTAGGTTCTGCTGCTCTAGAATTTATTTAGAGTAATTTTTATGAGTATTTGGGAAAGTTGTAGCAAGCCTCTGCTTTTACTTTGCCATCTTGGCTCCACCCCTGGTTAGTCTCTTCTTGAAACTCTCTTCTTTCTAGGTTTTTGGAATACATTACTTTGAATCTTTTCTATGTCTTTATCACACTTTAGGATGCATTTAAGGATGCATTATAGTTATTTATGAATATGTCTTCTCTATTATAAGACTTTAATTTTACCCTGATCATTCCATCATTAGAATTTCTCAAAGAAGCCAGTCTTGCCTTTTGAATTCTGGAGGTTTTGAGCACCAAAGGGAGCACATGGTAAAATAGGCTGACATTTCATGAGAATACAAAAAAAGGAGGAAGCATCATCGAGTGAAAACAGCACCAGCTCTGGAGTGGAAAGTCTAGGTTCAATCCTAACCCTTATTACTATCTGTGTGACCCTAGTAAGTCACTTATCTTCTCCGTGCCTCAGCTTCCTCAACTGTCAAAAGAAAAAAATTGGACCCTGAAGTCCCTTCTAGGACTTGCCCTATGATCTTATGATTTGATCTATTCAGGAGCTCAGAGAAGAATAATGACTCTGTGAAAATATGAATCAGTTTATCATGTCAGAGCAGCAGGCACTGGAACAAATGAATGGGGGAGGCAAAAATATGCAATGGAAAGAATTATGGATTTGTTTGTTTTGTTTGACTATGAATATTTGTCATAAAGGTGTTGATTTCCTTTTTCTTCCCAATGGGAAAGGGTGGGAATTGAGAGAGAGAAAATATATGCTTAATAATCTAAATTTTTAAAATTTAATTAAAGAATAATATGGATTTGGATCAGAGCAATTGAATTTGTCTCCTGACTCTGCCACTTATTTTCTGTGTGATCTTGAGTAAGTCACCTAACTTTGCTAATCCTGTTTCCTTACCTCAAAAGGGAAGGTGTTATGCTATTTCTTTGGTGTATTTTAGTTCTAAATCTTGTGACTCTAAATGTTAAAGCCTATAGACCAGTAATTTAGAGCCTCTGTCCAGACTTCAGCTCAGTGGGAAATGAGATCCATGAAGGAATGGGGTCAGGCTATAGAGCTAATGGAAAGGATATCACTATGCACCCTGACAAGAAAGGAAAGTAGAACAGCATTTTCCAGGAAAGAAAAATACCAATGAGGATAATCTTTGAATTGTGCAAACAAATAGGAAAATTTTCCCATTGATAAATTTTCAACAGTTGCATCTCCATAGCCAGTGCATTGTCTCTCCTTTCACAGGAGCACTCTCTCTCTCTCTCTCTCTCTCTCTCTCTCTGTTTCTCTGTGTCTTTCTCCTCTCATTTATATCTATGTATCTATGCATGAAGATGGAAAAGGGAAAGAATAAGAATGGAAAGTAATATATCTTATCAAATTTTTTGTCCTTCATTTTCAAAAAAGACCAAACATCATGGGATGATATATTGACTTGTGCATGAATCAGATTTAAGTGAGGTAGGGTTGTACAAAGACAACAGTCTCACTCTTTCTTCTAGATTCCTTGGAATCCAATGGCAAGGCAAAAGTCAATACAATTGGCAATGGACTAGAATGCAGCAGATGATCTTGGCATCTTTGATGTATGATCAAAGTCTAAAACTACCACACCTGCTTTATTCACCTTCATGGCCATTGGAACAAGTTGTTCTCATCCACCCATTCTGCTGGGGGAAGCCTTCACATGCTTGATGTAGACATCTCCCTAATTCACCAATGTATTTGCAATCTGTCAGCTACTCTCAAGCTGGTTTAGCCCATCTGCCAAGATGGTTTACTGGGGTGTGACTGTTGCACTTGATACAACTTCTTGGAGCCACAGGTGAAAGTTGAGGGATGGGTGGACATCAAAGGTAGACAAGTAGCTCTGAGAAGGACTTGACAAGCCTTCACACCAGAGTTAATAGTTCTCTTTGAACACCTTACACTTGTCAAGTATGTTGTAGAGGGAGCTATTTTTCTGATCTTGAGTTGGCCTAGCTGGCCATTGAAGTCTCTTCTAATTCTGAAATTCTGAGATGCTCTTTTCTAATTCTAATTTAAGATTAATTTATAAAGCTGGATCTGCAATCCCAGTTGATACCACATTTCCTGAGGATTTTCAAGGATAAGACTTGTGAGTCTTATTGAACTCTGGAATGAGAAGGAAAGGGGAGAGAAACAGAATCATCCTGAAGTCTGAGAACATGATCTGTTAGTTCCCTGTTAGTGAAGTGATGCCCATCATAAAATGAGTGTTTAGTTATGTCCTTGTGGCCAAGACACAAAAGTGACTGGGATAGTCATATATATATAGGTGAATTAAAAATATGAGTTTGACCTAAAAATAGTGACTGATGTATCAATGTCTATCTAGAAAGAAGTCTTCAGCAGTGTGTTGTTATCGTGTAGGTGTTATTATCACTATTATGTAAAGGTGTGGCATGAATGTGTGTGTTGTTTTTGTCCAAATAAGTTATGTGTGCCCACACAGGTCTCTCTAGATGAGGCTTTCAGGAAGATAAGAATAGATATTTCTAGCATCTCTTCATCCCACCCTTCTTCAAGTAAAACTTTGATTCCTATCAAGAGGGGGAAGCAAGAGTCTGGAGCCCAAGGTTATTTACACTGCTCTCTTTAGAAAGAAGGCTGTATTGGACAAGAATGATAACAACTTTCTTCATTAAATATTACAAGTCTAAAAGAATTAGGTTTTAAGTTCAAGCTAGGTTAATGATAACTATCCTTTCTTTTAAAAATATTTAATATTTTATTTTTCCCATTACATGTAAAACAACTTAAACACTTATTTTTTAAAATTGTGAATTCCAAATTCTCTCCCTTTCCCTTCCCCCTAATTGAGAAGGCAGGCAATTTGATGTAAGTTATTCATGTGTGGACATTCAAAAGATGTTCCTGTATTAGTCATGTTGTCAAAGGAAACATAGACTAAAAAAAGAAAAGAACAACAAAAAATAACCCAAGAAAAATAAACTACAAGAAAGTTTCAATCTGAATTCAGACTCCATCAGTTTTTGTTTCTGTGAAAATAGCCTGTTTTATTTTCATCATAAGTCCTTCAGGAATTGTCTTAGATCATTGTATTGCTAAGAATAGCTAAGTCATTCATGGTTGATCATTGTACTATGCTGTTACTGTGTACAGTGTTCTCCTGATTCCATTCATTTCACTTTGCATCAGTTCATGTAAATTTCCAGGGTTTTCTGAGAACATCCTGCTGGTCCTTTTTTTAAATGTTGTAATAGTATGCCATCACAATCATATACTACAACTTGTTCAGCCATTCCCAAATTGATGAGCATCCCCTCAATTTCTAATTCTTTGTCACCAAAAAAGAATTGCTGTAAACATTTGTATACATATAGTTTTTTATTTTTGTTTTCTATCCTTTTTGGAATACAGACTTAACTAGTGTCAATATTGCTGGGTCAAATGGGTCTGCATGATTTTGTATGGCTGCATCAATTTCCAAGTACAACTGATAATGCATCGATCACTATCCTTTAATCAGAATGGAAGACCCCAAAGATATATCCAAGACTTTACTCCTTTGCCACAAAATGCCAGTTTTTTGATGAACATGCATAGAAAATAACAAATAAACCCATTGTTCAAGTCAAAAGCAAACGAATCTGTTTATCTAAGTAGCTAACAGAAATCAAAGAAAGTACACATAAGTGATAATATATCAAATAATATACAGATTAAATAAGTTCTCTCTTTGGTAACAGGCTAATTCAGTTCAACCAAGAGAAAGAGAAGGTCAGATCTTACTTGTGAGGAAATTCCCTGAAGACTCTAGTGTATCAAGACAGAGACAGGGACATGTTAGAAAGATAGCTAGATTCCCTATGTGTTGACTCAAGTAAGACTATAATATATATAACTATACATGATATTTTTATATTCACCTATAATTTTTTCTACTACGTTTCTTGAAAACTTTTTTGAGAGGCCAGCCAAGATAGTGGAGTGAAAGGAAACAGTATAACCCAGATCTGCCTCCCCTCTACTCCAACAATACCATAAAAGGTAGAAAAACACAGATCAAAACCTGATCAGAAAATTCAAGGCAAAATCACGACGTAATTTTTTTTCCAGTCCAGCTTGGCATAGGGAGATAGAGGTCTATAGACACTGAGGATAGAGTCTGTCCATGGAGGGTATCACACTAAGTCTTCCAGAATTGGGACTGAATTGGGGCTTGGGGTTGTGTCCCAGGTCAAGAAGAATTTCTGCATTCAGTACAAAAGGCCTGAAGCTGGTGCCAACTGACAAGTCTGTCATTCATAGATAGTGCAGAGCTAGTTTACAAACACAGTGCAGAATAAAGTGTATGCCTGTGTCTAGAGAGTGATAGACCAGAGAACAAGTCATGATTATGGACCTGAGGCTGTGTTCTGCACAAGATGTGTATCAATATTATAAAATAATAATGTCATAGTAAATAATATATATTATAAAATATTTTACAATATAAAATATTATAAAAATGATGATACATAAATGTATTGATTTAATGCTACACCAATCAAATTACCAGGAGATATTTGATAGAATTAGATAACATAAAAATAAAATTCACGTAGGTCAAAAATATCAAGGGAAACATTGATATAATTTGTGTGACAACACACACTAAGCTCTGGGCTTATCCAAACTAGGTCAAATTTTAGGAGTTATCTCCAAAGCTAGCTTTTTCTTTCTCCTTATTGAAACCATGCAGTGTTTGTTGTGGGAAAATTTCTGAATATAAGTAATTTCTAGATCAGGGGTGGGGAACCTGCAACCTTGAAGCCACATGTGGTCCTCTAGGTCCTCAAGTGTGATCCTTTGACTGAATCCAAACTTCATAGAACAAATTCCCTTAAAAAAATATTTGTTCTGTAAAACTTGGACTCAGTCAAAGTGTCAAACCCAAGGACCTAGAAGTTTCATGTGGCCTTGAGACTACAGGTTCCTCACCCATGTTCTAGACCTTCATAAGTGTCCCTTAGCATTTATATAATCTTTTGAGGCAGCAAATACATTTTAAATTGTTGCCTTCTGTTTTTATACTACATTGTGTTTATATAGAGTCTTCTGTTCCCATTCCCTTCTTTCTTGTGAGTCTTCTCTTGTAATAAAGATTCTATCTTTAAAAAGGGGGAAAATACAGCTTAGTAAATCACCCACCACATCAACCTCATTTGACAGTATATACAACACTCTATACATGATTGAACAACAACTCATGCCAATAGTACCCCATCTCTGAAATGAATGGAAAGAGGTCCATTTTCTCAATTCTTAGTAGAGAAACTTGTTCCTCATAATTATACAGCATTTGGTTACTTTTTTTCTTGTTTATACTTTTTAGTAGTTGCTTTGTATAGAGTTTTTCCCATTCTGTTTCTTTTAACTAAAGAAATCCATCTAAATCTTCTTATGTTTCTTATGGAACAGTACTATTTCATTACATTCCTATACCGCAATTCAATTAGCTATTCCCTTATTGATAGCCACCTACTTTTGTTTCTAGTTCTTTGCTACTTCATTAAAGTATTTCTATGAATATTTTGACGTATGTGGCAACTACCTTTCTGTTTTTCACTTTTTGGAGGGTATAGCCCTCACAATCTGATTTCTGTGTTATAGGCTGTGGTTGTTTGGGTCATGTTTGTAGAAAGAATTAAAATTGCTTTCCAGAATGGCTGAACAAATCCATAGCTTCACCAACAATATATTAGTGCTCCCGTTTGTCCACAGTCTGTCCAATCCTGACTATTTGGCTACTTTTAACATCTATAACAACTTTCTTGGTATATGCTGAAACTGCAGAAATAAGTTGATTTGGATTTTTCTTATTATCACTGACTTGAAATAATCTTTTCTTTACTTGCTAGTTCACAATTGACTTCTCTATGGAAGAATAACACTTGAGCTATACTTGCATTAGGCTCCTAAATATCCAACCCTAACAAGATATATTTGATGCAAAGGTTTCCTTCTTCTAAATCAACTGTTTTCCTTCTTATTCTAGCTGCATCTATTTTATTAGAGAAAAAGCTTTTAAATTTCATGTAATTGAAATAATCTTTTTCTTTGTTACCTTGTCAATTCCTTGTCTGAAGAAATGAATACATGTGAAAACACCTTTCTTATCACTTAGGACAGTGCCTGGAATATCGTAACTACTTAATAAATATTTATTGATTAACTGACTGGCTACAGATTAAACACTGTGCTAGGTGTTGGGGAGAGGGAGGGAAATACAGATACAAAGTAAAGAAAGTTCCTGCCCTAAAGAAGCTTAAGTTTTAATAGTAGGAGACACATAGGAAAGTGGTAACCCAGAAGGGATAGTTTCTGCTTGGGAAGTAGAAGGAATGGCTAGCAGAGCCACAGGGGTGTTAATTGATACACCTTTTCCATAGCAAGGGCAGTGCTGATTTGATTATAATTATAGAGCTGGAAAGCAGGCGTAGAAGATATGCACATGCCAGCAGAATGAGCAGGTCAGATTTAATGTGCCGTGTGATGTAGACATCATTAAGTATGGCAATAGACCTTACAGTGGGAATAGTAGGGAAGGTGAAATTCCAGGGCATTTGTTTCTTTCTGGTTTGGAATGTATAGCAGCGGGCTAGATCATCCAGAATTCTTCCATTGGCATAGTTGTGAAAGATACATTTGGAATTTATTGTCGTATATGAAAGAAGAATGGTTTCCTTCTCCCTTCCCCTTCCTCTTTCCTCCTCCCTCCCTCCTTCCCTCTTTCTTTCTTTCTCTCTTACATTTGCCAGTTTTCTAAAAAGCTTTCTCAAATAGAAAATCTTTTCCCAAAGAGTTTATGTTCTCCAGTTATTGAAAAATGGGTTGCTGGATTTGAGTCTTGGTTATACAATCTGTTTCACCTGTCTACTTCACTGTTCTAAAATTAGCACCAAATATTTTTGATGAGGGCTCCTTTATAATATAACATGAAATCTGGTACTTCTGCCTTCTCTGCTCTTCTCCCTTAATTTTTTTCCCTTGAGATTTTAGATCTTATGTTCTCCCAAATGAACATTATTCTTATTTTGTTTGGATATAAAAAGTAGCCATTAGGTAGTTTGGTATAGCACTAAACCCCTAAGTTAGATTTAGGTAATATTGTCATTTTTATTATAGAGATATTATCCAGTCATGAGCAATATCACTTCAACATGTCCTGCTAGATTGTCTTCAAGGTATTTTACCCATTTTGTAGCTATTTTGAAAGATAATTGCATCTTTATTATTGCTTCCTGATTTTTTGTTATGGCTCTGCAGAAATGCTGTCTTTATCATGCATTCATTTTGTATCCTTCTTCTTTACTGAAGCTATTAAATGTCTCAATTAGCATCTTTGTTGATTCTCTGGGGATTTCTAAGTATATCATGTCATCTGCAAATAATGATAATTATCTTTTATTTTCGCTATTTTTGCTAATGTTTATGCATTTAATTTCTGTTTCTTGTAATGCTATTGCTGATATTTTTATAACTGTCACATTGCAAAAATGAAAGGGAGCATCTTTGTTTTACCTCTTTATTTATAGGGAAAGCTTCTCATGTTTCTTTATTGCAAGTAATCTTAGCTATTGATTTTAGAAATATGCTTTTAATCATATTAAAAATCTGTCTCCAATGAGTATGATTTTTAATTTTTTAAGCGTGAAATTTGTTGTCTATATTTAAAAGTTTTGGAAAATTTTCTTGTATTATTTCTTGAAAAATGGTATTGAGGCTTTTTATTTTTCATGTTTTTCTAAGAGATCAATGATATTTATCATCCCTGTACATCTTGTCTTCACTTTGGTTTCTATAGAATGAATTCATTGCTTTTTACTTTGGTAGAAGTCTCACCTATCAAATTTTCTGCATTTTTTACCTTCCAAGTATGTCGTTTTTGAGTCTACTTCACTAGATAGATTCTCCATCATATTTCTATTTTTTCTGTCTTGTTTTCTCTAATTATGCATTGATATTTGACTTTTTTACTCAATTTCATTCTGAAATTCTTTGACTTTTTTGTCCTTTTAAAAATATCTCCTTTAGGATCAAGGAGTTTGTTTTGCTTGTTGCTAATCTTCCTGCAGTATTATTCTTTCTTAAATCTATCCCCACACCTCCTTTTTCCCTTATTGAGTTGGATTTATTTCTGCACTAAACTTTGTGTGTCTGTGTGCTCAACTTTCCCTTTTCATTTCAGATAATAATGAAGTTCAAGGAGGTGCTTACTACACCCTTTCTTCTATGTTTGTATACTCTTCGCAAGCTTCTAAATTATGAGAATTAGCAAGTTCCATCATCTTTTCCTCCTTTCCACACTAGTGTATTCCTATTAACCTCTCTTCTCTTTTCCCTCTTAAAACTCTCAGAACAGAATCGATTCATCACCAGGTCTTCTATTTATTTTCCTCAATAATCTTTGGAGACATTAAGATTCTGAAGGGACAAGTTATTTCTTTTACCCTCTTAGAATGTTAGCACTGCAGCATCATGTAGGTCCTACTAATTGCTCAAATAAATTTACCTTTCTAGATTTCTCTTGACTCTTGAGTTTACTGTTTAAAGTTCTTAATAAGATCTGATCTTTTATTTTAGTTTTAAATCTATTAATTAAATTATTTTTATTATTTATATTTTTAATTAAAATTAATTCATTCATTTTTAGTTTTCAACATTCACTTTTATAAGATTTTGAGTTTTAAAATTTCCACCTCCCTCCCTTCTCCCCTTTCCAAGATAGCATGAAATTTGATATAGGCTGTATGTGTACAATCATCTTAAACATATTTCCATATTAGTCAGGTTATAAAAGAAGAGTTATAACAAAAGGGAAAAACCATGAGAAAGAAAGAACACAAAATAGCAAAAAAAGAGAATATAGTATGATAGGCTCCATTTCTCTGGATGTGTAGAGCTTGAGTCTTTTGGAATTGTCTCACATCATTGTATTGCTGAGAAGAATTAAGTCTATCAAAGTTGGTGACTGCACAATGTTGCAGTACTGTATACAATATTCTCCTGGTTCATCTCACTTCACTCATCATCAGTTCATACAAATCTTTCCAGGTTTTTCTGAAATCTGCTCGCTTATTATTTCTTATGGTACATTCCATTTCATTCATATACCACAACTGGATCAGTCATTCCCCAATTGATGGGCATTCCCTCAATTTCCAATTCGTGAACACCACAAAAGGGGCTGCTATAAATATTTTTGTACATGTAGGTCCTTTACTCTTGTTTTTAATTATCTCTTTGGGATGCAGTAAGCTCTGGTCTTTTAATTAGAAATGCCTTGAAGTCCTCTATTCCATTAAAATGCATTTTGTCTATGTAGAATTTTACTCAGTTTTGTAATCCCTGATTGTAATACTCCCCTCTCCCCAATTTTGGAATATTGTATTGCAAGTTCTTCTCTCATCAATATGAGAAGCTGCCAGCAAAAGTGTGGTCCTGAGTGTAGCTCATTGGCATTTGAACTACTTCTTTCTAGATGCTTGTAGTGTTTTCCCTCTGACATGGGACCTCTTGATTTTTTGGCTATGAAATCCCTGAGATTTTTCCTTTGGGGGTTCCATTCAGGAGGTGATCAATGAATTCCATCTGTCTTTATTTTGCCTTCTGGTTCTAAAAATCTGAGTAATTTTTATCTATGATTTTTTGAAATGTAATATTAAGAATTAAAAAAAAATAAGAATTTTAAGGGAGTTCAATGACTCAAGTTATTTCTCCTTGACCTGTTTTCCAGGTAGATTATTTTTGATATCAAATATGTTACCTTTCCTCCTTTTGTCAATATTTTGATTTTATTCTAATATGTCTTACTGTCTCAGAGAATCACTGATTTCTGTTTCATCTATTCTGGTTTTCAGAGGAGTCTGTTACCTTGGGTAAGGCTTATCACTCTGTCTTCTGTGGTATTTTTTCACCTTTCAATTTTTCCTCCATAATTTTATTTCATTTTTCATCTCCTGCTTCATTTCTTGTAAGTATTCATATAATCCTTTGGGAAGGTTCACTTTCCCCCTTTGAGTCTCTACTTAGAATTGTTATAAAGTTACTTTTCCTTCTTTTGGGCTATCTCTAGATTTGCAATAATTTTTTTTTTATTTCGTTCAGTTAAATTGCCTTCAGTTTCTGAATTTGTTCCTGGCGTTTTGTATAAAGGTCAGGTTTCATTCTTTGCTATGCTTTTGGGCATAGCCATTGGCCTTTTTTGGTCTCACCTTGGTTCACCTGATTTCCTTTGTTGATTTCTTTCTTCTGGAGTTAGGAACTTTGAGATTCAGAGTGCTGGATAGTCCAGGCTATACAACATCTCAAGGCAAAATGCAGTTAGGCAGTCATCTTGTTTAGAAGTTCTGTTAAATGTTTCATTGATGCTTTTTTCTTTCTTTTCTTCCTTTTTTTATATTATTACTCTCTACAACTCCCTATCTACCCTTCACCCCAAAGTCGTCCCTAGTGCAAATAAGCACAGTCAACTCAAATAAATCAATGCCATCAACATACTGGTTATTTCTGAAAATGTACATCTCACTCTGACCTTCTAACCCAGGTGTTAGCAAACTATGGCCTGGGTCAAATCAGGCCCTCTGTCAGTTTTTTTTATGGCCTGGGAATTAAAAATTGTGTTTACGTTTTTTAATGCAATCAAAAGTAGTTTAAAAAATTCTTAGCTCTCCGAGGCCTTGTTGGAGTTTGCTGACCTCTGCTTTAGTCCATTACCTCTCTGCATGGAAGCTCTTTTCCTTTAAGTCAGATGAACATCACTGTGTCTTTTAACCCTCCTGTAGTTTCTCTTCTTTCTGTCATGTAGATGGGCAAATTAGTTAACTTCTGCCTTTTGTGTTTTGTCCATCTATACAGGGTGTAAAGGAACAAAGAGATGGTTTATGTCAAGTCATTTCAGTGGAGAAAATGTCGGGACTTCCACAGCTGTAACCTGAGGTACAAGCCTGTAAGCTTTCTTGTGCTGACTGAACTTGGTATGGACCGGGAAGGGAGATGCTGAGTGGGGAGCTTGAGGTATGACAATTATTCAATGTTATTTCATAAGATTTTTAAATCATGAGACTTTCTGTTTTCATATCTTGCACATTTTGCTTTATTTGCTCTATATCTGTCCCATAATTATTTATGAGGTTTGTTAGGTTGGAGAGGTTTGTAGAAAACATCTCTTTTTCCATAGTTTCAATCATATTATCTCAGCAAATATGTTTATTGGGTATAGAACTTCCTTCATTTTAATTCACATAAAATTCATAACATACAAAGGATTCAAAAGAGTCTCTAAAGAATGCTAAAAACACATCAAGCATTCACCATAACCCATTAACAAATGGAATAATCCCCCATTTCAGGTAGTTCTCAGTGTAACACGGTATCAAAGTCATTAAGTGCCATTTGTGGTTTAGACTCCTCTCAAAGGGAACTGGATATGAGGCTGTTATTTGAAGGTAACCATTCAACCACTCCATTGAATCTCATTCTCAGAGGGGCTATTTAGTCTTCCTTGCCCACAGACTTGTAGTGCCATTTTATGGCTTTGACTTCCAGTGGAAGAGAAAAAAACAAACTTTGAGGTTGTTGTGTCATCCGTTTCCCATTGGACCAAAATCATTTAAATGACTTAAGGTAATAATAGCAAAGGGCAATACCCAGATCCCTTATCTCCCAGGTAATGGTTATAGCCTTTTGGTGTTTCTCTTCATAATACTTGCATCCACATGAACAATCTTTTTCTCTCTCTCTCTCTCAGAGGCCAAACTCCTAACCTCTCAAACTTGGTATAACTTTCACAGCAATTTCTGAGGCTCTTATTTTCTAAGAAATCTTCCTTCTCTGACTAGAAGATAGACAATAGATCAGTCAATTAGCAAATATTTATTAAATACCTACTATGTACTAGGCACTGTTGTAAGTACTGAGAACACACAAAAAAGCAAAAGACATTCTTTGAACTCAAGGAGTTCACAATATAATGACAATCTCATAATGAAATGGGGGTGAGGAACAAGATTATCTTAGGATTCCTTTCATGGGTCAAGTAAGGGAACTTCTGCCTGCCTCTGACATTTGACCTTGAATTTTGACATTATTTGTCTGTTGCTGTATCTTGACATTTAAAAAAGTCTTTAAATTTATGTTCTCAGACAATGCTTTAGAAAAAGAGAAAGAAGGCAAAAAAAAAAAATCCCGGGAAGTTATGGTCCAGAAACTCTCCTCTCTGGTCACATGAGAAAACAAAAGCAATCCTTCCATCCCTCTGGGGTGTTGTTGTGGCTAGATCACTGGGCCTAGGATTAGAAAGATCTGAGTTCAAATCTGGTTACAGTTGCTAGCAGATGACCTGATAAGTCACTTAAATAGTTTAAATAGTTAAATAGTTTCTGCCTCAATTTCCTAAACTATAAAATGAGAATAATAATAGAACCTATGTCCTAGAATAAGAATCAAATGAGATATTATGGATACCCAGTACATTAATAAATTCTTGTTTCATTCTTCCCCTTTCTTTTTTTTCCCTTCTTTTCCCTTCCCTTCCTTCCCAATTATATTCTCAGAATCTATCCAAAGTAAAATAAGGGAAAAAAGTACAAGAAAACTTGAGCTGATAATGAAATTTCACTTATATAGGGATAGCTGCTCCAACAAGATTCCATTCTTCCTAAAGCCTAAGCCAACAAGTTGAACTTGGGGGAATCTTCAATCAATAACTCAAATTCATCTGTGAAGAGACTCCAAACAAACTATTTAACTCTGAGATATCCTCAGTCACTGTGACAATCAGGGGAAGTCAGTGGGCATGTTCACAGTATCTTTAGAAAGACATATTCAAAAGTCTCCCCCAAAGTCTTACAAACTCATCACATTGAATCCATAAAGAGAACTTCCTTGATCTTCTTCCAAAACATTCACACCAAAACAAGAATGAAAAATATGAATTAAAGTAATGTAGTTTTATCTGATATCAAATTATATTATCAAGCAGTATCAAAACTGTTATTGGTTAAACAGAAAAGTGGACCAAATAAGTAAGACTTAGAAGAAAATGAGCATAACAATCCAATGTTCAACATATCCAAGACTAGAAACTGCCTGATGAGAGTGAGTCTTTGTGTAATCATGGCTGCTAGAGGGAGAAAATGAAAAACAGATTGTCAGAAAATACAGTTAGACCAGTCTGTTATACCATATAGGATAATGAAGACCAAATGAATGGATAATCTATTTATATACAAAATTACATCATTATAAAATAAAGAATGGAAGTTTACATGTTTCACAGCTGGCAATGGGAAAAAACTCACAACAAGATATGAACTGGAATAGATTATGAGAGGCAGCAGAGAAAATTTTGATTTCATAAAATTAGAAGTTTTGGCATGAACAAAATCAGTTCAGTCAGAATAAAAATGAAAATATGTACTGGGATGATGCTCCTTTCAAGCATTTCTGATAAAAATCTGACATTCAAAATTGATGGATAACTGACATATGCATAAAATTAGGAATCATTTTCCAGTAGACATGGTCAAAGATTTGAATGGGAGGCAAAGATCTGAAAAGACTGCTCTCAAAAGAAGAAATGTAAATTATCATTAAAAAAACCACACAAACAACAAAACAAAACCTTAACATGATTCATCAGTTCAAGGAACTCACAGTGAGGAACTCTTGGCAGTATAGATTGGAGTCTGCTCTGAGACTTAGTCTTAAACAGTTGCCTAGGCCAACGGGAGGTTACATGACTTTCCACAGTGTTCATAATCGCTAATAAAAGAAATTAAAATTTGAACAGCATTCTTGCTTCAAGTCTTTGTGGCTACATATCCCAGGGGAAAAAATGAAATCTAAGGGAGGCAAGTTTGGTGCATGGAGTCCGGGACCCAGCTTCTAATTTTGCACTGCCACCGTGCAGCTTTGAACAAGCCATTTCATTTCTCTGGGTTACGTGCTTATTTTCTGATTTGTAAAAAGAAGGGGTACCATGAGATCCCTTAAAATTTGATGATTTTTATTCTTCTGAGTTACTAAGTCCAGTACACTTCCAGTATTGGGGGAGGGAGAGAGGGCAGGCAGTGCTTCCTGCTGCTGCAGGTACAGACAGCCCCCACTGCTCCATCCTTCCCCCCCAGTACACCCACACATTGCTTTCTTCTGGGCTCAGAAAGCAGGAGCAGAAGCATTGGTTCTCTCTGGCGCGGGCGGCTCCACAGCAGCCTGACCAGAGGGATAGAGGGAGGAAGGGAAGATATGTAACTGGGGTTGCGTTGCAGGAATCGAAGAAGAAATCTCAATTGGGGAACATTTTTTCTCTTTCTACATTTTGCCTGCTCCACCTCCTGCCTCCCCCACCTCTCAACAGGCACCTCAGTTGTGGGGAAAGGGAAGTGATTCGACGTCACTGACTCCGACATTTCATTCACCAAACGCGGGGTGGGGGCGGGGGGAGAAGAAGTTGTAGGTAAGTCCTTCTGCCTTTGCAAAGCCTGGGGGAAGCAGTTGGAAAGCAGCCGATGTTCTGCCCACTTCTGCCCGACTATGCCCCCGAGCACAGCCTAGAGATCAGCAGAGACAGTGGGGGAGGGAATAGGCTCTCACAGCTTATTGCGAGCCCCTTTTCCCAAACCTCTCTCCAACCTGGTACAAGATTTAATATCTTGCATTGACGCTTGACTCAGGATATGGACCAAGGCAGCCTCACCAAGAAAATTGCTCCAAGTAAGGTAAGAACGACTCCCGGAAGTTTTTTTTTCTTTTCCTTTTTCTTCTTTGGGGGTGGAGGCTAAAGGTGGAGGGAGGGCGCTTTCTGAAAGGTAAGGCAAGAGGGGGACGCAACTGCGTTGGTAGTGTGGGTGGTCTCTTAGGATTCTTCCCTCGACATTTGGGAGAACCCTCTGTGCCCAGAGGCTGCCTGTAGTTTAACTGTGTTCAAGAGTTCATGCAGTGGGGTGGGAGACAGTATTTTTACATGAAACGTTTCGGAAAGCCCCTAATGTCCTGGATACCCACACACATAAACATACACAGGCACAAACCCACACGCTCTGCCTCCTGGGAGGTATATATCGACACCCACAGTACATTAGATACCCACACAGATCAACCCAAGAGCCTGTTTCAACACTTTGAAAACCCACAGAATACAATCGGTGACAGAGTTCAGGACCGTGGACAGGTACACAACCTCCTCCCTTCAACGCAGAGAGGCTTGGAATTCCAGAGGATCTACTGGTTCTCATTTCACCGGGTATTTCCTTTTAAAGGGTGAGGCTCTAGCCATGTACTGTCGCATCTAACTTCATGAAGAAGGTCTCTAAAATTGTAGGAAAATAAAACAAAGAAACTCCATCTCAAAATTTCAAAAATCTTCAGATTCCTTGAATAAAAAACACTCCCTTCCCCCTTCTCCTCTACTTCCCATCATCACATAAGGAAAAGGTTGCTAATAAAAGGACTACTAAGTTTCAGCAAAAGGTCAGTTATGTGGTTAGGTTTTTCTGGACTCTGGACAATCTTCCTTGACCTTGGTCCATAGAGCTGGAAGGAACTTCAGAGACCACTCCAACCCCCTCATTAAGAAACTTAGGGACAGAAAGATTGCAATTTGCCAAATGTCACAGAGGTATTAAGTTAGATTTTTAATCCAAGCCCTCTGACTCCAGAACTAATGTTCTTTTCCTTTTGCGTCTTCGTAGTCACACTAAATTGTGTTTTTGAAACAAATTAGCAATGCACCGAAAAGTTGAAAATGAGTTGAAAGTTTACAATGAATTTGGTTTTTAATCCAAAGTGTCATAATTCTTTATATGGAAGTTTAAATTACTTGTTTAAGGCCACTAAAATGTCCAATTAAGTAACAACAACAAAACAACATCAACAAAGTTTTCTATTTAAATTCCTACCAGCTCATATTTGCTTCTTCTCTAAGGTGATGTTGATTATTGTTCAAATGACTGAAGGGTCATGGCTAACAATTCTTTGAGGCCATTTCTTTAAGCCATATCAGTTCTGTGGCACACTCCATTTCTTTCCAGTCAAAGAAGTTTTTTGGGGGGTATCTGTGAATAATCTAAATGGATAACTCTTACTATTAAATAGATGTGCTATTCAATCTATCAATTAATATCTATTTTTACTTTCTGTTTCAGAAAGATGGCATATATTAAGAAGTAGCAGTGAATGGAACATAAAAGGAATATAAATGAGAGGGATAAATGAAGGTAGGATGAGGTGCATAGTCAATTATGTTCTTTTAGTGAGTGTTCAAGAAAGAGCACTAGTGATTGAAATCAGAACTGGTTTTTGGCTCAGCTCCCCCACTGCAGACTTTGTGTGGCTTTGGACAGGTCTCAACTTCTCTCAATCTCATTTTCTTCAGTTTCAAAGAGGGGATGACATCTGTTTTACCTAGTCCATGATGCTACTGTGAAGATAAAATGAAATAATGTATGTGAAAGTTTTTAAAAACTGTAAAGGGTCATAGAAATATGTTATTATCATAGTCAGTGAAATTAACGATGATTTGCATAAACTAATTGCTTTTCAAGATTCTAGTGGAGAACTTTTTCCAAATGTAAATATATTCTTATTCTCATTTGAAGTGGCAGCTATGGCAACTCTTAGTATATTTGATGGCCTGAGAGACCTTCTGACCCATTGTGAAATCATCTTAATATATGCTTCTTCTGTTGATTGTATCCACATGTGTTGGCACATGTGATATATTATTATTATGTGAATTGCTTTGCTGTCCTCATGGCAGATCAATGTAATTTTAGGGCTGCACAAAAATTTGTAAAAGCTAAAGAGAAAATGCTGACTCAACCCCAGACTTCAACTTCTAATCCAACTTTTATTTAGACCAGTGATTTACCTGTTCTTCCTTGTCATAACCCTATGAATGAGGATTCTAGGTTTGTAGCAGCAAACAGTAAAGGGAAAGGACTTTATCAAGCTCGCATAGAAATTTCTGGCACCAGAATTCATCAAATTTAGTCCCCTGTCCAGAGCTTCAATCATTATGATATATTTCTCCTGACAAGTGATTTCCATTTTTTCTTCTTCTTTACTCATGGTAATGTGAAATGCACAGAAGGCAAGTTGAAGAATTGAAGACAAGAATTTAGTAATGATGAGGACTGTGTCTTATATAATATGTTTCCTTTTTATGCAGTATATTTATTATGAAAAATGAGGAACCTGTTCTCAATGACAAACTCAGAAACCTGGAGCACTAAAAGGAGCAACTACTCTCAGATCACATAAAAGGAAGTGGAAAGACAAGCAGAAAAGTTACCATGTTGTATCCCCTGGGATAATGTTGGTTGCTCAGCGCCAGATATGAAGTTCATTAAGGTAATTTTCTATGATAGTTACACCCTGTCTAGCTTTCACTCTGATTTGGATTCCTATTTTTTTGGTGAGACTTATTTGAACAACAATAACAAAATAAGACTTCCTGGCAGACCTATTTTAGAGATTGGTTTTATAGTTTGGTTGTTTAATGATGGAGTCCATGAATTTGTGATGGCTTATACACATTAAAACCCCAAATAAAGCAATTATAGTCCTATCTGTAGCCCTGTGGTAGAAAAATAATCTCAGGGTTTCCTGTGCAATTTTGTTTAGGTTTTACATATGGTCATCTTTCTCAGTAAACAATTATAGTAATGACAAGACACTGAAGTTTCACTAGTAATGAAAACTCCATAGGTTATAATTCAATTTCAAGATTTCAGTTTAAACCTTACTTGATATAGAGCCCAGGAACAGCATTGTAGTAAGACTACAGTATCTTTATAGTTATACATGGGTACATATAATTGCAATTACTAATTGATCATGTATGTGTGTATGTGTTTGCATGGTACTATGGACAGAATACTGGTCCTAGAGTCAGAGGACCTAGAGTCAGAAGTGGATTCATAACCCATATTAATGATTAATTTCTGTGTAATCTTGAGCTACATACAACCTCCATGAGCCTCAGTTTTCTCATATGTAAAATGAAGAGGACACATAAAATGGTCTCTGAGGTCTCTTCCATCTTATGTTCTTATGTTATTATCTTACATAGGCATGTAATATTTTAGCTTATGGAATGCTTTCACATTAATTATAACAACCTTGTGAGGGGAAGAGAAAATATCCTCATTCGTTTCTGACAGATAAGAAAACTATAGCTCAGAAAAGTTAAGTTAAAAGTAATTTCAGATATTGAATTGAATTTCTGTTTACTGAGTCAGTTTTCTCGCCGAGGATGAAAATGACTGTCCTGACTCTCTCACAGAGTTGTTATAGTATCAAATGGAATACAGAAGAATAGGTAGGTATTTCAGTGGATAGAGTGCTGGACTTATAGTCAGGAAGACCTGAGTTCAAATCCTACCTCAGACACTTACTAGTTGTGTGATCTTGAACAAGTCCCTTAGCCTCTTTCTCCTATTCCACACCTTTAAATTGGGGATAAAAATACCACCTGCTTCACAAAGTTGTTGTAAGTATCACATGAGATAATATGTAAGGTGCTTTCAAACCTTATAGTGCTATAAAATGCATATATAAGGTGTTCATATAAGATCATAGATCTTTAAATTGAAGGAACTATGGAGGCATTTGGACTAGTCATCCATTATTATTACACACATAAAAGGTGATGTTAGTTGTTTAGAGCTATGTGATAGCTGGTCAGTGGCAAAAGACAAGATCTAAACGTAAGTATCATGACTCACAGTCCAGTAGTCATTCTATTATATCACATAAGATAGAAAATAATATTATTACAATACTCAGTTTGAGTTATGATGCACTTCAGGATTCAGATTTTTAAAAATTAAATAAGGACAATAAGACTCATGTCATGGCCTTTTACTTCTCTGGGACAATGGTGTGAAACTCAAATAAAAATGACATCCACTATACTATATGAAAGGATCCCTGTAGGTAATATGTTGACATAGAAAACCACATTTACTTTACTCCTATTTTATCATGTTTTTATTTATTTTGTATTTATTTCTTTTGTAATATAAATTTATTTTATAATATAAATATTTATCAATTATATTTTAATCTGGCTCAATTTGTTGGTTGTGTTTGTCCTTCATTTTCAAAATGATGACATCACAGAAATGATGACATGACTTGCACTTGACTTTGTTTTGAGTGAGGGAGGGCTGTTCGGGTCACCAGTCTCACTTTCTCTTCCTGAGCCATCTGGATCCAGTGACCAGATATTCTACGAGATGACTGGAGATGGCCCAGGATGCATTGGGTGACCTTGGCCTTTTAGGCTAAGGCCTTTTCAGGTACTCACTTAAAGTGAGGTAATGCCCATTCAGTGAATAAGCCTCTTTAAAAAGTAGTCAGGGGATGGCCCCGTTAAATAGAAAAGAAAAACAAACAAATAAACAAATAAATCATGCTGAGTGCCTGCTGGCCCTGTGTTTAGCATCTCTGGTCAAAGGTTCCTGAAAATAGTCAATGGTGAAATACTTATGAAATATTTCCAGCTCTGGGGAGATAATGCCCCGTTCCTCATTTCTATTGCTTCTCTATGTAGCGAAGTTAACAGAGAAAGAAAGAGAAACTCAATATCTAAGTCTCTTGAAATTCTACCAATGCACTAATCAAAGAAGTTTAAGATGACACCTCTATAATTTAAAGAATCACATTGTAGGGAGTGGTAAAGAAAATAACTGAATTTCTAATGTTTCCAGTCTACTTAGAGGTAAGGAAAGTAATATGGAAATTAAACTTAGATAAACTAAAAGAATATTAGAACTGGAAGAAAATTTAGAGAATATGTGGATAAGTGAACTCTTTGAGAACAATGACTATGGCTATTCTATTTATAGTCACAAATCTTAGCACAGCGTTTGGCACATAGTAAGCATTTAAGAAATTTTCATTCCATCCCATTGCGTTCCATTCCTTTATAAGCTAATATAATAATGGGGAACATTTTGACAAGCATCAGGGCACTCAGGAATAGAATTCAGGGTAGGGACTTGTAAGGGGTAGTGGAGATGCAGGAATCAGAGCTGGAGATGGGATTTGAGATAGCACCAAAGGCAAAAGTTAGCTACATTACAATGTTGAATGGGACTAGAAAGGAACTGGTTTGCCAAGTTAGATCATTTGCATGTGAGGATATACTCAGAGAATTTTAATTGAATGGTTCTTCTAATGTAGATGGTATTATAAGAAATATTTTTAGGAAATAATTAAGTTCTCAGTTACCAACCAGCTGTGTGAAAGTCAATTCACCTCTTTTGGCCTTAGTTTCCTCAAATGTCAAATGATGCTGATGATCTAAAGGACTCCTAAGGGTCCCTTTAGATCAGAATTTCTATAACCTAGTTAGAATAACAAGTGAAAACCCTGGGTTTTAGATATTTCTGGGTATCATCAATTACAGTAATATCTATAGCATTTAATGATTCAAAATTTGCAAAATGCTTTAATATGTTATCTCATATAATGCTCATATTTCACTAGATAAATCCTAATATTATTTCAATTTTACAGTTGAGGAAACTGAGGCATAGAGAGATTAAAGTGACTTGTTAAGGACTCCATGACTAGGATTTGAATTCAAATTCTACTGACACTATGGCTCTTGCCTCTACACCATATTGTCACTCAGTTTTCAAGGGATACCATGAAATTATAAAAGAAAAAATGTGACAGCTTAAGATGGTTGATTTTGATTCATTCTGTTGGGCATTTGACTTATACCTGGTTTCTTCCCTTTCATTCTATAATTGAAGTTATCCAGACTGGAGGAAGCATGAATATCCTTTTTAGAGGTGGAGCAAAACCATAACAAATTTTTCTTTTTTTTGGGATAGTGATTCCTGTTAGCCCCAAAATATTCTTACATAAATATGAATAAGATGTTGTTGAACATCTCACAACTTTGAGCAGCACACAGAGTTCATTTCAGTCACTTTTGGGAATGGTAAAGTAATTTTGGATAGGTTTCATGTCAAAAGGGAATCTTGGATAAGGGATGATTAGATAGGGAGAGGTAATATCTGTCTTTTTCCTTAGGCTTCTAGTATGTAAATAAAGAACACTTTTCTTAACATAATAGCTATTTCCAGATAAAAGTAGGCACAAGGATGAATATTTCCATGTGGTCCCTACAGTATTTGGGGAATTAGAAAATGTGAAAACTTTGAAGAAGTCAGTCAAACCAGCCAGCAGAATTTTTTCAGTAATAATTGTGTCTGGGGCTGCCACAAAAAGGAATTGAAGAGCTAATAAGTAAGAGAACTCTAAATTATATATTCACTAAAGGAATTATACCTTAGCAAAAGGGGTCCTTTGTCATATTGTGTGTGTATTCCAAATTTTTATTATGTAATAGAGTTAGGATAGAAAACCATTCCCTGGTCAGGGAATTGGAACTTGTCTGAATCCAAAAGAGAGACAAAGAGAAGAGATGAAAAAGACAGATCAGAGCAAAGGCAAGCCTTAAAAATATGGATAAGCAGTTTAATCAGTGGCAGAAAAGAGTGGGGAGACAGACAGGCAGCCTCAAAGATAATAAACATGGCTGTAGCAGAAAGAACACTGTGTTTCCAATTGAATAGCCACTGAAAGAAAATCACAAAACGAATGCAGTAAAACCAATAGGTAATAACATCATACAAGAAAAATTTTGTCTGAACTGATGTCCGTGTGATAAGAATTTGATTCACAAGGCAAGTTTCCCCATTTTAATCAATTAAGGCATTTCAATTAGGAAGGACATAATAAGGAAACAAATATAGAGAGGCTGCAAAATGACTCATGAACTGTGGAGAGTATTGTTTCAGAAGCTGGAGAATAAATAGATGTTCTGAGTTTGCAGATATTTAACAAAATTCCCTACTTCTTTCCTGACTGTAGTAATCGGATGAGGAATTTACACACCACAGTATGAAGAATAAAATACTGTAGGCCTTGGATGTTCTTATGTTTTCCTAAGATGGAACTATTTTTTTTTACAGAAACATTTTCCCCTTCAAAATATAATTTCCAAGTGCTCTAATGTAGATGGATGCATCAGATTTCTTTGAGAAAATATTTAAACCTAGAGTTGTTAAGAAGTTGACAAAACAAACAAAAACCCAAACTGTTGGTAAATGTATCGACTTATAATCATGAGAAGCAGCATCTAGCACCCACCAGATGAAAGTTTTTCCTGGTTAGGAAATAATCAAAGGAAAATTGAGTAAATTTAATGGAAACTTGGGGGGAGGGGAGTCCAACAATTCTGAGATAGATTAAAATCTGATGATAATGATGTGGAATGAGTAGTGAGACTAATAGCTTATTATCTTTTGCCCTGAACCTACTTCTCCATCTGACTTCTCTATTTTTGTCTGTAGTACTACCATTCCCCTGATTTTCCATGTCTGAAACTCAGGAGTTATTTTAGTCCGTTTCCTCAACCTTATCTTTCAAATCTGATCAGGTGACAAGTACTGTCAATTACAGGTCTATGCATGTAAGGTTTACTGGCAGAACTGTAAGGCTGGGGCAGAAACAGTACAAGGGAGAGTCTAGATGCATTAATATTATGGTCACAGGAAAGGAAGTAAAGTGGTGGAAGTGGGAAGAGAAAGTGACTCTAATAGCCATCAGCTATTTTTTCTTCCCACTTCCACCTGTTCATTTCACCACTCTGCTAAAAAACAAAAGCAAAAAACTGCAATGTTTCAGAATGATAACATCTCAAAGTTGGAAAGGACCTCAGAGTCCATCTAGTCCAACCCACAGTGGACTGATAATCCCCTCCAAAATATCTCTAGTAGTCATTCAATCTTTAACCAAAAATTTCAGATGAGTTTTTTTGTTTGTTTTACCCAGAATCATTCTACTTCTAAAGAGATCTGTCAGGATATGTACACACGCACATATACACACATACATACGAGTGTATGTATATGCACATATGTATGTAAGTATATATATATATATATATTTTCTTTAACTTTAAGTGAAATCTTCCTCTGCATCCTTTACCAGCTACTCCTAATTCTCTCCTCTGTGGCCCGACAGAAATCTAATCCCTTTTCTAAACAAAAACTCTCCAAGAACTTGAAGACAAATCTTCAGTTCTTTCTTTGCCAGGTTATAGTTCCCCAGTTCCTTCTACTTATTCTTTTGTTTCATGATTATGAGGCCTTTCTCCATGCTGATTGCTTTCTTCTGGAAATTCTCCTTAAAAATTCAATGCTGAGAACTGAATATAAGACTTCAGATTGGATCTGACCAGGGAAGAGGGTGCACAGTTCTGCTATAACCTTTCTACCTTCCTCATTCTGGACACCATCTGTCAATGTAGCCTTAAGAGCATAGGGGCTTTCATGACTGCCATCTCTCCCTGATGATGCATATTGAACATTCAGTCCATTGTATCCATTGATTGCTTTTACATGAGCTTTGGTCCAGTCATTGAAGTATTCAGGACAGATTCCATGAGGGATATAGTGCTAGAGCTGAGCTTTGAAGTAAAGTAAGAAGTCTAAGATGCAGAAATGTGGATAGAATGAATTTCTGGTATAAGGGACAGCCTATACAAAGGTATGGAGACAAGATATGGAATATAATCTTTGTGGAACAGCAAATAGAACATAGACCACAGAATGTGTGAAAAAAAAGTAACGCACACCTGCGTGTATATATATGTATGTGTGTGTGTATAAACATATAAATATGTACGTACATGTATGTGTACATGTGGAAATGTAGGCTAGATGCAGACTGTTAAGGGCTTTGAATATAAAGCAGAGTCATTTGTATTTTATTAAAAGGTAATAGAGAAGTAGGGAAGCATTTTGAGCAGGGGAATAACATGGTCAGATCTATGCTTTAGGAATATCATTATGGGATCCTGATGAATATCTGGTCACTGGATCCACATGGTCTAGGAGAGAAAGTGAGGCTGGTGACCTGCACAGCCCTCTCTCACTCAAAACAAGTCAAGTATAAGTCATGTCATCATTTCTCTGATGGCATGGTCTAATTTGAAAACACAGGATGAACACAGACCTGTGAGTAGACCAAGTTGCCTGAATAGGGATCTAGCCAGCTGGGTAGCTCAACTCATCTGCTCCCTTCTGTCCCTCCCCCCATCTTCTCCTCTTCAAAGGAAGGCAAATTTGGATGGCCAGAGGAAGCCCAGTTAACTTGGGGTTTATGGACCAGATTCCTTGCTTCCTTCCTTCCTTCCCTTAAACCCAGTGCACTCTGAAGCCCATACATTGCACAACAATAGGTCCCTGCCCAGACTCCACTTGATGGCTTCAGAATGATTATCAATAGTAATTGTTGCTCCATCCTTTCCAGCTGGATTTGCTTCTTTTTTTCTTTTGCTCATTAAAGGGGGCATTCCCTGTTTACTTCTTAAACTGAGTGGGCATTACCTCATTCTAAGTGAGTACCCGAATGGACCAAGGTCTCCTAGTGCATTCTGGGCCTTCTCCAATCATCCTGATGAATATCTGGTCACTGGTCCCAAATGGTTCAGGAGGAGAAAGTGAAGCTGGTGACCTTGCACAGCCCTCCCTCACTCAAAACAAAGTCAAGTGCAAGTCATATCACCGTTTCTCTGATGTCCTGGTCTTCTTTGAAAACAAAGGACGAACACAGATGGGATAGCTTATTGAAGAGAAAAAAGGGAAAAATATATTCAAAAATGAATCAAACAATCAGTGAACAATCATTTGCTATGTACCAGGCACTGTGTTAAGCTCTGGGAATTCAAACAAAAAGTAAAAAAGAGTCCCTTTCCTTAAGGGGCCCACATTCGAATGAAGGAGACAAAATATGTAAGTGAGAACATATTAGATGAATTAAGAGTAGATAGATTATACCATTAGAGGGGATGACTAGCAGCTGGGGTGGGAGTGCAAGAGACCAGGAAAGGTCTTATGGTGGATGTGACATATGAGCTGAATCTTAAAGAAAGCCAAGGATTCTAAGAGACAGAGTTGGGGAGAGAGCATTCCAAGTATAGGGGATAGTCAGTGCAAAGGCAAGAAATGGGTGATAGAGTGTCATGTTTGAGGACAGGCAAGTATGTGTTTGGAAGGAAGTTAAATGTAATAAGACTGAAACAGTAGGAGGTATACAGGTTGTGAAGAACTTAAAATGCTGAATGAAAAGCCTTTCTATTTGATCTTGGAGGTGATAAGTAGCCACTAGAGTTTACTGAATAGAGAGATGACATAGTCAGATTTACATTTTAGAAAAATCACTTTGGCAGGTGAATGGAAGATGAATTGAAGTAGGGAAAAGGCTCGAAGCAGGGGGATCAATTAGAAGATTATTAGTTGAAAATAATGTAAAAACAAAAGATGTCAGTATTTTTAGAGGAGTGCAATTTTGGTATTTATGTAGAGAATGGACAAGAAAAATGTGATGGTTGAGGCAGGTAAACCAATTAAGAGGCTATTGCAATAGTCCAAGTGAGGGGATATGGGATTGCACTGGTATGGTGGCAGAATGAGTAGAAAGAAGGGGATGGATGAGAGAGATGTTGTAGTGATAGAAACAACAAGACTTCAAATTTATTGTATAAGGGAGGAAGGAGGGAGAGTGACAAGCTAAGGAAGACACTGAGGTTAAGTTGTGAGCCTTGGTAACCAAGTAAGTGATGCCTTCAATATAACTAGGAACTTTAGATTAGGAGTGAGGTTTTTTGGGGGGGTAAATAATGAGTTCTGATTTGGACAGAAATTTCGAGTCATCCAAATGTCTTCTAGGTAGGCATGGACCACAGAAGAGAAAACATCACTAAATATTTAGATCTAAGAGCCATTTCATGGAGATGACAATTCAACCCTTGAAAGTAGATAAGGTCATGGAGAGTTTAAATAAAATGGATTTAGGTTAAAAAAGATAAAGAATTGTGGATAGGACATGGAAGATGAACTATTGGAGTCTGAGAAAGAGGAGCTGGATGGATAGGAGAAGAACCAGAAGTGATCATTGTCAATAAAACCGAGAGAGGATGGAGGTTCATATAGACAGAAGGGTAATCAACATGATCAAATGCTGCATAGCAGTCAAGAAAGATTAAGACTGAGATATGGCCTTTGGACTTGGCAATCAAGAAACCAGTGATATCTTTGGAGAATACAGGTTCAGTTTAGTGATGAAGTCAGAAGTCAGATTGCAAGGGATTGGGAAGTGAGTGAAAGAAGCAGAGGTGATAAATGATATTAAAGTGATGTTAAAGTAATTTTTTTAAAGAATGGGAGAACCTGGAATGCTTTCCCTCTATTTGCTTCCTTTTAAATTCAACTGAAATGCCACCTTCTCCAAACAGTCCTTCATGATATAATTTTCTCTATTTGAACCTTATTCCCTTCTAATTTATATAAGGTAGGTTTTGTATATTGTCTAAATTATGTATCCCTCTTCTGACACCCAACACAATGCTTTGTATATATGAGGCATTTAAAAATATTTATTGAATGAATGAATAAATGAATGACCTTTACTTTTTTCTTTTCTTCACAAAAACTCTTTAAGTAGATATAGCAGATACTATTATCAATCTCATTTTACAGAGGAGGAAACTAAAGCTAAGAGACACCAAATAACTTGCCTGAGATCCTGAGGTAGAAAATAGAAGACCCAAGAATTGAACTGAAATCTTCTTACTGGGCTGTTCAATATGATGTAGTAGAAAGTTCTGGATTTTAAATCAGAGGATTCCAAAGCCTGTGTTATTTTCTCTACACCACCAATAAATTTTTTTGATGGAACTAAGACGAGGACTTCACTTTAATCAGACATGATTAAAATATGCAATTTATATATATATGTATATATAAATATACATTAAATATACATATTATGTATATAAATACACATTTATATGTGTTAATCACAGTAGTTAATCGCAGGTAGTTATTTTATTAATTAATTAATTTAATTAATAATTTAAGTAATTATATTAAAGTTTTAAGAAATTTAGGAAGTTTAGATTCCCCAGTCTTGGACATTCCAAAAGTAATCATCATGAAACATCATGGACTGGATAGACTGAATCAGTTGGCCATGTTTCATTCTACTCTACTCATGTCAATTAAAGCACAACCTGTTTTTATTGGTTGTGTTTTTCATTCTTTAATGGCACTCCTCCATTCTGCTTGACCCTCTTGTTCTCTAAGGTCAGGCCCCCAGGTTGCAAATTCTGGCAGGTCCTATCATGATGAAAAGGTTTTGAGCATGATCTTGGTAACAGATTGCATCAGATGGCTGAGTTCAAAAGGGTTAATTACTAGAAGACTGGTCACCATGTAATGGTTTTTAAAATTATTATTACAACAAATTGTCAAGTCAGTCTCCTGAGTTGTGCAATTATTATGATCTAAATCACTAAGAGATATAATCATATGGATGAAATCACAGATCTTCTAAATATTGAGTTATTTGATGGCATCATCTATATCTACTAATGGAAACAAAACTGGGACAAGTGGTCAGCTAGCATTAAATGAAAGAAACTAGGTTCCCATGAGACTAATGAGGTTTTGGGATGGCCACGTGGAATGTTCATTATAATAGAAAACATTAAAAATAGTTCTCAAGGATATAATATTAAAGAGGGCACAGTATGAACCAGACAAAAGAACAAGAACACTTGATGGTGACACAAACTCTTTTCCCATGGTGTAGGTTGTATTAAAGCAAAATATGCAGGAGGAAACTGGTCAAGGGAAGTATAGAATATTATGCAGCATAGATTAGATGAAGAACTGTGTGGTCCTGTCAGGGAACATACTGACACTCTTGCTTTATGACACACATCTCTCATTTTACATAAGAGGAATTTTAGGCTCACGATTGGTAGGATGGTTGGAGAATGTTGAGTCTGTGTATTGTCGGGGATATGAAGAGAGTTTAAAATAGAGTTTATGGATTTGATAGCCCTGATGAAAAATATTGAGAGATAATCATCCTCTCAGAAACTTGTGAATGAAAACACATTTTATCTTTCTTGATTTTGGGGCGACATAAAAGAAAAGAGAGTTTACTGTACTGACACATCTACTCAGAGAGTTGTATGAAAAAGATGAGGATTGTGACATCTGCTGGAAAAGCAGTGAATATTACATGGAAATGGAAAATGGATTTTTTAAACCATGTCTGAAAAAAACCTAAGCATTTCTATTTTTAAAATAAATCTTTATTTTTATATGTTGTTTATGTATCACCCAAATTTTCTCCTACATCCTTTCTTATCCCTCCTCCTAGAGAATTATCTCTCATAACAAAAAAAGAAAAACAAAGAAGGGGAAAATCAAGTAAATCTTATCAATATATCCCCCCAAAATCTCATATTATGCGCAATGTTCCATACTTATGGACTGTCTACCTCTGCAAGGAGTAGAGGGAGGTGTCTTCTTGAATTTATTCTCTGGAACCAAGCATTATCCCTATAATTTTTTTGCAACATTAATTTTCAAATGTCTCATAGTTATCATCCCTTCCATTTACATTTTATAGCAACTACATATATTATTTCCTTGTTATTGTTCAGTCGTTTCAGTCATGTCTGACTCTCCATGACCCCATTTGGGGTTTTCTTGGCAAAGATACATGAGTGGTTTGCCATTTTCTTCTTCAGCTCATTTTACAGATGAGGGAATTGAGGCAAACAAGGTTAAGTGACTTGCCCAAGGTCACATAGCTAGTAAGTATATGAGACCAGATTTGAACTCAGGTTTGCCTAACTCCAGGCCTGGTAGTCTATCCATTGAGCCACCTAGTTGCACTAGTTATTTCCCATTGCATCACTTCATAAAAGTCTTTGCCTGCTTCTTTACATTCACTTTGTCATTTCTTATAGCACAGTAATATTTCATTATATTTTATATTCTTCCCTCCCCTGTTTTTATCTTATCAGGTCTGGTTGCTGCCACTCAATTAATCAGGATCTAGTAAAATGGATGAAACAACAGAACTGAGGACAGATGGAAATTCACTCTTAAAGGCTGTATGGCTAGGAAGGCTTAGGTTGACTAGACTTCTACTAGAAGGTGGAGCCTACATTAACGAAAGCAATGACAAAGGAGAAACAGCACTCATGGTGGCATGCATCACCAAGCATGTCGACCAACAAAGCATCAGTAAGTCCAAGATGGTTAAATACCTATTGGATAATAGGGCAGATCCTAATATTCAGGATAAATCTGGGAAAACTGCTCTCATCCATGCTTGCATTAGGAAAGCAGGAGGAGAGGTAGTTTCCTTGTTACTGGAAAACGGTGCTGATCCTAGTTTGGAAGACCGTTCTGGAGCTTCAGCTCTGGTTTATGCCATTAATGCTGATGACAAGGATACTCTGACACATCTCCTAAAGGCTTGCAAGGCAAAGGGAAAGGAGGTGATCATCATAACTACTGATAAATCATCTTCAGGCACCAAAACAACTAAACAGTATCTTAACATCCCACCTTCACCAAAGTTTGAGGACAGGCAATCACCTGCTTTGTGCATGTCCCCATCTGACATCGAACTAAAGACACCAGGTTTGGGATCTCCACCCAGAGAAAAGGAAGATGATTTCTTCAGCCTTCATTCAGGACGTTCAAGTGGGTCCCATGCTATCAAGACTCCCAGTGAAGCCTTGTCACCCACCAGGAAAGTCGGGAACCTCAAAAGAGCCCGCTTGCCCCAGTTGAAGAGGCTACAGTCAGAACCCTGGGGTTTGATTGCACCATCTGTGCTAGCCACTTCTTCCCACCAGGAGGAGACCAAAAGCATCTGTGCAGATGATGAAATTGTCATGGGCATCAATGACCTGTCCTTCTCCAAAAGGGCACCCCTCTCACGGAATAATAGCATTGAAGGAAAAGACTCTACTCTTTTCCCCACTGTCACTGACCAAGTTTTAAAGATCCCATCCCCTTCTGCACCAGCATCATGGAAGGCAGCCTATGAGAAAAATCAGCCCATCCATCAGCGCCTAGCCAGAAGGAGTACACTACCTGCTGATCAAGATAATTCAAGCATTTCCACCTCCACATCAGCCACTATCAAGGATTCAGCTTCTCTCAGAAGGTTGGAAAATGGTCACTATGATTCCGATATACAGCTCTGCGGCGATTCATCAAATTCCATGTCCCTTGATAATGGTAAAGTACCAATGGATAGGAAAAAACTCAACAGCTCTCACTTGGCTTTATTTAATGGCTCTCGGGAATCTCTTGAGGGGGTGCCTAGCACTTCCCCAGGTTCAGTTCGTCGAAGACCCCCCAATTTGTTGGAAAGACGGGGTTCTGGAACTCTTTTACTTGATCATATTTATCATACCAGGCCTGGATTTTTGCCCCCTTTAAATGTGAATCCTAATCCACCCATTCCTGATATCAGGTCCAGCAGTAAACCTTCTTCACCACTTGCTAGTGGCTTAAAACCTATGGTCCCTGTTGCTCCAAATTCACCAAAGAGAGTTGATTTAAGAAACAAAAAGAAGCTGATCAGAAGATATTCTATGCAGGTTGAACAGATGAAGCAACTATCAGATTTTGAAGAAATTGTGACCTAGTAGCTATATTTTAGAATTTTTTTTAAAAATAAAAATCTAGACAATGTGCAAAAGGAACTATCTTTTAGACCAGCACAATAATGTAGATCATTGCTGCACAAAAAATTTCTTAATGTTATTCAATTGCTGCTTCAGAATAGATACATATATGTGTATCTGCATATACACACATGAATATATAACTTACATACACATGTATAAACACACATATATATGTATGATGCCAGTACTGAAATCATCATTGGGTTTCTAATGGTCTTCCGTAGCATGCAGTAATTTGGATTTTGAGATGATTTAAAAATGTTTTTGTTATGAATGAAAAACCTTTGAACTCTGAAAGCAACATTGCAAAAATAGTCCTTTGAGCCAGTAACTCCAATCATTTTCTGTTTGTTAAATAGAAGGAAAACAACTTTCTAAAACTGAATGAATTATGTCATGTTTAATGAATTTATAAAGTGCCTAACAAGAAACTGAGGCTTTAACTTTTGTCAAAATGTGCAAAAAGTTGACACAAAACCCTTATGTACTATATCCAGGTCTCTGTGTCCAAGCTAAAAAAGTTGAAGGTGAACTGTTCTCTTCTCAAAAGATTCCAGCACTGAAATGCTGCATGTCATTATCTT
Source organism: Notamacropus eugenii (assembly GCF_028372415.1). Classification (NCBI taxonomy): domain Eukaryota; kingdom Metazoa; phylum Chordata; class Mammalia; order Diprotodontia; family Macropodidae; genus Notamacropus; species Notamacropus eugenii. Next base: position 171,033,785 of record NC_092872.1, read on the forward strand.
ATAAGGAGTAGTTATACTATGGCAGAGCTCACTTCTAAAGTGGCTTATTATTACACTGATTCCTCAATATGACAGATCGCATGATACCCCTAGACCATAACAACACCAGATCCCCAAAACCTGATATATCAGTTGATATATGAGGATGATATTAGTCCTGATCCTTTCCCCTACTTTCCTTCCCCCATAGGAGCATTATAAGAGGATCTCTCTATTTTAATAAAACAACCAATTTTGCAGAGTTGGGGGTGAAGTTCTTACAAAATCCTGACAGCAAGGATTTTTCTTTCAGAAAATGCCTTGGTCCAAGAAAATTTAGGGAATTATATACCTAAACCCAGAATGAGGCTTGATGAAGCTATGTCCTCAGCCTAATGTGTTCAATATTCTACATGGTATTAGGAGAAAAACTTGAACAATTCTGCTTAGCACAGAATAGAATGGAGAACTGGTGATTTTTTAAATGAATGGAGCCTATGTGCTCATCTAATCTAGGCTCTAGGATCACATCTAGTATCTAGGGCATCTCAGGTAATGTCAATTTAGTTGTTTGACTGAGTGATCTGAATACTGTGATACAGTAGAAAACTCAGTCTGGAGTTTAAGGACTTGGGTTAGAATTCCAGCTGCATAGCCTACTGTATGAAAACTTGGGCAAGGCACAGGATTTCTCTAGGATGCGTTTTTCTCATCTGTAAAAATGAGCAGATTGGAATAGAATACCTCTGAGGTACTTTTGAACTAAACTTATGGTTCTATGAAAATTAAATCTGAGAAGTCTATAAATCCTCCTCTCCACTCCCCTAAAACAGAAGGAAATCAACAAGAGAGATGGTGCTTGCTTTTACCCCTCCATTATCCCAGATGGTGACATTCCAGGATTTCAAATGAAAAAAATACTTGGTTTTCTTCCCCTTTTATACCTCCCCACTTGGTGCTTGGACACAATTGTTTCCCAGTTAAAAAATATATCATCCTTAAGGAATGAAAAAAAGGAGAAAAGAGAGCAGTTACTTTCGTTCAAGTCTAGCATTCTTGAACCGCTTGGTTCACCATTAGTGTTTACTATTCACCTCAGAACAACAGAGGCCTCTTCTTGAAGCAACGAGTGTTAGTGTGCAACCAGGATTTTAGGCAAAGGAGTAAAGGAACATTATAAGTGAAGGTTAGAACTCTAAGAGTGAGTGCAGATAACTATTATTTCCTAGCTCCTCTTTTCACGAATCATGTTTTGCAGCACTTTAATCATTACTGTTGTTAATGTCAGTTAAGTACTCAAGTAATACTATCTAGCTATAAAAATAACCAGACCCAAGCATAAAAGAAACCCATTTTTAATAGTGAGGCAGCCTGTGGTGTCAGGGAGAGAGTGCTGGTCTAGGAGCCTTTCTAATACTTGGTGGACTGGGTGACCCTGGGCAAGTCACTTGATTTCTCTGTGCCTCAGTTTCCTCATCTGTAAAATGGGGATAATAACACTTCACTACCTACTTCAGATGATTGCTATGGGGACAGCACTTTGCGAGTCATAAAACTCAATATAAATGTGAGTTGTTAATAAGAATAGATGTTTTAGGGAACACTCAGAAGACCAATGTAGTCTAAATATTCACCTGGCTACTTTGTATTACTTAATATAGGTGACATGTTAGACACAGTCAACTGTATATTAAGAATAGATGATTCATTTCACAGATACATAGTAGGAAATGGTCTCTAGTCATTCCTTTGCCTATATCAGCTGCCAAATATTCCTCTGGCCTATATTTATAAAGCAGTCTTCACGACAGTACTATCACATTCCATCGCTCCATGAAAATGCATTAGCTGACCTAGACTGTTCCAAACCTCCACCACCACCACCGACAACAACAAAATACCATCATAGTTAATGCATAAACCAGCAGTTTTTGTCTGTGTTAAACATGGTACAAGAATATCCTTTTAAAGTATATTCTAGATTTAAATATGCTTTTTAGATAAAAGGTGAGTGTCTATTTTTAGAGCCTTAAAATTACTGTTTGCATTTCCTACCTACTGTAATGTCATTATGGAATAAATACCCTTGAGGTTATAGTGAACTCCAGGTCTATTTGTGTATCTCTCAAACTATTCCAGATGGTGAATAAAAAGCCTAGGGTCCTTAAGTTACATTAATTTTTTTTTTTAGATATTCTGAAACTTTTTTTTTAACAGACCATCAACTTATTTAGAAATTCAGTAGAGTAAATGGTGCCCTTGCTAAATCCAGGTTGTATTCTGAGCTTCCTACATTCTGTATTTTGGGACTTATGTGCCAAGTGCTGCTTGATCTTATTCACTACTGTATGCCATTATATTATTTATTTGGATTTTATAATATGTGCAAAAATGATGTTTAATTAATCCATGGAACTGGTTAGACATTTCTAGCATATTAATAAAGGGTTTAGCGCCATTCTTTGATATTAAACTTTCTTTTCCCATTTTTCTAATGAAATCCAAATTGTAAAATTATTCTACATTTCTTGGAAAATGAGATTGGCCTGCCTGACCAAGAGCAACTATTTTAAAAGCCAATATTGTGTATTTTGGTTAATCCCACCATTCTTATAGTTTATAGTCTTATAGTCCAACTCATTGGGATAATGTGTGGATTGTCATGTGAATAACAGGAATTTCAGATAAGCATACACACATATATATGCAATGCCAAGTCACAAGCATAGTCACTTAAACATGTAAGGGGGTGATTTTATTTACAAATATGAGTTTTATCTACAATAGCTACATGGGGGAGACAAAGAAGACATAGGAAAGATACAGGATGAGAAGGTATGGAGAAATTGTGATATACTGAGGGTAAGAGTATTTACCCTGATGAAATCATGAATTCTGTGTCACCTTGGGCAAATCACTTGTCAGTCAGTCAATAAGTATTGATTAAGTGCCTACTATGTGCCAGGCATGGTGCTAAGCTCTGGGAATGTTCTCAAGGAGTTCACAATCTAATCACTTTACCTCTAATGAGCTTCAGTTTCCTCATCTGTAAAATTAATGGGGTGGACAGATGGCCTCTGAGTTTCCTTCCAGTTCTAAATCTATAATCGTAATAGCCACTAGCTATTAATTTTATCCCTCAAAAGATCTGAAACTTTTCTATTATTGACCAAGTCCATCATCTTCAATTTGATTAACATGGCCTTGTCTTATCATATTTTCTCAGGATGTTGGTTGGTTGTTCTTCATTCTCAAAGAGGACCAAAAGGATATTACTGTGCTAGAGTCAAGTTACAGTGTGTCCAACTGTGGCTGATCAGACCAATATGAGCTCAGAATATTCTACCAAAGGTCAGGCACAAATAGTCCACATGAACATTTGGAGGTGGATTCTTTAAATTTGAGCATCTCACATTTTTTTTGAGCTGCTTTAGTTCTGCTCTGCTCATAGAACACAGTACCTTTTCTGATGAGGACATGCCATGCTGAGTGGCCCTGCACCGAAGACGCCCATGTCAATTCCAAAGTTCTTAAGAGAGACCTTGAGAGTGTTCTTGTATGCTTCTTCTGACCACCATGTGAACACTTGCGCTGTGTGAGTTCTCCATAAAATAATCTTTTTTGGCAAGTGTATATTTTGCATTTGAACAAGTGGTTAGTCCATCAGAGCTGTGTTCTCTGTCCACAACTGGTGAAATAATTCAGAAAAAATATTTTCCATAAAACCACTTTGGGGGCATAGCACATGAAATGGATAGACCAAAAATACTGATTAAATCTTTTGTATGTGGTATAAAAAAACCCCCTCATGTTGAACTAGTAACAATTTTGTTATATTTTTGTCTATGAGCAATTTTTATGTTTTGCCCAACTGACTGAAATACTGGCATTGTATAAACATGCTATTTACCTCCTCATGGCATAGATGGAGAGAAATGAGGATAGTTAGCAAAGATAACAGTGTAGTCTGGAGTCCCTGAGGACAATGAATACTTTTCAACCATATTCATGGGAGGTAATCACTTTCTAGGTACCGGTTACCATTTTCTACAACAAATTAACTTTCTTTTTATTTTTTCTTCTGTCAGGAACCAGAGAATCTAAGTTTGATTAGCACTTGAATGCTAACGAATTATGGGAACCTTTCAGAAGGATTCAAAGTATCTGCACATAAAATTATTAGCTTCTATAATACTCCTTTACCTCATACTACATCTTAACAATCACAAGTTCCTTGAGAGCAGAGACCATGCTTTACTAATTTATACAGCTCCTGCTATGCATTGCCCATTACAGGTGCTTAATAAGTGTTTGTTGAATGAATAGATGAATAACAATGGTGGACTTTATACCTAGAAAAAATTAGGCTTAAATGAGCTCAAAAGAGTTCATTCCCCATGGTTCGTATTTTCACTTTTTATTCAAATTCATAACTACAAATAATCTGATATTTTTTGGTTTCACCAAAATTTCTTTGAGCCTCCCTGGGTCTGTAGGCATGTCATAATTTGTGTCGAATGTTTACAGGTTTGCAGCCTGCTATGATATGAGTTGCTGCTTTAAAGAGAGGTGCCATATTGATAAAACATTTAGCATTTCCATGAAGAGATGTAAAACGTAAAGAGTCTATTTCAAGGAATGAAAGAAAATGAGAATGAAAGAAAGCAAATACTCTAATATATGTTTATATCAACATGGGAAGCGTTAGTTTGCCAAATACCATTGGGATACCATCCAGGGAGTGCTTTTATAGTTCTCTTTTCAAATAAATGACTTTGGGAATCACAGAACTGGTCCCCCTGGGAATTAGTTGGACTTTTCAGTCACTCAAGGAAGAGCTATTCCCAGAAGGCTAACTCAAGGAGGAAAACTTTCATAGACAAAGTATTTTTGGATCTTTGTATCTTGAGATGGGAGGGCAAGTTGAAAAAGAAGGGAGAAGAGATATAGCAATGACAAAAGTGAGTAAGATTGAAACAAAAAACCAGGCTCTCTTGGAGAAATAACTGCTTTGCAGCACTCTGGAGTTATCTGGTCCAGTACAGGGCTGTTAGCCCTGAATTTACTGATGCAGGCAACTTTTTAATATTAATGTCTATTCAGATCAGCACACTCATTCTTCAGGATATTCATTTGCATAATTTCATCTTTTCCTTGTGTTCTCAGTCTGGGTCCCATGCTCCAAAGAAGCTCTTACTCTTATGGTAAGTCACTGAAAGTCAAACGAATAAAAATCCTTTTATTATATGAGTTGAATTGTACGTGGGGATGGTCATATCATCATAAACAGTCATAATTTTGGAGTTATAACATGATCTAAATGGAATGTCTCTTCCCTCAAATCATTTGTAGAAATCATCCTGATACTGTGTAGTACTATTAGTGCTCATGGAAGCAGAAAGTCATGAAATAATCCCTGGTCAAAGCAGCAAAATTTACCTCTTAAATTTCAATTTCCTCATCTGTAAAACTGATCATAGTGGGCTTTAGATCATAGAATTCAAACTCATCATTTAACAAAGGGGAAAACTGAAGGCTGATGAGGTTAAGTTGCTTCCTTAAGGTCACACAGACAATAAATAACAGAACTAGAATTCAAACTCATGTCCTCTGACTCTAGGTCCATGTTTTTCTTTTTTTTCCCTAGAAGTTTTTAGTTTAAATTTATTTATTTATTTTGAGTTTTCAACATTCATTTCCACAAAATTGAGTACCAAATTTTCTTCCCATCTCTCCCCTACCTCCACCCCCAAATGCTGAGCATTCTAATTACCCCTACCACCAATCTTCCCTGTCTTCTAACATCCCTCCCTTCCCTTATCCCCATCCTCTCTTTTCTCCTATAGGGCAAGATAAATTTCTATACCCCATTACCTCATTTTCCAGTTGTATGCAAGAACAATACTCAACAGTTGTTCCTAAAACTTTGGGTTCCAACTTCTCTTCCTTCTTCCCTCCCCACCCATCTCCATTGAGAAGACAAGCAATTCAATATAGGGTATATATGTGTAGTTTTGAAAATGACTTCCATAATAATCATATTGTGTAAGACTGACTATATTTCCCTCTATCTTATCCTGCCCCTGATTTCTTCAATTCTCTCTTTTGACTTTGTCCCTCACCAAGAGTGTTGACTTGTAATTGCTTCCTCTTCCCATTGCCCTCCCTTTCATTATCCCCCCACCCTTCTCCCCCACTTTACTGTATTGTAAGATAGGTTTTCATGGCAAAATGAGTGTGCATTTTATTCCTTCGCTGAGCCAAATGTGATGAGAGTAAGCTTCACATTTTCCCTTTCACTTCTCCCCTTTTCCCCTCCATTGAAAAGTCTTTTTCTTGCCTCTTTTATGAGACATAATTTGCCCAATTCCACTTCTTCCTTTCTCCACCTAATATATTCCTCTTACCCCTTAATTTTATTTTTTTAGATATGATCCCTTCCTATTCAACTCACCCTGTGCTCTCTGTCTCTGTCTCTGTCTGTCTGTCTCTCTCTCTATATATATATATCTATATATCTATGTGTGTGTATATGTGTTCAAATTTAGTAAGTCCTTTATGATTTTTCTTTCCTGTTTACCTTTCCATGCTTCTCTTGAGTCTTGTGTTTGAAAGTCAAATTTTCTTTTCAACTCTGGTCTTTTCATCAAGAATGCATGGAAGTCCTCTATTTCTTTGAAAGATCACTTTTTCCCCTGAAGTATTATACTCAGTTTTTCAGGGTAGGTGATTCTTGGTTTTAATCCTAGTTCCTTTGACTTCTGGAATATTATATTCCATGCCTTTTCATCCCTTAATGTAGAAGCTGCTAGATCTTGTGTGATCCTGATTGTATCTCCACAATACTCAAATTGTTTCTTTCTAGCTGCTTGCAATATTTTCTCCTTGACCTGGTAACTCTGAAATTTGGCTGCAATGTTCCTAGGAGTTTCTCTTTTTGGATCTCTTTCAGGAGGTGATTGGTGGATTCCTTGAATACTTATTTTGCCCTCTGGTTCTAGAATCTCAGGGCAGTTTTCCTTGATAATTTCATGAAAGATGATGTCTAGGCTCTTTTTTTGATCATGGCTTTCAGGTAGACCCATAATTTTTAAATTGTCTCTCCTGGATGTATTTTCCAGGTCAGTTGTTTTTCCAATGAGATATTTCACATTATCTTCCATTTTTTCATTCTTTTGGTTTTGTTTTGTGATTTCTTGGTTTCTCATAAAGTCATTAGCCTCCATCTGTTCCATTCTAGTTTTTAAAGACCTATTTTCTTCAGTGAGCTTTTGAACCTCCTTTTCCATTTGACTAATTCTGCTTTTTAAAGCATTCTTCTCCTCATTGGCTTTTTGAACCTCTTTTGCCAATTGAGTTAGCCTATTTTTCAAGGTGTTATTTTCTTCAGCATTTTTGGGGGTCTCCTTTTAGCAAGTTGTTGACTTGCTTTTCATGATTTCCTTGCATCTCTCTCATTTCTCTTCCCAATTTTTCCTCCACCTCTCTTACTTGATTTTCAAAATTCTTTTTGAACTCCTCCATGGCCTGAGACCATTGAATATTTATTTTCCATATCTGGGATACAGAAGTTTTGACTTTATGTCTTTCCCTGATGATAAGTATTGTTCTTCCTCATCTGAAAGGATGGGAGAAGATATCTGTTTACTAAGAAAGTAACCTTCTATAGTCTGTTTTTTTCCCCTTTTTTGGGCATTTTCCCAATCAGTTACTTGATTTTTGGGTCCTTTGTCAAGAGTATGGTATACTCTGGGGATCTGTAATATCTCACTTCCTCCAAGGTGGCACAATCAAACCTGTACACTGGTCTGGGAGCAACTAGAAACTTTTGTGCCCAGAATCTGTGAGTTTCCTCTCCACAACCACCTGGCCTCCAGTTCCACCAAGCCATTACTGGGGGTTGAGATTCAGAGCATCTGATGAATTCCCCCAGGGGCTTTAGGGAGGGGCAGGGTCTCCATTCAGTGTGAGATTAAGATCAGCTGCTCAGGTGGGGGCAGGACCACCACACAGTGCTCAGTTCCCCCAGGGGCTTTACCATGAGGCCTTCAACAATGGATTTGGGCTGCTGTCTGCCTTGGGAGCCTCTGTCCACTGCTGCCTCTGCTGCTGCTGCCTGAGGAGGCCAGAGGTATGGGGACACCCTGCTCCCTTCTTCGTTAACTGAAAAAACCCTCTCACTGACCTTTAGTGCCTGTGAGTTGAGGGATCTGCACTGCTGTTGGAGATTCTATCCCTGAAGACTGCTTGGTCCTGCTCTTCCTGGTGCCTCCTGGCCAAGGCTAGGCTGGGCTGTGCTCCACATTGGATGGGACAGACCTTTCCTTTGGGTCTTTCAGGTCACTCTGGGCTAGAAATCTCCTGTACTCCATTGTTATATGACTTCTGCTCCTCTAGAATTTGTTGAGAGTCTTTCTTTACAGGTATTTTATGGACTATGGGGGAAAAGCTAGTGTATGCACATCTTTCTACTCTGCCATCTTGGCTCCCCATGTTTTTCTTTTCATCTATCATGAATCTCCTTGTACTACAATGCAAAGATTTTGGACAATGGTAGCTGCATGGAAAGTCCAAGGAACTTGGAGTTAAAAATCATCTTCTATCTCTCAGTGTGTCTCTGGGAAAGTCCCCTAATTTCTCTGGGCCTCAGCATCACTATCTTTGTAATAAAAGGAAGCTGGAAGCCAATATCCTTTGACAAGGAAGAAATTTCCCAGCATCAATCTTTTGTTCAACTCTGTGACTGATTGTGGTGAGACTATGACTGACAAACAAGACTTCCTCTCTTGAGAGGAAGGATGAACTGAAGTTACAGCCTGACACTTGGACATGCAAGAGCATGAACCCAGGTATGAGATGCTACTGGCAAGTAAGTAGTATGTTTGACACTGTAAAGAGAGAAAAAGAGATTGATAAAGATAAAAGAAGACAGATTCTTTTCAATCGTTGAAGGGATTATGGAGAATTCCAAATGTGGAGAATTCCCTGCCATGAGGCTCAGGGTTAACAAAAGAGAATTAGTGAATTATATTTTATACCTTCCAACAACAGGAAGAACATGGTTCCAAACCATACTAGGCAAATGAATCAACAGTCTTGGTGTATGTATGGTAGTAGTGGGACAAGGAAAGTTTTGAAGAGAGCAGATAGCCAACAGTGTCAAATGCCAAAAAGAATACAGACTAAGAAAAAATTATGAAGTAATTGGTAACTTTTAATTGATCAGTACAGCAGAGTGCTGGAAACAGAAAGCAGATTACAGGGGATTAAGAAGGGAATGCATAAATAGATAAGAAACAAGTATCTTAGATAAAGATCTGATGTACAAGATACTGTAAAGGGAATTGATATGAATGTATAAAAACAAGACCCTTTTTCAGGAAATAAATGGTAAAATTGTATAACAGGCCGTGTTCAAAAGGAGAAATATAAACTAGAAACAGTCATAGGAAAGAATGTTACAAATTGATAATGATAAATAAACGATACTAAGTTATTCCCTCCAATTTGACATCAAAGTGGCAAATGCTGGAGCGACTGTGGGAAGACAAGTACACTAATGTTGCTAGATCTGAGAACTGGTACAGTTGTTCTGGAAAGCATTATGTTAGATAAGTCACTATATTGTATGCACGCTTTATCTTCATAATACTGCTAAGGACAACATTCCACCCATACCAGGAAGGCAAAAACAGAGGGAAAGTTTCCCCCTAAAAAGGAAGGGAAGGGAAGCAAGCATTTATTAAGTATCTACCATACTCTTGGTATTATGCTAAGATCTTTACAAATATTATCTCATTTGACCTACAAAAATATGTATAGTAGTAAAGAAATGAAAGGCAAGTGAGTACCTATTGATAGGGGGATTGGCTGAATGAATTGGAGCATTTGAATTTAATGGAGTAATGCATTTCAAGAAATGATGCATATGGAGTATTCATAGAAACTTGAGATTTATATGAAATTATGAGAAAGGTATGAGCAGAACCAGGAAGACAATTTATGTGATGACAACAGTAATATAAATGAGAGAACTCTGATCAATGCAGTGACCAATCCTCCTACCCATCTCTTAGTGGACTTCAGTCTTGGCCAAGGCATTGATTTAGTTTCCTTGGTTGTATTTGTTGCAAGGCTGGGTACTGTTGGGAGGTTGAGTGGACAGTTGTTGGGATGTGAGAGTGATAAACAAAGAGGGAACATCAAAACTTTCCCTAAAAGAATCAGAGGAATAAGTATAGACCACAGGCTTGAAAAATTGGGCAGGGAGAGATTGCATGGTAGCTAGTAGTAGGTGAGAAAAGTAGAGAGTTTGAAAAAATGCATTTCTTAGCTATTTTAAAAAAAGATATAGAATATTGTTGGTGTGTGATGCATTAGGAGGAGTAATTGATTTGGAGTCAGAGGGCATAGGTTCAAATTCTGCCTTTTATATTTAGTATCTGAGTGAGTTTTGACAAGTCAATTTTCTTACCTATAAAGTGGAGGATTTGAATTGTATGACAGCTAAGATTTTAAAATTTAAATCTATGCTTTAAATTTCCAACTTAAAATCTATGCTTCCGTGATCTTGCAACCTGAGTGTGTTTGGAAGTAGACAGGTTCAGTTGTTTCTAGTAAATTATTTTTATCCAGAAGTTCCCATTTTTTTCTGCTCTATTTTGTAATTCTACTCCCCAAAGCTTAAAAAAAACTCAGAAAGAAGCAGCTTTTCAAAGTCATCTTTCTTTTATCCTGAAATTTTTATTGATCAAAATAATGTTCAACCATAACTTTTGCATATGACACTGCTTCATTCCTCTTCCCAATCAACATTTCATCATGGTCATTAAAACAAGCCTAGGAAACTTGAATTATGCTGAGGAGGTGGATTTTCTGACTCAATACTCTTGGTACTTAGCTGATGAAACTGAAAGGATGTCAAGGCTGGTACTCTTGTCACACTGAGAACTGCTTCTCAGCACAAATGAAGAAGCTTGAACATAAGCTTTTGTTTGTCTATCAAACCTTTTAGCTAAAGTTTTGGGGCTCAATAAGCTTAGCTTGATTTATATAAGGGTCCAAAATGGAATTGATTTTGGATTTCAGTTTAAGAAACATTGATTAAGCACCTACTATGTGCAAGACACCATGATAGTCACAGGGATACGAAACAACAAGGCAAACTAAAAGTCCCAGTCCTCAATGAAAATATATTCTACTGGAGGACACAAAATGTGAACCATTAATGTCAGATAATTGGAGAAAGGCCAAAAGTACACAAGTGGAAGGTTGTGGAAAGCTTTCCTGAGCCTCAGAGGAAGCCAAAGTGAGAAGGACATGTATTCTAAGCATGGGAGACAGAAGACCTGTGCAAAATCATGGAGGTAAAAAATCATTTGTTAAGTTTAGGGGACATGATAAGAAAGTCAGTTTGGTCAGAATACAAAGTATATGAAAAGTCTGAAAAGATGGCCTGAAACCAGATGAGGAAGAAGTTACCTTCAGTCACTGACTCACAGGGAGGCACTTTTGAGAACTTGAGGTCATAGATAAAAAGTTGGAAGGGACCTCAGAAGCCAGTTAGTTCATCCTTCTTATTTTACAGATGGGCAGGGCCAGGAAGGTTAATTAAGTAACTTGTCCAAACCTTGCTCCCAGGAGTAAACATCAGGGGCAGTATTATTGTACATTGACTCTCTGAGTCTAGTGCTAGGGTTCTTAACCTTTGTTGTGTTATGAAGTCATTTGACAGTCTGGACCTGAAGCCTATGAAATGTTTTTAAATGCATACAATAAAATACACAAGGATTATAAAGGAAATGAATGATATTCAAATTGAGTTATCAAAATATTTTTTTTAAATTCACATTCCCCAGTTTAAGAGTCCTCTGATTTCAAGCCAGGTTTCTTTCCTCTCTACTCACTTTTCTTTCCATGTTGCTTCCCCTAAATGAATGGAAGCTCTTTTAGGAACTCCTTTTTTTTTGTCCTTGCACCCCTGGCACATGGTAGACCCTGAAAAAATTCTTGCTTGCTCACTTCCCAAAGGCAGGACTTCCGTTTTCAGGTCTCCCCCAGGAGTAAGTAGACTGTGTCTAGTGGTTGAAAGTAGAGTAAGGAATAGTAAAGATTAATGTCTGCTTTGGGTTATTCAATTCCATTCAACTCGACAATCTATAGTACGATATTGTGGAGGCTTCAAAGATGAGTACATCTTGGCCTCGATCCTGAAGGAGATTATAATTTAGGAGAAGGAGATAAAGCAAGCACTCGTATAACTCTAAAATATCATAAACCATTCATTATAAATTCCAAATAAGCATGGCAGGAGTTCTGAAGGAGAAGCACTTCTATCTGGGGAATGAGACAACATGGTGGAGGTGGGTGGTTCCTAAGCTGGGTAGAAGTTTCATCATGTAGTGAAATGGATAATAATGCACTAAAAGGCACATCTCAGCGTCACTGCATCAAACCCTCACATAAATATTTGTGTTTATGTTTACTTTCGCATTTATGAGTATGTTGTAAAAGTCAATTACGAGGACACTATATATATGATGTAAATATATGTAGTTATAAATATGTATTTATAATATTTATACATTATATGTATATACATATATAAGGAGTCGCAAAAATGAATTAGGAGGATGCAAATGCTGAATGAGTTAAAAGACCTTTGATTTGAATTTAGTTCAATTCAATTTAAACCCACAAAAATTTATTAAATGCCTACTATGTACCAGGCCCTATGCTAAGCACTGGGGGCACAAAGACAAAAAAAATGACCTTACCTTGAAGGAACTTACATTTTATTGGGTAAAACTAGGTACCAATAAAATTAAATCTATACAAAGAAATTTGAAGAGACCTTTGAGGCCTTGGAGAGGATCAAGATTTGCTTTCTTTAGGAGCCACCTCCTACAGAAAGCATTTTTGCCTTTCTTTGAATCCCTAGGGCTTAGTACAGGGCCTGGCTCATTATGGCAAATTGTAGCTGAATGACTGAATCCATCTAGGGATTCTTCAAAAACTTACTTGCAACTTTAATGGACTGAAACTATTATTATAACCTTGGGACTGGATAATTTCTGTTAAAGCTAATTAGGGCTGACCAGACATAGGCTGGTTCTGGCATTTGGTGGATTACATTTGCTGAAGGCATTGCACTTTTTCAGCCCAAATTGCTGAAACCAAAATTCCAAACCCTGAAACCAAATCCCTGGTTGCCAGAAGGTGAAGAAATAATTCTAGGATTCAGGGAGAGAAAGCCCAGGGCCAAAGAAGGGACAAAAATAACTAGTATTTATAGAGCACTTTAAAATTTGCAAAGGACTTTAAAACTATTATCCCAGTTAATCCTCACAACAACTCTGGGTGGTAGGTGCTATCATCATCATCATCACCATCACCATCACCATCATAACCACCACCACCACCATCATCACCATCTTCTTCATCACCATCACCATCATCTTCATCACCATCACCATCATCATCATCATCTTCATCACCATCACCATCATCATCATCATCTTCATCACCATCACCATCATCATCATCCCCTTATAGATGAGGAAAGACGCAGGCAGAGTCTTGCATCTAGTTTGTAAGGACAAGCTTGAATTCAGGCACTTTCTGACTGCAGGTCCAGCGCTTTATCTATCTACTGCGTTACTACTAGACAAGGGAAGGGATGTTTGCAACCAGTGGTCCCTCTCTTTCCATCCAGATTCCTTCCTCCATCCCTCATCTCCTCCCCTCCCCTCCCAGGAAAAATCGGACACCTGTGAACCAGGGCAAATTCCTCAACTTCCCTGAATCTCAGTTTTCATCTGTAAAAGGAAGGAGATGGAACAGATGTCTTTTCCCTTGAGCTACAGTCAGTCACCTAACAGTGACCCTAGAAGGACAAGAAGGTGCCTTCCCCTGCTGGCCATGTCTTCAAACTGACTGGGGGAGAAGGAAGGGAAGGAAACTCTGGCTGGCTCCACAGTCAGACCAGTCCCCGCCTCCTCCAAGAGCTCAGTCCCGCCCCAAGAAAGGAGCCTGGAGCCACCCGGAAGAGCCAGGTTCCAAGCGCTAGTGCCACGTCAGGCCAGGCAGCTGAGCGCTACCCCGGGTGCTGCTGCACGGAGAGGGCGGGGAGGTGGGCGCCCCTTCTCCGTCTTTCTCGTCCTCCTCGGCTCCCCAGCTTGCACGGGCCGGCCAGCCCTGAGTCTGGCCTGGGGGTCTTAGCCAAGCCCAGAAACATGAGGTCCCGGGCTCCCGCTGGCGCTCTGGGGCTGTTGCGGCGGCGGCTGCTGCAACTGCTGCTGCTGCTGCTGCTGCGGGCCCAGGTGCTGCCATGCACCCAGCTGACTTTCGAGCTGCCGGACAGCGCCAAGCAGTGTTTCCACGAGGAAGTGGAGCAGGGGGTGAAATTCACCCTGGGTTATCAAGTAAGGTGTTCTCCTCTGCTTTGCTTTGCGACTGGACTCTCCCCATCTCTGCTGGCATCTTTCTCAGATTGCAGAGAAGGATTGTGTATGGAGGGGAGTGAGGAGGCCGGCCCTGACTTAACTAAGATGGGATGCCACTTGAAGCTCAAGCTTGCCACCTTGCTGCCCTCCTTTAGTATCTGGTCTCCTGATAGGCCAGGGAACCTCTTTAGCGGTTAAAGTACTTGCCTAAGTCGTCCAGGCTTTTGACTAACTCTCCTTTTGCAGCAGCATCCTAGGGACAAATTGGTCCACAGAATTTAGAGCTAGAAAGGACTTTGGAGCTTATTTGTTCAAACTCCTGCATTTTACAGAGGAGGAAACTGAGGCCCATAAACATCAAGTGACTTGCCCAACGTCATTCAGTCCCCCCTACCCCCCCAAAATGCCCACTCCTTTCCTTTCCTTTCTCACAATATTGGCTAGAGTATCACCATTCTTCCAGTGACCCAGGCTTTCAACCTTTGCATCATCCTCAACTCCTCACTACCTTCCCTAACATACATCCCCTTTTTAACCACCCTTGTACAGGACTTTATTATCCCTTGCCTAGACTAGTACAGTGGTTTTCTAACTGATTAGTCTCCCTTTCTCAGGATCTTTCTCAGACCAATGGCTCCCCCACTCAGCTGCCAAAATAATTTTCTTAAAGTACAGGACTAGCTGTGCCAAGATCCCCATGCTCCCTGCCCCTGATAACTCAGTAAACTCCAGCGGGTCACAATGACACCCAGGATAAAATGCATACTCCTTTGTTAGACATTTACAGCCCTTCACAACCTGGCTTCTTCTTACCTTTCTAGTCTTCCATATTTTTACTGTCTGCATACTGATCCAACTGCACCAGCTGGCTTGCTGTTGCCAATATGCTACTATCTGTCTGGCTTCCGCACTTTGCACTGGTTGCCTCTCATGCTTGGAATGCTCTGCCCCATCCTTTCTAGTTCATCTTTTCTTGAAAGCTGAGTCATTTGGTTAGTCTCATATCTGTTTAGACAGTTCTAGTCATTCTGAAGTCCTCTGTTCTAATCCTTGCTAAGTAGGCGCTCCACCGTTGCCTTGCAAAACTTTCATTGCAACAATAGTGAGTGAAACTTAGCAAGCACCTAACAGCCTGTTAAAAGTGAAAATAACCTGACCACTGAATAGGTTGTAATCTTATTTAAGCAAGTCGTTTCATCAGCCCTGGCTCTCAATTTCTCTATTTGTGAAATGTAGAGAATGCATTAAATGATCTCTTAAGATATATGCCCCACCCATGGGGGGACTTGCATTGTACAGCTTCTGAGTTGCAGTGATACTAAGGGCCACACGAGGGAGACCTTGACTGCCTCTTTGCTCTGTATAGATCACTCAAAGGATTGAAATGCAGTAGGGAGGATCAAACTTTGTATTTTACTGTGAAATCATTTGTTGAGTGATGGAAGTTTATGGTCTAAGAGCCTGATACTTTTCAACACTGGCTAAGTGTAGATAGCTTAAAAATAAAACCAGGACATCAAATGTATTGTGGGAAAAGCTCTGGGAGTAAAGATTGGTAAACAAGGTCATACTAATTTTTCATGTGTTCTTTTTTGCCTGTATATTAAAGCAGACTTAAGAATGAATTCTTTAAGTGTCATTTTTATGCATTAATAACAGGAACATGTAAAATACCTGGTTAACATGTTTAGGACAATAATAACTATCACTTATGTAAGTCTTAAAATTTTGAGCTTCATAGAAGCTCATAGGACACAGGTTTGCCACCCCTGGATCCAATCTTCTCATTTGATGAATAAAGACCCAGAGACCCAAAGACATTAAATACCTACAGATTAGAAGATACCTACAGATAATCTACAGAGCCAACACTCAGGTCTAGGTCTTTTGATCCCAAGTTCAGCATTCACTCTAAATCCAATGGTGTAGAAAGGATTCTTACAGTGTAAGAAGCTGGAGTGGATGATATCTAAGATATCTAAGATTTCTAAGACCCTATGTTCTGTGAAAACAAGAATGGTTTTTATTCAACTGTGGTATTAATTTATTTGTTCAATTATTTATTTTCTTAATGCTTTTCAAATATTTGAAAGCATTAACTGGCCTTACTTTCTCTTGCTGAGAAAGACAAGCCCTGGGGGAAATCTATTTAATGCTTAAACTGCTTCTCTGAGGGGGTTGGTTCATGTTGCTATTTAAATCTCTGTTTTATTACCTGAGACCTTATAATCTCCCCCTGAGTGCCCCATAGAACATAGAACAAAGTAAAAAAAAAAAAGGAAAAACCATTACTCATTTCAACCATGAGTAGTTCCTTTGAAACAAGATCTCAAACTTCTCATTCTATTAATATTCCTAGTCTGTTTCTGATCCATTATCCTGGGGCATCATTCCGTTGAAGGTCACCGACAGAACATATTTGGGGTTGCTTTTGTCTATGTATGGTTCTGCAGCAAAGTGAATTCTGATGTTCTGTGGCGTAACTACAAACTCTCTGGGGCCATTTGTGGTCAACAGGTCATTACTGGTGGACACTATGATGTAGACTGCTTTGTTGAAGACCCCCATGGAAAGACAATTTACAAAGAAACCAAGAAGCAGTATGACAGTTTCTTTCACCAAACAGAGATGAAAGGAATCTACAAGCTTTGCTTCAGTAATGAGTTTTCCACCTTTTCCCATAAAATTGTCTTCTTTGACCTTATAATTGGAGATGAACCCCCCATTCTCCCAGAGATGGGAAACAGAGTCACTGCACTGACACAGGTAAGTAAGTGCATGTAAGTTTATTTGACTTTCAGCATATCTGAATGTGACAATACTTGGGTCACTGGTCAGACAGGATCTCTTGCTTGGACAAGAATCAGAGCCAGGCCTTCTTGGTCTCTGGGTCACATTGTCTTTCACCTTGACTTTTGTGGGTCACAAAAGTGACCCTGTTATCTATTGCCCTGCTAAACATTGGCTCTGAAATTTTCCTTGTTCACTTGATAGGGTCTGGCTATTCCTCATCTTATCCTAGGGATTTTCAGAAACCTTTCTTGTTAACATTTAGGGATTAGATCTGATGACTACTTTTAGGAAATTCATAGAGTTGTAGAAATTTAGAGTTAAAAGCATCATCTGTTTTAATCCCTTTGTTTTATGGGTGAAAAAGCTGGAAAAAATTAAAGGAATGGGTTTTGTACTTTTCTTTTTTATAATTAATTAATTTTCATTTTTGATATTCATTTCCATAAGATTTTGAGTTCCAAATTTTCTCCCCATCTCTCCCCTCCCCCCACCCAAGACACCATGCATTCTGATTACCCCTTCCCCCACTCTGTCCTCTCTTTTATCACACCCTCCTTTCCTTTATCCCCATCTTCTTTCTTTTTTTGTAGGGTAAGATGGATTTCTTATTTCCCAGTTGCATGCAAAAACAATTCTCAACATTCATTCCTAAATCTTTGAGTTTCAACTTCTCTTCCTTTCTCCCTCCCCTTGCCACTGTGAAGGCAAGTAATTTAATATAGGCTATATATATATATATATATATATATATATATATATATATAAATATATATATATATATAAATATATATATATATATATATATATATATATATATATATATATGTAGTTATGCAAAAGACTTCCATAATAGTCATGTTGTGAAAGACTAACTATATTTCCCTCCATCCTATACTGTTTCCCATTTGTTCTGTTCTCTCTTTTGTTCTTGTCCCTTCCCAAAAGTGTTTACTTCTAATTACTCCCTCCTCCCATTTTTCCTCCCTTCTATCATCCCCCATACCCCGCTTCTCCCCTTCTCTTCTACTTTCCTGTAGTGTAAGATAGATTTTCATGCCAGATTGAACGTGCATGTTACTCTCTCCTTAAGCCAAATGTGATGAGAATAAGCTTAACTTTTTCCCTTTCACCTCCTCCTTTTTCCCCTCTATTGAAAAAGCTTTTTCTTGCCACTTTTATGAGAGATAATTTGCCCCATACCATTTCTTCCTTTCTCCTCCCACTATATTCCTCTCTTGCCCCTTAATTTAGTTTTTTTGATATCATCCCTTCCTATTCCACTTACCCTGTGCCCTCTTGTCTATATGTATATAGTCCCTTTAACTACTCAAATACTGAGAAAAGTCTCAAGAGTTACAAGTATTATGTTTGCATGTAGGAATGTAAACAGTTCAACTTTAGTAAGTTCATTATAATTTCTCTTTCCTGTTTACCTTTCCAGGCTTCTCTTGATTCTTGTGTTTGAATGTCAGATTTTCTATTCAGCTCTGGTCTTTTCATCAAGAATGCTTGAAAGTCCTCTGTTTCATTGAATGACCATTTTTTCCCCTGAAGTATTATACTCATTTTTATTGAGTAGGTGATTCTTGTGGTTTTAGTCCTACTTCCTTTCACTTCTGGAATATCATATTCCAACCCCTTCGATCCCTTAATGTAGAATCTGCTACATCTTGTGTGATCCTGATTGTATTTCCACAATACTTGAATTGTTTCTTTCTGGCTGCTTGCAATATTTTTTCCTTGACCTAGGAACTCTGGAGTTTGGCTACAGTATTCCTAGGAGTTTTTCTTTTTTGGATTTCTTTCAGGAGGTGATTGGTAGATTCTTTCAATGTTTATTTTACCCTCTGATTCTAGAATATTAGGGTAGTTTTCCTTGATAATTTCATGAAAGATGATATCTAGGCTCTTTTATTCATCATGGCTTTCAGGTAGTCCTCACATTTTTAAATTGTTTCTCCTGGATCTGTTTTTCAAGTCAGTTGTTTTTCCAATGAGATATTTCACATTGTCTTCAATTTTTTCATTCTTTTGATTTTGTTTTGTAATTTCTTGGTTTGACATGAAGTCGTTGGCTTCCATCTCATCCATTCTCATTTTTAAAGATCTATTTTCTTTAGTAAGCTTTTGAATTTCCTTTTCTATTTGGCTAATTCTGCTTTTGAAAGCTTTTTTCTCCTCATTGGCTTTTTGGACCTCTTTTGCCAAAACTTCAGCATTTTTGGGAATCTCCTTTAGCAAGTTGTTCACTCACTTGTCATGATTTTCTTGCATCACTCTCATTTCTCTTCCCAATTTCTCCTCCACCTCTCTTACTTGATTTTCAAAATCTCTTTTAAGTTCTTCCATGGCCTGAGACCACTGCAAATTTGTTTTGGAGGTTTTGGATGAAGAAGCCTTGACTTTGATATCTTCCTCTAATGTATGCTGTGTTCTTCCTCTTCTGAAAGGATGGAGGAAAATACCTGTTCACTGAGAAAGTAATTTTCTATAGTCTTATTGTTTTTTCCCTTTTGGGCATTTTCCCAGTCAGTTACTTGACTTTTGAGTCCTTTCTCAGGTGGAGGGTATACTCTAGGGACCTGTAATTTCTCAGTTCCTCCAAGGTGGCACAATCAAGGGAGAGGCATTTGCTCCTCTCCTGGCCTGTGCTCTGGTCTGGAAGCAACCACAAGCTTTTCTCCACAGGCTCTGGGAGTAGGGTTCCCTCTCTACAACCACCTCCAGCTCCACTGAGCCAGCCAGTGCTCCTCCTCAGTCTCAGGCTGCCACTCAGGGCTGAGATTCAGATCAGCTGCTCAATTCCCCCAGAGTCTTTAGGTTGAGGGCTCCAAAAATGAATGCTGCAGCCTCCTGGGGCCGGGGCTCGGACAGGACTCTGCTCCCTTCTCACCCAGGTGAAGGAACTTTCTCACTGACCTTTGAAGTTGTCTCTGGTGTTTGTGGGTTGAGGAATCTGGGAACCACAGCTGCTGCTGGTGGCACCCTGAAGCCTGCTCTGGTCCTGTCCATGCTGCGTCACTCTGGCCAAGGCTGTGCTGTGCTCTGTGGGCTGTGCTGTGCTCTGAGCCCAGTACAATAGACCTTTTCTATGGGCCTTCCAGGCTGCCTTGGGCTGGAAATCTCTTTCAGTGTTTTGTTTTGTTTTTTTTTTTTTGCTTTTGCTGCTCTAGAACTTGTTTAGAATCATTTTTATGGGTATTTTATGGACTTTGTGGGGAGGGCTACAGCAGGTCTGTCCTTCTACTCTGCCATCTTGGCTCCACCCCTGGGTTTTGTGCTTTTGAAAACGATTCATTCTGATATACTATTGATACCTGGGTCAGTTACTGCTGGAAAGTGCCTTCCTTTGGAAGATTTATTAAGATTTGTAATTTTGTAACTGAAGAAATTTATCACTTTGCTAAATATAAAATAATTTTAGAATTTTCTTTGTTATTAAAAAAAGTAGAGATGCAGTTACTCTGAATCTATAGCTACTTATTCCTAAATCACTTTTTGACCAGTTCTGAATAGTTGAAAGCAATTCCTACTGGTTCAACTGATTGCCAAACAATTTAACCCAGTTCTGCTCAGTTTTAATGAATTCACCATGGTTATGGACAATTTTGATTAGTTTAAACTGGTTCAAACTAGGTCATACTAAGCTCCTATCATTTTACTACTTATGGCTCTGTGAAAAGTTTTATGGAAGAAGAGGTTTGGGGATCATGATGTTAGTTTACACCCTTTACCCCAGAGCAGATAATCTGTGATTGATAACAGTTCTTGGCCTTTGAAATATATTTGACTTTTCCCCCTTTCCCAGATGGAGTCTGCTTGTGTGACCATTCATGAAGCCTTGAAAACAGTGATTGATTCTCAGACACATTATCGACTCAGGGAAGCTCAGGACCGGAACCGAGCTGATGACTTGAATGAGCGTGTTTCCTACTGGTCTGTAGGGGAGACAGTCTTACTGTTTGTGGTCAGCATCAGTCAAGTGGTGCTTCTGAAAAGCTTCTTCACAGAAAAGAGACCAACCAGTCGGGGTGTCAGCTCATAACTCTTGGGCATATATCACCTCTTGAGTTCTATTCAAATAAGGAAGTCCAATTGATACCTTCTACTTAGGGAATAGGTTATGCAGAAGTCAGGTGAGAGTGTGGAGGCAAAGCCACTATAAATTATAATACAGTGCTATTTTTTAAAGTTTCCAGTAATTTTGCTTCATGCTGTCTCATAGATTTGACTTGACATGCTCTATGAGGCATGAAAAAAAATAGAGCCAAGTAAGAAGTGAATGAACCAGGGTAACTTTGATTGGGAACCAGACAATGGCAATGACTTAAACCTGGCACTATTCAGTTTTCTTCCATTATTCTATACTTCAGTTTTCTTTGCTGTAAAAAACAACAACAACAACTTTTTTCTATTCTCTTCCCTCCTTCCTTCCCTCTCCCTTCCTTCTTTTTTTTCCTTCCTTCCTCCCTCCCTTTCTTTCTCCCCTCCTCCCTTCCTCTTTCTCCCTTATTCTCTTCCTTCCTCCCTTCTTCCCTCTTTCTCCTTCCATCACACCCTCCCTTTCTTTTAAACCATTTCCCTCCCTTCCTCCCTCCTTCCTTTTCTCCTTCCATCCTTCTTTTTTCTTCCTCCTTCTCTTCCTGCCTCTCCTCTTCTTCCTTTTCTCCCTCCTTCTCTTCCTCCCTTTTCCTCTTATTCCTTCTCTCCTCCCAAAGTATTTTCCTTCCTTCCTTCCTTCCTTCCTTCCTTCCTTCCTTCCTTCCTTCCTTCCTTCCTTCCTTCCTTCCTTCCTTCCTTCCTTCCTTCCTTCTTTCTTTCTTAGAATTACAGGTTATTATTCTGCAGTGTTTCACTCTGGGTACAGCTAAGAAAATATCTTCTCTCTGGTGCTTTTTGAAGACGCCAGGCTATTTGAAGCCATCATACCTCTAGAGTTATAAGATAAGAAACATTACAGGCCCTAATCTGTAAATCAGCTTTGCCAGTGGTCATTGTCCTAGGGGCACTACAGCTTTGCACTAATTTCCTTTCATTCCTATGTTTTTCTTAAAGGATGGAAGTTTGATCTTAAAAAAAAAAGATGTCTAGTACACTTTCCTTTCTCCTTTTTGTCACAAGGCAAACACAAAGTCCAAGAGAGGACTGAATGTGTATCTTAAACTAATGAATAGGAAGCTAACAAATAACAGTAAAGCCAAAGAGTGCTTTGGCAAGGGGCCACAGAGCTCCAACCTTTAATAAAGAATCTCAGTTTATTTGGCCTTTGTTCTTTATGATAACAGATCTATATAAAATTATACTGCAAAACAGATCTCTCTGAGTGCTTGTGTGAGGAATGTTTGGGAAAATGGAAAACCCGTTAGAGCTGGAAACAAATTTTCATCCTTCTCTGTTATGAAATTATTTCCAAGAAAAATAACCAATAGTAAGTAAAAGCTTTTGTGGATGAGACAGCTAAGAAAATCACAGTTCACATAGCTAATACAGTCACAAACCATGTAATAGCTTCTTGTGAAACAAACAGGAAGATTAAATATGATTAAAAGTATGTAAACTCTAGAGTCAGAGGATCTGTGTTTGGATCCCACATCTGGTGTCTTATAAGCTTCCTGTGTGACCTTTCAAAAGTCACTCAACTTCCTTGGGCTTTAGCTTCCTCAAATATAATATGACAGAATGGTCTGTAATATTCTTCCCAGATCTATGTCTTTGACCCTAAACTCCAGGCCAAGGAGTTTCCCCCACCCCAAGACCATTGTGGCTTGTGATGATAATGCTTCCCTACCTTTTTCCCCATTGAAATAAAATAATAAACACTATGAAGATAACTTATGTCTGTATGGTACTTTACAGTTTACAAGGCGCTTGCACCTGCATTATCTCAATTATTCTACTCTGTGAGAGAGAGTGAGCAGTTCATTAACCTTAAGACTCAGAAAAGCTATGTGATTTGTACAGTGAGTGAGGGTACTGATGAGGTGTGAGCACCAAAGTGGAAGCAGTTTCCAGGATGATGTTTCCTGGTGATGAGCTTCAACTAAGCAGAGCAGATAAGTGATGTGGAATGTCACCTAGCTTTTCTCACAATAGCAAGGATTAGGACTTGAACTCAGATCTTCTGCCTTTGAGTCCAATACTGACTCTACCACCTCATGATGCTTCCCATATTTCATAGCTTTCCTTTACTTTTTGTAACTAAATATTTATTGTTTTCCTTAATTTGGTCCACCAACATCTTAATTGCCTAATGATGATGATAGCTAACATGTGTCTGGCTCTTTCAGTTGGCTTGGTTCTTTACATAACTTTATGTCATTTGGGTTGGGTGAAAACAAATGTCTTGAATTGCTTCAGTTACCTTATTCTACTTCTAACTGATTTCCTTCTTTCAATTTCTCTGAGTTGGAGGGGGAAGTGCTCCTCAACTCCCAATTAAAAGTCAGTAAGTTTCTATTAAAAAATAAACTAGGCATTTGAATTCAGTTTCCTTCTCCTAGAGTATATTTTTGTCCTGTCTAGTCATATGTCAGAAGTTCTTTGTTTTTTGAAAAATTTCACCCCCTAGGTAATCCTCAGAAATTTCATTTCTACTAATGTAATAAAGTAATTTGTTTTGCCAGTTGATTAATTATTCACATTTGAACACCCTCAAGGAGAACATATTTTAGGAATGAGGGGGATGAGGTTAATCTGGGTGGTTTGGGGCTGGCTGGCTTGGACCATTCCTTTGGATGAGTGGATTCAGGTCATAAGACAATTCTGATTGGTAAATATTTCAATGAGGAGGTGAGATAAGTGTCATTTCAGCTCCTCCCTATTACATCATTTGGAGATGAGATCAGTTGTTAGGTGATTAGTATGTAAGCCTTGGAGTTACTACAACAGTTTAATATTGATGAAATTGACCTTTCAGCAAGTTTCTCCGGGGTGTGGGTGAAGTTATGAAGGTGGAGATACAAGTTTCTATACAGGCATACCTTGGAGATATTGCTGCTTCATTTCTGATAACCCCAATAAAATGAATATCACAATAAAACAAGTTACAAGAACTTTTTGGTTTCCCAGTGCAAATAAAAGCTATATTTTCACTATATTGTAGTCTATTAAGTGTGTGTTGGTATTATATGTAAAAAGACAACGTATACACCTTAATTTAAAAAATGCTTTATTGCAAAAAAAAATGCTAACCATCATCTGAGTTTTCATCAAGTAATAATTTCTTTGTTGGTGGAGTGTCTTGCCTCAGTGTTGATGGCTGCTGACTGATCAAGGTGGTGGTTGTTGAAGGATGATTGTGGCAGTTTCTTAAAATAAGACAATAATGAAATTTGCCACATTGATTGACTCTTCCTTTCATATGAACACTTAGAGGCCATTGTAGGGTTATTAATTTCAATATTGTTGTGTTGCAGAGAACAGGGAGGCTTGAGGAGAGGGAGAGAGACAGGGAATGGCACACACCTAACATTTATCAATTGATTGCTGTTTTATATGAATGTGTTTTGTGGGCCCCAAAACAGTTACAACTGTAACATGAAAGATAACTGATCACAGATTTTCATAGCATATACTAATAATGAAAAGGTTGGAAATATTGTGAGAATTACCCAAATGTAATAGAGAAGCTATTTAAGCACATGCTGTTGGAAAAATGGAGCCAACAGATTTGCTTGATGCAGTGTTTCCACAAACCTTCAATTTGTAAAAAACACAGTATCTGCAAAGCACAATAAAGCAACATGCAAAGACATGATGTATACCTATACAAGGGTGGAGGCACTAGTTACATGATAAAAATGAAGATTCAAGTGACTTGAGGTTACCTGAGCAGAACTTGCAGCAAATGGAAATATTAATTCTAGCTTATGTCTTAGCAAAATGGAATTACAAATCAAATTTCAATTTTGTGATCCCCAGAGCAGGGACAAGTGAGTGGATTGACATCTCTGAGGCAGGGGTTCTAGAGACCCTCTGTGGAACATTCTGGCTCAGGGGAGAAGTTGGGCATCCATGGCAGGGCATAGCCAGATATCCTGAATAGGTGGTTGAATGGGATGGAAATTGTTGGCCAAGGTCTTCTGATGCTTGTTTTGATGTTCTGTCTAGTACCTTATACTGCCTTTGATACCTTATCATAAAACTTTTAAATAAAACTTTCTTATGTGAAGATATTACCACGTATTTAAATGAATGTAGTGGTCATCAAATGTAGACTTGTAGCAGAGGGGGTGGTGTTGACCTCTCTTTCAAGGCTCTCCTCTCCTTTCCTGGCCCCATCATCCTACCTGAGTGCTTTTCATTTCAATGCAACAGCCAAGATGACATCATTGACTACCTCAATTAACATGAGTTTTCTTTGGTTGGTTTGTTATAACACAAAAAAGTGAAAGAATCTCCAGCTGGCTGGAAGCCACTTCTCTGCACTCAGACTGCTGAAGCAGCATTATACTCTCTTAGCAAATGGCAACTCTAAGCCTGGAACTTCCTGGGTCTATGACCTTGGCTAAGTGCTGAAAGGACAGTGTACTCTTATCATCCAAAAGTAGTTCCCTTAAGCCTAGGATCTGCAAAGCTATTTATATCTGTTAGCTGGGCTTTGAAGGCTTTCTTCCTCTAGAGCCACAGAAGACAGGAAAGAGCAATATAGGTAAACAGCTAAGGAAATCCCCTTCTCTCAATCTGTAAATAGCCCTAAGGAACAAGGCAGCTTACTGTAGCCAACTCTTAAAAAGGTGGAAGATTCAACTTTCTCCAATCAGCTTGAACCTCAGAGCTTTCCTCCAATCAGATCATTTCCCCTCATCAACTATAGAGCTTATCTATCTCTAATCACCTGTATTCCGTGAGTCTCAGCTTTAGCAGCTTCTGTATTTTGTGTTCTATGTTCTGCTGTCTCAGATTCTGTAAGCAGCTTCTCTCATTGATTTCTCAATTCCCTGCCTTCTCACTGACTCTCCTACTCCACATGTATAGTGACCCACTTCTATCTAGGTTAAGAAATCATAAATCCAGATTTTAGTCAATATTACTTGATATGATTTCTCCCCTTTCCACAAACAATTCTCTGATTCATATTTTCTCAGCAATTAACTCCAAAGGCTTAATCACATTCATATTTTACTTTGCTGCTGGGAAGCAGTTCCCATCAGCCATCTTTACCATTAGTCCCACTGTCTCTGAGGAGTCCTCAGAATGGTCTGTGTTTTTTCTCAAGGTGCTTTTCTCTTAATTCCAATTCACTTGCAAGTCATGGCATCACTTCCCTGATGTCATGATCCTCTTTGAGAATGAAGGACAAACAATAACAACCATATTTCTCTGTGCTTCTTATGCAAATTTCCAATTTTTTCTTGTCCCATTTTGCAAACAAAATATCTACATAAATAAAAAGATAGTACCTCACCAACTTAGAACTGGAATGCAACTGAAAGGTTGATTAGTTAGTCATTCTTCCCTTCCATAAGATTTCTTTTTTTCCCAAGGAGAATTTTTTTTAGCTTTTACAAAAGGGTATTTACTACGAAGTTATAACAATATGGAAGTACAAAAACACATCCACTCCACCACAAACAAGGCACCACCCTCTCACCTGGGCATTTATTTGATCCCTGAGAAGCTTGAATTCAAACTTAAAGTGGTTAATATTTGTGTGTGTGTGTGTGTGTGTGTGTGTGTGTGTGTGTTGCCTAGCCCTATGAGTCTTTTTTCTGGCATAGCTAATTAATAAGTCATTCTCTTGCTCAGCCAGCCTAGCTCCTTCCAGACTGATGTTGGGCTGGGCCAAGCAGTTCACATTATGATTGTGCCAGCTTAAAACAGGACTCATTGATGCCAATGACTCTGAAATTCTAGTTGTCAGCGAGACCTTGGATGGCTAGGATGGATCTACCAGTCTCACTAGCCACCAGGGCACTCCCACCTCAGGATACTCATTCACCTAAGGACAGCTAGGTGGTGCAGTGGATAGAGCACCAGTGCAAGAGTTAAGAAGACCTGAGTTCAAATCTCACCTGCACTTGACACTCACTAGCTGTGTGACCTTGGGCAAGTCACTTAACCCCAATTTTCTCATCTTGGGTCATCTCCAGTCATCCTGATGAATATCTGGTCACTGGATTCAGATGACTCTGGAGGAGAAGTGAGCGGTGACCTGCACAGCCCTCCCTCACTCACAACAAAGTCAAGTGCAAGTCATGTCATTTCTCTGATGTCATGGTCTTCTTCGGCAACAAAGGATGAACACACGCTCCTTCACCTTTTCATGCTTCTCCTAATTCTTGTGTTTGAAAGTCAAATTTTCTTTTCAGCTCTGGTCTTTTCATCAAGAATGCTTGAAAGTCCTCTATTTCACTGAAAGACCAATTTTTCCCCTGAAGTATTATACTCAGTTTTGCTGGGTAGGTGATTCTTGGTTTTAGTCCAAGTTCCTTTGACTTCTGGAATATCATATTCCACACCCTTCTATCTCTTAATGTAGCAGCTGCTAGAACTTGTGTTATCTTGATTGTATTTCCACAATACTTGAATTGTTTCTTTCTGTCTACTTGCAATATTTTTTCCTTGACCTAGGAACTCTGGAGTCTGACTACAATATTCCTAGGAGTTTTTCCTTTTGGATCTCTTTCAGGAGGTGATTGGTGGATTCTTTCAATATTTATTTTGCCCTCTGGTTCTAGAACATCAGGGCAGTTTTCCTTGATAATTTCATGAAAGATGATGTCTAGGCTTTTTTTTTTTTGGTCATGGCTTTCAAGTTAATTTTTAAATTTTTTTAATTTTTCAAATGTCTGTCCTGGATCTATTTTCCAGGTCAGTTGTTTTTCCAATGAGATATTTCACATTATCTTCCATTTTTCCTTCTTTTGGTTTTGTTTTGTGATTTCTTGGTTTCTTGTAAAGTCATTAGCCTCCATCTGTTTCATTCTAATTTTGAAAGAACTATTTTCTTCAGTGAGCTTTTGAACCTCCTTTTCCATTTGGCTAATTCTGCTTTTGAAAGCATTCTTCTCCTTATTGGCTTTTTGAACCTCTTTTGTCAATTGAGTTAGCCTATTTTTAAAGGTGTTATTTTCTTCAGTATTTTTTGGGGTCTCCTTTAGCAAGTTGTTGGCTTGCTTTTCATGATTTTCTTGCATCTCTCTCATTTCTCTTCCCAATTTTTCCTCCACCTCTCTTACCTGATTTTCAAAATCCTTTTTGAGCTCTTCCATGGCCTGTGACCACTGAATATTTATTTTCCATATCTGGGATACAGAAGGTTTGACGTTTATGTCTTTCCCTGATGGTAAGCATTGTTCTTCCTCATCTGAAAGGATGGGAGAAGATATCTGCTCACCAAGAAAGTAACCTTATATAGTCTTATATTTTTTCCTTTTTTGGGCATTTTCCCAACCAGTTACTTGACTTTTGGGTCCTTTGTCAAGAGTAGGGTATACTTTGGGGATCTGTAAGATCTCACTTCCTCCAAGGTGGCACAATCAAACCTGTACACTGGTCTGGGAGCAACTAGAAACTTTTGTGCCCAGAATCTTTGAGTTTCCTCTCCACAAACACCTGACCTCCAGTTCCACCAAACCAGCACTGGGGGCTGAGATTCAGATAAGCTTCTCAATTTCTCTAGGAGCATTAGGTGGGGGCAGGACCTTCACACAGGGCTGAGGTAAAAATCAGCTGCTCAAGGTCCCTAGGGGTTTGACAGTCCAACAATGGATGCGGGCTGCTGTGGGAGCTGCTGTGGGAGCTGCTACTGCTCAATGCAGCCTCTGCCAGTGCCAGCCACCTGAGGCCCGAGCTATGGGAAGACCCTGCTCCCTTCTCAGCCAGCTGAAAAAACCCTCTCATGGACCTTTGGTGCCTGTGGGCTGAGGAATCTGCAAACTGCCACTACTGCCACTGGGGATACTGTCCCCAAGGCTTGCTTGTGTCTTCCTCCTGGTTCCATGCCATGCCAAGGCTGGGCTGGGCTCCACTCCACTTCTGGTGTTACAGACCTTTCCCATTGGCCTTTCAGGTCACCCTGGGCTGGAAATCTCCTCCACTCCATTGTTCTGTGGCTTCTGCTGCTCTAGAATTTGTTGAGAGTCTTTCTTTACAGGTATTTTATGGGCTGTGGGGTAACAGCTAGTATATGTGCATCTTTCTACTTCACCATCTTGGCTCTGCCCTCATAAGATTTCTAAGAGGCAGTGAGGCAGATTGTGTTGAATATGCATCAAGAATGAATGAAGAGAGACTCTGAAGGGGTGGAGTCAAGATAGCAGAGTGAGAGCAGTTACTCATCTAAGCTCTAAGACAAACTCCTTCAGATACCTCTAAAAAGAGAATATGAACAAATTTTAGAGTGGTAGAATCCAATAGGAGACAGAGGGTGGCAGATTTCCAACTCAGGATAGTTGGAAGGTTGATGGGAAAGATCTGTTGCACAGGGCTGGAGGAGGGCACAGTGCACAGTGTATAGGCTGAACCAGTGTGATTCCTGCCATAGCAAAGTTGAACAGGGAGCCCCGGGCAGCCTGGGGAATCTCAAACATATCAGCCAAGGACAGGAGTCCAATGGAACTGAATGAGAAAGAACTGCAAAAGTCCAGGTAGCTGCAGCAGCCACTCCTGAGACTATCAGCCTGCACATTAAATGCCAGTAAGTCACCTACTTGAACTTCAAAGAGCCAAGATGGCTGAGTGATCAATAAATGCTCTACCCCTCTCCTTGTTGACCTCAAAAAAACTCATAGAATATTTTCACAGGAAAAGTCCTGAAACAGTGGAAGCAGTGGACATGGCAAACAGTCTTTGTTTATCTAGGAAAATCACAAAAGGGGACCTCTCTTGCTGTGGCTGAAGGGGACCAATGCAGGACCAGAGCTGTCCCAGATAGCCCCACTGCAGCAAATGAGAGGAAATCCTGAGCCCCAGGGGAGTGGAGCCCATAATCGTCAGCACCAGGACCCCATGTGTGCCTCAGCACAGCCAGGGGAATAGGGAAGACACTAGTGCAAAGACTAGTTCACCAACCACTGGGCCCGCCTGTGCTGAGGAGAGAAGACCTCTTGTGGGCCAGACTACCCTTACCCTACCCTGAACACAGTTCCAGAGTAACTTCAGGGAAACTCAAAAAGACTTTACCTGGCCTCTGCTTTGGCACATCAGCAAGCTCAGCACCAGGCAAGCTACCACATTCTAGTCTCTAGCTGAAAGAACCAGAGGCCACAATACACAAAACCTCAAGTTCTAAGCACCAGAATGGTGGGACAGAGACCCCCTCTGCCCCAGAAGCAGAGATCCACTTTAAAGGCCAGGAAAAGGGCAATCATCATGAACAAGAAGCAAATCAGAAAAGATAAGACCATGGAATCCTTCTATGGGGACAAGGACAAAAATACGAATACCAAAGAGGGCAACATTGAGACTGGACTTCCATCTGAAACTTCAGAAGGGAATATGAACTAGTCTCAAGCCCAAAAAGCACTCTTGAAAGAGCTCAAGAAGGATGTTAAAAGCCATATTAGGGAAGTAGTAGAAAAACTGGCCAATGAATTTAAAAATATGAAAAAAAGAAATCATGGAAGAATTTAAAAGGAAAATTGGACTAATGGAAAAGGAAGCACAAAACCTAACTGGGCAAATTGGACAAATGCAATAAGAAGTACCAAAACTAACTGGAGAAAATAACTCTTTGAAAAGAACAATTGGACAGATGGAAAAGGGGATGCAAAAGTTAACTGAAGAAAACAATTTGATAAAAATTAGAATTGGGAAAGTAGAAGGTAATGACTCTATGAGTCATCAAGAATCAGTCAAACAGAATTTAAAGAATGAAAAGATAGAAGAAAATGTAAAATATATAACTGTAAAAACAACTGACCTGGAAAATAGATCCAGGAGAGAAAAATCTAAAAATTATTGGTCTACCAGAAAGCGATGATGAAAAAAGAGCCTGGACAATATCTTCCAAGAAATCATCAAGGAAATCGTCCAGAAATCCTAGATCCAGAGGGCAAAATAGTCATCAAAAGAATCCACCATTTACCACCTGAAAGGGATCCCAAACTAAAAACACCAAGGAATGTCATTCCAAGTTCCAGAACTATCAAGTGAAGGAGAAAATACAGCTGACAGCCAGAAAGAAACCATTGAAATATCAAGGAGCTACAGTCAGGATCACACAGGACCTTGCATCTTCTACATTAAAAGATCAAAGGAATTGGAATATGATATTCCATAAGGCAAAGGAGTTGGGACTACAACTAAGAATCAATTACCCAAGGAAGTTCAGCATAATATTTCAAGCAAGGAGGTGGACATTCAATGAAATAAAGGATTTCCAGACCTTGCTGATGAAAAAGCCAGAACTCAATATAAAGTTGGATCTTCAAACACAAGTCTCAAGAGAGGCATAAAAAGGTAAACAGGGGAAAAAAACCTTATTATTCAATATGGACAAACTGCTTACATCCCTGTAAGGGAAGATGATACTTGTGAATTTTGAGAATGATATATTTATTATGATATATAAATGGGATGTACATGGATAGAGGGAGTGGGTATAAAGTAAATGATGTGATGATAAAAATGTGATTTAAGGGTGCAAAGGGATTGTAATGGGAGAAGTGAAAAGCAGGAGGCAGAAAAAGGTAAATTACATCACAGGAAGAGGCATAAAAATATAGTAGAGGGAAAGAGGGGAGGGAAATGAGCATTGTTTTAAATTTACTCTCATCTGATCTTCTTCAAGGAGAGAACAATAAACTCAGTTAAGTATAGAAATCTAACTAGCTCTACAGACGATAGGAAGGGAAAGAGGACAGAAAAGGGAGGGGAGGCTCAAAGGAAGGGAAAAAGTAGTAAGGGAAAAGGGGAGTAAAAGGGAGGGGGTTGAAAGAAAGGAAGAAAGACTGAGGGAGGTGGTGGTCAAAAAATTAAAATTCTATTGTGGAGGGGAAGGGAGAACTAAAAGCATAAATGGGAGGAAAGAGTATGGAGGGAAAGACACAGATAGTAACCATAACTGTGAATGTGAATGGGATGAATTATCCCATAAAACAGAGACTGATAGCAGAATGGATTAAAAACCATAATCCAACCATATGTTGTTTACAAGAAGCACATTTGAAATGGGGGGATACATACAGAGTAAAGGTAAAAGGTTGAAGCAGAATATATTGTGCTTCAGCTTATTTAAAAAAAGCAGTGGTAGCAATCCTAATCTCAGACAAGGCAAAAACAGAAATAGGTCTAATTAAAAGAGATAAGGAAGGAAGCTATATCCTGCTAAAAGGCACCATGGACAATGAAGCAATATCATTACTAAACATAGATGCTCCAAGTGGTATAGCATCCAAATTCTTAGAGGAGAACTTAAGGGAGTTATAGGAAGAAATGGACAGCAAAACTATACTAGTGGGGGACCTCAGCCTCTCCCTCTCTGAACTTGATAAGTCTAACTTCAAAATAAAACAAGAAAGAAGTGAAAGATGTGAATAAAACTTTGAACAGGGTAGATATGATAGGTCTCTGGAGAAAATTGAATGGGGATAGAAAGGAATATACTTTTTTCTCAGTGTTACGTGGCACATATACAAAAATTGACCATGTACTAGGGCATAAAAACCTCATAATCTAGTGCAGAAAGGCAAAAATAGTCAATGCATCCTTCTCAGATCATAATGCAATAAAAATTATATGTAATCAAAGGTTATGGAAAAATGAACCAAAAATTAATTGGAAACTAAATAATCTAATCATAAAGAGTGAGTGGTTTAAACAATATATCATAGAAACAATCAACAACTTCATTTAAGAGAATGACAATAATGAGACAATCTGCTAAATCTTATGGGATACTGCAAAGGCAGTTCTTAGGGGAAGTCTGATATCTTTTAATGCCTACATGAATAAAATAGAGAAAGAGGAGATCAATAAATTGGGCATGCAGCTGAAAAAGCTAGAAAAAGAACAAATTGAAAATCCTCTAGAAAATACCAAATTAGAAATATTGAAAACCAAAGGAGAGATCAATAAAATTGAAATTATGAATACTTGAACTAATAAATCAAACTGAGTATTCACTTTATGAAAAAAACCAATAAACTGGATAAACCTTTGGCCAGTTTGATTAAAAAAAGAAAACCAAATTACAAATATTAAAAATGAAAAGGGTGAACTCACCACCAATGAGGAGGAAATTAAAACAATAATTAAAAATGATTTTGCCCAACTGTATGCCCATAAATTTGACAATCTAAGTGAGATTATATTTTAAAAAATATAAATTGCTCAGATTAATAGAAGAGGAAGTTGAATACTTAAATAACCCCATCTCAGAAAAAGAAATTGAACAAGCTATCAATGAACCCCCTAGGAAAAAATCTCCAAGGTCAGATGGATTTACAAGTGAATTCTATCAAACATTAAAGGAACAGTTAATTCCAATACTATATAGACTATTTGGGAAAATGGCAAAGAAGCGGTCCTACAACATTCTTTTTATGTTACAAATATTGATACCTAAACCAAGAAGAGCCAAAAGAGAGAAAGAAAATCGTAGACCAATTTCTCTAATGAATATAGATGCTAAAATTTTAAATAAGATGTTAGCATAAAGAATACAATAACCTGTCATGAGCATAATTCATTATGATCAGGAAGGATTTATATCAGGAATGCAGGACTGGTTCAATATTAGTAAGTCTATCAGCATTATTGATCATATCAACAATAAAACTAACAGAAACCACATGACTATCTTAGTAGATGCAGAAAAATCTTTGGACAAAATACAACACCCACTCCTATGGAAAACACTGGAGAGCATAGCAATAAACAGAACTTCGTTAGAAAGCTCCGTAAAATAATAAGCCATATCTACCTAAAACCATCAGCAAGCATTACATACAATGGGGAAAGCTAGATACATTAAGAAACAAGGATGTTCATTATCATCACTGTTATTCAATGTGATACTAGAAATGTTAGCTTTAGCAATAAGAGAAGGAAAAGAAATTGAAGGAATTAGAACAGACACAGAAGAAACTAAGTTATCACTCTTTGCAGGTAATATAATGATATACTTAGAGAATCCCAGAGAATCAAGTAAAAGACTACTTGAAATAATAAGCAAGTTAGGCAAACTTTCAGGATACAAAATAAATCCAGATAAATCATCTGCACTTCTCTAAATTACTAACAAAGGTCAACAGGAAGAAATAGAAAGAGAAATTCCATTTAAAGTTACTGTAGAGACTATAAAATATCTGGGAGTCTACCTACCTGTCAAAACTAACCCAGGGAATATATGAACACAATTACAAAACACTTTTTGCACAAATAAATCAGATCTAAGTAAGTGAAAACACATCAGTTGTTCATGGGTAAGCTGAGCTAATAGAATAAAAATGATAGTTCTACCTAAATTAATTTACTTATTCAGTACCATACCAATCAAACTATCAGATAATTATTTTCTAGAGCTAGAAAAGATAATATCAAAATCCACTTGAAAGAACAAAAGGTCCAGAATATCAAGGGAACTAATGAGAAGAAATGCTAGGGAAGGTGGCCTAATCCTAGCAGATCTCAAATTGTATCATAAAGTAGCAATCATCAAAACCCCTTGGTACTGGCTAAGAAATAGAGGAGTAGATCAGTGGAATGGGTTATATACTCAAGACACAGTAGTCAATGAATATAACAATCTACTGGATTGCTACAAGGATCCCAGCTTCTGGGTTAAGAACTCACTGTTTGACAAAAATTCCTATGAATACTGTATAACAATGGGACCATAGGCATAGACCAATGCCTGACAGTGTATACAAGAATCAAGTCCAAATGGATACATGATCTAGGTGTAAAGACTGATTCCATAAACAAATTAGGGGAGCAAGGAATAGTGTATTTGTCAGATTTATGGAGAATGGAGAAATTTTTGACCAAACAAGAGGTAGGGAGCATT
This sequence comes from Notamacropus eugenii, assembly GCF_028372415.1. Lineage (NCBI taxonomy): Eukaryota > Metazoa > Chordata > Mammalia > Diprotodontia > Macropodidae > Notamacropus > Notamacropus eugenii. The sequence continues at coordinate 171,068,954 of NC_092872.1, forward strand.
ATGATTTGCAAAATGGATAATTATGATTACATTAAATTGAAAAGTTTTTGCACAACCAAACCCAATGCAACCAAGATTAGGAGGGAAGCAGAAAACTGGGAAAGAATTTTTGCAACTAGTGTCTATGATAAAGGCCTCATTTCTAAAATATATAGAGAACTGAGTCAAATGTGTAAGAATACAAGTGGTTCCCCAACTGATAGATGGTCAAAGGATATGAATAGACAGTTTTCAGAGGAAGAAATTAAAGCTATCTATAGTTGTATGAAAAAATGCTTAAAATCACTATTGATTAGAGAGATGCAAATCAAAACAACTCTGAGGTAACACACCACACCTATCAGATTGGTTAATATGACAAAACAGGAAGATGATAAATGTTGGAGAGGATGTGGGAGAGTTGGAACCCTAATTCATTGTTAGTGGAGCTGTGAGCTGATCCAACCATTCTGGAGAGCAATTTGCATCTATTCCCAAAGGGCTACAAAAATGTGCATACTCTTTGACCCAGTAATATTGCTTCTAGGACTGTATCCCAAAAAGATCATAAAAATGGGAAAGGGTCCCACATGTACAAAAATATTTATAGCATCTCTCTTTGTGGTGACCAAAGACTGGAAATCAAGAGGATGCCATCAATTGGGGAATGACTGAACAAGTTGTGGTATATGAATGTCATGGAATACTGGTGTGATATAAGAAATGGTGAATAGGAAGACTTCAGAGAAGCCTGGAAGGACTTATGTGAACTGATGCTGAGTGAAAGGAGCAGCACCAGGAGAACTTTGTATATAGCAACAATCACAGTGTGCAAGGAATTTTTTTGATGGACTTAGACCTTCACAGAAATGCAAGGATCTAAAAAATCCCCAATGAACTCTTGAAGCAAAATGCCTTCCACATCCAGAGAAAAAACTATGGAATTGGATTGCAGAATGAAGCAAATCATTTTCTCCTGTGTTATGTTTTGTTTTGTTTCTATGCAACATGACTAAGGAAAATGTATTTAATAAGAACGTATATGTAGAACCTATATCAGATTACTTTCTGCCTTGGGGAAGGAGTGGGGAGGGAGGTGGGAAGGAGAGGCAGGGAAGAGAAAAAAATCTAAGATATATGGCAGTGATTGTAGAAAATTGAAAACAAATACATTAATTTAAAAGGAAAAAAAGAATAAATGAAGAGCGAAGGGGTAAAATGAGGATCTTGGGAATTTTGAATTATCTGCCTTGCCATTTGCTTCTTGGCTCTCCAAAGTAATTTTCAGTTGTTTTCAGTCATATTTGACTCTCCGTGACCCCATTTGAGTTTTCTTGGCAAAAATACTAGAGTGATTTGCCATTCGCTTCTCTAGCTCATTTTACAAATGAGGAACTGAGGCAAACAGGGTTAAATGACTTGCCCAGGGTCACACAGCTAATTGGAATAGGGAATAAATAAGAATGTTGGACTTGGAGTCAGAATGACATGAGTTCAAATTCTGTCTCAGAGCCTACTAACTTTGTGACCTTGCTCAAGTCACTTGTCTTCTGTATGCCTTAGTTTTCTCAACTGTAAAATGACGATAACAGCACCTACCTCACAGGGTGATTGTGAGGTTTAAATGAGATATGTTCAGTGCTTTGCAAACATTACAGCACTATATAAATATTAGCTATCAAAATTAAAACAAAACTTGCAAAGATTAGACCTGGAGAGAAACTTAGAAATCATCTGGTCAAAGACTATTTTCTTCCTTCCTTTCCAGGCTCCACTCCTGACTTTCTCCTCCATGCCCCTGTACTGTTACTTCCTCCCTCCACCCTCTAATTTTCAACTTCCTTTTATATCTTGTCTTCCTTCATTTAAGTGTAATCTCCTTGAAAGCAGGGGCTCTTTATCTCTGCTTGTATTTGTATTACCAGAATTAAGCACAGAGGAAGTGCTCAATGAATGTTCTTATTTTGCTTGGTTGTATCTGACTCTGTGGCTTTGTTTCGCATTTTCTTGACAAAGACATGAAGTAATTTGCAATTCCTTCTCCAGCTCATTTTGCAGATGAGGAAAATGAGGCAAACAGGGTTAAGTGACTTGCCCAGGGTCAACAACAAAACATTTTTAGTCTTTGCTTCTGTTTGCAATACACTCTTTTATTTACTTTTTGCAAGGCAATCAGGGCAAAGTGACTTACCCAAGGTCACACAGCTATTCAAAGGCCAGATCTGAACTCAGGCCCTCTTCACTCCAGGACCAGTACTCTATTCACTGAGCCACCTAGCTACCCATTTACAAACTCTTTTAGAAATCTAAACTCGTATTATGTGACTGTTTTTCCTCATTGGTAAGCACTACGCTTTATCCTTTCTAGAGCATTTTGCTAGCCAGTAGGACCTCCTTTTGCTATCTCAAACTTAAAGACTCCATAGGACTACACAGCCTCATTATATTGTCATTAAAAAAAATTCTTTTGCACCAGCAGCATTGATCATATCAGCAGGAGTGTTTATTACTCAGGGATCCAGAGGTCAAATTCTCATTTAGCCTTGTAATACATGAGTTTCTTGCAGGGAAGGCACTCTGTCAGTGTAGGGCTAACAATAACGATGACCATAAATCTTAGGTCTGCAGAAACTTTTCCAAAATTTTATAACAAATGAAAGAGATTTTGGCCCCAGGTATTTTTTTTTTTTTGCTAGAGAGAACAAAAATGATTGTAGGATTCTATCTTGAATTTATAAAGAGTTTTGTATTCAGAGATTAGTAACAACTTTCACATATAATGAGTTTCATTCTCTTAAGCTATTTTTCTTTTAAAAAAATAAATGCTTTATAGCTACATAAAAACACACAGTTGATCCTTCCCAACTATGCTCTCCTCAGATTTCTGCTTTGCAACAAACAAAAGCTATGAAGTTTAGCAAAACAAAGCCACCTATTGGCCATGTCTAACAATGGAGACCTCATTCCTCACCTGTAGTCCCCTACCACTCTGTCAAAAGGTGGACTATATATTTCATCATCAGTTATGTGTAGTCCTTGCATTCATCTGAATTTTGGTGTCTTTCTTTTATTATGATTTTCTTTCACATTATTGTGATCATTGCGTAAACTGTTCTTTTGGTCTTGTTTTCTTTGTTCTGCATTAGACATTTTCTTCTCCTCTCTGCAGACTTCACATGGCATTTTGTTTACACTTCTTGTATATTTTTGTCCTAAATTATTCTATACCATAATTATTAGTGTATACATTACATCTTCCTACTAGATGGTAAAGTCCATGTATCTCACCTCCACTGCCTCTCTCTCCCATAACCTAGCACTGGGCTTTGTGATGCTTAATAAATGTTTCCCAGATTGAATGAATTTGCAATTTTGGGAGCTACTTTGCTTCTTTTAGGCTACTGGGTATTTATTTTAGGAAAGAAGGAAAAGGAATGAGTATTTATATGGTACTTACTATGTGCTCTACTAAGCCTTTTACAGATATTGTCTTGTTTGATCCTCACAATAACTTTGCTGTTAGTGTCCTCATTATATATTTGGAGAAACTGAGGCAAACAGAAGTTAAGTGACTTGCTCAGGATCACACAGCTGGTAGGTGTTTGAAACTAGATTTGAACTCAAGTTCTCCTGACTCCAGGTCAAGGTTCTATCCACTTCATCACCTCAAACAGATACAGATATTTCAAATCCTTTAAAGGGTCCAGAAATAGTCCATGCAGCTTCCTAAAATGTCTCAGCTTAGGTTCATCAGAGGACATTATATGTGTATCAGTGATATGAGGTAGGTAGAGTAGGGATTGTTCTCTTATGACTAGAGCAAAATTACCAGATTCCAGTTCATTTGTGTTTCCCACCATTAATGAAGAAAAAAATTCAAATAGTATTTTGGAGCCTGTTTCCAAGAGGTAATATAGTTCTGGGGAAGGAACACAGGACTTCAGGTTGGAAGACTGGAGTTGAAGTTTTGTCTTCATTTACTAGCTATGTGTCTTTGGACAAACCACTTCACTTCTCTGATGCTCAGTTTTATAATCTGTAAAATGGAACTAATACTTGTACCATCTACAATGCAGGTCTGTTGTGAGGAAAGTATTTTGTAAGCCATAAAGCACTATGGACATGTGAGTTATTATTTTAAAATGTGACAGTTGGACTAATTGACCTACAAGGGTCCTGCTGGAGCTAAATCTTTCATCCTTAAGTAGCCCTGGTATCCAGGGCACTGAACATCCCTTCCTTAAAAGGTCCCTAGGCACTGACTACTCTTTTCTTAGGTCTCCAGGTACTGACCAAATCTTCCTTAGGAAGAATTCATTACCACAGAAACTTTATGGGTTGAAAGCAGGGGTATATTCAGGAAAGATAAGTATTAAATTGTCAGGGTGAGTATTAAAATCTTGAAATCAGCAAATGTTACAAATCAGGAATTGATTTATGGCTGTGTTGATTGTATAGACTTCAGAAAGAGATGGAAAAAATGTTAATGATACAGATTGAAAGTGAAAGTATGTCCTGCAGAGAGCTGGTTGTTAATAATACCAGCATATCCCTGAAAGTGCTTTTCTATGATCTATTAGGCATTATCTGTAATTCTTCAAATAGTTGAGTCTCATAAGATTTTACCCCTATTTGTAGAGCTCAGAGGTAATGAAATGTGAGCCTATTGAAAGTTAATAGAGTCCTTTTTAAAAAGAGCATTCAAATTGATTTACACTTTGCATAATCAAGTATAGTCTCTGAACATACAGAAAGGGAAGTGATGACTCCAAGATACACCATGACTTCATGACAAACTGCTCATACTGGAATAACTTGCTTTTGATTTTGACAGTTACCAGACTTTAGTAGGATGCTTATAGACATATTTTACCTAGATTTCAGCAAAATTGTTGAAAAAGTCTCTTATGCTTTCTTTGTGTACAAGGAGAGATATACACTAGTTCCTAGAACAGTTAAGTGAAATGAGAATAGTTCAATGTTCAGACTCAAAGAGTAGTCATTAGTGATTTGATGTCAGTTGTGAAAGAAGGTGTTTATTTGAATATTGTAGATATCTGTCCTTGGCACTATATTATTTGACATTTTTATTAGGGATTTGGATGAATACATAGAACATAGATTTAGATCTGGAGGAGACAATAAAGGGCATCTCATCAAACATCCTGATATTTTCTTAGCTGAGTCTCAAAGAGGTTCAATGACATGCCCAAAGTCACACAGATAGTATATGTGAGAGGCAGGGCTCAAACCCATGTCTGCCTGACTCAGAGGCAATTTCTCCATCCATGATGTCATGCTGCCTCTCTATCGATTGCATGCTTGTCAAAATTGCCAATGACAAAAAGTTGGGTGTAATATCTGAATAATGTCCCATATAGGTACCTTTCTCTTGTTCCTTCTGCCTCTGGATCTCCTCTCACCCCTACTTTTCATCTCCCTCTTTTTTGAGTTGTCTGCTTAGTAGTATATAAACTCCTGGAAGGAATGGATTTTCTTTTTGCTTGTATTTGTATACCTAACATTTAGCATCCCCAGAACATTAGATCCCCAGAAGTGATCTAAGGAGTGATCTAAGGAGATCCTTGTCCAGGTACAGATTGGACCAGATGAATTCTGAAGAACCTCAAAAATGTACATGACATGTCAAACTATAAGATTTTTTAATTCCATGATAGAGGCATCTAGGGCTAAAGAAAAAAATAACTTTAGAGATTACCTAGATGAACTTTTTCACTTTACATATGAAGAAACTCAGGCCCAGAGAAGTGATATGACTTTCTCCCAAATCACATAGCCACTTGGTGACAGAGCCAACATTAGAATATTGGTTTTTGGATTTATGGACTGCTTTATTGCTTTGAAATGTCTGTGCAGGTAAATTATTTAGATACTTTAAAAGAGTAGTTAGTTCAATTTCAAGGCACATAAAGCCTTAGTAAACACATTCATTGATTGATAAAATTAGCACTTCCCTAAACTAAGGGTTTAAGGAAAAAGAACTGCAAGTCCACAAAGAAAGTGTTTGGTAGTCAGAAACAATTAGAAAAGAAGTCCAAAATGTAGCAAGGTACAGGAATAGTTTGGTAGAATGAAGAAAGACCAGACTGAGAGTCCTGAGTTAAAGTACCAGCTCTACCATGAAAAGCCTTGTGACTTTGAACAAGCTGCTTAATGCCTTTGAGTTCAATTTTCATATCAGCAAAATGATAAGGGTTTGACCTCCAAGTTCCCACTGAAGACTAATCATAGTCTATGAATATAAAGAAAAACCCAGAAAGACATTGAAAGATGAAAGCACATGAGAGACTTTCGACCTAGCCTAAAGCTGGGCATAAGAAGCGGCAGTTTATTTCCTGATATCCCATACTTCTACTCTACTGTCCAAAGGCCAGATATGGAAGCATGTAAGATGAACCATAGAATGTTCCTGGAACGAAGAATATTTAAAGATAAGTGAGAAGAAATAATAATAGAAAGGCAAGTTTGAACAAGATTATGGCGACCTTAAAAGGCCAGAGCCAAGAACTTAAAATTTATTTTATTTGAAATTAAGGATCCAATTGAAAGTTGTTGAGTAGTGGAGTGAGAGAAAGATATATAAATTAGGAAGATTACTTGTGCAGCATATATAGGATAGAAAAGAGACAGGACAGAACAGGGAAATAAATTAAGAACTTTACAACAGTCTAGATGAGAAGAGATGTAGACTGGGCCTAGTCTGGGTTGTTCTGATGGACTATTGCTGAATGAGAAGGGATTTTTGTACAGGATGGACTGGACAATCTCTAAGGCCCAATCTAACCCTGAGATTCTATGATAGCACTTTTTTCTTTCTTCTCTCTTCTTTTGTCATTTTTTTTTATTGCATGTATAGATTAGGAACATCACTATTTGAGCTTAGAGTTTGGATGCAAGGAACTGAATTCCTGCTTTTTTTTTTAGGATTATAAAAAATGTAATATGTTTTTTAAATTATCATTATTCCTATTGATTTATTTTTAGTTTTTCAACATTCACTTACACAAAGTTTTGAGTTCCAAATTTTCTCCTCACCTCTCCTCTACCCCAAAGTGCAGTCTGAATACCCCTTCCTGCAATCTGTCCTCCCTTGTATCACCACCACGCCCTTCTCTTATTGCGTTCCCTTCTATGTTCCTGTAGGGCAAGATAGATTTCTACACCTCATTACCTGTGTGTCTTATTTCCCAGTTGCATGTAAGAACAATTTTTAATGTTTGTTTTTAAAACTTTGAGCTCCACCTTTGATTCATGCTTTCTTGATTCTACTTTGAGAAGTTTATCAATATTATTCTTGAAGATTTAGCTCCAGCATCCTCAGTCAGGATGACTGACAAGTACAGCTGAGAATGTCTGTTCTCTTTCTATCTTTGTCCTCTGTGTACTGTGACTAGCTTCTGTCCCTGTATCTTTTGGAACTTCATACTCACAAATAGTGAAGTATATAAATTAAAAGTCATTATGATCAATCATTTTATCTGTGCTGGTATTCAATACTAATTAAATGGAAATGCAAAGACACATTAAAGAATAGGAAAACTTTGTATTTAACATCTGTCCTCCTGGAGTAGGGAGGTGGTGGAGAGAGGTAGGGTGAAGATGAATGACAAGACATTTCAACATCTGTTACGAGTTCTCCCAGAAAGAATAGTTGTGTAAAAATCATTCTGCTTCAGATATTTCTTTCCCCTGGGCTTCAATTGCCCCACTGACTGTTAGACAGAAGAAGCTGTAGTGGGACTCATGCTGGTAGCTCAATGCCAGCCATTCCTTCTATGTATCACCCCTTCTTTATTGAGCTGCCCAGCATGAGCAGAGAGTCTTCAGTCATTGCTAAGTCCTAGAACATATTCCAGCTCCATTGAAATTTCTCTAGGACAAGAGGAAAATCACCTCTGTTCCTTTAAGATTCACTCAAATTCTATACTTCCTAGAGGTACACATAACTGCAGAGATTTATGTATGCTCCAAGAAGCTGGTCTTCCATTTCCCCTGAAGTCTTCAGTTTGAGAGAGCTTTCTTTCCTAGGCAGCTGGTGATGTAGTAGAGTCCAGGGTCAGGAAGATGAGTTCAAATCTTACTAGCTGTATGATCTTAGGCAAGTTAACTTAACCACTGACTGCCTGAGTTTCTTCAGCTATAAAATGGGATGGTAATAGCATCTCCTTCCCAGAGTTTCTGTGAGGATCAGATGAGTTAATATTTGTAAAAAATGATTAGAGTAGTGCCATACATATAGTAGGGAATGTATGAATACTTATCTCCTTCCCTTTCCCCTTCTTGACCCCCTGCCCAGCACTAGCTCTTTCAAATCCCAATCTAACAGTCATTTCTGCGAAGAAGGCTTGAAGTGAGTTCTCTGTAGATTAGCATTTCCACAGAAATAAGGAGGTGAGATGATGGGGAAACATCTATGAAAAGAGGCACTCACTTACTTGAGATTTAAAATGTAATGAATTTAATGGAATTTTAATCCCAGTGAGGGTTATTTTTGCTCCTGTGATACATATTTCATAAACCCTCAACAAGCAAAATAGCAGTAAATAAACACCAGACAGGCCAACCTTACTGCACCTCTCCCCCAAATAGTCTGATTTTCATATACTGTCATGTTAAGACTGCATGACAGATAGCTCAACAACTTTTATTTTCTCTCTCCAGAGCAACTTATAGTGGTCATAAATTGTGATTCATAGGAGGGCTGCTTCATCTGTTCCATCTCCCTACTTTATCACAAAGAAGTCTCCACAATTAGATAGAGATATAGGTAGGTGGCTAGATGCTTCTTTGGTTTATAACATAAACTCCCTGGAGGGGGTTTGCATTTTTCCTTCATGCCTTATGACCTGAACATCTGGAATATGTTAGGCATCTACTTTTTTTGTTTCTTTTGGTTTAGTTCTATAATTTCATTGTTATAGAGAATATCCAGTGAAGAAACTCTCTCCAATAGTGCTGATTGACACTACTCTGGAACTTAAATCCTTAGAGCCAGGTGGAAGCATTGAGAGTTTAAGCAACTTGACTAGGGTCACACAACCAGTATGTAATGTATGAGAGGCTGGACTTCAATCTAGATCTTCCTGACTCTAAGGCTGGCTGGCTCTTTCTCTCTCTCTCTCTCTCTCTCACTCTCTCTCTCTCTCTCTCTCTCTCTCTCTCTCTCTCTCTCTCTCCCCCCCCCACCCTCTCTCTCCTCTTTCTCTTCCCCCTTTTTTCTTCTCTCTCTCCCTTTTTTTATTCATTTATTTGCACAAATATTATCTTTTCCTTCCACTATACTCTCCCCACCACCAAACAATCAACAAAGAGAAATTAAACCTTCATAACAAATACTTTTAGAACAGCAAAACAAATCCCAACATTGACCATTTTGAAAAAAAGTGCTTCATTTTGGTTTTAAGTTTATTACTTCTTTGGAAAGAAGTATGTTTCTTCTGAAGTCCTCTGGACTCATGGTTGTAATTGCATTGATCAATAATTTAAAGATTTTCAAAGTTATTTTATTTTATAATGCGATCATTGTATAAATTGTTTTCCTAGTTCTCCTCATTTTATTTTATATCAGTTCATAGAGATCTTCTTAGTTTTTTCTGAAACTGTCGACTTCCTTATATCTTTTTTAAAGTTTCTCTTTTATTTAGTATATTATTTTCCTCAATTACATGTAAAACATTTTTCAACATTTGTTTTTAAAATTTTGAGTTCTAAATTCTCTTCTTTCTTCCCCAAACCCCATCACTGAGAAGGCAATCAATTTGGTATAGGTTATTCATGTGTAATCACGTAAAACATAATTCCTTATTAGTCATGTTGTACAAGTAAACATAGACCAAAAAATAAAACCCCAAGAAAAATAAAGTTTAAAAAGCATACTTTGATTTGTATGCAGATTCCATCAGTTCTTTCTCTTGGGATGAATAGCATTTTTCATCATAAATCCTTTAGAGTTCTTTTGGATTCCTGAGAATAACTAAGTTATTCACAGTTGATCATTTTACAGTATCGCCATTACTGTATACAACATTCTCCTGGTTCATGATGAAAGATCATGTCTATCTTTCCACGTTTTTCTGAGAGCATCTTGGTCATCTGTTCTTATAGCACAATTCTGTTCCCATTATATCAATGGAATACAATAGTGTCCCGTTATAATAACACCACTTGTTCAGCTATTCCCCAAATGATCAGTATCCCCTCAATTTCCAATTCTTTGCCACCAGAAAAGAGCTGCTATAAATATTTTTGCACATATAGGTCCTTTTATTTCATTATTTCTTAAGGTATAACACCATTTTATTACACTCAAATATCATAATTTCTTTAGTCACTTACTAATAGTTAAGCACCTCCTTAATTTCCAGTTTGGTATTACTATGGAAAGAGCTGTTATAAATATTTTTGTGCATGAGTCCTCTCCATATTTTCTTATTTCTGTAGGTCATAAAACTAGTAGCGCTACTGTTGATTCAAAAAGTATACACAAGTTAGTGATTCTCAATTATTTCCAAGAATGGTTATACTAATTCATAGATCTATGAACAGTGTTTTAGTGTACCTGTTTTCCAAAAGCCATTATAATATTTGTAATTTTCTTCTTTTGTCATTGTTGCCAATTGTACCTGTATAGTCTATATTATATTGCAGACCAACTTGGAGAGGGGGTATGGGGGGAAATTTAGAACTCAAAATCCTATAGAAGTTAATATTGAAAAATAAAGATAAAAAAATTTTTAAAAGAAAATATTGGATGACTGCCTAGTTAAGTATGTTAGACTACTGATTCTTGTTCATGTAAGGGTTGTACTAAATGACTAATGAGGCCTCTTTCAATTCTGGGGTTTTTTTTTATTCTATTCCTAACAGTTTTGAGCTGATGAGTCCCTTGGCTCCTCACTTGAAACCTTGAGACAGACAGAAGTTTGTGGTGCTGATTTGAAAATGTGGAATGTCACGAGAAAGCATACTGATGGGGAAAATTTTGCCAATAAATCATAAAAAGCAGTGAAAAAAGAAACAATTTTCTTTCCTTTTAAGGGAAAAAAACTGGCTAAGTCTGCATGGCAGGAACCCTAATAGATATTGTTTCCACCACTCAAAGCCTATAAAATTGGAGAGACTTCGATAGTGGACTACATATTTGCTATTTGAATCCTAGCTTAACCAAGTAAAATGGATTTTTTTTGTCTTATCAATTCTCAAAGACTACCTACTAAACTATAGTACCTTGTGAATGGAGTATTCACAGCAACAATATTACAAATGCTTGAAATCATGAAGTAGCTAACCATCAACTACCATCAAGAGCATCAATTATCAACACACCTTCAAAAAAGCTTTAGAAAACTGAAAAAGTTAAATCTGCTGCTTATTAATTTAGCTGAACTTTATAAAGCTGTGAGGTAAGTCTAATTTTTTGCCATAATCCAATTAGAAAGCATTGATCTTCAGAAATACATGAGAAATGGTAAGCATTAAAAAAAATGAAGTTTGATTGCAAATGCACAAAGTCAGTGAGGGTTTTGAAAACACTGTGTAATAGAAAGGTACTGAATAAAGTCTGATCTAAAGAACTGGAAAAAATATCAATTGCTTATGGATAGATTAAGCTAATAGAATAAAAATAACAATTCTACTTTAATTTATTTATTAGCTGCCATTCTAATCAAACACTCAAAAATTATTTTATAAGGCTAAAAAAGGGACCAAAATTCATCTGAAAGAACAAAAAGTCAAAAATATCAAGGTAATTTGTCATACCAGATCTCAGATTGTATTTTAAAATGGTAATCTTCAAAACAATCTGGTGTTGGCTAACAAATAGAGTGCTAGATTGACTGAATAGGTCAGGTACACAATACACAACAAATAACTATAGTAGTTTAGAATTTGATAAACCCAAAGACTCAAGTTTTTGGGATAAGAACTCACTATTTGACAAAAACCGCTGGGAAAAATGAAAAAAACATGGCAGAAAAATTGGGTGTAGACCAACATCTTATACTGTGTACAAAGAGAAGGTCAAAATGAGTACATGATTTGGACATAAAAGGTGATACCATAAACAAATGAGGGAAACTTGGAATAGTTTTCCTGTCAGATCTATGGATAAAGGAAGAATTTTTGACCAAATAAGATAGAGAGCATTATGAAGTGTCAAGTGGGTAATTTTGATTATATTAAAAAGTTTTTTTTTGCAGAAATAATGCAACCAAGATTAGAAGGAAAGCAGAAAACAAGGCCAAAAAAAAAATATTTCACATGTCTCTGATAAAAATTTCCTTTCTTAAAGATACAGAGAACTGAGTCAAATTTATGAGAATAAAAGCCATTGCCCAATTAACAAATGGTCAAAGGATATGAACTGGCATTTTTCAGATGAAGAAATCAAAGCTATCTATAGTCATATGAAAATATGCTTTAGATCACTCTTGATTAGAGAAATGCATATTAAAACAACTCTGAAGCACCACCTCACATTTATCAGATTGGTTAATATGACAGAAAAGGAAAATGATAAATTTTGGAGGGAATGTGGAAAAATTGGAGCACTATTGCACTGTTGGAGGAGTGAACTGATTCAACCATTCTGGAGAACAATTTGGAGCTATGCCCAAAGGCCTATAAAACTATGCATACACTTTGATCCAGCAATACCACTTTTAGGACTGTATCCCAAAAAGATCATAGAAATGGGAAAAGGATCTACATGGACAAAACTATTTATAGCAGCTCTTTTTGTGGTGGCTAAGAACTGGAAATTGAAGGGATACTTATCAGTTGGGGAATGGCTGAACAAGTTGTAGTATAATAATATAATGGAATACTATTTTGCTAAAAGAAATGACTAGCAGAATCATTTCAGAAAAATCTGGGAAAAGTTACATGAACTGATGAAAAGTGAAGTGAGAAGAATCTGGAGAAAATTATGTACATTGTGTGATGATCAATTGTGAATAACTTAGCTATTTTCAGTAATATAATGATCAAAGACAATGCCAAAGGACTCATGATGAAAAATTCTATCCATTTCCAGAGAAAGAACTTATGAGTCTGAATATAGATTGAAGAATAATACTATTTTCCTTTCTCTGTGTGTTTTTTTGTCTGTTTTTTCTTTCACAACATGACTGATATGGTAATACACTTTACATGATTGCACATGAATAACCTATGTCAAATTGCTTATTGTATTGGGGAATTGGGAAGGGAAGAAGAAAGAGAGGAAAAGAATTTAGAAGCTCAAAGTTTTTAAAAATGTTAAAAATTATTTTCATATGTAATTAGGAAAAAGTAAATATTACTTTTTAAAAAGGACATTGTTGAAGATAATAATGTATGTCCTATTTCCTAGAACCTTGTGGAAATAGTAATTATGATAACAAGTGATGGCTTTTGTCATTTTTGTTCGATCTCCACATTTAGGTTTTTCTATTTGAAGTTTTAAATAATATAGAAGAAAGAGTAGAATGTCTGGTTTGGGAGAATTCCTGAATATTTTTTTTTCTCCCATAATACCATATTAAGAGGTAATTGGGGCAATTACTCTCCAGAAGCAGAGCCTGCTAGGAGTATAAGCAAAAGAAGAGTGAGGGTAGAGATGAGTACACTCTGTTGCTTAATTCCCCACAGTCAGCTTAGCTCCTCCTGCTTTAATGAATGCAGAGGTATAGTGGTAAATATTTAACAATCTGCTTTCTTAAAAAAAAGGATTCAGGGCATACTAAAACTTAATCTGTATTAGCATTTTCTCCACTTTCTTAAATTAGGTCCAGATTATTGGTGTCAAACATCATAGAAATGGATTCTAACACTTAGAAAACTGATTGTAATTTTTCCATTAGTTTGAAACCTTTCAGGATTAGCAATTTTTATGTAAGAGTTTAGTGTAGATACACACATTGAGATTGTGGCTTAGTTTCTATCCTTCTCCCTACTTGTCGTCTCTCTTATGTTTCAAATGAGGTTCTTACAAAGACAAAACTCTTTACTGCTTTTTAACTGTAATTCAAATTTTTTTTTTAAAAAAAACTAGTCAAATAGTTCTTGTTCTTAGTGCCATCTTGTCAACTTCCATTGCCCCATGAGATTCAACTGGAGGAAGAAACTAATGGGTAGGCTGAAATGTAAGAGCAGAAAAATGTGGCAGAGGTCCAAGTAACTACACTGTGCTGACCACAGAGGCCACAGGAGCAGGGATGGAATAACTTTTGAAGATGTTTTTTTCAGGAAGGGAGAAACCTTCAGGAAAACACTCTATGAATGACTGTGCTACCTTTACCATCTGATAAAGAACTCTTACCATATTTGACACCTTCCTGACAGAAGGGTACACTATCTTTTAATGCAAATTCTACCTAACTGCCTCTTGATTGTGTGCCATGGGGCTCTTGCCATTCTGGACTGTTTTCTTTGAGGCTAAGTGTGACACCTGCATAATAAGACTTTACTACTTTCCTGGTTGAAAAAAACCTAGCCAAATACATCACTGTACCCAACATAGCAATATCTTGCTAGGCAGTCTCAACTCCATTTTGAGTAGGCAAGCCAAACTCCAAAGATCTCAGTTCCTTCTTCCAGCTCTTACAATGGGGAGCTTGTAAGGGTATATTAATGAAATAAAAACATCCTGAATGATTCATTTTCTATGTCTGGAAGTGCTTTATGAACTCAGGGTTCTTCTGTCAGTTTCTGTCTCTCTAGCATGGGGACATTGGCTCTCTCAGGCTCTGCTGGCAGGATGGATCATGCCTGGATTCTCTTTTAGGGTGAATCTATCTATACCTCTCATCCTCCAGTTCTTTTATCTACCACTGTTTTAATTTTGTTTCATACTAGTGAGATAGGAAGGAAATTATTCTAGTCCTCCCCTAGGTCCTTTAGTCCTATCCAGTGACTGGAGCCAAAGAACACACTTAGCTAGATATATTTTCCTTAGGCCTCTCTCTCATGATCAGTTCAGGTCTTTTAAAATTCTCACACATTCAGCTTTTCTTGATATCTTCTAGGTTTCAGATCATTGTAGGCAGGGTCTCCAGGGTTGTTTTCTTCTCAGGAAGGCTATTTATAAAGAAAGAGGTTGGGGTAAATAACTTCTAATATCTCTTCTAGATCTAACAATTTTTTGTTTCTGTCTCTGATCAGTAAGACATATTTGCTCTCAGTCTCTTTCTAATTCTTCCTCTCTTTGTTCCTCTCTGTCTCTGTTTCTCTGTCTGTCTCTTAGATTTTGGAAGGGCAGAGAGGGTTTACTGTTAAGTCTTTCAGCTAGAAGTGTAAAAACAGAGCTTAACCACCCTTTCTTCATTGATCAAAATGTTAACAAATTTGGATTTTTTGACCATGGATTCTGAACATGCACTTTATTTCCCACTGGATTCATTTTTTCAGCTTTTATTCCTGAACATTTGTAGTTATTTATAATTTGTAAGCTTATTTTATCTCAACCTGGATAGACTTACCTCAGGAAACAGGATATATGCAAAGAAATAAACAGGTAGTAGGCAGTTAAAAATCTTAACCCTCCATTCATTTTAGTATTGTGGATTTTTACTAAATATTCTCCCTGAGGGGTAGGCTATAATTATAATTAAGTTTAAAAAGATTTTATGAAGTGGCCCTGGAGCTTAAAAATAAATTGAGAAAATTAAGAAAACAACTTTAAGAAACCTCACTTTTAAGTACAAGGAGAATACTTATGCAGGGATGTCTTTATTACCAATCACCTTATCTTAGTCTTTAATGAACAAAACTCTTCTGGAGCCCCTGCTACTGCATAAAACAGTTAAAAGCTGAGTTACAGGCAGAGTTGCTCTTCTAAGGAGTTACAAGGTTAGAGAAATTGTCTGAATAATGTTCAGCTTTTGGAGTCCACAAAAGGTTGAAAAGAGTAACCTAGAAGTCTCACAAAATCCATGGCAGAAAAATTGTGGCTGTCAAACTCTTCCCCATGCTATTTTTGTCATTGAGATTCTAATGTCTGTAAGTCAGAGGTAAAAACCACATGACTCCAGTGACCTGGGACCAGTTGAGTAGAGTTGGTTGGAAATGCCAATGGTGTTCAATAGAGGGACTCTGCCTCTGACAGCTAAATAGTCCTCCCTGCACTTCATTACCCTGTCTGAGCCATTATATGTATAGAGAATCATTTTGAGTAGGGTCAACTGTGAAAAATTGAAGGCCTGAGGCAGGAGACCATGAAAGAACCTAGGAAGCTGTATAATTCTGCTTGGTGGTGTGTGCAATTACCATGGAGATGAAAGAAGGCTACCACTGATACTATTTTTCCTACTTTTTAAAAAATAGTATTTATTTTTCCCCAATTACATGTCAAAATAATTTTTAGCATTCATTTTTACAAGATTTTGAGTTCCAAATTTTTCTCCCTTCCCTCTTCCTAAAATAGTAGGTAAGTTGATATAGGTTATAGATGGTGCTATCATGTATAACACATTTCCATATTAATCATAATTGTGAAAGGAAAAATAGATCAAAACAGAAAAAAACACAAAAAAGAATAAAGTAAATGAAGAAAATATGCTTCAATCTTCATTGAGTCCATCAGTTCTTTATCTGTATCTCTCTACCTTTTAATGGGTAAATTCCTTGCCAATTAAGAACATAGATTTGTAGCTATAACCCCATTCTTTTACAGATCAATAAAAACTGAGGAATAAAGAGGTTGAACGACTTGCCCAAGATCATTGAACTATTTTTAAATGTGTCTGAGGTGTCACATGAACTCAAGTCATCCTAACTCCAAGTCCAGTGCCTTGTCCCCAAGACCATACTGCCTCTCAGCCAACAAATCCTCCATTAACCAAGTACTAAGACTCACCCCCTGTTTTCTCTACCCACCTCCAATCTGGACCATCAATCTCTAGCTCTTTTTACTGCATTCAAAATCTCCCCTCTACCTGGGAAATTTGCCCCTAAATCTCCCTTTTTGTAAGAACATCCCTGAATTTAATGATGAAACTATTTCAAATGGTTCTCTGGGTCCTGAAATGGGAAATAATCATAGATCCCACTTATATAGCACCTAGAAGTATTGAAAGTGCTTTCCTCATAAAAATATTAGATTGATAGTAAAAACAATGTTATACCCATTTTCTATGTGATAGGATCACAGATAGAAACAGATCATTTTCTTTTGTATTATGTTTTGGTTTGTTTTATGGTTTCTCCCATTCATTTTAATTCTTCTATGAGACATGCATTTCATAGGAATGTATGTGTAGAACCTATATAAGATTGTACACTGTCTCAGGGAGAAAGTGGGGAGGGAAGGGGTATTGATAGGGAGGGAGTGGGAAAAAATCTAAGATATATGGAAGTGATTGTTGAATACTGAAAACAAACAAAATAATTCAATTAATAAAAAAGAAAATCAAAATTTCTATTCACCTCTGGTCTCTTCAACAAGAATACTTGGAATTCCTTTATTTCATTAAAATTTTATTACCTTCCCTGAAGTATTATATTTAGTTTTAGTGAGTAGGTGATTTTTGGTTTCAATCCTAGTACCTCTGATCTTTGGAATATCATATTTCAATTCCTTTCTTCCCTTAGTGTAGAAGTTGCTAAATCCTGTGTTATCCTGATTGTGTTTCCACAATACTTGAATTGTTTCTTTCTGGCTGCTTGTAATATTTTCAAGTTGGCCTAGGAACTCTGGAATTTGGCTACAATATTCCTAAGAGTTTTCTTTTTGAGGTTTCTTTCATGAGTTGATCACTGGATTCTTTCCATTTCTATTTTACCCTCTGGCTCTAGAATATCAGGGCAATTTTCCTTGATAATTTCTTGGAAGATGATGTTTAGGTTCTTTTTTTGAGAATGTAGACCAATAATTTTTAAATTTTCTCTCCTGGATTTATTTTCCAGGTGAGTTGTTTTTCCAATGAGATATTTCATATTATCTTCTATCTTTTCATTCTCTTCATTTTGTTTTATAATTTCTTGATTTCCCATAAAGCCATTAGCTTCCATTTGCTCTATTCTAATTTTTAAGGAGTTATTTTTGAAATGGGGAGCCAAGATCGTGGAATAGAAGCATTCAACTGCTTGAACTCATCCACCAAAGCCCTTAAAATACCTGCAAAAATGGTTCTAAACAAATTCTAGAACAGCAGAAACCACAAAATGACAGAGTGAAACAGATTTCCAGCCCCAAACTACCTGGAAGACCAACAGGAAGGATCTATTGCACTGGGCTCAGAGCAGAGTGCAGCCCAACAAAGACAGGACTGGAGCAGACTTCAGTGCACTGAATAACTGGCAGTAGCTGCAATTTCCAGATTTCTCAACCCACAAACACCAAAGATAGCTTCAAAAGTCAGTGAGGAAGCTCTTTCACCTGGGTGAAAGGGGAACATGGTCCAGCCCCAGCCCCAGGGTGGCTGCAGTCACTGACGGAGCAGCAGTCACTTCTGGAGTTCTCGGCATACAGACCATGGGGGAACTGAGCAGCTGATTTGTGTCTCAGTCGTGATTAGTGTTCCTGGGGTGAGGAGGAGCTGCTGTGATGGAGTTAGTGGCAGCTATGGAGAGAGAATCTTACATGCAATTCAAGGGCAGAAAACAGTGCTTGTGGTTGCTCACCTACTAGAGCACAGGCCCATTTTACTATGCCACTTTGGAGGAATTGAAAACTTACAGGTCCCTAAAGATATCTCTGAAAACAGCTGCACAAAATCTCTAAATCCTAAGGTAGTATAACCTTCACTTGACAAAGGACTCAAAAATCAATAAATTTATTGGGAAAATGACCAAAAAAGGGGAAAAATTAGACTGTAGAAGGTTACTTTCTAGGTGAAAAGGTGAAAAGGAAGATCAAAGCATACAATCAGAGGAAGACCAAAGCATACAATTGGAGAAAGAAATTAAGGTCAAGGCTCCTATGTCCAAAACCTCCATAAAATAATATGGAATGGTCTCAGGTCATAGAAGAGCTCAAAAAGGATTTTGAAAATCAAGTAAAAGAGGTGAAGGAAAAATTGAGAAGAGAAATGAGAGTGATGCAAGGAAATCATGAAAAGTGAGTCAACAGCTTGCTAAAGGAGACCCAAAAATGTTGAAGAAAATAACACCTTTAAAAATAGACTAATCCAAATGGCAAAAGAGATCCAAAAACCCAATGAGGAGAAGAATGCTTTAAAAAGCAGAATTGGCCAAATGGAAAAGAAGGTTCAAAATCTCACTGAAGAAAATAGTTCTTTAAAAATTAGAATGGAACAGATGGAAGCTAATAACTTTAAAAGAAATCAAGACATTATAAAACAAAACCAAAAGAGTGAAAAGATAGAAGACAATGTGAAATATCTCATTGGAAAAACAACTCACCTGGAAAATAGATCCAGGGAAGATAATTCAAAAATTATTGGTCTATATGAAAACCATGATAAAAAAAAGTGTAGACATCATCTTCCAAGAAATTATCAAGGAAAATTGCCCTGATATTCTAGAACCAGAAGGTAAAATAGAAATGGAAAGAATCCAGTTATCACCTCTTGAAAGAGACCCCAAAAGAAAAACTCTTAGGACTATTATACCCAAGTTCCAGAGTTCCTAGGCCAAGTTGAAAATATTACAAGCAGCCAGAAAGAAACAATTCAAGTATTGTGGAAATACTATCAGGATAACACAGGATTTAGCAGTTTCTATACTAAGGGATGAAAAGACTTGGAATATGATATTCCAGAGGTCAAAGGAGGTAGGATTAAAACCAATAATCACCTACCTAGCAAAACTGAGTACAATACTTTAGGGGCAAAAGTGGAATTTCAATGGGAGGACTTTGAAAAGACCAGAGCTGAACAGAAATTTTGACTTTCAAATACAAGAATCAAGAGAAACATGAAAAGGTAAACAGGAAAGAGAAGTCATAAAGGACTCATTAAAGTTGAACTGTTTACATTCCTACATGGAAAGATGATATCTGTAACTCGTGAAACCTTTTTCAGTATTAGGGTAGTTAGAGTTCATACACACACACACACACACACACACACACACACACACACACACACAAGTATATGTATATATATATGTATATATATATATATATATATATATATATATATATATATATATATATATATATGGAGGTGTGTATCTATGTGCATATTATGCATGTGCATGTATATGTGTAGGTATGGATATATGTGTGTGTATGCATGTGTATATATATGTATATATGTGTGTGTATATACATATATGTATATATGTATACATATGCATGCATATATACATGTACATATGTACATATATACGTGTGTATATATACATATATGTGTGTATATATATACATATATACATGTATATATATATATATATATATATATATATATATATATATATATATATATATATATATATATATATATATATATATATATACATAAACAGAGGGCACAGGGTGAGTTGAATATGACGGGAAGATACCTAAAAAATAAAATTTACTTTTCTGTAGAATGTAGTAGGAGTAAGAGAAAGGGATAAGTGGAATGTAACAAACCTACATAAAAGAGGCAAGAAAGAGCTTTTATAATGTAGGGGAAGAAGGGGGAGACAGAAAGGAATAAGTGAGCCTTACAGTCATAGAATTTGTCTTAAGGAGGGAATAACACACACTCAACTGTGTATGGAAATCTATCTTACCCTGCAGGATGGTGGGGAGAAGCGGATCAGAGAGGGAAGATAATAGAAGGGACAGCAAATTTGGGAAAGGGATAATCAGAAGCAAATACTATTGTGGGGGTCAAGTCAAGGGAGAGAATGGAATAAATGGAGGGCAGGACAGGACAGAGGGAAATGCAGTTAGTCTTTCACAACATAACTGTTCCAGAAGTGTTTTGTATGGCTACACATGTATGACATAAATTGAATTGCTTGCTTTCTCAGTGAGGGTGGGTGGGAGAAGGGAGGAAGGGAGAGAATGTGGAACTCAAAACTTTAAAAATGAATGTTGAAAATTGTTTTTGCCTGCAACTGGGAAATAAGATGCCCAGGCAATGGGGTATAGAAATCTATTTTGTCCTACAGGAAAATAGAGGGGAGGGGAATGTAAGAAGTGGGGGTAATAGAAGGGAGAACATGTGGATGGAGTGCATGCTATTCTCAGGTGGGGGGTGGGGAGAGATGGGGAGAAAATTTGGAATTCAAATTCTTGTGGAAGGGAATGTTGAAAACTGAAAAACAAATAAATTATATAATAAAAAAGGAGTGATTTTCTTCAATGATATTTTGGACCTTCTTTTCCATTTGGCCAATTTTGTTTTCTTTTGCCCTTTGAGTTAGTCTATTTTTAACAGTGCTATTTTCTTCAGCAGTTTTTTGGGTCTCCTTTAGCAAGCTGTTCACTCGCTTTTCATGATTTTCTTGCATTGCTCCCATTTTTCTTCCCAATTTACTCTACTTCTCTTATTTGATTTTCATAATCCTTTTTGAGCTCTTCTGTGGCCTGAGAACATTTCATATTTTTCTTGGTGGCTTTGCATGTAGGAGTCTCGACCTTGCTGTCTTCTTCCAGTTGTATGCTTTGATCTTCCTGTGGTTTTATGCTTTGATCTTCCTCATGGTAAGAAAATATCTTTTCACCCAGAAAGTAATCTTCTATAGTCTTATCCTGCTCCCCCTGCTCATTTTCTCAGCCAATTACTTGACTTTTGAGCTCTTTGTTAAGTGGAGGGTGTACTTCCCCAGGTTTCAGGGGTTTCGTGCATCTATTTTCAGAAACATTTCTAAGGACCTGTAAATTCTTAGTTCCTCCAAAGTGGTATGATTAAAGGAGAGGTATTTACTCCTCTCCTGTTTGCAGTCTGTGAGCAACCACAGACCAAATACGGCCCTGAACTGCAAGTAGGATTCCCTCTCCACAGATGCCACCAGCTCTGCCATTCCACACTCTTCCTTGCTCCAGGATGACCACCTAGGCTGATCTGCAACAGATCAGCCACATGATTCCCCTACTGTTCATAGGTCAAGAGCTCCAGAAGCAGCCACCACCTGGGCAATGGCTGCAGCCACCTTGGGGCTGGACTGGGGCTGAGGCTGGTCCAGACCAAGTTCCTCTCTTACCCAAGTGAAAGAGGTTTCCCACTGACCTTTGAAATTGTCTTTGGCATTTGTGGGTTGAGAAATTTGGAAACCAGAACAGCTGAGAGTGATTCAAAGCCCTGGGGTCTGCTCCAGTCCTGACTGTGCCTACATGGCCCATACTGAGCTGCACTCCACACTGAGCATGGTGCAATAGACCCTTTCTGTCAGCTTTCCAAGTTCTCTTGGCCTGGAAATCTGTTTCACTCAGATATTTTGTATCTTCTGTTGCTCTAGAATTTGTTTAGAATCCTTTTTTACAGGTATTTTAAGAACTTTGGGGGGAAAACTCAAGTAGATGAATGCTTCTTCTTTGCCATCTTGGCTCCTCCACCCCCTGAATCCATTAATTTGAAAGGAAATTACTGACATACAGGTGTCATACAAGTGAGAAGATTGAGAGAAGTGGATTACCCAAAGTCATACAGTAAAGAAAGTTGTATAACCATATCTTGAACTCGGACTTTTTCAAGTCAAAAGAAGAAAACAAGAGGCCTGTAGACCATGTAGGAACAGCTTTATTGGTAAGGAAGAAGTTGGGGGAGGAACAAGGGTAGGAAGGGTAGGAAGGGTAGGAAGACTGTCCCCTTAAAGGGAAGCCTAGAAAACAAAGATAGAAGCAACAGAGAGGCATATTTCAGGCTTCCTATAAAAAAAACTCCAATCATTGTTTTCTGAAAGTAGAATGGACTATTTGGGGAATTAGTAAGTTTCTTGGAGGCAGTCAAGCAGATATTGAGCAATCAATTACCAATTATTGTGTAGGAAAATATTCTTCAGGAATATTCAGGAATTCCCTTCTCCAAATCACACTGTACTCATTTTATAAAATTTTGTATATATTTATGTTGTACAGGCTTGGGAGCTACAATTTCAACTCTCATTTGCACCATCAGGTCCTCAGATGACAGCTGGATACCTTTTTTTCTTAGGGCTTCAGGGATATGCCCTGAGATGTTACAGGGTAGGACAGATTTTTGAATTATTCTCATAGGCCCCCACTAATGTGCTTTCCTAATGAATACCACTTCATATCAGTCAGCCAGACAATTAGCTTTTAGTAAGGAATAATTACTAAGGTGGTAAAGTATGAATAGCTGATTAAAAAATACAGTCCTACCAAAATACTGTGACATTCTCTCACAAGAACATACAGAATCTAGGGCAAAGTGAGTTCATGCTTAGTACACATGAGAAATCAAAAGGGGTAACTCACAGCTCTAATAGGTACTTTTGCTGTAAGTTTTTTCTCTTTTTCCTTTTCAGTACTTCCAAGAAATTCTTCATAGGTACCGTGTAACTGTCTACTTGGCCTCTTGTAGAATCCTGAGTTGTTTTTCCTTGGTGTGGGTGTGGTTAATTTGTCCTTAACTCCAGACACCGACTTTGTTGTCAAGGTCTATTGTTCTAGGGACACTGTTTAGATGTTAATGAAAACTCCAACTCTTACAGACCTTTCAATGTTTGCAAGTTCTTTTTCTGGTCAAAGAATGGGAAGGGTAAGAGGAGAAAGAGGTATTCTCTCCTCCAAGTAATTCCTCCTTAGGGGCCTGGCAGGAATGACTTCTAATACTGAACTAGCCAGATATTCCAGTTCTGAAAAGGCCTGGTATTTAAATGATCTACTGACCACACATGATAGGTATCTCCAGCTAATCCTGATACGTTTGCTTTATAATATTTTATCCAATAGCAGGGAGCACTCTACTTCTTTCTGACTTGATTAACTATGCTCTTGGTTCAATGTTCTTGATTTATTGATTTAACAGATATGTTCTTATCAGAAAAATAAGTATTAAGGTTAGAACATTTTTTAGGAATTTTAACTGGGGTAGATTAATTGAATGATTCAAATAACCTGAATCATTTACTTACATGTTGTATCATTCTATAGGGTACAAACTCCTCAAGAAGAAGAGCAGTTTCATTTTTTTTTTTTTCTCAGTGAACAGCATAGTTCCTGGTTCATAGAAAGTACTTAATAAATATTTATTGATTATGATTTACTGGATTGGATATCCTCTGTGGTCATATTCTAATACTGAGGATCCCAATCAAATTCTCTTTCCATTCCATGTTTCTCTATAATCCCAGTCCTTTGTTCACATATCTACACAGTTCTTTACAGTTTACAAAGTTTCAGTCTCTCATTCCATCTTCTTAAATTTCAGTACAAGAAGTGTTATAAACTTCATTTTACGGAGAAGGAAACTGAGGTTTAAAGATGCTTAAAGACTTGCCCAAGATCACACAGCTGGTAAATGGCAGCATTAATGCTTGTAATCATTTCCTGTTTCGAAATCCAATGTTTTCTCCAGTAAATTTCATTGCCACATTGTCTTATCTTACTATTCAATTTTTTTGAACACATGGAGCTTGTCTGTCCAATTAGAACATAAGCTCCTCAAGGATAAGCACTGTCTTGAGCTTCTTTTGCTTTGCTGTAAGGCACATAATATTAGGCTCTCAGTAAATATTTGTTGAATTGAATTTACTGCTGGGAATTAGAACTAAAACAATATCATAAAAAACCACAGGGGGGAGATAGAATAACACTGTTTAGTTAAGAGTTGACAGAGTTTTGAGGTTTGCTTTCTGGACTTAGGCTTAAAATTGTGAAATTCACCCATTAACAGATAAATGCACATATCTGGGAATGGCCCCATGGACCTTACTGAAGTTTGAAAAACAATTTAGGGCCATTCTGATCCATTAACTTGAATTGAAGCCAAGCATTATAAATAAACCTTTTGTGGAGTCAACTCCAGTTGCCCTTCTTTGCCTTTCAAAGTTATGGAAGAAAATTCTCAAAGCTTAATAGCTTCCCAAGTACTTTCTAAAATGTTTGCTTTTTTTTTCTTCCTGTCAAGCTACATATTTTAATTAAAATTTCTAAGGTTTCAAAGGTGGGTCTCCAATGTTTACACTGAATGTCCTCTATAAGCATGACTTACTCTCCCAGAAGAGAGTTTCTCTTTCAATGTTGCATTCTAGGCACATCTTAAAAGGAAATTTTATGTTTGCATCACTATAATACCTTTTTAAATGTTACTGCCACTTAAATTGATTTCAAATGGCTCTGATGAGAAGCCCTCTGAATTCAAGCAGAGCCCATATGTTCCTTTGTGGATTGGTGTTCCTATCAGAAAATGGGTAGGTTTCATAAGTGAAGGCTGAAATGGATGTATTTTGATGGAAATATTATAATATTACACATTCCCAACATTTTACGTGTACTATCCCATTTGATCCTCACTAAAGCCTTGTCATGCTGATACTGAATATATTATTTTACTTTTTACAGATTAGGAAACTGAGACTCAGAGAAATAAAGTGACTCAGCCAAGGTCAAAGAGCTAATACTGGAAGTACTTGAACCACGATTTGAATTCAGTTTCTTTGACTTTAAGAGAAGCACTCTTTCCACAACACCAAAGCTGCTTTAAAGGTTCTCTTTTTGGATGAGTTATAAAAAACAATCAGATGATCATTTGCATTTTCTCAGGCTGGGCAGCGAGGTTGTTGCATAAAGAGAATAATTAGAACACAAGTCCCTGAACTATGCCAGTGAGGCCTTTAATGTTGATCTTTCATTATTTTGCCACACTTCAGTCTGGGGAAGCCAGCATGCTTCCATCCTTATCGCTCACAATACTTGATCACAATACTAATTCTTCTTTTTTTTTTATGGAAACAGATGAGACTTTGACTGACCTTGAGTGAATTCCTTTCTCCTTCACCCACTGGGCCATAGATTGGAGGGAGGCTGCACTCTTCATTTTGTAAAAGATGGAAATAGCAGGAATAGGAAAACACACAAGGTTGGAAAAGATAACTATTAAAATCCACCCTACCCTCTAATCCACCCCTTTTATCTTTTTTGTTTCAAACTACCTCCATACATTGACCAACTCTGATGTAATTACCCACAACCTCTCTTTGTACATCTAATATTTTACCAGTTATTCCCTCTATCATACCCCTTGATGGCTCAACCCTACCCCAGAGTGATAACAATCAGAGATTGAGCACTCATTCCTCTTGTGGGTCTAACAACAATACAAACAGCACAATAAAGATTTCAGTTGTTGCTCAGTCATTTCAGTCAAGTCTGAGTCTTGATGATTCCATCTGGGGTTTTCATAGCAAAGATATTGGAGTGATTTGCCATTTCCTTCTCCAGCTCATTTTTTACAGAAGAAGAAACTGAGGCAAATAGGGTTGAGTGACTTGCTCAGGATCATATATCTAGTAATTTGAACTCAGGTCTTCCTGACTCCAGGCCCAGCACTCTATCCACTGCACCACCCAGCTGCCCTTATAATAGTAGTAATAATGATGATGATGAACATCCATGTTTGTTTAGCACTTTGTAGTTTATAAAACAATTTCCTTATAACAAACAGGTATCCTTATCCCCATTTCACAGATGAAAAACTGAACCTCAGAGAGATGAACTGATTAAGCTGTGTTTGACTACTGAGAGTCAGAGTGAGCCTCAATATCTTCATATAATACGGGACTTGAGAAGCAATGTTATGAGGAGAAGGGGGAAAACCACCTCATCTGACCTCTTGCTGTGCCATTATGACTGCCCCTCTGCAGCCCTTCTTTTATCCCACGGACCTAGTATAGTGCCTGGTACGTAGTACGCATTTAATAGATAAATGATGATTGATTAAGTCATAAATGGACTCTTATTGTAAATGGATTCTGTAGTAGGCAATAGGGCAAAACAGTAAGTTTGAAGGCAAGAGGCATACAATCTTACTTTTGATAAAATTATGATCTCCCTCATGTGGATACTCCATCCACTGCTACATATTGCAATCCACTCACACCTTATTCTATGCAATATTTATTTTTTTCCTTCTGTAAATCTTCTAAAGGATATGCAACATGATTAAAACCTTCCTCAAGGCCTCAACATACCTTCAGTGTTTCTGCCATTTGGACCACTGGCAGTTTTGATCATTCAGGATCATAATGTTCCATGATTTATAGTTATACAAAATTTATAATCATATAGAATACATATAGTCATACAGTCATGCAGAATATATTATACCTTATATATTTATATATGATATATTTGTATATACTAGTATAACTTTTAGGCTATCTGCAAGCACTCACTCCCATTAAAAAAAATCCATTTCCTTGTCTGGTCATGTAAATCTTTATGATATTTTTCCTCCTATTTCTTTCATATATATATATATATGTGTGTGTGTGTGTGTGTGTGTTAAGCACTGCTCCTGTGTTCCAAGAGGAGAAAAAAAATAGCTTCTGCCAATGGGAGAGCAGAGAGGCCTAGAAGAGGATTTAGATGAGTAGTGATCCCACCAAGGAGGTGACACAGGACATATACTATTCCTGAAAGAGAAACAGCTAGGTGGCTCAGTGAATAGAGCTCCTGGAGTCAGGAAAACCTGAGTTCATATCCAGCCTCAGACACTTACTAACTGTGTGACCCTGGGCAATTAACTTTTGTTTCCCTTGGTTTCCTCATCTGTAAAATGAGTTGGGAAAAGATATGGTGAGCCACTTTAGTATCTTGGTAAGAAAACTCCATGGACAGCATTGGTGTGCTGTGGTCCATGGGATCATGAAGAGCCCTGGACATGAATAAATGACTGTACAACAATTCCTGAAAGAAAGGAAGGGAAGAAGAATTTATATGGTACTTATTATGTGCCAGGCACTATGCCAAACACTTTTACAAATATTATCTCCTTTGATCCTCACAGTAGTCCTGGGAGGTAGGCGCTATTGTTTCCCTCCATTTTACAGCTGAAAAAACTGAAGCAGACAGAGGTTAAGTGATTTGCCCAAGGTCACACAGCTAAGCTTTTGAAACTGGATTTGGACTCAGATTTCCCTGATTCAATCCCAGTCCTACTGTACTTAGCTGCTCAATGGGAGTATAAGTTATAGTTATGAATGTACTATAGACTGCCATTTGGATCACTGAAAATTTTTATCTTGAAGAGATTACTATGTTCTATGATTTACAGCCATATAGAATCACTCATTCATATTAAGAAAACTTTTAATCTGAAGTTGAAGGGACACTCATTAATTGGGGAATGGCTGAACAAATTGTGGTATATGATTGTGATGGAATACTATTGTGCTATAAGGAATGATGGGCAAGATGTTTTCAGAAAAACCTAGGAAGACTTACATGAACTGATGCAAAGTGGAATAAGTAGAACTAGGAGAACATAGTACACAGTAACAGCAATATTGTATGATGATCAATTGACTTAGTTATTCTCAGCAGTACAATGATCTAAAACTATTTTGAAGGACTTAGGATGAAAAGTACTACCCACCTCCAGAGAAAGAATTGGATTCTGAATTCGGGCTGAAGTATACTTTTTAAACTTTATTATTCTTTTTTAATCTGTATTTTCTTTGGCAACATGGTTAATTTGGAACTGTTTTGCATGGCTGTACAAGCATAATCTATATCAAATTGCTTGCCTTCTGAAGGCAGGGTGAGGGGAAGGACAGAGGAAGAGAATTTGAAACTCAAAATTTTAAAAATGCATGCCAAAAGTTTTGTTTATGTATAATTGAGAAAAATAAGATAAACACTAATGGTTAAAAAAACGAAAATCTAGTTTTGTGTTAGTGGAACAGTTAGGATTATCAAAAGTGACACAAAATTTCTTCAAAACAATCTAGCCCAATCTCCTCCAGTTCATCTCTTGTCTTGGCTCTTTGTCCACCTTTAATAGCTGCCCAGGCACTGAGGGAGAAATTTAATAGGTTACCTAATTAACTACATGTCACAATCTGCAAAAAAAGTATTGTGCATCTTTGTTTATCCCATGTGGGTTGCTAAATCAATCCCTAAGGGATGTGGATCTCATTTGGGGAAACCTACAGCATTGCAGGGCTTGACATAATCAGCACAACACTATACATAAATGCAGAGGACTCCTCTATGTACAGGGAATCCATTTCCCATTTGGACTTTGTATTGAATACCTCTTTGATATTTCATTTGACAAGCATGTGTTTTCTATAGGGAAATGATCAACAGCTTTTTTTCTTTAAAAAATATCTATAGAATATTGAAGCAATAGAAAATTGACAGGATGACTACAAATATAGAATGCAGCTCTATTCAGATAGTGCCAGTTCCATATACACTAAGGCTGACAATTATTGTTAAGATGTTAGCTATAATAGCAGACAAGAGGAGAATACAAAAAGGGCTAGAACTACTTGTGTGGATGGATGGGATAGTGATAATGACCAAGGTTGAGAAGGCTAAACATCTTGACTTTCATTTTGCTTCTGCTTTTCTCTTTTAAAGAGAATGATCTTTGAACAGAAAAGGATAGAAGAAAATGGTTAGCTGGGAACAAAAACTTGAGTTAAGCGAAAAAATATGAAGACAGCTTCTAGCTGCCCTCGATGCTTCAAGTCAATTGATACAGTTGAACTGAAATCTAGTATACCAAGAGAACTCAGGGAGGAGATTGCTGGGTCACTCTGGGTGATCTTTAGAAGGCTTTGGAGAATGGGACTGGTGCTGCAGTGCTAGAAAAGGTCAAATGTTATCCTCACTAAAAAAAAAAATGGAAATGGAGTATGAGAGCTAAAAGTCAATGAGTTAAATTCTGATACCTAAAAGAATTCTAGCTTATGCTAGTAAAGGGATTATTTGTGAGCATTTGGAAAGGGAAGCAGTGATTACAAAAACAATATGGCTCTTAAAAAGAACAACTTACGCAGACTAATTTTTTTTATGACAGGCTAATGAGACTAGTCAATCAGGTGAATGTCATAGATGTTACATAAATATGGGGAAAGCACTAAATAACTAGCAGAGTAAATACTACACTTGTTCTCAAAAAAAGCCAAGAGGATAAAATCTGTAAATTATAGGCAATAGAGCTTCCCTTCCATTTCTGGCTAAATCCCAGGATGTGTTATAAAAGAGATGGTTAATAAACATCTAGGAAAACCTGTGATCACAAAGTGCCAGCATAGCTTCTTCAAAAATGAGCCCTGCCAGATTGCTTAGCTCCTTTTTGTTAATAGAGTTGCAAACTAATATATCAGGGGAATATTATAGACATAATTTACCTAGATTTATCAAAATATTTGACATATTCCTCTATACTATTCTTGTGGAAAACATGGAGAGTTATGGGCTAGATTAGCAGTTCTCTAAATAAAACCTTTCTAGGGGGTCTGCATGGTCAAAACTATTTTCATAACAATGTTAAGACTTTTACATTTCTAATATGATAAAAATAGATGGAAATAGTGAACATAGGCAAAAGTTCTTTAGGAGAGGGTCATCAATCATTTTTAAAATTGTAAAGCATCCTGAGACCAAAAAGCTCAAGAACTATTGGGCTAGATAAGAGTATAATAGAAGGATTCAGAAATAGTTGGATTTAATTGATGCCATTTCAGAAGGGAGGTATCTACTAGAGTGCTTCAGGGGGCTATCCCACATATATATACTTAGGGACAAATTCAACAGGCTATCTAACTATTTAACATTTTAATCCATTGCTTGATAAAGGTATAGATGACATCCTTATCAAATTTTCAGATGGCATAAGGCTGAGAAAGGCAGCTAACATACTGAAGGACAGTGTCAAGTCTTCAAAAATCTTGACACTTTGAACACTAAAGTGAATTTAATGGGACAAAGTTTAATAGGGCAGAATATAAAGTTCTTTAAAAATGTGTAAAATTAACTTGAATAGTACAAGATAAACTGAGGGCCTCTTCTATGACACAGTGAAGCAACATAAGAGGATGGTTTTTGGAAGTGAGAGGTAAAAGCCCAAAATATTATTATTTGTGGGACCAGTTCATACAATCTGCTTGTCCATTTAATTGAGGTTGATCTGCAAGTTGAATCTTTTCCTGAAGATCTGGAACTGAAAGGTAAACTGGGAAAACAGAAGAGGGGTGATTTTGGGGAGAAGGGGTATAAACCTTGAGAATGTCTTTCAGCAATAGGGAAGTAAGTCCAACAGAAATAGAAGGTCCGGCTCAGTGGAGTAAGTGAATTATCATAAGGTAACCTGCCCCAAAGTGGTGTCATACTCATAGGATGGGGACATGTCTGTGTCTATTTTTATCTCTCTTTCGGGTCCAGAGGAACATTAGTAAGGGTCACAATAATCTTGCCAGGCTTCCTACACTGTTCTTGGCCCAGGTACACATTTGATAGAACTGGATATATCAACAGACATAGACGACCAAAGTCCCAGAAAAATCATATATCTGATTTTGAACTTGCACCTGAACTAATGTTCAGTTATAGAACTGAAGTATAGAAGTATACTCCTGCCCATTGAACAAACAGACATAAGTTCAGGTACTGACCTATCAGGGACTGACCTTTCCTTTAGAAGAGAGAGCCATGCTAACTTCAAGTATTGATGTCTAAACTTAGGTATAATTGCTGTGTGCCTTACGATAGTGGAACAGATCTAAGAGGACTGGTCATGGTAAAGGATTTTTTAAAAAGTATAAAATCTGATCAATGGCTGCAGTACCACAGAACATAGATGATGGTGAAGTTTAAAATATTAAACGGAAATTCTTTCTTGATTTGAGTTTGTTTGAGCTGATAGTCTGAAAATGATTTAAGTTATTTCGTTAGTATGGATAATACTAGGTAGGATTTCATGTTTCAAGGTTTACAAAGTGCTTTGCATATAGCATTCTTTGATAGTTCCCCCTCAACAACTCTGTGATAGATGATATTAATATTCCCATTTTACAGATGAGGAAACTGAGGCTGAAAGAGGTTAAGTGATTTTCCCAGCGTCACACAGTTATTAAATGTCTGAGACAGGATTGAAATTCAGATCTTTTTGACTTCTAATACTGTCCATTCTTCCACCTACCTTCTAGATGATGACGGGATGCAACATATAATCAAGATGATGCCCTCATGTCTTAAAGGTGGCCTTTAAGACAGGGTCAAGAAGAAAAGAGTTACATGATACAAGAGAATGCTGAATAGTTGGAGAAATAGCACAAGACCATATTGCATGGTAGCCTGTACTATGTAGTCTGTTTGGAGACAGCCAGGGTGATATTGTATGCAATAGTCCATATGAAAAATTGTTTATGATCAAGTGAGATGGAGATGGAGGCTAAAGTGAAGCAGTGCTTGAACTTTTTGAAAATTTCTTCCTCATGTATTCGGTGGGATGCCTTGAGACTTCAGGAAGTCTATGAAGGGCATTGCAGGAGCAGAACATTTTAGTTCCTAGTGCCAGTGTTATTTTGCAAATCTGTGAAACCGCTTCACGCTTTTCACAGATATGGGGTTCCTTCACAATTTTCCAGAATTTTGTATGGATCTCTCCAGACTCCCTGGTGGCCTATTATTCACACCAGAAATTCAATTTCTTCCTTGCTTTGTTACTTCCCCAACTTGCCAAATAGTTGGTGTTGGCACAGATGCTGGATGATGGCCCAGTCCAATTCAACATGCTGGCAGGGGTCCCAGGAGTATATGAGAATATCAACAAGACAAATTACTATCCTCCTAATCCAGCAGGTCTTCAAGTACAGCATACGTAAACCTCTGGAAACATTTGGGCCATCATAAAAACTGAATGGTATGACCTGGCTTTCAATCAATAATCAATATTCATTACTATGTGCCAAGGACTGTGCTAAAACCACCCAATACATGGAACTTCAACAGTGATATTCAAAACTAAGCATGACAATTGTCTCCATCTATACAGACCCATGACCACAGAGATCAGTTCCCACAGACCTACAGGAGTCAGCCCTTTATAGTAAAGAGTACCAGATTTGAAGTCAAAGTACTAAAAACTTGGATCTATAGTCCCTAGCAGTTGTTTTTATTTTTTTAATTGTTGAAGGCTAAAGTGATTATGGCAACCTTTGTCTGTAACCAGATAGGACTCACTCAGGGCAGGTGCATTTTGGGGTCGGCTGAAGTAGTTTGATAGCTAACTCAACTAGGGAGGGCTATTTTGTTATAAACCACTAAACCGATTAAAGCAGGTTAGTGATGGACCGCACTGAATTATAACATAGGATCCTGAAGGAGATGGCATTTTTTACCACAATATCTTGCCTAAACTGGCTAATCTAGTAGTTAGTCACTTAAGATTAAAAGAGTCAGTCAGGAGTTTCTTTGGCCTCATCCTTTACATTATCTATTAGGGGTTTATCTTCTAGGAACTAGGATATTCCCAGTGGTCAGCCAATCTCACCAGAGAGTAACATTGATTTTGAACTGGAAAGAACCTCAGAGGCTATCTGGTCTCATTTTGCTTATGAGGAAACTTGAGACCCTGGAGATTAAGCTTACCCAAGGTCACAGAGGAAGTATCAGAGGCAGGATTTTAACCCAGAGACTCATTCTGTAGTCTGTGCTCTGTCCGCTGCCTCCTTAAGAAAGGTACAAAGACCACTTTGACCTGATAATATGTGGAGTCTCTAAGGATGGTGACCCGTTAACAGGTGATATTGAATCAGAATGTTTGGGAGGTCTTCTACCCATCCCATGAAACAATTTTGGGCAACTCACTTTGGCACTGATTAGCAGGGTAGCTGATTCCACCCACTTCTAAGACTAATTGCTTCTGGTGAGGCTTTAAAAACTTTAGACAAATATATCAGGACTTATGCTTATGTGATTTCATTATCGTAAAGGAATTCCTGTACATTAATCCCCTCCATCAATGCATAAATTCCCTCCACTGATGTATGTCAATATCTTGCCAGTTAACTATACTGCACCCTCTCTAATCTAATATTTATTACTCTCCCTGAGAAGCATGTCTCATAGGTATCTTCCATGGTGCCTTGTATAGTATGTTGATTCATTTGTAAATACTGAACAAATTAATTAAGGAACTTATAGTCCATCGTCAGTAAGCAAAATCAGAAACAAAACTCTTATGATTGCCCTGAATTCATATATCTGTATCTATGTATTTATACACATATGCATATTCACATGCACATATTTGTATACGTATCTATGTGCACATAGACACATAAATTACATTAAAATCACCATTAGGTAAAATAATAGACACATACTGCCATATATACATATGCAACATATGAATATGTATATGTATATGTGTGTGTGTACTCACATACACTCACAAACAATTATGTACAGAGTGTTTCAAAACTCAATGCAGTTTTAAGATCTAGTATTACATTTTAATCTTACCATGTAATTCAGAGGTCATTCTGTTTCTTATTGTTTTCCCTGCCTAGTGACTCTAATTGAGAAAAGTTAATAAGGAATGCATAATCCGAATGGATAAGCAGTCACATAGTTTTCAAAATAATCTTAAGGAACTCATCTGATCATGACACTCCCATCATCAAAAATCTTCAATGACTCCCTATTGCCACTAGGATAAAACACAAACCCCTTAGCCTGGCATTTAGGTCTCTGAAATTTAGCTCCAATCTTGCTTTCCAGACCTGTTTCACATTTTTTTCATTGATATACTCTATATATTTTAAAAATTTGTCTTTTCCTTGTGATCCTAACCATCACCAAACACATTTCAACAAAGTACAGGAAAGAGGATTGTATAAAAAAACTGTGACATTTTGTTAGTTTGTCTTTTAAAAAATATATTAGTATAAGATTTTTCAAAGCTAGTAACAAAAATTCTCTGTTTTGAATGCCCTTCTAAGCTGTCTTCTTCTGTTCATTTAAAAATGTTTTATTGATGTTTTTATTTTTCGCAAACTAGATGACTAGCTATTTCCTGAATATTACATTCTGTTTTCTACATCTAAGAGTCCCCCAGAGAGACTGGTCTGATTCTCTGTGAGGTTTGGAGAGGAAGGATGATCTTCCGTGGAGGTTGCTATACTGATGGGACCCTGGAGGTGGTAGCTTGGGTCCAGACAAGGGAAAAAGTGGAACAGATCTATGACAGAACATGAATTAAAAGGGACAGTGATAGTGCGTTATAGATCACTATGAGAAGGAAGTACATATCCTTCAGAATTCCTCCTGGGGGAATCATGCCCCCAGAGGTTACCTTAATGACTGTTGGACAGAAGAAGCAGGTGACAGCCTTATTGTCCTGCATGTAGATTAGATTACATCTGGAGTATGGTGGTTTTTAGGTTTGTCTTTTTTTCACTTTGTGCCATTAAATTGTGTAAAAGATATTGATGAACTGGAGGATATCCAGAGAATAGTTAGCAGAGATAAAGGAATTTAAAAGTGTGTTTTATGTAGAAAGACTGAAGGAATGGATGATGTTTAGCCTGAACAAGAAAAAATATATGTGTTAGAATTAAATTTCTTCTGCTTTTTCCTCAAGGGGTAAAGCTAGACACCTTTGCATCATCTGTCCCCTATTACTAAAGAGTTCTCCTCCCACTCATTTGCACCTATGAGAGTCCCTTGTTTCCTTCAGATTCATATTCAATTTCATCTTCCATATGAAGACTTTACTGATTCTCCTCTTCCTCCTTCTCCTCCTGAATTTCCCTTTCTCCTCTGCAGTTAGATGACACAGTATATATACCTCTGGACTTGGAGTCGGAAAGGCCTGAATTCGTTTTTGGCCTCAGATAATTACTGGCTGTATGACCTCGTAAAAGTCATTTGACCTCTCTCAGCCTCATTTTCCTCATTTGTAACATGAGGATGATTGTAGCACCTGTCTCTAAGAGTTGCTATAAGTATCAAATGATAGAATATTTATAAAGTACTTTGCAAAAGTTAAAGTGCTACAGAAATGCGCTCATCATTATCATTATAATACTACTACTATTACTACTACCACCACCATTAGTTCACTACTACCACCATGACCACCACCACCACTAATACTAGTATTTGTCCTATCACTACTACTACTGCTACTAATACCACTACTAACAGCACTACCACCACTACTGCTACTACTATTCATACTATTACTACCACCATCACCACCACCATCACTACTACTACTATTACTACCACCACCTTGGATATACTTATGTTATACCTGATGTTACCCCTGATAGCATGTGAGTTCCTTGAGGACAGAGCCCATTTCATTTTTGCCTTTGTATCTCCAGCATCTAGCTCAGTTTCTGATATGGAGTAGGGATGTAATAAATGATTGCTGGATTAAAGTTCCAGAGAGGCAAGTTCCCAAGGGGAAGAGAAGAAAAACTTCCCACTTATTATAGATATATGAAAGTGGAAAACAAACCTACAGGAGACAGTGAGCTCCCCTTACCTGGAGGACCTCAAGGAGAAGCCAATGGTTACCTATCAGGGCTACCACAGAAAGGAATCTTGTATCAGTTGCACGTTGGATCAGACCACCTTTGAGGTCTCTTCTAACTCAGAAATCCAATAACTCTGGTTTTATAAGGGTCTTGCAAGATTAGACTTACTCCATCAAGCATTATCTTTACCTAACGAATTCAAGGTTATTCACCTCCACTTTAGAATGCAGAGAGGGAGAGGGCATGCTACTGACACTTCATAAATTTCAAAGATCTGAATGTCAAATTCATTTTCATTACATGGTCAAATGAAAAATATGATCAAAATAAGGAAGCAAATATTTTCTGTTTGTGTTGACCTGATGTACATGTTAACGGAGGGAAGCATTATTTCTCTTGCATTTGGCCCTCTTGTCTCCCAACCCCACACATTATTAAATTGGTTTAGATAAAGAAATTGATGTCTGTATGGAGAAAACAAGTCCCCTCCTTTCAGTATAGTCTGAGGAAAAGATGTGATAAACAGAAAAAGAGAAAATATACAGGTCAGAAATCATAACAAATATTAATTTATTTGGAGTTTAGCAAAGTAGAATAAAGGACAATTTTCCACAAATGAAAGATCTACCTGGACCATGAAAAAATACAGGAGGGCTTAAGATGTGTGAGAGGCACCATGAGATAGTAAGGAGAGGCCTTTATCCTAGGAATATCTTAGTTCAAATCCTGCCTTTACCATATACAATGGGAAATTCTTCATTTCCCAGTGTCCCGGGTAACTATGTAGAACAGTGGCTAATTTGTGTGGGGAGAGGGAGTTTCCTCTCCCTATATCAATGAAATCACAGATCTGTTCCTCCTTCCCCCAAAATACATGAGGTAGAAAGAGGAGTTATATCAATGAGCTCTACGCCAACTCTGTTAATATTTAAAACTATTTTCCAATTGTACTTTGTTATTGATATTGTCTGTTACATGACTCTTTTCCTCTTCCATTAGTTGCTACTATATAGTTGTTTCAGGCATGTCCGACCCCATTTGGGGTTTTCTTGGCAGAGATACTGGAGTGGTTTGCTATTTTCTTCTTTAGTAGATTAAGGTAGACAGATTAAGTGACTTGCCTAGGGTCATACAGCTGATAAGTATCTGAGGCTGGATTTGAACTCAGATTTTCCTAACTCCAGGCCCAGTGCTCTTTCCACTGAGCCATCTAGCTCCCTCCTAACCTAAGCTATATAGTGCAAATGGGTAAAAGGAGACAAAGATGAAAGGAAAGGATGTTAATTAGATCATACATGTCTGAGTTTTCTGGGACACAATCCCTACAACTTGGACAGAGTCTCTTTTCTCCCCGACACGCCCCATGTCCCTCCACCAAAGTCTCACTTTTATTTTAAAATGGTTTAAACACCCACTTCTTTATGGATATTAAATTCCATGGATGTGGAACATGGCATATTATATCTGATTTTTTTCAACGTGTTGACATAGATTTCCTCCCCTCTTTTTCTTTTTTCCTTTAAAAACACCTTTATTATAAGGGTTGGCTCTGGGGTGAACAGAGTTTGGGATACAAGGGAAAATCAGACAATGCAAAAAGAAAAGAAATCAATAAGAACATAATTTTAAAATGGGGAAGGGAATAGGAATTTAGGTAGTGCCTACTCTGTGTTCTAGCACTCTGCTGAGTTTGTTTTTGTCTTGTTTCATAAGTTTTATCTCATTTGAGCCTCACAACAACTTTGTGAAGTGGATGCCTTTTAAATTGTCATTTGAAGAAACTAAGTCAAACAGAGGCTAAGTGAATTGTCCAGTCACACAGCTAGGAAGTGCCTAAGGCTGAATTTGAACTCAGGTCTTCCTCACCTTAAGCCCAATTCTCTATCAACTGCGCCATCAACTGTTTCTAAAATGAGTTAGAGAATCATACATCCTACTCCTAGATTCCTAAAATCCTACAGTCAGAAAATATGAGAACTGTAACAGGCCTTAGATCATCTAGTCTAGCTCCCTTCTTTGAAAGATGAAAAATAGAGGACCAGAGAGATGTAGTGATGTGATCATACAATCACAGCCCTCCAGGTCCCCAGAACCCTAGTTCAGGTTCAAGGTACTTTGTGGGTTATAACCCTTTCCAAATCTTCTCTCAGTAGCCCCACCCAATCTATTTGCTTTTAAGAGTGAGCCAGAAGACAACAGTCAAAGCAAAGGGAACTAATAAAAGAGCAGAATAATGAAAGGAGCATAGAGGGGCTGTGTGATGTAGTTGATAGAGAGTAGACCTAAGAGAGAAACTAGGTCCAAGTCCTGCCTCTGGCACATATGGACACTGTGACAACAGGCAAGTTCCTTGCCCTTTCAGGGCACATAGCAAATCTCCAAGACTAAAAGTTTCAGATAATCTGTATTGGTAGAGGAAGATCCTACTTAAGAGCTCCCCACATTGATTAAATCATGGTCTGGTAAAATAAAAATGATAAAAACAAAAAAAAAAATCAGAACTTCTTCCTGTTTCACACCTGGAGTTTACTTACCAAAAAATACATACATACTTAGTGAGAAGAGTGAACCTACATAGGTACCATAAATGGGACATAAACATGGGGAGAATGTTCATGGCCTGCACACCTCTGTAGCAGGTTACGTATGCAGAGATCATGTTTCTATGGCTCTTGCACAATGCTTCAGAGACTCTGATGTTTTCTACTTATGACCCCACTTTCTGCTAGACTTGTTCCACTGGACATTGCCCTTTATTCTAGTTGTTCTTCAGATATCTAACCATCTTCAGGGCTACCTAATACTTTTTCTACTCTTCAATGGTTTTTGTAGTTAATAAGCCTTCACTTGGCAGGGGAAGACATCTCCTTCAGTCAGTGATAATGAACTATTTCCCTTTCTCATCTAGTATGTACCAGAAATTGGCAAATACCCAGGAAAAGATCACATCTGCCCTACAAACTCTTCTCTCTTCTACTATTTTTTCTTTCTCTATTCAAGTTTCACATGACAATTGGTCAAAAATCCATTTTACTTCTTTTTTTAAAAAAATCATATACTCTAGCTTGGGGTTGGGGGGAAGCATGATCAGAACTTAACTTCCTTAAATGGAAAAGAAGGTAAAAGAAAACATGGTGAAAAAATTGCTTTCAACTCTCCTCATCTCTAACGCTCTCATTGTGTTATTTTGTTCTATGTTAATCACAAGGGCTGGGCTAATGGCACAAGAATGATAAGACTCTATCTTTATCTTGCAATTCCTAGCAACACATTATAGTCTTGTCTCTTTATACCATTAATGAGTGCCAAAACCTGAACCCAGATCTTCTGGTTCTACTATGCCACATGTCCCTCTGTAATGGTAATTTAAATGGGAAGATCTTTCCCAATCATTAATAGGCCCATGTGACCTGCTTAAGTCACCAGGAAGCCTAGGTCACATGAGTTTGAGTCACATGAAGCCTGTGGTGAGAAGAGTTTGCTGAAGGGTGGAACAGGAAGAGATGGAGCTGGAGCAGAGCTGAGAGGAAGTTAGTCATGAGAGCAGTCAGAGCTAGAAAGGATGCTGGCAGCTGGCTAGCATGAGTGAAAGAGCTTATTTGTGATTTGTTTAATGGAACTGGTTTGTGGGAAGCCTAGTAGGGGGAAGACTGGGGGATAGTGTTGTCCTCTGCCTTGTTATTGTGTATAGATTTTTATTACTATGATGGATTTGACTTTCTGGTATTGGGACTTGGCTGTCTGGTATCTGAATAAATGTTTTGGTTCTGTCTTCCATGTGGAGAGTCTGTTGTATTTTGTGATTCAGGATCACGTTGGGATATTCATGGCCACCTTAGGTGCTGTGAATGTTGTGTTGGTGCTATACCCTCTAACCAGAAATCCCTCATATGGTACAGGAAGTAGATAGAGCTGCCTAGAACTATGACACAAAATGCCCTATAATTGTTGAGGACTCTAATTAACCTCTGAAGCATACTGGAAGATATTCCCTGATTGAAAACTCAATGAAAGAAAAATAAAACTTCTCAATCCTCTTTTTTAACAAGAATGAATAACTCCCTTCTCTCTCCCCCTCCCCCAAACCTGAGGTCTTCCACTGGAGATCCTTCTATTCTAAAGTCTTCTTATTTTCTGGTTTTATCGTCTCTTTCTGGAATTTACTTCTTTGGTGGTAGAACTTGGTGTTGAAAGCTTTGGCTTTTTCCTTTCAGATATTGGGTACCAGCCTATTTTCACCTATTTTTACTTCTTCAAAAAATGGGCCAAAAAAGTAAATATCACAGAAACACTTCAGCATGTCAAAGATAAGCTTCACATCATATCATGTCACTTCATATCACACTTTTTCCTAGATTTTGCTGATAAGAGCTAACTTCAAATATACTTCAAATTTGCTTGGGTCAATTAAAAACCTTGTACATGTATTTGAGGGCAAATGTTGATGCATATACACAGCTGAGAAGAACATTGTTAATGCTGATGGAAGAAGAGGGAGGAGGAAAAGAACAGCAAGAAAATAAAATGATGTTAGGAGAGTTGAATATTTTTAAGCCATGAAAGCTAGGATTATTTTTCTCCTGAAAAGAATCTCTCTAACACACTCTCAAGATCCACTTAGCATGGGGCTTTGTAAGACAGCAGATGATGCTTGGTGAAAGTTAAGAAAACTTCAATTATTAGGGCTCCAATGTTCCTCTCCTCCCCCTGTTAGATATCTCTTTTTAAAATGAACTGGTGAAATATTGTACTACAGAAAACCTTCCTGGCTCATGGTTATGTGGATCCGTTGATTATACTTCCTTGGCAATCAATTGAAGTTCACTTGACCTGGCCTCACCTTGTGATGAAAGGCTCTCTGCAGGGGGGCCCACTTGGAATGATTGTGCAGACTCATGTTCCTGTGCTAGGTGAACAATAATGCCTCAGCATTTCTACATGTGAGGTTTATTATAGTATTACTGAAAACAAGTTCAGCCTAACAACAGAACATTCAGTGCCCAAAGGCCAATTTTCTCAGCATTGCCCATAATATTTCAGGTGTTACAAAGATGGAGAGTCTGTGAGTGGGTGATCACATTCTACATGAACTTCAGAACACAGCTCATTAGGAAACGGAGCACAAAGTAAGCAGTGAAAATGAACCAGTAATTTTCAAAAAAATAATGAAGAATAAATGTTCTGAATGAGAGGTGGGAAACCCATGGTCATGATCATGGCTTAATTTCATAATTACAGCTGTATAAATTTCAGCTACAAGAAACTTGTCAGGGGCTTAGGAAACTGTTGAGATGATTGCTACACATAAGCCCTGAGACTACTTCTTGACTCTCCTAAATACAGTTAGCTACATCTAGGTGATATTTTGGACTGAACATTGGAAAAACAATGAGCCTTGAAATTCAGCCTTGGAAACCCAATAGCTGTGTGACCCTGGGTAGTCACTTAAGCTAAGTCTACCTCACTTTCCTCATTTGTAAAATAGGGATAATAATCATGCCTACCTCCCAGTGTTGTTACGAGGGTAGAATGAGATCATATTTATGAAGCACTTTGCAAACTTGAAGTACTGTATAAATGCTAGCTATTATTAAATATTACCCTTGGAATTACAAATACCACGTGCCCATAGGAGCCATATCTGCAATGGTAGGAGATGGGGAGGTAATCTTTCATGGGAGGGCTGTCTCCATTTTTCACTTTCAGCCTCATAATATTCCAAGCTCCTGACAAGACTTTGCACATATTATCATATTTAATCTTCACAGCAATTCTGTAAGGTAAGTAATCCTATGAGTGTGGGCTGAAGTTTGTTCTACTTGGCATCAGAGGGCAGAACTGGTAGCGATGGTTGGAAATTTCACAGAGAAAAATTGAGATTTACTATTCAAATATAGGTCACTGAAGTCCCTTGCAATTCTAAAATTCTGTGATTCTGTAGTGTAAATATTTTTGCACACACACACATATATAATATATAATATATGTATATATGTATATATATTATATATGTGTATATAAAGAAAATCAAGATTCAGAGACTTGTCTAAGGCCATAAATTTAGTGGTATTGAGGATTCAAACCTACTTGTTCTAACTAAAGGGCAGACCTCTCTCTTTCCACTACATTATGCCTTGTAAATGACTCCAAAGTACATAAACACATGAATATGTGTGCAAACATGTCTTAGGGGGTCTGTCTTGGGAAAATAAAAGATGAGGGCATATTTTAGGAAACTCTCAATTCTCTGGCTTATTGCCTGACCAATATGGAATCTGAACTGTGCCACTACTCCATGAATAGCCACCATTTTCCATTTTAAACACTCAGGTACACA
Source organism: Notamacropus eugenii (assembly GCF_028372415.1). NCBI lineage: Eukaryota > Metazoa > Chordata > Mammalia > Diprotodontia > Macropodidae > Notamacropus > Notamacropus eugenii. The sequence continues at coordinate 171,111,636 of NC_092872.1, forward strand.
AGGCTCCAAACATAGATCAATTAAATTTACACATCAGTGGATACCTAACGTAATAAAATCCGATCTCATAAAGAAAAATCCCCTGCCCTGGGGGGGAAACCCAACTAAGTTTTACAGGTTGTTACAAAAAAATCAAAGTCACAGCATGTTCTTCCTATCATTGCTCCCACTCATTTTTGCTAACTGTTGCTTTTCCCCCAGAAGATTTGGCCAGGTGTTGGTTGTTGCTAAATTATCACCCTTTGCTCAATGTCTCCTCTAATTCCTGTCACCTCTGTGCAGGTAGTAGTTACTCTTCATAGGCACTGCTCATTGCCCTCTGCACTGGTAGCTCTGGTCTGATTGTATCTACATGTCCTATAATTTGGTTCCTTTGCAGAAAACATTCATCACTTTTTCCAAGGCACTAGCTCCTGAGTCTCTCTCATATGTACAAAAAGACCACTAGGCATTTATTCCAAAGGCAAGTGGGTCTTTATTTTCAACTCCATGCCAGATTATGATAAGTTAGATTCCCCCTGTCTATCTCAGCCCTTGGGCAGTGAACCTCCCTATATGTCTTGGTATGTAGATGGGCATCTCCAATGTCTCCCTACGTGTATTAGTTTTCCCCATCCTCCTCTGGGGCAAATGGCTTAGGTTATTGACATTATACTGAGGCTACTTTGTGAAAGAACTCCAAAAGGGAAGGAAAAAGCAAGCTGGTTAATCACATATGTTTTAGGTTAATCAAAGCAAGCTAAACGAGGACAAAATTTTTAATTAGAAAATGCCTTTGATATGCCAAAGCCTGCTTTCCTTCCTTCCTTCCTTTCTTCCTTCCTTCCTTCCTTCCTTCCTTCCTTCCTTCCTTCCTTCCTTCCTTCCTTCCTTCCTTCCTTCCTTCCTTCCTCACAATCATTCTCCTCCTCTATAAGTAATAGTAGGCAGCTTTAGACTGGTATAGTATACCTACAAGAAAATAGCCAAAGCTTTTATCACCAAATTAGTGACAGCAGAAAAAAGTCCTAAAAAGAGGTGATGAAATCAAAAGAGATGGAGACCTTTAGCAGAAGAATCTCTGCTGGGAGATTCAGTGTGTGTGTGTGTGTATGTGTGTGTGTGCGTGTGTGTTCATAAAAGGAAACAAGAAATATTGATCTTAAATAAATGTCTGGGCTGAGGAAGGTACAGAATTTATATCACAGTGCACATCAACCAAAAGAAGTCATTCAAGGTCACATTATAAAGCCATTTAGGAGAGAACCAGATTAAATACTTCTCAAATGCTTTTCACAGACTTTGAGTATGATTGGAGTTCTTAGCTTTCTCTGTCTCTGTCTCTCCCTCTCTGTCTCTATCTTATCCCCGTGCCTCTGTCTTTGTCTCTCTGTCTCTCTGTCAGTCTCTCTCTCACATATGCACAATGGAACTGAATTATACTTTTGATTTGTTTTTGTATGTTCCTTGCTTTGAATTTCAAATTTCAGAACTTGATTCTTCTGTACATTCTTTCCTCAGAAAATAATTTTTTAAAACTTTTATGAGGTATTAAAGTATTGAAGCAGTGCATAATTTATTTCCTCCTCTGTCACATCCTCCTTAAGCCTGCTGTGTATCAGTAGGCTTTGATAGAAAAATAGTTCAGCCCTGTAACTTATCCTAAAGCAACGGTCAAGTTAATGCATAAGTTATATTCAGTATCATAAATATAAACTGGTTAAGTTAATCAGAAATTTTTCGTAAACATGGGAGTTTAAAACTACTCTTGGCATATGAGCTGATCCTTCCACCCCCACACACCCCAGTCAAAATAAGACCTCAGACCAACTTCTTCCCATCGAAGGCTGACAAATGAACAGCAGCTGTGGCTCAGCCAGGTGTGAAGTGAGTTGCCAACAACAGGGAGCGAATATGCTCCCAAAGCCTGCTGTGTTAACATTTCAAGTAAAACCTATGCTTCCCAGAAAACCTGGTATGTTTTTAGTTCTTCCCCCACTTCCCTCCTCCCAAGTTTTTTAAAGTTAATGTAGCCATCTGGGGTTGAACTCAAAGGTATCTTCATTTCTGAAGGGCTATGATTCTGCCATTATTGCAAATGGGAAACTGGGAGTTACTGCAAGCAGGAAGATGGGAATTTGGATTTGTGGTACCCCTGGAATGCTCAGCCTGGGCTCAGATGACAGCTAATAAATGAATCTGTGCTAAGGCATTAATATTACTCTGCTTTTAGAGTAAGTTTTTCTGTAGGAAAAAGCAGTAACAAATGGGCAAGATTCTATGTGCTTTGTCAGACTGTTTTTCAGGGTCAGGACTATTGACCTAGGTATAGGCAGGGAGAGGAGGACCTCAGCTGGGTATATTTTAAAACATTTGCTTAAATATATTCTTCAGATGGCAGTAGTCCATCCAGGTTGGAATTGAATTTCCTGACTAATTTATCCCCGAATCAACTTAGCGACATGGATGATACCAGCAGGATTCCTAGTATAGACAATATGTTGATAAGTGAGTGATAAGGACTCAAGCTATGAGTCCACTGGTTCAGGAAGGCATGCAAGTGTTTATTGGTAAGGTACATGGAAATCCATGTTCAGTAGACACAAGACATTTGTTGCTCTGAAATCAGAATAGAGTAAGTATGCACTTAGTTCACCACTCTTTGGTCTGAAAGGATCATCCTTAAAAATTAGAGTCAAGCCAACATTTCATTGAATGTCTATGATAAGAGTGTGATATTCATATATAGGAAATTAGCACAGATATACAAAACTTAAGTCATTCTCCATTGGACATATGATCAAAGGATATGAATCAATAATTCTTAAAAGAATTTCAAGCCATTGAAAATCATGTGAAAGATTTCTCCAAATCACTAATAATAAGAGCAATGAAAACAAATCTTGAATGTCACACTCAGAAAACTGGTGAAGACTGTGAAAGATAGAGATATCAGTATGGGAGGGCTTATGGTAGTATACATATGGTGGAACTTTGAATTAGTCTAACCATTCCATAAAGCAATTTGAAATTATGCTTAAAAAAAAAGAAAAAGAAGGAAAGAAATTTATGTTCTTTGAACCAGAGATTCCATTGCTAGGTGTACACTCAAAGGAGGTCAAAGGAGATGGAAAGGTCCCATGCATACCAATATATTCACTTCTTATGATAGTAAAGAACTGGTAGTGAAAAGGCCCTATAAACTCTAGTATATGAATGTAATAAAATGTTGTTGAGCTATAAGAAATAACAAATACTGAGAATTCAGAAAATTCAAAGTATTGTTGAACTGTTTTTTCAAAATTTAATCTTTGTGGGGGGAGGAGCCAAGATGGCGGAGTAGAAAGGCACACATATGCTAGCTCCGAACCCACAGCCCATAAAATATCTGTAAAGAAGAACTCCCAACAAATTCTGGAGCAGCAGAAGCCACAGAACAACAGAGCGGATGAGATTTCTGTTCCAGAGAGCCCTGAAAACCTGACACGAAATTTCCGTCGTGCCCTGGACCCAGAGCGGAGCCCAGCCCAGCCTTGGCCGGCGCTGAGGGGAGCAGATCCAAGCAGGCTTCAGGGACAGAATCTCTGGCAGCCGTGCAGGTCCCTCCACCCACAGGTGGCGGGGGTCGGTGAGAGAGTCTTTTTGGGTGGCCGACAGGGGAGTGGAGTGTCCCCGTGGCTCGGGCTCCCTCGGGAGGCAGCAGTGGGGGGGGGGGGGTGGTGGACAGGAGCTCCCCAAGCATGCAGGAGCCCAGATCCATTGTTGAAGGTCTCCCCATAAACCTCCTGAGGGAACTGAGCCCCGTGAGGCCACTCTGCCCTCACCTGAGCACCTGAACTTAATCTCACACTGAATAGCAGCCCTGCCCCCACCCAAAGCCCTGAGGCTGGGGAGCTGCATTTGAATCTCAGACCCCAAGCACTGGCTGGGCAGATCTGGAGGTGAGGTGGGGGTGGAAAGAAAACTCAGAAGTCAAGTCACTGGCTGGGAAAATGCCCAGAAAAGGGAAAAAAAATAAGACTATAGAAGGCTACTATCTTGGTGAACAGACATCTCCTCCCTTCCTTTCTGATGAAGAAGAACAATGCTTACCATCAGGGAAAGACACAGAAGTCAAGGCTTCTGTATCCCACACATCCAAAATAAATATACCATGGGTTCAGGCCATGGAAGAGCTCAAAAAGGATTTTGAAAATCAAGTTAGAGAGGTAGAGGAAAAACTGGGAAGAGAAATGAGAGAGATGAAAGAAAAGCATGAAAAGCTGGTCCACACCTTGCTGAAGGAGACCCAAAAAAATGCTGAAGAAAATAACACCTTGAAAAAATAGGCTAACTCAATTGGCAAAAGAGGTTCAAAAAGCCAATGAAGAGAAGAATGCTTTCAAAAGCAGAATTAGCCAAATGGAAAAGGAGGTTCAAAAGCTCACTGAAGAAAATAGTTCTTTCAAAATTAGAATGGAAGAGATGGAGACTAATGACTTTATGAGAAACCAAGAAATCACAAAACAAAACCAAAAGAATGAAAAAATGGAAGATAATGTGAAATATCTTATTGGAAAAACAACTGACCTGGAAAATAGATCCAGGAGAGACAATTTAAAAATTATGGGCCTACCTGAAAGCCATGATCAAAAAAAGAGCCTAGACATCATCTTTCATGAAATTATCAAGGAAAACTGCCTTGAGATTCTAGAACCAGAGGGCAAAATAAGTATTCAAGAAATCCACCAGTCACCTCCTGAAAGAGATCCAAAAAGAGAAACTCCTAGGAACATTGTGGCCAAATTCCAGAGTTGCCTGGTCAAGGAGAAAATATTGCAAGCAGCTAGAAAGAAACAATTCAAGTATTGTGGAAATACAATCAGGATAACACAAGATCTAGCAGCTTCTACATTAAGGGATCAAAGGGCATGGAATAGGATATTTCAGAAGTCAAAGGAATTAGGAGTAAAACCAAGAATCACCTACCCAGCAAAACTGAGTATAATACTTCAGGAGAAAAAAATGGTCTTTCAATGAAATTGGGGACTTTCAAGCATTCTTGATGGAAAGACCAGAGCTGAAAAGAAAATTTGACTTTCAAACACAAGAATGAAGAGAAGCATGAAAAGGTAAACAGCAAAGAGAAGTCATAAGGGACTTACTAAAGTTGAACTATTTACATTCCTACATGGAAAGACAATATTTGTAACTCTTGAAACTTTTCAGTATCTGGGTAGTTGGTGGGATTACACACACACACACGCACACACACATAGAGACAGAGAGCACAGAGTGAATTGAATAGGATGGGATCATATCTTAAAAAAATGAAATTAAGTGGTGAGAGAGAAATATATCGGGAGGAGAAAGGGAGAACTGGAATGGGGTAAATTATCTCTCATAAAAGAGGCAAGCAAAAGACTTTTTAGTGGAGGGAAAAAGAAGGGAGGTGAGAGAAAAACATGAAGTTTACTCTCATCACATTCCACTAAAGGAAAGAATAAAATGCACAGTCATTTTGGTATGAAAACCTATCTTACAATACAGGAAAGTGGGGGATAAAGGGATAAACAGGGTGGGGGGGGACAATGGAAGGGAGGGCAATGGGAGGAGGGAGCAATTTGAAGTCAACCCTCTTGGGGAGGGACAGGATCAAAAGAGAGAATAGAAGCAATGGGGGGGCAGGATAGGATGAAGGGAAATATAGTTAGTCTTACACAACACAACTATTATGAAAGTCATTTGCAAAACTACACAGATATGTCCCATATTGAATTGCTTGCCTTCCAAAGGGAATAGGTGGGGAGAGAGGGATGAAGAGAAGTTGGAACTCAAAGTATTAGGAACAGATGTCGAGTACTGTTCTTGCTACTAGGAAATAAGAAATACAGGTAAAGGGGTATAGAAAGTTATCTTGCCCTACGGGACAAAAGAGAAGATGAGGATAAGGGAAGGGAGGGACGACAAAAGAGAGGGCACATTGGTGATAGGGGCAATTAGAATGCTTGGTGTTTGGGGGTGGGGGGAGGGGACAAATGGGGAGAAAATTTGGAACCCAAAATTTTGTGAAAATTAATGTTAAAAGTTAAATAAATTAATAAAAAAAATTAATCTTTGTTACAAATGATGGCTTGACAGACAGGGGAAAGACATATTCAGAAATGACGGTAATTTGGAAAGAAGGTATCAATAAAAATGAAAATTTTAAAATGACAAATCAAATCAAATAAATAGTAATTTTCCTTTTTGTTTTTGAAAGAGTCAATCCTATTCCAACTTTGGTACTTTCTACCTGTGTGACTTTGGACAAGTCAGTTAAACTCCCTGGGCCTCAGTTTCCCTATCTGCAAGATGAGGACATAGAGATAGAGCTGGAAGTGACCTCAAGGAGTGTTTAGTCTAAACTCTTCACTTAAGAGGTAAAGAAACTGAAGCTGAGGCAGTGAATGACTTGCCCAAGATCACATAGCAGAAACACTTGAGGTGGGAGGTGATCCCAAACTCTTTGATTACAAAGTCAATCTTCTTTCCACTGTACTATATGACCTCCCAAAATTCTCTTTATGTCCTAAATCTATGAGTCTATGACCTCTGATCTGGCTCCCCTGTGTTATAGGGGGAAATCATTTCCTGGGAGTGAGGTGGGAGGATGAGGAATGAGGAATGGAATGTCTTCTGAAAGGTCTTAGGTTTCTCTCAGGAAATTCAAATACCTCCTTGTTTTAGTTGGAAATGCCTCCTAATGATAATAACATTTTCCCTCCTTGGAATTTTCTTCCTTGGGTGTCTCCCCTTGTGCCAGGGGAGTCCATTGAGTGGCTCTAAAGGCAGTAACAAAGGTGTGAATCCACTATAAGGCTGGTAGGTTCCTCCCTGGGTGTGTCAGCAGCTTCTGGCCTCCAGGTTGTACTTTTATAAATTACCACTACATTAAATAAGAAGGAATCCTACCATCCTGAAATAATGCATCTCCCCAAGTGTCTAGTTTATGACCCTCAGGCATTAACTCAAATGGCAGGATTTAGCCCTGAGTTAATAAGTTGACCCTAAAACTCTCTATCACCAAAATCCATGTTCTTTTTCACCCTGAGAATACAACTAATAAACTCCAAAAAGAGCTGCAAATAATGTACGGCATAAATTATTGGAATATTCAAACCCACAGAAGTTCATAAATTCATCCAGTTTTGCTTGTGAACAATGGAAAATAGTTTGGAGTAAATGCAGTATGTATTTCTATTCCCACAACAGGTAAAATTAATTGCCATCAACACACACAGAAGACTTTCAGTCAGGCATGAAATACAGCAAAAGATAAAATATTGGAATCTTAATGTCAACCTGAGGAATAATCATCACAATGGAGTGGCCTCTCTGCTGATGCATTGTCACAGTCTATTATCCATTATGGGGCAGCTCTTAGCAGTGAAGGCCTTTAAATTGGGCAGAGAAGACTGTGCACAGTGTGACTTGAGGTGTGGTAAGAAGGCTCCATGCCTCCAAATTATCTCTGCCACTCTCGTGCTACTGTGCTGACAATTCCCTCATTAGAGATTCATTTCTTTTGGCTAAACAAATGATAATCTCTTCAAAAATGCAAATAGTGCCAAGGTGTCAAGGTCAGCATTTGGCATTCTGACATAACAAAAATGATGATCACTCATACATGTGCCACTTCAGGACTTAAAAGGAGAGATCATTTGTGCTGATGAAAGGCAGGTATGACCCCCAAACAGCAGCAGCAGGAACGGCAGTATAATTACGCAATGAAAGGTGTCCTCAGTGATGATTATTGTCATGGAGGTGTCCAGTTTCCCAGCTTGTTGCGTTTCTCTAGTACTTGAAAAGTGAGTGTTGGACTCTTTGTAGAAGTGTTTGCCAATGAAATCATGTGTCTAACAGGCTTCTGCCTTTGCATTCCATCATACCCTGCCCTGCATTTCCTAATGTGTGAATTTGTCTGGGAATTGGCACTCCACTCTGGGTTCTGGATGTATCTGTCTTATCTGTGGTCCTAGATGGTCATGATTCTCTAACAATCCTTATAAGAGAGTTCACTTACCTCTCCATGCTGTCAAGTTAAGTCAGTCATCGTATTGGCCTCATTGGATCCTGAGATCACAGGTAGATGAAGCTTGCAACCAATGCAAGGTTAGCCAGAACTCAAGACAGTGAGTCAATTAAATTACTAGGCTTTTATGTGAATTCATTTTTTAAATCATTTTCCTTCATGAGGGAGGTGAGGGTAGAGTACATGCAGTATATGACATGGAGGATAGTTGGCCTATTCCATTACCTACCTGATATGTTTGTCAAGAGTTGGCCCTACCTCTTATCCAGGGGGTAGGGGTGTGGATACCTTGGTACAATGTCATAACCCTAGAATTGATTGTTTTCTTCCATTGTTACCTTCATTTCTTACAATACGCTATCTGATTAGTTTCTATGCCTGCATGTTCTGGTGTGCTCTTTGATCTCTTCCCAAAGATTCCTTTATAAAGTCTTCCTTGATCTCTTCTTGCCCCTCTTCCACCACCATCCAGAAGTCCTTGAAACTCTCATAGTCCTTTATTTATCCTATAACTATTTGATTTCCAGTCTTCTCTTCCCTACTATGCCCAGTAAAGGCAGGGATTCTGTATTATTCAGAATAGTAAAACCAGTTTTGGTTGCTTGCCTACTAAATATTTGATATGGTCATGAATGAATGAACTGTAATTTGTCCAAATGCCAGCTACTTCATGTATGATGGGGGGAGAGTAGCATTAAGAGGAGAGGTCTGAAGAAGGGAATACTTCGGGGCAGGTAAATGGCCATCAGAGATAACTTTCTATTAAAGAAAAGCAACATATTTCTCTAAGAATTTCTGGCCTTGACACTTAAGATCGTACAGCAAAGATGGACCTTTGTAACAGCAAGGATTCCCACCATACATAGGAGGGCCTGCTGTACAGGTTTATAGATCTGCTTTTCTTAAAGGAAAGCAACTTTTGAGGGGTCAACAACCTACTTTAATCAAGTACATATATCATTCACTTAGTTCAGGGGAAAAAGTTAGCTCTCTGAAGTTCAGAGAAAATACAGAGAAGATCAACACAGGGCTTCCAACTGTCTGACCATTGGCAATACATACATCACAGATCAACAGACAGATCCAACTATCTGACCATACATACATAGTTAACAGAGAGAGAAGCAGCAACATCTGGGTTTTCAAAGCTGAGGGGCTCCTTAGCTGCTACCCAGAATCTCATCTGGTTAAACAAACACTTCCAATGAGTAAGCCCCCAAACAAAACCTCACCTCACAGTATATGTACACTTTTCAGAGCCAAAGGGCATCACAACTCTTGACAACCAGTGCCTCACTAGAAATTAACAAAAGGTGTGGGTCTTCCTACAAAACAAATTTCCCCTAATCAAGCTTCCCTTACTGGGCAGGCCCATTAACGGGTGGAGAAGATCTTTAACTCTTTTTAACGTAATTAACAATACAATCTTTGATGTAGAACATGACTTTTCTGATATATAGACTGGTAAATAGTTCTCTCAAACCAACTTCTGTTTTTGAAACTGAGGGTGAGATGCATGGGGGCATTAATATCTCAATGAGGTTATTATTCCCTTGTGTTTTAGAACTTAGTTTCATCATGGTTTAAGAAGGGTATATGATATATAGAGATAGCACTTATCTTAGACAGAGACCTAGATTTGAAATCAAGATCTGGAATAGCACTTGATTAGAGACATAGGCTTTTGAGGAGAGCAAGCAACTAAAAAAGAAGACAGTGATGGCTTTCAGGATCCCAGGAGTCTAAGAGTATACTTGAGATCCCACAGGGCAAGAAGAGGAGGTGTCCAAAGCTGTGAGGAAATAGTGATATTGACTGGAAACTGCGGGAGCTTCCATTAGTAAAGTTTCCGATCTCTTACTCCAACTGCAGAAAGTGCTTCCTTTGCCCAAACCTTCACTATCAGAGTTATGAGACTCTGCAAGACAGTGAGACTCCTATGTGGACAGTACAATAGATATGAAATTAGAGGTCCACACATTTGGTCCAAATCCCCACTTTGATACTCATTATCTGTGTCACCTAGGACAAGCCAATTAGCCCCTGGACTTACATTTCCTCATCTGTAAAATAAAGAAGTTGACTGATGGCCTTTTGGGTGCTTATTAATTTCTTTTCATAACTGTATTTTTGTCTCAAGTAAATCTTTATTTATTTACATACAAATCTTGGCCTGAGTTTGTTAGCATGGTGACCCTTGTGTCCCTGGATCTGAGTTTGCGTAGGAAGTTCCCAGGATTAGTTCTTGGTTGAAGGTGGTGATTTATTAAAAAGAATCTCCAAGATTTGAACCTAGGGCTATGTGATTAGAGGGTTGTTTTGGAGCAAAAGCCATAGATTCATTATGATTGAAGATAATATTTACTCAGTGTGACCAGTGTGTTCAAGGAGATCCATGTTTGTGACATTATCATGCAGGTTATTCAGATGTATTGTTGGTAAATGTTAATAAACCCTAATTTCAATGAGAGAATTTAAGGAACTCTATTGACCCCCATTCCCATCCTTGGACAGGACTGGGGTCAAGCTTTGGCAGGGACTCCGTGATGCTCCATGGGCTTATAGATGCTTTTTCCCAGTTCCTCACACCAATCCTGAGAGGTAGGTGCCATGATTATCCCTATTTTACAGATGAGTAAGCTTAGGCAAACAGAGATTAAGTGACTTGCCCAAAGTCAGACATGTGGTAAGTGTCTGAGATAAAGGTCTTCCCAGCTTCAGACTTACTGCCTCATCCAGCTGCCCCTAGTGAGGCAAGCAGGAGAGCAAGGAGCTTAAGCAAGCACACAATCAAGCTGAGGATTGTAGATGGGGAGACAGACCTTGGAGATGAAAGAGATAAGCATCAGTGTTGCTGAAGGAGGAAGCTCATCTCAGAGCTAGTAAAAGTTGAGGAACTGAGTGGGTTTGAGGCAATACTGATTGTCTAGAGTGGAGACCAGATAAGAGACGTAAATAGCCAAGATTTCACTGAGAGAGAGAGACGTGGCTAAGACTCATTGGAGTATTAGATTTAGTTCTGGGTGCCACATATAAATATATACGTATATAAATATATGTATATATTATAATTAAATATAATATAGTATAGTTTTAATTAAATTTAATTATAACTAAATTAAATATAATACAGTATAGTATAATATAATAAATATAATATAACTTGGTACCACACAATATAATATAATATATAATATAACATAGTATAATCTAATTGATATTAAATATACATATGTAAATATATATTATATCTATCTATCTATCTATCTATCTATCTATCTATCTATCTATCTATCTATCTATCTATCTATCTATCTATAGTAGTTGTAGTCCTTTGTATTCATGGTCAGACTTAGCTCATTCTTGTTTTAGTAAAGACTCAGGATACTGTCACTAAAAGGCTTTGTGACTGCAAAATCACAGGATGTTAGAGTTGAAAAGAATTTCAATACCTATGTCACCAGAGTCGTTCATCCTTCATTACTTTTCATCGTCTGAATATGTCAAAAAAAATCTAAATTGGTCCATGGTATCCTTGTATCTATACAGACATATATTTGTATTTCTAAATGCACACATATGTGTACTTATATACATATGCATACCTACACACATATATATATATATACATATATATGTATATGTGTCCTTTTGGAATCCTTTTTACCTTATAAGAATCATTTGTGCATCTACATTTTAAAGTTGATTCTTGAGAGTTTCCCACACTTTTTAGAGCAACTTTCTCTGTCTAACTTTCAGCAAGAAGATCTTACCTGTTCTGAAACCGTTGAAATTTGCTTTCCTGATGTATAGGATTCCTTTCAGTAATATTTCATCTTTCTTCCTTCTCTATCAATAATTCAAGGACAAAGTGGTAGCTTTTCCCTATATTTCTCCTCTTCCCATCATTCTACTTCATTAATCATTTGTCCTCAAAATCACAGAATTTGAGAGTTGGAAGAAACCTCAGTGTCCATCTAGTTTAATGCATACATGAAAGGAATCCCCACTGTCTCTTTTTGGTCTGAATCAGAAGGTTAGAAAGGTAGTCTATTTAATTAACCTGATGCCACCTAGCAGAGAACATAACTCTAAAGGGAGGGGATTTAGAACAAATTGGTTTTGATAGAAAAGAAGAGATAAGGAAAGGTCCAATGCATGCTGGCCATTCATTTAATCGACTTTTATTGAACTTATCACTTGTGAAAACAGTGTGCTAGGTAGGTGCTTCAGGAGCTTGGTAACAAAAATAAAGCACACAGTCCCTGTTCCCCATCTAGGAGGGGAGATAAGATGTACGCAAATCAATACATTATAAGGTTGCATATACTAAGTTCTATACACGTAATGCAAAGAATATGCTACAGACATTCAGAATTGGGAGAAAAAGCATCTAGTAGGGAAAATCTGGGAAGGCTTCCCAAGGAGGTTGCATTTTGAACTGCATCTTGAATGATGGGTAGGATTTCAAAAGGCAGAAATGATAGGTGGGGAAGGGCTTTCCAGGTTCCAGATCTACAACACACCCTTTATGTGCACAATACTGTTTTAGATGTTGAAAAACAGATCAATTGAAGACATAAATAATGAACAGTGCATACTCAGTTTAATTGGAGTACTAAATACAGATAGGGGATTGTGTTATGGTTGTTGGGGTTTGTCCTTTATCCTCAAAGAGGACCACAGCATCAGGAAGATGATGCCATGACTTGTAAATGAATTGGTTTTTAAGTGAGGGAGGGCTGTGCAAAGTCACCAGTGTCACTTTCTTCTGTGGAGCCACTGGGTCCAGTGACCGGATATAGAAGAGGCTAAGTGGAGATGGCCCAGGATAGGGAGACCTTAGCCTTTTTAAGCTGAGAGAAAGAGAGAAGATAGTGAAGAAAGATTAGGACCGGATGGCAGAGGCCTTGAATTATGGGGTGAGGAGTTGAGGTCGAGGAGAGTTGGAAGAACTGGGGACTCACAGCAGCATAAATACCTTCTTTCCTCCCTTTCTCCCTTCCTTCCTTCCTTCTGTCCTTGCCAAAACCTTAAACCCAGTGCACTCTGAAGCCCACACGTTGCACAATAGGTCCCTGCCCAGACTCCACTTGAGGGCACTTTTTTGGAAACTCCTGGCTTCAGAACGATTATCAATAGTGACTGTTACTCTTTCCCTCCCAGCTCCATTTACTTATTTTTTTTTTCTTTCTTTGACTCATTAAAGAGGACATTCCCTGTTGATTTCTTAAAGAGGCCTAGTCACTGAATGGGTATTAACTTACTCTAAGTGAGTACCTGAATAGGCCAAGGTCTCCCAGTGCATCCTGGGTCATCTCCAGTCATCCTGATGAATATCTGGTCACTGGACCCAGATGGCTCTGGAGGAGAAGTGAGGCTGGTGACCTGCACAGCCCTCCTTCATTCAAAACAAAGTCAAGCGCAAGTCATGTCATCATTTCTCTGGTGGCATGGTCTTCTTCAGCAACGAGGGACAAACAGACAGAAATAGCCTGAAGGAGAGAAGACTAACAAAAGGAAGTAAGTGTTTTCTGAATAGCTATGTTGCCTGTTATAGAGTTTTACTTAAGAACACTACCCAGAGATTTCAAAATCCCTGATTTGGGCCTGTTGTAATTTGACTGGTTAGAGGCCAGTTAGGACAGTATACAAAATTGACTTCATTTTGGGGTTGGCCTTAGGAACTCTGTGCCCTTTGAAGGAAACTGTGTTTTGCATGGAATGCAGTAAGGAATAAGGTATATAGTATTGAAAACCAACCTTGAAATTGGGTGAGATTTTTCATCTAGCTCATCCCAAGGTAATCACTTTATGGAAACCTGTCTTCTCAGTATGAACCTCAGTGCAATCTCTAGGTTCTGCAGAACTGTATTTGGAAAAGTATGCCCTAGAATTATAATCACCTGCATTTCAATCAGCTAGCCTCCTATGGCACCTCAATGAGCTCAGACTGCCTTGTTGCAATTCCCCACTCCTTTCCCTTTGTCCTCAGTGTTCTACATCAGTCAAACTTCATTTCCCTATCCTATTGCCAAAGGCTGCCAGTGTATAGCAAAATAAAAACTCAATATCAAACATAATGGAAAAGAAAACAAAGGGAAAGTTAGCAAGGTATCCTCCTTAGGGTCTCCTTCTCGTAGGCCAACATATTTCTTTGTTTTAAGAGACATTTAGATTCTAGGGTCCCAATAATTACACAATCTCTACTGTACTAATGTTGGCCTGATTAACCTTAAAATGCAAGCCATAAGAAAAAACCAAGGGATCTTCAGCCCATGATACTATTTCAGCTATGTTGTAGTGGAAAGGACCCTAGATATGGAGTCAAGAAGATGTTGAATCCTAGTTCCTAGTTCAATTTCTTAATAGTTGTGTGACTCTGAATAAGTCATTTATCTCTCTGAGCCTCAGTTTCACCCATCTGTAAAATGAAGAGACTGGATACAATTATCCCTGAGGTTCCTTTCAGCTCTCAAGTCAATTATTTGTGACTCAATGAAGTCCCTTTTATTTGTGGAATAAAAACTAAACTTTTTTCAGACAAAGAAATTAAGGCTGTCTATAATAACATGAAAAATGCTCTAAATCACTATTGATTAGAGAAATACAAATTAAAACAACTCTGAGGTGCCACTTCACATCTATCAGATTGGCTAATAAGACAAAAAAAAGAAAATGTTGGATGTTGGAGAGAATGTGGGAAAACTGGGACAATAATACAATGTTGGTGGAGTTGTGAACTGATCCAACCATTCTGACAAGCAATTTGGAGCTATGCTCAAAGGGCTATAAAACTGTGCATACCCTTTGCTAGATTTATATTCCAAAGACATACTAGAAAAAGGGGAGGAAAGGATCTATTTGTACACAAGTAGTTATAGCAGTTCTTTTTACAGTGACTAAAAATTGGAAAGCAAAGGGATGCTCATCAACTGGGGAATATCTAAACAAGTTGTAGCATATGATTGTAATGGAATTTTATTGCGCTATAAGAAATGACAAGTAGGATGATTTCAGAAAAACCTGGAAAGATTTACATGAACTGATGCATAGTGGAGTGAATAGAACTGGGAGAACATATACTATAACAATAATATTGTTCAATGAAGAACTGTGAAAGACAGGTATTCTCAGCAATACGATGTAAGACAATTCAAAAGGACAAATGATGAAGCATACCATTCACCTCTAGAGAAAATACTGTTATTGTTTGAATACAGGCTGTAGCCTGGTATTTTTCACTTTCATTTTTTTGAGCCTTTTTGTACAAAATGACTAATTTGGAAATGTTTTACATAGTAGCACATGTATAACCTATATCTGACTGCTCACTGTCTCAGGGAGAAGGGAGGGGTGGTGAGGAGGAAGAGATAGAATTTGGAACTCAAAATTTTAAATAAATATTTTTTTTTTAAAGACTATACTTCTCATACTCCTCTTTGATATGATCCCAATTTCTAGAGGAGATTAGTGTGTTGAAAAGGGCCTAGACTGGGACAAAGGAGACTCAGATTCTAATCCCAGCCCCATCATTGAATGACTCTTAGATAAATCATGTCATTTCTATGGGCCTTAATTTCCTCACCTATAAAATGCAAGGATTGAACAGTTGGTTTTTAAGGTCCCTTCCAACAAAAAGCTTTTCTAAAGCTAACTTTGTAGCTTTTTACTCACCACTCTTTAAGACATACAATGCTCTGAGTAGAGAGAAACCTTCACTCTATCCCATTCATAGTCTGTGCTTTCCTGCTTGAGTCTTTGATTATGTCATTCTCATCATCTGAAAAGCTCTTCCAAGCACCTCTTTCTTCTGAAAAAGATTTCCTCCTTTGAGACCTAGTCCCAGGCCTTAATGAAGCCTTCCCTGTTCCCCTCAGTTAGAAATAATCTTTCCAGTTTCAGTCTAGAAATAGATATTGCAATGTGGATGGATCCATGATCTCACCTGTGTGTGAATTCTTTTCAGCGTGTAGATCACAATCCTTCCATGCCTGCCCATCGTGAATCACTCTTGTCCATGTCCTCCCATAAGTTCCAGAATTATAATGCTAATGAGATTAAAGATCTTCCCCACCCATTAATGGGCCTGCCCATTAAGGGAAGCTTGATCAGGGGAGGCCCACACCTTTTGTTAATTTCTCATGCTCTGGTTCTCTAAGGTTGTGATGCCTTCTGGCTCTGAAAAATGTGTAAATACCCTGAAGTGAAGTTTTACTTTGGAGCTTACTCATTGGAAGTGCTTGTTTGGCCATAGGAGACTCTGGGCACTTGCTAAGGACCCCTGGCTTCCCTCCCTCCCCCTTTGAAAACCCAGATGTTTGCTCTTCTCTCTCTGGTAACTATGTACATGTGGTCAGACAGTTATCTGATCTATTGATCTGTGATCTATTGATCTGTCAGACAACTGGAAACTCTGTCTATTGGATGATCTTTGTTTCTCTGTGTTTTCTCTGAAGTTCAGGGTGCTGACTTCTCCCCCTGAACAAAGTGAATGATGTATGTGCATAATTAAAGTGACTGTTGACCCCTCAAAAGCTGCTTTCCTTTTAGAAAAGCAGACCTAAAAACCTATACAGCAGGCCTTCCTGCGTATGTTGGGGTCCTTGCTTTTACAAGAATCTCCAGGGATTCCATTCAATGAGCTGGAGACTTTCTTTACATTTGCTTGACTCCTGAGTTAATTAGAGGGGTATATGGGCCACTGGTTATTCTTCTTTCATCCTATATGACCAGCTGATCTTTTTTTTTTTTTATAGCATCACAGGATTTTAAAGTTGAAAGGGATATGAACATATACTAGTCTAATTCATACCCACAAAAGGTTCTCTATTATAACACATGTGACGAATGGTCATCCAATCTTTGCCTGAAGACTTCCAGTGAAGGTCTTTCCATGATATATTTCTTTGGCAACATTCTTAAGTCTCTTTATTTCGCACAATTATTTGCATGTGTCACATCCCTTGCAGTACTCATAACCTCATGGGTGCTTAATAAGTCATTTGTTGAACAAAAAGGATGCTAGGCACACATGAAGAAAAGTGTTTTGGTTTCTTTTCTGCAAGTTTTATTTTCCTTCTTCTAGTTCTGCATACTGCTGATAGAGATGAGTTAGAGACATGGGGGAAAAAGCATTGGATGGAGAATAAGGAGACTTGGGATTGAGTCCCTGCCCTGAAGCCAGCTCATTGGGTGACTTTAGGCAAATTACTTTTGCTTCTATCTGACTTGCTTCCAACATCTGTAAAATAAAACTATTGCACTGGATATTCTCACTATCAATCTCACAGAACTGTTGTGAGTATAAAAAGAGAGTGTAGGAGGGGAATCTAATTTGTCACCAGGAAGCATTATATGAATATAAGTAGTTTATATCATCATCTTCATCATCTCTGTTGTCATTGTCCTCCTCCTCCTCCTACTCTTCTACCCACTCCTCTCAGGCACATTTCAGCTCCAAAACTGGAGCTGAAATAATTTGAGCCCAGTTGAATTTTTTCCTTAAGCCATAAAATTCCCAAACTACTGCAACTGTACAAATTATCTCTAGATTTCTTATCTGATCATAGTGTGCAAGATGTAAGGACAATTCATGAACTTATACATAACTTTTTATAGAGAAGAAATTCATTTTTTTCTTTCTTAAACATAAAAACTACCTTCTTTCATGATGCTTCCCCTGCCCTCCCAAATATGAGGGTAGGGTCTATTTTTTTCCTTTTTTTAGGGAGGCATTAAATTTGACTTTGTATTCCCCAGACTAGCATAGTGTCTTGTGTATAATAGCCACTTAATAAATTCTGGTTGAATAAATGAGAAGTCTTTTATAAACAGAACTGTCCCTGTAAACAGGATTAGTATTGTTATGGGAGGTTCAGGTATGTAGAGCAGAGAGAAGTTGAAGACAATCATTAGGGATTCCTTCACCTGGAATGGACAAGTATCAAGGATAGATTCCCTATGAATACATGGAAAACACTTTTCACTTCTATTTCCCAAATATCTCTTCCCTCTCCCCTTTGTCTTACTATTTGCCTGCCATTATAAAGACAGCTAAGAGAACTGAGGAACAGAACCTTTCATGGCAATCTCTCTAAATTATCCTTCTCCCATCCCACAGAGTATCATTTTCCATGGACTCAATTCCTGCATGAAACATTAAGTCTTCATATGATTGAATGAAGTGAAAAGTTAGTTATCCCTGTGAAATTTAGATTTGCTTGCATGGCCAAACAAGGTAATTCCCAATAAAACAGATTCTTAATGAAGAGAAAATGGTCTAATATTGACTTGTCCTCCAATTTCTGGTTAACTCCTCTGTTTTGCACATACTGTGTAGTACAAGGGAAAATATTCTATCTAGTCTTGATTCTATTATGATCTTGCGCTATTTCCTTGGAAAATCTATTTTGTCTTTCTGGACCTTAGTAGGGATTGTATATGACGAATGTGGAATCAGAGGACCTCAGTTTGAATCCTGGCTCTGTCACTTAAAACCTAAACAACCATAGATAAGTCACCTAACATTTTGGGCCCTTAGTTCCTCATCTATAAAATGAGGAGTTGGATTAGACAATCTCTAAGGTCTCTTCTAGCTCTCAATTTACGATCTTATATTCTCTAAAGTCACTTTGTGCTGTAATATTCTATGAAGCTAAAGAGTTTCATTCTATCTTATATTTCAAACTCTTTCTATCTTCTTTCTTCAAAAACTCCTCTGAGTGATTTCTTGGTGTTCCCTTCAGTTTTGCATAATTCATATATTATGAGCTATCCAGCAATACTTCCAAAGGTGAGAGGATCTTTTTATAAACCCAGTAACAACATCTTAATATCTCACTTCCTTTTACTAAGGTGACACTGTGGGAAAGCATGACAGACAAGGTTGTATGATGACCTACCTGACACATTGCTGATTTTAGGAAGATTAAACATTTATTATGAACAAATATGAATTATAGAATCTTCAAGTAGGAATGGATCCATTTGAGTATTTGAGTACTTATGATACACTGTGAAAAGTGGAGGAGGTACAAAGATAAAAAGTGACCCCATCTCTGCCCTCAAGGAACTTGTATTCTACGGGTATGTTCTTATAGAACCTATTAATATAGGTGCTATATATCAATCACATGGTGGTCAGAAGAAGCAATACAGGGACACTGTTAAGGACTCTTAAGAAACTTGGAACTGATAATCTAACATGGGAGACACTGGCAAAGGACCGCTCAGCATGGCATGCCCACATCAGAGAAGGTACTGTGCTCTATGAGCAGAGAGAATTGAGGCAACCTAAAGGAAAGGTAGGTTGTGCAAATTTGGAGTATCTACCTCAAATGTTCTCATGGACTCTTTGTTTCTGATCTGTGGTAGGGCATTCCGATCTCTATTGGTCTTACCATAGTCAGTCCCATTGACACTTGACTCTAGCATAGTGATGTCATTTTGCTCCTCTTCCAGAATGAAGGGCAACAACTTATGAACATAATATGAAGTATTATTGATGGAGGTGAAGTATACAGATAAAGTCCCCTAGGAAAATTTGAGGAGGTAAAGTCTTGCAGATTTTCAGAACTTCCCAAACATTTATTTATCAATCATTATAAATAAAACTTTTAAGCTGAGGGGATTCTCCAAAGAGGTATCGCCTGAAATGAGCCACAAAAAACATCCCAAATGAGAGAGAAGAGGGAGAAGTGCATTTCAGGTTGGAATTAGTCCAAGAGTTGAAATCCATGCACCTAACACAAAATTTCAGAAATTGAGCACATACTACAGTTACTTGCAGATGAAATAGGACTTCCCTCAGGTAGAGCCCTCCTTTCCTTCTTGGGCTAACTTAAGCAGTAGCCATATTGCTTCAAAATATGAATAGGATCCTCCCCCCTACACATCCCCTATTTTCCAATAAGACTGAACTACAAACTGTTTACTGTTAAAGTCTTGTACATTATCTGTCCTTCATCCTAGGAATAATCTAGAAGAGGTAGTGTGACATTAATTAGTAAAAGGTTCTACACAGAGACAGTGACACTGAAAAATGTTTTCCACTCAATGTGCCCCTTATACAGAGATGTTTTACATGTGATAAGGATCCATAATAACATTCATCTTCACACTCTGACCATGACAGCTCTGCACCTGCATGCCTATTTATCACTGCAGTTGCTTAATTCAAACACTTTAGCTTCAATTTGGTTATAACATGAATAACACTCTGAAAATCAAGATCTCAATACAATTCCCCTTGAGTCTCACTTGTCTCTGGCAAAATTGCCTGTTTGAAATAGCTGAAATATAACCCTACTTAGAAGCAGAGGAATGGACAACATGACTACTCATGTTGACACTTTTAGCTACATGATTCAGTGGAATAGTACATTTTTCCCACATTTCTGTATATGATCTTTTATTATGTAGAACCCTTATTTTTCCAAGACTGTGGTCTGAGAGTATATTTTATCTAATAGTCAGAAGCTCTAAGCTGGGGTGCATTCCAGCTTAGTTAGTAAGAACATAATGAGGCCAAGGTCAGGGGTTAGTAGATTCATGTCATATCAGATCTTGGGGAGCAACAGAATGGGCCAGGTGGGAAGAGGCCAGAACTGGGAGCCCAGCCAGATTCAAGGTGTCTGTATCCAGGAGGTTAGTTAGTGCATGGGAGTGTATACAGTGTCAAGAGGGAGATGGTGTGATGTAAAAGCAATGAGCATTAAACTTGGAGTCAGATGATCTGGTTGTTTCCAAATCTCACTTCTTCATAGTAAATGAAAATGAATCATGGATAAAGCACTGAACCTCTCTGATCCTCAATTTCCTATTTGTAAAATGGAAATCATAACAGTACTTGCATTACCTGACTCAGAGTTGGGATGAAAGTACTTTGGAAGCTTTAAAACCCTATAAAATGTGAATTATCATTATAGAGAGTAGAGCTAACAAAGTACGGCAATATGTCAAGGCAAGGTTGGAAGGCTTTTGAGTAGACTCTAGTATAATGCCACATAAGCATCACAACAGGATTGTGACCACTAATCTTAGCTGTGAAGCTGTCTGCCCTTTGACCTAGATATTGATGATAGCAGGTGGACAAAGACTGGAAGATGAACTCTAGCCGTCAGAAGGGGGCAACACTCCATAGGAACCTGGGTATTGATTGAATATTATATGCACAGTCCCACCTCCTAGTTCTTTGTTATTCTCCTTTCATGCCTTTGTTAAAATCATTTCCCATGATTAGATTGAAACCCACTCCCCATATTTCCCTACCTCCAATATTAGAAATCCTTCCAGACACAGTACAAATTCCAACATGCACAGACTTTCCTAAGTCTCTTGGTCAGAAATGATCATTTCTTCCTCAAGTCTTGCTTTGTACCCCTTTTATATTACTGTCCTTCCCCTCCTCCCTTCCCTTGTGCTCCCCATCACCTCCCCTCCCCTAATCTGTTCTATTCCTAATAGGTCTCCTGCCTAAAATATTTTCCAACTCTAATCTATCCACTATACAGCTGCCAAAGTGATTTCCCTTTTTCCAGATCTAACCATGTTATTCCCCTACTCAGTAACCTCTAGTGGTTCTCTGGTGCCTTTAGGGTAAAATAGAAATGCCACTACTTGGCTATTAAAGATGTTCACAATCTGGGACCAATCTGTCTTTCCAGCGTCATTACACTAAATTGGCCTTTCTGTAGTCTGCGGTCAAGCTGATGGGGTGCTTGGCTGCCTATGCTTGGACCCCAATTCTAAAATCACATTTCTCTTTAAAAATCTCATTTCTCCCTAGTCTCAAAACACTATCCCAGGCAGCCCAAGGACACAGCCTGTCTTAGCAAAACTTTTATCTCTTTTTCTGACATAATAACCAGCTGCACCTATAGAACTTCTTAGTCTGAATCAGCTGTGTACTGGCTGAATGGGCTGTGTACTGACTCATAACAACATTTACCACTCACTGACCAATCATACATATCCTAGACTTAGACACATGTATACTCCCTTACATTTATCTTGTCTAACAAGACATCGATGAGAACAGCCTGGAATTCCTTAGTCAGTTCAGACCACTAGTTGACTTAGGGATGTTTCAGTCCGAAAATCACACCTCCATGTAGCCCCCCTCCTTGGGCTATTTCCCAATGAATTTTGGGTAAAATACCTGAGGAGTAGATGCTAAAAGTGCATGTTTTTTAAAGAACTAACCACTCCTTAACTACTACCTAATCCCACCCTGAATCACCTAGTTAGCATAATTGGCACATGTTTTACTATAGTAAATATATAGAATAGAATATAGAATAAAATAGAATACAGACTATCCCACAGAAATATAGAATATCCCGTGTAAACTTTACCTATGCCCCTCTAAGGTTGTAGGTTCCCTAAGAACTCTTACCCACTGAAACGCATAATAAATTTTTACCACCTTGACCTCAACAATGCTTGAGTCCATGAATTCTTTCCCAGATGACCCATGAAGGGACTCCAGTCTTGGAGTTCCTGTACCTCTATCTCTCCAGCCCTCATCAAAGCCAAACTGGTTTTCTTACTCTCCCTCACACATAGAACTCCATCTGTTCCTCCCCGCCCTGGCTGTCACTCATTCCTGAAATGGTCTTCCATCTCTCCCTATCCATACCCCTTCTTCTCTCTGTCTCCTTTTCCTTCCCTCTCTCATTTCCTCACTCAATTTTCCTTTCCCTTTCCTTCTGTCTTTTCTTTATCTATCTCTGATTCTCTGTCTCTGTTTCCATTTGTGCTTCTTTCTCTCTCTGTCTCTCACTTTCAAAGTTTGTACTTGTTTTATCCATAGGACTTGTTATGTTTTTTTCATTATTGATTTGAAACTACTGTAAATATTTAAGTCAATTACCTATTAAAATTCATTGGAAGCTAAAGGTCAAAACTGCAAATTGAAACTGGATGCAGTACATAATTTCTATCACTATTGTGACATGCAATTACAATATTTTTGTAGAACCAATTTCTCTTGTCAAAATGTCTCAAAGGATAACTGGGTACCCACCCAGAATTGTATAAGTTAACCTTAAAATCTTGCTAAGCATAATAAGCCCATTCACGCAAAGGAAACATATTCTCATGGAACCCCAGACCAAGCTGTGCTGTGGAGCTAGCTCATGGAGAACTGCCTTCTCCTTGGTTTGAAGATAACTAAAATGGTCTGCTAGATCCCTGCCCTTACAATTCTTTAGTCTTCAAATCTGAGAATAGGTTTAACCTACTCTAAACTCTGGTCCAATCCTATCCTCAGAGACTGAGAATATGAGGAGCACTAGGTCAATATCTCAATAGCTTGACTTTGAATCAGCTTACTGCTGGTCCTACTTTGACATGGGTATCATAGTTCTTCAGTAATGGATTTTTATCTCATTTCTAACTTCCCTAATTACAGTCATTTCTCCTTTTATTGAGTTCTTCTGTGAATAGATCCTTGCCTAGTGTCCCAAGTCACAGAGGGACAGAATTTACTGTCCCTGAATGCCAGTCTCCCTTCTTGGTGATAACTGTCTGCCTGTTCCTCTCTTACTGTTGGCTATTTGAACTTCAATGATCATATATCTTGTTCTAATTTGATGGATTATTTTGAGCACAAATTCTACAAATTCTAATCCAAACCAATCCAATAAACATTTGCTAAGTGCCTGTGATGTTCTAAGCACTATTCTAAGTTCTGGGGAAATGCTTAATAGAAAGAAAGGCAGTCCCTGCCTTCAATAAGTTTATAATCTAAAGAGGGAGAAAACATACAAAGAGCAGTAAGAAAACTTGATGGGGGAGGGACACCAAAGTGGACCTGGTGGAGGGCATCTTGTTTTGTGGAGCAGAAACCAGATATGGCAGTAGAAGCAAAGGAGAGTGATCTGAGAGTCCAGGTTCTGCCCTCTAAAAAGAAGGCATTGGAAGAAGCTTAGTACTGCATTCTCCAGCCCTCTAAATAGATGGGAAAGGAGGCTGAAGGAAGTAGAGTTAATCAAGGCTGAGTTAGCAGCATGGTGTTGAATTTAGAAGTGATGAGAAATATCTTGTTCCATGGAGTAGAAACCAGTCAGGGCAGTATATACAAAGTAGAGAATGAAATTCAGTCTGAACTCGTGCTTAACTATACTTTGTCATGTCCTTGCTCCTCTAATCCATTCCCACCTCCCATGGGCTTATTTTGTGATCTTAGACTTATTTTTAGATTCATCTCTGTGTGTGCCTCCCTTCAAATAAGCACCTCTCTGGTCTTGTTCCTATATGCTCTCACGTGGCTTTCTTATATATCTGACCAGATTCATGATCCCAATCTTCCCCAATCTGGCCTGCTCCCCTTGTCTATATCCTGTTCATGTTCAAACAGCTCATAGTGAGAGCTAATTCAGATAGGGTTGGAAATAAGGTTGGAGTCATAATCTATTCGAGCTAGATAGGAAGTCATTGTTAGAGCTGGGATTAGACCCCAGATTTCTAGACTTTTAGCAATCTGATGTTCTTTCCAATTATTCACTGACATCTTTTACCCGACCATGGATGAATTGGATCAGGATAGAAATAAAAGCAAAAAGCAATAGCCACAAACAAACAAAAGCTTCAGTGCTATAATTTTCAAAAAGCCTTCTTTGTAAAATAATAGATAACATGATGTGAAGGATGTGAAGTCAGGAGGACCTGGGCTTTAATATTCCCTCATATATAAGCTATTTTGTGAACTTGGGTATGTCAATTAAACTTTCCAAGTCTCACTTTCTTTATCTGTAAAATGAAGACATAGTTGGTGTTTTCTAAATTCTCTTTTAGATTTAAACCTATGGTGGAATAGATTAATATTAAAGTGTCAATTATCAAATGAGATGCTATGTGAAAAGTGCCTCATAAACGCTAATGTACATGTATTTGCTGCAAATATAATTGTTGCTGCATTATTTTTGTCTTGTTTTCTTCAAAATGACTTTCTAACAGGGATGTCAGCACCTTTGGGGTTCTTTCATGGATCATGACCTGCTCATTCCCAAAGCAGTTCATTAGAAAGTTTTCTAAAACCTCAGTCCAAGTATGATCCATCAGAGACAATTTTGAAAACACCTAGATTTCATCCTTCATGATTTAGTTAGTGGAACAAAACTCTCTGACCCATAATATCTAGAAATCTAAAATAGAAAAGGAAATTTCTAGTTAAACAGACACCCCCTCCTTCTTCCTCAATAGGAGGTAAAGCAAAGCAAACAAACAGACATCAGAATCAGAAACTTCTCCCTGACAAGTGGCAATCACCAGATGCTGTTCTGGAATATTGGAGAAGTTCCAGATGTTCAAAGGAACAGCTCAAAACTCTTTGTTTTTCTGGGGCCATTACATTCTCCTTGTGCACTTTATATTTTTGTCACTGTGCAGCACACAATCTGATTAAGAAACAGACTAGAAAACAAGGCTGTGAGAAAGGTCAGCACATGCTGTAGTCTTATTCAGCACCAGTTCAGAGATATTCACAAACAAGTGTGCAGTCATCTACGCATTTCCACAATTCAATTCCTTTATTTGAGGGAAAACCTCACTGCAGATTTTTTTTAAAAGCTATTTTTCTTTCAAGCCTTTTCCTCCACGTTTCTGGGTCCTGTGAATCCAGCCATGTCTGTATATTACCTAAGTGCAAAGATGTAGCTAATTGGTGCAGCATATGCAATTTGAGCCCACAATCCACTTTTCTTTAGGTTTTAGTAAGTGATTTCCATGCCAGATCCGTGGCAGACTTAGCAATTATATGTCACATAGTATTCTTAGGAGTTGGGGAGGGTGGAATGATAAGAAATCAAACTCAGATAGAAAGCTAAACTTGAAATCAGAAAGTCTTGAGTTCAAATCCTGGCTCTGATACTTTCTGACACTGTGAACATGGGAAATCTATTTCAACTTTATGAATCTCAGTTTTCCTTATGTAAGACTGGGATAATAGAACTTATCTTCTTTGGTTATTATGAGAAGACTATGAATTAATGGATGTGAAAGAACTTAGTATATCATAGTAAAAGATGAGTTTACAATTCTTGTTTGCCCTGGACTTTCTATGACTGGCTGACTGGGCACCTTAAAGGCTTCACAAATGGGGAGTTCAAGCAAATGAAAGCATTTTACCCAGAAAAGAGAGGCTTTAGGGAAGAAGACATGGTACTCATCTTTAGATATCTGAAGGACTCTTACTCTGGAGCAGGGTTTAGGCAGTTGGTATATCTCTAAAGGAGCTATGACTATTTTGTGGATGGTACAGAGAAGTAGAGGGACAAAGAGAGTAGAGGGTTAGCTTTGGAGCCAGAACCTGGGTTTATGCCAGGCCTAGAGGCCTGAGGTCTACCCGAGTCTTACCTTACCTATCGTAGGTCTTCGGCTGGCCAAACCGGATAAACGTTTGAGAGAAGAGACTTTCCGGAGTCGAACAAGGGTTAGGCTTTATTCAGGGTCCTGGTTACATGTGCAGGGGGATTTCTTCCTGAGGAGAGAGGAATCTCCCCAGGAGGCAAAGATCTTACAGTAAGAGAATGAAAGCAGAAGTGGAAGTGGGGAGAGAGGGGGGAGGGAAGAGCGAAGAGAGGAAAAGGGGCCTTCTGTCCTGTAAGGGCCCCTCAGTGCTAAGAGCGCCTTCAGGCTTTCCTGACCCTACTTAAGCTCTCCTGCCGCATAGTTTGCACCTGAATACCGTGCCTGTTAGATTACAATAGGTGTGCCCAGATCTGGGCCAGTCTCGAGGGCGGGGATGCTCTCTCCCATCACGTTCTCACGGGAAGAGGCGGAAATACACGAGATCTCACTCCTCAATTCCCTGCTGTTTCCTGGGGGGCCTCATGAGAACTCTAAGTTTTAGAAGTCCTCACTTTTACCTGCCCGAGACAGTCCACATGGAACTGAGCTTACACCCCCAACAGGTTTAGATCCTGCTTCTGACACATATTGGCTGTGCAGTCCTGGGTAAATCACTTCACTTCTCCATGCTCTAGGGAAATCTTTTAGCAGTTGAAGATAAGGTGCTGACCAGGACTGGTAAAGGGAATATCCTCACCTGAAATCTCAATACACCAAAGAAATCCCACGTCTATTTGTTACCCCCCATCTAGTCCTTAGAGGACAGCAGATAGAAGGAAAACTTTTCTGTTGATTTATAGCTTTCAAATAATGCTGAGGGAATGAAATCTTCATCACTGGAAATAAATGCCATAAATGACATCCAAGGTGTTTTATAATGCTACAATTTCTTTCCTTTTACCATCTTCTCATTTTTATTTTTATTCTTTGGAGGGAAGAAGGCAAGACAATTGGGGTTTAGTGACTTGCCCAAGGTCACATAACCAGTAAGTTTTAAACTTCTGAGGTTGGACTTGACCCCAAGTCTTCCTGACTCCAGGGCTCTATTCATCGTGCCATCTTGACTGCCCATCATTTTTAAAAAAACATAAATGATCATAGTGATGAGGGCAGTTTTCTCAGTGATTTTCTCAGGCCATTCTCTCCCCTAATGCAACAACAGTTCTCTGGACAGATATGACAGGATCCTAGTATAAAAGTCAACGTCCAGAGACAATAGCAGGTATTAGCTGCCTGTGGTCTAGCAGGTGAAACAAGGATGATTATCATCATTCAACCAATTGATCGACAATTATCTTGAAGGAAACCAGGGATTCAGGGAGATAGAGGTGAGGAGGAATAGCATTTTAGGTATGATCAAGAGGACAAGAGGTAGAGAGTAGTCTACATGAGATGACAGGTAGGCAGTATGGTTGGAACATAGAATCAGGCTTTGATAACTTCAAAAAGTCACAGTGTTCAAATAACAAACATGGAATGAGAGGTTTCAAAGGATATCAGCAGACACTTGGCCAACCCATATGTGGAAAAGAATTTCCACTAACACATACTTGATGTCCTTTTTTAACCTGCACTTGAAGGCCTCCAATGCAGAGGAAACCAATCTCTCCCAAAGCAGCCCATTCCACTTATAGTCTCTAACCGTTAGGATTTTTCTTTACACAAAACCTAAATTTGTATCTTTATAATTTTTACCCATTGTTCTTGATTCTTCTCTCTGCGGTGAAACAAAAGAATCTGATTCACCTTCCATATAATAGCTCTTTCTTCGAATGCTGGTGGACAGCTTCATGCCTCCCCCTCTATTAATATTCTATCATTAAAAAATCTCTAGTTTTTATAGCCACTCCTCTTGTAACATGAATTCAAAGTTCATTCATCATTTCATTTGCCACTCTCTGGAGTCTCTCCAGCTTATCAATGATCTTCCTAAATTTCTGTGTCCAGAATTGAACATAATCTTAAAGATGAGACCTAATGAGATTTTTACCTCCTTATTCCTGGAAGGCATGATTCTCTTAATGCATCACAAGATCACATTAATTTTGGGGGGCATGCCTTTTCCATTGTTGACTGATATTAAGTTTGCAGTCTACTAAAATCCACAATTTTTTTTCTGGGCAACTGCTATCTAATTTTGTTTCCCTCATCTTATACTTACGAAGTTGATTTTTTGTACTCAAATATAAAACTTTACCTTTATCTCTTCACCTTATGAGATTCAGCCCAATATTGTAGTACGTCAATATCTTTTGGAGTCCTGACTCCATCAGGACTCTGTCATCCTGTGTGTGTCAGTAGTAATCCTTCTCAGCTTTGTGTAATCTGCAAATTTGACAGTGATGCCATCTAGGTTTTCAACTAAGGAACTAACAAAATTTTAAAAAGTCTAGGTATACATCATGAATTTCTGGAACTCTTCACTGAAAATGACTATTCTTTGAGTCTGGTTATCTACTTGGTTTTGAAGCAATATAATTATTTTCTAATCTGCCCACACCTCTCCATCTTTTCTACAAGGATAACATGAGATACTTTATTAAAAGTTTTAGTGGAAAATTTATTTTGGCAGGTAAATGGAGAACATATTGGGGAAGGGAGAGATTGGAAACTAAGAGCCTAATAGGAGGCTGTTGTAACCATATAGTGAGAGATAATGAGGACCTGAACTAGAGTAATGGTCATGCTAGTGAATAAAATGATTGAGATCTAATATAGCATTTAAAATCACACAGCACCTTGCATACATGATCTTATTGGAGTCCTACATCACTCCTGTACTGTGAGTACTATAGTTTATTTGAAGCCTTGTTTTATAGATGATGAAACTAATACCCACAGAGGTTGTCACTGGTCCAGGGTCAATCAACCGATAAAAACTTATTAAGCAACCACTATGTGTCACTGCATGTGACACTGTATTAAGGGCTAGGGATAAAAGAAGAGGCAAAAGACAGTCCCTGCCCTCAAGGAGCTCATAATCTAGTAAGATAGCTAGTATGTATCAGAAACAGGATTTGCCTTCCTGATTACGTCTAACACTGTCCATTATATCAGGATGAGAAATATATTATGAATGTAAAACTGGCAAGACTTAGAAACTGATTGGTTATGGGATGGGGGAATGTAGGAGGGAAAAGTCAGGATAACTTCAAAGTTTCATCCTGGGAGGATTGAAAGGATGCTGAGGGCCTCAACAGGAAGAGGGACGTTCATAGGAAAGGAGGGTTAGAAGGAAAACCATCTTCTTTTTTTAGACTTGATGAATTTGAAAGCCCCTGAGACATTCAGGTGAAGATGTCCAATAGAAAGTTGGTGCTATAGGACAGAGTTTAGGAGAGTTACTTGACTTAGATACTTGGGAGTCATCTGCATAGAAATGATAATTAAATCACAGGAACTGATGAGACCACTAAAAAAGAATCTGTAGACAAAAAGGGAGGAGGATCTAGCACAGATGGCACTCACATTTTTTGGAGGGGTAGGGAAAAAGATGATGATGATGAAACTCAAAAAAAGATTGAGAGGTAGTCCAGACTATAGAAGAAGAACCAGGAGAGAAGAGGGTGATAAACACAGAGGTGGGAGAAACACCCTACAAGGGGAGAAATGTTAACAGTCTCAAATGCAGTAGAAAGATTAAGAAAGATGAGGACTGAGAAAAGACCATTGGGTTTTAGCGATTAAGTGACTACTGATAATAGTTTTAATTGACATTTGAGATGAGAGTCCAAATTATAAGACATTTGTGATATCTATTTTTGAGAGAATATCAGGATGTGGAGGCAATAAATGTAAGTTTGGTTTTTTTTTTTTTTAAGAGTTTGTGAATGGGAGGATAGATATGTAAGAAGTTATTTTGAGGTAAGATCAAGTTAAAGTTGGTTAGCAATCAATAAAGAATGCTTACAGGTAGCAAGGAGAGAGATGATTCAGTAGCTATAAAAAGATAATATAGCCAATAGCTACATTAGAAATAAAAAGGGGATGACCAAAGCAGTAAGCACCAAAGGAAATGGGAAGAGGGCAGAGGTCTCAAGAGCAAAAGTAAATGGGTTGGCCTTGATAACAAAAATGACAATTCCTATATCAGAGACAGGAACAAGGCAAAAAAGAATAGAGAAGATGATTAGGGGTGCTGAAGCAGTGAGTAAGGGAGAAAAGGTAGCTTACAATGGATTTCTTCTATTTGCTTTATAAAGAAAAAAGCCAGAACTTGTACAGAAAGTGATGGGAAATGAGGTGGTATGGATGGCCTGATCTTTTTGGGGGGTAGTAAATATATTTTCATGAGTGCAAGGTAATGAAATAATGTAAGAAAATGAAATATGAGATGAAAAGAAGTTTGTTAAAAATAGAAGGGAGATTCCAGAGTCTGTTTTGAAAGGGGACGACAGAAAAAGACAGGGATTCCAGAGGAACAGGGTTAAATCAGTTGGGAGAAAGGGACAGCAAAATAGAAGAGAGGTTTTGCCCTGACCATCTGAGACTATGAATTACAAGGATAAGGAGAGGGTGAGGAAGGAATTTATCTGCTTAGGATAAGAAAAATACTATTTGATGGATGTTCTTATCAACAATCATCCGATGATGATGATGAAAATGGCATTAGTGTGTTCCGCTCAAAACTAGGGATAATTTTTGGTATAGCTGGTCAACTTGGTCCTATATCAACCATAGTTGGTACAGTTATCTGGGATAGTAAATAGGTAGTGATCAGGACCCCAAGAGCTTGACAAAACTCACATTCAACTCTAGTTTCTTTGCCTAACCTCATGATTGCAGGAGGAAATGATGCACAATCACTAGATATGTGGCTTAGAGATCTTGTCATTCACACCTGCATTGATGTCCTGGTGCCTAAGGACCTGATGATCTTGGATGAGGTTTTGGCAGAAAAATGTCTGGCTTCTGGGGCTTTAGTCCTTTGGAGGAGGATAATGGTGATAGGATAATTGAGGCATTGTCAATTGTGTTACTATTTCGGTAAGAAAACTCTGCCTAGGTCAGGCTCTGTAGTAACAGAAGAGTATGTTTTGTTGATTTTCTCTCCCTTCCTGGTGACTGTGTCAGTAAGCACCCCAATATGCACAGTGGGGCCTGCTATCACAGGTTGTTAGATCTGCATTCATAAATAGAAAGGCAACTTTTAGGGGTTAACAATGACTTTAATAAGCACATATTTCATTTCTTTAACCAAGCATGTATATCATTCACCTATTTCAGGGAAGTCAGCACCCTGAACTTCAAAGAAAATACAGAGAAATTAAAAGTCAACAGACATGGCTTCCCCTGCCTGAGTTCAACAGACCATTCCAACTGTCTGACTATAGTTACCAGAGAGGGAAGCATGAAATCTGGGTTCTCAAAGCTGGGGAGCTCCTCTAATGGCTTTCCAGTGTCCTCATCTGGCAAAACACTTCCAGTCAGTAAGCCTCAAAGTAATCAACAGACATGACTTCCTCTTCCTGACCACAATTCAACAGATAGGTACAGCCATCTTACCATAGTTACCAGAGAGGGAAGCATGGCATCTGAATTCTCAAAGCTGGGGGGCTCCTTAGCTGCTTCCCAGAGACCTCATCTGGCACTCAAACCTTCTTATAAAAACTAAGACCCAAAATAAAACCTCTCCCTCAGAGTATTTATACACTTTTTTAGAGCCACAGAATATAGCCCTTTGACCCAGTGCCTCAAGAGAAAAACAAAAGGTACTCAGGACCCTCCTACAAAACAACTCCCCTAATCAAGCTTCCCACAAAGGGCAGGCCCATCAAGGGGTGAGAAAGATCTTCTTTAATCACATTAATCAATCAGAGGCACTTTTAGTAAAACAAAAAACAGCAAAAGATCCTAATTTGATTGCTATCACAGTGCCTGACACTATAATCTTGGGCAGGGACTAGGGAATCTAGAGAATCCAGGGAAGAGTCTCTGTTGATAGTTATGGACAGCCAAGGTGTTTCTGGCTTTCCTGTCTTTCTGAATAATCAATAACTATTCCATCCTTGGCTCAGGAGAAAATACACCATAATAAAGGTTTCTTGCTTTACCCATTACTGGCCTATCTGATATTTATGCAAAATCGTCTAAGGGATTTTATTTTAAAAGTAATCAGATCACAATTTAAAGCTGGAAAGAACCATAGGGGCTTTGCAGTTCAAACTCCTTCATTTTATAGATAAGGAAATTGAGACCCAGAGTTAAATTACTCATGTTATGGCAGAGAAGGGATTCTAACCTCCTAAGATAAAAGCTATTATCCTCATTTTGTGTATGAAAAAATCTGAAGCTAATAAAGGTGAAACAATTTGTCCAGTATCACACAAGTAAGTAGCAGGCTCAGCACTCTAACTTCTCTTTTCTGTCTTCTAGTCCACTGGTTGTTCCACCATATTGCATTTCCTTTCATGACAACCAATGGCTAATCTTATATGTATCATTTCCCTTATTTGTATGTGAGCTCCTTGAGAACAAAGATGATCTTGCTTTTCTATCTGCATCTCCAGAACTTAACACAGTACTTTGTACCTAGTGAGCACCTAAATACTTTTTCATTCATTCATTCATTCATTCATTCATTCATTCTTTCATTCATTCATTATCTTACTCTCTCTAATGGAGTAATCAAAACTCCACCTCCCCCCACTTCCCTTACATTTCTGAAACCTAAAACAGCCTTTGTAAAACAACCTGAGTATGCTTTCCTTTGTCCTTGATGGAGAGCAAAAATTGGCCACAGTAATGAATTTTCCATACCACTTTTCCCCCAAGTGCTGATGTTTTTGTAATTAGACATGGTGTAAAACAGGGCAAATGAAATTCCAAGCACTGTTTGCTGTGAAAGGGAATCATTGCAGTTGTTAGTGGCAAAGAAAGGAAATTTGACAGCACAAAAAAAATGTTCTGAAGTATGTTTTTTGTCAGAATGGAAAGGCTGCCAAGAAAAATGTTTTGTGGTGCATCCATAAGTGAGAATCCTGTGCTACCACTGATACAACAATATATCATTATGCCAAATGACTAGGCTGCTCACTAACTACAAATTGATTGGAAAGCAAATGACCTCTTTTTTCCTTTTAATATGTTTTCTTTTCCCCAAATGACATCTCTGATGCAAGTTTGAATCTTCCTGCCTGAAACACTGAAATGATATTCCTGGGTCTCTGGGTGTCATGGAACAATTCTCCATTTGAGGAGGGGGTTCCCAAAAGGATATGAAAGTAACAGCTAGCAGATAGTCTGAATATGGATTCAAACTGTAGACTGATGAGTCCCATATTACTTTTGTGACATGTCAGTGTCACCATTATCTTAAGGATATGTAGCATAAAAATTCTCAAAATATTCTAAGACAATTACTTTTATCACACTTTTAATTTTCATGATTAGCAATATTTAACGATATATATTTGAAAATGTTTACAGGGACTGAAGTTCATTTCACCAGACTATAGTTTGAAAATTGTGTTCTCTTCCTTTTATTAGGAAACAGAGACATTTTTCCTTCTTCAGTTTTGAATTACTTCTTCCATTTTCCCTGATCATTCAGATCTTATTGACTGGCCCAGAAGTCACATTTGCCAAGTCTTTCAGTACCTGAAGAAAGGGTTCACCTGTGTCAGATGACTTGAATTCCTCAAGGACAACACAGTACGCTTTTATTTTCCCCTTACTTAGACTGTTAATCAAATACCAGATAATAATTTTTGCTCTTCTTTTTCTAACACAAAGGCCATTCTCCTTGGCAAAGAGGATATAAACAAAATAATAATCCAGCAATCTTTTTTTCTATTAACACTTATCATTATCTTATGCGCCCAAACAAAAGATCTTCTTCCCTACTTTGATCCTTCTTTTTCTCTCCATGGAAGAAACAAACAAACACACTCTGATGATAATAGACAACATAAAACTACTTAAATCTTTTTTGAAAAAAAGTTGGCTTCTGTTTTATTGATCAAGAAGAATGCTCTCTGGATCAAAAACGATGGAACAAAAAAAAGGCTTATGTAGCACCTGGGTATCCCCTCTCACAAAATGTCCTTCAGAAAAGTTACTTCAGTTTTAAGACACTTTGTGGGTTGACACCCACCATGAGCCTCCACTGGCTTATGTATGAAAGTCATAAGTAAAGTACTATTAAAGTAATAATAAGTGAATAATAAGTAAACCATTATTAAAGAAATAAGGAAAGTACTACTTTCCAATCAGAGGATGCACTATTTTAAAAAGAAGATATTCAATCAAATAATATAACAGATGAATTAGCATTATATTATTTCCCTCACTCAGAAGGGATGAAGTCTCCCCCAAATTACTACATCATCAGCAGTGGAGATCTCTCTCTCTCTCTCTCTCTCTCTCTCTCTGTCACACACACACACACACACACACACACACACACACACAGAGCATAGATGGAGGGCAAGTAACTTGCAGCAAGAACAGCGAGGGGCCATGACATGAATTAAGGGACCCATGTGGTCAGGGCACATAGAAAAGCAGAATAATTCACACCTTTGATACCATAACACTGCTAATTCCTCAAGAATTGCATCCCAGGGAAGACAATCTCTGGAAATTATTTCAGTACGTATTTACTTCAGAGGAACTTGTAGGATGTTTCTAGACAAATAGCATAAAGATATTAATTTAACACAACCTAAGAAGTATAATTATTTCAACCATGTAGTGAAATGCATGTATAGATACCTAACACATGATATTAACTTTAGAATTTCATGCAGCTAGCATCAATATGACAAAAACAACAAGTGGCGCTTAACCAATGTAAACCAAAACATTCATATAGTGATTGCACTGCTTCTATAATAATAATAAGCTCATATTTCCATATTGGTTGCTATGACCCAGGCACTGTGCTAAGCACTTTTAATGATTATTTCATTTTACCCTCACAATAACCCCAGGAGGTAGATGCTATTATCATCCCTATTTTACGGATAAGGAAACTGAAGCAAATTCATGTTAAGTTAGCTCTCTCCACACCTAGCTGCCCTGAAGCATTAACATTGTCTGTGCAAGAACTTTTCAGTTTCAAGTTCCCTATCTTTTGATAAAAACAGTATTTTATTCCTTTTATTACTTCACTTTAATTTTAATTTCTTACTTCATTCTAGTCTCCTTTTTGGGTAAACTTATGCATGAGTCTCTTTGTATACATTTAAAAAGATGTTTCTTACTGATCTCTGTTGTCACTGGTTGCTGTTACTGTTCTTGCCTGCTGCATTTATTAACTCCTTTTGCATTTCTGTTTGGAGTGTTAGAGAGACAAATAATCTCTTTAGCTCTGGTTTTCTTTCTAAAATATTTCAAACTCTTTTTTTTTTATTATTATTGAACATCCATCTTTAGTTCTGTATGTTTAAGCTTTGACTTACAGAATAGGTCATGCTGAGCTGCATCTTAATCTCCAGTGCTCTTTGGAATACATTGTTCCATTCCCTCCTTTTTCTAGTGTGTCTTGAGTTATTCAAATGTCCTTTCCTTTGTATTTGAAGGTCTTTCTCTTGTTGGCTTGCAGACCTTGTTGTTTCTGAATTGAATTGTAAAATTTAACCACTGTGTGTTTTGAAGTTTGTAGCCTTAGAATTTTTTTTTCCTTCTGGAAGTTAGTTATGAAACTTTTCAATTCCTGTATTTCATTTCCTATATTCAGAAGTTCTAAGCAGTTCTCTTTTCTTATTTCTCACATTATTGTGTTGTTCCTTATATTGTTTTGTTAAAGATTTTTTTGTCCTTTCATGCTGTCCTGGGAGATCTGTGATCCTTAGTTTGTCGTTGTGCATTCTGTCTTAGAGTTCAATAGTTTTGGTTTGCATAGTTAGCATATTTTCTTTTAACGTTATTGTTTTTTGCTTCTCTTCTTCTAGGTTGTCTTTCACTTCTTTGCATTTCCATTCTCAATCCATGGTTCTTTCCTTTGTTTCTTTAGTAAGGCTTGCCTTTTCAGATTCGAGACTTTCTATTTTGTTCATTATTTTTGCTGTATGGAACATAAATTCTGCCCTCATAATTATCTTATGAACAACTCAGGAATAATGTGTTGTAATTTAATGTTCTCAAATTCTATAGGGTCCTCACTATCAACAAGTGTTGGATAACTTTCCTTTTTTTGCAGTATATATTCATAGATGCTAGAACTGAATTCATTTATTAGATCTGGAGGCCATATTTCCTTCTGTTGTCCTTGTTTTTCCTGCTGATTTATCCATTTATGTTGAAGTCTTTAAGTTTTTTCTTGAAATCTTTAGAACTTTTAGTCTTTTATTGCCTCTTATTTTCCTTATTATGTATTTCCTGAACTCTTTTCCTCTTTGGTTTCCTGGGGACTTTCTCTCAAAGCAACTCAGCTTCTTCCAAGTCTGGACAATTCATAATTCATAAGTCTAGGTCTCTGCCTCAGTTGACTCTTGGGTAGTTAGTGTTGTCCCTAACAGAATGCTATGTTTTTTCTCTTAGACTTGGTGGAGTGCTGCAAAGCCACAACAACATGTGGTGTCACTTTCTAGTGACTTCTCACACTTCTTGTGTTCCTCTGTTCTCTGGCCTACCACCAACAGTACAGAACCTACTTCCCCTGGCATCAGCAGTTCAGAGCTTCGCAGCACTGGTACTTCTGGGTTGTAGGACCTGGAAGGCCTGTTCTTTTGTAGATTTGTGGCCAAGCTGGCTGTCAAGGCTGAAACAAACTTCTACAGCCTGGAGTCAAAGTCTTTGTGGTACTGGAAAAGAGGAAAACAGGAACCAGGTTGTAGGATGGGTTTTGATATAGCCACTATCATGTCCTTGGGTCTACTAGCATAGTCTTACAATTGTTGCATCAACTTATATCACTGTTGCACAATTATTCAAACTTTTCTATCAGTAGCTATCAAATTTTAGAACATTCTTAATTCTTAAAGGTACTTTGGATTTTGCTAGCTGATGAGCACTTGTTTTTTCTTTACTTCTTGTCAAGATACTCTGTCACTAATATGCTTGATAGAGGCTCTATAGAATGAGTGTTGTTTCAATTGATAGAAATAGATCAGCATCTTCAAGCCAGTGGAATACATTCTTCTACCTATTTTCATTTTCTATTAACTTCTTTCCACAGAAAATGAAGTGATCCAGGTTTACCAATATTTCTAGGGAATTCATATATCCAACCCCCTTTATAAATTGTTGAAAATTGACAGGTACCCACCATAATTACTAGGTATATAATCAAATTGAAGGGTATATGCTCAAATTGGAAGTATTCTGCTGGGCAGATAAAGAACATCTTTTCCTTGCCTTTTCTTTTCTTTGATAGCATCTATAACATAAACCTAGCACTAAAAGCAACTGACTGCCTTGGAAATTATCCAAGCTAACTTCATCTCATTATAGCATTGATGAACAGGTTTTTCAGATTGTTTCTGACATCTTCCTTCTTAGAGAAGCCAACCTTCTTAGGCCATTTTTGAAGCAGGTGGCAGTTACTGATGCAGATTCTGTATATTGTTCTATGACCATATCCCACATCTCATTCACGTATTGAGGATATTTTGAATCTTTTCACTGGTTCCTTCCTGAACTTATTCCTCTTTTTTTTCAGGTACTAGAGTCACCAAAATAAAAGCTCTCTGGATTCACTTTGAACATGGATTATCCTCTTAGCTTCTTTAGCTATAAAAAGGGGATAGAAATAACACTTATATCCCATGGTGCCTATGAGGATCAAATGAGGTAATATTTGGAAAACTCTTACTATAATGTCTGGCACATAAACATTTAGTAAATATTTCCTTCCCACTCCAATTAGGCATTTTTGTAGCAGTAAAGTTTCTGTCATCTTGCAACCCAGTGCTTATTTGGGACAGGTTGGAAGAATTTATTTCTAGCTTCACTACTTCTTTGAATATTAGATTCTGAAGGAGTCTGGCAACACAGTGCCCAGACTTGGATAATTTCTCTCTGTCAGGATAGAATATGTTGGGGAATGGAACATTAGCTTCCTGTGGGCTTTCTTCACTCCCAAATTGTTTTTCTAGTCTTTGCTGGCTTTTTGTCTCTGTTATATCAGTGTGTTTTGGCTTCACATTGCATACAGTATCAAATTCTAGTTCTTTGAGACTTCACATTAGTCTCCTCTATTTTTCTATTCCATTGACCTGCCTTTTCTGTAATCTTTCTGTAGAAGATCAAAACAAGCACTAGAACAACTGCTCCAGAGGTGTGAGGGCAACACTACTGAGAAAGATCCTCTTTTGGTACAGAGTGATTATTGAGCTGGGGAAATTTCTTCTTGTTCTCCATCTTCAAATACCAATTTTTTCTCATATATCCTTATCATGTAATCTTCACACAATTCCTTCCTTGGTCTTTAATTTATATCCATCTCTTCTCACCAATTTCTGGATATTATCCCCCAATTTTATCACACTAAGTAGGGTACTGCCATGGATATAGTTAATTTACAGACCAGACAGGGCTCTGTCTCAACATCTAATAAATAGTTTAATAGTCTGCTTCCCCCAAATCAGTCAAGCCACCATGAAAGATGACCTCAATGCCTTTGTTCTTAGTGGTGGAAGGTACTTAAAATATCAGAAGTCCTTTATTGGGATTCATTTAGAAAGCATCTCACTAATTCTCTAAAAATTTAGCATCCATTTTTGATTTCAGCTTAAATTATAATCATAACAATGTTGCAAGTGAATACTCAAACACACAATCACTTAATAGCTATGGTAGAATACCTGATCTGGACGACAAATATTACATTGGAAAGCTCTACTGTCAAATCACAGTTTAGAAAAGGAAAAACATAAATCTATACAACTGTCTATTTTCTATAAATCTATCTATCTATCTATCTATCTATCTATCTATCATCTACCTATCTATCTATCTATCTATCTATCTATCTATCTATCTATCTATCTATCTATCTATCTACCTATCTTCAGTATCCTCCCTGTAATGGTAGGGCATGCAGAAATAGACATTCTAGACAAGCCCCAAAATGTAGCTTTCTGGGGGGCTCCAAATGGCATCCAGCTCTAGGATCTTTCTCTTGTTCACTATTCTTCTCTTAGATCCCTGGCAGAGGCTCAGACATAACACTTTCCAATTCTTTTCATATCTTCAGATTTAGGTTTTCTGAGCCTGTTGGGTTGGAATAATTGAGGGAAATTAGGTACTGTTTGTCATTGATTTTTAGGTTCTAACCTTGTTATGCATAATACACAAGTTCCCTAGTAAATTTGAGTCACCAAACCCAGATTTATTAAATAGTAAAGTACTTTTAGATCTGACAGATGTGATTGGTGTGCTTCTATCAATGAGCTTATAAAATTGTGGAGAGTATGAAAGTTGTCACTGAGCCACTGTAGGGTCCAGGTTATTCCAATTTTTATCCCAATTTTCACCCTTCCTTTCCTCTCACCTCAAAAAAGATCAAAGGTAAAAACTTATATATATATTATATGTGTGTGTGTATGTGTGTGTGTGTGTGTGTGTGTGTGTGTAGTACACAAACTAAAAGCACATGTTTTGTTTTTTTATAAAATTATGTAATATATTAGCAAATGGGGTATTTTGTGAGATGATATTGATCAGTAGGACCCAGCATGGCTTCAACAAGAAGTAAAGCTAAACTAATTTCATTTATTTTGGGTTTGTTGTTGTTGTTTTGAGGAAAATGTCCTTGATTAGTAGATAGGTAGAATAGTGGAATGATGTATAAGTTTTATACTTAAAATGAAGCAAAGTATTTGACAAAATTTCTCATGCTACCTTTGTAGATGCAGAGATGTGCTCTAGATGTTAGACAAGGTAAGTAGCTAGAGAACTAGATGCATGATCTTATCCAAAAAATGAACTGATTAATTACATAACAATAGGAAAGTTGCTGTTGGACTGGCCCAGGGACCTTCCCCTAACTTTGGTTTGTTCAACATTTATGTTAATGACATGGAGCAGGCAGAGTTGCCACACTTATTAAAGGTTCAGAGAAAACAAATCTGGGAGTGGTAGTTATCATTTGTACAACAGTCAAGATACAAAAAGGTCCTGGGAAGAGTAATGGGCTGTATTTAATATGATTAGCTTTAATAAGGATAGTGGTAATAAGGATAAACATAACATCATAAATTGTGAGTCAAAAAGTCAACTTCACAGGTAAACGAATTTTATGTGAAAAAATGGAGTTTTAGTGGGCTTTAAACTCAATGTAGGTTAATAGGTTAATATGGTTAATACGTTAATATGGCAGCCAAAAATGGTAATGCACACTTAGGTTGAACTTATAGCACCACATGGTGCTGACCCTATGGGCAACTGTATAGCAAGACCAGAACAATCTTTCTCAGGGGAAACTATTTTTGAAGTATGATATTCAGTTCTTGGTATCATCTTTTAGAACTAATGTTGACACATCCACATTGATATCCTAATATCCAGATTTACGTTGAGCATATTCGGAGGAGGATTACCACAATGATGAGAGAGCAGGGGACCAAACAAAGGTAAGTTAAAGGATCTGGGGATGTTTAACCTGGTTAATAGATAAATAATTAGGAAGGATATAATAGCTATCTTCACATACTTGTCTGGGTGTCATCCATGGTTGTTTTGGTAAATGTTTAATAGGGGAAAATATATATAGGATACTTTTAAGTTTAATCTGCATTATCATTATTTTTCTCATTGCATTTTTGTTTAAACAATTCACAATAAATCCAGCCGTGATTTAAAGCATTTACTGATTTCCAAGGTGTAAAGGCTCACAAGGAATGTTTAATAAGTAGTTTTCTTGAGCCTACTCCTACTTTCTAATTGGTAAAGGCTAGATTTGAACTCTAGTTTTCCTGACTCCAGGCCTAGCACTCTATCCATTGTGTTATCTAGTTGCCTTATTATGAATAACAAGTGAATCACTGATTGGTATTGGTGGAGGGAATTTCCACACCTGATATTCTCTACATTGATGATGAAATCCCAGAAATAGCTCCATTTCCTCTCTCTCCCTCCCTACCAAACAAAAGCACATTTAAAAGTAATAAATATTCATGACTGATCTTGGGGATTTAGTTTAAAGAGAAGCACCCATGTCTTTCCCTCAGTGGCTCACAGGGTCATTCAATTCTATTTTCTCTGCCTTAATTCTTTTAGATTTTAAATTTATTAATGTCTATTTTTTATGCCAGCTTACTCTCATTTCTGTTGAGACCTCCCTTGAAATAAAGAGAGATAGTTAAAAGCAAAAGATACTATTCACATCTGACAGAATAGCCAACATTCTGTTCCTTCCTTCTCTACCAGGAGGAAAAATGATCGATCATCATCTGCTCTCTGGGGTCAAGCTCAGTTATTTCTTTCAGCTATGTTCAGCTGGTTTTTGGAGTTTTTGTTCATCATACAGTTGTAATTGTGTATTTTCCTCTGATTCTACTTTCTTTGCCTCATTTCTTATGAGTCCTCGTGTATTTCTCTAAATTCCCCATACTTGTAATTTATTATAGCACAATAATGTTCCATTACTTTCATATACCAATCTCACCAACTAACCCACTGAGGGGTTCCAATTTTGTTTCTATTTTTAAACTTTCCTTTTTTTCATTCTTTGCTAAAGTGCTTGCATTTAAGCTACTTTGTCTACACACCTCCCTTGTCTTTCCCCCTTGGCCCTTTGAGAAAAATCAAGTGAAGAGTTGGAAGTTGGCACAACCAGCTGATATTTTGGCAGGGCATAGCATGAGGTCCCTCTTCTTGAAGACTGAATATACACTAAATAATTATATCCATAACAATACCTTTTCCTCATTGAGAATTAGCTGGTTCAAGAAGGATATTTCATCAAGAGAATCTCTTTTTTCTAATAAAAAGTGAAGGCCCAAATATTCAATAAAACAGCGGTCTTCCCAGAAATAATATCGTCCTGATGTATTCGTCACCCCATCTAAAATTTGGTGAGTATGTGCAAATGAGAAGGGATTCTTTCTGGAGTCATAAGCTATGTGAGGATAAGAATGGAGCGTAAAGTGAAAATAGCATGGAAATTCACTTCATCACTAGCACAGTGTGTAATTAGAGGTCACCAGTCACAGGTTCTTGTACTTTAATTTCTTCTTCCAACAACCAAACTCAAACAAAACCTCAATCAGCTATGGGAATTCATAGGCAGCCTTGCCTCTGGTGCTTTTCACAATGGACTTTTCATTCTTTTGTCTCTCAAAGCTCTGTTCTATCTTTCAAAACTTCAATTTTTATTAAAAAATGATTAATGTCCAGGAATTTAATCAACGCATATGCACAGCAGTCACTTTCCCACAACAGTTTGATTTTAACAGCTTGTGTCTTGATCCATGAAGTGTGTTATGTTCCTTGACAGCATTGACATTTTTATTTGTAATTACTAAATGGTAACAATCCATTGGAAAGCTTGCCCCATTTCATTGGGGAAAGAAATGGATGTAAATGTTGCCTCCCAAATGGGTGCTAAGTGTCATCATAACTCAAAAGATTACAAAATGAAAGAGTAGCTAGCTATGGCCATGCTGCCTATATAAATATAACAGAGATCCAGGCAGAAGTCAATGCTTTGGAAAGGTATCAAGTGGGGCTAGATGACCATTGATATTGACAGGGTTCTTGGTGGGTTAGAGTTAATAAATCCAGAGATTCTTTCTAATTCTGTGATTCTGTTACTCAAAACAAATAACTTCAAATCAACAAATATTTACTAAATGCTTACAATATGCTGGGCACTATTCTACATATTGATGCTATAAAAAATGAAAGTAAAATAGTCAGTTCCCTGAAGGAGTTTGCATTCCATTGGGGAAGACAACATACATTGTGTGTGCATACACACACACACACACAAACATACATAGAAATGAAATATGTTAATATATGTATGAATATTCATATATTACATATTCATACAAAATAAATATGTAGTGATTTGTTTTGGTGGGGCATAATGCTAATAATTAGGAGTATTAAGAAAACATTCAGCCAGATGGTGGTGCTTTAACTGAAACTTTAAAGAAACCAGGGATTTTAGAGGAGGAGGAGAGGAATGAAAGAATTCCAAGCATAGTAAGAGGGTGGATGGGAATAACCTATGCAAATGCACAGAGATAGGAGATAGAGTATATGAGGAATAGTAAGAAGGCTAATTTGACTCATCTATATAGTTATGTGAAGGGAAGTAATGTGCAATAAGGCTAGAAAGTAGGT
Organism: Notamacropus eugenii; assembly: GCF_028372415.1. Taxonomy (NCBI): domain Eukaryota; kingdom Metazoa; phylum Chordata; class Mammalia; order Diprotodontia; family Macropodidae; genus Notamacropus; species Notamacropus eugenii. The sequence continues at coordinate 171,155,260 of NC_092872.1, forward strand.
TGGAGATAGGCTGCAAAAGACTTTAAATGCCAAACAGGGGAGTTTATATTTTATGCTAGAAGTCATGGGATTCCATTGGACCCTCTTATAGTAATCCTATGGATAGGTCTCGATATGGGAAGGGATGGAAAGGGTATTGGAACTGGAGTCAGAAGATTCATTTAAAAATATGATCTTTACCTTACTCCATAGACGTCCTAATCTAACGACTAATTTTTCCATAGAGGCCATGCCATGGAAGTAACCCTGTGTGAATAAGGATAGCAGAATTTGAAGTATGGAAGCTTTGACCAAGCTAGAAAAGCTTTTAGTACAACTCTGGTGATAGTGTGCCTACCCTGCGAAGACCCTAGCTAGGTACAGACAAGTTACATATCTAGTAGTTTAGCCAGAAAGTGAACTCTTGTGCAACTACAACCTATGGAACAAACAAAAAAAAACAAGTCCCTTAGTCCTGCATGGCTTCCATGGTAATCATGGTAGGGTAGGAGAAAAAAAGAATAGAACATGCCAAAATTATATTATTTTTTAGGTCACCTTTAAATATTATCTATAAATTCCATCAATCAATAAGGGTTTTAAAAAACTGGCCAAGTGCCAGGAATGATACTTGGCAATCCCTCACCACCCCCAACAAACAAAAAATAAAATAATCCCTGCCTTCACGGAATTTATGTTTTATTGGGGAAGACCATATCCATGTATATGTATATACACACACATGTATATGATATATATAAATAAGTAAAGGATAATTTTGGGAGAGAAAGCATTAGCAGCTGGGGAAATCAGGAAAAACTTCATGTAGAAGGTGGAGCTTGAAAATAGCCTTCAAAAGGGTCTACATTCTAAGCATGGGAAACAACCAATACAAAGGCACATAGATAGAAGAGGTAGGGCTTTGTCTGAGTAAAGCCAGTTAAGCTCCAAGATCTCTAAACATGAAATCTCTATCCAGTGACACTGACTTGAAATATTACTGGAGGAAGAGTATTGCACCAATATTGACCTTCTAAGCATCAGTGAAATTGGAAGACATAAATAAGTTGTTCTTGGATGGAATATGGCTCACAGGATTTCCTCTGCATGGGAACGAAGGGATTGGTGAAATTGGTTTCATCACATAACCAAAGGCAAGGAGAATCACAGTTTCATGTGATGCTTGGTCATCTTTCTTAGTAGTGCTCATGATGACCCTAGACAAAAACACAACTCTGAGGATAAATGAAGATTATATGGTAATGTCTGTTGTAGAATGTGAAGAAGAGATATTCTATGCAGAATTTAGTAGCATCATTCCAAACAAATCAATAAGCAACTTGATACACAATTACTTGAGTTCATAGGTGGAAATAGCAGAAAATAGTGAAACAGATATTGGAAATTATGGTTAAGGACTAAGAAATAAAAGAGGCAAATATTACGCTGGTTACTCAGAACCCTATTAGTTTTATAGCATGAATAAAATGTATTGATATGTTTTATTTTTATATCACCTTCATTTCTAAATATATCACCTCTCACTCCCTAGGAATAAAACCATTCCTTTTAACAAAAAAAGTGAAATAAGAGAACAAAACGCAGTTCAATAAAATTAACCTATGCAGGAACCATGTCTGTTAGTACATGCAATGATGTTGCCCTCCCCCCCCCCAATTCCCCATCTCTTCAAACAATGAAGTTCATTTTTTTAATATTTTCTTTGAACATTATGATTATGTAATCAGTTCATTTATTTTTTTTTGTTCTTTCCATTGGCATGTTTTGTAGACCTTGTACAAATTGTTTTCCTGGTCTTGTTTACCTCACTTTGCATACATTTATATGAGTTGCAATACCTTTTTTTCAAGAAGAGAACTGGAAGCATTGAAATTAAGAACTCTGAATAAAAAGCTGGAATTGACTAGATTTCAATAAATAGGAAATTATTAATTACTGACAGGAGAATCATTTCCAAATCCAATGTATCTATTCATATACATACTCATACACACACACACACACACACACACACACACACACACACACACAGAACCAAGAGTCCAAAAGTGTCCACGCAGTGCCTTAAATTTGTTCTTCTTGTCAAACAAAACATAATGGCCAAGTGAAATACTGGTTTTGAGTACAACTTCATTTGTAGAATATTGTGGAAGAGAATGACAAATTATTATGAGCAGTAAAACTTACAAATAAAATAAAATAAGAGAAGAGGAAAAGAAACCTTGCAAAATATTTATATGAGATCTGAGTTATATCTTCCAAAGAACACTTTTAGGTAAAAATGAAACAAGCACATGAACCAAAAAATGAAGCATATTTTTCATTACTTATGTATCATTGATGACAGGGGCAACTAGGTGGTACAGTGGATAGGGCACCAGTGTGGGAGTCAGGAGGACCTGAGTTCAAATCTTACCTCAGACACTTGGCACTCACTAGCTGCATGACCTTGGGCAAGTCACTTAACCCCAACTGCAGCATCCTGGGTCATCTCCAGTCATCCTGACGAATATCTAGTCACTGGATTCAGATGACTCTGGAGGAGAAGTGAGGCTGGTGACCTGCACAGCCCTCCCTCACTCAAAACAAAGTCAAGTGCAAGTCATATCATCATTTCTCTGATGGCATGGTCTTCTTCGGCAATGAAGGACAAACACACACATCATTGATGACAGTGGAATCACCATCACATTTAGACTTAACACTTCAGTATCTAATGTAGAGAAATAGAAATGACTTGCGCGTTCTTTTATGTTTTTTCCAGCAATCTGTTAATAATCACACTCTATTGATATGTTGATTCAGCAACTTTCTTACCATATCACTAATATTAATTTTTAGGAGTTATGTAGTCTTCTATTTTAATGAGACTAGAAAAAATGTTTAGTATAATGTTTATAGCCAAGACAAAAACAATATAGTATACAAATAATAAGAAACAGCTCCTACCCAGTATGTCCAATCCTGTATAGCAAGTTCAATTTGCAGTCATTTAAATCATAATAGGATTTATCAAACCACCTACATGAATCTTATGTAGCTGGTTAACTGGTTTTTTCTAGGTCATTTGTTTTGTAAATGTCGGATTATTTTGCAGCTACAATATGATTTACAACATTAGACAAACATCTTTAATAATATTAAACTATTGATCACTCCAATCTCCCAAGTCTCTCTTTTTTTCTTTCTAAGCTTTACATTTCATTTCTATGCGACAGACACCATAACTACATATAGGGAGAACGGTAAATTGGGTGCAGGTGTAGGAGTGAATGACAAGGATTGCCAGCACAATTTGACTAGAGTAAAGCTCAAGGTTAATCTCTGATATCAGTTGTCAGGGAACATGCATGATAAGCACTTTCTGCCCTTAATGTAAGTAGTAGACATGCCAGTCTGGGGATACGGTTAATGAGGCTGAAGCTAAGATTAAAAGAGTGATCCTGTTGATTTCCTGGGTTCTACTGTGCATTTGACTCACAAAAATAAAGTAAAGTAAAGCAAAGCAAAACAAAAACATAAAAATAAAAAACCCCAACAACAGAAGAATTGAAATAGCCTGGGACACAAAAGAGCTCCAACCAGCTTCCCTTTGGGGAAAAGAGTTACATTATAGCTACGACTCAGAACAGAACCAGCATATAGTAGGACCACAAGGAAGAAAGTTCAGCAGAAAACTAGCAAGAAGCAGCAACAGTTCTAGAGGGAATCAACAAGTGCTAGCTTTATATAAAGAAAGATGCTGTAGTTAAGGCAAAGCTATAAGTGTTTGAGTTTTAAAAATTCTGTCTTTTCTCTCCTTCACAAACATTCCCTGGCTGAATGTGTTCTTCTTCTGATGGTGATGTTAGAAACTGTTGGAAAATACAGTCTCAGTGTGTAAGGAAATTTTACTTTTTTTGTAGGTTCATAACCCTAGAATTCTTCTTTATGCTTCCCTTAACTTTAACTGCTATATCCAACCACCTGCAAGGTCTTGCCAATTCTATGGCCACATAATCTCTCATCTTTGTCCCCTTCTCTTCTCTCTACATGCATTTTCAATGTGGATTCAGGCCCACATCACTTTCTGCTTGGGCTATGGCAGTACCCTTCTAACCCTTCCCTCAAATCTTTCCCTTCTCCAACCTGTCTCTCCACATAGTTGCCTAACTGATATTCCTAAAACACATGTTCCATTATGCCATATCCCTTCTCAAAAATATTCAATGACTTTCTTCTACAAAGCAGTCTTCTACAATGAAATATAAAATCCTCCCCCTGAAATTTAAACTTCCCATAATGTCTTTTTCACTTCATGTTACCCTCCTTTCAACACTGTCAGTAACAGTCAAATTGTTTTTATAAGTCTTCCTTACATAGCATTCCATATACAGTATTCTACCTTTGACCTCCATGCCTTTGCATAAGGGTAACTCCATGTCTGGAACGCAATTCTTTCTCATAGCTGCATCAAAGACTCTCTGACTTCTTACAAAGTACAGCTCCTCTCTTACCTCCCACACAAAGTTGTCCCAGATTCCCTCAATTAATATCATTTTTCCTCCTGAAATTTATTTGTATTCCTTTGAAATTACTATTTTAGTTTTGTTCAGTTCAATATATTTTGTATCCCTTCCCAAAGTAGAAGAGAAATTCCTTGAGGGGGATGAGGTATTTTTTTAATGTATCTCCAGCATCTGCCAAAGAATCTTGTTCATAGTAGCAGCTTAAATTTTTGTTTAATTCAATTGAATTATTATTATGTTTTAATTCAGTCCTTTGGACTGATATGTCTTTCAGTTCAATCTGGTAAATGACAGAGAGAGAGAGACAGACAGAGAGAGAGAGAGAAAGAGAGAGAGAAATAGAGAGACAGATAGATAGATAGACAATCAGACAGATATATAGATAGGTAGAATATGTTTTAGATACTATGTACCAGGCATCTTAATAAGTACTAGGGATACAAATACAATAAAACAATATCGTTGCTATTCTCAAGGAGCTTGCATTCCAATAGAGGAATACATAACATAAAGGGGAGCTAGAAACCAAGGTAGTATGGGGAAGAAGAAGTAACCTCCAGGGGCAAGGTTGAGGAGAAAGTACTGAAACACTGTGGAGTGAGTTGAACTTGATGTGAATGATTTGCTGGGGACCTTAATATAATCATGCTCTTGCTCAGGGACTTGCTAACCAGGAGATCAGACTTCAGGACAGTTAGCTCAAGGTGGGGAAGGTTGCCAGTGGAGAGGTGGAGCAGGTGTGTTAAGAGCTATAGTTTTGTTAGATACTCACACTAAGTATACCTAGAACTTGGGTGTAGTTTTCAGGGACCCATATTTGAGCAAAGCATGGACTGTGTCCTGGGAGCTTGTCTGGGATTTGAGATATTTGAGAGGGATATCACAAATTCCTGAACTAAATGAATACTAGTGCACTGTATTCAAGTGAACATATTAGTGATCAATGGACAATTGGCATAATGCATTAGTAGCCACAAAATAATGAAGACCTAGAAAAAGACTTTCAAACCATTGGATATATATATATATTGGATATATATATATATATATATATATATATATGCTTTTGTAAAGATTTATGGGAGAAGGTGGATCAGAAAACAGGATTAGAAGGTATTGATCATTGTTGCCTACCCTGGATATACCCACATCATTGAGATCTTTGAAATATCAAAAGCTATATTTTTATGATTTATTTTAGAGTTCTATATAATTTCAATGTTTAATAAATATCAATGAGTTACCATAGGAATCTGTGGAAGCATGAAAAAATTTCAGTGTTCTTCAATGGATTATAGAAAAGTTGCCCATTTCAGACTAGAATAAGGATGACCAAAATATGAACTGAATCATAAGAAAATTGATGGAGGACTTTGAATGCCAGTCACTTCTCTTAAAAAAGCCTCATAATCACAATTGGATACTTGCCACAATGTTTTATTTTGCTCTCAATTTCTAGTTTTGAATTATTGCATTTTCCCCCACACAAAGCTTTCCTTCTCTAACTGCTAAGTTTGTCAAGCAAGCATAAAAGCAATTAGTACAGCTGAGAAGGAGGAGATACCCTGGGGTTTGATAGTAATTAATGAATCATCATATTTGTAGTTGACAAAAGGCCCACTGGACAGGAGTAATAGCTGAAAATTGCAGTGGCATCAAACTCAAGAATACCTAAGGATTGCTAATGTTGACATTGTTAAAGGGGCTGCAATCAACACACAAAGCTGACTTTTTAGACAAATACCATGACTAGTTCTCATATCTGCACGTTAAAATCTCAACTTCCCTGCACTAGTCAGTGTATTTGCTTTCTGAGTATCTTAGAGGCATATCAAACTCATTTATTCCAAATAGATTTCATTATCTTCCCTGCTCAACCTTCACCTCTTTCAAAAGTTCATTTTTTTTTTCTGTTGAAGGTGACACCATAAATTTTGTTATCCATATTTGATATTTTGGAATGGTCCTTGACTCTTCTTTCTCACCACCTCTTTACCCCCACCCAATATCCCATCACTGAATAATTTGTCAATTCACCTTCCATAACATCAACTATGCTTTCCATTTATCACTAAACACACAACCTCTATCCTAGTTCAAGTCCTTATCCTCTCTCACCTGATTCACTATAAGAGCATCTTCAACACTTCCCTATTTCTAAGTATCTTCTCTAATCCATAACATTACTTTCCTGAGGCAGAAAATTACAAGCAAAGCCTCAAAGAAAAATGCTAATTGGACCCAAGTACAAAAAGAATTCCTGGAAAAGTTAAAGAAAAAGATGAGTAGTGGCACAGGAAAAATTTGGGAGAGAGAGTGATGCAAGAAATTTTTGAAAAGAGAATTAACAGTTTGGAAAAAGAAGCACAAAACTACGGAAGAAAATGAAACCTTAAAAAACAGAATTGAGAGAGGTGGAGCCAAGATGGCAGAATAAACACTGACCTGAGCTTTCCCCCAAACACTTCCAAATATCTTTAAGAATGATTCTAAACAAAGTTTAGAGAAGCATAACCCACAAGTGAAAGAAATTTCTGGCGCAAGACAACCTGGAAGGTTGGTAGGAAAGATCTCTTGTACCAGGGTGAGTGTATTAAGAAAGTTCGGATTCGCTCCTGTAAATGACGCTCTCGGACTCAATCAAAACGAAAGTAAAAAGCTTTAATTACACAAGGCACGGTACAGACAGTTTAGGATAGCAGAAGAAGCAGAGGGCAAATATAATGATTATTAATACAAGGGCTATAATTACAATAGATAGATAGAGGAAGAGAATACATCACCAATTCAAGGGAACCTCCAATAACTCAATCGGCTGGGAGCCCCGTCGCAGCCAGAACAACTTGAATTGTGTAAAGATGGTCCCGCGCGAAGCGTCCTGCCACGGGTGAGGCTCATCGGCTGGGAGCCCCATTGCAGCCGGAACAAATTGTGTAAAGATGGTCCCGCGCGAAGCGTCCTCCCACGGGTGAGGCTCATCGGGACTTGGTGGTCCGAGCTTTTTATAGGGTTCGCGAAAAAAGAAGGCTCTCAGCCAGGGCAGTTACATACAGAGTTTTAGCCCACTTCCCTAGCATATGCAGCTTGTATGTCTGGGTCTAATTCTGGCTTTTTAATTGCTGACATGTTCAAAAACCTTGAAGCTCAGCACATTTTATCACTGTCAAGTGCTTATGCTCAAGGAAGGGGCCACCTTCCCTTGAACATAAGCAGTTTCAGGAGTGGCGAGTTCCTGTTTTTATTGCCAAGAACGTACAAGGTTTAAAGAATGGTCAGGTCCTGAGACTAAACGTTCAATAGCTCAGGCCTATTAAATTTGAATGATATTACAATTTTAATAAGAAAATCTAATTTCTTATTCAGTGAGTAAGGAGCACAGTCCAGAGTAGACTGCATGAGCCCAGACCCTGCTCAGCAAATCTGGAGCAGGCCTTGGGGCTACTGAATTACTGGCAGAAGTGGCTGTTTCTATACTTTTCAGTCCACAGACACCAAAGACAGCTTGGAAGTTCAGCAGGAAGGGTTTGCTATACCTAGGTGAGAGAGGAGTACAGTCCAGCAGGGTGCACCAGCACAGTCATGGCCCCAGAAAACTGGGAGTAGGCCTAGGGAGTGACTGAATTAGTAGTGGCAATGGTAGCAACAGAAGTAATGGCTGTGGCTGCTCCTGGAGCTCTCAACCCACAGAGGGTAAGGGGCTGGAGCAGCTTATCAGAAGGAGATTACAGGGATCTTTCTGCTGGTACTGCAGCCTGACTCTGTTGCTTTGCTCATAGTCAAATCTGGTTCTTGGTCCTAGAGGGTGAGGAGGAGCGTTAGCATAGCAGAGTTTGCAGTAGCAGTGAAGGGAAGGGGGTCTCTTCACAGTTCCAGGGCACAAAATAATGGTTGTGTTTGTTCACAGAAAAGAGCGCAGACCAGGAGAGTAGTAAACAGCTCTCCTTAGATTATACTACTTTGAAAGAACTGAAAACTTACAGTTCCCTAGAAGTATTTATGAAAACAGCTGCACAAAGCCACTGAAACATGTGACAGTGCAACCTCCCGCCTGGAAGCAGAGCACTATTTTAACTAATGGTTAAAAGTTGGGTAATAGGCTGGGAAAATGAGCAAACAACAAAAAACATTTCTGAAAATTGAAAATCACCATGGTGACAAGGAAGACCAAAACAACCACTCAGAAGACAACAAAGTCAAAGCACCTACATCCATAGCCATCAAGAAAAATATTTGAATTGGTCTCTGGCCATGGAGGAGCTCAAAAAGGATTTTTGAAAATTAAACAAGAGAGGCAGAGGAAACATTGGGAAGAGAAATGAGAACAATGCATGAAAGTAATGAAAAAAGAGTCAATGGCTTGGTAAAGGAGACACAAAAAATACTGAAATAAAATAACACCTTACAAAATGGATTAGGTCAAATGTTAAAGGAGGTCCAAATACCAATGAAGAGAAAAATGCTTTAAAATGAAGAATTGGCCAAATGGAAAAGGAGGTCCAAAATCTCAGTGGAGAAAATAATTCCTTAAAAATTAGAATGGAGACACAGATAATAATCATAACTGTGAATGTGAATGGGATGAATTCTCCATAAAATGGAGAATGATAGCAGAATGGATTGGAAACTATAATTCTACAATATGTTGTTTACAAGAAACACAGTTGAAACAGGGGTAATGATCCTAAAAATAAATCAGGAGTAATGATCCTAAACTCAGACAAAGCAAAAGCAAAAACAGATCTAATCAAAAGATAAAAGGAAGGAAATTATATCCTGCTAAAACACACCATAGACAATGAAATACTACCATTTCTAAACATATATGCACCAAGTGCTATAGCATACAAATTCTTAGAGGAGAAGTTAAGAGAGTTACAGGAAGAAATAGACAGTAAAACTGTACTACTGGGGGACTTCAACTTCCCTCTCTCTGAAATTGATAAATGTAACCTCAAAATAAACAAGAAAGAAGTGAAAGAGATGAATAGAATTCTGGATAAGGCAGATATGATAGACTTCTGGAGAAAACTGAATAGGGATAGAAAGAATATATCTTTTTCTCAGCAATACATGGCACATACACAAAATTGGACCATGTACTAGGGCATAAAAACCTCACAATACAGTGCAGAAAGGCAGAAATAGTCAATTCATCCTTTTCAGATCATGATGCAATAAGAATTATATGTAATGAAGGGCTATGGAAAGATAGACCAAAAATTAATCAGAAACTAAATCTAATCCTAAAGAATAAGTGGGTCAAACAACAAATCATACAAACAATCAATAACTTCATTCAAGAGAATGAGAACAATGAGACAACCTTCCAAAACTCATGCGGTGTAGCAAAAGCAGCTCTTAGGGGAAGTTTTATATCTAGAATGCTTACATGAATAAAATAGAGAAAGAGAAGATTAATAAATTGGGCATACAACTGAAAAATAAAAGCTAGAAAAAGAGCAAATTGAAAAATCCCAAGTAAATTCAAAATTAGAAATAATGACAATCAAAGGAGAGATTAATAAAATTAAAATTACAAACACTATTGAATGAATAAATAAAACCAATAGCTGGTTTTATGGAAAAAAAAAACCAATAAAACTGATAAACTTGTGCTCAATTTGATTAAAAAATGGAAAGAGGAAAACCAAATTACCAATATCAAAAATGAAAAGCAAGAACTCACCCCCAATGAAGAGAAAATTAAAACATTACTTAGGAATTAGTTTGCCCAGTTGGAAGCCCCCAAGTTTGACAATCTAGGTGAAAAGGAAGAATATTTAAATATATCTATATATTTAAATCTATATCTATAGATCTACATCTACATCTACACATCTATAGATCTATATTCCAGATTAACAGAAAAGGAAGTAAAATAACTAAATAACCCCATCTCAGAAAAAGAAATTGAATAACTCATCAATGAACTCCCTAGGAAAAAATCTCCAGAGCCAGTTGGATTGACAAGCAAACTCTATCAAACATCTCAAGAACAGTTAATTCCAATATTATATAGACTATTTGGGAAAACTGGTAAAGAAGGAGTTTTACAAAATTCTTTTTATGATACAAATATGGTTCTAATACCTGAACTAGGAAGAGATAAAACAGAGAAAGAAAATTATAGACCAATTTCCCTGATGAATATAAATGTAAAAATTTTAAATAAGATTTTAGTCAAAAAATTTCAGCAACTTATCATGAGAATAACACTTTATGGTCAAGTAGAATTTATACCAAGAATGCAGGGCTGGTTCGATATTGAGAAAACTCTCAACATTATTGACCATAACAACAAGAAAACTAACAGAAACCATATAAACATCTCAATAGATGTAGGAAAAGGTTTGACAAAATGTAACACCCATTCCTACCAAAAACACTGGAAAGCATATTAAGAAATGGAGTCTTCCTTAAAATAATAAGTAGTATCTACCTTAAACCATCAGCAAGCATTATAGGTAATAGAAATAAGCCAGATTCATTTACAATAAGAACGGGGGTAAAACAAGGATGTCCATAATCACCACTCTTATTCAATATAGTACTATAGATGTGTTAGCTTCAACAATAAGAGAAGAAAAAGAAATTGAAGGAATTAGTATAGGAAAAAAAACTAAGTTATCGCTCCTTGAAGACAATATAATGATCTCTTTAAAGATGATATGATGATATCCTTAGAGAATCCTAGAGAATCAGTAAAAAAAAAAAAAAAGCCTACTTGAAATAATAAACAACTTTGGCAAAGTTGCAGCATACAAAATAAACCCACATAAATCATCTGCATTCCTATATATTGCTAACAAAGGCCAACACCAAGATATAAAAAAAAAAAATCCCATTTAAAGTTACATTAGACTCTATAAAATAGTGCCCAAACAAACCCATGGACTATATGAACACAATTATAAAATACTTTTCACACAAATAAAGTCAGATCTAAATAACTGGAAAAACATCAGTTGCCCATGGGTAGGCTGAGTTAATATAATAAAAATGATAATTCCACCTAAATTAATTTACTTATTCAGTACACCAATCAAACTAACAAAAATTATTTTCTAAAGCTAAAAATAATATCAGAATTCATCTGGAAGAACAAAAGGTTCAGAATATCAGGGGAATTAATGAAAAGAAATGATAGGGAAGGTGGCCAAGTCATACCAGATCTTAAATTGTGTTATAAAGCAGCAATCCTGAAAACCACTTGGCACTGGATAAGAAATAGAGGGGTAAATCAGAGAAATATGTTAAGTACTCAAGACACAGTAGTCAAGAATTGTAGCAGTCTACCGTTTGATAAACCCAAGGGCCCCAGCTTCTTGGATAAAACTCACTGTTTGACAAAAACTGCTAGGAAAACTGGAAAATAATGTGGTAGGAACTGGGCATAGACACTGCTTGACACCATGCACCAGAATAAAACCCAAATGGATACATTATCTAGGTATAAAGGCTGCTAATATAAATAAATTAGGGGAACAAGGAATAATTTATCTGTCAAATTTATGGAGAATGGAGAAGTTTATGACCAAACAAGAGATAGAGAATATATTAGGAAATGCAAAATGAATAACTTTGATTACAATAAATTGAAAAGGGTTTGCACAAAGTCAATGCAACCAAGATTAGGAGGGAATCAGAAAACTGGGAAATAATTTTTACAGCTAGTGTCTGTGATAAAGGCCTCATTTCTAAAATATATAGAGAAATGAGTCAAATTTACAAGAATCCAAGTCATTCCCCAATTGATAAATGATCAAAGCATATGAACAAGCAGTTTTCACAGGAAGAAATTAAAGATATCTATGATTATATGAAAAAATGCTCTAAAGCATTATTGATTAGAGAGATGCAAATCAAAACAACTCTGAGGCATCACATCACACCTATCAGATTGGCTAACACGACAAAACATGAAGATGATAAATGTTGGAAAAGGTGGGAGAGTTGAAACACTAATTCATTTTTGTTGGAGCTGTGAGCTGATCCAACCATTCTTGAGAGCAATTTGGAACTATGCCCAAGGGGCTACAAAAATGTGCATACTCTTTGACCCAGCAATATCACTTCTAGGGCTGTATCCCAAAGAGATCATAAAAATGGAAAAACGACCCACATGTACAGAAATACTTATAGCAGCTCTTTTTGTGGTGGCCAAGAACTAGAAATTGAGGGGATACCCATTAATTGAGGAATGGCTTAACCAGTTGTGGCATATAAATAAAATGGAATACTATTGTGCCATAAGAAATGATGGACAGGCAGACCAGAAAAACCTGGAAAGACTTATATGAACTGATGCTGAGCAGAATCAGGAGACTATACACAGTGACAGCCACAGTGTGCAAGGACTGTTTCTAACAGACTTAGTCATTTGCAGTAATACAAGGACCTGAAACATTTCCACAGGACTCTTGATGCAAAATGCCATCCACATCCAGAGAAAGAACTATAGAGTGGAAACACAGAATGAAGCAGAATATTTTCTCTTTTATTATGCTTTGTTTTGTTTTTCTCACGGTTTCTCCCATTTCTTTTAATTCTTCTATGCAACATGACTAATGTGAAAATGTTTTTAATAAGAATGTGTGTGCAGAATCCATATAATAATTTATGTCATCTTGGGGAGGAAGGTGGAGACAAATGAAAACTTATGGAAGTGATTGTTGAAAACTGAAAATAAATTAATTACATAAAACAAAACAACGGAAATGAGTCAGAAGCTGAGTGGAAGCCCATCAATTGGGGAATGGCTGAAGAAACTGTGGTATGTGGCTATGAAGGAATACTATTGTACTATAAGAAGTGATGAGCAGAATAATCTCAGAAAAACCTGGAAAGACTGCAAAGATGCAAAGTGGAATGGATCATGTACAAAGTAACAGCAATATTGTAAGATGATCAACTGTGAATGATTTGGGTGTTCTCAGCATTGCAATGATCCAAGACAACTCTGAAGGGTTTATGATGAAAAATGCCAAACATATCTAGAGAAAGAACTTATGGTATCTGAATACAAACTGAATCATATTTTCTTAATTTTTAAAATTTTTTTGAGTATCAAAGTGCTTGCATTCTCAAAGAGGAGGAGCAAGAAGGTATACAATTTAGAATTCAATGTTTTAAAAACGAATTTTAATATTGTTTTATATGCAACTGGGGAAAAATAAAATTCTAAATAAAAGCTAAAAACAAACAAACAAAAAACAGTATTGGTCCAATGGTAAAAGAAGCACAAAAAATCGCTGAAGAAAAGGGCTCCTCAAAAATTAGAATTAACCTAATGGAAATGGAAGGAAAAAAAAATTCCCTGAAGAAAACAACTCCATAAAAATTAGAACTGGGAAACTGGAAACTAATGACTCCATGAGATATAAAGAAACAATAAATCAAAGTCAAAAGAATGAAATGTAGAAAAAATGTAAGTTATCTCATTGGCAAAACAACTGAACTAGAAAATAAATTGGGGAGAGATAAGTATTATGGGAGTACTTGAAAGCAATGATCAAAGAAAGACCATAGATATCACAATTTTGCAAATTATCCAGGGAAACTGCCCTGATATCTTAGGTCCTAAGGGTAAAATAGAAATTGAAAGTCTCTACCAATCACTAAGTGAAAAAAATCTCAATATTAAAACTCCCAAGAATATTATAGCCAAATTCCAGAGTTCCTAGGATAAGGAGAAAATATTGCAAGCATATTTCTCATTGTTAGGGCAATTAGAAGAAGTATACATAGACTGAAAGGAGAGGTGTGAGTTTAATGTGATGTTATGATTATCTAAAAAAAAATTAAAAGATGAGAAAGAAGACTGCACTGGGAGAAGGGTCAAGGGAAAATAAGAATGGTGTAAGTTATCTGATATACAATAGGCCTGAAACAGATTTTATAGTGGAGGGAAAAAGAGGGAGGTGTGGAAGGGAGCACATAAACCTTATTCTCATAGGAATTGTCTCAAAGAAGGAATAATATACATACTCAGTTGGGTGTAGGAATGTATCTTACCATATAGGAAAGTAGGAAGACAAAGAAATAAGAGAATGAGGGGGTCTGATGAAGGAGGGTAATATATGGGAGATAAAAGTCAGATGTGAAACACTTTTGAGAACGGACAAGGTAAAAGGTGAGGAGAAGAATAAATGGAAAAAACAGGATGGAGGGAAATACATAGTTGGTAATCATTACTGTGGGGAAAAAATTACAGTGAGATTCTCTGATAAACACTTCATTTCTCAAACATACAGTAAACTGAGTAAAATTTATAGAAGTAAGAGCCATTCCTCAATTGATAGTCAAAGCATATTAACAGGCAGTTTTCTGACAAAGTAATCAAAACTTTCTAGAGTCATATAAAATACTCTAAATCACTTTTGATAAGAGAAATGCAAATTAAAACAACTCTGAGCTACTAACTCACATCTGTCAAACTGGTTAATATGGCAGAAAAAGAAAATGACTAATATTGGAGTGGATGTGGGAAAATTAAACAGTAACCTACTATTGGTGAAGTTGTATGCTGATTCAACCATTCTAGAGAGCATTTTGGAACTATTCTTAAAGGGCTAGAAAACCTTTTGATCAAGCAATACCACTACTGGTTATGTATCACAAAGAGATAAAAAACAAAAAAAGGAAAAGGACCTATGTGTACAAAAAATATTTATAGCAGTATTTTTCTGATGGCAAAGAATTGGAAAGTGAAGGTGTATCTGTCAATTGGGGAATGACTGAAAAATCTGTCGTGTTTGATTGTGAAGGAATAATATTGTGCTTTAAGAAATGATGAGCAGGATGCTCTCAGAAAAACATGGAAAGACCTACATGAACTAAAGCTCAATGAAATGAGCAGAACCAGGAGAACACTGTACACAGTAACAGCAATATTGTATGACGATCTACTATGAACAACTTAGTTATTCTCAGCAACTCAATGATCCAAGACACTTCTGTAGGACTTATGATGGAAGGTGCTGTCCATCTCTAGAGAATGAACTGGTAGAGCCTGAATATAGATCAAAGATACTTTTTTGACCTTTCTTTTCTTTCTTGTTTTTATTGTCTGTGTTTTCTTTCACATGGAACTACATTTTTTCCAAGTTTATTTATTTATTTATTTTCAGTTTTCAACAATCACTTGCATAAGTTTTGAATTTTCTCCCCCTCCCTCCCCAAAATGGCATGTAATGTTATGTGGACTCTACACATACATTCTGATTAAATACATATACATACCAGTTATATTGCATAGCAGAATTATAATGAATGGGAGAAATCGTGAGAAAAACAAAACAAAACACAATGAAACATAACAAAAAAGAAAAGAATCTGCTTAATTCTGTGTTCTGACTCCATAGTTTTTTCTCTGGATGTGGATGGCATTTTGCATCATGAGTCCTTTGGAAATGTTTTAGGTCCTCGCATTGTTGAGAAGGGCTAAGTCTATCAAAATCAGTCCTTACACACTGTGACTGTTACTGTATATAACGTTCTCCTGGTTCTGCTCACAGATGAATATCAGGCCACTGGACCCAGATGGCTCAGGAGAAGAAAGTGAGGATGGTGACCTTGCACAGCCCTCCCTCCCTCAAATCAAAGTCAGTTGCAAGTCATGTCATCATCTTGATGTCATGGTTCTCTTTGAGAACAAAGTACAAACATAACAACAATTCACCTCCTTAACTTCTTTTTTGATTATTTTGAGGTTAGATTTATCAAGTTCAGAGAGGGGGAGGTTGAGGTCCCCCACTTGTATAGTTTTGCTGTCTATTTCTTCCTGTACTTTGTTTATCTTCTCCTTTAAGAATTTGGATGCTATACCACTTGGTTCATATATGTTTAGTAATGATATTACTTCATTGTTTATGGTGCCTTTTAGCAGGATATAGTTTCCTTCCTTATCTCTTTTTATTACAGTTAGTTATGCTTTTGCTTTGTCTGAGATTAGGATTACTACCTCTGTCTTTTTTTTACTTCAGCTGAAACATAATATGTTCTACTCCAGCCTTTCACCTTTACAATCTCTATATTCCCCTGTTTCAAACGTGTTTCTTGTAAACAACATATTGTAGGATTATGGTTTTTAATTCATTCTGCTATCCACCTCTGTTTTATGGGAGAGTTTGTCCCATTCACATTCACAGTTATGATTACTATCTGTGTTTTTCTCTCCATTCTACATGCCCTCCCCCATTTGTGCTTTTATTTCTTCCTTATTCCTTCCCTTCCTCAAGTCCTGAAGAGATGTTTGCTTTTGACCACCACCTCCTCCAGTTTTCCCTCCTTTCTGTCAACCCCCTCCCTTTTCTTTTCCTTTTCCCTTACTTCTTCCCTCCCTTCTAACCATTCCCCCTTTTCTTTCCTCTTTCCCCTTCTATTGCCTGTAGGGCAAGTTATTTTTCTATACTTAACAGAATATATTATTCCCACTTTGAACCCAATTCAATGAGAGTGAAGCTCAAACAATGCTCATCTCCCTCCCTTCTTTCCCTCTAATATGTTTTTGTGCCTCTTCCTGTGATGTAGTTTACCCTTTTCTGCCTCTCCTTTCCTCTTCTCCCATTACAATCTCTTTGCACCCCTTAATTAGGTTTTTATCATCACATCTGTCAATTTGTACCCACACTCTCTGTCTGTAGTATATCCCTTTTAAATGTCATAATAAATATACCATTCTCAAGATTAACAAGTACCATCCTCCTATATAGGGATGTAAACAGTTTGTCCTTATTGATTAACAAGGGCTCCCCCCCCATTAACCCTTTTATGCATCTCTTGAGTCTTGTATTTGATGATCAAATTTTCTATTGAGCTCTGGTCTTTCTGCCACAGTAGGAGGGACCCTTCCCTTTGATGTCCTTAGCCTCCCAAGCTAGAAGACAGCGGTACCCCTTCTGCTGGCTCTACTATTCCCAGATTTTTTCCAAGGAATAATATTCTCTGGGTGTTTCAAAATCAATAAGGGGGGGGTGAGAGTATTTTCAGATTACTCTGCCATCTTGGCTCCTGGGAGTTCAATTAGGTGATTTTTTTATTCTATAGCAGTGAGTTTTTATGAGTATTTATTTTATATTAGAGGGAAAAGGGAGACATTGAAGCTTTTTGAGCAGTGGAGTGACAGTCAGAACTGAGTTTTAGTAATATCAATTTGGCAGCAATGTAGAGGACAGGTTAGAGAGGACAGAGATTGAAATTAGTGATAACAATGCCATTATTGTAAGTTCTACTGAGGAGTCACAAAGGTGTGAACTAGGGTGGTGGCAATAGGAAGTGATGGACATAAGAGATTATTGATGAGGTAGAATTGACAAGATTTGGAGACTAAATGGAAATGGGGGTGATAATGGGTGACTGAAATACTGGAAATGACTCTGAGGTTGTAAATCTGGGTGGCTAGAGAGATGAAAGTGCCCTTGACAAAAGTGAATAAGATGACATACTTGCTGAATTTGAGATACTAGGTTACGTTCAGGTGGTACTGTCTACTAGGCAAGTAATAATTGAAGTCTGGTGTTTGGGGGAGAAATGAAGAGTGCTTATCTGGATTTTGGAGCCATCTGTAGAGAGATGATCATTGATCACTGCTGCCATTATTGAGGGAGAGAGTCAGTTACATACATCTTGAAGAGTGAACAAGGTGTAAAAGGATAAGCCCTGAAATCAGAGTCAAAATAACTTTGTTTGAACCCTAGCTCTGGCACAACTAGATTGCCCACCGCTATCAGGTCATATAACTCCTCTGGACTTTAATTTCCACATATCTATATCTAATCTATATCCAAAATACCTATATAGATATTTTAGACATTATGCGCATGTATACATGTGTATGTATAAATGCACAACTAAGAGTTATTATTATTACCAATAATTATACTAACAATAATAGCAATAATCAATATACCTATATATCTCAAGATATAGATATAGAGAGACCAACTTAGGAGTTGAGCAGTTTCACTATTATCATCATTATTAATAATCTATAGATATGGATTAGTACATATAGTACATTAGTACGTATAACTATATGTGTATACATGTATCTCTGTGTATATATACACATATATTCACATACAAGTATATATACTATAATTTATATTATAGAGACACATACATTATATTCCACATATACAATATATTATATTAATTTATGGTATGGATATATACCACATATAAAGTATTTATATATAGTTAGTATATACCTATACATTGTGTATGCATGTGTGCATACATATAATATATACATGTATACACAAAGATTCACACACATATCCAAGATATCCTACTGTACTCCTAGGTTAATTGAGAAGCAAATACTTTGTAAAGTGCTATACACATATCATCAATAATTATTTTCTGATGAAACATGTTTTCCAGTATTCTATAATTCTCTGTAATTCAATATATTAATAAAATCTTCTCAATACTTAATTACTACTACTGTAATTAATACTATGATGTTCTCAATGTAAATTCCTCTTTCCTTGACAAAGATGGCAACATATTTATACTTTTGCAGGATGTTTTTGCCCAAGTTCTACCATGGATTGTTCTACAGAAGCTTTATGCAAGAGATCTGAAGGCCTTCTAGGCTTTTTCCTATTTTGTCAGGATTCTGGGAGTGTCCTTGACTTACCTCTGTTATAACTAGACAAGCCCATACACTTTTTCAGATATATGTTTTCCCAACAACATTCATTATGCCCCTTTATAAATTTTTTATTTGCTATTTTAATTTTCTCCAATTGCATGTAAAAACAATTTTTAACATTAGTTTTTAAAGCTTCAAGTTCCAAATTCTATCCTTCATTCCCCACTCCCCACCTCCACCATTGAGAAAGCAAGCAATTTTATATAGGGTATACATGTGCAGTTGTGCAAAAAATATTTCCATATTAGTCATGTTATTTTCACAACAAATACAGACCAGAAAAAAACACCTCAAGAAAAATAAAATTAAAAAAATGCATGCTTCAATCTGTATTCAGACACCATCAGTTCTTTCTCTGGAGAAGGGTAGCAATTTTCATCATGAGTCCTTCAGAGTTGTCTTGCATCATTATATTGCTGAGAACAGCTAAGTCATTCACAGCTGATCATCATACAATATTGCTGTTACTGTACACAGTGTTCTCCTGGTTCTGCTCATTTCACTTTGCATTAGCTCATGCAAGTCTTTCCAGGTTTTTCTGAGAGCATCCTACTCATCATTTCTCATACCACAATAGAATACCATCATGATCACTTACCACAACTTGTTTAGCTATTCCCCAATTAATAGTCATCCACTCAATTTCCAATCCTTTGCCACCAGAAAAGAGTTGCTATAAATACTGTTGTACGTACAAGTCTTTTTTTTCTTTTAAAACAATTTTTTTGCAGTATTATTAGGTGAAAGGTCATGCATGGTTTTATAGCCCTTTGGACATAATTCAGAATTGTTCTATAAAATGGGTTGAATCAGTTCACAACCCCATCAACAATCCATTAATGCCTCATTTTCCCCGTGTCCCCTCCACCATTTGTCATTTTCATTTTCTGTCATATTATCCAATCTAGCAAGCATGAGATAGTACCTCAGAATTATTTTAATTTGCATTTCTCCAATCAATAGTAACAGCATTTTTTCACATGGCTGTTGATACCTTTGATTACTTCATCTGAAAACTGTTTATATATTTTGATCAGTTATCAATTGAGGGATGCATTGTGCCCCTTCTTTAGCATAATTCATCACTGGAAATATGTTGCAACCTTCTTGTACTCACGTTGTCTCTCTATTGCCCTTTGGGTAACCCCAAACTTTAAGAAGTTGGGAATTGTGTTGTTCTAAGATCTACAACCATATGGTATTACTGGTAGAATATTTTTGTTGAAAAGATGGCTTTTTGTGCTGAGAAAGACCTTAAAGTCATTAAAGGTATCGTGGAGTTTTCCAAATGTAATCAGCTTGCTCTCTTTCTCCTATTCAATTCTGGGTCCAACTTTTTTTTTTTTTTATGTCTATAATGTTCTTACTTCTCTCTTTATCTCCTTTCTTTCTTTCCTCCTTCCTTTTCCCTTTCTTACATTCACACACACACACACACACACACACACACACACGCACACTCTCAACACACACACACTCAATTAATGGACTATCAAAACACATGACAGAATCTAGCATTTTTTTATCCTTTATTTTTTCCTAAATTGTTAAAAAGATCTTTTTCAAATGATCACAGATATCATTGAAGAAGTTCTGCTGCTTTCTGGGGCACATTACAAAAAGCACAAAATTAGTTTCCAACAGAAGAATCTGAAAGAAGACCTTCTGTCTTCATAGAGAATCTTTCTTTCAACTGAACCCACTATAAAACATCCTCCATGAGTGTGGCAAATAATTTTGGTGAGCATGCTCTTCTTGTTTTATGTCAGAGAGTTATTGAATGAAGTTATATCTGTGTTTGGGTTTATTAATGCCAGTACTTTAATAAAACTGATAGCTTTGAGAGCTTTGAAATAATTAATTTTAACTTACTTAGGGGAGTCAAGGAAGGAAAAACCTTTTTATATTCATAATGCTTAACAATAATGAATAAAGCAAACTTTAACTTCAACTGTAAAACACAAAATTCATCATCACATCGCTGAACTCAATTTAACTACCAATTTGTGTCAATTTACTGTTGAAAGTGCATGTGTGTATGTGTGTGTGTGTGCGCGCGTGCGCAAAAGACATATTCTATAAAAAAGTCAAGTGTAGGAAAATTCATGTCTGAACTTGCTAAGTCATGCTTTCCTTATTTTGCAATCAATTTCAGCTTCAAGTTTAAAATTTACAGTGAACCAGCAGGCGTTTGACTTTTAATAAGTTAGCTGGTACACATCAGTTACTTGCTGGTATGTGTATCAGTTGAAAAATAATAAATCAATGATTATTAATATTGCTAGTGAAAGCCTTTCAGGTACAGAACAGTACACTAGGCCCTGTTGGGTGATACAAAGGAATTAGAAGGCATAGTTTCTGACAGTGGGGACCTGGTAGGACATTTGAAGGAGATGAAACACAGCCACAAAGGAACCTGAGAGAAAAATTACAATGCAGCGTATCAGTCAGTGCAAAATAACATATTATGAAATGTGTACAATGGAGGAAAAGACATTCCAGTGTGTGGAGAGAATAGTCAAACAGATAATTAGTGTTGCTTTCTTTATGGCTATAAAAGGATAATGCACACATACACACAAATTGTACATACAACTAAAGACCCTTAAAGTACTGATACCAGTGAATATTAATGTATATAAAAATAAATCTTTATATTCATATATTATTTTATGATTTTATAAATTTTTTACATACATTATTCCATTTTATACATATGAACAACCTGTGAGTTAAGCAGAGAAAATAATATTATACCCATTTCAAAAGTGAGGATCTAAGGCAGTGTAATAGTTTCCCCAAGGTCCCAAGACCACTAAGCAACAATATTGAATGATGTCCCAGGTGTCCTCATTCCTGATTATGATATGACAATATATTTTTTCTAACAATATTAAATCAAACAAAATAACATATAATTAAGAATGAGAAAAAATATTTGTATCACATTTCTCAGGTGTAGGCTTGGTGCTCAAAATATGCAGACAAATAACAGAGATTGATAGAAATATATAACTGAAAGTAAGAGATAAAAAGTCAAAGAAAATGAGCAAACTGTACTCAAAAGAATTATGGGCTTTCTACTTTCATGGAAAGAAAGTTCCAAATCACCAGTGATTAGGGAAATACAAATGTCATCCAGCCAGTTAACAAAGATGACAGCAGATAGGAATAATCAATGCTGAAAGGGTTGTGAGAAGATAGACACACTAATACAATGTGGGCAGAACAATGAATCAGTACGTCCATTTCAAAAAAGCAATTTGGTGACTTCTAGGCCAACATTCCTCTCCAAATAACTTTAAAAGAGCACCTCAAATAGAATTCTGGAGTGACAGAGACAACAAAATGTCAGAGTTAAATATTTATTCATCCTAAGACAATGTAAGTCAAAAATAGCAATCTGTGACATGGGGTAGGGGGTTAGGGAGAAGGGCTGCTGGTCTGGTTCCATGTGAATAAGTGATGGGACTAGGTGGTGGTAAAACAAGTAGCAACAGTTTTGGGAGCTCTCAAGCTAAAGCTGGTAAAGGGACCTGGAAACTTTTTAGAAAGAGATTACGGGAAGTGGACATAGAACCAAATGTTGTTTGGCAACTTCTTTGCATAGAGCCACTTGTAGGTAATAGCAAAAAGGAGCACTTTCAGTCACGAGGAAGTAGAAACTCTGAGGGCCAACATCAGTTTTGGTCACATGGGATCAGGGGCCTTGAGCAACAGTATCACTTCTTCTCCCAAGGGACCATGGCTTCTGGGGAGCAGTATTACTTGAAATTTCAAGGGATTGGAGACTTAGGAATACTATTAAGTGCACTCCCAAGAAATCAGGGTCCCTTCTTGGGTGAGGAACAGATTGCAGAAGAGGAAAGCAGTGATCACACCTCTCCGCAGATCATGCCACCTTGGAAGCACTGAAAACTTCCAAATCTCCAGAACTATCTCTGAAAACAATAGTGCAAGAAAGCTTAAAGCTTAAGACAGTGTTCCTCAATCTCCCCTCCCCACCTACTCACATTGAGAACAGAGTCTGACATTAATAAAAAAAACTGCTAAATCAAGAAATAAAATGGAAAAATGAACAACACAATAAGAACTTGACCATAAAAATTACTATGGTGACAGAGAAGATCCAGACACAAACTCAGAAGAAAATGAGCTATAAGAAAATAGCTATGAGCAAAGCCTCAAAGCAAAATATGAATTGGGCACAAGCCTGACAAAAATTTTTGGAAGAAGTAAAAATGATTTTCAAAATTAATTAAATGTGGTAGAGGAAAAATAGATGCATAAATAAAAGTAAAGAAAGAAAATTATGAAAAGACAATTAGTAGCTTGGTAAAAGAAGCCTCAAAATACTGAAGCAGATAGCATCTTAAAAAACAGAATTGGCCAAATGGAAAAAGAGGTCCAAAAATTGACTGAAGAAAATAATTCCTTAAAAATTAGAATTGGACAACTGAAAATTAATGACTCTATGAGACATCAAGAAAAAATTAAACAAAGTTACAAGAATGAAAAATATAAGAAAATATGAAATATTTCATTAAAAAAACAAACAACTGACCTAGAAAATATAAAAGTACAATGCAAAAAAATTAAATAAAGTAATAGCAAGGAAATTATAGCAACATATCACAAATATCATACACTAGGACCAAGTATGATTTATATCAGAAATGTGGGGTTGGTTCAATATTAGTGAAACTATTAGCAAAATTAACCATACCAATAACAAAAAATCATATAATTCTATCAATAGAGGCATCTAAATCCTTTGAGAAAATTCAGCAGCAATTCCTATTAAAAACAATAGAAAGAATAGGAATCAACTGACCCTTTCTTAAAATGATGAGCAGCATCTATCTAAAACCAAAACAAATATTATCTGAAATGGGGATCATATTTAAAGCCTTCCTAATAAGAACAGAGATAAAACGGAGGTGTTCATTATCACTAATATTATGTAATATTGTATTAGAAGTATTGACTATAGCAATAAGGCAAGAAAAAGAAACTGAAGGGATAAAAATAGGCAATTAGGACACAAAACTGTCACTTTTGCAATGATATTATGATATATTTATAGAACCTTTGAGAATAAACTAAAACTAGTTGAAACAATTAAGAACTTCAGCAAATTTACAGGATGCAAAATAAATACTCATAAATCTACATAGTGCCAACAAACCCCAGCAACAAGTTATAGAAAAAGAAATACCTTTAAAAATAACTTTATACAATATGAAGCACCTGGAAGTCTACCTGCCAAGACAAACCCAGGCATTATATGAACAGAATTACAAAACATTTTTCACACAATGGCACATCTAAACAACTGAATAACTATAAAGTGCTCATGGGAGGCTGAGACAATGTAAATAAAATGACAATTTTACCTAAATTAATTTACTTATTCACTGCCATACCAAGGTACCAAAAATTATATTATAGAACTAGAAAAAATAATAACAAAATTCATCTGAAAGAGCAAAAGGTCAAGAATATCTAGGAAATCAGTGAAAAAAATGTGAAGAATGGCAGCCTAGAAGTTCCAAATTTCAACCTATATTACAAAGTAGTAATCATCCAAACAATCTGGTAGAAGTTACAAAGTGAAGTGGTGAATCAATGGAAAAGATTAGCTACACAAGACACAATAGTAAGTGGCCACAATAATTTAGTATTTGTTAAACCCCCAAAATTCAAACTTTTGGGGTAAGAACTCAACATTTGACAAAACATTCTGAGAAAACTAGATAGAAATTTGGCAGAAACTAGGCATAGAACAACATCTCACATCATATACCAAGATAAGGTTAAAATGGACCGATGGATTAGACAGAAATTGTGATATCATAAATAAATTTGGGAAACATAAAAAATGTGCCTATCAGAGCTATGGATAAGAAAAAGAATTTATGGCCAAATAAGAGATAGAGATGATCACAGGAAATAAATTTAAAATTTTTTTTTTAACAAAACCAATGCAGTCAAAATTAGAAGGAAAACAGAAACTGGGAAAACGTTTTTAGCAAAGATCTTTGACATAGTCTGCATTTCTTACATATATATATATATAGCACTGAACCAAATTTATGTATAAAAAGAGCTTTTCCCCAACTGATAAAGGGTCAAAGGACACAAACAGGTAATTTTTAGAAGAAGAAATCAAAGTTATCAATAATCACATAAAAAAATGTTCTAAATCACTACTAATAAGATGAATGCAAAATAAAACAACACTGTGATACCACCTCACATATATTGTCTGACATGAAAGAAAATGAAAATGACAAATACTGGAGGGTATGCGGAAAAATTGAGACACTAAAACACTCTTGGTGGAATTGTGAACTAGTTCAAGACTCTGGAGAATCATGCATACTCTTAGACCCAGCAATGGTACTAGTAGATCTGCATTCCAAAGAGATCAAAGAAAAGGGAAAAGGACCTATATGTACAAAAATATTTATAGAAGATCTTTTTGTAATGGCAAAGAATTGGAAATCAAGTTCATGCCTATCAATAGGAGAATGACTGAACAAATTATGTCATACAAATCAACAGCATATTATTGTGCTATAAGAAATGATGATGATAGTTTCAGAAAAAACCTGGGAAGACTAATATGAATTCATGCAAAGTGAAATGAGAAAAACAAGAAGAATATTATACATAGTAATATCAGTACTGTAAGGATAATCAGCTGTGAAAGAATTAGATAATGTGATTAAGACAAAGATCCAAAGCAATTCCAAAGGACTCATTATGTACTATCCATCTACAAAGAGAGAACTGATGAATAGTGAATACAGACCAAAGTATACTTTTCAAAACTTTCTTCATTTCTCTTCTTTGTGTATTTTCTTTTGCAACATGCCTAAAATGGAAATGTGTTTTGCATGACTTCACATCTATAATTAATATAAAATTGTTTACCTTCTCAAAGAGGTATTGGGGTGGGAGGGTGGGAGTTTGGGACTAAAAAATTTTTAAATGATTATGAAAAATTATTTTACATGTAATTGGGAAATATTTATGTAAGTAAACAAAATATATTTTAAAACAACTTAGAATTATGCAACAAAACTATAAACATATCCACAGCATTTGCCAACATAATTCAATTGTTAGGCATATACCTCAAGGAGATTATTGATAAGAAGAAAACCCCTACAAAACTCAATATATCTATGCTAATCCTTTTTTTGTAGTAACAAATAATTAGAAAGAAAATGGATTCCCTTCAATTGAAAAATGGCTAGACAAATTGTGCTTCATGAATGTAAAAGAATATTACTGAGCTGTAAGAAATAATGAATATGGAAAACCATGTGAAAATATGAACTAATACAAATTTAAGTAAGCTAAATTAAGAAAACTATATGTAGCATGACTATAGCAATGCAAATGGAAAGAACTATATCAAAACAATTCAAAATAAATGTTGCAAAATTACCAATAAGTATGACCCCAAAGAATAGATATGATAAGATTTCTTTGGAGTGGTGGGAAGTGTAACATTGCATGTACTTTCAGGAAGTTTTGATGAAATGGTTGGCTCTGGTGATTTTTCCTTCTCCTTTAAAAAATTATTAAATTAAGTTATCACTCTTTGCAGATGATATGATGATATACTTAGAGAATCCCAAAGATTCAAGTAAAAAACTACTTGAAATAATAAACAACTTTGGCAAACTTGCAGGTTACAAAATAAACCCACACAAATCTTCTGCATTCCTATATATTAGTTACAAAGAACAACAGCAAGAGATAGAAAAAGAAATCCCATTTAAAGCTAGAGTAGACATTACAAAATATTGGGGAGTTTACCTGACAAAACAAACCCAGGGACTATATGAACACAATTACAAAACACTTTTTTGCACAAATAAAGTCAGATCTAAGTAAGTGGAAAAGCATCAGTTGCTCATGCATAGGCTGAGCCAACATAATAAAAATGCCAATTCTACCTAAATTAATTTACTTATTTAGTGCCATACCAATTAAACTATCAAATAACTATTTTCTAGAGCTGGATAAAATAATATCAAAATTCATCTGGAGGAACAAAATGTCCAGAATATCAAAGGGATGAATGAAAAAAAAGTGCTAGGGAAGGTGGCCTAGCACTACCAGATCTCAGATTGTATTATAAAGCAGCAATTATCAAAACCACTTGGTACTGGCTAAAAAACAGAAGGGTAGACAAATGGAATAATCTAGGTTTTCAAGACACAGTAGGCAATGAATACAGCAATCTCCTGTTTGATAAACCCAAGGACCCCAGTTTCTGGGATAAGAACTCACTATTTGACAAAAATTGCTGGGGAAACTGGATAACAGTGTGGCAGAAACTAGGCATAGACCCATGCCTGATATCGTACACAAGAATAAAGTTCAAATGAATGCATGATCTAGGTATAAAGACTGATACCATGGACAAACTGGAGGAGCAAAGAATAGTGTATTTATCAGATTTATGAAGAAGGGAAGAATTTTTGACTAAAGAAGAAATAGAAAGCATTATGAAATGCAAGATGGATAATTTTGATTACATTAAACTGAAAAGTTTTTGCACAAACAAACCGAATGCAACCAGAATTCAGAGGGATGTAGTATATTGGGAAAGAATTTTTACAGCTAATCGTGGGGATAAAGTCCTCATTTCTAGACTGCATAGAGAACTGAGTCAAATGTACAACAATACAAGTCATTCCCCAATTGATAAACGGTCAAAAGGTATGAACAGGCAATTTTCAGAGGAAGAAATTAAAGATATCTATAGTCATATGAAAAAAATGCTCTAAATCACCTTTGATTAGAGAGATGCAAATCAAAACAATTCTGAGGTACCACACATGACAGAACAGGAAAATGATAAATGTTGGAGAGGGTGTAGGAGAGTTGGAACACTAATTCATTGTTGGTGGAGCTGTGAGATTATCCAAGCATTCTAGAGAGCGGTTTGGAACTATGCCCAAGGGCTACAAAAATATGCATACCCTTTGACCCAGCGATATCGCTTCTAAGACTGTATCCCTAAGAGATCATAAAAATGGGAAAGGGTCCCACATATACAAAAATATTTATAGCACCTCTCTTTGTGGCGGCCAAAAATTGGAAATCAAGGAGATGCCCATCAATTGGGGAATGGCTGAATAAATTATGGTATATGAATGTAATGAAATACTATTGCACTGTAAGAAATGATGAACAAGAAGACTTCAGAGAGGCCTGGAAAAACTTATATGATCTGATGCTGAGTGAAAGGAGAAGACCCAGGAGACCTTTGTGCATAGCAACGACCACAGTGTGCGACAGTTTTTTCTGGTAGACTTGGATCTTCATAGTAATGCAAGGACATAAAAAAAAAAAATTCCCAATGGTCTTCTAAGGCAAAATGCCTTTCACATCCATAGAAAGAACTATGGAATTCAATCGCAGAATATAGCAGATCAATTTTTTTTTTGTGTATGTGTGTATTATGTTTTGGTTTGTTATATGATTTCTCCCATTTACTTTAGTTCTTCTATACGGCATGATTATAGTGAAAATGTATTCAGTGGGAATGTATGTGTAGATCCTATATAGAATTGTACGCCATCTTGGGGAAGGAGGGGAGTGGTGGGAGGTAGGTAGTGGGAAAAAAAGTCTAAGTTTTATGGTAGTGATTGTAGAACATTGAAAATAAATAAAATGAATGTATGTATATAAAAGAAAAGAAAAAAATTATTAAATTCATTATAGGAGATGGCTCTCTGAGGGGGAGAGGAGGGGATACTGGAGAAAATTTTTCCAATGGAAAAACAGAAGATATCAGTGCAAATTAATTAAAAGAAGAAAAACAAAAAAGAGCCAGTAAAATAGCAGTTATATAGCACTTTGAGTTTTACAAAATACTGTACAGATGTATCACTTTATCAAAGAACATGACCCAGTAGTTTTCTAAGAAAAAAATCTAAGTTTTTGATAGCCATATGAAAAAACAAAATTTAACCCAATCCCTGTAATTAGGAGAAAGTGTTAAAGCAACTCTGAGGTTTTATGTCACACCCATCAAATAGGCAAAGTTGACAGGAAAATGACACATGTTGGTGGAGTTATGGGAAAACATGTACATTAATGCTTTGCTGGTAGAGCTGTCAAATGGTTCAGTAGTTCTGGAAAGCAATTTGAAACTATACTCCCAAGTTAATAAACTATATATACTTTTTGGCCCAGTGAAACCACTACTCAGCTTATACCCTAAAGTGATCTAGAAGAAAAAGGGGACAAGCATCCTTTTGTACCAAAAATACTTACAACTTCTCGGCTTTGAAATGACAAAGAACTGGGAACTACATTTGCTCCTCAATTGGAGAATAACTGAACAGTTTGTGGTATATGATTTAACAAAACACTATAGGACCTATGAAGGAAGACACTATCTGCATCCAAAGAAAAAACTGATAAAATATGTATAGAATAATTTTTATATATATTTGTGTAAAGTAGACATCTCTAGTGCAGGGTGAGGAGGGAAGATAAAAAGGAATAAAGGAAAATTATCTGAAAATTACATGATAACTTTGCTATATATTTAAAAAACATATACTGTTATACATCGTTGATTCGCTGTTTCAAGTGCAATCATCTTTTTTTTTAATTCTACTGTGTTATGGAAATGTTTGTTTTATTTCATATATTAAAAATAAATAAACCAAATTAAAAAATTGCGCACTCTCTGTTACGTCTCTCAGTAAGTTCCTGCTTCAGAGGAAGGAATGGTACAACTCTAATAAAAGAATATAACTTCAAGCTGCCTAGGCAGCTTATACTCAAGAAGAAGCCCATTCAGTGCAATATTACATATGCAACAGAAGAGTTTAGCTATTGTGCACAAATTACGATTCTGGCATCCCTGTGAAGAAAACAAATTTCAGGATGAATGGGTGATTCTGAGGAATTGTGATGAAAGGTGATGGAGGATGAGTGAACCAATCTATTCTAAGACAGAGTGATGGAGAGCCTTCAAAGGCAGGGCAAAGTTAAATTTCAAGGGTAAGGAGTAATGGATACCCATTTCCCTCTTCTATCTTGGTCCTCAATTTATCTTGTCTTTGCTTTTGGGAAAACTTACAAGGTCTTTGTTAATTTGGGATGTCTATTTAGCAGCATTTTGCCTCGGAAATACTGTCAGCCTTCATGAGATATCTTCTTACATGGAAATGGAAGTGTTACAAGACAATGAAAAGGCCACGGAGATCCATATAGTGACTCTGTTACTGTATGACCTATGCAATGACTTCATATCTCATTTCCCTCTCTAAAATGACAGTTTGATTTGATTAACTTTAAGTCCTCTTTCACTGCAGCCAGGAATATTGGAAAGAATGTTGGTAGGTAAGTAAATCACAAGATCAGGGCTCAAATTTTAGCTCTGCCTTGCAGTAGCTGTGTGACCTTAAAGAAGTTGCTATTGCTCTCCAAAATGGAAATGGGGAAGTTATATTGAAATCCTTTCAACTTGAACATTCTATGACACTAGCAAATAGGGGCTCCCACTCAGCAATACTGAATCTAAATACTTGATCCATGATTTTTCCCCCTAAGCAAGAAGGGGCAGGACCTA
Organism: Notamacropus eugenii; assembly: GCF_028372415.1. Lineage (NCBI taxonomy): Eukaryota > Metazoa > Chordata > Mammalia > Diprotodontia > Macropodidae > Notamacropus > Notamacropus eugenii. The sequence goes on from NC_092872.1 coordinate 171,186,041, forward strand.
GTAAAGTTTCCACACAAAGCATCTCAAGCTATGTGTCTGATTTTTAGGTGGTTGTAGAACAAATGCTTTTTTTCATGTGTTGGATTTATCCTTGACAAACTCTGTAATGCCCATTGATTATAGGCCAGCAGTTATATATCTTGTGTGCCTCAAGGCCGCTCCCATCTCTGTCTGTTGATTCAAGTGTGTTTATCAACAATTCTCTCTGAGAGTGACAAAACACATGGTGTGTGGATCCCACGCAGATTTGTCAATGTGCCTAATCTTGCATTCATGTACACTGGTATGACTCACATGTATTGCTGAGGAACTGTTCCATGCCAAACAATAGTAAAGACACCCACTTGAAGTCTTAGCAAATATGACTCCAGACATGAATAAATGATTGTTTCTGCATAACCATGGATTTTTTTGGCAGATGATGGAACAATTCATTAGATGAGACAAAGTTTTTTCTAATGTTTTCCATTTTCTTATCAGAATTAGGTGATGCAGGAATGATTTATGTACCATGGTACCCATCCTATAAAGGCAGCATCATAATTCATGGAGTGGAATGTAATATTTGGAGATTAATTCTGATCTCATTGGTATTGCTACCTAATCATTCATTTCATAAGAAAACTGTTCGGCAGTAGGTAAGTTTTGGAAAAACTCATTTTACTTTTGCTGCTTAAATTTTGTAACAAAATGCACTGTGCAAAATAAAAAATAAACATGCAAGCTCAAATAGTAGCATTTATATCGCATATTAGAATTAAAGTATCTACTTTGAGATTATTTTATTTAATAGCTTTTTTTATGAAGAGACAAAAGCTTTGAGAAGGAAAATATCTTTCTCAAAGTCATTTAGCAGTCAATAAACTCTATCCCAATCCCCCATTCCTTCCTCTACCCCTAACTCCCACCTCCACCCCAATAGCTTAGTGCTTTTTGAACTACATCATTCTGTTGAATTGCTTGTAATTTTTACATCCCTTGACTGGGGAAGAAAAGGCAATGAAGCTTTATTATTTCATTTCCGTCTCATCCAAGCATTTGAAAGTTTACAAAATGCTTTATATATGCTAACTCAATCGATTCTCACAAGAACATTATGAGGAAGGTTCTGTCCCCATATTGTAGATGAGACAACTGAGACACAGAGAGGTTAACTTGCCCAAGGTCAAATAACTAGTAAGTTTCTGAGGCATGATTCAAATTTAAGTCTTCTTGATTTCAAGTTCCATAGACTACACCCACTGACTCATCTGCATACCTATTTCACCTCTGTTTCTCTGTTTCATCTCTAGCTCTCAGCCTTAGTCTTGAAAATCTTAAGTTCTCTGACCTTGAAGTTCAAAGAGGTATTGTTTCTTTATGAACAAATATCTTATTTTGTTGTATTTTACTTTATTGTGCTTTGCAATTATTGTGTTTTCTTTCAAATTGAAGGTTTGCAGCAACCTTGCATGAAGAAAGTCTGTTGGTGTCATTTTTCCAATAGCATGTGCTCACACTGTGTCTCTTTGTCACAGTTTGGTAATTCTCACAGCATTTCAAACTTTTTCATTATTATTATCTGTTATTGTGATCTGTGATCTTTGATGCTACTGTTGTAACTGTTTTGGGGTTTCATGAATGGTGCCCTTAGAAGACAGTGAACTTAATCATAATAAATATTGTATATGTTCAGACTGTTCCATGAACTTGTTGTTCCTTCCATCTCTAGACAGGACAATATTGAAATTGTCAATTAATAATATTACAATGGCCTCTAAACATTCAGGTGAAAGGAAGAGTCAACAGATCTGGTGAACTTCATTGTTGTTGTCTTCAGTTAAGAACTTGCTACATCCAACTCTACCTTCAGCAACCACTACCCTGATCAGTCAGTAGGAATCAACTTCAAGGCAAGACCCTCCACCATCAAAAAAATTATAACTCACTGAAGGCTCAAATGATGGTTAGCATTTTTAGCAAGTATTTTTAAATTAAGGTATGTACTCTTTAAAGACATAATGCTATTACACACTTAGACTACAGTCTAGTGTAAATGTAGCTTTTACATGCACTGGGAAACCAACAATTTGCATGACTTGATTTATTGTGATAGTCACTTTATTTTGGCAATCTGGAACCAAATCTATAATATCTCTGAGGTATTCCTGTACTACTTTCTTCTATGATGAAGTATGGGAGAGATGGAGCAAAGATCCTAGATATTTCTAAGAAAGACATATTTAATTCCAATGTATGGTGGATTTTTTTTTTAAAAACAGGACTTACTATTTCTGTTGAGAGCACTGTTATTAATCAAGTAGCTCCGGATTGTAACTTCAGGATCATTCTTAAATTGATTCCCCTCCCCCTTGCTGAGTCTTGTTCCTTCTATTTCCACAGCATCCCTTGTACCACACCACTTTCTTCTGCTACACAGCTACTCTACTAGTTTAAGTCCTTATCACCTGTCTTCTAGATTATCACAATAGTTTCCTAATTTGTCCCCTTGCTTGCAAGATTTTCCCTCTCACGAGCCATCCTATACACAGCAGCTTAATTAATATTTCTAAGACATAGATCTGAGCATATCTCCTCCCTGCTTAAAAAAAGAAAACTTCAGTGGTTCCCTATTCCCTCTGAGTTAAATTACAAATTCCTATGTAATTTAAGCCCTCAACCATCTGACTCCAAATGATGCTTTCATGTTTACTTCACATTGTTACCCTCAGTAAACTATATATTCCAGCCAAAATGGCTTATTTTACATTTTTTGAATTAAAATATTACATTTACTGATGTGGAGCCTTTATACAGAGTGTATTCCATGCTTTCTTCAAGCTGCAGATCAGGTGGAACTTCTAATCAAATCCTTTGCTGGTTCTTCCATTTAATCTTTCTTCTTAAATTGTCTTGTGTTTCTTTACCCTCAAATTATTATCCTATGTCACTCTCTCTCCCCTTCTCTTACATTCTTTTATTTAAAGTTGCACACAGACTTTCCTCCTTTTCCTCTCCTTTCACTGAACTTTAATCCTTCACCATCTACTTGTGACTTCATCACTCAACTGAAAAGACTTTCTCCATAATCATCAGTGAACTTTAAATTGCTAAATCTGCTGGTCTTTTCTCTGTTCTCTTCCTTCTTGACCTCAATGCCCCATCTGACTCCTTTCCTCTCCTCCCCTCCCCTCCCCTCTTCTCCCCTCCTCTCTGCTCCCCTTCACTTTTCCCCTTCCCCTTTCCTTTCCTTTTCCTTCGTCACACATTAGAGGACACTAGGTCCCTGCCTAAGGGATGGCTTCTGGACCCTCCTGGCTTAAGAGTGATTATCAGCATTAACTGTTGCTGTTTGCCTCCCAGTCTGATGTCATTTTTTTCTATGCCTCAGTAAAGTGGCCATCCCCTGGCTGTCCATTAAAGAGGCCTATTCACTGAATGGGCATTACCTCACCCTAAGTGAGTTCCTGAGTAGACCTTGGCCTAAAGGGGCCAACGTCTCCCATGGCATCCTGGGTCATCTCCAGTCATCCTGATGAATATCTGGTCACTGGATTCAGATGGCTCAGGAAGAGAAAGTGAGGCTGGTGACCTTGTATAGCCCTCCCTCACTCAAAACAAAGTCAAGTACAAATCATGTCATCATTCTCTGATGGCATGGTCTTCTTCAGCAACAAAGGATGAACACAAAAACAATATGTTGTCTCTTTTGGCTAAATTTTAAGGCAATGAATGTTTGCTTTTCTCATTGCATTTCTAGTGCTTAGAATAGTGCCTGATACAGACTATGTGCTTACTAAATGATTTTAAATTGATTATCTATATATCTATTGTTTTCTTTGTCATTCTGTCCTCAGTGCCTAGCAGAGTGCCTTGAATCTAGTAAGCTTTTAATAAATGTTGATTGAACCTAACATAACATCATATTTTAGTTCTCTTTGGCACAGAATTGCTATAATGATAATTTAATACATTTGCATACAAGGACTTTTTCATATAATATTTCACTTAATGTGCATAACAACCCTAGAAAATAAGTAAAACAGATTAGCCTCCATTATTAGCCTCCATTTTATTAAGGGGCAATTAAAGCTCAGAGAGCTTAAAAGTTCCATGCCTAATAAGTAGTAGATCTGGAGTATACCCAGGGCTTTGGACATGGTCCAGTGGAACGTGTATTGGTTCAGAGAACCGAGTACTGTATTGTAGTTAGAGGATCTAGTTTCAAATGCTACCTCTGATGTTCTCTACCTGTGTGATCTTAGATACGTCACTGAGCATTCCTAAGCCTCAGTTTCCTCATAGGAAAAATATAATGGTTAGACTACATGGCTCCTAGTTCTTCTTCAGCTTTAAATTGATTATCCTATGATTAAGTCCATAGTTTTTTATAGTTCACATTATTATTAATATTTATGGTTTACAAAGTATTTTTTCTGCAGATGCCCTGAAATAAAGAATTTATTATCACCCTCGTTTTAGAGATGAGGAAACATTCAATTAAAGACTTGGTCTTAATTATAATGCCAGTAAGTACTGTTGTCATTGCCTGAACTAAGGTCTTTTGACTCCAGTACTCTTTCTATCACACCACCGTTTTATGCAACACCTCAACTATACATCTCCTAGGCTAGTTAAGAGATCTTTTATCCTGAAAGGAAGTTAGTGCTCCATCTCATTCTGTATTCAAACTCTGGGTCAAAAGGAAACCTATACTTTTATTTTCACTGTGCTATTCTGAAATTTAATAACTTTTTACATATTTCTAGGAGTAAGCAAGAAGAACAGGTCCACATCAGCCTAATTCAAGGCCAGTTTGGTCTCTCTTTTCCTTCCATCAGTATCATGTGCATACTTTTCCTCCCAGCCTAACTGTTCTTCCATCTCTCTTCTAAAATGAAATTCAATTTTTATTATAAATCCAATGCATGTGAAAGATAAGCAGCTCCTGTGAGGATTTTTATTAATCCCAAAGCAGAAAGAAATCAGAGAGCACAGAAAGAGGGCAGAATGGGAAGGTTATAAATCAGCAGAGTGAAAACAGAGAAACTGTAAGAGATAAGCGCCAGAGTCTATCATGTGTGCAGTGGTTTCCATTTTATGACACTGTGGTTCACCTACAGTGAAATGGGTGAAAGGCCAAAATACAAGTAACAATGTTTTACTGTAGCCCACTCTGATGTAAAGGGTCTTGGAATTGAAATCAGAAGACCTGGGTTGGACTGCTAGCTATGTTACTTTTGATTAGTCCCTTATATTTTTGCTGGCAATGCTGGTTATCTGTTCTGTGAAATGGGAATGAAGAATTCATGCAGTGCCCATTTTTCAGCATAGTTGTCAGGATAATATGGTATGAAATGATGCTTTATTATTTTAAAGAACCATTCAACTTAAGTTATTTCTGCTTTCCTGTGCATCCCAGGTTTAGATGTAGACAGAGCATTTGAAGGGTCTGAAAATGCAGAATCAAAAGACTAAACTCTGATAGGGACCTTGATTAACTGGATGACTACCACATTATCATATATCTTCACCATCTTGAAGTAATACCTTGATGAATCAATAATCTCATTTCTATGGTTATTTACTTTATAATTCAGATGGAAACCCACATATGCCTTTTAATCTTTGTGATTTTTATCTATGTCTTCCACAGAGGACCCCACACACACAATGCATTACAGGACTTCTAATCCTTTCCACTGTTCATGGGTACCCATAAAACACTTTGAGGGTTCATATGCCATCCCTCTGGCTGACCATATGATTAATCTCTGGCCATTTCTTTCTGATCATGCACATCCTTGATGATGTCCTTTACACTTCTTTTGCACAAGTCAGAATTGGTCATATGTTGCTGTCCAGCATGTGTTTCTTCATTGCCCTTTGAGCAGTCTATAATTCTATTACAACTGAAAATTTGGTGTTTCAGGAATAATAGCCAAATATTTCCAAGAGATGGTGAGTTAAAAAAGATATATTTTTGCAGGAGGGAATGCCTTGAGATTGTTGGAAGTATTATGCATTTTCCCAAAGGCAATCAATTCCATTCTCCTTCTTTAATTTGGTTATGGGCCAAGTCTGACACACACATAACACACATGTGCACATACACACATACAAACATACATACACACATCCTAATTGGAATAATTAAACAATGCCCATGCCAGTTTACGCCATACTTCAATGGATCTGTGATTTGTGACCTCATTGATGGAGATATACCACCTCTGGTGAGGCAGACCACCATATACACGTGCCTTCTAATTGTGGCTCATCAATTGTGACTCATCATTTCTTCTAAATCCCCTATGGAGGTCCTTCCAATATCCTAGGATTCTTTTTCTAGTTCTCCTTACTCTTCATGGATATCAATGGAGTTCATAGATTCTCTATTGGTTATTCCTCATTCTAATCCCCAAGCCATCATCCCATATAATGTTACACTGTAGTATGGAGGTGTCTCTGCCAATGCAATGAATTTTCTAGAAGGGCTTCAGGCATAGTCTGGTAACAGACAAGGTCTGATGCTTGTTTGTGTTTTTTTGGGGGGGCTAGACTAATAGAGACTCTTCACTAGTAGCCTGGCAACCCGGTGAAGAATTCTTTCACTATGTCAACCCAACTCATGTAACTATATGCCCTGATATGGGCAGTGTACCTTCTTCATTGATATTTTTTGTTTCTATGTATATTGCCTGGCCAATCACTTTTGAGTGGCTCTATACTACTTTGAAAAAAATCTTTTAGTGTTCAGGGGTTCTCTGCAAATCCCCTGACCATTTGTGCCTTGCACATATCATTCATCATGATAGTGTTGAGCACTTTTAGTGAGCATATGGAGTACTCTTAGCCATTCAGGGAGAGTGGGGCACACATTAAGAGAAACATTGAGGCATTAGAGAATAATCAGAGAGTAGAGACCAGGATTATGAAAGGCAAATGAGGACTGACTGAAAGAAAAACAGGCAAATCTCCAAGCAATATAACATTTACTAACAGAGGCATGCTGCCTGCCAATATATGGATCAATGACTTGCTTCCATTTATGCCAAAGACCCTGAGCCAAAGGACAGTTTCCCTTTTAGAGGGTTTGGGGAATACAGAGCAAAGACAGAATAGGGTAGGTGACAGCATGGGATTGGGGGCAACATGATTGGTTATAAAGCTGAGGCTCAGGGAACAATGTAATTGGTTAGAAGTTTGGCAGTGGGGTTAAGAGGTCATTACCCACCCCCTTCTTCTCTCATGACACTAAGAAAGTATTCCTTTTCTGAGTCCTGGTGTGAGATAGCAGGCAGACATTTGGACAGCAAAGCAGACATCTTTGAAGGATTGCTTGGTGGTGTCAAGATAACAGGTTTACTTTCACACATATTCCTGAAAGTCAATTAAATAAATTCCTTGAGGCAAGATGAACTGGGTTTTTTAACTTAACTCATTATAGGCCACCTGAACTCTGAACGAAGTTCAGAGGCAAAGAAACATAACTTAAACAGGCACAGGACAAAATCAATTAATTGTAAATAGGATCAATAAATGAATGATAAAGGATCAATCTTAGTCTCCTTGGAATGTTCAGTTTGGCAAGAGAAGAGAAAATAGAGACATGGTGCTTCTATTCCAATATTTTCAAGGCTACATATACAAGAGAGATCAGACTTATTCTTTGTGACTGTAGAGGACAAAACCAATATTAGTAGATTAAAGAGATTTTTTGTTTAATTTTGTGAACTGGATCTTTGAGTTCATCAGTCAGTCAGTAAACATTTATTAAGTGTCACTTCTGTGCCAGGCATTGTGCTAAGCACTGGGGATCCAAAAGAGGCCCCACCCTGAAGGAGCTTAAAATACAATGAGAGAGAGACATGAAGCAAGCAAACGTACAAATAAGCTATATAGAGGATAAATAAGAAATGAGAGAATGCTCTAGAATTAAAAGAGATTGGCAAAGGCTTCCTGTAGAATGTGAGATTTAGCAGGGACTTAAAGGAGGCCAGGGAAGGCAGTAGGTAGAGATGAGCATGAAGAAACATGACCAGTCTGAGAAGTCTAAGAGAATTGCCTGGGGCAATTGCCCAGAATCACACAATTGGTACCTATCAGAGGCTAGACTTAAACTCAGCATTTCTCTGAGGCTGGCTCTCTAAGGCACTAGGCCATGCCTATTCTTAGGCTGAAATTAGAGGAGCAAATATTAATTTAATTTAAAGATGAACATTCTACAATGACAACTGCCTAGCTTTCAACAGTGGTGGCACCAGATAAGAACATGCTTTAGCCGAGTCACTTGTTCCTTTCCACTCCATCTGTTATGTGCCTAATCTTTTCATTTCTATAGTGTCAACAAAATTTTTCCTGTATTTTCATGGTGAATGTGGCCTTTATTGAGTGCACATGAATCTGGAGTACCTTCTATCTTCCCATTTGTCAGCTTGAACTAATTTACCTCTCTAATAATTTACCTCTTTCCCTTCTGGGTGATCACATGCTTTTGAATAAGGTGCACCCTTCTATTACCAATATCACATTCCGCTTCCCTCTCACGAAGTCTCAGTTAAACACCAGAGTTGGTGTTTTCCAACTTATATTAAAATTCCCAATGCAGTTATTATTTTGCCCATGTTCTTAGCATTATTCTATAGACATCTGAGGCCATAAGCCTTATTTGCAATTATTTTCCTTGTTATTTTCTCCTGAGAGTTACAGGCCACTGCCCATAACACAGCTGCTTCCTATTCAGCAGAATGAGAAGATGAGTCTGCACTACTCTCCATGGCACAAAAACAATCGGTCAAACCGAATGGAAAGTTGGGAGTAGGTCAAATTCTTTGACTTAATAGTCAATGGACACTCCAGCAGAAACTGCTTATAAGGCTACTATAATGAGGTCATACAGAATGAGACAGAAAGTATGGTTCAAAGGAAAGAACACTGGGTTTGGAGATGAAAACTCATTCTAGTAGGGATTCTGTGATTTATGTTCTAGGTAGTAACTGATGGGGTACAGACTCTGGGAACCTTGTTGAACTCCCCTATAATCTTCCTAGTTAATCTGGCCTTTCATACTCAAATCTGACACCCTTAACCTAACCTGGCCCTCCATTGTCTGTTACCTCTGGATTGCCCTACCTGCTTCCCACCCAAGTCCTCAATTATCTGATACCTCCCAATTGTCTCCAGCTGTTTCTCACCCTTGATTACATCACTAGTTATCCCCACCTTATCAAGATCTTCTTTAGACCCCCCTCCCAGACTACTAGACCACCTCTAGATACTTCCCATGGTCTTTCTGTACATGAGTTCCATCTTTCCTCCATGAAGGCATTCAGATTCAGTCCAGCTCAAACTCTGTGTAGCTGAGATTCCATCTGACTCGTTTAATAATATAAGTGTCACAAATGGTTAGGCTCCTTAAGAGTCAACTCAATATGGCAAATCTTTAATAAACTTTGTTTTACTTTGGCTGGAAGAAGTCTTGAGTCAAATTCATTTGGCCGGACCCAGCGTGTCGGTACTTTGAGGTCCCAAGCACCCCAAACCTCATCATTATGGTTCTCTAACTTCCACAGTAGTTGTGTAACTTTAGACAAGTCATTTAACTCTTTAAGCCTTACCCTCTCTATAAAATGGAGCTAATACTACTTGTTCTATGTACCTTATGTAGTTAGGAACAAATAAGATACTGACTGTGAGAGAACTTTCATTATAAACTTTAGCCTACTTGTTTCCCTTCTTTTATTATGGTAAATAAACCTTAATCTCCTGCTTCCCTAGTCTCTGTGATTTAGAATAAAATTTCTCCAGGTCATCTACTGTTAACCTTTTTTTGTCATTAATTGCTTTGGTAGTCTGGTGAAGCATATGTATTCTTTTTCACAATATCTTTTTTTTAAATTCATAATTGGAAGCAATGCTAAATTTCAGTTAGTGGTTAGTGAATATAAAGACACATTTTTCCCATTCAAATTTGTAGGCCTCTTGAAATCTAGACAGGGCTTCTTAAACTATTTCTGCTCAGATCCCTTTTTGGCAGGATGCAGTGCAAGGTGCGCATGTTTTGTGTTCCAAACCAAGTCTACAATGAAGTTGCTTGATGCAGCACCAGCAAGTGCTGCCAGAAACACCTCGAATTCATTAGGCATTTGATTTTAAAATAATTTTTGGTTGTTGCATGTTCCGAAACCTTTTACTATTACCAAATTTTTCCTGACTCCATATGAGGTTTCCACCCATAGCTTAAGAAATTCTGATCTAGACCAGTTTTCCTCAGGCTAAGAACCCCTTCCCAAGGTGAAAATTCCTTTCCTCTGACACATTCATATTGCCCTGTTTTGATCTTCATCCTGCACTGATCACTCACTTTTGTGATTTCATCATGTAGTTCGAAGGCCTACCAGAATTGCCAACTACGGTTCTTATCTTCTATAACGTCAGGGTTTATGATGACCCTTCTAACATTTTGACATTCTATTTAATCAACATTTCTAACTTTCATAATTTCTACCTCCACTGTCCATTAATTACTCATAGATGTGTTCATTTCTTAGACATTCCTGCTACTTCCAGTTATTTTAAGATTCCAAACTCTGAAGCTTGTTGGGAGTAGGGATTGTTTCTTTGTTTCTTTCTTTCCTTCTTTCTTTCTTTTTTTCCTTCTTTCTTTCTTTCCTTCCTTCCTCCTTTCTTTCCTTCCTTCCTTCTTTCTTTCTTTCTTTCTTTCTTTCTTTCTTTCTTTCTTTCTTTCTTTCTTTCTTTCTTTCTTTCTTTCTTTCTTTCTTTCTTTCTTTCTTTCTTTCTTTCTTTCTTTCTTTCTTTCTTTCTCTTTCTTTCTTTCTTTCTTTCTTTCTTTCTTTCTTTCTTTCCTTCCTTCCTTCCTTCCTTCCTTCCTTCCTTCCTTCCTTCCTTCCTTCCTTCCTTCCTTCCTTCCTTCCTTCCTTCCTTCTTTCTTTCTTTCTTTCTTTCTTTCTTTCTTTCTTTCTTTCTTTCTTTCTTTCTTTCTTTCTTTCTTTCTTTCTTTCTTTCTTTCTTTCTTTCTTTCTTTCTTGTCTTTCATTATTTAGTCCAGGAGTGGGGAACCTTGGGCCTCAAAACCATATGTGGCCCTCTAGGTCCTCAAGTGTAGCCCTTTGACTGAATCCAAACTTCACAGAACAAATCCTCTTAAAAAATTATTTGTTCTATAAAACTTGGGCTCAGTCAAAAGGTCATACCCAAGGATCTAGAAGGCCACAGGTTCCTCACCTTTGATAGTCATTGCATTAGCATTCTTGACTCTTTCCAGGCTGTTTCTCTTTATTGTATTGTAAGCACTATGTAGATTGATTTTGTTCACTTGTATTAGTTTATACTAGCTGCTCCATATTTCTTTGAATTTGTCCTTTTGCCATTTATTATGGTATAATGATATTGCATTGTGTTAATGACATCATTTGTATAGCCTTTCCCCAATTTATGAATGCTTACTTTATTCTTACTTCTTTCTATCGCAAAAATGCTGTCAAATTTTTGTATATATATATATATATATATATACATATATACATATATACACATATATACACACATATATACACACATATATACATATACATATATACATATACATATATATATATACACATTCTCTCCTTTTTCCTTTTATCTATTTAAGTGTACAGGCCTAGTAGTGGTATTCCTTGGTAAAAAGGTAAGCTCAGTTACTATTGACTTTGAAGGTATAGCTCCAAATTGCTTTCCAGAACTATGGCACCAAAACAGAGCTTCACCAATCAATCAATAAGAATTTATTAATCACCTGCTACGTGCCAGGCAGTGCACTAGCTGACAGAAATACAAATAATAAATAAACTTTTACTTATAAGAAGATTGCATTGTAACTACAATGTTAGTGCCCACATCCCACAACCCCTAATGATTTCCCTTTTTCTTCTTTGTAATCTTCCCCAATCTGATGAGTATGATTTGGAACCTCAGAGCTCTTTTGATTTCTATTGCTCTTAGTCATGTAGAGTATTTTTCATATTGTTGTTCATTGCTTGCATTGAAAACTACCCTTTCATATCCTTTGATAATTTGTTCATGGAAGAATAGCTCTTTTTCATATATATTTATATCGTTTCTCTATATAACTAAGATATCAAACCTTTATAAGTGAACTTTTACTACAAAGCTTTTTGCCCAATTAAGTGTTTCCTTCCCTTATAATTCCAAATATATTTTGAATTTGAAAAACTTCCCAATTTTATGTATTTTATTGTTATGATTATCATATTCCTTGTTGGTTTAAGAACAGCTCTCTCTCTCTTCTTTCTCTCACTCTCTCTCTGAATCTCTTTTTCTCACTCTCTGCCCCATTCCCTCTGTTCACTGCTATAAAATGTATCTTTCCTTTCTTTTCTAATTTGCTTATGATATATAACTTTAAATCTATGGCATGTATCTCTGTGGACCTTTCTGTGAGATGTTGATTTATACCTATCTTATAGCACATTCCAATTTTCATTGTAGTCAAAGACTGAGTCCTAGTTAGTGTCTTCACTGTACTTTTATATTCTCCTCTTTCTGGCGCTTGTGTATCTAATCTATCCTATTGCTCAACTTTTATACTTTTAATTAAATACCAAATATTTTTGAGGGCAGATAGGGCAGATAGAACACTGAACCTGGAGTCAGGAAAACCTAAGTCCACACTGGTCTCAAACATTTACTGACTGTGTAACCCTGGGCAAATCACTTAATCCTGTTTGCCCCCATTTCCTTATATTATGTAAAATGAACTGGAGAAGGAAATGGCAAACCACCCTGTTATATTTGCCAAGAAAATCCAAATGGAGTCATGGAGAGTTAGACATGACTGAATAACAACAAGATGGTTTTGATAGTTATTGCTCCGTTGTATAGTTTGAGATTCTTTTCTTTCTGCTTTTCCCCCCCATTATTTTACTTAAGGTTTTTGAACTTTTATTTCTACAGACTAGTTTTGTTATTATTTTACCAGTCATATAAAGTAATCCTTTGGCAGTTTGCTTGGTACGTCAATCAATCTATAAATTACTTTAGGTAATGGTGCCATTTTTTATTATATTGGCACTTCCCAACCCTGAGTGGTTTATAACTTAAATTATTTAGATTTCTTTTTCATTTCTGTAAAGAGTGTTTTGTAGTTGTATTCATATGATTCCTGTGGGTCTTAGTAGACTACCTGATACTTTATACACTGTGTATAAATACTTTATACATTGTGTTATTTTGAATGGGATTTCTTTTTCTGTCTCTTCCTGCTGGTTTTTGTTGGTAATATATGAGAAGATGAATATTTTTGTGGATTTATTTTATATCTTGCTACTTTACTGAAGTTATTAAGTATCTAAATTAATTATCAGTGAATCTATAGAATTTAAAAAGGACTTATTACGCACAAAGAATGATGCCAAGTACTGAAGATACAAACAGAAAAACAAAAAAGTCTGTATTCTCACAGAGCTCACATAAATTTAGGGGGGCATAACACATGTAGAGGGTATCAACTAAAAGTCAGATGGAAGCCAAGTGGTCCTGAGGGTACAATGCAACACAGATGCTAATGCATCTTCTTTAAAGTAATTTCCTCTGAAAAACCATATATATCTGTATCAAATATATATATATATATATATATATATACACACACACACATATATATATACACATGTACAAATATATGTACACATATATAGATGCATATATGTACGTAAATGCATATGTGTGTATGTATATGTGTGTGTATTATATAGAGAGCTTCCACTCTAAGAAGGAAGGAACTACAGTACCTGAAGAGGTATTTGTCAGTTCTTATCTTCATAAGGTTTAATTCCTTCTCTGAAGACTGTAGAATCTGTTTTGGAACAAGAGCTGGTGGCCTATGGTGGGAGGAACATTACTATTCCCTGTTCTTATTGGTTTGGGGTCCTATTCTATCTCCCTTGGTGTCTGTGGGAAGGTGGTGGTTGTAATGGATATGGTGTTTTGATTAGTTTGACATCTGTTTCTTCCTGTATCTCTTTCAGGGCATTCTCCTGCTTCATGAAGCTGCCTTGAATACTTTGAAAGTGACAGTAGGAGGAGATGGCTGGATCCTTTTCCATGAGTTGCTCTCCTAAATGACAAAAGTGATTTGAGGCAGGAGAAAGTTGTGAAAATTGGCAGCATCATATCATTTGCAAAAATGATTAGTTTAAAAAAAATTCCTATGCTTATTTAGTAAATTTGTTTTTCTTGCTTTACTTCTATAGCTAGCATTTTTTTGCAACCATGTTAAATAATAGTTGTGATAATGTTTTTTTAATTATCATTGTTATTAACTATTTTGTTTATACTTTTTCTAACATTGAACTAATTTTAAATTCCTGGTTGAACATGAAATTTAAAAATAATTTGCATTAATAAAACTAATATAATTAAGAGATTGGTCAATGGAGTGGAAAAATCTGTGCATCAAATATATTTGATTTGGATCTGATATCAAAGATATATAGACAACTAGTAGAAATATATAACACAAAAAAACTATCCTCAATAAATAAATGGTGAGAAGATATGAACAGTCCTCAAAAGAAGAAAAAAAAATTAATAACTATTTGAAAAGAATGCCTCAAATCACTAATAATAAGAAAGACGAAAATCAAAATAACCCTAATGTTTCACCTCATACTCACTCAATTGAAAAAGGTGACAGAAGACAGAAATAGTATTGTCATGTCAAGGATTGTAGAAAGACAGATATACTAATGAGTTGTTGGTTGGGGTATGAATCAGTTCAATAGATCAGAAAGACAATTTGGAATTTTTGCAAATAAATGACTAAAATATCTATATTCTTTGACCCAGAAATTCTATTGCTAGGAATATGCACAAAAGAAATCAGTGACATAATAAAGAGACCCAACACACACTCAAAATACTTAAAGCAGGAGTTTTCAAGGTAGCAAAGAATTATAAAGAAGCCAATGTTCATTGTTTGGGAAATGGCTAAAGATATTAAACATCATGCACTATTATTGTATCATAAGAAGTAATAAACATAATAAATGTGGAGAAGTATGAAGATTTAAAAGAACTGATACAAAGCGAAATAAGCAGAATCAGAATCATGAGCCATACACATTGCCTACATCCATGCAAATGAAAGGAACAACAAAAACACTCTAAATAAAACGACACAAAATTCAAGTGATTTTTTCATCTCAAAGAAGAGATACCTCTCCCTATTATAGAGGGAGGTTATTGTGAGTGTGAAACACTGCATTTAACATTAATTTTTTGTGCAGCTGATTGTTTTGTTGAACATTGTTTCCTCTTTAAAAAAAATATTTAGGCAGAGCCAAGATGGCAGAGTAGAAAGACACCCATACTCTAGCTCTTCCCCTACAGCCCTTAAAATGCCTGTAAAAGACAACTTTAAGCAAATTGTAGAGCAGCAGAAGCCACAGAACAAGAGTGAAAGAGATTTCCAGCTCAAGGTAGACTGGAAAGTCAACAGGAAAAGAATATTGCATGGGGTACAGAGCTGAATAGAGCCCACAGAGACCAGCCCAGATTTGGCTGCTAGGCACCAGCAGGAGCAGGATCAGAACAGGCCTCAGGGGTGGAATCCTCAGCAGCAGTGGCAGTTCTCGCATCCCTCAACCCACAAGTGTCAAAGAAAGCTTCAAAGGTCAGTGAGGAACCTTTTTCATCTGGGAAAAGGAACATGGGCTGGCTCTGCCTGCAGCAGCCATTTCATTGGCAGTGTCCATTGTTGGAGCCGCTGCCTAAAGCCCCTGTGGGAACTGAGCAGCTGATCTAAATCTCAACCCTGAGTCTGGCCCTGGGGTGAGAAGGAGGAGTGCTGGCAGAGCTGGAGGCAGTTGTGGGGAGGGAATTCTACTACTCTCAGATACTGGGCAGAAAAGTTTTTGGCTGCTCTTGGACCAGTGTGCAGGCCAAGAGAGGAGCAAACTCCTCTCTCTTGATTGTGCTACTTTGGAGGAACTGAGAACTTTCAGGTCCCCAGGGTATACCCTCCTCTTGACAAAGGATTCAAAAGTCAAATAACTGACTGGGAAAATTCCCAAAAAAAGGAAAAAAATAAGACTATACAGGGTTGTTTTCTTGATGAACAGAATTTTCTTCCATCCTTTTGGATGAGGAAGAACAATGCATACTGTCAGAGGAAGTCAAGGTCTCTGCCTCCAGTACCTCCAAAATAAATATACAATGGTCTCAGGCCATGGAAGAGCTTGAAAAGTGAGTCAACAGCTTCCAAAAGAAGACCCAAAAATGCTGAAGGAAATAACATCTTTAAAAATGAACTAACTCAATTGGCAAAAGAGGTTCAAAAAGTCAATGAGGAGAAGAATGCTTTAGAAGGCAGAATTAGTCAAATGGAAAAGGAGGTTCTAAAGCTCACTGAAGAAAACAGTTGCTTAAAAATTAGAATGGAGCAGATGGAAGCTAATGATGTTCTGGGAAACCAAGAAATTACAAAACAAAACCAAAAGAATGAAAAAATAGAACATAATGTGAAATATCTCATTGGAAAAACAACTGACCTGAAAAAATAGATCCAGGAGAGACAATTTAAAAATTATGTGACTACATAGGCATGATCATAAAAAGATCCTAGACATCGTCTTTCATGAGATTATCAAGGAAAACTGCCCTGATATCCTAGAACCAGAGGGCAAAATAAATGTTGAAAGAATCCACCAATCCACCAATCATCTCCTGAAAGAGATCCAAAAAGAGGAACTCCTAGGAATACTGTAGTCAAATTCCAGAGTTGCCAGGTCAAGGAGAAAATATTGCAAGCAGCTAGAAAGAATCAATTAATGTATTGTGGAAATACAATTAGGATAACACAAGATCTAGCATCTTCTACATTAAGGCATTAAAGAGCTTGGAATATGATATTCCAGAAGTCAAAGGAACTAGGATTAAAACCAAGAATCAGTTACCCAAGAAAACTGAGTATAATTCTTCAAGGGAAAAAATTGTAATTCAATGAAATAGAGGACTTTCAAGCATTCTTGATGAAAAGACCAGAACTGAATAGAACATTTGACTTTCAAACACAAGAATCAAGAGAAGCATGAAAAGGTAAACAAGAAAGGGAAATCATAAGGGGCTTTCTAAAGTTGAACTGTTTACATTCCTACATGGAAAGATAACATTTGTAACTCTTGAGACTTTTCTCAGCATTTGGGTAGTTGGAGGGATTATATACACACACACATATATATATGTGTGTGTGTATATCTATATCTATATCTATATATCTGTATCTCTCTCTCTCTCTCTCTCTCTCTATATATATATATATATATATATATATATATACATATATATAAAATATATATAGAGACAGACAGCACAGGGCGAACTGAATAAGAAGGCATGATATCTAAAAAAACAAAATTAAGGGGTGAAAGAGAAATATAATGGGAGGAGAAATGGAGAAATCAAATGGGGCAAATTATCACTCATAAAGAGGCAAGTTAAAGCTTTTTCAATGGAGGAGAAAAGGGAGGACGTGAGAGGGAAAAAGTGAAGCTTACTCTCTTCACATTTGGCTTAAGGAGGGAATAATATGCTCACTCAACTTGGTATGAAAATCTATCTTACACTCTAGGAAAGTAGGGGAGAAGGGGATAAGTGAGATGTGAGGGGGAAGATAGAAGGGAGGGCAAATGGGATCAGGGAGTAATAGAAGTGAACACTTTTGGGGAGGGATGAGGTCAAAAGAGAGAATAGAATAAATGGGGGGCAGGATAAGAAGGAGGAAAATATATTTAGTCTTACACAACATGACTATTATGGAAGTCTTTTACAAAACTACCCATATATAGCCTATATTGAGTTGCTTGCCTTCTCAGTGGGGATGGGTGGGGAGGGAGGAAGGGAGATAAGTTGGAACTCAAAGTTTTAGGAACAAATGTTGAGAATTGTTTTTTTGTACAACTGAGAAATAAGAAATACAGATAATGCAGTATAGAAATCAATCTTGCCCTACAAGAAAAGAGAGAAGATGAGGATAAGGGAAGTGAAGGGTGTGATAAAATGGAGCACATATTGAGGGAAGGGGTAATCAGAATGCAAAGCATTATGGGGTAGGGGGAGGAGAGAGATGGGGAGAAAATTTGTAACTCAAAATTTTGTGGAAATGAATGTTAAAAACTAAAAATAAATAAACTGTAAAAAAACTAAGTACACATTTATTAAAAACTTAAAAGAAATAATTTATGTATTTCCCAATTGATAAATGGTCAAAGGATATGAACAGGCAGTTTTCATAGGAAGAAATTAAAGATATCTATAGTCATATGAAAAAATGCTCTAAGTCACTATTGACTAGAGAGATGCAAATCAAAACAACTCTGAGATACCACATCACACCTATCAGGTTGGCTAACATGACAGAACAGAAAGATGATAAGTGTTGGAGAAGATGTAGGAGAGTTGGAACACTAATTCATTGTTGGTGGAGGTGTGAGCTTATCCAACCATTCTGGAGAGCAATTTGGAACCATGCCCAAAGGGCTACAAAATGTGCATACCCTTTGACCCAGCAATATTATTTCTAGAATTGTATCCTCAAGAGACCATAGAAATGGGAAAGGGTCCCACATGTACAAAAATATTTATAGCAGCTCTCTTTATGGTGACCAAAAACTGGAAATCAAGGGGATGTCCATCAGTTGGGGAATGGCTTAATAAACTGTGGTATATGGATGTAATGGAATGCTATTGTACTATAAGAAATGATTCACAAGAAGACTTCAGAGAGGATTGGAAAGATGTATATGAACTGATATTGAGTGAAAAGAGCAGAATCAGAAGAACTTTGTACACAGCAACAACCATAGTGTGTGAGGAATTTTTCTAGTAGTCTTAGTACTTCATTGCAATGCAAGGACTTAAAAAATTCCCAGTGGTCTCTTAAGGCAAAATGCCTTCCACATCCAGAGAAAGAACTATGAAATTCAATTGCAGAATGAAGCAGACCATTTTCTTTTGTATTATGTTTTGTTTTGTTTTATGATTTCTCCCATTAATTTTAATTCTTCTATGCAACATTGCTAAGGTGAACATGTATTTAGAAGGAATATATATGTAGAATCTGTATAAAATTTTATGCTGTCTCAGACAGGGAGTGGGGAGGTAGGGGGGAAGGAGGGGGAGGGATGGGAAAAAATTTAAGATATATGGAAGTGATTGTAAAACACTGAAAAAAAATAAAATATTTAATTTAAATAGTGGCTCTGGGGAAAGGGAAGGGGGAAGAATGCATTTGGACAATATAGGTGATTTTAAAAACAAAAGATACCAATAAAAAATTGTCTCTTTTGAATATCCTGATCTTTCTACTCATCTAATATAATCACCAGACAATGAGTAGAATGTCTAGTTTCTTAAATGAAGATTGGTTCACAAGTGGATAAACTAAAAGGCAAAAGACCATGTTATTTATCAAAATTACTGCAGACAAAAACTTTGACTCTGTTTCATTATTACTATACAAAGATAAGTGGAATTATTTAGAAGACAATATGCTATGTGACTTAAATCAGTAGGTTTTTTGTTTTGGTTTGTTTTTTATCTATCTAGCACATTTGGCCCCATTTTTGTTTTAACTCTTCATAAGGTTTCTCATCATAACTTTGAGGGTGGTATTTGATTCTTTGCCCTACTTCTTTCCCCCCATTCAGATACCTGCCATATCTTGTTGATTCTACCTCCATAACATTTTCTTTTCACATCTCCCTTTGTCTACATACATAACCTTACCCCTACTAGTTGAGGTACTCACCTTCTCTCATCTTATTTACTCTAATATTATCCTAATCAGTCTTTCTGCTTCCACTTTCTTTCTTCTCCAATTCATTCTCGACACAATGTTCAAATTAGTAGTGCTAGAACATATGTAACTGTGATCATATTACTCTTCTGTCAGAAAATAGAAAACCTGCAGTGACTTTTCTCCAGCCAGAGGAATAAATTACTCCCCACCACATCAGCCCAGTTTTTAAGTCTAGCAGGGGTCTACCTCGCTAACTTTAATTTGCATTATACCCCTTTATGAAACCATGTTCCAGCCAGGTTATAATACTGACCATTCATTGAATGACATTCCATCTCTTTTTTTCAGCGTGTATTGCCCCATAACTGGAAAGCATATCCTGATCATTTCCACTTCTCAAAATTCTAATTGTCTTTCAAGGGTCAACTCAACTTCTACATCTTCTGTGAACTCTTATCTATTTACCTACTCCCAGTTCTTAACACACTCACTCACCTCAATTGTCTTGTATTTATGTATTTGAGTACAAGTACATGCTGTATTTCTCCAGCGGAATATAAACCACGTGAATATAGGATTTGTTTCATATTTTTTTTTGTCTTTGTATCCCAGCACGGTATCTTGTACACTGTAACTGATAAATGTTTATTGAATTATACTCAAGATTCGAATTTTTTCTTTTTTTTACATTTATTTATTTTTAGTTTTCAACATTCATTTCCACAAGATTTTGAGTTCCAAATTTTCTCCCCATCTCTCCTCTCCTCCCACCCCAAGACACCATGCATTCTGATTACCCCTTCCCCCAATCTGCCCTCCCTTCTATCACACCCTTCCCCTCCCTTATCCCCATTTCCTCTCTTCCCTTGTAGGGCAAGATAGATTTCCATACACTATTACCTGTATTTCTTATTTCTCAGTTGTATGCAAAAACAATTCTCAACATGAGAATAATCAACAGGACCCAGGATTGAATAAAAAGAATATTATATCTGTGAAATAGAGCAGTGCTTTTAATGACCTCAAACTGCTCTCTGAAATATCTTATATTAATTTAGCTGTTAATATGCTTAATGTTGGACCTTTGTTCAAAATGATGACAGACAGACAGAAGCTGAAACAATGGACTCACTCTCCCTAATTCTAGCACAAATCACTATGTAATCAACGGAGAATTCTAACCCACTGTACAATTCAACAACTGCTTCAGATAAACCAAAGCAAGTGGTCTCAGGAGCAGAGTCAGGTTCTGTAATATATTATCCAATTTTACATTTTCAATTTTCCCTAAATATTGTACTTGAATTTTGACCACCTTGGAATTTTAAAGGCCCTGATTTCCTGCTAGAAGTGCAACCTGGGAGAAGAAGAATGCTCATTTGATTCATAACCACAGTACATTTGATCAATGTTTAATTTAATACCCAGGACAATTCAGTTACTAGTTCAAATGACCTCGATGAAATTCCTTTGGCATCTTGTCCCACAGGGACTGATATAAACTATTCTCTCAAGGTTTCTGCCTTAAACAGATGCAAAAACAAATATCTTGCAGGTTTCTCTTCTGAAAAAAAGTCCTCTCTCTCCAGGGCCACTTTATTTTCTGTTGATATTGCCACAGCAGAGAGAGAAAGAGGGGAAATGATGCACTGAAGCCTGAGAGGTGGTGGAAGACAGAGAAGCCCTATGGAAGGTTATAGACAGAATGATCAAAGGGCACAGGGGCAGCCTTTAGGAAAATGGTAAAGTTACCAAAGTTTGTTCTAGTGCTCTTCTATCTCTCCTCTTTCTGGCTTCTCCATTCATGAGACCAATGCATTTATAATGCATTTATTTATTTATTTTTCTACTAGTTCTGGGATTTCATTCTCGTAAGGAACTACCTAAGACCAAACTTCCTCTAAAAGTGTACCTTGCATTTGCAACCTTTCTGATGGCATTTGGATTTCTTGCCTAGGATAACATACCTACTATGTGTCAGAGGAGGGTCTTCACCCCAGCTCTTGCTGGTTTAGCAGCCCAGTTATCTG
This sequence comes from Notamacropus eugenii, assembly GCF_028372415.1. Lineage (NCBI taxonomy): Eukaryota > Metazoa > Chordata > Mammalia > Diprotodontia > Macropodidae > Notamacropus > Notamacropus eugenii. The sequence continues at coordinate 171,207,872 of NC_092872.1, forward strand.
TTTATTTCTTTTACACACTCCTATTCTCATTCATTATTTATATCAGTCTACTTTGTAGCATATATACTTGGGTTGTTGCTACTGTTCAGTCATTTTAGGCATGTTTGACTCTTTGTGACCCCATTTGGGACTTTCTTCGAAAGATATTGGAGCAGTTTGCCATTTTCTTCCTCAGCTCATTTTATAGGTGAAGAAACTGAGGCAAATAGGGTTAAGTGACTTATCCAGGATCACACAGCTAGTAAGTATCTGAGGTCAGATTTGAACTTAGGTCTTCCTTACTTCAGGCTGGGGCCATGTAACTGCCCCATAAAAACACACAAATAGACAGACATGCAAATATATAGACAGACTTTGTGTATGTATATATGTGTGTATACATGTGTATGCATACACACACATTTATATGTATACATATACACACATACATATATGTGTGCATGTTCATGTGTGTGTGTGTGTCAGGCCTGCACAACCTGTAGCCTGTGGGTTGCTTCCAACCCACAGACTGCTTGTGGCACAAAGAATCTCCTCTATATACCAAGGATGTTTTCCTCTACATTTTTTTTTGCAAGCCACCAGAAATTCTTTGGTGGAGCACAGATTATGCAAGCTAGATAAATACATAGACAGACAGACAGGCAGGCAGGCAGACAGATAACTAGCTAGCTAGCTGAAAAGACAAACAATAACTACAAACACAGAATATCATTTGGATTCCCCCAGGTTCTTTTGTAGTTTCATCAATTAATCTTGTCTGACTTTTTGTGATGTGGGGTTTTTTTTTTTTGCAAAACATACTGGAATGGTTTGCCATTTCCTTCTTTCTGACTCCACACTCGGCTGTCTCTCCACTGAACCATCTAGCTGCCCTGTTTTAGGTAGTTATTAGAACTATTACTAATCTGTACTTTGCAAATGTGGAAAGTGATTTTCGTGGAGGCTAGCTGATTTGCCCATGTTCATATAGCTAGCAAGTGTTGGAGGTCAGATTTTAACTCAGGGCTTTATGAGTCCAAGATCAACACTGCCTATGAACAAGGTAGGGGCTCAGATGATATTTATACAATAAAATGTATATAACACTTGTTTCAAACAATATTTCCATCTTAATGAGCTCAATTATTCTCACAACAACCCTGTGAGATTAATAAGACAGGAACTACTCTTGTTTTGTAGAGGAAGAAGCTGAGACTCTGCAAGATTAAATATTTGGCACTAGGTCACATAACTACTAAGGTCAGGGGTCTCAACAAGATATTAACCATATTTTCAGACTACTGGCCTAGGACCCTTTGCATTAAATCATGCTATTGCAACTCTTGAGAATTATTGTCTTCTTGGTTGATAGTGTGCCCTCTTCCACCATCTCCTTAATTATAGTGCTAAATACTTAACTGTTGAGTGGGTTGAAATAAGTAAGAGGAGTGCTTTTCTAAAAAACATTCATACTATCTTGCTTTTTAGTGAGTCTACTTTGTAGGTGCTTAATACTGTCTAATAACGGTTAGAGTACAGGCATAAAAATGCCTCCCCCAGACGGTAGGAATGATAAGCTCTTGCTTTTCCCTTTCAATATTTTTGCATTTGTATTCTGGTGCCTGTTACCTAGAAATACATTAACCTTTTAGTCTTTGAAACTGGCAATTACACTTGGTAGTGTGGTGGGGAGAGAAGTTATGGTGGGGAAGCATTGAAGGCATTTGAAAATTCAGGTGCCCCCACTGTGATTGGGAGTGATTTTGTGAGGTTGACTTACTCTATTCTGCTCTCCGGGGTAGGAGGTGGCACATGGACCTTTTCTGGGCATTGGAACTTATAATCAATGGCACACTGGGACTGAGGTGTGAGAAGAAGGGAATGATTGGGTCAAGATTAATCCAGAAGGGAGACTCTGAGGGATTAGTGGTAGCAGAGAGTCCTAGAAGCCCCCCATAAAGTAGGATAAATATTGTGAGAGGAATACTGGGCTAGAGTTCAGAGAACTGGGCTCCCAAAGTTTCATAAATCCATGGATTTGGGGCTGGAAGGCACCTTTGGGCTCATCTAGACCAAAGTGCCCCACCATTCAACAAATGAGGAAACAAGTGATAAGACGTGTCCAAGGTAACACAGGTCATCTGGCTCCAGATCCAGCACTGTTTTCACTGTATTATGCTGCCTTTTTTATATTACAGATCCTGAGTTTCAAAATAAAAGTTATTACCATCTTCAGTCATTCACCTGTCTCCTCTGTGCCCAAGTCAATGTAAGACTTAGGGCTGCAAGTAGGGAAAGCTTTAGTGATCTTTAGGGAATATGTTTACACCTTGCATTGTCAGATTGTCAAGACAGTGCTGGGAATACTGAGTGATGCCACTTTATGTTCATTACTGACTTCAGGGAGGTTCTGTGAAGTAGCTGGGATGTACAAGGTGGTGGCCAATGAAGCAGGACCCATCTGGAGTTTATTAACCATGAAGATTTTGCAATGAGGTAGAACAAATGTAGAATTTCCTGGATTGATTGTATCATGGTGCAGATACACCCATCTGGAGAAAAAGAGGGAGAGAGAGAGAAAGAGTGAGAAAGAGAGAGAGAGAAAGAGAGAGAGAGAGAGAGAGAGAGAGAGAGAGAGAGAGAGAGAGAGAGAGAGAGAGAGAGAGAGATGGAGACAAAGAGAGAGATACGGAGACAGAGAGTGATAGAGAGAGAGGCAGACACAGAGACAGGGACAAAAACAGAGAGACAGAGAGGGAAACAGATGGAGTGATGCAGAGTGGGAGGGATGGTAAGCATTTTCTAAAGAAGTTTGAGCCTACAATTGCTAAAAAAAAAATGTGCCATTATTGAAGCACTTTTCTTTGGCATAATAAACTACCAAATCTAGACTGAAAAGTCATCAATTTCATTTTATTGCCTTTGAGTAGTTTAACCAGATCAGAAAGAAATCATCTTTACTCTAAAACCAAAAGCAACCCTGAGTCTGAAAGGTTCAGAATCAGCACATTTTTTGCCAATTCTTTAGCAAAAGGATGCCTAAGGATGTTTTAGAAAGGCTAATGACTTTTGTAGGCTGAACTTGGTATATGGCCTAGAGGGAGATAGTCTTAGAGTCAGGAAGATTTGGGTTCAAGTGTTGTCTCTGATAAATATTGGTGTTTGATTATGGGTCAATGGCTCATCATGGGGAGCCAGGGTGTTACAGTACAGAAGATTTGGGTAGACACTGAGTCTAAGACTGCCTGTGTGACTTTAGGTAAGTCATGTAACCTCCTTGGGCATCAATTTCTTCATTTAGAAAACGAAGGAGGTAGACTAGATGGTTCCCTAGGTTCCATCTAGCTCTTAATCAATGTCCCTATGATCATATGAACTTAATTTTTCAGTGTCCAAGGGAAATCCAAAACTTTAAGCTACATTGAGGTATCCTATCTGAATCAGTGAAAGGAGTTCCCACACTAAGAGCTCCCCTACATCTTTGAAATCACACATTTGGACATTACTCCACAAATATATTGAAAATATGTACAGTGTCTATGGCTCAGCCCCCACCCCCACCTTCCTCCACTCACCAAATAGAGTATGAGCTACTGATTGATTTCCAGGTCATATAGATTAAAAAATCCCTAAGAGGAAGATGTATCCCAACCCTATCCCTACATGAATTAGAAATACTACATACCAATATAGGCCTTGCTTTTATGGGAAAGAAGTAACCATCTTTCTCCATTTCTTTTTCCTTTTATAGTCTTCAAATTATTTTTTCCTTCTCTAGTACTTCTCTATTTCTGTCCTCTTTCCTTCCCTCTACTACCCCTATTTCTTGATATGCAGCTTGCTTATTCTCTCTCTCTCTCTCTCTCTCTCTCTCTCTCTCTCTCTCTCTCTCTCTTCCTTCCACCCCTTCTGTCTCTCTGCTGTCATGTGTCTTCCATCTGTAATCTCTCCCATTTCTGTTGGCTTCTTTCCATCTGCCTATAAACATACTCTGGTTTCTTTAGTCCTAAAACCCTTTCCTTGACCCTCTTGTCCCAGCTACCATCCCATCCCATCTTATTTCTCCCCTTCACTCCTCAACTTAAAAAAAAATAAGTAGAGCCAGTTATAGCAGCTGACATTTATATAACATTTTACACTATTACCACATTTAATTTTCACAACAACTCAGTGAACTATCAAAAGATCATAGATTTACAGCCAGAAGAAATTTTAAAGTCCATCTACTAAAGCCCTTCATTTTATAGATGTGGAACTGAGCAGAATCAAGATTTAAACTTTGTCATTCTGAATTGAAGTCCAGAACAATTTCTCAATACCACATTGCATCACAAAAGAAACTGGCTTCCTCTTTTCAAACAGTGCTATTTCCATTTTAAATATAACAAAATGGAGGCTCTATAAAATTACATTTCTTTCCTGTGATCACACAGCCACCACCTAAGAGAGTATTTCTTAAACTGTGGGTTGATATGGAGTCACATAACTGAATGTGGAGATCACAAAAGATTTCTGAATGTTCAATGATGAAAAATTAATCCAAAATCAAATGTGTAATGAATCTGAAGTGTTTCTTGCAGTGATTTCCCATGTTGCATTGTGTAAATTCACTGCATTCTTGATCCTGAACATATAATATGCACACTTTGCACTGCATATGCCATCATGTCTTAATACTATGCAGGCAGCATACTGCAATAAATCAAAGGAATATTTTGAATAACTTTTAAAATCTTCAAATAAAGAAAAAAAGTGTGTTGAGAAAGTTGTTACTCTCAACAAAAAGTATTTACTTGCGTCTTATGGAACTTCTTATTTAACTACAAAAACTAAAAAGTTTTATGCGATAGAAGATTGCATGTTACCTACTGCTATTAAAATGTCAGGAATGGTTCATGGGGGGAAAAATGGGGAGATGCATTTCATAAAATTCCTTTACTGAGTGATACTATTTCCAAAAGCATTGCTGAAATTAGTAATGACCAATTCCAGCAGCTTATTAGCAGGCTTAAGGGCAACCCAAAGTTGGCAATTCAAGTAGATGAAACAACTGGTATTTCTAATATGGCACAGTTGTTAAAGATATATTTATGAAAGAAGAATACATGAGGAATGATTGTTTTGTCACTCTTTGAAAGAGTACACAAGAGGGGAAGATACATATTTTAAAGTTAATGAATTTTTCACAAATGAAGGTTTACAGTGGAAAAATTGCTTTGGAGTCTGTAGAGATGGTGCCAGAGCAATGATGGGCAAGAATGTTGGATTTGTAGCAAAAGTTAAAGCTAGTGGCATGAACATATTACTTATATTCACTGCATGATCCCTCATGAGGCACTTGTAGTCAAAAAAAATCACCAGATTTAGATGTGCTTCACTATACCATCAAAATCATTAATTTCATTAAAAACTCTGCCCTTAACAATCATTTGTTTTGTACTTCAGTTATAAAATCTTGTTGCTACAGGCAGAGGAAAGGTGACTCTCAAGAGGGCAAAGTTTAAACAGATTATTGAAATTGAAAGATAAAGTTGCTATATTTTTGACTGAGCAGAAATCTGATTTTGTAAATTTTTTCATAACGACTTAAGACTTTCAAAACTGTGTTGTCAGATATTTTAAAAACTCAATGATTTAAACATGTTGCTTCATGGAAAAATTGTAATATATTCATGTTAAAAGATAAAATAAAAAGTTTTACTAAAAATGTTAACATATGGAAGAATAGGGTGGAAAATTATTCTTTAGAAATGTTTACAGCTACAGATGATTTTATAATTGAAAATAACCTTCCCAAAGATTTAATTTTAAGAATTATAAATGACTATCTGAAGTGTCTGGAGACACAGTTTCAGAAATACTTCTCTTCAAATTTTGATTCTAAAAAACTAAATTGGATTAATAAAACACACTCAGTTGAAATAAAAACAATGGCAGATATCTGCCATTAAAAGTTCAAGAAAAATTTACTAAGTTAACAAGAGACCCAGGTTTAAAACTTGAATATCCTAAAAAAATCATTAAATGAATTTTAGCTTGGGAATAGGACAAAATTTCCAACAATTTCCGAAATGGCCCTAAACATACTTCTGTCATTTAGCATATTATTAGCTAGCATTATTAGTATTAATGATTATAAAATCAAAATATCAATCAACTCTGAAAAACGTTGAAGATGTTCTACATGCTGTAGTATCAAATATTCCAACAAGATTTAGTTTTTATGTAAAAATGAACAAATACATCCATCTCAGTATGCAAATTTTCTTTCATCTTTAATAAATGGTAAAATTATGTGTATACCAAAGAATCATTTTAAAATAAATTTATTTATGATTTATTATCATCAGATGATTGATATATATGCCTATTTTATATACCTATATATGTGGGATCTCATAAAAATTTCTCCAAGGAAAAGGAGTCATGAATAGAAAAAGTTTAAGAAGCCCTGATCTAAAATATGATTCAAATCTTCATCTTGCTTGACTGATGTCCATATCCCTCCTGTTCTAAAAAAAACACAAAAAACCCCACAATCCTTCTTTTGGCTCACTATTACTGCAAGCTGACTTAAGTTCAAGGTCTTCCCATCATATTGTGATGCCTATCTACACCAAATGTCTTTGCTCCCTACCACTTCATTCTACAACCCGACCCCTCCTCTAGCTTTTCAACTTCATCATATACTACCATGTTCTATGCACTCTGTAATTCCCATAGTCTGCTTTCTCTTCCTCCCCCATCTTGATTGGGCCCTGTGTCTTACCTTTGCACTTTTGCTCAGGCCCTCCTCTCCATCTGTTATATTACTTTGTAAACTCAAGTTCAGTCTCCTCCATGTCACTTTTCTTTATTTCGTCTCCTTCAGGGCAAAGGTCATTGGGAATGCTTCCTCAGGGTTTTCTGATCCATTTTCTATGTATACTTATGACGATTCTACGACTATCAGCCTATCCCTCAGTCTATCTGCTTTACTTCATCCATTGCTTCATCCATATGAATGAGGTCATGACCTGCTGATCTGGAATCTGAAACTTGATCCATCTGAGATCTGGTATTTTATCTTCCTCCTCAGGTCCTACTTCTTGTTGACTGAAAGAGTTTATTTTTTGACTTGTATCAGACACCCCATTGTGATATCCTGAATACTCCATACTTTTTGTTGTCATTATTCAGGTATAACCAACTCTTCATGACCCCATATTGGAGTTTTCTTGGCAAAGACTGGAGTGGTTTGCCATTTCCTTCCCCGGTACACTCTGAAATCAGAATAGATTTTTCTACCAAAATAAGCAGCTTCCACTTTAAAAAATAAATTTATCTGGTGTCATTTAGAAACCACAGAGGGTTTATTTGCTTGTTTGTTGCTGAAATTTTCTGTCTTCAGCTAGTTTCTTTCTTTCTTACTTTTTCTTTTTCTGTTTCTTTCTTTCTCTCTTTCTCTTTTTCTTTCATCTTTCCCAAAACCTTAAACCCAGTGCACTCTGAAGCCCATACATTGCACAACAATGGGTCCCTGCCCCAGCTCCATTCAATGGCTCTTTTCTGGACCTCCTGGCTTCAGAGTGATTATCAACAGCAACTGTTTCCCTCCCAACTCCATTTACTTATTTTTTTCTTTTGCTCATTAAAGTGGTCATTCTCTGATTACTTCTTAAAGAGGCCTATTCACTGAATGGGCATCACCTCACTTTAAGTGAGTATCTGAATAAGCCAAGGTCTTCCACTGCATCCTGGGCCTTTTCCAGTCATCCTGATGAATATCTGGTCACTGAGTCCAGATGGTTCAGGAGGAAAGAGTGAGGCTGGTGACGTTGCACAACCCTCCCTCACTCAAAACAAAGTCAAGTGCAAGTCATGTCCTCATTTCTCTGGTGTCATGGTCTTCTTCAAAAACAAAGGATGAACATAGATTTTACTTATAACGTTAAGAGAGGCTTTTATAGTATAGATGAGGGAACAGTGTTGAAATTGCTCAGAAGGAATGGGGGTGAGTGGAAGGTTGGCATGTATGATGTTCTACTGATAAAGTTTTTCATGGTCCTCAGAAATATACAAGTGGTGGGGAGTCATCCTTGAATTATTTGAATTCTTCAAGGTTTCTCAATATTTAGATATATGCAAACCAGGTTGCCTAATATAGTTTTTAGCAAAAATATTTGTGCCCACCAGTTTATTTTATGAGCTACATGAGATAAATGAGAACCAACATTTGTAATGAGGAGTCCTACAAAATAACTCTGATGACTGCTGCATAAATCTATTTGAGAGTTAGAAATAGTACATTAGGCCATGTGGAATGCACAAAATAAAAGCGCACAAAAAGAAAAGCTTGCCAATGATATCATTCCGTTTCTGCTTTTCTCAGAGAAAAAAAAACAAACAAAAACGAAATAAAATAATCAAATTCATTTATATCCTACCTGAGATCTAATAATACATTAATTTGCTTTAGTTTTATTTAAATCATTAGCTCAAGGTATTACGTTTTTTATATTCTACAATGACATCTGTGTATAGAATGATTGGCAGGGAAATGTATCAAGCACTACCTTCAATGATCTCCAACTTGGGAGACAGGTTCAGGTCTTAGCTTAACCCTTTATCTCCATAAATGATGTATCTTTGAAAAACTTGCTTCTGATCTCTAGGCCTTAGTTTCTTCTGCAAAATGATAGGGTTGGACTAAATCATCAATAAGTTTCCTTATAATTAGGAGTGTGCTGGTAAATGTTTAATAACATCTCTCTGGGAAAAAATATGTACTCACAGAACACTTTTAAGTTTAATCTGAATTATTAACATTTTCTCCACTTTCTTAAGTCTAGACAATCACTATAACCATAAATCAAGCCCAGATTTGTAGTATTTGCTGATTTCTGAGGTGTAAAAGCTGTCACACAGAATATATGAGCATGCTCTAGCATACTCCTGCTTCTAGCTCTTTGTTTCTTTTTATTTTAGTTACTGGGCATAGATGATAATATAATAGTTAGTTAGGCTTCAAATGGAACTAAAAAAAGCAATTGTGATGATTATGACTGTAATGGTGATGATGCTTTAAGGTCTGCAAAGTACTTTACAAGTATTATATCTTCATGATGACCCTGGGAAATAGAAGCTACTACTATTCCCACTTGACAAATAAGGGAATTGAGGTTTACTAAGCCAACAACAACACGTTTATGATTACACTGATTCAACCACTTCTGAATCCACTTAAGTATACCATCATTTAGTCCACACTTCTCCATCTTATATACAAAGATACAATTAAAAGCTTTGTCAAGTGTGTCACTGAAATCTAACTCTACTAAGTCTATAACATTCTACTCCTTTGCCAGTGTCATAGCCTTTCAGCAAAGAAAATTAGGTTAGTCTGTGAAGTCATGATGGATTGCATTAATTATTGCCTTGCCCAGTGGATATTCACAAACTTTCCATTTATTAGTACATTATAGAATTTTGCCATGATTGACATCAAACTCACTGACTTAAAGTATAATGATGCTACATTTTTCTTTGTTATTGAAAATTGGGTCATAATCCATTCTTCTACAGTTAGGGAGAGAGACAAAAAAACCTCAGCAAAATATTCTTTCAGAATGAACAGGTCAATCATACCACTCAGCTCCTCCCTTTTCAAGTCTACCTATTCAGTTTATCTTTGACTAGTATGGAGAGATTTTCTTCCCATCGTTTCAATGGATTTCTATCACTTTAACTTCAGGAATCATCCCCCTGCTTTTTGGTTAGTGTCAGATCAGGAATAGCAGTGCCCTTGTTGCATCCTCCATGTTTTTGGCAAGGTTGAAATTGTTATTAAGACCCTTTAAGAATGTGTTTTCAAACCTGATATTACTCTTGAGCTCCATCTAGCCACATGACATTCGATGCATATTGGTCATTTAAAATGAATGTCTCAGAGTCATGGACCACAACACTCCCAGAGAAACATAGGAATACTATATGATCTCCTAACTACTTTGCGATGATAGAAAAGGCAAGATTACATACATCAAGGAATACAAGTTTGAGAAATCCTATACAATATTAAACAAGGTGTTGCAAGTTTCTTATGGACTTGCCTTTTACTCAGTTTCCTATCTTTAATTGTGATGCATGCACGTTAGACCCTATTTGATCAGAGCTTACCAGTACCAAAGAATATGCAAAATCAATGTGTGTGTGTATGTGTGCACTTTTCTACTCCTATTCACCTTTTATTTATACCTCCATATAAGCTCCTCTATCCCCATATTTTTTGCTTATATAACGAAGTTGGGCAAGAGCTGAAATGAGAAATAGGCAATTGAAAAGTCAGAAGGAAGTTTCTAGATGGAAACTTTTGAGATACAGAAGGATTATGGGAAAGTGAAGATTCTCTCTCGGTGTCAGATAATACATAGTATTAGAGATATTTGTAAGGGAGATGAAGAGAAGGGAGTTATGGGTGTATGGTGAGCCTTTGAAATAAAGAGTCATAGTGTTTAAATGAGACCTATGGCATAGAAACTAGTGGGACAAGAAAGTGACTTTGTGGCTGTTATCTCTAGGATTTGGTTCAACTGGATAGCTCAACAATGACCCTTCAAGGTCATCTAGTCCACAGTCCTGCTATAAGCATTCAGGCCTTTGTAGGAATATAAAAATCTATTCTTTAGCATTAAATGCTCAAAAAGGAAGAGGGAAGAAAGAATATATGTGTTGTTGCTTAGGATGGTGAGAGTGAGCTATAGACTTCATCTCAATCTCTAGCTGGGATAAACTGGCCTTAGTATAGCCAGGGTAGAAAGGTCTTCATTGGTTGATAGAATATATTTCATACCACATGCTATAAGAATCCAATACAGCATTTTCTATTACTTGCTCTATTGTTAATCTATGCTATTGGTAAGAGCAATGACCAACTGAACTTTGAACAACCCCCTCAGTGATACATTGGAAAGGATGGTACCTAAAATGAACAGCATGGATCTATTAAAGTCAGCAATCTATCCACTATACCAAGATCTAATGAAGGAGGATTCAGACCCAAATGCATGGACTGCTCTTCCCCTCAAAGGAAGTCTCTCAAGGTAGAGATGTTGGCTGGCTACCATCCTTCAATTTGACTAAGGCCCATTTCAATCTAGCATTGAGTCTTTCCCCCAGCCTTCCAGTGCCCACCCTCAGATGTGATTCTTGTGCCGTGACAGACAGGATCTTTTCGCTGTTGCACTTCATTAACATGCATGTCAGTTTCACTGATGAGAAACTCTCCTGGGTAAATCAATTTTTCACATAATTTAGCTTTCATTAGGTCTATGTAGCCAACTGGAAAATTAAGAGTTGCTTTCTTGGGGGGTGGCTTTTATTGAGGTTGGAGGTGTCATTATTAAAAAATTTGATCAAAGTGAAGGTGCTTTTAGAATGAATTAAGAAATTGACTGATTTTTTTTCTTCTTTGACTAAATGAGGAAGTAGTAGTAAGCTTGAGCATTAATAATAATAATGATGGCAATAATAGCAAAAATAATGATAATAATAGTATCTTCTGTTATGAAAAAGTTTTTGTTTCATAAATCATTTTGCTACATAATGTCTTATGTGGTCACCCCAAAGACACTATGAGGTAAGTAAGGGAAGTAATATTATTTCCATTTAATGAATGAAAAAAAAACAAAACTGAAGTCTCATGCCATGCCCAGGTCACACAATGGCTAGTAGCAGAGTGAGAATCAGAAGTCACACTTCCTTACTCCTGGTTCATGGGATCATAAATGTAGAGCTTGAAAAGGTCCTAGAGTCCACAGAATCTAACTCTATCATTTTACAGATGAGGAAACTGAGGGACAATAAGGTTAAGTGTCTTGTTCAGGATCACAGAGCTAGTAAATGTTTGAAGCAGAGTTTGAATTCAGTTTTTCCTTATTTGTTGCATAGCAAGAGGAGAATAGGTAATATGACCTCTAAGTTGCCTTTTATTCCATTTTTGATGCTATGGTTCTAAGATTATATAGCCAGAAGAATGATATAGGACTTCTTTGGTGATGGGGATTTCTTCTCAGTAGAATATAGACAATGTGTTCTGTGTGAAGGACTGCTTGGACTTATCTACATTGGTCAGAGAGTCAACCAGAGGAGCTCTGAAGATCTCTGGCCTACGTGTACTGCTTGTCATTATAATAGTGTAATATATTTTAAAATAACTCTTGTAAGGATACTTGTGAATTAAAAGAGTTTGCTCTGATCCTCATTTGGAAAAACCCAGGAGGAGTGGATTTGGCCAGAAGGACAGCAGTGAAAATCAGAAGGGGGGTAGCTAGAAGAAAAAGACTATATTGTTCCTGGATAGACCAAAGACATCATGACCTGAAGTTCAGGATTGTGAGTTGCCTGAGTATATAGAATTTCTTCACTCATGTGTCTCCCTATTGGACTTAATTTGTTTGTTTTGTACATGTGTGTTTATTTGTTTATTCACTCTGATGGACACATTTATGTGTGAACTGTGATGTTTTCATTATTATTTCTGAATTAGCTTTATATTAAGTAAATATGTTATGTTTAAGAACTAATGATGTCATAGTGACTGATTTTTCTGTAAATGTGAAGTATGCCTGTGGGATCTCAGTAATTATGGTGAATAGAGGGAGCATACCACACAACAAGGTTACTCCTAAGATTCTGAAAGAGTTTGAATCAGAGTTATATCCATGAGCATCTTTGGGAACCCTAGACCTGCTGATATGAGGGCAGGTTGGGACGAGCTAGCTAGCCCAAAGAGAGAGGGATAGCTATGCCTATGCCAGTGATATATTAAAATAAAACAATAGTTTGAGGATAATGGCAAGAGGTATTCTCAGGCTATCTAGACAGAAGGTAAATGAATTTAAAATCAAGAATGATGACAACTATATGTTTTTGTAGAGGCATGGTGATATCTTAGAAAATGTATTTCCCTTGGTATTTGAAATGTCAAGTAAGTTGGCATTTACTATATGTATGACCATGAGCAAGATGTTTCACATTTGAGAACCAATTTCCTCATTTGAAAAAGTGAGAATAGTAACATGTAAGCCGTTAATCTCATAGGGATTTGAGGAAAATATTGAGTAAACCTTAACATTGTTAAGGAACCTGTAAAGCGGTATATAAACATTCATTCTTATTATATATTATCTTATTTAGTTATAGACTTGAATATGCTTGAATATATTTCAATGTTTATACCCTAAGCTATGGAAGGAGAAGTAATGTTAGCTTCCTTAAATAGAGGAATTTTTTTAAAAATTCACATTTTAGCTTCAGTCATAATATGCTTCATTTCCTACCTTCACCACTGATATAACTTTTTTCCTAATTTAGTTTTTTTCCCAAGAGGACTCTAAGCAAACAGAGAAGAACAATATAGAAAGAACACAATGCCTAGGAGGGAGGGGCCCTCCGAGCTATTTAAAAAGGGGGAAATACCCTTCCACTGCTAATTTCTCAATGACAAACTCTAGGGTCGAATGTTTACTAAGTGGCTGCTAAGCTCTTCTTGGTGCTGTGTTTATTTCATCTCAAGGGTAAACTCATAGAGTTGAGGAGCTCCAGGGAATATGAGTTTATTCAGTGAAGTTAGAACTATCCCTCTCTTCCTTGAAATGATATTTGGTTGAGACAGTTGAAAGGTGATTAGAAGCCACAGAAACTGGATTCAAATCCTCATTTTCTTACTATCTGAGTTATTTTGAATTTAACCATTCTGGTTCCTACTTTCCTGCTAAATGAAAGTTCCTTCTATAACTAAATCCATCATGCTACAAAGTTTGAAAGTAATGTATTTAGGACACATAGATGTGATGTAATGTGATATAGTGAAAAAGGCCCTGAATTTGAAATGAGAAGACTTGGTTTTGTATTCTAATCTCCCACTTGAGAGCTGTGTCAGCTTGGGTAAAGCACTTGACAATTCTGAGTCAATTTTCTGATATATAAAAGAAAGGAATTGGAGTGGAAGAATTGAAAGATAAATCTATGTCTAAAACTATGGTACCGAGTGTAAATTCATACAGTAAGCATTCAGTTCAATTCAATAAACATTTCCTAAAGCAACGGTTAAATCATGTCAATTCCCCATTCAGTGACCTACAATGTTTCCCTATTGCATCTAGCATTAAATGAGGACTCCTCAATTTGGTATTTACTAACCCTACATTTTTGGCTTCATTTTGCATTAGTGCCTTTAAACAAACTCACTATAATAGAGCCAAGCTGGACTTCTTATTCCTTTTCTGTAACACTCAGCCTGTTGTGTCCATATCTTTCTGCTGTGTCTTCACATTCTCACCTTAGGATATCTAGTCTTCTTCATGGCCCTCAGCTCAAGCACTGTTGTTTACAGGCTTGTCTAATCCTCCCAGATGCTAGTGCTTTTCCCTCAAAATTATCTGTCTTTTATCTATCTGTCATCTAGCTAGATAGCTTGGGTTAAGCCTATCCCAAGAATATGAAGACTTCTCCTGATGGGATGAACAGTCAAGAACAATTTGTTCTAATTGCCATGAAAGTGGCTGAAGCAAGTACTATGGAACACTTGGAACTTGCTAAGACATCAAAGATACCAAGGTCATCCACTGCATCCCAAGCCAACACCAGTCCTCTTGATTTTTGTCTTGTCACTGGACTTTGATGACTCTGGAAGAAAGAGTGAGACTGATGACTTGCCCAACTCTGCCTCTTCCAAACCAATTCTCCTGCAAGTGAAGATATCATTCATTCATGAAGTCATTGGTTTTCTTTGAAAAGTTAGGAAGTAACAATAAGAGCTAGCTAGCTTCCTGATTTCCATGTGCACGTTGTTTCCCTGGCTAGATTGTAAACTCTGAGGAAAGGGAATGTTTCACTTTCATCTTTTTATCTCTAGTGACTTACACATGAGTGCTTATTAATTGATTGACTACAGTGTATGAGTCACTGTTTTCAGCGCTGAGAATACAAAGAGTAAAATGAAATACTATTGCTCTTAAAGAGCTGATATTCCACTTGGGGAGATACACCATGCACAGAGATAAGTAAATTCATAATCACTTGAGAAAGGAAAGCAGTAAATGGCAAAATCAAGGAAGTCTTCAGAAAGGAGGTGCCACCTGTCTGGGCTTTGAAGGATAATAAAGATTCTGACCAGCTGAGGTGAGACAGAAACACATTCTATTGAACAGTTTGTTCAAATGGTTGGAGATGAGATGCAATTTCAAATGTCCAGAACAGCTAGCGATCTAGTTTTGCTGGAATGAAAAATGGATGAAAGGATTTAACATAAAATAAACTGGAATGTATTGATGTGAGGGGTTTATATTTTAACCTAGAAACAATGGGGAATTTTTCTGAATGTTTTTGAGGAGGGAATGTGACATCATAAAATCTGTACCTTAGATAATTATTTTGGCAGCTGTATGGGAGAGATTGAATTTAGGTAGACCAATTAGGGGGCTAAGCATGTAGCACTTGTTATCTCTTGTTATATAACTGATGACTTGTTTGATCAATGCCTAAATTCTAAAAAAAAGGATTTTATTGATACTATTTTTTACATTGCCTAGATTTCTCTCTGCCTCTTTATTCATTATCATCTCTTATAACAAAGAGAAACCTTGAACATTTGAGGATACTTTTAATCATTCCATTCTATAATATAAAATAGAATTTTAGAATTGAAAGGACTTTAAAGAGCATCAAATCTAATTCTTGTCTGATACATAAATGCTTTTCTTAAGTATGTTTAAAATTTTCCTTTCTGAATGGGAGGAGGGGGGAGAGGGAAGGAAAACCAACCAAGAAAATCCTTGGAGGAATCATCAATTTGAGGGAGTCTAAAATCAACTGGCTAATACTGTCACCAACATGTTTTTTGAAAGGTTTTTCAACCATTTTTATCTCTTTCAAACTTGTTTTGGGGCCTTGTGCATTCACAGGCAAATAATGTCTATCTCAAAAAAAAAAAAAAACAAAAAAAACCCAAAACAACCAAAACCCATACATATCCTTTGCTGCATTTGTTACTTCTTTCCTTTTCCTAGAAACACATATATCATTTATGTTATTATTCTAGGTACTTAAGTAAATGACCTTTTTAGTTTTTATATTTCAAAGAGCAAAAGAAGGAAGTTAGATGTTTTTAATTCATTTTGCAGCTGTGCTTAAGTTATCTTATGCAGCCCAGAGGTGACAGTTCATTTGAAAAGTTCTCTTTTTGCTTAAATTCTGTCTTGAGATTATATTATTTTCACAGTGATTCATACTGCCATATGCTTTAGGGGAAGTCATCCAGTTCAACCTCTACCTCCAATCCCAAGGCCACCACTACCATATTGTGGATGAGGATAATGATGTGGAAAACAGTGGTTAAGTGCCTAGCTCAAAGTCACACTACTGATAAACACAGAATCAGAAGAATAATGCAGTTCCTCTGATCCCAAATCAGTGCTTCTTTCATTAAGATATCTTACCTCTCTTACCTTAGTAACTCAATTGAATGATAGGGGTGAACATTTGGTTACTGACTGTCTCAAGTACATCCCTAAAAAAAATAAGAAAATAAGAAAAAGGCATGGTCTGGTCTATACTCTGGGCCAGTTGAAACCATAGGCCACTAAGCAAGTTGTATATAAACTTATTTAGCACCTGTAGAACCTTCCAGAAGTCTGAGCTCTTAGCTTCTCTGGGCATTCCAAGACATAAGCATATACAGAACTCTGTCCAGCTCTCGGAATCAGGGCAGAACTGCCAGTTATTATCTGCTCACACTGAAATTGATTAAAATCAATACAGACAATGGAGGACCAAGACTTAGGGATTAGTAGTGATATCATTAAGATTTGCATACATGATTATGATTCCAAGACTGTTCCTTAACTCTGTTTTCCACCATAATGCCCAACTTACATCTATGGAGCCTGTCCAAGAACTCAATATCCATTCTTGGCTGGGACTTTTTGCCTAGTCTGGATGTTTGGATCTCTGGACACTGATTCCAGAATAGTCAGACACATGTTCTCTAGAGTCTGATGGTCTATGCTCTGACTTCACATTCAACCATTAGATTAATGGTACCCACACAGACCTTTGTGATTTAACTTCTTGACCCCTTCCTCCTCCAAAGTGTGCCCTGTCTCCTGCATGCCACTATTTCTGCCTCTCACTGCCTACTTATCTTGGCTTTTGATCTTGGCCACTCCTACCCTACCCCATTGTTCTCTTTTCCCATGACAAGGCTATAACTGTTTCCAGAGATCTGTGCTGACGAAAAATTAGCTTTGACATAACTTTTTACTCAGTGGGGATTCATTTACAGCTGTGGAGCTCTGTGTTTAGGGGCTTCCAAATACCCTAACTGTATCTCCATAGTGAAAAGTGTGAAAAGGAGGGAAGAAAATAAACATTATGTGGCTATTATGTGCCAGATTAGGCAGGCAGGTGGTACATTAGATAGGGTGCCACTCCTGGAATCAGGGAGATTCATTTTCCTGAGTTCAAATCTGGCCTCAGATATCTACTAGCTATCTGATCCTAGGCAAAGCTCCCTATTTACCTCAGTTCCTCATCTGTAAAATATGCTGGAGAAGGAAATGGCAAACTACTCCAGTCACTTTGCCAAGAAAACCCCAAACGGGTTCACAAAAGAGTCAGACGCAACTGATAACAGCAGTTAAGTGCCAGGCACTGTGCTAAATTCTTCCCAAATATTATCTCATTTAATTCTCACAACAACCCTAGGAGGTTGGCTTTGTTATAATCCCATTTTACAGATGATGAAACTGAAGTATTTAGGAATTAACTGACTTGCTCAGGGTCTCATAGTTAATAAGTGCCTGAGGCTGGATTTAAACTCAGATCTTCCTGACTCCAGGTCTAGTGTTTTACCTATTGTACTACCTGGCTGTCTTTAGGCAATCCATATAGTAGACTTTCCATTGGCTATAGGTTTTAAGTGTCAAGGTCAAATAGTAAATGATTTAGCTGATCATCTGGATGCTGTATTTATATAATACCAAATATCTAGAAATCCTGATGTAGCAACAATATGATTTATAAAATGACTTAAATCTACTTTATTGTATTTTATCCCAACAAAAATGAGGGTACAAATTTTATTATCTTCTTTTTACAGATGAAAACACCAAGACTCAGAAAGTTGAAATGACCTGATCATGGCCAAACCACTTCCAATATATTTTATATAGAAAAGAGACCCATGAAATCAAACTTTTCAGTTTTAAATGACAATATATTGGCAACAAGGAAAGATGGACTACAGCTTCTCTGGGACTTTTTATCCACCTTCTTGAATAAGTTACTTGCTACATTTATAATGATTTTCCAAATTGGAAAAAAGCCAACTTTGTAATGTCATTATTTCAAAGTTCAAGAGAATCATCGAGATGACAACTTGGACTTCATCCATTTTGCTATGAGAAACTTCATAAAATACATACAATTTATCAGCAGAGGGATCAGTAAATGATTAGATGCTATCATCGAAGGATGAAGTTGCTTCTCTCCAGTGCACAGCTAAGATGTATGATTATTCCAGCCTCTGTTCAATAAAGCCTCAATAAAAACTCTGCTTAGAATGCAGCCCCAGTCTTCTCCAATTTGATAAATAGGGTCTGCATGCTTTGTGCAGAACAGTGATGTTCTTATGCCTTCTTTGTACACTCTAGTCTCCTGCCAATTGTTTCCATTATCCTGGAGTCACCAGTGTACATTCTAGCATTGCCTTTTACACTGGCAATGTCAGATTTAGCATAAATCAAGAAATCCAAAGCTTCTGCCAATGAGCAGAGGCAGTGACTAATACTGCAAATAATTCTGATCATCTGTAGTTGTTTTTTTTTTTTAAGGAATTAAATGTACTTATAATAAATTACTTCTACTAAGATTCCATTAGTCTCAAAAATAAAGGCAGAACCCTAATTCTTCTATTAAGGCAGGTAGGTGGTAGAGGGGATAAGTATTGAAGTTGGAACCAGGAAGACCTAGGCTTGAATCTTGGTGCCTACTTATCAAATTAATTAACCTTTAACCTCAGTTTCCCCATCTGTGAAATTAGGATAATTATATCTATCTCACAGTATTGTTGTGAGAATTAAAGAAGATATTGAAAATACTTTGAAAATCTTAAAGTACTATATTAAATGTAGTTGCTTCTTTCATTGTTTTCTAATAAAGATCCATCATCGAAAGGACTTTAAATGCTATGTGTATAAATGTGTTATCCAGAGGCAGCATGAAGCAATAGAAAGAGTACTAGATTTGCAATCAGGAAAATTCAGCTCAATCCTCCCCCCCAATACTTACTAGGTATATGATCTTGAATAACATATAACTTTTCTTCAGTCTCTGTTTCCTTGTAAATAAAATGAGGCTAATGATATTTGCACTACCAAGTTCGAAAGAACTTAGAGATAAAAATAACCTTAGGGATTATTTAGTCCAATTCTGTAATTTTACAGATGAAAAAATTAAGACCAAGAAGAGGTTAACTGATTAGCCCCAAATCACAAAGTCAGCAATTAGTGGAACCAGAATTTGAACCCAGGTCTTCTGGATTCAAAGACAAGTTTCTTTACCTCAAAACCATACTGCCTCACAGAGATGTTGTGAAGAAGTTACACATTTAACTCTAAATTACACTGAAAATATGATTTATTAAATGCAAATGTGAGTTGTTATTCATTTTTAAAAGGTTGATTCACATTTTAAGTGGATATGGGAATATACGGAAGGAGGAGAACAGCAAAAGTAAAGGAACATCTGTGGGACATACAGTTGCCTGATCGAAAGTTATGGTAGACTGATTCTATGTCTAGGAAGGTCTTTATATTCCTACTTTACTCATTGTGGCTAACAGTACCACAGAATGTTAAAACTAGCAGGGACCTTAAAAGTCACCTAGTCCAACTTTTAATTTTACAGATGAGGAAATTGAGGACCAGAGAAGTAGAGTCACAGCTAGCTAGCTAGCTAGATGGATGGATAGATGGATAGATAGAGAAATGGATGGATGGATAGATAAATAGATAGATGGATGGATAGATGGATGGATAGATGGATGTATGGATAGGTAGGTAGATAGATAGATAGATAGATAGATAGATAGATAGATAGATAGATAGATAGATAGATAGATAGCCCTAGGCCATATAGTTGGTTAGTGATGGAATTTGGATTAAAAACCAGGTATAACTGATTCCTAATTCAGAACTATTGCCATCACAGCAAACAGTTAGGTACTATAATGGTAAAGGGTTAGATCTGGAAATAAAAAAAACTGGATTTGAATCCAGTCTCTGATGTTTACTATTTGAATGACTTTTAGCAAGCAATTTTACCTCTGTTATCTTTAGTTTCTTCATCTGTAAAATAATGAAATCTCTAAGGTCACTTTTAGCTCTAAATTCTGT
Organism: Notamacropus eugenii; assembly: GCF_028372415.1. Lineage (NCBI taxonomy): Eukaryota > Metazoa > Chordata > Mammalia > Diprotodontia > Macropodidae > Notamacropus > Notamacropus eugenii. The sequence continues at coordinate 171,228,286 of NC_092872.1, forward strand.
GATATTGCAATAATAGGCGGGTAACGACGTGATTTTCATGATAGTGTTTTAAAGTTTGCAAAGTACTCTACAGAGTAGATCACATTTGAATCTCATGACAACTCCATGAGGTGTATACTCTTCAGATATGAGCATTTATAGCTGAGGGAACTCAGTCTCAATGAAGTTAGCTGACTTGTTTATGGTAGCTCAGTGTCAGAGTTGGATTTGAACCCATGTCTTTTGATTACAGTTCCAGCACTTTTTAGGATCATGTCAGATGTGAATAAAGTCACTGGCCCTGAGCAGAAAAGTCACCAAAGAAACATTTATATTTACAATGGGAGTTGCCATCACTGATCATGGTGTATAGTCAACCTAAACCTCCATTATAGAGCCAAGATGGCTCCACCCAGTACATCCGTATATGTGACAACTTCTAAAACAATCTTCAAAAATACAAATACATTGACAGCAAAAATTCCAAAACCTAGGGTAATAAAACTAGGAAAGCAAACTACACATAAGTCTTCACCATTTTCATAATGTGAAGATTCAACTGGCTCTATAAAGTCATAAGAAAGAGAAATTCGTGAATATAATTTTTCCAACATTATAGACATTAGTGTGGGGAATCATTTTAATCATAAAATAAGTATAATGACAACTTTTAGTCTTCTTTAGATTGAATGTGAAGTCCATTGGGGGAAGTTAATGTGACCAGAGATTTTAGAAACACAAATCAGTACTACATACCAAGCAATGGCTTTGTTTTGCTCAAGGCATGAAAGTTAGAGCTTTAGAGACATCATCTTGTCCGGTCTCATTATTGAATAGGTATGGAAAAGGAGACAGAGTGTAATAGAGGGAGAAAAATCCCACTGACTCTGTTGTCAGAAGAATTAAATTAAAATCCTGCCTCTTACACTACTTCTGTGATCCCAGACAAATAACTTCCCTTCCTTAGGTCTCCATTTCCTTATTTTTAAATAAGGGAATTGTTCTAGATGGCCATTGAGTCCTCTTCTAGTACTAACACTATGAGACTGAGTCCCAAAGAGGTAAAAGTGCATGCATAAATTCATATAGGTAATAAATACTTGGGAAGACTTTTGAACCCATGCCATCTGACTATATATTAATTACTTTACCCACCATAAAACTTTATAAATTGGATGTATCTGCCCTACAAAACATATATAATTGGATACAAAGCAGTTGGGTAGCATAGTGTATAGTTTTGAACTCAGAGTCAGGAATATCTGAGTTTAAAACCTGTCTCTGTCACTCACTAGCCCTATCACTCAGGGCATTCATTCAGCCTCTCTCAACCTGTTTCCTCATCTGGAAAATGGGTATAGTAATAGTCTTTACCTCACAGGATTTCTGGAAGGGTTAAATGAATTAAGCAAATTCTTTGAAAATTTTAAGAGGCTATATAAATTAATATTCTTCTTGTTTTTTATTATAGTTCACAGGACCATTTGTTTAGAATTAGAAGGGTTCAATCTAATCTCCTTAGTTTACAGTTTAATAAACTGAGGCCCATGGAGCTTAAGTGACTTATACAACACTATGAAGTAGAGCCTTGACTTGAACTCAGTTAGTTTATCTATAATGCATGATTATGTCCCCATTCTTCTCCATGCCGTCTTCATAGGTTTTCTCATTTTTCCCCACAAGTTTTTATTATAAAAGACATTTAAATCTCTTACTTCAGCACCTCAAGGACCTGTTATTTTTTCAGTTTGGGGACCCCCATTGCCATTCAATAAGCATTTATGCAGTTGCCTACTACATGCCAGGCTTTGTGCTTGGTGATGGGAACAAAGACAAAGTATAGACAGCAACCCTTCCCCATCTCAGAGATGGTCTCAGAATTGCTGAGTTGGAAAAAGTCTATGAACCTTTATATATGTAAATAACGGGCACATATTTGTAATTCTTTTCCTGCCAGGAAATCAACAACATTTGCATAAATATTATAGATCAATTTTATTATTTCAAAACTCTATTTTTTTTTTGCTGTTTTTCTTTTACCTCTTTTGGTCTTCTCTTTTATACAAACCATTTCCCTCTTCTGATTTCCTCTACTGATACTTTTACAAATAATAGCTTCTATATGTCTCCCACCCTTAGTATTTCCTTGACATTATGATTCTTTGGTCTCCTTTTCCCCCTTTCTTTTCTTTTTTATGTTTCCTAGTGGTAATAGTGATACATGCCCATAGGAGGTTGAGGCTGGGGAATTTCTTGAATTCAGGCATTCTGAGCTATAGTAGGCTAAAGCCAATGTGTTGCCTGCACTAAGAACCGTAGCAACATGGTGATCCCCAAGAGCCGAGGATGTCAGACTGCTTAAGGAGAGGCAAACTCCTCCAGGCTGGATGTAGAGCAAGTCCAAGCTTCCATACCAATCAGTAGTGTGATCTATTCTTGGAGCAATCACTGCACTTCCAGTTTGGGTGAGATAGGGTGACCCCATTTCAAAAACAAAATCAAAACAAAAAGTTCTACTTCTATACAGTTTTCATCACGCTTTTATACATAATCCACAAGGACCATATAAGGTATATAGAACAACAAAGCCCTATAAACCCCTTCTTTGTGGTATAATACTCTTTCCTCAATCCCCATCCCATAAACTTGACCAAAATCCTCCTACTAACACCATATGTCTGTGAATCGTAGAACACTACAAACAAAATGATGAGTCCAAAGGGCAGTAGAATGACAAATGGAAGAAAAAAAATAAGTTGTAGTATATCACTCCAAACAATTTGTGCATAAGAAGGTCACAGAAGATGTAGCCGGGCAGGTAGGTAACTCATTTTGATGTAGCCAGAATGACAGACAACGGATGACAACCAGAGGGGACGTTGGTAACCACAATATACTAAAAGGATGAGATGAAAGCCTCCAGTGTATTGGATAAAATAATTTATGGGAAATTCATGGAAGGGCATGGGCAAGGATCATATACTTTCATGATTTCATCAATGCAGATAATTTTTCCACTGATGAAGTAATGAATCTATGAAAGTATCAAAATAATCTTGGCCAATTGGTTCTGAAAGCCTTCTTTTATGGTGTACTTAGGGATTGGTTGTCTGAGACAGTAGATACTGTTTTTGACTGAAATTTTTAATGTCACATGAATCTAGTTAGAATTTGTATCTATTCACTCTCCTTCTCAATGAACATGAATTAAGTCTTTAGCCTCAAGTGGACCAGCATTTCTCCACTAGTCCTGGTCCCTCTTTTTCTAGTACATTCTCCAAATATAAGTGCAATTTCTCTACTAATATGAAGCTCACATCAAAGTCCTTACTTCCTCAGGCTTGAATTAATGCACACATATCCCATCAGGCTTATTCTAATTGAAAAAAGAAGCGATATCTCCATAATATAATCTCTTGCTGGCAGTTGCTTTCATTCTCTTGAAATGACCTTCCCACCATCCTCTTCCATCACAGAAGTCACATAGATTTCTTCATATTCCCTCTTGCTAAATCAACAAATCTGTAGTTTCTACTTCTTTTCTTTACCTTTTTCTTCCTCCACATTGTCATTCTCTCTCTTCCTCCATTATTCTACATATCTTCAGGGTTTTTTTTTTCCTATTTTTTTCTCTTCTTCAGAGTTCCCATCCGTGACTGACAGGTGACATTCAACATGTCCCTGATCAAGATCAAGGAATATCTAGAATCTCACGCTTTCTACTCCTTCTCTAGTTTTTCTCTAAACTCATCATGTCTTCCTTCCTCTCAAGTGATGCTGCTTCTGTCTCATCATCACCACCACTATCATCTGTTGGTCAACCTGTTTGACCTCCTTCAGGATCTCAAGGAGCTGCTTGCTCTCTCTTGGCCCCTTCCGCCTGGAAGTCATGTTGGTTTCTTTCCACAATGTGCAACTGACGAAGCTAATTTAATTCTAATTGGCTCAGTGGCATAGAAGTCATAGAATCATGTCATTTTTTAAGTTAGAAAGGACTTTTAGAATCATATTTTTAAAACTAACACCTTAGAATTCTAAGGAATTATAGGAACAGTAGGTGTAGTATACAGTGAGTTGGAGTTGGAGTTGGAGGCAGAAGGAACCAAATTTAGATCTTGCCTTTGGAATTTACTAACTATATGACATTGAATAATTCATTTAATATTTTAATCCTAACTTTATTATCTGTAAAATCAGGATAATAATGCCAATCTCAGTGGATAATTATGTGGCTAAAATGGGGATTTTTATGTAACGTGCTTTGGACATTTAAAGAGCTACATAGGTGTCAATTACTATCTAGTCTATACCATTCACTTTAAAGTTGAGGAAAAGAGGTTACGTGACTTATCAAAAGTCACACAGAACATGAGAAAACAAGGATCAGAACCCGGGTTTTATTCCCTAGTCTGATACTCTGTTTAGGGAACACATTGCTGACTATCACCTCGGTGTCTGGCAGCTCAGAGAAACAGTAGCAAAGAAAAGGATATACAATGAACCTGAAGTAAGATGAGAGCTTTCTTTCAAGAGGAGAGGAAGTCAAGTCAAGTTATAAATGAAATAAATCATAGCTGGGGCCCTTCCTGAACTAGTGATCTAAGCAAACAATCACCACTTAGGAGAGGGGGACCTCAGGGCAGAAGCTTCTTCAATTAGTAAGTAGGGGGAAATGAAATCCAGCTAACATTTATACATTATTTCATTTGATCCCTTTGACTTCTCAGGGTCCCAGTCTCCAAATCTATAAAACAATGACATGGAATAGATGGTCTCCAAGGCCCCTCAGCTATGCTGCTTAAAGTCACAAGGAGACAAAAGGGAGTATGGTATAATTTTGTAATATATTCTGCTCCTATACTCACTTCACATACCCCATAACTGAATTAAGGGATCACTGAAATTAGAACTGGACATTAGAGACTGACCACTGAGTCTAACCTTTCTCATTTTAGAGGTGAGGGAGCTTAGGCCCAGAGTGGTAAACTGACTTTCTCAGGAAAGGGAACAAAGTGGGGGAAGTACTTGTTAAACACTTACTATGTGCCAGGCACTGAGCTAAGTGTGTTCCAAACATCATCTCTTTCGATACTCACATTAGCCTGGGAGATAGATATGATTATTCCATTTTCCAGGATGAGCAAACTGAGGTAGACTCATTAGATGACTCACATAGTCTGAGACCAGATTTGAACTCAAATCTTCCTAATTCCAGACCTGGTGCTCTATCCACTCTGTGTCTCTAGGGGCCAAGGTGCACATAGTTAGTAAAATAAGAGTAAGGATCCAAACTCACTTGAAATCTGGAGCTCTTTCTACTGAACTGTATCATGTTATTGGGAACAAATAACCTTGAATTGAATTCTATGTGAATGGCTCACACTTCTGACAAGTCAGCATATATCTTCCCTTTATGTTAAGTCTCTGGTGAAGAGAAAGATGGACAGGAAGCATGTGACAGAAATAGAATGGAGATAAAGGACTTATCTGCATTTAAAACCAGGATATATGAAAGCTGTAAGGCATCTTGGAGATCACTTAGTCCAAGGGGTCTTGGAGCCAACCCCATCTTCTCCACGTGTCTATGGCTAGATCGCAAAACATCCATGAATTTGAAAGTGAAAAAATTACATCTTTATTTTCATAAATCTCTAACTGAAATTTAGGCTTTCCATTAATTATTTAAAATCATTCTTCCAAGAAGGGTCCATAACACAAAATAAGTTAAGAGCTCTTGATAGAGGTTATCTCCCACTCATTTTATAGATGAAGAAATAGGTTCAGATATGTGAAGTCATGTACCCTAGTGATAGAGGCAGTTCATGTAAAAGCTAATACTATAGCCTAGATCTCCTGCTTCTCAGTCTAGTATCCTTTCTACTTTATAGTGTTAACCTCCCTTTTTCATACCATTAGGAATTCTTCCCCAGTCAGCTCCCTTGTCCATAACACCAATGACCAGATCTGTGCTTGCATCATATTCATTGCAGTCTATGCTCATCTGTGATAGTTGTATAATGCTATGAGCAAGTCACTTCACCTCTGAGCCTCAGTGCCCTCATATGTAAAAAGGATACTATCTCACAGAGTTATTTTCCAGGAGAGCATTATGTAAGTCCAAAACATTATATAAACATGAGCTATTATTATATTTATAATTAAAACAATGCTATTATTATATTTATAATTAAAAGAAGATTGAATGCCATGTGATTCTGTTACCTCAAAATAATGAGGATAGTATCTAGGGAAGGAGACTGATGCAATTAAGTCCGGCCAGAACTTGAATCACCCTAACTCTGCATATGCATCTGAGGCCATTGTGTATATCTAGGATTGGAAAATTAGTGGGTGAATGTCAATCAAAGCCCCCACACTCAAGTGCTCCCAGCTGTTCACTGGTGGGAGGGGTGAGGAGAAAGGGTGTAGCTTTCAATCCTCTGTGTAAGGTCAAGCTTATTCAGCCTTGCATTGGCTTAACCCCAGTAACACCAAGATGGAGCCTTGAAATAAAGCTTGGAAGAGGCAAAACTGTTTTGTTTTGAGTAGTTCTGGCATACACATTTGTCAGGATTGTTGTTGAAATGTCCTCAAGAAGCTCAACTTGTTCTTTGGAATGGAAAGTATTGCACAGAATAAACCCTGAAACTCCCAGGGGAACGAGATCATCAGATGTTCTAAGAGCCATATCCTTCTGTGATGTGTGTTTATTGGGATAGGGAGACTGGTATTGGACTTCACTTCTTTCTCTTGGCCAGACACAAATAAGCAGTCAGTGCCCAAATAGAAAAATGGCTTATAAGGCTAGATGAAGATAGAGGATAACTGTAAAAATATTCATTCCAAGTCTCCATTAGAGAGTAGTATCAACTGAGAGGATGGCGTAGAGGAATTGAGATAAATTCTCCAAGGGAAGGTTGACAAGAAGTAGAATAACACTACTCAAGTAAGTCATACTTCAGTAGTTGCCTGGATCTGTGGTCTCATCAGCCTACACACCACCTCCACAGGGGTGGGTCATGACTCATCCAAGCCTTCTTATGTTGAGTTATTTTTTTCCATTTATTTCCACAAGGTCTTCATTGAGTTTCCTGTTCTCCATGATGAAGGCCTTCATCTAGGTTTTTCTTTAACATATTGTGGCTATGAATCACTTCTAGGCTTCACCTTCTTACATGACCAGTTCATGTTCTTTTCTAATCATAAGTATTCCTAAGGATGCTCTCTGCCTACCCATGAAACAGGTCATGGAATCATAAAGAATCATGGAGGCCAGAGTCGGCCTTCAAGATTGTCTAGGTTGATCTGTTTTATAAATGAGGAGATTGAGGTCTAGAGAGCCTGTCCAAGATCCTACATGTATAAAATAGAGCATTCAGCTGTTCATCCTGTCCATTGAATCCTGAATACAAGAATATACTTTGGCATAGGAGATCAAGCTTTTCTAGAAGAAATTCCACACAGGATTTTAAAATGTGAAATAAGTTCTGGAAACCCTTTCTAGAATGGTTTAAATATGTTGACTGATAGATCAGGAGAAAGATTACATAATGAAGCAATAGTGATACTGTGGAAAGATCCAGCTGGGAGCTGGTTCTAGTTCTGTCACAGATCTGCCTCTAGCTGTTTAACTTAGGGTAAATCACTTCACTACTCCAAACCTGTTTCGTCTATAAAATGAAGAAATTGGGCTAAATGAGGGCTAAGGTCTCTTCCAGCTTGAAAATTATCTGATTTTCCAGCTAGATGATTATAGCTTATGACCCTCTGTTTATGAAACTCTCTTGGTTTCCTGCTTTCCTCCACCCTTCCCTACTCATTGCTATATTGAAGTTTATGTTAGAGCTTCAGATTCCTCAAGCCTCAATTTCCCCCACAATTTTCTTGAACTGGATCCAATTACATTTATTTCTAATATGTGACCATTGTCTTCTTCCTGTCAGTCTGTCATGGCTCCTCAGATGCTGCAAACGTTGATCTTCTTTCTGACACGTTGATGAAGACAAAGAAATGATTGTGGGCAAGAATTAATCAATCCATGGCCACTGTCACCATCCCTCAGCTTCTTTGCCCAGAGGATGGGCCATATTTCATCATTCATTCATGGAGCTTTGGGGACTGATCTAGGCTGAGAATCTTACTCTTTAGGAGGGAGCTTCTGGTCATGTTCCTAGCTCTTGTATTTGTTACCCTGAAATTGACAGCCAGTGTTCTTGTGATATAGTTCTTCCCAGTGTAATGGGTCTGGTCATAGATACATATAGATAATTAGCAATATAGATAGTTGGCGCTCAACCATGCATGTGTAATATGGGGAGGGTGTCTTGGGAATGGACCTAGCTCATTTTGGTTCCAGAAGCTACTGTGAAGTTGTTGTTGGTACTACAGCTTCCATCACTAACTTTTGTGCCTAGCAAAAGCTTTCTTTTTCTCTCTGCATCACTTCAAAGACTTCTGTCTGATAAGTCAGTAAGAACACCGATCTTGGAGTCAGAAACTTAGAGTTAGAATCCTGCCTCTTATATTAAGTATCAGACTCACTGGGGGATTCTGGGAAGTCACATGATTTTCTGGTGCCTCAGTTTCATCATCTATAAAATAAAAATAATAATAATTCTTACTAATAGCACAGGGATGTTTGAGAGAAGTTCTTTGTAAATCTTAAAAGTGTAAGCAGAGTCTCAAAGTATAAAGAGATACTAGAGGTCTTCTAGTCTAATCCACACTGGAACAAGGGCAGCTAGATGGTTTAGGTCATAAAGTGCTGGGCAAGGGCTCAGAAAGATCTGAATTTAAATCCTGCCTCAGACATCATGAAGCTTAATTGTTGTCTGTTTAAGTTTTATCACCTGTAAAAAAAGGTTGATAGTAATACCTATCTCCCAAAGAGGTTGTGATGGACAAATGAAACAATTTATGTAAAGGCCTTTGCAAACCTTAAAATATTATATAAATGCTAGTTTTCATTACCAAGAATCTGAATTAAAGCACAGCTGGCAAATATATAACTTTTATTTGAAGCAATCCAACGAGAAGGAAACTACTCCTTTGGGAGGTAAGTCATTTAACTTTTGTATAATTCCAATCATTAAGAAGTTTTTTTTTTTTCTCACACCAAGCTTAAACCTTTCTTTGTGCGGCTTCTGCTCATTGTTCCTGGTTATGCCCTCTTTGCTTTGTTGATGTTCACTCATGCCTGACTCTTCATGAACCTGTGATCCATGATGCTACTTTCTTGGTTTTCTTGGTAGAGATACTGGAGTGGTTTGTCATTTTTTCTCCAGTAGATTAAGACAAACAGAGGTTAAGTTACTTGCCCAGGGTCACACAGCTAATAAGAGTCTGATGGCAGAGTTGAACTCAAATCTTCCTGACCACAGGCTTAGCACTCCATCCACTGAACCAGGGCCAAATAAAAATATATTTAATTATTTTTTTCATTTATTCAATTCATTTAAAGTATTTAGTAAGTATCTACTGTATGACAGATATTGTGCCAGGTCTTAGGGATTAAAAACAAAACAGCTCTTCCCTCAGTGAGCACGTATTCTATAGGTAATGGGGGGGGGGAGTACAACATCTATAGAGACAGGTAAATATTTCTGTGTATATGCATATGTAAAAATATATATATATGCATAGATTATATAGTAAATACAAAATAATTGGGAAACACTAACAACAGGGGAGAATCAGTAAAGACCTCTTGAAGGAAAGGGTAACAACTTAGACTTGAAGGAAGCTAGGGATTTCAGGAGTCTGTGGTGAGGAAGGAAAGCATCTCAGTGTATTAGTAAGTACCCCAACATACACAGGGGGCCTTGTTATCAGAGGTTCTCAGATCTGCATTTATAAAAGGAAAGACAGCTTTGGAGGGGTTAATAGTCACTTTAATCAAGCATATGTATCATTTCTTTAATCAAGTACATATATCATTAAATTAGTTCAGGGGAAAAAGCACTCTGAACTTCAGAGAAAATACAGAGAAATCAAAGATCAACAGACATGACTTCCTCTGTCTGACCATAATCAATACACATATCATAAATCAACAGACAGGTCCAACTGTCTGACCATAGTTACCAGAGAGGGAAGCAACAACATCTGGGTTTTCCAAGCCAGGGGGCTGCTTAGCAGCTTCCCAGAGTCCCATCTGGCACACAAACCTTCTTCCAAAAAAAGCCCCAAAATAAAACCATACCTCAGAGTCTTTATACACTTTTTGAGTCACAGGGCATCACATCCCTTGAGAACCAGTGATTCATTAACAAAAGGTATGGACCTTCCTACAAATCTTCTCAAGTCTAACAGTGGATGAGAAAGATCGTCCTTAATAAACAAAAATAGCAAAAGATCCTGTTATGCTTGCTCTCACACCCAGGTATAAAGGATAGTTCTTGCAAGGGAGAGAATTGGGAAATGGGATGCTATGCGCAGAAGGAACCACATTTATAACAGTTTGGCCAGGAAGTAGAGGGTGTAAAGGAGGAATAATGTGAAATGGTCTAAAGAGATACCTCTTATGAAAAGCTTTAAATGCTTAATGGGAGTTTATATTTTATTCAAGAGGTAATAATAATCATCCTCTGTTCTTGAGCTGTGGACCAGAAAAACTCACTGAATGAGTGGTCACAAAGAATAATCATTAATGATCCTATTTGGGATTGTTTGGTTTGTCTTTGTATCTTCATTACCTAGGACAGTGTGTGGCATATAGTAAGAATATAATAAATGTTTGATGATTGATAACTTACATGAAAATGGAGATTTTTTCCCCACTGCATTCCACTGTGTATCAGACTGCGTATATTGTATTGTGGTCAGTTTGGATTCCACATTTTAGAAAAGGCATTGATGAGCTGAAGAGCATCCAGAAGAAGGAAACCAAATGATACAGCATCTTGAGTTTATGCTATATGAGAATTGATTGAAAGTATTAGAGTTATTTTGTATGGAAAGGAGAAGACTAAGAGGGAGAACATGACAGCAAATTTCAAGTATTTGAAAGGCTGTCATGTTGTAGAAGAGGGATTAGGTTTGTTTTATTTGTCTGCAAGCAAGGAGATCAATTAAAATTTTATTATTATATCCCAGTTGAGAGATGATTAGAGACTCTTCCACATGACAGCCTTTCAAAGACCTGAAGATAGCTATCATGTCCTCTATATGTCTTTTATGTGCTAAACATCCTTAGTTTCTTCAAATGATGATTCTCATATGATGGCGATTTGAGAAGGGAAACACTGTGGCTTTGTTGAAAAACTTCTGCATTTTTAATCCAAGGACCTGGGTTCAAGATTTACCTCTAACTCTTGCTATCTATGTAATCTTGGGCAAGTCACTGAATGTTCTTATGCCTCAGTTCATCATATGGAAAATGAATGGATTCAATTATATGACATCTAAGTCCACCTTCCATTTTTAAATTTATGATCCTTTGGCCTCTGTCATCTTCATTGCCCTCTTCTGGATAATCTCCACCTTCTCAATATCTTTCCTAAAATGTAGTTCCCACAAACCTAGAGCCTAATATATTACTTAAGCCATAAATAAATTATAATCAAATTTCCAAATGTATAACCCAAGTAGCCCACAAAAAGAATTAAGGGTGATCATATTTATAAATATATTTATAAAATACATAAACTTATACTAATCAAACATACTATATATTCTTTTGTTTATAGACATTTTTAATTCTAGTTAACATGTAGTAGGTAGGATGCTAGACATAATGTTCTACGGTTCCAGGGTTCAAATTCTACTTTTTACTTGCTAAATTGTATGACCCTAAGGTAGTCATTTAACCTCAAGATGTCACAGACAACTCTCTAGGTTGTATCTACTAAGCCATAACTGATTGCAATCTGCATTGGTAGAGGGAGTTCACATGCTGGAAATTTCCTATCTGAAATCATCACAAATCCTTCAGATATCTGTACATTTTTACCTGAAAAATAATTAGGAATACCTCATCTCTAAAGAACTATAGATCCAATGGACTGAAGTACCCACAATAAAGCTGAGAATTAAGGAAAAGACAAAAAACCCTAAGTAGTCAAGGCAAGTGTCTATGCATTGAAACAGTCCTTCATGCATAGCCCACTTATTCTTGTTTATGCCCTGCTCTCTCTTGATTGGTTATCTGATTTCCTGCCCAATAGCAAATTAGAAACAACATAGTAGCAATGGGAAGAGAAATTATTGGACAGGTACATGAATAGCAACAAGAAATGGTAGTCTGGGGCTATTTAATGAAGAAGTAAAAACAAAATCTCGGTAGAGCCTAAAAGTATCGCTTAAGCACAACATTACAGTTATTTAAGTTATTGTTGATCAATATAACTGAATAAAGCAAAGGAATATGCAAGACATTATGGAAAGATTTTTATATAAATTTGTAATGGCTATTTTTTTTTTAGACATCTCAGTATTTAAAGTGATATCCAGAAAAACTGGCAATATGAGGTAACATTTTCTTTGAAGGTTCTGGGTAGACCAGGATTGGTTGTATTTGCTAATATACTATTACCTATTTCCATAATCAACAAACAAAACTAGATCAAGCAAACATCTAGCTTTATCTCTATGAGTGCAGCCTATTTGGACACAACTAAATCGAGGATTTATGACTCACGCATAGAAAGTTCTGTCATAGCTGGAGCTCCAATTGTCAACAATTTAAATAAGTTATAGAAGGAACAGTATCTATCATGTAGACTAGCTTGTTTTTTTCCCTGAAAGGCACTGAAACCTGCCTCAAGACTTAATTGGCTCAGAAAATTAAAGTTCAGGCTATTATTGTAGCTTTGTATTAGCCTAAATACAAAAGTCAGACCATAAGGAGTCAGGACTTACTTTACTTTGTGCCATATTGACACACCAACATATCCAACACAGAGAAAGAGAAGCTGATCTCAACTGAATCAGTGCTGTATTCTTGCTGAGTATGCTTTCCTGCTGTGCCAAAGTATAGCTTCTTTGCTGTTAGTTATATAACCTACTGGTATCTTCCATTATTTCCAGTAACAAACCTGAAGGACAAGACTGGCCTGAATCAGGCTTGACCTACAATATAAGTTTTAGGGATCTGTTGAAGCTTTTCCCAGCCTTATTTGGATTATGAATATTCAAGGTGGAATTTGTTTTTATTTAATTATTTATTTATTTTTAGGTTTCAACATTCACTTCCATAAGATTTTGAGTTCCAAATTTTCTCCTCATCTCTCCCCTCTACCCACCCCAAGACAGCAGGTATTCTGATTATCCTTTCCCCCAATCTGCCCTCCCTTCTATCACACTCCTTCTTTCTCTTATCCCCATCCCCTCTGTTTTCTTGTAGGGCAAGATAGATTTATATACTGCATTGCCTGTATATCTTATTTCCCAGTTGGATATAAAGCAATTTTTAACATTCCTTTTTAAAACTCTGAGGTCTAACTTCTCTCCCTTTCTTTCTCTCCACTCATCTCCACTGAGAAGACAAGCAATTTAATATAGGTTATACGTGTGTAGCTATGCAAAACACTTCTGTAACAGTCATGTTGTACGAGACTAACTATATTTCCCTCCATCCTATCCTGCCCCCCATTTATTCTATTCTCTCTTTGCACCCTGTCCCTCCTCAAAAGTATTTACTTCTAATTGCTCCCTCCTCCCATTTGCCCTCCCTTCTATCATTCCCTATCTCCACTTATCAACTTTCCCTCTACTTTCTGTAGTGTGAAATAGATTTTCATACCAAATTGAGTATCCTTGTTATTCCATCCTTAAGTCAAATGTGATGATAGTAAGGATTACTCTTTCATTACCGTTCACCATCTTTCCTTCCATTTAAAAAGCTTTTACTTGCCTCTTTTATGTGAAAGATAATTTGCCCCATTCTAGTTCTCCTTTCTCCTCCTAATATATTCCTCTCTCACCCCCTAATTTTATTTTTCTAGATATCATCTCTTCCTATTCAACTCCCTAATACTGAGAAAAGTCTGAAGATCTACAAATATGATATTTCCATATAAGAATGCAAACAATTCAACTTTAATCAGTCCCTCATGATTTATCTTTCCTGTCTACCTTTTCATTTTCTCTTGATTCTTGTGTTTGAAAGTCACATTTTCTATTCAGCTCTAGTCCTTTCATCAAGAATACTTGAAAGCCCTCTATTTTATTGAATGATCATTTTTTGCCATGACATATTATACTCAGTTTTGCTGAGTAGGTGATTCTTTTCTTTAATCCTAGCTCCTTAGACTTCTGGAATATCATATTCTAGGCCGCCGATCCCTTGATGTAGGAGCTGCTAGATCTTGTGTTATCCTGATTTTGTTTCCACAAAACTTGAATTGTTTCTTTCTAGGTACTTGCAATATTTTCTCCTCAACATGGGAGCTCTGGAATTTGGCTACAATACTCCTAGGAGTTTTCCTTTTAGGATCTCTTTCAGGAGGTGATCAGTGGATTCTTTCTATATTTATTTTGCCCTCTGGTTCTAGAATATCAGGGCAGTTTTCCTTGATAATTTCTTGAAAGATGATGTCTAGGCTCTTTTTTTGATCATGGCTTTCAGGTAGTCCATAATTTTTAAATTGACTCTCCTGGATCTGTTTTCCAGGTCAGTTGCTTTTCCAGTGACATATTTCATATTGTCTATTTATTCATTCCTTTGGTATTGTTTTACAATTTCTTGATTTTTCATATAATATTTCCAATAAGAAAAAACAAAGAAAGTGGGAATTATTTGCCTTCCTTTTTTTCATCTTGCCTACTCTTACTGATATGGTAATAGCATCTGTGACCTACTTTTCACTGTTTTACTTAAGGCAACACAAAACTTCTGGTTCCTACAATGCCCTGACAACCAGATTTTGAAAATGTCTAAGTCACCATAATTGATGTTAAGAAAATCCAAAATGTTCAAGTGATTCTTTAAATAATGCTTTCTCTTTCATAAAAATAACTGCTTCCCAAACCAATTATAAATCATACAAGTGCTTGAGGGTAAATGGCATCCTATAGATAACTTGCACTGGTAGCCTTTCTTCTATGACTTAGTGAAATCCTGGTTACCATGGGTCTTCTATTCTTCCTATTGTGCTAGAGGTCATTTTGTTTACATACCTTCCTCTATAGTGAAATGTGACAATGACTATACCTACCTCAGATCTGTAGTGACATTTCATTATCCAGAAGCCAAGAAATTAAGAAAATAGGCCTCTGCACCTCTAAGTCAGATTCCATAAAATCCACATACATATTCTGATTGAAAGGATGTAGGATCAAATTTTACCTCATTTTTATATGAAGGTAAGATATTTAAGGCATTACCATCACTCTTGCTTGGCGAATCAACTGAGCATGTTTAGTTAGTTGATTTTTTGCCAGAAGTGGCACATTGAAAATAGGAAAGAGACTACAAGAGTCTGGCACACTACCAGCAGTAAAAAGAGATTTCCCAGGAGTGTTTCTGAGAACAATAGTTTGAGAGGAAAAGGTGAAAGCATGAGGATAATCTTGCCACCTGATTCACTGCATTAAAATCTTATTGGTCAGTAAAGGATCACTGCCCTCTTAATAACTTTAGCTCAAGACACAAGGGACTGATGCTATCAAAGGTCTACCTAAGCTTTAAAGGGAAATTGGCTTCAAGTTGATGCCCTTTTAAGAAATGTTGATTCAAAATGATACTAGAAGCCTGTGATCCAATACAAAAGCAGGCTAGAATAATTGAGGTGATATGAGATTGGATAAAGGGAAGGGAAAGAGACAGAATGTGAACTTTAAGTGTTTTCAATTTCATAAGATATTAGAATGTCAGAATGGGAAAGGACCTCAGAGACCACCTAGTTCAACTCATTCATTTTGGAGATGAGCAAACTGAGGTCCAGAGAGGTGAAAATCAAAAGTTAGAAAGTTAATGTCAGAATCAAAATTACTCAATAATAAACACACATTTGCTCCTCAGTTGGGATAATAGTTCCAGAGCATTCCTTCTTCAACCATTCCCTTCTAACCTCTCCTTCCTTACATATTCCTTCCTTTGCTTTCCCCTCCTCTCAAAGACCTATTAATGTTATGTGTTTGAGGAAGAGGTAATGAATGAGAAATGGAGAGATGATGGAGGGAACTATTCTAGTCTCTTTTTTATTTTCATCTCAAACTCTAAAACACTGGCATAATCAATTAGAAAAGAAAGCATTTTATCTGCCACAAGATGGGGTGGGGTCTGAGGGATGATATATATATTTGTATACATTTACTAGACTTTATTAGATATCTGGTTGTGCTATGTAATTAGCTCTGATCAAGATATTGTCCTTATCCTTAAAAATCTACAAGGACAAAGATATCCTGCAGAATTCTGAATAATGCAGACTTTCCATCGTCATATTCTGAGACGTGTCTTCTCCTGAGACACAAGAGAATAATTTATATATTTTCCAGACTTCTGTGAACCACATTTTTGTCCTTCATTTCTAAAGATGAAATTTATGAGATAGTTACTACTTATATGTTTTTATTTATTCAATGAGAAAACCATTCTGCTACACATTGAGGGAAAAGGCAAAGATAAATATGGCACAGCATTTGACTCTAAGGAGTTTATAAACTAATAATATCTTGCATTTATACAGCCCTTTAAGTTTTGTAAAGTAGTCAAAAGCTATCTCATTTAATCCTCACAATGACTCTAGAAAGCAGGTGTTATTATTATTCCCATTTTACAAATAAGGAAACCAAGGTTAAGTGACTTGGTTAAGTTAAGTTAAGTTAAATTAAGCTAGTTCGTGTCTGAGATTGAACTTGAATTTGCTTCTTGATTCTAGGCCACACACCCTATCCACTGTCCCTCTTTATTGTTCAGACATGCACATAGGCAAATTTTCAATATTTTAAGGTTATATCACATCATTGATTTCAGATCTCCTTTTACCAGCTCAGATCATAACCTCTATATGACTTAATTGATGGTCTTTGAGAGTAGCTATGGCTAAAAAATACATGACCCTGTGGCTAACCCAGGGCAAAGTCTTTCTCAATTAGGCTAGCCTCATCCTTAGGTGGTATCACTGAGCCCATAATCAAATCCTTTATATATTGTTAGCATGTATTTTTGCTTCACTGAAGAAAAGCCCAAATCACCTCCATGCCCTGGCACCAGACTACGTCTTTAGTAAAGATACACAGAAAATATAATACAATTAGATTATGATAAGAGCATGAAGGGATTGGGAGGAAAGCATGTTTTGTCATTTCCAAGGTTGGGATGAAGGTGAAAAAGTCAGGATGGTAGAATAGAAGAAATACTGCAGTAGAGCTTTCCCAAATTCTCCTCCCAACAATTTTAAAATAATGCCTCAAGTTGGATTCTGGATTTACAAGGCCAACATAAGGCTAAGGTATAACATTTTTCCAGCTCAAGACAACTTAGGAGGTCAGAAGAAAGGATCTGTAACATTGGAGAGGGGGCTGGCCTAGAGTTCACATGGTGGCAACACTGGTTGTGGGATTTGGCAGTGGCAACAGCAGAAGCAGGTTTGGGAGCTGGCAAGTGGGACACAGTAAGGACACTGAGAAACTAGTCAAAATGAGATTCTAGGGGACCCCTGTACTCACACTAGGTACAGGACTGGGAATTATTTGACAATTGCATTGCCTATACTTGCTTACAGGTCACAGTTCCAAGGTAAAAAGGAAAGTTTGTAGTCATAAGGGAACAGAAGACTAGGGGAGTAGTATTGCTTTCAGTGGGAAGGGATCAGGGGCCTTCCCTGGGTACGGACTAGAGCAAAGACCAGGAAAGCAATGATCACAGCCTTCCCTGGATCAAAAGCGCAGTGCTGAAAATCTTTAAGCTTGGAACTGTACCCCTCCCCTAATCCAACCCTACAAATAGAGCCTACATTAACATAAAGTTCAAAGTCAAGAAATTGACTGAAAAAAATTAATCTGATCACAAAAAGTACTATGGTGACAGGGAAGATCAAGACACAAACTCAGAAGTAAATGATATCAAAATATCTACAAGCAAACCTTATAAATAAAAAATGGAAATAGGCAAAAACCTGGCATAAACAAGAGCTAAATAATCATTTTCAAAAACCAAATAAGAGAGTTATAGGAAAAATCAATGAGAAAATGAGAGTAATGCAGAGAATTGTAAAAATAAAATTAATACCTTGGTAGAAGAGGCACAAAAAATACTGAATAAAACAACATCTTAAAAAGCAGAATTAGCCAAATGGAAAAAAGGGGTACAAAAGTTCAATGAAGGAAATGATTGCCTAAAAATTAAAATTAGACAAGTGGAAGCTAATCACTCCCAAGACATCAAGAAACAATCAAACAAAGTAAAAATAATGAAAAAAAAAAAAGAAGAAAATGTGTAATATCTCATCAGGAAAAAAAAAGCTAACCTGGAAAATGGATCAAAGAGAGGTGATGTAAGAATAATTGAACAGCCTGAAAGCCATGATCAAAGAAAAAGCCTATACATCATATTTTAAGAAATTATTGCAAAAATCTGCCCTGAGGGGCGGAGCCAAGATGGCAGAGTAGAAAGACGCACATACACATAGCTCCGAACCCACAACCCATAGAACATCTACAAGAAAGTAACTCACGGTGAATTCTGCACCCAGAGGCCACAGAACGTTGGAGCAAGGGAGATTTCTGTTCCAGAGAGACCTGCAAACCTCTCGCAAAAGGTCCTTCGCACCGCGGACTGGGCACTCGGACTGGGAGCTGAGTACAGCCCTGCCGCGGCCGCGGCACCGAGAGGAAAAGATCCGAGCGGGCTTCAGGGATGGGATCTCCAGCGGCCACGCGGGTCCTTCCACCCACAGGTGACAGGGGTCGGTGAGAGGGTCTCTTTGGCGGGTTGAGAGGGGAGTGGGGTGCCCCCATACTCAGGCTCCCTCGGGAGGCAACAGCAGAGGCGGGAGCAGACCAGGGCTCCTCAAGCAGGCAGGAGCCCGGATCCATTGTTGAAGGTCTCTGCATAATCCCCCTGAGGGAACTGAGCCTGAGAGGCAGCCCTGCCCTGACCTGAGCACCTAAACTTAATCACACACTGAATAGCAGCCCTGCCCCCACCAAAAGCCCTGAGGCTGGCAAGCAGCATTTGAATCTCAAACCCCAAGCTGGCTGGGAGGATCTGGAGGTGAAGTGGGTGTGAAGAGAATATTCAGAAGTCAAATCACTGGCTGGGAAAATGCCCAGAAAAGGGAAAAGAAATAAGACTATAGAAGGTTACTTTCTTGGTGAACAGGCATCTCCTCCCTTCCCTTCTGATGAGGAAGAACAATGCTTACCATCAGGCAAAGACACAGAAGTCAAGGCCTCTATATCCCAGCCCACTCAATGGGCTCAGGCCATAGAAGGGCTCATAGAAAATCAAGTTGGAGAGGTGGAAGAAAAGCTGGGAAGGGAAATGAGAGACATTCAGTCAAAGTATGAACAGCAGATCAGCTCCCTGCTAAAGGAGACCCAAAAAAATACTGAAGAAAATAACACCTTGAAAAACAGGCTAATTCAATTGGCAAAAGAGGTTCAAGAAGCCAATGAGGAGAAGAATGCTTTCAAAAGCAGAATTAGCCAGATGGAAAAGGAGATTCAAAAGCTCACTGAAGAAAATAATTCTTTCAAAATTAGAATGGAACAGATGGAGGCTGATGACTTTATGAGAAACCAAGAAATCACAAAACAAAACCAAAAGAACGAAAAAATGGAAGATAATGTGAAATATCTCATTGGAAAAACAACTGACCTGGAGAATAGATCCAGGAGAGACAATTTAAAAATTATGGCTCTACCTGAAAGCCAGGATCAAAAAAAGAGCCTAGACATCATCTTTCATGAAATTATCAATGAAAACTGCCCTGAGATTCTAGAACCAGAGGGCAAAATAAGTATTCTAGAAATCCACAGATCACCTCCTGAAAGAGACCCAAAAAGAGAAACTCCTAGGAACATTGTGGCCAAATTCCAGAGTTCCCAGATCAAGGAGAAAATATTGCAAGCAGCTAGAAAGAAACAATTCAAGTATTGTGGAAATACAATCAGGATAACACAAGATCTAGCAGCTTCCGCATTAAGGGATCGAAGGGTGTGGAATAGGATATTCCACAAGTCAAAGGAACTAGGACTAAAACCAAGAATCACCTACCCAGCAAAAGTGAATATAATACTTCAAGGGAAAAATTGGTCTTTCAATGAAATAGAGGACTTTCAAGCATTCTTGATGAAAAGACCAGAGCTGAAAAGAAAATTTGACTTTCAAACACAAGAATGAAGAGAAGCATGAAAAAGTAAATAGCAAAGAGAAGACATAAGGGACTTTACAAAAGTTGAACTGTTTACATTCCTACATGGAAAGACAATATTTGTAACTCTTGAAACTATTCAGCATCTGGGTACAGGGTGGGATAACACACACACACATGCACACGCACACGCACACACACATAGAGACAGAGTGCACAGAGTGAACTGAAGAGGAGGGGATCATATCTTAAAAAAAAATGAAATCAAGCAGTGAGAGAGAAATATACTGGGAGGAGAAAGGGAGAAATGGAATGGAGCAAATTATCTCTCATAAAAGAGGCAAGCAAAAGACTTTTTAGTGAAGGGAAAAAGAGGGGAGGTGAGAGAAAAACATGAAGTTTACTCCCATCACATTCCACTAAAGGAAGGAATAAAATGCACAGTCATTTTGGTATGAAAACCTATCTTACAATACAGGAAAGTGGGGGATAAGGGGATAAGTAGGGTGGGGGGGATGATGGAAGGGAGGGCACGGGGAGGAGGGAGCAATTTGAAGTCAACACTCATGGGGAGGGTCAGGATCAAAAGAGAGAACAGAAGTAATGGGGGACAGGATAGGATGGAGGGAAATATAATTAGTTCTTACACAACACTACTATTATGGAAGTCATTTGCAAAACTACACAGATCTGGCCTATATTGAATTGCTTGCCTTCCAAAGGGAAGGGGTGGGGAGGGAGGGAGGGCAGATTGGCAGACAGGGGCAATTAGAACACTCGGTGTTTTGGGGTGGGAGGAGGGGACAAAAGGGGAGAAAATGTGGAACCCAAAATTTTGTGAAAATGAATGTTAAAAGTTAAATAAATTAATAAAAAAAAAATCTGCCCTGATATCCTAGAACCACAGAGCAAAATAGAAATTGAAAGAATTCCAAGATCACCTCCTGAAAAAAAAGATTTTAACATCAAAACTCCCAGAGATATTATAACCAAATTCTAGTGTTCCTAGGAGCCAGAAAGAAGCCATTCAAATATCATGAATCTACAGTCAATGTCACACAAGATTTAGCAGCAACCATGTTAAAGGAGTGGAGGGCTTGAATTATGATATTCCATTAGGCAAAGAAGGTAGGATTGCAACCAAGAATAACCTCTCCAGCATAAATGGGTATAACACTTCAAGGAAAAAGTAGATATTTAAAAAAATACAGGCATTCCAAGCATTCCTGATGAAATGACCAGAGCTGAGTAGAAAATTTTGACTTATAAATAAAAAGCTCAAGAGAAGTATAAAAAGGTAAACATGAAACATAAATCAAAAAGCACTTGATAAGTTTAAACAGTTTAAATTCATATATGGAAAGATAATTGTGACTCCTAAGAACTTTATGAATATTAGGGCAGTTATACCAAGTATACTCTACATATACAGAGGACATGAGGATGAACTGTTGGGATGAGCTCAGCAATGGATACATAACAGAAGAATGTGACAGTATTTACAGTAGAGGAGAATTGGTGGGGGATGGGCAATACTTTAGACTCACTCTAAATTAAAGAGGAAAGAATTTGTATACACACTCAATTGGGTATAGAAAACTATTTTACCTGAAAGGAAAGTAGGAGGGGAAGGGGATAATAAAAATAGGTCAAGGTGATAAAAAGGAGGGAGAATCAAAGGAAGTAATGGTCAGAAACAAAATAGACTTTAGGCAAGAGGAAGGGCAGAAAGAAAGAAGGATAAAAAGAAGAAAATAGGATGGAGGAAAAAGCACAGTTACTAAAAATAATTGTAAATATTAATGGGATGAACTCACCCATAAAAGAGAAACAGGTAGATTCTAGAAACCAGAATTCAACAATATGTTGTTTACAAGAAACGCACTTGAAAGAGAGAGTCACAAATGACTTGACCTTCCCTGTCACCATAGTTAACACCAAAGTCACCATAGACACATACCTTAAAATAAGGGACTAGAGCAGAATCTATTATGCTTCAGCTGAAGTAAAAAGGCAGGGATAGCAAACATGATCTCAGAAAAAGTAAAAGCAAAAATTAACCTATCTAAAAGAGATAAGCAGAAAAATTACATTTTGCTAAAAGGTGTCATAGGCATGAAGTAATATCAATATCAAACATATATGCACCAAATGACATAGTGTCCAAATTCCTTTTTTCTTTTTTTCTAATTGATTTATTTATGCTGAGTTTTCAACATTCATTTCCAAAATGTTTTGGGTTCCAACTTTCTCCCCATCTCTCTGCTCTGCCCACCCCAAGACACAGTATGCATTCTGATTACCCTTTCCCCACAATCTGACCTCCCTTCGATCACAGCCCTCTCTTCCCTCATCCCTATCCCTTCTATTTTCTTGGAGGGCAAGCTAGATTTCTATACCCCATTGCCTGTACCTCTTATTTCCCAGTTGCATGTGAAAACAATTTTTAACATTCGTTCTTTAAATTTTGAGTTCCAACTTCTCTCCCTTCCTCTCTCCCCACCCATCCTCACTGAGAAGGCAAGCAGTTTGATATATGCTATATATGTGCAGTTATGCAAAAGACTTCCATAAAAGTCATGTTGTGAAAGACTATATTTCTCTCTATCCTATCCGCCCCCCCCATTTATTCTATTGTCTTTTGACCCCATCCTTCCTCAAAAGTATTTACTTCTAATTACATCCTCCTCACATTTGATCTCCCTTATACCATCCCCTGAACTCCTACTTATCCCCTTCTCCCCTACTTTTCTTTACTGTAAGATAAATTTTCAAAGCAAGTTGATGATGCATGTTATTCCCTCCTTAAGCCAAATGTGATGAGAGTAAAGTTCTCTTTTTTCATCTCACCTCGCCTCCCTTCTCTTCCATTGAAAAAACTTTTTCTTGCCTCTTTTATGAGAGATAATTTGCCCCATTCTATTTTTCCCTTTCTCCTCCCAAAATAATCCTCTATCACCCCTTAGCTTTATTTTTTAGATATCATCCCTTCCTATTCAACTCACCCTGTGCCCTCTGTCTTTTGTATATCCCTTGAACAACTCTAGTACTGAGAAATATCTTGAGCTATAAATATTATCTTTCCATATAGAAATGTAAACAATTCAACTTTAGTAAGTTCTTTACGATTTCTCTTTCCTTTTTACCTTTTCATGCTTCTCTTGATTCTCATGTTTGAAAATCAAATTTTCTATTCAGCTCTGGTCTTTTCATCAAGAATGGTTGAAAGTCCTCTTCTTCATTGAATGACCTTTTTTTCCCCTGAAGTATTATACTCAGTTTTGCTGAGTAGGCTATTTTTGGTTTTAATTCTGCTTCCTTTGACCTCTGGAATATCATATTCCAAGCTCTCTGATTCCCTTACTGTAGAAGGTGCCAAATCTTGTGTTATTCTGATTGTATTTCCACAATACTCAAATTGTTTCTTTCTGGCTGCTTGCAATATTTTTTTCTTGACCTGGGAGCTCTGGAATTTGGCTACAATATTCCTAGGAGTTTTCCTTTGGGGATCTCTTTCAGGAGGCAATTGGTGAATTCTTTCAATATTTATTCTACCCTCTGGTTCCAGAATATCAGGGAAGTTTTGCTTGATAATTTCTTTAAGGATGATGTCTAGGCTCTTTTCTTTGGTTATGGCTTTCAGGTAGTTTCATAATTTTTAAATTGTCTCTCCTGGATCTATTTTCCAGGTCAGTTGTTTTTCCAGTGAGATATTTTACATTGTCTGCTATTTTTTCATTCCTTTGGTTTTGTTTTATAATTTCTTGGTTTCTTATAAAGTCATTAGCTTTCATCTTCTTCATTCTAATCTTTGAGAAATTATTTTCTTCAATGAGATTTTGGGCTTTCTCTTCCTTCTGACTAATTCTGCTTTTTAGGGCATTCTTCTTTTCTTTGACTTTTTGGATCTTTTGTCATTTGTGTTAGTCTATTTTTACAATGTTATTTTCTTCAGCATTTTTGGGGCTCCTTTAGCAAGCAATTGACTCCTTTTTCATAATTTTCTTGCATCAATTTTTGCTCTGCTTCTCTTACTCGATTTTCAAAATCATTTTTGAGCTCCTCCATGACCTGAGACTAATTCATATTTTTCTTGGAAGCTTTGGATAGAGGAGCTTTGACTTTGTTGTCTTCAGTTTGAATGTTTTGGTCTTCCTTGTCACCAAAGTAAGATTCTATAGTCTGATTCTTTTTTCAGTTTTTGCTCATTTCCCCAGTCATTTACTTGACCTTTCAGCTCTTTGTCAAGGCAGATCTCTGCTTCCAATGGGGGTGGGGTAGTGTACTTTCAGCACCTTGATTTCCCCACAATCTATAGGACTAAAACTCCAAAAACAGTGGCTGTCTCTGCCCCTGCTGCTGCTGTGGCTGCTGCAGGTTTCCTCTTCCTCCTCTGCTGCCTCGGGGCTGGGGTCAGACCACTCCACTCTCCCACACTGGTCCTCCAGGCTTTTTCCACTGACCTACTAATTTGTCCTTGGCATTTTAGGTTCCTGAAGTCTGGAAACTGCCACAAGTGTGAGGGATTCAGTTTCCCCAAGGCCTGCTTAGCTCCTATTTGTGCTGGTGTGGCCCATATTGGACTGTGCCTTGTGCCCTGCCCCCATCTGGTGTGATAGATACTTTCTGGTGACCTTCCAGGCTGTTTCAGGCTGGAGATTTGCTTCACTCCTTCATTATGTGTGTTCTGCAGTTCTAGAATTTGTTTAGAGTAATTTTTTACAGGTATTTGGCTGGGTTTGGGGGCAGCTATCTAGAAAGTGAGTGCTGCTACTCCACCATCTTGGCTCCACCCTTCATAGTGCCCAAATTCTTGAAGGAAAAGTTAAATGAACTATGGAGGAAATAGTAAGCAAAACTGTACCGATGGAAGACCTCAACTTTCCATTTTCATAGTTAGGTCAATCTAACCATAAAGTAAATAAGAAAGATGCTAAGGAGATGAAAAGAATTTTAAAAATTTAGCTATTACAGATCTCTAGAGAAAATTCAATGGGAATAGGAATGAGTAAATCTTATTCTCAGCTGTACATGGCACATTCACAAAAATTGACCATATGTAGGTAATAAAAGCATCACAAGATAATGCAGAAAAGTAGAAATATCAATTGCAACCTTTTTGGGCCATAATGCCATGAAAATTATATTAAATAAAAGCCTATGGAAGCATAGATTAGAAATAAAGTGGAAACTAAATAATATCATTCAAATGAATAAGTGAATAAGAACAAATCATAGAAACAAACAATAATTTCATTAAAGAGAACAGCAACAATGAGACAACATACAAAAATTTGTGGGATGCAGCCAAAACAGTACCTAGGGAGAATTTTATATCTCTAAACTCTTACAACAATAAAAGAGAAAAAGAACAGACCAATAAATTGGCCATGCAACTAATGATAACATTAATTAATTGGACTAACAAACAAAGTTAAAAAAATGATCTAATAAATAAAGCCAGGAGCTGGTATTATGGAAAAAAGCAATCAAAAAAATAAACCATCAATTAATTTTATTTTTAAAGAGGAAGAAAACTAAATTACTGGGTTGAAAAATGAAACAGGCAAGTGCCCCACTAATTAAAGTGAAATTAAAGCAATTATTAGGAGTTATTTTACCCAATTTTATACCATTAAAACTGACAGTCTAGGTGAAATAGATTTTTATAAAAATGTAAATTTATTTATAAAACATATATATACATATATATGTATATATATAGATAGATAGATATATAGTTACATAGTTATTTAAATGTATTTACAGGAAGTAAATCACCCAGTTTAACAGAAGAGGAAATGGAATATTTAAATAGCTCTATCTTAAAAAACTGAACAAGCTATAAATGAGTTTTACAAGAAACATAACCCCCAGGATGCTATAAGAAATGACAGGCAGGATGATTCAGAAACACCTGGATAGACTTACAAAGAGGTTATGCAAAGTTAAGTGAGCAGAAACAGGAGACTGTACACAGTAACAGCAATATTGTATGATGAAGAATTGTAAATAATTTAACTATTATTAGCAATGCAACGATCCAAAACAATCCCAAAGGACTCAGGATAAAAAATGCTATCCACCTTCAGAGAAAGAACTGATATTTTCTGAACACTGACAGAAGTATACTATTTTTACTATCTTTTTCTTTCTCTCTGTCTCATTCTTTTCTTTCTTCAAATCTTCTTGAATAAAGTGACCACCATGGAAATCTTTGATATGATGACACATATACAACCAATCTTACATTGCTTACCTTCTCAGGGAAGAGGGAGGGATATAATGGAGGAATAGAATTTACCCAAATATTTTAAATTGTTTTGAGATGTAATTAGGGAAAATAAAATGTTATTTTTTAAAAGTACAGTTAAAAAATATCCCCAGAATCAAATGGATTTCCAAGAATTTCAATAACATAAAAATTCTCTGAAAAAAAAGTAGGTAAAGAAGGAGTTCCACCAAACTCCTTTTATGACACAAATATGGTTTCGATACCTAAACTAGGGAAACCAAAATCAGAGAAAGAAATCTATGGTCCAAATTCCCTAATGAATATTGATGCAAAAATTTAAATAAAATATGAGCAAAGATTTATAGTAATATATCACAAGGATCATACATTATGACCAGGTAAGATTTATACCAGGAATGCAAGATTACTTCAATAGCAAAACTATAAGCATAACTGATTATATTTACAATAAAAAAACCAAAAATCATGATTATATCAGTAGCTGAAGAAAAAGCTATTGATAAAATTAAACCTTGATTCCTATTTAAAAACAACACTAAAGAGTACAGGAATAAATGGAGCCTTTCTTAAAATGATAAGTAGTATCTGTCTAATACTAAGAGCAAGCATTACTTGTAATGAGAATAAACTTGAAGCCTTCCCAACAATATTAGAGGTGAAGCAAAGACATCCATTACTCAATATTATAGTGAATATGTCATCTCTAGCAACAAGACAAAAAACAATAAATGAAAGGATCAAATATAAGCAATGAAGAAACAAAACTATCCCTCTTTGCAGTTGATATGATTGTAAATATAGAACCCCAGAGAATCAAGTAAAAACCTAATCAAAACAATTAACAACTTTAACAAAGTTGTAGGAGGTATAATAAACACATACATTATTAGCATTTCTTATATATCACCAGCAAAGTTCAGCAGAAAGAGACAGAAAGAGAAATTGTTTTAAATAATCATTGACATAAAAAAATACTTGGGAGACCACCTGCCAAGACAAACCAAGGGACTATATAAAAACATATAGACAGACTTAAAGAATTAGAGAAATACTCATTGTTCATGGATAATGAGCATACTCATGCTGAGTCAATATAATAAAAATGACAATTCTACCTAAGTTAACTTACATGTTCAGTGCCATACCAAACTACCAAAAATTATTTTATGGAGCTAGAAAAAATAATAAAGTACATTTGGAAGAACAAAAAGTAAAGAATACGAAGGGAATCAATGAAACAAAAATTGAGGGAAGGTGGCTTAGAAGTATCAGATTTAAAACCACATTACAAAGCATTTATGATCAAAATAATCTGGTATTGACTAAGAGAGTGGTAGATCAGTGGAATAGATTAGGTACACAATACACAGTAGTAAGCAATCATAGTAATCTAGCATATCATAAATCCAAAGATCCAAACTTTGGGGGTCAAGAACTCACCATTTGACAAAAATTAATGTGAAAACTATAAAGCACTATGGAAGAAACTAGGTATAGACAAAATTCTCACAGCAAAATAAGGTAAATAATGCCAAAATGGATAAATAATTTAGATATGGAAGGTGATATAAGAAATTAGGGGAGCGTGGGAAAATGTACTTGCCATATCTTTGGATAAGACAAAGCTTTTGACCAAATAAGAGACAGCAAGTAAGTCAGGACACAAAATAGATAATTTTGATTACATGAAAATAAAAAGATTTTGCATAAATGCAATTATTGCAACCAAAACCAGGAAGTTGGGGGAGTATTTTACATCGAATTTATCTTATTAAGACCTTATTTCTCAATTATATAGGAAACTGCCAAATTTATAAAAAAGCCACTTCATCATTGAGAAATGGATATGAACAGCTGTTTTTGGAAATAGAAATCAACACTATCAACACTCACATGAAAAAATATTGTAAATTATTGCTGATTAGAGAAATGTAAGTTAAAATAACTGCACTACACCTCAAACATATCAGACTTTCTAACATGACAGCGAAGAAAAATGATAAATTCTTGAAAAGATGTGGCACAATAGGTACACTAATATATTGTTGGCGGAATTGTGAAATGGTCCAACCATTCTGGGGAACGATTTGGAACTATGCTCAAAGGGCATGCACTTTGACCCAGCAATACCACTAGAAGGTCAGTTTTCCAAAGAGATTGTTTTAGAGAAGGGAAATGGAGCATATATACAAGAACAATTATTGAAGGGACACCATTCATTGGAAAATGACAAGAGAACAAGTTGCAGTATATAATTGCGATGGAATACTATTTTACTATTAGAAATGATGATTGGAAAGGTTTCAGAAAAATCTGGGAAAACATATAAACTCGTGCAAAGTGAAGTAAGCAGAATCAGGAGAACACTGTACACAGTAGCAGCAATAACGTAAGAATGATCAATTGTGAGACTTAGCTACTCTGATCAAGATAATGATCCAAGATAATCCAGAAGACCCAGGATGAAAAATGTCATCTGTCACCAGAGGGAGAACTGGTAAATTCTGAATGCAGAATGAAGCCTACTTTTTCACCTTTATTTTGCTCCTTTTTTTTTGCAATATGGCTAAAATGGGAACTTTTTTTTATGACTTCACATGTACAATTAACATCATATTGCTTGCCTTCTCAATAGGTGGGGGAGGATTGAGTGGTAGGTAAAGAATTTGACACTTAAAATTCTAAACAAATTAATGTTAAAAATAAAATTTAAACATACAAAAGAAAACAAAAAAAGCTGTTTGCGTTGGGGAGTGGAATGGAAATCAGGGAAGGCTTTATGGAGAAGTTATTATTTAAGTGAAGCTCTATATATAAGGTAGGACAGAAACAGGCAGAAACAGGGGAGATAATAAAGGAAGTACAAATGCAAGAAATATGAGGAGTGAAAAAGACAGAAAAGTGTGGTGTCATATATTCAAGGTCTGAAGTTGAATGGATAACAAAAGATAAAAGAACCTTCCATTTTTCTCACATTGTGAATGTAATATGTCCATAGCATTGATGACCCCTCTTTATTGCAATTTGTTTATATCTGATTTTTTTCAGGGTCCAGCAACGCATGTTGCACTAGCTGATGCTACTAGAATGTTGCTGTTAATTCTACAATTGCTAATGTTTCTTGGACCTAGGAGCCTCACAAGAATGAGTCACATCTTCTCTACTCAGTAACAGCTGCTAGTACCTTCCCCAGAAGAGAAGGAAAGCAGGAAGAAAAAAAGGAAGGAAGGGAGGGAGGGAAGAAACAAGAATTTAAGTGCCCACTATGCACTGTGTTATACAAACATTATCTCACATCCTGCTATTATTTCCTCTATTTTATAGTTGTGGAAACTGAACAGGCAGAGGTTAGGTGACTTGCCCAAGGTCACACAGCTAGCAGGTGTCTGAGGCTAGATTTAAATTCAGGCTTTCCTGACTCCAGGTCCAGCACTCTAGCTACTGTCCCACCTAGCTTCCTACACAGTTGCAGCAACTAGTACCTTCTCTTATAAGGTTGCTTTCTATCTACCTTGAATCTGTTTACGTACATTTTCTCTCCTCAATTAGTGTGTAACCTTTTATAAGTACGTTAAGCAAAATCAACCTACATAGTAATCATACTTGACAGCATCTGGATCATTCAGTACCCAGTATTTCCACTTTACCTAAGGGAGGAAAGAATGTTTTGTAATATGTACTCAAAAGCCAATTTAAGGCATTGGTTCATCTGAGTTCATCTGTCTTTTCACTTTATTTTCACCTGCAAGAGAAGCAGAATGGCATTACAGGTAGAGTCTAACTCAAAGCCAAGAAGCCCTTGCTTCCAATTTGTTCTTTGATAAACCCTGGCTGACCTTGGTCAAGTTATTTAATCTCTTAGTGTTCTAATCAGCTCTCTAACTTCAGAGAAGGCAGAGCCCTTTGTTGGTGGTGTTTCTTCACCTGGGAGTCCTATCCCTGTTTTTTCATAATTGCAGTCACTGCATTTTTTCTTCTCCTGGTTCTGCTTTCTTTGTCCTGCCTTAGTTCATACAAGTTTTCCCATGTTTCTCTGAATACTCAGTATTTCTTATGTTCAAAAGGATTATATTATATCCATATACTACAATTTGTTCAACCATTTCCACATCAATGGGTGCCCACTTTGTAACAACAGGATTTTCACTGCCATAAATATGTCACTATGAATATGTTGCCATATAATTGGATTTTTCTTTCTCTCCTTGCCCTTTTTGGAATACAAGATGTTTAAGAATAGAGATTAGGTGATTAAGAATCACTTTAGAATGTCACCAATAAACAGTCATCTCACTTGTGCTTGAAAGCTTCCATTGAAATGAAGCCCATTCCTGAGGTCAACTATTCCACTTTTGGGTAACTCTAATTATTAAGGTTTTATTTATATCAAGCCAAACTCTGCCTCTCTAAAATCTTCACCCATGTTGGATATATTATTGACTTCTAAATATCCATGTAGGGTTCCTCCTACACACCTAAATCAAAATTACTAACCATGAAAGTTCACGAGTTGTTGTCCAGTCACAAAAGTGTAAGCCACATGCATTTCAGCAAATTTCCCCTTGGCTAAGGAAGCTTCTATTTTCATCAGTCTATTTGTATACAGTCAGCCCAGGAGAATTCTACTGCAAGGCGTATGTCTTCCCTGTCAGAGGCCAGACCACAGTTGAGGAACTTTACCTTTGGTGCTCCTGGTTGATGTCTTTTTAAGAGTTCCTGATGTCACTGGTCATGTAGCTGAAGATGGAATCTGGTCCAGGTCCAATTTTCACATAGCTTTAAAGTTGAGGAGGAAATGGCTCAGCAATAGTTTGTGTTTTATTATATACCCAAGCCATCTGAAAAATAGCTGGATTCCTTCAACAGCTCCAACATGTGGCTCCATCCCCAGTAATTTCATGTAAACTGAGAGTTAATTATTACTTATTCATTGTTCCCAAAACAAACCTTCTCTCTG
Organism: Notamacropus eugenii; assembly: GCF_028372415.1. Lineage (NCBI taxonomy): Eukaryota > Metazoa > Chordata > Mammalia > Diprotodontia > Macropodidae > Notamacropus > Notamacropus eugenii. The sequence continues at coordinate 171,259,739 of NC_092872.1, forward strand.
CTGTGGATCTAAATTTAACAGAATGAGGCCAAGGAAGAGTAGCCAGAGCCATCGCTTCAGCACAGGAAGGAGATGAGCCTCCAAGACTATTCTATCTGTCAAGAGTGAGGATTATAATTAATCTGTCCAGTTGTTATGATTCGGGCCTTTGCCACTAGTGGTGCATGGAATTTAATAGTCAGATAAGGGAAACTAAATGTCCTTTCTGTGGGTGGATGGAAAGATTTGGCTTAACTGCCACTCGTCTGTTGGACTGTAACCACTTGAATTCTTTGGAAAATAGCTTACTCAGGCTGCAGTGCAGCAGATAAGAGGCACTGCACAAGACATTTTTGAATGCTCCAGGGCTAATGTCTTTTTCAAAGTTCTACAGCTTCATAGAGAGGAAGCATGCTAGGACTGGGTTGTTAGATCCTTAATGTAAATCAAGAGACCCGGCCTCTCTTCTCAAATATGTTTCCATGCATCTTAATTTCATAAAAGGACTAATGATCAGCTATTGATTAGAATGTTGCTATTGAACTCATTCCAAATCATATTTTCTATACAAACATGGCTCCAGGAGCTAGAATCATAGAATATTTGTATTAAAAGCTACTTCAGAGATCATTGAATTCAATCTACTCATTTTAAGGTAATAAAACTGACAGTGAGCAAAGTAAAGGTATTTGCTCAAGGTTACAATAGTGAGTTAAAGGCAGGGCCAAGACTAGAATGCATATTTTCTGACTTCTTGGCCTACGATCTTTCTACCACACTATACTGTCTTAAGTCAAATTGATGTCAAAATCTCTTATAGTTTAATCAGGTGCTTCTTATGCATATATTAAGGAATTGGATTAGATAAGCCACAAAGTCCTATCATATCCTAAAAATCCAGGACTCTATTATATTATCATTAACCTCTTTTATAGACTGTTCTGCTGAAATAACTCTACAAACAATACTCAATGCAGATATTGATATGATGAACCTATGGGAAACAAGGGTTGAGTTCTTGTGACCATCAAAAACCACCTTCACTAGAGTTTGTTGAAAATATTCTTTTCTTCATATAATTCTTTATAATAAAACATTAATTCTAACATGTACTTTGCCTAACACAGTAACCATGAAATAACCCATAAAATTCAATACATAAAATAAAACTGGCAACATGTAAAACATTTTTATTTCTAGTAATTCCCTAGAATTCTGTGACCTTTTTACTAAAATCTCAATTTAAAAAAAAAATTGACTTCAGACAATATTCACTTTTCAGACAATTCAGATACTATTAAATTTTATATTAAATCTACAGTACCATGAATGCTATAAAACAAATAAAACTAAAACTTTATCCTGAGTCTTACCTTTCACTATGTCAGATGGCAGTGTGAGTGGTGTGTTGTACTATATACTATACTGTTATAAACCTTTTGACCTTGACTTCCTTCTGAAAACCAAGGAAGACACTGCTTTGACTTGATGCTCTCAGAAGATGGCAAGACTACTGAGATGCTTTGGGGGCACAACTGAAATACAAAATTTGACTTTGAAAGGCAAACGCTAAAAATATTCAATGAATTCATGGGGAGCTCTTTACAGCTTAGGGTTAACAATACCGATGGAGCCTCTAGTCACTAGCTGCTTCACAAACTTGCACACATCAAGTCTCTCATTTTTTCTGTACTGCACATAGTCATGAATGTGTTCAGTTGCCAATGAAAAAAAATGAAAATGAGGATAATCATATGAATGCTTGAAGTTGCAAAAGTTAAACATGCAGATATTGAAAACTAGCTGCATATAACTTTCAGTACCCTTTTCTCCTAGAACTCATCTTTTCACCTGTCAATGAAGGGCAGAAGGGAGAGGGATACTTCACTAAACATTCCAGAACTGAAAGTTTAGCTCTGTCCTGACTAGGTTCTCTTAGGTAGAGCTAATTTTCCTTAAAGGTACTTTTCTCTTATAGGAAAATCATACAATATACTTTTGCCAGCATTTATCTGAGAACTTGTTACTTGTCTTTTTAAGGAAGTTCTTTTAAAAATGCCACAACTGCAGGGGGTGGGGGATGGGAGAAAGATGGTGGAGTATAAACAGGGACCTATTAGAGCTCTCCTCTCAAATCCCTCAAAGAATCTGTAAAAAATGATGTTAAACAAATTTTAGAGCAGCAAAAGCCATAAAATGACAGACTGAAGCAAGTCTCCAGCCCAAGACAATCTGGCATCAGGAGGGAATAACATACACATGCAATTGGATATGGAAGTTTATCTTACTCTACAGGAAAGCAGGGGGGAAGGGGATAAGAGAGGGGAGATAATAGAAGGGATGACAGTTTAGGGGAAGGGATAATCAAAAGTAAACACTTTGGTAGAGGGACAGGTCAAAGAAATGGAGGGCAGGAGAGGATACAGGGAAATATAGTTAGTCTTTCGCAACATGACTTCATTCCATATCTATGTAAGGCAGAGTACTAGATTCTCTGAGAAAAATAGCAATACATAAGATACAATTCTTCTCTTTCAGAAACTTACAATTTATCAACAGGGATATAATACATACACACATGATTACAATATAAAACAGGATAAAATTAGAGCCATGAGAGTAATTTTTTAAAAATTTATGGAAATTCTAAGGATGAAAAAATGACCATTTGCACGATCAGATCACCCTTTTGAGCAGATCTCATGACTGGACTCTTGTCTTATTCCTTGTGAGCAAGTTTATTCTTTGTACCTTGCTTCCAAAGTTTGTCTTAGTCTTACCTCCTCATGCCTGATTTATTACTCTGCTTATTACCCTGGTATGATTGTTTCTCTAGGACTAGGGCTTTGTGTTTGTTATCCTTCATCTTCCCCAAAACTGGATTTTACTCATAATACCTAGTCACAATTACTAGGTCACTGTTTCCAATATACTCCTATCTATCTGTATGTCTCCTGATTGATCAATTTCAAAATCTCAAGACTATCCACCTGCTGTTCACTATCCACCTGCTGAGGCAATCACTTCTGTCTATTGCTAGAAATCTCTCAGGCTACTTGCTTGGGTGAGATTAACTTTTTTACCTGATCCTTACATCTCTAGCTAGTCTTTAGGTGATGGGCCATACACATTCTGGCTCATCCTGCTGCTGACTAAACCCCAGTTCTTACACTTGTTTTCATTTCCACCCTTAAGTCCAATGTATCATTAAATCTTGATAATTCTACCATCTTTATTAATCCTCAGACTTATCCCTTTATTCACATTTCCAAAGATCTATTCCAAGTCATTATTATCTAACTCTTGGACCAGCTGATTTTCTTAACGCTAGTCTTTTCTCTATTCTACCCATTTCAATGTCATGACAATAATCTTTCTAAACTGCAACTTTCATCATGACACTTTTGCCCTTCCTAGTAGAGCTTTATTTTCTGAGAATCACTTATAAAATCACAGAAATTTAGAAGTGTAAGGGAACTTCAAGATCATTTAAAATAGCAGGGACTAGTCTTTAGGATCTCTAACTAGCAGTCAAGTGCTCTTTTCACTATGCCACACTGCCTCCCAAATATGCTAGGAGAATTTGAAGCCACATTCTAGTCTTTAGCATTGTTTGAAGTACATGCTCAGAAACTGTATACAATTTCCACAATTGTCCATCCTTTTATTTCCTTCTTCTGAGGAAGGAAAACAATACAGCTTACCTTCATAGAAGATAAGCAAAATACCAAATTGTTCTCTGATCAGTTCTACTTTAAATTTTAGGGCTTTTATTCAAAATATTTTTTACTTCAATCATTTTTTTCTTTAAAAGGGCTACACAGTTTTCTTTCAGATTCAGAAGTTTCACTAGTCCTTGAAAATCCTTCTACTAACACTTCTGCAAACTCATTTGCATACTTAAAATGCATTTTCTTCATAGAGCTCTAGAATTAAAAAGTAACACCGAAAAATAGTTTTTTTTCTGTAAAAAACTGGCTCCAACTGAGCCAGTCATGAGGCCAAATACCCAGCTAGAGAGGAGGAATTGCCACATAACTCCACTTTTGAAACTCCTCTCCTTTCATCCCTCACTGGGTTTTCACCAATGGTTTTAATCAAAACTATCCTAGGAAAAAGTACCAGTTACACTGTGGTTTCTCACCCTCCTGTTCCCTTTCCCACTACATCTAAAAGCCTCCATTTACTTGTTTTAAGTATGTTCTGGTACTGGAACAGTAGGGAATGCAATACAACTTTGAAGATTCATTTTGCTTGGTGTGCATGAATCTTTGAAAATACCTTATAGAAATTGGGAAAATTAGGTTTCTGAGAAGTAAGGAGAAGGTACATCTGGTGACTGATTACAGCAAATGATACAAGCATTTCTGTAAATCTCAATTTTCACAAGGAGTTCATGAATTCTAAATTTCCTTGACCAGCTATTTATAACCCACCTGTGTCTGCTCTCCCCTGCATTTTATTTGTTCAAAATAAATACCATAAGGTATTTAGCACAAAAGGACTTTGTAAAAGAATTTCTTTAAAATTTTTCCAACTCTATTTCCACTTATTCTGCAATTCTCTCTTTAAAGAAGTTATAATGCACTTTTTTTGAAGGGATCACAATATTGGTCATACATCTGACCATTGATTAGTTCTCTTCTAGCTTTGTCAGTCTGTTCCTTATGATGGGGACCATGTCATTCATAGACCACTCCACTCCAAATCTCAGGCCTCAATCATATGTTAACTAAAGTGGTTCATATCCAACGTACTGACATTGATTCATTAGAAAAATTAGGAGTTCTGTAATCCAAGTTCCTGTTGACATTGCCTCTAACTTGCTGTCCTATGTCAGTTATTTTTTCGTTCTGAGACTGAGCTTCTTTATCTGTAAAGCTGAGGGGAGGGATGGGGAATGGATGATTTCTCAGCTCTTCTAGTGCCCATGTTGTGATAATGAATATCCCAGTGTGATATACAGCAGAAAGACAATTGGATTTAGGGTCTGGAATCTTGAATTTGAGGTACAGCTATTACAATGATTACTTGAAAGTAATTACTTGGAAATTCAATTAATATCTTTGATCCCTAGCCTCCTAATCTGTAAAATGGGAATGATAGTACTTACTTTGTCTATGCATCAAGGTTGCATAATAAAAGACCTTTAAAATGTCTAAAATTCCTTAGAAATGTTTATTATAATTACCTTCATATCATTTGCTTTACATTACCCCAGGACTTCAATTTCAAAACAATGTAACAGCCTGAATTCCCCCAAAAGAATGTTTCTATCTAAATAGGTATACAGAATTGGGGAGAGAGATTCTTTCTCCATCCCATGAAAATTCTCCAGATAAAAGTATATATTCACTAGGCTGTTTCCTTCTCTGTCTGGGAGAATGAGCACAATTTTGTAGTCAAAGTCATGGTAGTCAGCAACAGCTTTTTCAAAATAAGTGGAGAAAAGGGTCTCAGAAGAATTGGAGTGGAGCAGGTAAGGAATATTGAGATGGCCATTTTATAAAGAGAATAATATAACTTTGTAACTGTGTCAGTATGCACCCTGACATACACAGGGGTCCTGCTATCACAGGTTCTTAGATCTGCATTTCTAAAAGGAAAGGCACTTTTGAGGGGACAATAATGACTTTAATCAAGCACATGCATCATTCACTTGGTTCAGAGGAAAAAGTCAGGACCCTGAACTTCAGAGAAAATACAGAGAAATCTAAATCAACAGACAGCACTTTCAAACTGTCTGACAGTAAGCAATACATATATCATAAATCAACAGACAGATGCAACTGCCTGATCATACATACATAATTACCCGAGAGAGAGTTTTCAAAGTTAGAGGGCTGCTTAACGGCTTCCCAGAGTCTCATCTGGCACATAATCCTTCCAAAACCTTAGCCCCAAAGTAAAACCTCACCCTCAGAGTATTTAAACATTTTTTTAGAGCCAGAGGGCATCACAACCCTTGAGAACAAGTGCCTCATTAACAAAAGGTGTGGGCCTTCCTACAAATCTTCCCAGGCCCATTAGTGGGTGAGGAAGATCCTCTTTAATCACATTAAAGGAATTAACAGTACACATACATACACTGTGAAACTCTTGTTTCTGTATTTTACTCTCAGTAAAACAAATCTCAGACAAGATTCAATTAGAGACACTTGGTTATACTAAAACAAAATCAGCAAAAGATCCTACTTTGCTTGCCATCACAGTAACTGAAATGTACTTCACTGATTCATTTACCCAAACCCCTCATTTTAAAGATAATGAAGAGACTGTGATTCAAATAAGGGTAAAGTTGGAATTCCAACATAATAGAATTTCAACAATGGAAGGGACCTTGGAAGTTATCTAGTTCAAAAGATACTAATAGGAATCCTTTCTACCTGACCAGTGCTCATTCTAAAGACTTCCAGTCTTGAGGAACTCACTATTTTGGGGAGCAGTCTATTTCATTTTTGGACAGGTCTAATTATTTTTGTATGTTTTGTCTTATATCAAGCAGAGCTCTCGTACTCTACACTCTTCCAAATGTATCCATTTTCATTGAGGAAACCACCATCCTTCCAGGCACCCAAGGTTCAAAATCTTGTATCATCTTTGAGTCTTCCCTTTTCTCTAACCCAGATCCAATCACTCTTCAAGTGCTATTGATACAACCTCCACAATACCTCTTATAGCTAATTCCCTTTTCACCCTCTTTGCCTACACACTATCCTGGACTATAACAGAGTCTCTTAATTAGCAACCATGATCCAATCCATCCTTTTTTCTAATCTATCCACACGTAGCTAATGAAAATATTGCTAAGATATAGGTTCATTATTATAAATTTTGAGCTAGGAGAACTCTTAAAGGTTTCTAGTCCAACCCCCTTGATTTACAGATGAGGAAAATGAGCCCCAGAAGGGTTATATGACTTGTTCAAAGTCATACAAATAATAAGTGACAGAGCCAGTTACTTTAACTTTAAATCTAGTGTTCTTTTCTTTGAATACTGCTGCCTGTGGCACCCTATTGCTCAAAAGTCTTCATTAGCTTTTAATTGTCTCAAAAATAAAATATCAGCTTCCACAATATGATTCCAACTTCCATTTCCAGCCTTATTTCATTTTACTCACCTTCATATACTGTATATTGTAGTGAGGAATGAAGGGCAGAAACAAAGTAAGAAACAGACATTTTAAGCACCTTGTATGTGCCAGGCATTGTACTAAGTGATTTGCACATATTATCTCATTGGATCCTCAAACCATCTCTGGAAAGATAAACTATTGTTACACTTATTTTTACAGTTCTGGAAATTGAGTCAGACAGAGGTTAAGTGGCTTACCCAAGGTCACAGAGATCGTAAGTGTCTGTGGTTGAATTTGAATTCAGGAGGTCCTGACTCCAGGTTCAACACTGCACCACTTGGGAGAGAAGTTTGTTTTGTTTGGCTATACTTATTTGTCACAGAGAAAGGTTTTTATTTTATTTGAGAGAGGGTGAGGAGTGTTATGAAGAGAATGAGAGGAGTGATAATGATGATACAGTAAAGAAAGAAAAGAAAGAAGAGGGCATCAATAAAACATTTAAAATATGGATTAAAAGGAAGTCCAAAAAGACACAGAAAAGGATGACAATTTTGGAACTTCAGTATTAAATTTATTACATACTTCTTTAAAAAGCTTCATATGGTAAGGATTCATTGTTTTATATATCACTGCCCTCTGACCCCCTCTTCTCTGTATGTTAATAAAAGGAAGGAGAAGAGAGCCACTCCTTCTTATTTCTCATCCTCTCTGTCCCTTACTATTGATATCAAGACTGAGGGTTGCTCAGGTGATATATCCACCACTCTTAAAACTATTTGAGCTCTGGAAGTGAAGTCATCCCCTTACTTGGGCCCAGGCTCTGATTCACTTTTTTGAGGTCTGTTATTTAGACAATGTCCTTGCCTGCCTCTTTGTTAGCTACCACTGCCACTGACTTATTTGAAGAGAAGAGAATTCTCCTTAAGTCTTTCCATGCCCAGGTTGACTTTATTAAGAGGAATTTTATTCCTAGAAAATGTGTTAATCAATGAATCACACAGTAGACGGTCAATTAATTTGTGTTGACTGATTTGTTAAACGAAATTTTCTTAGATTGAATATTGATGAGGCCTTTATATACAATATAGTCAACACTCAAGAGTGGCACATTTTGAGAACTTTCTTTCATTTGTCATCTGTCTTTATTGATTACTCATATGCTGTCTCATTTACCTGATGCTTCTTAACTTATGCAGAAATAGGGTGAAGGACATGACAAGCCATCTGCCACCTAGGTTCTGTAGAAAGATGACAGATGATAATCTTTATTTCACTGGACAAACCAGCTATGGATGTGACATTCTGCAATTGACCAAGACCTGACAGAGTTCCTCGGGCAGAGTAGTGATCCCTCCTTGAAAGAGGTAGTGTTATTGCTGAGTAGCAGCAGACTATACACTCTATGGATGTACATCATAAAATAATATACATATGTCCTCAAACGTGTGTGGCTGTTATTAACTTTCCAAGTCTCTTTTCTGCTTTTTGTCTGTCTTATCTATATGAATCTTTCATTCCTTCAAAACCCAATTCAAACTTTACATTCCCCATAAACCCTTTTCTGTCTCTCTTTCTCACTCTCTTTTTGTCTCTCTCTCTTCTTTGTCCATCTGTCTTTCTGTATTTATCACTGTGCTGTGTCTATCTGTCTGTTCTTTGTGTCTCTCCCTCTGTCTCTGCCCTTACTTGTCTTTGTTTCTTTCTCTGCCTCTGTATCTTGCTCCATTTCTGTCTCTCTGTCTCTGTCTTTTTGTCTCACTCTGTGTTTTTCTATTTCTCTGTCCCTCTTTGTCTCTCTATATCTCTGTCTCTCTGTTTTACAGACTCTGCCTTCTTTTCTCTTTGTGTATCTCTCTGTTTTCCTTTGAATGTTCTCAACATTTTATTTGTGTCACTCATTTGTCACTTACATACTAGAGATTTGGTCACTTTTACAAGCATATCCAGTTTCTCCAATGGCCTGGGAAGGATGCATTTAGTCAGGTTATTTCAGGAGCAAGGAAAGCTGATAATGTTACTGATGAAGCTGTTCCTTCACTTCATCACTACTGCTCTGACCTGTCTTTCTTTCATAGTTTTGACCCTATAGTGAACCAGTTCTTTTTTGGGGTGGACTGGTATAATATTTATTTTTAAAATAATTTTTATTTGTTATTAAATATTTCCCAATTATATATAACTTTAAAACAGTTATTACTTAAAATTTTGAGTTCCATATTCTCTCCCTCCTTCTTATTTTTACAATTCTTCTGCCCCTAGACTGTTAAAATGCTATATCTCATTCATAGAATATACATGTCTACTCTCCGTCCCTCCAGTTGCTTAGTTTTATTCAAAGCTCACTTCAGGTGTCATCTTCCCTGATTCCATCCCCTCCTCCCAAGTTGTTAATATTCTTTCCTTTCTCAGATTACTTTATATTTGCTTGTCTGTGATCATAGCCCATCCTTCTAGTAGAATGAGAGCCCCATGAGGAAAAGGACTTCCTTTTTTGAGTCATTTGTATCCCTAGCTTTCTAGAGGAACTCTAGATTTTTAATGATTGATGAATTCATTTGAATCAATTAGGTTCAACTCTGTCACATGTGGGTAGGACTGCATCATTGGTGACCACTTGTTTATCTGGGTAAACTTGAGTAGGCAAGAATATACACAGGGCATAGTTAAATTTTCTGTGACTTTCATGGGTGCATTAGCTTATAAAAAAAGAAGTATGAGTCTTGGTGGGATGAAAAGTGGGAGGAGGCAAGGATGGCAAAAAAGGTCTTTTCCTTTGTCTTCCTCAATCAAACATCTTATGTGCTGTAGTTTTATTTTTTATCTATCATAGAGGAGGGGATTAAAGCAGCTAAGTGGTATAGCAGATAGAGTACTAAGATTGGATTCAAGATGACCTGAATTCCTATCTAGCCTCAGGCACTTACTATCTATGTCATGCTGGATGAGTCTTTCAAACTATATCTCAGTTTCCTCAGCCATAAAAATGGGGATAATAATGGCACCAACCTCATAGGGTTAGAGTGTGGATCAAATGAGATAATATTTTTAAATGACTTATCACAGTGCTTGGAACATAATGGGTGCTATAAAATGCTATTATTATTATTACAGTAATTTAGGCACAATTCTATTTATATTCCAAAGAAGAATTTAATCTGAGACTTCACTTCTTTGCAAACTTCAAATAAAATATCCTGTGACATTTCCTGGATTCTTGTTGTGAATAATTATATTAATCTTTTATTGCAGTTCAATACTTCATCTTTTTAGGTTTTGTTTCCTGTTCCATTAGAAAGACAGAATGGCAGAGTGATAGACTTGTAGTCAGGAAGACCATGGTAAGAATTATATATGTATAGAATTAAATCCTTATAGAATTATACACTTACCAGCTCTGTGATTTTGAGAATCTCCCTGAACCCCAGTTTCCTCATGTCTAAAATGATTGTAATAATGACACTCTGTAAGTCTTAAAGGATTATATAATATCCTCAATTCTTATTGACAAGGCAGAGAATGAGAAGGCAAGGTTCATGACTTAAGTTTTTTCTATCCCTCATGGTTCCTAGAACAATGTCTTGCATGCAGTAACTACTCAAAAAAGTGTCTGTTGATTTAAAAGCATTTCTTGAGATATCTTGAATTTTCTACAGTTTAGGCCAATTTGAAATTTTAAATATAACAGCTACTGTGTGCAAAATATTCCTCTTAAAGACGATGCTTTAAGTCTACCATCCATGAGTTTTAAGGAAAGATGCTAACTTGTCCATATGCTCTGCTGCATTCAATCTAATGGACTATGAAGTGAATAAGAAAAGGGTAGAGTACAATTATTATTTGGGGAGCAAAAAAAGTTAACTAGTCTAGATGAGATAGGGACTGTGATTTGAGCCTCATAATCATTATGATCTAACCAACAGTTAATTAACTCAAGGACATGAAACAGAAACCCTATAGCAAGCCAACAAGTCAAGAAGCAGTTATTAAGTGCTTACTATCTGCAAGTAAAAAATAAGGCAAAGAAGATGAATTTTAGATATACCTTCAGTTATCCATAAAGAGCTAGATTTCATTCACAGTGAAAAAAATCTTTTATATACCTAGTAGCATCTGTGATATGTTAATACCCACTGTATGAGGTAAGACCTATAAAAAACTTGGGCCCCATAGTGTGTGTGTGTGTGTGTGTGTGTATACATGCATGGTACATAGGTGTGTGTGACAGAACACCTCACATCTGACAACAGTAACAATCACTGCAGCAAGCCTTCACAGTCTCAGAAATTAACACCCTCTAAGGCCACAAAACTTAGCAGCAACAGAAAGCCTCAGATATTTTGGCAATGCCAAGGTGCCTTCAGACAAAAATAGCACCAATTACCTTCTCCCTCTACTCCCTCTATACATATCCACAACACATACACATGTATATACAAATACATACATACACATCTACATACACACTGAGACTTTTTGGTTCATCTACTTTGGATTAATCTGTATGGATTAATAAGGTAATGGTGTAAAGATATGACTTGAACTTGAGTTTCAGCTCAAAATGGCACTCAAGACTTTAAAAAAAAACTGAAAGATGGCAGAGTGATTGGTAATTGCTATCTCCCTCTGCTTGTTGATCTTGAAGAACCCAGAGAATATATCTCTGGAAAAACCCTGGAACAGTGGGAACTACAGAAGGGGTAAACAGTCTCTTAGCCTGTGAGGCTAGAAAAGTCACTAAGGAGGGTCCCTCTTGCTGTGGCTGAAGGGGATCAGAGCAGGACCAGAGCTGTCCTAGACAACCCAGCCTCAGCAAACCAGGAGAAGATCCTGAGCCCCAAGGGGGTGAAGCCCACAACCACCAATATCAAGACCCCAGGCATGCCTCAACACCCCAAGGGAATTGGGAAGGCACTAGGATATATGGGATCACCAACTGCTGAGCTTGCCTATGCTCTAGCTCAGCAGAGGAGACCTTCTGTAAACAGACCACCCTTCCCCCACACTTAGCAAGCTAGCTCCAGGGTAACTGGGGAAACTCAGAAAGTTTTCACCTGGCCTCTGCCTTGTCACACCAGCTGCTACCTCAGCACCAGGTAAGCTGCAACATTTTAGCTTCTAGCTGAAAGAACCAGAAACCACAACACACAAAGCCTCAAGTTTTAGGCACAAGAACTGTGGGACAGAGTCTCCTGTGCCCCAAATGCAGAGAATCAGTCAAACAGAATCTAAAGAATGAAAAGATAGAAGAAAATGTAAAATATCTAGTTGGAAAAACAACTGACCTGGAAAATAGATCCAGGAGAGAAAATCTAAGGATTATTGTGCTATCAGAAAGCCACGATGAAAAAAAAGAGCCTAGACAATATCATCCAAGAAATCATCAAGGAAAATTGCCCAGAAGTCCTAGATCCAGAGGACAAAATGGTCATCAAAAGAATCCACCCCCTGAAAGGAACTCCAAACTAAAAATACCAAGGAATATCATTGGCAAATTCCAAAACTATAAAGAGAAGGAGAAAATACTACAGGCAGTCAGAAAGAAACAATTCAAATATTGAGGAGCTACAGTCAGGACCACACAGGACCTTGCAGCTTCTACACTAAAAGACTGAAGGAATTGTAATATGATATTCCAAAAGGCAGAGGAGCTGGGACTACAACCAAAGATTAATTACCCAACAAGGTTGAACATAATATTTCAGGCAGGGAGATGGGCATTCAATGAAATAAGGGATTTCCAGACCTTGCTGATGAAAAGTCCAGAATGCAATAGAAAATTCAATCTTCAAACACAGGTCTCAAGAGAGACATAAAAAGGTAAATGGATGAAAAAACTTGATGTATAATATGGGCAAACTGTTTACATCCCTACAAGAGAAGAAGATACTTGTTAATATTGAGAATTGTATATTTAATATGAAGCGTAAAAGGTATATACATAGATAGAGGGAGTGAGCATAAAGTAAATGATGTAATGATAACAAATGTGACTTAAGGGTGTGAAGGGATTGTAATGGGAGATGTGAAAAGGAGGAGGCAGGAAAAAAATTAGTTCCATCACAGGAAAAGGCACAAAAATATATTACAGTTGAGGGAAAGAGGGGAGGGAGATGAGCATTGTTTGAAAGGTACTTTCATCTGATTGGATTCAAGGAGGGCACAACAAACTCAGTTAAGTACAGAAATACAATTAGCTCTATAGGCAATAGGAGGGGAAAAGGGAAAGAAAAGAGAGGGGGGGCTAAAAGAGAGGGAAGAAATAGTAAGGGAAAAGGGCTTTAAAAGGGAGGGGACCTGAAAGAAGGGAGGGAAGACTGAGGGAGGCAGTGGTCAAAAATTAAAACTCTATTGTGGAGGGAAAGAGAGAAGGGAGAATTAAAAGCATAAACAAGGGGAAAGAGGATGGAGGGAAAGATACAGATAGTAATCATAACCGTAAATGTGAATGGGATGAACTCTCCCATAAAATGGAGACAGATAGCACAATGGATTAAAAGCCATAATCCAACAATATGGTGTTTACAAGAAACACATTTGAAAAGGGGGCATAAACACAGGGTAAAGGTAAAAGGTTGGAGCAGAATATTTTGTGCTTCAGTTGAGAATTCAAGAGATTCAAGTACAAAACTACTTGAAATAATAAGCAACTTTGGCAAAGTTGCAGGTACAAAATAAACCCAGATAAATCATCTACACTTCCATATATTATTAACAAAGCTCAACAGCAAGAGATAGAAAGAGAAATCCCATTTAAAGCTATGGTAGACACTATAAAATGTTTGAGAATCTACCTGCCAAAATACACCTAAGGACTATACGAACATAATTGCAAAAAACTTTTTGCACAAATAAAGTCAGATCTAAGTAAGTGGAAAGATATCAGTTGCCTGTGGGTAGGTTGAGCTAATATAGTAAAAATGACAATTCTACCTAAATTAATTTATTTATTCAGTGCCATACCAATCAAACTACCAGATAATTATTTTTTAGAGCAAGAAAAAATAATATCAAAATTCTTCTGGAAGAACAAAAGTTCCAGAATATCAAGGGAACTAATGAAAAGAAATGATAGGGAAGGTGGCCTATCCCTACCAGATAGCAAATAGTATTACAAAGCAGAAATCATCAAAACCACGTGGTACTGGCGAAGAGGGGTAGACCAGTGGAATAGGTTAGGTACTCAAGGCACAGTAGTCAATGAATAAAGCAATCTATTGTTTGATAAATTCAAGGACCCCAGCTTTTGGGATAAGAAGTCACTGTCTGACAAAAATTTCTGGGAAAACTGGATAATAGTGGGGCAGAAACTAGGCATAGACCAATGCCTGACACCGTACACAAGAAAAAAGTCCAAATGGATACATGATCTAGGAAAAACGATTAATACTATAAACAAATTAGAGGAGTAGGGAATAGTGTATTTGTCATATTTGTGCAGAATGGAGAAATTTATGACCCAACAAGAGAGAGAGAGAACATTATGAAGTGCAAAATGGATAATTTTGATTACACTAAATTGAGAAGTTTTCACACAAAGTCAATGCAATCAAGACTAGGAGGGAAGCAGAGAACTGGGAAAGAATTTTGTAACTAGTGCCTGTGATAAAAGCCTCATTTCTAAAATTTATAGAGAACCAAGTCAAATGTATAAGAATACAAGTCATTCCCCATTTGATAAATGGTCAAATGATATGAACAGGAAATTTTCAGAGGAAGGAATTAAACCTATCTATAATTATATGAAAAAATGCTTTAAATCACTATTGATTAGAGAGATGCAAAACAAAAATCTCTGAGGTACCACATCACACCCATCAGATTGGCTAACATGACAAAACAGGAAGATAATAAATGTTGGAGGAGATGTAGGGGAGTTGGAACACTAATTCATTATTGGTGGAGCTGTGAGCTGATCCAACCATTCTGGAGAGCACTTTGGAACTATGATCAAAGGGCTCCAAAAATGTTCCTACCCTTTGACCTAGCAACATTGCTTCTAGGACTCTATCCCAAAAAGATCATAGAAATGGGAAAAGGTCTCACATGTACAAAAATATTTATAGCAGCTCTCTTTGTGGTGGTCAAAAACTGGAAATTAAGGGGATGCCCATCAACTGAGGAATGGTTGAACAAGTTGTAATATATGAATATAATGGAATACTGTTGTGCTATGAGAAACAAGGAACAGGAAGACTTCAGAGAAGCCTGGAAAGACTTATATGAACTGATGCTGAGTGAAAGGAGCAGAGCCAGGAGAACTTTGTACACAGCAGCAACCACAGTGTGTGAGGAGTTTTTCTGGTAGACTTAGTACTTCATTGAAATGCATGGACTTAAAAAATTTCCAATGGACTTGAGGCAAAACACTTTCCACATCCAGAGAAAGAAATATGGAATTGTATCGCAGATAGAAACAGACTATTTTCCTTTGTATTATGTTCTGTTTTGTTTTGTTTTATGGTTTCTCCCATACATTTTAATACTTCCATGTAATAGAATGTATATGTTGAACCTATATAAGATTGTATGCTTTCTCAGGGAGGGAGTGGGAAGGGAGGGGGGAGTGAGGAGAAAATAATACTAGATATATGGAAGTGATTGTCAAACACTGAAAACATAAAATAATTTTAAAAAAAACTCTGAATATATGCTCTAGAAAATTATTAGTTTTAACAAATGTACTCTCGTTTCAACTCTGTCCCCACTTCAGTTTGAGCTAAAGCAAACACTTACTAGTAGTGTGATGCTGAGCAAGTCACTTAACCTCTGTCTTCCTCAGTTTCCTCAACTATAAAATGGGGATAATAAAATTTTAGTATTAAATTTTCCTTACTCAATTCCACTCTGCACCCTCATAGGCAAACTGATCATACATGGCCTTCTTATTTGTAATAACATCTTCAAATACCATGAAAATGAAAATAATTATTAGAATAAAGATTACAAAATGTTAACTGCTTTGGCTGACTACCATGAAGGGGGCAACATGTTTTTCTCCCCCTTCCTCTATTATTCCCCTTCTCCCATTATATTGGAAGAGAAAATTAAAAAAAAAATGGGTCATGGACAGATAATTAGGAAAGTGTTCCCACTCTAGAAATGGAGGAGGAAGTGAAGAGACCACAAATAAGACTCAGGATTCATCTCCCCAATAACCGTCTGCTGCCTCAGCTCAATCTTCTCTCTGCTTTTCAAACCCATCCTAGCTAATATACCCCTAACTTATTGCTGGTCAATCATTCTGCTCTGGTTCTGATCTGACTGCTTCCATTTCATGGTGTAGCACCAATGCAGTATTCACAGCACCTATGGAGGCCATGAATGTCCCAGAGCAATTCTGAATCATGAAAGACAACAAACATACTTTCCACATGGAAGACAGAACCAAAGCATTCATTCAGACACCAGAAAGCCAAATCCATCATAGTAAAAAAAAAAATCTATACATAATAACAATGCAGAGAACAACACCATCCCCAAGCCTTTCCTCTGTTAGACTTTTCACAAACCAGCTCCCTTAAACAAAATCACAAACAAGCTCTTTCACTCATTCTAGCCAGCTGCCTGTTTGCTCACATCCTTCCTAACTCTGACTACACTCTGACCAATTTCCTTTCAGCTCTGCTCTATCTCTGTCTTTTCCTGTTCAGCTGGTTCAGCAAACTCCTCACACCACAGGCTCCATGTGACTCAGACTCATGTGACTCAGGTTTCCTTATGACCCAGACAGGCCCCATGATAGTAATAATGAATGGAAAAGATCTTCCCATTTAAATTACCATTACACATAGCTATCAGATGAGCAAACATCTATGAGTTATCACTCTGCTCCACATCCAGACATTGCAGTCCTAGAGGTACTTCATGTTGACCCTTGATTGGATTGGTAGGGTTTTTTGGTGGTTTATTTTTTTCTGCCTTTTCTCTGCATAAGTCTTTCAAAGTCAAATCCACCTGAAAAAAATCCAAGTAATACTTGCCTATCTGTTACCAGACACTATTATCTTACCAATCTTTGATAGGAGGAATCTCTAAAGGAGAAATAATTTATCCCCAAGACAAGGCTACAAATTTATTTGTGCAACTTCTTGGCAAAAAAAAGTATTTGAGTAGACAAAGCATCAATTCCATCTCAAATCAATAAGACTTGTGGATTCTAGAGCTTGTCACTACATATTTTTTCAGAATAAAAAATTTGGTTAAAATTATTAAAAACTCAATAAGTGCAAGGAAGGAGAGAGTTAATAGTACTATTGCTAACATCCTAAGTGTGTTTTTTTTTAATATTCATCAAGTCTAATAATAAACCCTTGAAGCCAGACTTAAAATTCTATCGTCCAAAAAAAAAAATTTCAGCAGACCACTATATTTTCCTTATTGATCCTTTCATTTGCCCACACAAAGTTAGCTAGGACAGATATTTGAAGACTGCCATTTTTGTGGGAAACTGGGGAAGTCATGTAAAAAAGAATACACTGAATGAGGCAATAGAAGATGAGGGTTAAGATTTACCACTATGAAAATGCATGCCCATGTCATCTCAGGTCTCTTCATCTGATTATCTTAATGTTGTAAAAAGGGAATACAACATTTCATCTATTTTACAGGATTATCATGAGGAATTAAATAATAATATACATGATGATGTTTTTAAAATGGTAGGACACTATAGGCATGTACTTGTTAAATTGTGAGCACCTTAAAGGCAGAGACTGAGTTTTGCCTCTTTTTGTATCCCCAGTGCTTAGCACAGCGCCTCCTACAAAGGATGTACTTAACAATGTTTATTGACCAATTTTTATATCAACATTATAATTTAATGTGTTATTATTAATATTGCTATTAATTATAATAAGCAATTCTACAATTCCATGTTTTTCCACTAAAGTCTTACTCTGATGGCCTCTTGTGGCATAAAGGTGACCTATGGCTTCTTAAAGAAGATGCCACTGGAACATGAAGCCTACTAAACAAAGAGAGAATAAGCATTTATATAGCACCTAGTATATGCCAAGCACTATGCTAAGCACTTTACAAGTATTACATAATTTGATTCTCACAACAATCCTGCAAGCTAGGTGCTACTATTTTTCCCATTTATATTGAGGGAAAAGAGGCACATAGAGGTTAAGTGATTCACCCAGGGTCACAGACCTAGTACATCTGAGGCTAGCTTTGAGTTCAAGTCTTCCTGACTCCAGAACCAATGCTCAATCCACTGTGCCTACCTTCCCAAGTTCTTCTTAAGTGGAAAGGTCTAGACATGGACTATGTATCTTGTCCAAAGCCCACCCTAACTAAAATCAGAAAGGATCAACAACAGAGGTCTAGCCTCCAGTTGCTGAATGTTTTAGGCAACAATAATAAAAGAAAATAATCTATTATGGCATGGAGGGGTTTTGACCTCTGCCAGTCATGGGGCTGTCCATGCCAGTGAAATCATGAATCTATTGATGTGTATTGAATTGAATTGAATGCCAGCCAAGGTAGGAGTGGAGCCAAGATGGTTTAAATTGGGCATGGCCAGTGTTGCTGACAGTCTCATAGATCATAGATGGTGTCAATGCATTGGACACTTGACCAACTGTCCACTAGTTTAGCCCAACACCATGTAGACTTGCTTACTTTCAAGCACACTACTAACCTATTTAGAAGCATTTGTGTTTTACCAACATAGCAACCCAAGCACACATACTGTGCTTAATTTCTGACTAGAGAATAAAAACAGTTTAGAAGAAAAGAGACTGGGGAGTGTGTCATTCCAAACCATTTATTCTCCCTATGAAGAAACATAAAAGAAAAGAGACATTCATGAAACCAAGGTATTGAAGTTGGAGTATTTACAATAATTATTAATCTCTCCTGATGCTCAGTGTGCAGTATTTTTCACCAAGTAACACAATAAAGATAATTCATTGAGTTTTTTGTTTCTACTGGCAGGCTCAAGAAAGAAATTATAATAGTTAACTGTTGTCACATTACCAACGATTGGTACTGTAGTGAATTGCATTGATTACTCTGAGGTCAGAGTCAGGAGAATTGTGATTTATAAGTTACCTGATAAGAGCTAACTAAAAGAATTTCAAGTTAGAGTTATACGTGTCTCTATGCTCCTAATTCAAAGGAAGAATCTTTATAGTCTTAAAACCAGAAAATGATAAAGTTGACAACGGCTATTTTTGCTTTTGAGTGTACATGTCAACATACACAGGATAACTGGGCCTTCTCTAGTCATTCTGATGAATATTTGGTCACTGGATCCAGAAGGCTCAGGAGGGATGGTAAGGCTGGTGACCTTGCACAGCCCTCCGTCACTCAAAACAAAGTCAAGTGCAAGTCATGTCATCATTTCTCTGAAGTCATGGTCTTCTTTGAAAATGAAGGATGAACACGGACAAAGAAATATATCCTTGTTCCCCAATTTCTTTTTTGGAATGAAGAAAAAATTTCAGGAATTTTGCTTTAGTGTATAGGATGTAGAGCTGAAGAAATGTTAGAGACCATCTAGACTAAACCATTCATTTGACAGAGAAGGAAACTGAGGCTGAGGGTGGTTCAACAACTTGACTAAATATATCTAAGGAGTAAATTTCAGGTAGTTTGATTTCAAGCTCAGCATTTTTTCCACTACTTTCTTCCTAGATTTATAAACCCTTCTTTGTCAGTATTTCATTTTAATCAGCTTTGGGAATACTTTCTATTGAAAAATATTCCTATTTCATTATTTATGGAGGTCTACATACTGGAAGAGAACACTCACATTAGTGAGTATTATAGTGAGATCATAAATCCATTAGATATTGGAGGAAGAGTAAACAGGGTGAAGAAAAGAAACATTTATTCATGTGGGAATCTTAATTTCAACCATGTATCTACACAGATGAAGTGAAGTAGAACACTGAATATCATAGATACACAGATGATGGGAGAGGAGGGGGAGAGAGAGAGAGGGAGGGAGGGAGAGAGAGAAAGATTCATACCACTTCAGATCATATTAATTCATGATAATGATCTAGAGCTGGAAGTAAACAGTCTAAGTCCAAAAGCCTTTATCTCAAATACTTCTTTTTACTTGTAGACAAACTAAGACCCTGAGAGATAAAATATACTGCCCACAGGCATTGGAATATATAATAGATGACAATAGAGAATCTTCTGATGCTAAATATGAAACTACAAGAGGCTGCCTCTAAGAACGGTAATAACTTGTATTTTATGTAGGGTTTTAGTTTTAAAATACTTTAAAATTATTGCCTTTTTTGATTCTCATAATAGCCCTATGAAGTAGGCAGGGTAGATATTACTGTAAAGAAATACTAAGAAACTTTAAGAAGAAAGATAAACAAAAGGGAAAAAAATGTAGAGTTGAACAAATTGTTAGAGAAATTATGGAGCTAAAAGATCATAGTACCTTCTAAATTAGACCACTGAAGAATATACATATTTTTCAGTACCACATGACACTTTCACAAAAATTGACCATCAATTAGGACACAGAATTATTGCAAATACATACAAAAAGTCAGAAATATATTTATATAAAAACCCCCAAACTAACAGAAAACCAAATGGATATCTTGTATATTCAAGTCTTAGAAAAGGAAATAGAACTACCTATAAAGGGGAAAAATCATATTTAGATGGATTCACAGAAGAATTCCATCAAACTTTAAGGAATAATCGATGTTCATACTACATACCAGGTTCTCACAAATTGGGAAACTACTGTATCAAACTCCTGTTATGAGATAAATTTGGTCCTAATAACTCAACCAGGGATGGCTAAAACAAAGAATAATAAGAGATCAATATCATTAATGAATATTGCTTCATAAATTTGAAACACAGCCTTGGGAAACTGTAGCAATATATGCAAAATAATCATTTTATTACCATTTTGAACTTATACCATATATTCAAAGGTGATACAATGTTAAGAAAATAACCAATATAATTAATCAAATTAAAAACCAAAAAACACAGCCAAACTCATATGATTCATTTGATAGTTGAGGGGAAAAAAATCTCTTACAAAATACAATGTTCATTTATGCTTTAAAAATCTACAGGATTTAGATATGTAAAGATCTTTGTAATTTAATATAAAAAACCCATATAACTGAAACTAAAAGCAAGAACTACATCCAAAGATGCTATGCTAAGAGCTTTCCCGATAAATACAGGAGTAAAGCAAGCATGCCCCTTTCCCTTTTATATCATATAGTTCTCAAAATGCTAGAAATAGCAATAAGAGGAAGGCAATAAAGGCTTAAAGTGGGGCAAAGAGGAGACAAAACTATTTTTATCTACTGGTAGCATGAGGGCTTAAAATCTTTGGGAATCAGAAAAGAAGGTAATTGAGACAATAGCTTCAGCAAAGTTGTAGAATACGAAATAAATCTACAAAAATCATTAGCATTTCTATGTAATAACAATAAAATCTAAGAGAGATTACCAAAAATGGAAATCCTACCTGAAATAACTACCAAATGCCTACAACATTTAGGTGTTATCCTACAAAAGCATACTCAATGCTTATATAGATTCTATTACAAAATCCTAATTAAATAAAATAATAATAATAATATCTAGGCAATGCCAACAAAATTAAAATGACACCATGACCAAAGTTCATTTGCAAATTTCAATCTATATCAGTCAATTACCAAAAGGATACTTTATACAAGAGAACAATACAAAATTCTTTTGAAGAAATAAAATATCTACAATATCAAAGGAAAATGTGAAAAAAGATAAAGATAAAGGGAAAATGATCCTTTCCAATCTCAGGCTACACTATCATGTAACAATTATAAATTCTATAGTATTTTTAAATATAAAAGTACATCAGTGTAACAGACTAGAATCAGAATCAGAAGGAAGAATCAGAAATAATGGAATGTAATAATTCAATGTTCAATAAATCTGAAAATACAAATTACTGTGGAACCTTCCTATTTGATAAGAACAGCTAGGAAAAGAAGAAAGTAGTCTGGCAGAAGTTAGGCTTAAATCAACACTTTACATCATGTTCTATAATAATTAAAAATGAATGGGTTACCTGAGTTTGAAGATCTTATAATAAATTGAAATGAAGTACCATTTGTCCTTATGGACAGAAGCTAATTTTTTTACCTGTATTCTTAATCAAATAAGGGATAGATTTTTACAAAGTTTTGATTACATGAAATTGATAAGATTTTACAGAAATAAAATTAGTTTATCTAGGACAAGAAGAAAAATGGGCAACTGGGGAAAAATTTTTGTATCAAATATCTCTGATAAGGCTCTAGTATCTGAGATATGTAGTTAACTAGCAAAAAATATTCCTAACTTCCATTCCTCAAAGATAAGTTATCAAAGCATATGAACAAGAGTTCACAAAAAACTGCAAACCATTAAAAATCATAAGAAAGTACACACTAGATCACTAATAATAATACAAACTAAAATTAAGACAACCTTTAAGTCTCACTTCAGACCCAGAAAACTATCAAAGATGACATAAAAAAATATACAATGTTAAGAGGAGATGGAGAGACAGGAAGACCAATAAATTGTTTATTGGAGCTGTGAACTGATATAACCATTAAACAAACAAACAAACAAAAATTTGGAGTTACATGAATAAAGTGACAAAAATATCCATACCGTTTGTCTCAGTTACTCCACTATTGGCACAGACTTCTAGTAGATCACTAATAAAAAGAAAGGTTTCATATACACCAAAATATTTATAGCAGCACTCTTTGTGGTAACAAAGAAATGGAAACAAAGTAGATACCCATCTATTGGGGAATGACTGACCATTTTGTAATCCTTGAATGGAAAGGTATTTTAATGTGCTATAAGAAATAATAAGCATAATAAATACAGAGAAGTTTGGAGAGACATGAACTTCTACAAGGCAAAATAAGGCAAGCCAGGAAACAAACATGCACAATACTAACATATGGCATGAACAGAAAAATAACCACAAAACAATCAAAACTGAATTTGTAAAAGTATAAAGAATGAGCTTCCCCCCAAAGAAGAGATGTAAAGAGATCCCATATCACTCCTTTGCCAAAGTCAATACCTACTAGTGTGGAACATTGCATATAATGTCAGATCTTTTTTTGTATGTGTTGGTAAATTTTAGTGAATTTTTCTCCTTTCTTTTTTGTATTTCTTTGATATGAGGAAAGCATAAAGAAAAAAACTATACAATATAAATAAAAAGACATTAATATAATCTATTTTAAACAATTAGTATTCTTTTATTACCTACACTAAAAACCTACATGACCTCTAATGTCATTGCGAAGAAACAAAAATTGTAGTATATGCCATATATCTCAAAAGAGATACTGAAGAGGTAGAATCAAGATGGTAAAGAAAGTGCTCTAGCCAAGCTATCCCAACATTTCCCCTCAAATATTTTTAACAATTATGCATCAAATCAAATTCTAAAGCTTGGCATAAATTCCTTTTCTAGCCCAGGAAAACTGAGGAAGACAGGAGAGGTTTGTGGAACTGGAATTGGGGCTTGATAAGAGCTTAGCAATGCAGTGACACCAGCTATGAAGGCAGCAGCAGCAGCAGTACTTTACCAGGAGCCCTCATTGCCTAGGGAGAGTAAGGAGACAGCAAACCTAATCAGTAAGAGATTTCAAAGGAACCTATGCTAGCTCTGAGTACAGAATCTGATGCCATTTCACAACTCTATTTTTTATTGGTGATTTCTATATCACATTTCCACGACAGAGAAGAGTCCTTATGCTCATAAGAGAGCAGTGTTCCTACCTGGTTAGGGTCACAGTTCCAGTGAAGAGAGGAATTATGGTCATGAGAGAGGAGAGGCCCTTTCTGGGTCAGGACCGAAGAACAGACTTAGAGGGCAATGATCAAACCTCCCTGAAGGTCACACCACCTTAGAAGCACTGAAAACTTATAGACCTCCAGAACCAGTTGTGAAAACAGCAGTAAAAAAAGCCTAAAGCATGGGGCAATAACCCCAACTGTCCTTCCTAGAGGTGAGAAGAACCTAGCTCTAACATAAAGCTAAAGTCAGGAAATGGTCAGGAAAAACAATTAACCAACAAAATAAGAACCTATGATGATAAGGAAACTGAAGACACAAACTCAGAAGACTACAACATGGAAATATCTACAAACAAAACCTCAAAAAAAAGTGTGGATTTGGACACAAGTCTAATAAGAATTCATAGAGAAGCTAAAGGGACTTTTTAAAAGAGCAAAGATGTTTATTAAAAATCAGATAAGTCATAGAGGAAAAATTGGGAAAAGAGGTCAATGCAAGAAAGTTACAAGAAGAAAGTTAAGTTTGGTAAAAAGAGGCACAAAATGCTGAAGAAAATAAATCTTTAAAACTAGAAATAATCAAAATATAAGAGGTTACAATATCTCACTGAAGAAAATAATTCTTTAAAATTTAGAATTAGGCAAGTATAAGAAAATGACTCTATGAGACACTAAGAAACAAAGTCAAAAGAGTGAAAAAGAAGAAAATGTGAATTATATCAATGAAAAAAAACAACTGACTTGAAATATAGATTAAGGAAGATAATTTAAGAGTTAATGGATTACCTGAAAGCCACAATTGAAAAAAAAAGGCCTAAGCATCTTATTTAGAGAAATTCTAAAGTAAAGTTACTCAGATATTTTACAGAGGGCAAAATAGAAATTGACAGATTTCTCATCACCTCCAGATAAAAGATCATAAGATAAAAACTCTCAGATATAGCTAAATTCCAGAGGTCCCATGTCAAAGAAAGAATGTGGCAAGTAGCAAGGAAGAAACAATTCAAATGTCATGGAGCCACAGTCAGGATCACACAAGATTTAGTAGCTGCTGCAATAATGAAATGGAAGACTTGGAATATGACATTCTGAAAGTCAAAGGATCTAAGATTAAAACCAAAAATAATGTCCCCAGCAAAACTAAGTATAATCCTAGAGGAGAAAAATGGACATTTAATGAAATAGATAATCAGGGTAAAGCAAGAATGTCCCTTATCATCATTATTATATAATATTGTACTAGAAATGCTAGTTATGGTAGTAAGACAAGGAAAAAGGAATTGAGTTAATAAGAATATAATAAGGAAATGAAATTCTCTCTCTTTGCAGATTATACAATGATATGCTTGGAGAACCTGAGAGAATCAACTAAAATACTCATAAAAATTAACAACTTTATCAAAGTTGCAAGGTACAAAATAAATCCACATAAATTATTAGCATTTCTATGTATTACCAATAAAATCCAGGAGGAAGATATAAAGAAAATTCTATTCAAAATATTTGTAGACATTATAAAATACTCAAAAGTCTACCTGCCAAGAAATACACAAGAACTATGTGAACACAATTGCAAAACATTTTTTACACAAATAAAAATAGGTCTAAACAACTGAAGAAATGTTTATTGCTCATGGTAGGTTTAAACAATATAATAAAAATGACAGTATTGCCTAAATTAATTTACTTAATCAATACTAAATTAATTAAAGAATGAAAGAATTCTTTAATAGAGCTAGAAAAAATAGTAACAAAAATCTGAAGGGAACAACAATAGGTCAAAAAGTATCAAGGGAGGCAATAAAAAAAGAAGTGAAGAAAAGTGACTTAGCAGTACTAAATCTCAAACCATACCACAAAAGAGTAATCATCAAAACAATCTGTAACTGATAAAATATAAAGTGATTTATCAATGAAAAATGCTAGGTGCACATTATACACAAATAAATGACCACAGTTATCTAGTGTTTGAAAAGCTCAAAGCTCCAAGCTTTTGAGACTATTAAACAAAAACCTCTAGGAGAACTGGAAAGCAGTATTGCAGAACTAAGCATAATCAAACATTTCATCCCATATACAAAGGGTGCGTGATTTAAACATAAAATATCCAATAAGATAAGTGGAAATATCTCCATTTTACAGTTGAGAAAACTGAGGGTAAGAGGTGGAAAGTGATTTGTGGGACCCCATTCATCTCCGAAATTCTATTATTTTTACACTTTAGATCATGCATCTAGGTAATGAAAGATTTGAATCTAAATCTTATGGCTCCACAACCAATGTCTTTTTTCATGATAATACTGTTAATTACCTATTTCTTCATCTTGTCATTAAAAATATAAAAAGGAGCCCATGGATCTTTCTGCTAAGATTCAATTCAACTAAGAATTTTCTTTATATATGTCAAAAATCTATAGCTTTATGGCCACATAGCCTTTCTCCTTATTTACCTCCAATTATATGAAACCCACTGACAAGCTGTTATTTGGGTATATGACAGTTACTTGGCTAGCCTGTTAGAAAGACTTGCCAAAAGGCAGTACTGAGACAAGCCAGTTGTGCTGTCTTTGTTACATGCCAATTGACCATATTAACTGGAAAATCACTCCTACTGTAACCAAACAGACTAATTCAAATAAAATGATTTACTGCAGTATTTTTCAGGGCAGAAAAATTTTGCATATACCTAGATAAATATAAAACAGTACAGAGTGATAGGAACAATCATTTCTAGGGAAAAAAATTAATGCAGGGGAGATTTTTTTCAGTTGAGAAAATCAGGGAAGGCTTTAAGGAGGAGGTAGTTATTTATGCTGAATTTTAAATGAAGACAAAATTTTGAAAGACTGAGATGAGCAGAGAGTACATTCCATCCAAACCTATAACTAACAATTTTGTGCCTAGGGTAAGTAGCATAACTCAGGTGTCATGACATGATCTCAGAAGAGCTACTAGGGGGGTAGTTGAGGAAGGGGTGAGTGTGGTGAGCTAAAGAGGATGTCATCTGAAGGATATACTCCAACAGAATCCATTTTTAACTTTTGGATAAAATGTGGGACTTGGTATCAAGAAGACCTGAGTTTGAATCTTGCCTCAGATACTAGTAGTGTGGCCCTAGAAGTCTCCTAACCTCTTGGTAACTCGGTTTCCTCATCTGTAAATGAAATAATAATAGCACCTACTTCACAGAGTTGTGAGAATCCAGTAAACTGACATAGGTAAAGCACTTTGCAAACCTCAAAGTTATAAATAAAAGCTATTATTATTATTATCATTGCTAACTAAGTGCTAACTTCAGTTGCTCGTACAATGATGAAGGACTATATTTTATCCTTGAGTCAATAGGCAATCACTGAAAGTTTTGTGCAGAAGAGTGGTCAAATTAGTGACTTGGGAAGATTTTGAAATCTGTGTGAAGAGTGGAGTAGAGAGCAAGAAGATGAGGTAGGAGATCATTTATAACAGTCTAGACAAGCAGCGATGAAGGACTGAATTAGGATGAGAGGGCAAACTAGGATATTAGATGACAGGTTATTAGATGGATTAGAATGTGAGAGGACAAATTTGAATGGAGGTCCACGAGAAGAAAGAGGATGCATGATGCAAGAATGCTGCCAAGATAGAATTGTCAGTGTTTGGAAGTTGATTGGATGTGAAAGGAGTCTGGGAGATAAAACAGTCAAAAATGTTTCCAAAGTTTTGAGCCTGGGTGATTTGTGCAGCATGGCATTAACATCAAAAGAGGTAGGGAAGTTGAGAGAAGCAGCAGGTTACCAGGAGAAATAATGAGTTTGGTTTTGAACCTGTTGTTTTTCAGATGAAAGCATTGCTTGATTGGGAATGCTTGATCAGATAATAGACATTTAGTACATAGGAGAGAACAGATCTGAATCCAGATTATTTGACACCAATCCTAATTTGGTTGCTGCATTTTATATAATACCACAGCTACCCTGCTGAGCTGCATTTGTCTCTTCATCAAAAAGATGTTAGTTCTTCTGGAATTATTTTCTGTCCAAATAACTGCATGAGGAAAAGTTGTCTATTCTAATCATCACAATGCTCTTGCTTTAAATAATTGCTAAGATAAATTACATCTCCAGGTAATAATTGGATATAGATAGCATTTTTCCTCATGAATCCTTTCTACTTGTCTTGGATCATTGTGTTGCTGAGAAGAGCTGAGTCATTCATGGTTGATCATCACACAATGTTGCTAAGTACAATGATTTCCTGGTTCTGCTCATTTCATTTTGCATCAGTTTGTACAAGTCTTTCCAAGTTTTTTCTGAAACTTGTATGTTCATCATTTCTTATTGCCTAAAGTGTTCCACTACCTTCATATACCACAGCTTATCAGGCCTACCCCAATTGATGGACATCCCCTCAATTTTAAATATTTTGCTACCACAAAAAGGCCTGCTATAAACATATAGGTCCTTTTCCCTTTTTTATGATCTCTTTGGGATATAAAATCCAGTAGTGATATTGTTCAGTCAAAGGGTACATCACTTGTTGCCCTTTGGGCATGATGCCAAGTTGCTCTCCACAAAGGTTGAAATGGTCCACAACTTCACCCAACAATGCATCAGTGTCCCAATGTTCCCATGTCCACTCCAACAATTATCATTTTCTCTT
Source organism: Notamacropus eugenii (assembly GCF_028372415.1). Classification (NCBI taxonomy): domain Eukaryota; kingdom Metazoa; phylum Chordata; class Mammalia; order Diprotodontia; family Macropodidae; genus Notamacropus; species Notamacropus eugenii. The sequence continues at coordinate 171,288,235 of NC_092872.1, forward strand.
TTTTTGTCATATTAGCCAATCTGATGGGTATAAGGTAGTACCTCAGAGTTGTTTTAATTTACATTTCTCTAATCAAAAGTGATTTAGGGCACTTCTTCATATACCTAGAGATAGCTTTGATTTCTTCATCAGAAAACTACCTCTTCATATTCTTTTGCCATTTATTATTTGAGGAATGGCTTATATTTTTATAAATTCAGTTCTCTATTTATTTGAGAAATGAGGGCTTTGTCAGAGATACTTGCCCTATGGATTGTTTCCCAGCTTGCATTGGCTTTGTTTGTGCAAGAACTTTTTAATTTAATGTGATCAAAAGTATCTATTTAGCATTTCATAATATTCTCTTCCTCTTATTTGGTCATGAGCATATAATTCACTTAACTTTTCCTTTAAGAATTTGGATGCTGTACCGCTTGATGTATATATGTTTAGTATTGATATTATTTCATTCTCTATGGTACCTTTTAGGAAGATATAGTTTCCTTCCTTACCTCTTTTAATTAGTACTTTTGCTTTTGCTTTGTCTGAGATTAGGATTGCTACCCATGCTTTTTATTTTTTTACTTCACCTGACACAGAATATATTCTTCTTTAGCCCTTTGCCAATATTCTGCTTCTCTCTGCCTCAAGTGTATTTCTTTTAAACAACATATTGTAGGATTCTGGTTTTTGATCCACTCTGCTATCTGCTTCCATTTTATGAGAGTTCATCCTATTCACATTAACAGTTATGATTACTGTTTATTTCCTTCCATTCTATTTTTTCCTACTGTTTGTCCTCTCCCTCCCTCCACCCTTTCCCTCCTAACCAGTGTTTTGTGTCTGTCTACCACCTCCTCAGATCTGGCCTCCCTTCTATTAGTCCTTCACCCCTTACTTAATCTTTTCCCCTCCTACTTCCATGTAGGTAAGATAGATTTCTATATTCAGTTGATTGTGTGCCTCTTTGAGCCAATACTGATAAGAATAAGGTTCAAGGGATGCCCATCACCCACTCTCCCATCTTCCCTTCCAACTTAATAGCTTTTTTTGCACCTCTTCATGTGAAATAATTTACCCCATTCTATTTCTCCCTTCCTTCTGCACCCAGTATACTTTTTTCTCCTCCCTCAGGTTTTTTTTTTCATTTCCTCAAATTCAACCTATACACATATCTTCTGTGCCATGTAGGGATGTAAAGAGTTCAACTCCATTGAATCTCTTATGTTTTCTTTTCCATTTTTCCTTTTTAGGCTTCTCTTGGCTCTTGATATTAGAGATCAATTTTTTTGTTCAATTCTGAGATTCCACTTATGAAAACTTGAAATTCTTCTATTTCATTGAATGATCATTTTCTCCCATGAAGTAGTATGCTTAATTTCTCTGGCCAGGTGATTCTTGATTGTAGCCTTAGCTCCTTCACCTTCCAGAATATCATGTTCTATGACCTCCAGTTCCTTGCAACTGCTAAGTCCTGTGTAATCCTGATTGTGGCTCCCCCAGTATTCAATTTGCTTCTTTCTGACCACTTGCAGTATTTTTTTCCTTGACCTGATAGCTCTAAAATTTGACTTTAGTGTTTCTTGGAGATTTTATTTTGGAATCTCTTTCCTGATGTGATCAGTGGATTCTTTCAATGCCTATTTTACCCTCTGATTCCAGGATTTCAGAAGAGTTTTCCTTGATAATTTCTCAAGGATGCTATCTAGGTCCTCCTTTTGATTATGACTTGTAAGTAGACCAGTGATTTTGACATTGTCTCTCCTGGATCCATTTCCCAGGTCAGTTGTTTTTCCAATGAGGAATTTTGTATTTTCTTCTAGTTTTCATTCTTTTGAAAATAGAGTCTTTAGCTTCTACTTGCCCAATTCTAGCTTTTAAGGTATCTTTTTCCTCAGTTAGCTTTTGTGCCTCCTTTTCCATTTGGTCAATTCTACTTTTTAAACAATTGTTTTCTTCTTCCAAACTGTTGACTTTTTTTTTTTCAGAATTCTCTTGCATCACTCTCATTTCTTTTCCCAATTTTTTCTACTTTTCTTACATGCTTTTTAAGCTCTTTTTTGAATTCTTCAATGAATTCTTTCTGGTCTTGAGACCACTTTGCAGGTTTCTTTGGGCTTTTGCCTATATGTGTTTTGACACTGTTGTCCTCTTCTGAGTTTGTATCTTGATCCTTCTTGTCAACATAATAACTTTATGTGGTCAGATTTTGTTGTTGCTGTTGTTTTGCTCATCTTTTTTGGTCTTTTTAGCTTTTGTAAAATTTGAGCTCTGCTCCTGGAGTGGAAGAGGCACTGTCTTAGGCTTCTTTTGCCATTGGCTGCAGGCTTCAGTTGTTTACCTAGTGTTGCACTGATGTCATCCCAAGGTCTATAAGGGATCCTCATATCTGGTGCTATGCTGAGGGGTTGGGGTTGGGGAGAGTGGCTGGTGTTGCTGGAGGCTATGGGGGTCTGGCAATTTACCCAGTGTTGAACTGGAGTGCCAATGCTAGGGTCTGATGTGTGCTAAGGCTAATGGAGTGTTTCTGCATTTTTCAGGGGCTACACTAAAGCACAGTGACTGTCTGACCACTGGTAGCTGCCTATTTTCCCAGAGCTATGCTGAAGCACATGGTGGTTCTCAGAGCTGGTATCTACCCATTACCCTGGCAAAGCTGAGGCATGTGGGGTATCCTAGTATTGGAATTTACCTGCTCTACTGCACTGCAGCTCAGGATGTCCTACTGGTTTGCTGAGATGGGGTTTGCTGCTGGCTTGCAGGGATGCTTCCTGTTCTAGATGGCATTCTGCTTTCATTTGAGTGAACAGACCTTTCTTGTTGATATTCCAAGTTTCTTGGGCAAAAGATTGTTTTGTCCTATCTTTTTGCTGGTTCTGATGTTCCAAGATTTGTTTTGAGGCACTCTTTTAGGGTTATTTGGAGGTGAACATGGGAGAATTACAGTGATTTACTGCTTGCTCCACCATCTTGGCTCCCAGAGTCTGAGTGATTTCAAAGAGAGGAATTGAGAGCCTTATTAGACTAATTTTATCAGTAAACTATAAATTGAAGTCATCCATTGAGAATGAGAAAGGATGATATACAGAAGCTTGAAAAGAGAAGTTGTAGAACAGACATTCTGGAATAGTTGATAGAAAAGCAATGAGGCAAAAAAAATGATTTCTGTTCAGCAATAAAGGTCCAGTTGAACCTAGATAGCATAAGTGCATAACAGTTATAGTCATCATGGCTCTGTAATTTCCCCCAGCAGTGTTTCCCTAGAGTGAAAGTAGAGGAAGTAGTTTGCAAGTTATCAAGGTAGAAACAACTTATGAGCAACGTCTTCAAAGGTATAGAAGAGGACATTATTGAAAAGGCCAGCTCCTATGTCAACACTAGGTAGGAAAGAAATGAGTCAAGAATACAATATACTCAAGTAGTGAGAAGAAATTAAGTGATCAGAAGTCATGAGGTGGGAGAAGAACAGGAATGAGAGGAAGAAGGCAGGGGAAGAGATGGAAGGCAGGAAATTATGGTCATAAAGAAGAATTTCAGATTCCAGTAACTTGGGTAAGTGGAGAAGGACACCATGAGAGATTAAGAATTCAAAGAACGATAAGCACAAAAAAAGTATTAGAAAGGTCAGTTAAATGGGTATTGAAATCTCTGAAGATAGAATCAGAGAAAGATAGAGAGGGAACATGGGAACAAAGTGACAAATATATGAACATGTCTCTTCCAAGAGAACACAAGGGCCTTTTTCATTTTTGTCTTTGAAACATAGTATGTGATTGACTGTAGCTGTAGTCATGGGAGAAGGGGAAGCTTCAGAGAATCCAGCCACAACCTTCACAGGGGTTCACAAGAAGTTGAGTCAGAAGGAACAGCTATGGTGACAGGACTCTGAGAGTAATGATCTTGGATGATGTGCTGTAATATATAAAGAAGTTCTTAAGAACCACAAGTTGAGATGTATGGATTGAAGAGGAAATGGCCCCTCTGTTTCCTACCTATGCCCTCTGGAGCAAAGCTCTGATTAGTAATAGCTCTGGAGAGGAGACAGAGAGATGAGGGTAAATGGAGGTCAAAATACCAGAGAAAGAAGTAAGGTACCAGAGCTTGAGATAATTGTAGAAAGTAAGAGAATTTTGCAAGGTGGTTTTCATTTAAGTGTGAGTTAGCACATGCTGGTCATACAGCCTCCTTTTTTTTTAAAGATCTGTTTATTAGAAGGTGTTATCTAGATAACTAAGATTGTATAGAGAAAGACCACCTTCTCCCTATGTATGCTGGGTAATAATGATGTCATTCTGCATTCTGACAACTTGTCAAATATGTTTATGTATGTAGGTAGGTAGGTATTTCAAAGGACTCGATTGCAAAGTTAGATTAATTAGAGCAAATCTTTCCAAAATTATTTGCAATATAACAAAAAGGCTTTACAAACAACATTCTTTTACATTCCTCATACTTTGGAAATAAGGAGATTAATAGATTTAAGATCTTTTGGTTAAAAATGATCAGCTAGACTGATATCCTGCATGCTGAGACTTTCATTGGCATACTCTACAACAACCCCTCCTAAATTCTAAAGAAAACTTGCAAAGTTGTTTTCTTTATTTCAGTCCTTGTGAACTGAGAAACTCTAACCTTAATTAGCAAAGAAAAGTGGATGAAAAGTTAACATAATTTGAATTGCTTATAGAGCTAAATTTGACCTTGGTTCTATAGCAATCTTCAAGCTGGTACAGTCTTACTGCACAAGAAAGCTGAGCCCCCAAAATCTCTGCCATATCTGTAAGTGAGCATTTCCTATCATTGGATTCCTATCATGGAGAATGAGTGGATGGGGCTGGGGAAGACATACAAAAAATGGAAGAAATGGTACGCAATGGGAAATCAGAACCATGCCCAATCCACTCAAGTAGAGGATACTTGTTTCCCACATGATTCAGACATTGTGGGAAGGGGTATGTCTTCCCAAGGCAGATGCCTTGGGTGGCATAGAACAATTTGGGCATTATTGTTGGGGGTGGGGGAGAGGAGTACGGAATCCATGTTGATGACCTAGGGAGAGGAAGTATACACCATTCTTCCCTGTCTCAATTCAAAGCCCACCACTCTCTGAACATCCTATTCCCTTTCCTTCCCAATAGTGCCTCACCTGGCCACTACAACTTCTTGGTGCCACGTGGCCTAAAAGATCTATATCCCAATAAAGAATCAGAGGTAGCAACCACACATGCTAGTCTCAGAGTGTCGTGGATGTCCTCTCCTGTCCTCTCCTCTCTCTAATTCTGTCTGTCTGTTTTTCTGTCTACATCTTCCCCTGGCTCTGAAAATTCCTCATGTGCTGGAATTCTCAGGGATGGCTCTGTGGGAGATACACAGAAAAGCAACAGAACACATCAGAAAGTGTTAGATGTGGAAGAAAAGAACTTAGACTCAAATCTCACGTGTGTCACTTACTATCTATATGATTTTGAGCAAATAAATGATTTAACCTCTCAAGTTCTCAGTCTATTCATCTGTAAAATTAAAGCATTTGGCTAGTTGACCTCTAACATATATTCCAGCTCTAACTCTATAACCCTTTGAAAAAAGGACAAGTTAAGCAAGGGAAAAATAATGCCAGAATCTGTCAAGAAAACAGAGGAAAGTAAAAGAATTGTTTTTTAGAACAGGAAAGGTGGTGATGCTGTGGACAGGAAGAATATCAAAGCAGAAATGAGACTGCTACTAGTGAGAATGATCACGGAGGAGAGAGAAAGGGCAGAATAGTTCATTCTTTGCTTTTGCTTTCTTTGTAAAAGATATTGATATTTGGACAGAAAAGAACAGAAGAAAAATGAGTAAGAGGGAATAGAAGCCCAAAATAGAGGCAGCTAGACAGCTCAGTCAATAGAGTGCTGAACCTGTAATCAGGAAGACCTGAGTTCAAATCCAGACCCAGATATTTACTAGCTGTGGAACTTGTGGAAGTCACTTAACCTTAAAGCACTAGAAAGGGAAATTGCAAAGCATTCTAGTATTTTTGCCAAGAAAAATCCATGGATAATATTGGTGTATATTCACAGGGTCGTAAAGTGTCACACAAGAGTGTGTAACCACAAGTGCAAAATAAATAGGATGGCAAAAATAAACATGCATTTTTAAAGAATATGGCAATGTTAGTCAATAAACATTTTTAAAGCAACTGCTAGATGTCAGTCATTATGCTAAGCAGTGGAGAGACAAAGAAAGGTAAAAGACAATCCCTGCTCTCAAAGAGTTCACAGGATAATGTGAAATTATATAAAAACAAGGTATACCCCGGATAAACTGGAAATGATAGGCACTAGAATTAAGGGAGATTAGGAATGGTAGGTTAGATATGCCATAGAAGGTAAGATTTTAGCTGGGACTTGAAGGAATTCAGGTAATCCAAGAGGTGAAGATGAGAAAATAGAATATTCCTGTCATAGAAGAAAGCCAGTAAAAATGCCGAGACTTCCATCTTCCCATAGCAAGGAAGCCAGTGTTACTGGGTCACAGAGCGCATGGTGGTGGGAGAGTGGATGGAATGCCAAGAACTGTGCTAGGCCCTAAGGATACAGAGAAACACAAACAGTTCTTGCTCTCAAGTTTCTGTTATAAAAGGAGACAACTTGCACCTATATAGATGTATTTTATATATTTGTATTTAATACATGCATATATATTAAATGTGCAAACAAGACATACATACATATGTATATATTCTATATGTGCTTATGCATGTGTGTACCTATATATGGTTAAAACTGCAAAGGTGACACATACATATGTATATATGCACATATATGAAAATAATTGAATATAATTCATGTACATGCAAACATGCATATGCACATTCTCTATACAAGTATGCATATATATATCTATGTATATGTACATCTATGTGTATATATACACACATATGCATATAGAGGCTATGCATACATACATGTATAGTAGAATGCAAAGAAGGATTCATGCAAAAGATGATGCTTACAGGAAAGCAGGGATAATCACAGCTGGCACCACTGATTACCTCATTGTTCATATGCTTTATTTGGCACATGTTATCATAAAAGTATGGAGGGGGGTTGGATTTAGATATGCCATCTCCTTTAGCTGTTTTCTTGATGTCAGTTGCCTAGATTTTAGTAAAGCATTTCACAGTCTCTCATGCTTATCTTTTAAACAAGATGGATAGATATGGGGTAAATAATTTTACAAGTAATGGCTTTAGAATTGGTGGTATGGAAGAACTTCCAAAATAGTCATTAATAACAATACAAACATGGAGCAAGGTGTCTATTGGATTAAGGCCATTTAATATTTTTTTTATCAGTGAATTGGATAAATACATAAATGGCATCCTTATCAAATGAGTAAAACAATCTAGATGAATAAAACATTAAAATAGTAAAGAAGAATTTTTCACAACTCTGGATCTAGGATGAGTTTATAATAATTGTAGGATAGGAGAAAATAAAATATTTTGATTGCATAAAATTTGAAAAACTCTTGAACAAGCAAAATCAGTGAGGCTATATGAGAATAAATGACTCAGAGAAAATGTCTGCATGAAACATCTCTGATGAAAGTCTCATATCACAACCATTTAAGGAATTGATACAAACCTATAAGAATAAAAACCATTTCCCTAATAGATAAGCAGCCAAAGGATATTTAAGAGCTGTCAAAGCAAGAAATACAATCTATAATCTTTTGATATTTTTAAAAAAAATCACCAATAATCACAGAAATGTAAAATGAGACAACTCTGATATTTTAACTCCAAACCAATCAAAATGGAAAAGATGGTAGAAGATGATAAAATTCATTGTTGGAGGAACAAAGGGAAGACAGATAAGAAAATTCACAGCTGATTAGGACTAGAAACTGTTCTTGCCATTCTGAAAACAATTTGACCATTTTTTTCAATTGTTTTTTGTTCATAGCTTTTGAGCCACTAATCCCATTAATGGCTTTAAAATCCAAGAAGGGTAATATTGGGAAGAAAGTATCCATATGTACCAAAATATTCACAACAACACTATTTACAACATAAGAAATCTGGAAACAACTCTACACCCAACAACTGGAAATGACTAAACAAATCGAGTTTTTGCATGTAATGGAATACAGAGTTATCATGCCAGAAAGAATGACAAATACAACGAATTTAAAGAAATGTCAGGAGACTTTGTTTGAGGTGTTACAGAGTAATGTGAAGTCAAATGAAAAATATTCTAAATCACCACAGTATTACAAAGGAAGACAACATTAAATGGCAATAAAATTCAGGTCAAATGTAACAATACTGGGACTAAACTATGAAAGTTAGAGCACATCTGCTTTTTGTTAACAAATAGTAAACTGCAAAAAATTGAAAGTAATGGTTCCTGTTGGTTACAATCACTCCATCCAACAATTTTGCTTAATTGTTTTGGGAGAATATGCTTTCTGGGGGAGTTTGTTTTTTTGGTAGTTGCCTATTATTTCAAAATCATGTTAATGATAATTTAAGTTTTTTTAAATGTGTATGATAAATACAGATACTATGCATTGACACAAAACTGAATACTGATATTAAAAAGTGTAAAACAAATAGATTATATAGTGCTGCACATATATTATCTCATTTGATACTCAAAATAACCTGGGAAGGAGTTATTATCTGCATTTTAGTGTTGAAGAAATGGAGGTTTATAGAAGTTAAGCAAACTACCTAGGGTAACCCAATTAATAAGTATCTGAGGCAGGACCAGTGTGCTATCCTTTCTAACTCTCCAAATAGACACCAATGCATCTAAAGTATTCCCCATTGTCAAATATGTTCCATGCAAAGTTCAAACAAAAGATGAATCCCCTAGTAATGAGGAGGTCCTTCTATTCACAGATGGCATTTTATAAATTGTATTGTACTGTATTGTATATAATTATCATTAATATTGTATACAATACTAATTGTATTGAACCATGGGGCACTGCAAAGTTTCCTTGGTGAAAACCTTGGTAAAGGTAAAGAATTTGATTGTACCATCTATAATGGAAAAACAAACTTCATGAAAACAATATTTTGAATGTTACTCTGTAGGAAGTCCCTCAAAATAATAAATCAAAATATTTTTCTTGGAAAAAGGCTACAAATAGAAGATAAGTAGGGCCAAGAATTGAGTAACAGGTGGTGACAAGATAAATGGTACTTGGAAAACTGTACAATATTTTCTGTGATTATTCCAAATTGTTTCCTTCTGCAGAAGTTCACATTTTTAACATCAACGTTCTCTCAATTAGATAGCAAATTGTGTAGATGATAAATTGTTGGACTTGGAATCAGTAATACATGAGTTCAAATCATGTCTCTAATAATAATAGTGGTGTGACCCTGGGCAAGTCAGTTCAGCTCCATCAAGCTCAGTATCCTCATCTGTATAATAGGGATAATTAATAGCATCTGCTTCAGAATTATTGTGAAAATTAAATAAGATGATATAAAGTGTTTTGCAAACCTTAAAGTTCTTGTAAAGGATTACTACTATTGCCACTGCTGCTGTTGCCACCGCTGCTGTTACTGCTGCTGCTACTACTATGCAACCATGGGCAAGGGATCTTGATGTACCTTTCCAGCCTTCTCCCTAGGAGTTTTGAATAAATTTAGATGCCTTGTCTGACCTCCACTTGTTTCAATTTTTGATCACCACCTCCCTCATCCTTTGCTCCTTTCTTCCCCCTCCCTTTCACTGACCTTTTCCCTTACTACTTCTTCCCTGCCTTCTAACTGTCCCTTCCTTTTCTTTCCCCTTTCCCCTCCTACTACCTATAGAACTAGTTAGATTTTTATACTTAACTGAATTTGTTGTTCCCTCCTTGAAACAAATCAGATGAGAGTAAATCTCAGTGTTCATCTCCCTCCCCCTTTTTCCTCTACTGCAATATGTTTTTGTGCCTCTTCCTGTGATGTAATTTACCTTTTTCTGCCTCCTCCTTTTCACATCTCCCATTATAATCCCTTTGCACCCTTAAATCACATTTTGTCATTACATCATTTAATTTATATCTCTTTTATTTTTTCATTTCTATGTTTATTTATTTTTAGTTTTCAACATTCATTTCCACAAAATTTGAGTTCCAAATTTTCTCTCTATCTCTCCCCTCCAACCCAAAACGCCATGCATTCTGATTACCCCTACCCCCAGTCTGTTGTCTTTTCTATAACACCCCTCTCTTCCCTTATTCCCATCTCTTCTTTTCTTGTAGGGCAAAAGAGATTTCAATACCCCATTGCCTGTGTTCCTTATTTCTCATCTGTGTGCATAAAAAATTCTCAACATTTTGTTGAGAAACTTTGTGTTCCAACTTCTCTCCCATCTTCCTTCCCCATCCATTCCCACTGAGAAGCAATTCAATACAGGTTATATATATGTGTGGTTTTGCAAAACACTTCTAGAATAGTCATGTTGTGTAAGACAATATTTTTCTCCATCCTATCCTGTCACCCATTTATTCTATTCTCTCTTTAGATCTTGTCCCTCTCCAAAAGTGTTAACTTCTAATTATTCCCTGATCTTTTTTGCCCTCCCTTCCATCAATCCCCCCTTCACTTATCCCCTTCTCCCCTACTTTTCTGTAGTGTAAGATAGATTTACATACCAAATTGAGTGTGCATGTTATTCCTTCCTTAAGGCAAATGTGATGAGAGTAAGCTTCACTTTCTCTCTCTCACTTCCCCCTTTTCCCCCTCCACTGAAAAAGCTTTTTCTTGCCTCTTTCACGAGAGATAACCTGCACCATTCCATTTCTCCCTTTCTTCTCCCTATATATTCCTCTCTGACCCCGTAATTTTATTTTTTTAGATATCATCCCTTCCTATTCAACTAATCCTGTGCTCTCTGTCTCTATGTGTGTGTGTGTGTGTGTGTGTGTGTGTGTGTGTTTGTGTGTGTGTGTGTAATCCCTTCAACTATTCAAATGCTGAGAAAAGTTTTAAGAGTTACAAATATTATCTTTCCATGTAGGAATATAAATAGTTCAACTTTAGTAAGTCCCATATGATTTCTCTTTTCTGTTTACCTTTTCATGCTTCTCTTGATTCTTATGTTTGAAAGTCAAATTTTCTACTCAGCTCTGGTCTTTGCATCAAGAATGTTTGAAAGATCTCTATTTCATTGAATGACCATTTTTCCCCCTGAAGTGTTATACTCAGTTTTGCTGGGTAGGTGATTCTTGGTTTTAATCCTAGTTCCTTTGACTTCTGGAATACATTCCAAGCCCTTCAATCCCTTAATGCAGAAGCTGCTAGATCTTGTGTTATTCTGATTGTATTTCCACAATACTTCTTTCTGGCTGCTTTCAATATTTTCTCCTTGATCAGGGAACTCTGGAATTTGGTTACAATATTCCTAGGAGTTTTCATTTTGTGATCACTTTCAGGAGGTGATCAGTAAATTCTTTCTATTTCTATTTTACCCTCTGGTTCTAGAATATCAGGGCAGTTTATCTTCATAATTTCTTGGAGGATGATGTGAAGGGTCTTTTTTTTATCATGTTTTTCAGGTAGACCAATAATTTTTAAATTATCTCTCCTGGATATATTTTCCAGGTCTCTTGTTTTTCCAATGAGATATTTCACATTATTTTCTATTTTTTCATTCTTTTGGTTTTGTTTTGTAATTTCGTGGTTTCTCATAAAGTCATTAGCTTCCATCTGCTCCATTATAATTTTTTTTTAAAAAAAACCACTTTCTTCAGTGAGCTTTTGAACCTCCTTTTCCATTTGATTAATTCTGCTTTTTAAAGCATTCTTCTCCTCATTGGATTTTTAGACCTCCATTGCCATTTGGGTTTGTCTATTTTTAAAAGTGTTATTTTCTTCAGCATTTTTTTGGGTCTCCTTTAGCAAGCTGTTGACTTGTTTTTCATGATTTTCTTGCATTACTCTCATTTCTCTTTCCAATGTTTTCTCTACCTCTCTTACTTGATTTTCAAAATCCTTTTTGAGCTCTTCCATGATCTGAGACCATTGCATATTTATTTTGGAGGTTTCAAATGCAGAAGCCTTGACTTTTTTGTCTTCCTCTGATGGTATGCATTGCTATTCTTGATCTGAAAGGATGGAAGAAAATACCTGTTCACCAAAAAAGTAACCTTCTATAGTCATTTTTTCCCTTTTTTTGGGCATTTTCCCAGCCAATTACTTGACTTTTGAGTCCTTTGTCAAGAGTGGGGTATACACTGGGAACCTGTAAGTTCTCAGTTCTTCCAAGGTGGCACAATCAAGCTCTTCTCCTAGCTTGCACTCTGGTCTGGGAGCTTTTCTGTCCAGGATTTGAGAGTAGAATTCCCTTTCCAGAGCCTCCACCAGCTCCACCATGCCAGCCAGGACTCTTCCTCACCCCCAGGCTGCCACTCAAGGCTGAGACCCAGATCAGTGGCTCAGTTCCCTCAGGGATTTTAGGCTAATGATTCCAAAAATGGATGCTTTTGCTACTGAGGCCACTGCCACCTGGAGTGGGGCTATGGGAGGACCCTGCTCCCTTCTCACTCAGGTGAAAAATCTTTCAGGAATCTGAGAACTACTGCTACTACCAGCGATTCCACCCCAAAGGCCTGTTCCAGTCCTGTTCCTGCTACTGTGGTGCAGCCAAGGCTAGGCTGGGCTCCATGAGCTGCCCTTTGCTCCACATCCCATGTGATAGACCTTTACTGTCAGCCTTCCAGGCTCTCTTGGACTGGAAATCTCTTTCACTCTGTTGTTTTGTGGCTTCTGCTACTCTAGAATTTGTTTAGAGTCATTTTTACAAGTATTTATTGGCTATGGGAGTTGCTTCTACAGGCCCATTTTTCTATTCCACCATCTTGGCTCTACCCCTTATAACTGTCTTATATCCCTCTATCTATGTATATCCCTTTTATATGTCAAGAAACACTTAAGAAGAAAAGGCATGGAAGGATTGTCATTTGTATAAGTGAAGGAGTTCCCATGCCAGTGAAATCAGATTATCAAACATCAAATCTATCAATCACTGGAAAAAGACTTGTTGCTGCTGAATATGTAATATATAAAATTAGAATAACCATAATCATAATTGCTAGCCTTTGTATAACACCTACTATGTGACAGGTACATTGCTAAATACTTTACAAATATTATTCCATTTGACCCTCATAACTATGGGAGGTTGGAGCAGTCATTATCCCCATTTTACAGCTGAGGAAACTGAAGCAAACAAAAGTCACACAATTTGCCCAAGATCACACAACTAACAAGTATCTGAGACTGTATTTGAACTTGAGTCTTCCTGACACCAGGTCCAACATTCTTTCTCCTGTATCACCTAGCTCTCTAAAAATAACTAAATATGATAAACTGAATATGCCATATAATTCTAAGCTCCTTGAACTACACCTATGATACAATCTCAATAGAAGATTGATGAATGGAATTTTGAAGTTGGAAGGGTCCTTAGATATCATTTAATCCACGCCTTTTGACAAATGAGCAAGCTGATAAGATAAGCAACGAACTAATATTTTCACTGTTGCATGAAGAGAAAGAATCAAAGGACACATAGTTTTTCCTACTCATCTGCTTTTGTGTTTTATTATCACAATAACTTATCACAAAAATTTAATCCAAGAGCTACTTGGTGCAGACAACAGTGGAGCCCACTTGTTTCTCATGTGATTCTTAGCTTTTCTAATACTGTTCCATCTTGGGCTTGGGCATTTGCTCCCCTCTCCAAACACAAGAAAAGAGGGGAGGCAGGGAAGGGGGTGGGGAAAGGTGGGAATAAGATGGAGGGAACAGCTACAGACCCTTAAGGAATCTCCTCACTCAATACATGGCTCAAACAGTGCCCTGTATATGTTTGCTCAGTTCTTTCCATGAGCGTTTTCAGATTGAAGTTCTGCAGACCCTTAGTGAACCTAATTTTGGTTCAATAACATTTGCTTAATGGGAAAAACATTAAAATATGCCTTAAATACCTCATTAGAAGGCTTGGAAAAATGGCTCAGAAAATCTTTTGAACTGGGGAAAGAAACTTCAATTTAGCGAGTATCTAATTGGTGTAGAAATTGCTGATGAGACCCTTTGGCACAGCTAGGTGGTATGAGGCTGTGTGAAGGGGGAGGTGCATATATAAAGCAAGAAAATTGCTGCATAATCCCATATCACGAAGACTAAATATTCAGTTAATAAAGTTGATTGTATAGGTATCTCTCACTCAGTGGAATAACTGAATAAACTTTAAGCTTAGCACTGGAAAAAGAAATCCTGCCTTCCCATGGACTACCATTATACAAACTGAAGTGTTTTTCCCTAAGGAGAAAACAAAACAAAACAAAACAAAAAATGTCATAGTATACTGAATTAGAAGGTTTTGGTCAGTACTTAGGAAAGTACTCAGTCTCATTGCATGCTGGGAATTGTAGTCCATTATCAGTGTTGTTCTTGCTATAATAAATTATGACTTCCATCTTTTCTTTATAACATTCTCAGTTTTTAGAAAGACTCCTTCTCTACCATCCCTCCCCCCACTGTTGTTCATTTTTTCTACTCCTTCAGGTCTGTTGTAATTTCCCCTATCTCTCTATTTGCTAATGCTCACTCTACAACTGCAACACCCAAGACATACTCTCTTTTTTTAGTCTGGCCATTTACACAGTCTAATGGAGAGGGGCTACAATGTCATACTTAGCCCATCAGCGTCATTATCAAATATACAGTGTACTCCAGGCGAAGAAGTCCTTAAAATCTGAGCTCTGCAATCTGATTTACCAAGTGAATTAGTTTTTTATCACATGAGTTATATAAGACAAATTCAAGCTGTCGAATATATGTAGTTTATTTATATCTGTTCTTCAGGGCACAGTTTACTGTGAGGGGTGACTGAAAGCTCTGTTAAACTTAGAAGAATCTCAGAAGTGTGGATAGAGAATTAAGTCCCTGGAACACAGCCTTTGTGTTTTACAAATTCAAATTTAACCTGTTCCTTTTCTTTGTCCTACCTAGGAACAGTTTTACATTCTTTTTCTTCTTTTGCCATACAATGAATCTGTACTTTGCAAATATCACTAATCATGCAAATAAAGGCTGGCCCTGAATTGTTTCCTCTCTTATTCATAGGATCTTTCCTGATGATAAATGGAAAGTGCAGTATTTTCGATTAGATTATGCAAGACTGGAAGCTTCTTTTATGCAAGAAAATTCCAGCTAGGGTATCTTAAATCTCCCTGGTTTCCCTTTAGGGTTATTGCCTGTGACTGTTCAATTGTCTTCATCTGTAAAAAGGTTATAAATACAATTTAGTATAAGCAAGACCATTTTCCAATGGTCTCCCTTCCCCTTCCCCAAAGTAATTAATCATCTGTCTCTTTCATTGCTGCAAATGAACAGAAGATTAACTACTACATAAGGGCAAACCCATATACAAGCTAAGTGGGGAAAAAGAAATTATAAGATGCTACTGCTTTGGAGTTGGAACTAGGAATTCTATAATCCTGGGACAAATTTGATTGTCCGAGATGCTTCCTTATTTTACCCTAGAATCTCAATATGTTTTAAATATGTATCACTCCATCTCAAAACATCCTGTTCCTTGCCCAATGAGGGTAAGAGGGTCTAAAGTGTTCCCTCACCAGAGGTAGATAATGTGCAGGACTGGCTTTCATTCCCAGACCACAATTTCTCTGTTCTGTTCCTTGGTCCCCAAAGTAGAGCACAAAGTGAGATTGCTCAAGTGCCTTCTCAGGGGTCTTCTTGGAAGCTGCACCTAGTTTGTTGGAAAAGTATCTCTCCAGAAAATCTGACCTATGTGGGGATATGGAACCTTGCTCTCCTCCTTCTCTCTCTCCTGGGCACAGAACTTTCAGAGAATGAAGCAACACCTCCCCATCTCAGTGCCTTGGGACAAACTTTTGATTTCCCGGTGCTAGTTGTGGCTCTTTGCTGCTTTGAGATCCATGGATTATGTCCTCTCCAGAAATCGACTAGAAATTTAGGGTTTATAATGGATCAGCTAAAAAGACTTCAAAAAGTACCTATTTTTATGAAAAGTTAAACAGCAAAATTTGAATGAACCCAACCTTTGAATGCACAAAAGATACTCTCTTCAACTATAATCCCTGCTTTTCTAATTATGGCTTAATCATCCACACTTTTATAATTTGTAATTATTTCTTGCATTAAATATGCCTGATATAGAAATTCCCTAGAATTAGCATGCTTTAGACATATGGGAGACCAGGCAAGATAAAAAGTAGATGTTAGTACATTCTATTTGGAAAGCTCAATCATCAATGTGATCCACTGTGGATAAATCAGTCATTTATGAATGGTAACCTATGTTGATTGGCAAAGGTTTTCACACAAAGAAAATTTAGAAATAGTTAATAACATGTTGTGAGTGCCCTAGATTTTTACAACCAGACCATTTTCTATGTTAGAAATGAAAAGGTTAAGACCCTAGTCAGGGATAGCATAATCTACCCATTAAGATTGGACCTCACTGTCCTGCCACAGTGACCGCATGTGGGGGGTATTTTGGTGGGGTATTGTGAGGGATGCTAAAAGATGAGGGAAATTACTGCAGACACTGCTATATTTAATTATACTCCTAATTCTGGTGTCTTTTCAGGGACTAGATTTTTTTCCAGGTGAGAATATGACCTAAATGAATCTCTGTAGCATGGGAAGGATGCTCTTTAATTTTTTTTATATTTTTGAAGAAATCTTCCCTAATGAAAACACATCATTTTGTTCTTTGTTTGTTTGTTTGTTGTAGTTTTCAACATTCGTTTTTATAAGATTTCGAGTTACAAATTTCTCCCTCCCTTTCCACCCCCTCTCCCCAAGAGCAAGCAATAGGATAGAACATGTATGATCATGTTAAACATATTTCCACATTAGTCATGTTGTGAAAGAAGAATCAGAACAAAAGGGAAAAACCATGAAAAGAAAAAAAGTCAAAACATATGTTTTGACCTGCTTTCAGACTCCATAGCTCTTCCTCTGCATGTGGATAGCATTTTCCATTGTGAAATTTTTGGAATTGTCTTGGTACAAGGGATCATTGCATTGCTGAGAATTGCTAAGTCTATCATAGCTGATCATCATGCAGTGTTGCTACCACTATGTACGATGTTCTCCTAGTTCTGCTCACTTCACTCAGCATCAGTTCATGTAAATCTTTCTAGGTTTTTTTTTTCTGAAATCCGCTTGATCACCATTTCTTGTAGCACAATAGCATTCCCTTATATCAATATACCATAGTTTGTTTAACTATTCCCCAATTTATGGGCATCTCCTCAATTTCCAATTCTTTGCCACCACAAAAAAGAGCTGCTATAAATATTTTTATATATGTTGGTCCTTTTCTCTTTTTTAAGATCTCTTTGGGACACAGAACTAGTAGCAGTATTTCTGGATCAAAGTTTTATAGCTCTTTGGGCACAGTTCCAAATTGCACTCCAGAATGATTGGATCAGTTTACAACAATGCATCACTGTTCCAATTTTCCCACATCTTCACCAACCTTTATCATTTTCCTTTTGTGTCATATTAGCCAATCTGATGGGTATAAGATGATACCTCAGTGTTATTTTAATTTATAATTAGTCAAAAGTGATTTAGAGCTTTTTTTATATGACTATAGATAACTAGCTTCTTCATCTGAAAACTGCTTGTTCATATCCTTTAACCATTTATCAATTGAGAGATGACTTCTATACTTATAAATTTGACTGAGTTCTCTACATGTTGAGAAATGAGGAAAAACTGACTGTCAAAATTGTGTCCCAGCTTCCTGTTTTCCTTCTAATCTCAGCTGAATTAGTTTTGTTTGTAAAAAAAAAATAACTTTTTAATTTAATGAATCAAAATTATCTACTTTGCATTTCATGTTTTCTTTCTCTTGTTTGGTCACAAATTCATCCCTTCTCCAATGATCTGACAGGAGGACTATTCCTTGTTCTCTTAATTTGCTTATGGTATCACCCTTTATGTCTAAATCATGTATTCATTTTGACCTTATTTTGGTATACAGTGTGAGTTGATGGTCTATGCCCAGTTTCTGCCATACTATTAGCTTTCCGAGCAGTTTTTGTCAAATGTGAATTCTTATCGCTGAAATTGGAATCTTCGGGTTTTTCAAACAGTAGATTACTTTAGTCATTGACTACTGTGTCTTGTGTACTTAACCTATGTCACTGATCTAGCAATCTAATTTTTTTAGCTAGTACCAAATAGTTATGATAATTGCCAGTTTATAATATAGTTTTAGATCTGGTACAGCTAGGCCACCTTCCTTTGTATTTTTTTAATTAATTTTCCTGATATTCTTGACATTTTGTTATTTCAGATGAATTTTATTATTTTTTTCTGGTTCTATAAAACTTTTTTTTGCTAGTGAGCATTTCACTTTGGTGGGATAAATGGAAGGAATTTGAGAGACATCATGTGTCCATGTGTGTCTCCTCCAGATGATTAATATCTTTTGCTGGTATTTGATACTATCTCTGTGTGACCAGGTGTCGATGCTTTCAGAGACAGTGTTGATAGAAATTTTTCCTTGTTTTACATTAACACATATTTATGGAATAAAATAAGCTTTTCTATAACAGTACAATAAAAAGATGATTGTACATGAAACTGCAAATCTACTAAGTTCAACTTGCTATTTCTTTCAAATGTACAACGAAGTTATTATACACATTTCTTTTCTTCCTATTTTAGCTTTTCCTCTCCCAGGGAATACCTTGAAAGAAAAATGATGGTTTTAGGTACTAGGAATGATCTAGGATAACTTCTAATACTGATACTTCTCCAAGGTGGAAAAAAAGGTAAAATAGCTCTACTCCTTTTTTAAAAAATAGTCTATAATAAATAAATATTAATAATAAAATAATACAAAGACCCTGGCAAAAAGGAAGACAGAGCTTGCAGTTGAACTACAAACCATCATTGTTGAGTTCTTTCTTATTGTCTAACAGACTCATGTTTCTGATTTTTAGGGAGGCGGTAGAACTTTCAATCCATCACCAACACCCTAAGTAAAAAGATGCTTTGTATACGATGATCTAGGGGCCCTGTTCTGAGTGACCTTCCTCTTTCTTTCCTGGAGTCTTCTCTTGTCTTCTCTCCTTTTTTTCTTTTCTCTTCTCTTCTTTTCCCTTTTTATGTTAGCTCACAGTGTCCTGGCAACATGGGCAGTACCATGAAAAATGATGCCATTAATATAAGATCAGTGTGTGCCTGGATAGAAAAAAACACTCTCCCCATTTGCATAACTTTAACTTGAATATTTTCAAGGTTGACAGACCTTATGTGTAATCATTTTGCAGAGATCCATGTCCTACTAATGACATGCTTTTTCAAATGGCCTTTGTGAACTAACTTTTCTATCACCTAGAATGTGCTTGAGAATTCTTTAATGTCCTGATTGAGTAGTTCCACTTCTTTGACTCCATAACTCTCTTAGACCTCAATGATGTTTGTGTTATTGGGGTGAGGAGAGAATCCACTTTGTGATTTGGCACCATGTTGCACCCAATATTGTGGTCTGAATGGTTTTTTTTCTTTTGGCCCTTTTTGTGTTCATCCATCCAGAAACTCTCTCTAGAAACCAAATATATTTCTTGTCTGGAACAGAAGGGAAACTTAGGAATGTCATTATGATGACTAATGGAACATGTTTTTGCTTTATTTAGGATAATAGAAAAATACAGACAGTCAATAATCTGCTTCAGATGGTTGGGGAGGGCAGTCAAGCAATTGCAAGTCATAAAAGGGCAGCAGTATTTCCACACTGAAAATAAATGCCTCCAAATAGGAAGATGTCTCTTCTTTGATATTTGTCTTGTTCATCAAGACTTGAATTAAAACAAGTCATGTTGTTCACAACTTTTCTTTTTTAATAAAAATATTTATATTTAAATGCCTTTCTAAAATTTTGAGTTCTAAATTTTATCCCTGCCTCCCAATCTCCCCAGGAAGGGTGGACCCTCCCCTCCCTATCGATGAGAAGGCAAGCAAAATGATAGCTATTATGTATGCCAAATAATTCAAAACATATGTCCATAACAGCCATATTGCAGAAAAATTAAGAAAGTTATACTTCAGCTTGTACTAGGAGTTTATCAGGTCTCTAGAGGTTGATAGCATATTTTCACTGTGAGTCTTTTGGAATTGTCTTGGATCACTGTATTGATCATAGTAACCAAGCCTTTACTGTTATCATCTCCCAGTTTATATTGGTTGGTTTATCTTAGTCTTGCCATGCTGCTTTTTTTTCCCCTGAAGCCATCCTTCTTATCATTTCTTATAACACAATACTACTCCATCACAATCATGTGCTACAATTTGTTTGGTCATTCCTGATTGGTAAGCATCCCCTCAATTTCCAGTTCTTTACCACCACTAAAAGAGCTGCTATAAGCCCAGTATTGTACATAGAGGATTTTAATTGGTTTGAACTGGTTTTAACCACTCAGAACTGGTTTTTACTGATCAGAATTTGTTTATACTGGCTAGAATGAGTTTGAACTGGGTACCAAAAATTCATTACACTGAAGCTAACTTGAAACATAGAACTTAAATGCTTCTGGATTTGGTTTTCAAGAACTTCAAGACCTCCACACTGAAATAAAAGATTAGGTTAGGATTGTAGTGGAAGTTCACAGGTGTTTTATTGGGTATGGGTGGGGCAGTCAGTCCCTGTCATGGTGAAGAGATCTGTGATTTCATCAGTATGGAGAAACTCCTCATGGGTGATTGCCTCCACAAATGGATAATGGTAATTAATCTGGCATTTAAACTGTTATTGCACAGCTGATATGTGACATACCAGTTGTATATCAACAGTTTAGTAGGACTTTACTAAGGAGATTGTTATTATTATTTATAGTTAACTGATTTATGTAATATTAGGTGGATAGGGAGGAGAAAAGGGAGACAGAGAGTACAAGGTATAAAGTAAACGTACACAGTGCAAATCTGAGTCTCAGGTAAATACATCTATAGATTACTTATGCTGATTACACAATCGAGGCAGCTGCTTTCTTTGGCAAGTTGACATCATTATTTGGTTGCAAGGTCAGTTCTTTGGGGGTGATAATCTCTTGAAAGTCAAATCTGCTAAATAAGAGAGAGAGAGAGAGAGAGAGAGAGAGAGAGAGAGAGAGAGAGGTTCCTCACACTTACAACAAACTATAACTTCTTGATGTCAAAACAAAAAAAAAAAAAGACTAATACTTGCGTCAGCCTATGATAAGGCATTCCATGGGTCTTTTTGTCCTAAGCCTGGGACCTTTCTTAGCATATCTGAGATACAAAAGGTAACTTGCCAGGAGTCCAGGCTGACGATGAGTGACATGTAGGCCTCTTCTATTTGACAGTCAAGAATAAATAAAGGTAGAGCTTGCCCTTTACAAATAGATCCCTGACAAAGAGACCAGAAACCTTTGAATATGCCAACCATAATTAAGACTGTTGCAATGAACTCCGCTTGGTATAACATCCTTTACTGCTCTGGACATACATCTATAAATTTCACCAGTTACTGTGGCTATTTATGTCAGTGTATCTTCCTTATTCCTCTAAGTTAAGGAGGGGCTTATCTCCACTATGCTGCTCAATAGGGAATAAATTACTTGACCACACAGTGTAAAGAAAAATCTAAAGGGGAGGGGCTGAGTCTGATCAGACTGAATCATGCAAACCTAAAAATACAAAGTGATCACCACAACTGGATGAAACAAATGGGCCTGAGCCAAAAGGAAATAGAGCCAGATAGTAAAAAGAAAAAAAATGCAGGAGCTAAGGTAAATTCTGTTTCTATTCTGTTCACTTCAGCTTGGACATTTCAAGAGATGCTTACTTAGCAGAACAAAATGAAGCCTAAGAGGTAAGTAGAAGCAATAACGAGGTAGCTGGTAATTTGAGAGGAGCCATTTCTAATCCCCCATCACAAACACAGACTCTCTCTCTCTCTCTCTCTTTCTGTCTCCCTCCCTCCATCCTAGGAAGATAACGAGGGGCTTGTCACCATTATGCTGCTCCCTAGGGAATAAATATATACTATAAAGAAAAGTCTAAAATGGTCCTTAATCATATATAACCTCCTTCCTTTTAGAATGATGGTGGCTGAATAGCAAAAAAGGGAGACAATAAGCTGTTAAAAAATAACAAGTTTTATGCCATATATAAACACAATGTTGATACTCTAAATATGAGATCCTTGTCCAATGGCACCATACTAGTGAAGGAACTGGTCACATCAATGTTGATGCTCTTGCAATGCATTAAACAAAGAAAAACACAAAAATCAGTATTAATTTAGAAGTAATATATATATATGTATACATGTATATGAGAATATATGGAATTCAATTAAGATAATCTGACCTATTTAAACAAGATATCCATGCCAAAAATAGGGAATGGAGCAAGGAATAGACATTATCATTATTTTCTATGAAAGTTTAAGTGATGTGGAAAAATCATTAATTTAGGAAGACAAAATAAACCCCAGACCCCCTCAGGCAGTAATCACTTGATATCATTTTCAGTCCTATGCTACCCACCTCTTCCACAAGTATGAATGTATTTTCCTATAGAAATACTACTATGGTTAGGTTCTTATAGTTCAACTCTGCTATGGTTTAAATAGGATTTTAAAATACATTTTATGGATGTCTTTTGTCTCTACATCAGTTATTTCTCACTCGCCTCCATCTTGAACCCTTCTTGATGTCTAACAAAAATAATTAGCCAAAACATCGGATATAGAAGTCTCATATGGCAATATACATAATAGCCTATATTTTTTCTGTCTTGAGAGAAAGGAAGGAAGGGAAGAAGGAAGGAATAAAAACTATTTGAGGACATTTCTAACTCTAGATGTGCTAAGCACAGAATATATGTATATATGTGTGTGTGTGTGTGTGTGTGTGTGTGTGTGTGCGTGTGTGTGTATATATATATATTTTAAATGAGAGTCCTGTCCTTAAGGACCTTAAAATTGTAATAAGTAAAGATAGCCCATATTGGGGAATAGTGGCCATGGAAGAGTAGTTTAGTCTGGAAACTACAAAGATGGCAAGTTGATTCATTGGACAACTGGTTGATATAAACTGTCTAGAAGTAATGGTACTATTGATTTGTTTGCTTGCTTATTTTTACTATGCCCAGAACAAGACATAGAAGCAGTGTGGGTGAGACATTTAATGCATGAAGCAGTAGAACAATTGACATGATGTTCTCCATAGATGCCTGGAATGCATGTGATACAAGTTCTGGTCTACAGCCAGTTAGATACAGTAGGCTAAGTAAATTTGTACTCAGTCTTTAATTAAGATGATTCAGTCCTAGGGTAGGTTAACTAATTTCTCCAAGGAATAGTGGGCAGCTAGGTGGTGCAGTGGATAGAACACCAGTGCAGGAGTCAGGAGGACCTGAGTTCAAATCTCACCTCAGATACTTGACATTCACTAACTGTGTGACCTTGGGCAAGTCACTTAACCCCAATTGCCACATCCTGGGTCATCTCCAGTCATCCTGATGAATATCTGGTCACTGGATTCAGATGACTCTGGAGGAGAAGTGAGACTGGTGACCTTCACAGCCCTCCCTCACTCAAAACAAAGTCAAGCACAAGTCATGTCATCATTTCTCTGATGGCATGGTCTTCTTCAGCAACGAAGGACGAACACACACCAGGGAATGGGAAATATGTTTCCTTATCTCTTCTCCAGGACCTCCATTGGTTTTTCTATTATTCAGTTTAGATTTCTGGGTAGGCTTTTGTCTGCTGGACTATGAACCTAACCTCCCACCCTCCATGATAGAATGTAAGCTCCTTAAGAGTAGAGATCATTTAATTTTCTTTTGTATTCATATTGTATAGCATATAGTAGGTTCTTAATAAATGCTTGTTGATTCAGTGAGGAGAAAATATCTTTTAATTCCCAAGAAGACTTGTAAATAAACTTTTATAATATAAGGCAGGGTTTGCCTATAGACCTGGCTGGAATGGTGGTTTAGATTTCTTTCCAAGACTTTAGGACAGAGCAGTTCTCTTGGCTCAACTGATTTTCTAAATAGAGAATTGATCTAAGTCATTTACCCATAATTATAGAGAAATCTTTTCCCACTAAAATTATAGATGGGGAAATTCTGCTTTCATAGCTCCCCTTTGTTTCTTCTCTTTATCAGGCCAGTCTCTTTGAGCTTCCATTGTATAGAGCAAAGGATTTTGTGAGTAGAAGAGAAACAAAACTCACCATAGTGCCACCATTTTCCTTCTGCTGCTTTGACCCTACGTAGATAGATGTCTATATAGACAGTTCATTCTTACTAAGATTGCTGAAGTACAGGATACTGTATTATCTCATTATGGCCAATCTCAGGAGACAAGCTACAGTCCTGCATCAGTGGAGGAAGTTTCCACACTGGGAGTTTTCAACACTGATGAAATCATAGTTGTGGGGGGAAACGTAAAAGATACTAAGCTAGATAGTATGAATGCAAAAAAAAAACAGACGCTTCCCTCATGAAGTTTATATTCTATGAGGGTATGGGACTTCTACCTCCCCATTATAACTCTAAAGTATTTAAAGACTCCTGTTAGCATTCTCCTCTTTAGGTAAATGAAGGGGAAATTTGATTAGCTTTTCTCAGGGACAAACGTTCAACCACAAAACTTCTAAGAGACGTTTCCCTATAGTCTCCTGTAGAGGTGGTGTCTTCAATAGATATAAAGTAATTTATGGTAAACCACTTTGTTGGTTATAATCATCATCATTATCATTGTTATCCTGGGAGTACAAAGAGCCTGTCATCACTCTCTATAGCTCCTTTTTATTCTCCTGTCCCTGCTTTAGAGTACACATTCCATCTGGACAGAAACTGACCCTTTTACAGCGGAAATAGACTGGTCATGGTCTTCTTACTATGTCTACCTGCTTTTATAAAATCTGACTAGTGTTGCAGAAAAACTCAGCCTGATTCACTCATTTACTTTGAACTCCAGGTTGGGGAGGGGACTTTACTTCACCCTTTTGAGAACAGGATACATTCTCACCACTTACTCCTGGTTATAACCTTCATTCCACCTAATATTTGCCTGAGGTAAGCCCTGGACATTGGTTAGACATGGGGTTACAGGGCAGATTTGGGCAGAGTCTGGTTGCCCTGTTGTCAGAAATGGAGAGGGGATTTCTGTTAAACTTTAAGTAGGAATGTCTTCCAATGTCTTTTCTAACTTTGTGATTCTCTATTTTGAGTCCTATCAAGCAGATCGCCTACCCTCATCTATGAAGGTAAATGAAAATGCAACTCCCTTTTAAAATTAGGACAGAGAAAGTTGGAATAAAATTGCAAATGCTATTCTTAGCTGCTGGTCCATCTTGTGTTCTTTACAGTCAAACTGCACAATTTACCATTTTCCAAATTCATCGGTCCAGCTTCCTCTCAATTGTTTATGTTTTAAAACCACACCAAATCATCATCCTTCATCCTTAGCTCAGGTCCTGCTTCCTCTATGAAACCTTCCCAATTTCCCTTCTTTTGCCCACAAGTAGAAATAATTTCTACCTTTCTACATTTTGATTCTCAGATTTTTATGCCCTAATACATGGTAAATTTTTGTGTAGGTATCATATGCTATTGACCAAAAGTTTATAATCCTTTCTGTTCCCATTCAGTTTTCTCTAAAGGTCTTTCATATCTAACTTTTCTAATATTCTATTCACTTCCTTAGTTTCTTTCTTGCTTATTTTTGGTTGTATTTGTCAAATTCTAAGAGAGGACAGTTGGAGACTCCCACTAGTAGAGTTTTGCTGTCCATTTCTTCCTGTAATTCACTTAACTTCTCTTTTAAGAATTTAGATGCTGAAGATGGCGGAGTGAAAGCAACGACTCACCTAAGCTCCTGGTCAAACTCCTCTGGATATCTCTGAAAGGAGAATCTGACCAGACTTAGGAAGTGTGGAATCCAGTGGGTGACAGACTTTGACAGATTCGGAGCCCAGGTTGGACTGGAAGGTCCTCGGGAAGGATCTGTTCCACGGGGGTAAGCCCCCAGCGCACAGCGCAGTGCAGTCAGCGCAGCAGGGTGGAAGGGACCTGAGAAGCCCGAGAGTGGCGGGCGAAACCAGCGGAGCAGGAGACAAGCCAAACCGAGCCGGTGAGAGCCGCTGAGTGCCAGATATCAGCGCACCAGCCCTTGAAACCTTCAGCCTGAAGACTAAACTTCGGTAAGTCACCTACTTGAACTTCCGGGAGCTAGGATGGCGGAGTGATCAGTAAATGCTCTCTCCTCCCCCCTGATGACCGTGAAAGAACCATAAAACTCTTCCCCAGATAAATCCTGGATCAGCAGGAACAGCAGAAGGGGGCAAATAGTCTCATAACACCAGAGGCTAGAAAAATAGCAAAGGGGGATTCTTCCTACTGTGGCGGAGGTGATCTGGAAGGACAGACGACCCAGGGCAGAGAAAACTCGCACTGAGACCCAGGCAAGCCTCAGAGCCGGGAGACAAGGCCCAGGAGGGGTGGGAACACGCATTAACTTCTAGGCGTACCCCAGCCCTCCAGGGGAAAAGGGAAGACAAAAGGGAAGCTGGGATCACCATCCCCTGACCTTGCCTTTGCCTCAGGTGAGCTGAGGAGATCTCCTGAGACCAGACCACCCCTCCCACACACCTAACAAGCTAACCCCAGGGTTGATCTGGGAAACAACAAAAAAAAAAAGCCTGCTTTTAGCCTACATCAGCCCAACTTAAAGATCTGTACCTTCTGACTGAAAGAACCAGAAGCTACAACACTCAGCCAACATCATGAATCAGAAAAAGCAGACAAAAAGTGAAAAAACCATAGAATCTTTCTATGGGGATAAGGACCAAAACACAAACACCAAAGAGGTCAGAGCTGAGACTGTACTTCCATCTGAAACCTCAGATGGGACTATGAATTTCTCACAAGCACAACTAGATTACCTGGAACATCTGAAGAAGGATATAAAAGAAAAACTGGCCAATGATTTTAAAATTATAAAAAAAGAATTCACTGATGAGAACATCACTCTGAAAAAGAAAATTGAACAAATGGAAAAGGAAGTTCAAAAATTAACTGGAGAGAATAATTCCCTAAAAGGAAGAGTTAATCAAACGGAAAAGGAAACCCAAAACCTAATTGGGAAAATTGATCAGATGAAAAAGGAAACCCAAAACCTAACTGGGAAAATTGGTCGAATGGAAAAAGAAGTACAAAAACTAAATGGAGAAAATAGCTCCTTAAAGGGAAAAAATTGGTCAGATGGAAAAGGAGATGCAAAAGCTAACTGAAGAAAACAATATGATGAAGATTAGAATTGGGCAAGTAGAAACTAATGACTCAATGAGGCAACAAGAATCAGTGAAACAAAATCTAAAGAATGAAAAGATAGAAGAAAATGTAAAATATTTAATTGGAAAAACAACTGACCTGGAAAATAGGTCCAGGAGAGAAAATTTAAGAATTATTGGCCTGCCAGAAACCCATGATGAAGAAAAGAGTCTGGACAATATCTTCCAGGAAGTCATCAAGGAAAACTGCCCAGAAGTACTAGACTCAGAGGGCAAAATAGTCATCGAAAGAATCCACCGTTCCCCTCCCGAAAGGGATCCCAAACTCAAAACCCCCAAAAATATCGTTGCCAAATTCCAGAGCTATCAAGTGAAGGAGAAAATACTACAAGCAGCCAGAAAGAAACAATTCAAATATCAAGGACACACAGTCAGGATCACACAGGACTTTGCAGCTTCTACATTAAAAGATCAAAAGAATTGGAACCCAATATTCCGTAAGGCAAAGGAGTTGGGACTTCAACCAAGGATCAACTACCCAGCAAAGTTCAGCATAACATTTCAGGCAAGGAGAAAGTCATTCAAAGAAATAAGGGATTTCCAGAGCTTCCTGACCAAAACACCAGAACTCAATAGACAATTTGATCTTCAAATGCAGGTCTCCAGAGAATCATAAAAAGGTAAACAGAGGGGAAAAAACAAAAACAAAATCTTGCTACTTAATTAGGGCAAACTGTTTACCTCCCTATAAGGGAAGATGATACCTGTTAATCTTGAGAACTGTGCAGCTATTATGATAAAAGGGATATATGTAGAGGGAACGGACATAAAGTAAATGATGTCATGTCAAAAATATGATTTAAGTATGAGAAGGGATTGTAATAGGAGGTGTGAAAAGGGGGAAGCAGAAAATGGCAAATTATATCACAGGAAGAAGTACAAAACTATAGTAGAGGGAAGGAGGGGAGGGAGATGAGCATTGTTTGAGAGGTACTCTCATCTGATTTGTTCAAAGGAGGGAACAATAATCTTAAGTAGATAATCCTAACTAGCTCTATAGGTAGTAGGAGGGGGAGGGGGAAGAAAGGGGAGGGTGGCTAAAAGGGAGGAAAGAAGCAATAAGAGTAAAGGGGAGTAAAAGGGAGGGGGGCTAAAAGAAGGAGAGGAAGGCTGCAGGAGGAGGGGGAGAAAAGTGAATACTATTGAGGAGGGGAAGGGAGACGGGAGAGCTAAAAGCACAAATGGTGGGAAAGAGGTTGGAGGGAAATACACAGATTGTAATCATAACTGTGAATGTGAATGGAATGAACTTTCCCATAAAACGGAGACAGATAGCAGAATGGATTAAAAGCCATAATCCAACAATATGCTGCTTACAAGAAACACATTTGAAACGGGGGGATACACATAGGATAAAGGTCAAAGGATGGAGCAGAATATATTGTGCTTCAGCTCATGTAAGAAAGGCAGGAGTAGCAATCCTAATCTCAGACAAAGCGAAAGCAGAAATAGATCTAATCAAAAGGGATAAGGATGGAAACTATATCCTGCTAAAAGGCACCATAGACAATGAAGCAATATCATTACTAAATATGTATGCTCCAAGTGGTATAGCATCCAGATTCTTAGAGGAGAGGTTGGGGGAGTTGAAGGAAGAAATTGATAGCAAAACTATACTAGTGGGGGACCTCAACCTCCCCCTCTCTGAACTCGATAAATCCAACCTCAAAATAAACAAGAAAGAGGTTAAGGAGGTAAATAAAACTCTGGAAAAGGTAGATATGATAGATCTTTGGAGAAAATTAAATGGGAATAGAAAGGAATATACCTTTTTCTCAGCGGTACATGGAACATTTACAAAAATTGACCATGTACTAGGACATAAAAATCTCACAATCCAGTGCAGAAAGGTAGAGATAATCAATGCATCCTTTTCAGATCATAATGCATTAAAAATTACATGTAATAAAAGGCCATGGAAAGAGAAACCAAAAATCAATTGGAAACTAAATAATCTAATTCTAAAGAAGGGTTGGGTTAAAGAAGAAATCATAGAAACAATCAACAATTTCATTCAAGAGAATGACAATAGTGAGACAACATACCAAAACTTATGGGATACTGCAAAAGCAGTTATTAGGGGAAGTTTTATATCTTTGAATGCTTACATAAATAAAATAGAGAAAGAGGAGATCAATGACTTAGGCTTGCAGTTGAAAAAGCTAGAAAAAGAACAAATTGAAAATCCCCAAGTAAATACCAAATTAGAAATACTGAAAACCAAAGGAGAGATTAATAAAATTGAAATTAAGAAAACTATTGAATTAATAAATAAAACCAATAGTTGGTTTTATGAAAAAACTAATAAAATTGATAAACCTTTGGTCGATCTGATTTAAAAAAAGAAAGAAGAAAATCAAATTACTAATATTAAAAATGAAAGGGGTGAACTCACCTCCAATGAGGAGGAAATTAAAACAATAATTAGAAACTACTTTGCCCAACTTTATGCCCACAATTTCGATAATCTAAACGAGATGGATGGATATTTTTAAAAATACAAATTGCCCAGATTAACAGAAGAGGAAGTTGAATACTTAAACAACCCCATCTCAGAAAAAGAAATTGAACAAGCCATCAATGAACTCCCTAGGAAAAAATCTCCAGGGCCAGATGGATTCACAAGTGAATTCTATCAAACATTTAAAGAACAGTTAATTCCAATAC
Source organism: Notamacropus eugenii (assembly GCF_028372415.1). Taxonomy (NCBI): domain Eukaryota; kingdom Metazoa; phylum Chordata; class Mammalia; order Diprotodontia; family Macropodidae; genus Notamacropus; species Notamacropus eugenii. The sequence continues at coordinate 171,318,277 of NC_092872.1, forward strand.
TACATACACTATTTTTGAAAATTGGGGAAGAAGGAGTCCTCCCAAATTCTTTCTATGATACAAATATGGTTTTGATACCCAAACCAGGAAGAGACAAAACAGAGAAAGAAAATTATAGACCAATTTCCCTAATGAATATAGATGCAAAAATTTTAAATAAGATTTTAGCAAAACGAATACAGCATCTTATCACGAGATTAATACATTATGATCAGGTAGGATTCATACCAGGACTACAGGGATGGTTCAATATTAGGAAAACTATTAGCATTATCGATCACATCAACAACAAAGCTAACAAAAACCACATGATTATCTCAATAGATGCAGAAAAAGCTTTTGACAAAATACAACACCCATTCCTACTAAAAACACTGGAGAACGTAGGAATAAAGGGAACTTTCCATAAAATAATAAGCAGTATCTATCTAAAACCTTCAGCAAGCATTATATGTAATGGGGATAAGCTAGTTGCATTCCCAATAGATCAGGGGTGAAACAAGGTTGTCCATTATCACCACTATTATTCAATATGGTACTAGAAATGTTATCTGTAGCAATTAGACAAGATAAAGATATTCAAGGAATAAGAATAGCCAAAGAAGAAACTAAGTTATCACTCTTTGCAGATGATATGATGATTTACCTAGAGAATCCCAGAGATTCAAGTAAAAAATTACTTGAAATAATAAACAACTTTGGCAAAGTTGCAGGTTACAAAATAAACCCACACAAATCTTCTGCGTTCCTATATATTAGCAACAAAGTCCAACAGCAAGAGATAGAAAGAGAAATCCCATTTAAAGCTAGGGTAGACAGTATAAAATACTTAGGAGTCTACCTGCCAAAACAAACCCAGGGATTATGTGAACACAATTACAAGACACTTTTTGCACAAATAAAGTCAGATTTAAGTAAGTGGAAAAACATTAGTTGCTCATGGGTAGGCCGTGCTAATATAATAAAAATGACAATTCTACCTAAATTAATATACTTATTTAGTGCCATACCAATTAAACTATCGGACAATTACTTTCTAGAGCTGGATAAAATAATATCAAAATTCATTTGGAAAAACAAAAGGTCCAGAATATCAAAGGGACTAATGAAAAGAAATGCTTGGGAAGGTGGCTTAGCGCTACCAGACCTCAAACTGTACTATAAAGCAGCAATTATCAAAACCACTTGGTATTGGCTAAGAAACAGAGAGGTAGACAAGTGGAATAGACTTGGCACTCAAGATGCAGTACGCAAGGAATATAGCAACCTTCTGTTTGATAAACCCAAGGACCCCAGCTTCTGGTATAAGAACTCATTGTTTGACAAAAATTGCTGGGAAAACTGGATAACAGTGTGGCGGAAATTAGGCATAGACCCATACCTGACACCGGACACAAGAATAAAGTCCAAATGGGTACATGATTTAGGTATAAAGATTGATACCATGAATAAACTGGAGAAGCAAGGAATAGTGTATTTATCAGATCTATGGAGAAGGGAAGAATTCTTTACTAAAGGAGAGATAGAAAGCATTACGAAATGCAAAATGGATAACTTTGATTACATTAAACTGAGAAGTTTTTGCACAACCAAACCCAATGCAACCAAAATCCGGAGGGATGTAGCAAATTGGGAAAGAATTTTTACAGCTAAGCTCGGGGATAAAGGCCTCATTTCTAGAATATATAGAGAACTGACCCAAATGTATAATCATGCAAGTCATTCCCCAATTGATAAATGGTCAAAGGATATGAACAGGCAATTTTCAGAGGAAGAAATTAAAGCTATCTGTAATCATATGAAAAAATGCTCTAAATCACTATTGGTTAGAGAGATGCAAATCAAAACAACTCTGAGGTACCACATCACACCTATAAGATTGGCAAACATGACAGAACAAGAAAATGATAAATGCTGGAGAGGATGTGGGAGAGTTGGAACACTAATTCATTGTTGGTGGAGCTGCGAGCGCATCCAACCATTCTGGAGAGCAATTTGGAACTATGCCCAAAGGGCTACAAAAATGTGCATACCCTTTGACCCAGCAATATCGCTACTAGGACTATATCCCCAAGAGATCATAAAAATGGGAAAGGGTCCCACATGTACAAAAATATTTATAGCAGCACTCTGTGTAGTTGCCAAAAACTGGAAGTCAAGGGGATGTCCCTCAATTGGGGAATGGCTGAATAAATTATGGTATATGAATGTAATGGAGTACTATTGTGCCATAAGAAATGATGAACAAGAAGACTTCAGAGAGGCCTGGAAGGACTTATATGACCTGATGCTGAGTGAAAGGAGCAGAACCAGGAGAACTTTGTGCACAGCAACGACCACAGTGTGTGAGAGATTTTTCTGGTAGACTTGGAATTTTGTAATAACGCAAAAACTTCTTATAAAAAAAAAATCCCAAAGGTGGTTCTCAAGGTAAAATGCCTTCCACACTCAGATAAAGAAATATGGAAGTCACTCACAAAATGTAGCAGATTATGTTTATGTATGTGTATGTGTTTGTGTATCATGTTCTGATTTGTTATACGATTTCTTTCATTTATTTTAGTCTGACTACATAGCATGACTATAGTGAAAATATACTCAATAGGAAAGTATATGTAGAATCTATACAGAATTGTATGCAGTCGTGGGGAGGGAGGGGGGTAGTGGGGGGTAGGTCAGGGGGGATAAAATCTCAATTGTATGTCAGTGATTGTTAAACATTAAAAAATAAAAAAATAAAAAAAAGAAAAGGAATGGACCTGAGGAAAAAAAAAAATTTAGATGCTATACCACTTGGTGCATATATGTTTAGTATTGATATTACTTCACTGTTTATGATAACTTTCAGCAAGATGAAGTTTCATTTCTTATCTCTACTAATTAGGTCTATTTTATCTTTGTAAAATCTCAGGGTTGCTACTCCTGTTTTGTTTTTTTTTAGCTTCAGCTGAAGTATAATAAACTTTGCTTTAGCCCCTTACCTTTATTGTGTGTGTGCCTCTCTGCTTCAAGTATGTTTATTATAAGCAACATATTGTAAGATTCTGCTTTTTGATCCATTCTACTATCTATTTCTGTTTTACAGGAGAGTGCATCTCATTCACATTCACAGTTATGATTACTAACTATGTATTTCCCTCCATCCTCTTTTTCTTCTTATTTTCCCTCCATCCTCTTTTTCTTCTTGCTTCTCCTCTCTCTCCTTTCACCCTTTCCCTCTTCATTAGTGTTTTGTGTCTATCTACCTTCCCAGACCTTCTCTCTCTTCTGTCAGTACCCTCCATTCTTTACATAATCTTCTCCCTTCTTACTTCCCTGTAGGGTAAGATAGATTTCTATATTAAACTGATTGTGTATATCATTCCCTCTTTGATCCAATTCTAACATAAATAAGGTTCAAGGAATGCCCATTACACAACCTCCCATCTTTCCACCTTCACATGTGAAATAATTTACCCCATTCTACCTCTCCCTTCCTTTTTCACACAGTGTACTTTTCCTTCTCATCCTTCAATTAATTTTTATGCCATTCCCTCCAATTCACCCTATACCCATAGCCTCTGCCTATGTATTTTCCTTCTAGTTGTACGATTAGTGGTATAATTTTTAAGAATGACAAGTATCATCTTTCCATGTAGGGATGTAAACAGTCTATTGAATCTTGTATGTTTTCATTTCCCTCTTTCCCTTTTTAGGGGTCTCTTGAGTCTTGATATTAAAGATCACATTTTTTTGTTCAACTCTGGTCTTTTCCTTATGAAAGCTTGAAATTCTTCTATTTCATTGAATGACCATTTTTTCCTGTGAAATTTTATGCTTAATTTTTCTGGGTAGGTGATTCTTGATTGTAGTCCTGATTCCTTTGCCTTCTGAAATATGTTTCATGACCTCTGATCCTTTAATGCAACTGCTAAGCCATATGTAATTCTTACTGTGATGCCCAAATATGTGAATTGTTTCTTTCTGGCCACTTGCACTGTTTTTTCCCCCTGAACTGATAGTTCTGAAATTTGGCTCTAACATTTTTGGGAGATTTTATTTTTGGATCTCTTTTCTGAGGTGATGAGTGAATTCTTTCAATGTCTATTTTGCCCTCTGATTCCAAGACATAGGGGCAGTTTTCCTTGATAATTTCTTGAAAGATGCTTCCAGTTCCTCCTTTTGATCATGGCTTTCAGGTTGTCCAATGATTTTGACATTGTCTCTCCTGGATCTGTTTCCAGGTCAGTTGTTTTTCTATGAGATATTTTTACTTCTGTTTTTTGAATTTGTTTGATTTATTCTTGATGTTTCACAGAATCATTAGTTTCCACCGGCCCAATTCTAACTTTTAAGGAGTTCTTTTCCTCAGTTAATTTTTGTGCCTCCTTTTCCATTTGGCCAATTCTGCTTTTTTAAGCAGTTTGTTTTCTTTTTTCAACCTATTGACTCTTCCCCCCATAATTCTCTTGCATCACTCTCATTCCTTTCCCCTATTTTTCTTCTACCTCTCTTATATGATTTTAAGCTCTTTTTTGAGCTCTCCCATGACCTCTTTCTGAGTTTAAGATCACTTTTCAGTTTTGTTTGGGGCTTTGTCCCAGGTGTTTTGACACTGCTGTCCTCTTCTGAGTTTGTGTCATGATCTTTCCTGTGACCATAATGACTTTCTATGGTCATATTCTTTTTGTTTTATTTTGGTTTTTGCTCATCTTTTCTTTTTGGGGGGGAGGGGGTTTCCTTTCTTTTAAATTTGAGCTCTGCTCCCAGGGTGGAATGGACACTGTCTCAGGTTTCTTATGTCAGTGGCTACAGGCCTTGGCTGTTTATCTGGTGATGCACTGATGCTGCATTGAGATTCAAGGGGAGCCCTCATGTCTGGTGCTGCAATGAAAGGGTAGGGTGGTTCATGGCTGACATTGCTGTCCGTTGTAGAGTGATGAGATGGGTCCTGGTGCTGGTGTTTATCATGTACTGAAGCTGGTGGGATATTTCTGCATTTCTCTAGGGCTACACTGAAGCATATGGTGGTCTGGCCCCTGGAGACCACCTGGATAGACATCTAGGGCTAAGATGGAGCATGTGGCAATTCTTGGAGCTAGACTTTGCCCATTCTTCTGGCTATGCTGAGGCCATGGTAGGTCCTGGTGTTGGCATCTGCCTGCTCCACCACACTAGGGCTCAGGATCTCCCACTGGTTTGCTGAGGTGGGGCTTGCTGCTGGATTGCTGGAACATTTCCTGTCCTGGACTGTTCTTCCTTTTTCATCTAAGGGAGATAGACCTTTTCTGTTGATCTTCTAAGTTTCTTGGCCTAACAGACTGGCTTACCCCATTTTTTGCTGATTCTGCTCTTCCAAGATTTATTTGGGCATCTATTTTATGGCTGTTTGGAGGTGAACATGGGAAAGTTTTGACAATTTACTGATTACTTTGCATTCTTGTCTCTTGGAAGTCTAATTTGGAACATTCTTTCTTACAGTTGGGAATACTTTACAATTATTTTGAGAACTATTTGTCCATATTCTTTGAATATTTTTCTACAATAAATGCAGCACTGTATTTCTTCAGTTACTTTATGTTAATCTTTTTTAAGGTAACTGTTCCCATGAACTCTTTCCCTCTATCTCTTAATTTCCCCCTCTTATTTGTTATCCCCCTCCATTTGGGGTTTTGTTTATTATTTCCTTTTCCTTTCCTGCTTTTTTCAGTTAATTCTTCCCCTGTTTTCTCTTTTCAATTAGTCAAGTAGATTTTTCCATCTTCTCTTCCCCTTCAACTAATCTATTTCATTAGGTTTTTTAAAAAAAAAATGTGCACTCCTTTCCATTGTGGATTTCTCTTATTTTCTTCATTATCTACTTTCTCTTTCTGTCTACTTCACACCTTCATTCTTTGGTTCATGATTTCCATAATTATCTAATCTCTATTCTCTGCATTCCTCATGGAATCAAAACTTCTGAGGTATCTATTCTGGGCTCTTCCCTCTAGTCAGTTTCTTCTACTGCCTTATATAGCTTGTTCCATGGATTTCACTTTTTTGTTGTACGCCACTCCCAGAAAAATGTCAATTTCTTCAGGTTTCAGAGAGGACATTGCCCATGGTAGAACTCATCCTCCACCACACCATCACCATCGCCCACACATGTGAACACCTACACACACACACACACACACACACACACACACACACAATGTTCCTGACTATGTTGCCCATCATTGATCTACCTGTGGTTACCTCTTTTGTCCATTTGCTTCAAAATATCCTCCTTGGGTCCATGCCTTCCCACTGTCCCAGGTGTCAGTTACTCCCAAGAGTACCAATTCTCTCACTCCTTAACTAGGAAGAGTGGTCTTTTCAAACACCAAGTCCTTCATACCATCTCCAGCACAAAGTCCCTCCCCATCTCCTTTCACAGAGCATCTTTGTTTACTTATAGAAGTATTCATCATCAGAATCCCCTCCTGCCACCAAAGAAAGACTTATTTTTCCCTACTTTTGAAATATTTTCTTCCTTTTCAACTACTCTCTATAAGTTCTACTCTTCCCCTGAAGGATCACAGGGGTCACCAGGATGTCACCAGGGTCTGTCCATAATGTAGGCACACCTCTTCATTATTACCTCTCCTAGACTTCTGCCTCCACTCCAATCTTCTTGTAGACATTTAGAAAGAAGTTTCCTAGCAGTTCCTATCCTGTCACTCTGTTGCTATTTCTACTGTTGTCCTTGGATGCTACATTCATTCACTCCTCCTGAATTTTGGTTGTCTTGGGTATTTGAGAAGCAAATATCTCTAGGTCTAGTTTTTTTCTAAGAGTGTTTCAACATCTTTATTATTTAATGCCCATAATTTTTCATCCATGGTTAAGCTCAGATTTGCATGGTAGGTCACCTTGAGCTACATCCTGAGCTCAATTGCTCTTCAAAACATATCATTTCATTTGCTTCTGAGTTTTCCGGGGGTACAGAAAAATCATATGTTATTCTAATTTCTTTTCCTTTGTATCTGAATGTCTTCTCCTGATGGCTTGCAAAATTTGTTTTTCTGAATTAAATTGCCAGAAGTAATCACTACATTTCTTGGAGTTTGCAGCCTTCTATTATCATTATTGTCGTTGTTTTATGGAGGTGATCCATGAATTTTTAATGGCATTTTATATCATGTATTCAGAAGTTCTGAGAAGTTCTCTTCTATTATTTCTTGTATTGTGTGTTCAGAGTTTTGTCTTGTCATGTTCTTGAGGGAAAGGTACAATCCTTAAGTTTTCTCTACTCATCCTGTCTTTAAGATTGTATGGGCTATAAAATACCTGCAAAAATAAAATATCTGTTAAAAAATGACTTTAACCCAATTCTAGAGCAGCAGAAGCTACAAAACAACAGAGTGAAAGAGATTTTCATCCCAAGACAACCTGGAAGGCCAAGAGGAAGGTCTATTGCACCAGACTTGGAGCAGAGAGTTTGGAATATGATATTCCAGAGGTCAAAGGAGATAGGATTAAAATCAGTAATCACTTACCCAGCAAAACTGAGTATAATACTTCAGGGGAATAAATGGAATTTCAATGAAATAGTGGACTTCCAAGCATCCTTGTTGAGAAGACCAGAGCTAAACAGAAAATTTGACTTTCAAATGCACGAATCAAGAGAAACATGAAAAGGTAAACAGGAAAGAGAAGCCTTAAGCAACTCATTAAAGTTGAACTGTTCACATTCCTACATGGAAAGATTCTATTTGTAACTCTTGAGACTTTTTCCATATTAGGGTAGTTAAAGGGAATATATATATATATGTATGTATATGCATATGTATATGTATATGTATATATATACATATATAGGTGTGTATGGGTATATATGTATGTGTATATTATGCATGTATAGGTATGTATATGTACATGAGTGTATGTGTATATACATACGTATGTGCACATACATAGACAGAGGGCACAGGGGGAGCTGAATATGAAGGGAGAATGCTTAAAAAAATAAAATTTACTGTTGAATGGAATGTACTAGAAGTAAGAGAAAGGGAGAGGTAGAATGTAGCAAATCATCTCACATGAAAGAGGAAAGAGCTTTTACAATGGAGTGGAAAAGTGGGGAGATGAAAGGAAATAACTGAGCCTTACTCTTATGGAGCTTAAGGAAGGAATAATACACATTCAATTGAATATGGAAATCTATTTTACCCTGCAAGAAGGTAAGGGGGAAAGGGATAGGAGAGGGAAGATAATAGAAGGGACAGAAAATTGGGGAAAGATATAATCAGAAACAAACACTATTGTGGGAAGACAGGTCAAGGGAGAGAATGGAATAAATGAAGGGCAGGATAGGACAGAGGGAAATGTGGTTAGTCTTTTGCAACATCACTATTATGGAAGTGCTCTGCTTTGTTACACATGTATGACCTATATTGAATTGCTTGTTTTCTCAACCAGGGTGGGTAGGGAGGGAGACAGAGAACATGGAACTCAAAGCTTTAAGAATGAATGTTAAAGATTGTTTTAGCAAGCAACTGGAAATTAAGCTATACAGGCAATGGAGCATAGGAATCTGTTTTGCCCTACAGGAAAATAGAGGGGAAGGGGGATGGAAGAAGTGTGGGTAATACAAGGGAGGACAGACTGGAGGAAGGAGTGAATGGGGTGCATGCTGTCCTGGGGGTGGGGGATGAGGAGAGATGGGAAGGAAATTTTCAATTCAAATTCTTGTAGAAGTGAATGCTAAGAACTGAAAAATAAATAAATTATATATTAATAAAAGATCAGTATAATTTGCTTGCATAATGAGCATGTTTTCTTTTAATGTTATTGTTTTTGTTCCTCTTCTTCAATATTGTCCTTTACTTCTGGGTATTAGCAATCCCAATCTATTGTTCGCTCATTTTTTTGGTGAGACTTGCCATCAGAAATTCATATTTTTGGGTTGTGCCAATTTGTGCCATGTTAGACCATAAATTCTGTCCTCATAATTCTTATCTCTTTTAAACCATTCAGCAACAGTGTATTGTGATTCCATGTTCTCTTCAAATTCTACAGCATTCTCTGTCTCATCAAGTATTGGGTCATTTTTCTTTTCTTTTCTTTTCTTTTCTTTTTTTTAGTATTTATTCATAGATACCTGAACTCATTTACTAGATTTGGAAGTTGTATTTCCTTTGGCTACTAATGTTTTCCTATTGATTTTCTGCTTATCTTCAAGGTTTTTGAGTTTTATTTTTCTTGATATCTTTGGAAATTTCAATCTCTGCCTAAATTAGTTTTCCTCTGTTGCCCATTTTTGGACTTACTTTTCTCTGATGATAGTTAGCAGCCTAGGTCTCTGCCTCAAGTAACTTTGGAAGTACAGAACTGACCTCAGCTCAATGTCTTTTTTTATCAGGCTTAGTGAAATGACACATGGCATCTTCTTTCCCACCCCACACCCCAGGGTGTACTATCCCATCCTAGTTTCCTATCCCTCCTTTTTCTGTCTCTCAGTTCCCTGGCTGGGTACTGGCAGTTAAGAAATTTGTCATGCTGATGCTACAGGGCTTATTTCTGTAGTTTAGATCTCTGAGCCTCTGGGAGGAGATGGGGTATAGTATGGTGTTGAACTCTATTTCAAGCTCAGACATATGTCCTGTCACTTTTCCTCTTTTTCTTATTCTCCTATAGAGCTCTTTTGTAGCACAGTGCACTTCCATTGAGGTGCTGGTGGTCTGTCACAGTGTGAGAAAACTTCTACAGCCTGAAGCCTGGATCTCCACAGTATTGGAAGGAGGGAGAAGGGTACCAATGAGGGGAACTGGGTTTTATTGTAAGCCCATGTGATGGGTCACTGGTTTGACTAGTGCATCCTTATTGCCAATCAGGTAGTAGGGGATGGGGCCAGGGTACTGTGTAATGTCAGATTAGATTTCAGTTTATGTTCTCTTTCTCTCCTCTCCTCTCCTCTCTCTCTGTCTCTCTTTCTGTCTCTCTCTCTCTCTCTCTCTCTCTCTCTCTCTCTCTCTGTACATCTGTCTCTCTCCCCACCCCCTTTTAGGTTCTGGTTGTCGCAGACCATGGAAAAAGCTGAAGTTGCTTTATTTTTGGCTCATACTTTCTGTTTTGGAGAGGTTTAAGAGGTTCTGAGAAATGTAGAAATTGTCTAATCATCCATTTTGTTGATTACATGACACAGAACAATAATATACTATTAATTAATAGCTATTATCACATTTACCATTATTACATATAGCCTGGGAGTCAGCAAAACATAGATTTAAGTCTAGCCTCTGACACAGACCAGTTGTGTGACCCTGGACAAGTCACAACTTCTCAGTGGCCTGGACAACTCTCTAAGAATAACTGATAGAATAGATGCTGATCTGAATTAGTAGGGAAAATTTTCTCATCAGAAGTTTCCAATATCAATAAAAAACACAATTACTGCAAAGAAAAAATTTTTTATCAGTACTGATTATTTCCTTACCAATTCTCTCTGAGGAAGCAAGGTTCCAAAGGACTGAGACATAAGTTGGCCAAGTTTTGATTGAGGGGGAGAAGTGGAATGAGACCATTTGTTCATTTTACCTAACATGGAACATTTTGGAGGAACTGAGTCAACCTGGGGACAATGGATCACCTTAGAATCATCTAACCTCATAACAGGAGAGAATGTCAGAAATGATGCCATGCAACTCATGCTTGAACAGTAAGGTCCTCTAAAATTTTTCTATAAGTGGTTACACAGACTCCACTGACTTATCTCCAGTAACAGGAAGCTCATTATCTACAGAGGCAACACATTCCACTTTTGAATAACTCTAATTATCAGGAAATATTTCCTGCAGCCCAGTAGAAATCTATGTTCTCTGTACTTTCCTTCCATTGTTCCTACTTTTTCCACCTGAGGTCAAAAATGAAGAATTCAATTTTTTTTCCATGTGAAGCATTTATGTGATACAATGCCTTAATTGAACATCTATTACATGCAATGTTAAATCATTTTTGAGTTTTGATTCTCTGTGACTCCATTTGAGGTTTTCTTGGCAAAGAAAGTAGGGTGGTTTACCACTTCCTGCTTTAGCTCATTTTATGGATGAGGAACTGAGCCAAATTTTGCTAAGTGACTTGCCCAAGATCACACTGTTAAAGTATCTGATGTTAAATTTGAACTCATGAAGATCAGTCTTCCTGGTTCCAAGACCAGTATGCTATCCACTGTGCCACCTACTTACTCATTACAGGTAATACACTGTGTAAATTGCTGAGAGGGAAACAGCTTTTTCTTCAAGAAACTTGCGAGCTGAGAATTATGGCTTTGGAAAAACAGCAACAAATATATCTGAACATTCTCCAAAGTCTTTCTCTTCCTTAGGTCATTTGATTCTCAGCAATCCTATGAGATATGTGTTGCTATTTTACAGATAAGACAAACTGAGTATCACAGAGGTTTTGTCTGTGGTCAGGTCACTTAATGTCAGAGGCTGAATTCCAACTCAGGTATTACACTTCTCCCGACACCTGCTGCTGCTCATATTACTATTAGAAAACAGTTTTCAGAAAATAAGCACATGAATAAATTATAAAAACATTCAATATAAACAGAAGTCGGGCCGAAAAGAACTCATTAAGAAGTTTCAGGAATATAGCACTGTGTAATGGCAAAAGACAGATCCCAGTAGATCTAGATTCAAGACTCAACCTTACCACTAACAAATTGTATGACTCTGGGTTGGTCACTTCTCCACTCCAGGTCTCAGTTGCCACATGTGCAAAATGAAGAAGCTAGGCTAGGTGATTGCTGAAGTATCTCTCAAATTTAACATTTTATGAGTTGAAGTTCAATATCACTTACACAGTTTTATTTTCTTCATTAGCAGGAAAGTCTCACTCAAGAGGAGAAATTCTTAAATTGTCTATGCGTGTGTGTGTATGTGTGTGATAGATCCCTTTGTCAGTTTGACGAAGCCTATGAACCTATTCTCAGAATAATGTTTTTAAATGTGTAAAATAAAATTACAGAGGATGACAAAAGAAGCTGAAAATATTGGAACACAGTTGTTAAGATGTTTAAAAAAATAAGTTCACCGACTCCAGGGGAAGAAACTCTAATCTAGAGGAATTTCCCCTTGCAATTAAGCTACAAACTTGTTCCTTTCTCAACACCTTGATCTGCAGGCAGCAGAGTAGGTAACAGAAGAAGAAAGGGGTCTGAGTAGTACTGGGAAATATCGCTGGCACCCAATAACATCCTGACAATCAATGTTCAAGACTGTTCTGAAATGCAAAAACAACAGCCAATGAACCATATATTTAAAAAACAACCTCTTATTTTGCCTACAATCTATCAGAAAGCAACTCTGTAAATCATTTTAGGACATTAAGCCATGCAAAATGTCACAGCTTCCCCTGAGTATTAATTATTAAACTGATTTGTTGATTTTGGAAGGTTCTTTGCTCCTTTTAAGCTCAGAGACCAATTTATTCCTGGTTCTGACAACCACCATAAACAGTTTTCTTAGAAAAAAAAGAAAACCAAACAAATAATCTTAGTCCCTAGTTAACTTTGCAAACATATCTGAAGTTCTTAAACAAAGTTCTTACTGTAACATGGGAGGGAGGAAGGCATAGTGAAGAGGGCTTACACTGTTGTAATTGTCTCCTAATCATCCCTCCTACATCTATCTCTCTTCTCCCTCCAAACTATCCGTCATACTATAGCTGAGCATAGCTTGCCTGTTAGCTAGGTGCTGCACTCTGATATATCTGCTTTATATGCACAGATCTGGTTCAGTCACTCCTTTGTTCAAAACCTTCAATGATCTCCATGTCTGAAATGTACCACATCTCCCTTCCACCTGTGGAAAGCCTAACCAGCCTTTGAAGCCCACCTGGGATGCTGCCTCCTCAATGAAGCTTTCTCTTATCAGCAGTTATCAATGACATTTCTGCTTTGGTTTTATCAGAGGGCCCAGGTAGGCCTTCTCATACACTTATCACAGAGTCATAACAAGGAATTTTCACACAGGAGTATCAGACATGCTACAAGAACATTTTATAGCTTCCTTTTAGAAATGAATTTTTCTTGGTAACCGTTACACCCTGATGTTTCTAAGATTGTAAAGGATTGTCAATGTTGTCTATACTTTCTAACCATCCCACCCTAGGATTTATTCTGTCAAAAAAACATTTGGTATTATAGCTTTTTGTGTATGTGGCAAATCCTTTCAACTACTAAACTGGAATATATGAGAAGATATACTATGTCTTATCTATTCTTTACAGCTCTCATTGCCTATGACGATACTCCATATACAGTAAGTGATTAATAATTGAACTGAAGTTAAAACAAGTTTAGTTAGCTATGTGACCTTGGGAAAGTCATTTAACTTCCCTATCCTGTTTTCTTATCTATAAAAGTAGGGTTATAGACTGCCCTAACTTCCTCAGAGTTGCAAGGAAGAAAATGAAAGCAGACATATAAAAGCACTTTATGCACTGAAAATGCATAACCAAAAATGTAAAGGGTAATTATTTAGACAATTCCTGAAATATTGCCATTGTTTTACGACATTTTTTCCATTTTTGTAAATGTTGCCCACATGAGTAATTTTGCATGGCTTGGAGATGATGTTGGGATCTCAAAAGCTCTACCTTATAGAGCAAAACCTTTGCCAGATCCTGCCAAGCTAGAAGGGTATTTAGATATGGGCCCAATGATGAGCCATGTGTCTGAAGCCCAGACTCTGCTCAATCCATTTCATAGGATCATTGATCTAAAGAACACCTCAGAGACCATGTTATCAACCCCACATTTTGCAAAAATGAGGAAACTGAAACCCAAGGAAGTTTAAGTGTCTTGCCAGGATCATACACATGGTGAGCACCAGTGACAGGTCTTGAGTCCAAGACTTTTGAGAATCAAATGAAGGGCTCAGTGTGAAAGTCTTGTGATAACCTCAAATAGCCTCGCAAATATAAGATCATGAGCCATGATACAGGGCTGAAAAAAATTTACCGGAAAAAATACCAGGTGAGACTGGACTTGCCGTTTTGTTTTGTTCTGTCCCGTTGTTTTCAAACTGAAAGGCCCGTTGCAGCAAGAAAGGTAGGATTAGATTGAAGAAAGGTAGAGAGAGGGTTATAAAAAATGCAGGGCATCTACAAGAAAGCACCAATTTGAGTGTCATCATCTATAAAATGAGGGGCGGATGAATGAGGGGAGAATGAAGGCTCTCTGAAGCTATGTTATTTGCTGCCTCTATTGGATTATGTCTTCTTCAATGTTTCCCACAGCAGTCTATTTACTGGTAACAAAAAGTTAGAGTACCATGCTAACAAATGCTGTGAAAATCATCCCTTAGGTTCTGAGCTCACAAACAAGTACATGAGGAACAGCAGGCATGAAATTCTAGAATCAGAATCTCAGAATTTCAGAGTGGGAAAGGAGCTCAGAAGCTGCCTAGTCTGGTCCACAGCAGAACAAAACCTCCTCTACAACTTCCCCTATCAAGTGGCCACTCAGACTCTTCTTGAAGACTCTATTCGTTTTAGCGAGGAGAAGCTCATTGTCTATTGAGGCAGCCCATGTCACTGTTGGACTGCTCCAAGCATTAGGAAGCTGGTACTTATATCATACTTCAGTCTGTTTGTCTCCAACTTTTGTTCATTGTTCCTAGTTCTGAACCCCCTGGAGTAATCTGAACAAAATCTTCCACATTATAGTCCTTAAAATGCCTGGCAAGTTTTTTCTTCTCCAGGGTAAGAGGCCCCAATCCCTTCAAATATTTCTGGTATTGCATGATTCCAGGTCCCATCATTATAAGGGGCATCCTACATTTTGTCAATCCTATTCTTAAAATGGGCTGCATGGAACTTACCATAGGACTCTGGATGAGGCGTGAGCAGGACAAAGTATTCAGGCTTGGAGTCTGAAATTTCCTGGTTCTCTTTACTAGGACTTATCTCATCTTCATATGAGAAAGATTTGCTTGCTTATGAAGATGCTCTATTTTAGGTCTTGTTTTTAAAAGAGTGGATGTTATTTACACGTTTAATATAAATACGGGTATTAAGGTCGTCTCACTTTAATGAAATACAGCCTAGATCCTGGGTCTTTCATAAAGTCCTCAAAAAAAGACATGTGCATGCTGATCCTTATTCAGCTCACATTAGATAAATATTTTTCCCTCTGGATCATCTAATGGAAGTACTCTTTTGGTGTATTGTAAGTTGTTTCAAGGGAGAATGAGTGTACCAGAATTGGTAGAGAGGTAGCAAAAGAAATCGTTACATACGTTAGAGTTTATTCTTGTTAGCAAATACAAATGGGGGCTAGTGGCCACCAAAGGTGTGCTTTACAATTTGCTGTTAGTGGCTCTAATGGTGGTATGTTTTAAAAAGTCAAACATAGCCCAGGCCAAAACAATATAAAATGGGAGAATGATGGGAAGGGAGGAAAGGCAGGGGAGGACAAGAAAGAAACAGAACCAGAGACTGAGGTGGGGAGAAAGGAGGAGAGAGAAGAAAAGAAAAGGAGGGGGGAATGAGGAGACAAAAGAAAGAAAGAAGAGAAATGAACAGACAGATTGGAAGACAGAATGACAGTAGTCCCACCACCAGCTAACCTCATGGACATGCCTACTCAAGTTGACACCAGGCTAAGGAATTGAACCCACAGAAGATTGCCAGCCGTTTTTCTTAGAAAGAGTTAAACATTATTCATTCTGACTCATGCCATGATATTTTATGAGTAATCTAAACCACAAATAGCCCTTCAGAACAAAGACCAGAAGAGGTAATTTTTTTAATTGAGTTCCATTCAAAGAATGTTAGGGTTGGAAATGACCTTAGAGATCACCCGAGTGGAAAAGTGGATAGATCATAGGACTTGAGGTCAGGAGGGATCTAAGCTTGACACTTATTAACTGTATGACTCAGGACAAATCACGTAACCTTTCAGTCTCTTCACTCACAGCAAGTATGACAGTATAGTGATGAGAGGAGAGAGTGCATTTCTACTCCAAACTCTGTTTAAAGTCACCAAAACCACCCCATCCCAAAGATTGCCTTTTTATCTCAGGTGTGACTTGACCATCACTAAGTTCCTTTCAGAATGGCAATTCAGCTCCTTTGAGCTGCAGGCACTTTCCAGATGATGAAGATTCAGACAGCTTGGGTTCTGTGCCAATTGTCTGTTTCTTTGATGTATGGGCATATTAGCCTGAATGAAGCTGTTTCTACTCTATTGTTAGATACAACACAAGTGACGTAATAAGGTCCATAAGTCATAGATTCTGTAGCCATAGAATGATAGCTCTGTGTGTGTATGCGTGTGCATATGTGCATGTGTATGTGTACATATGCACACACACATACACATATATCAAGTAGAATGAATGCTCATTAAGAGTAGGGACTGCTTGGTTTTGCCCTTTTATCACAAGCATCTAGCATGGTTCCATGTACATGACGCCAGGTTGGTGTTGAATCACATTGAACTGACCTTGAGTTGGAAAGCGACCAAAAGGGTCATCTCATCAATCCCTGATTTTTGCCATTGTTATTGAGTCATTTCAGTTTGTGTCTGACATATACATATACATCATTGTTACTGTTGACATTGCACATTTTCCAAGTGACCTATTAGTCATTCTCCATAAAGAACATTGTACCTCCCACTTCCACATCTTTGAATAAGATATTTTCCATGACTGGTGTTCTCTCCCTCCTCACCTCTATAGGCATTGTGGAATCCCTGGTTCTACTGAACATATGTTTCAGGTTTTAATCTCTTTTTACATGGAATCTTTTTCTATCTCTCTCAAATTGTTAAGACCCACATCATGACCGCATTTACTTTGTTTCCTTCTGTATTTACTTACTTTTATACATGTTGTTTCTCTCTAAGCCTTTGCCTGTTAGAGGATATTTTCATTTTTATTCCATGGATCCCCAGTACCCAGGACAACCCTTAGTACTTACATAGTAGGCATTTCATAAACGCTTATTGAATTAAATGAATCTGACCCCTATACAGAAATTTTAGAGACAGAATATTAAGTTGAAAAGTCATTTAAACTTGATAGCATTCTACAGAACCTAGATACTAAAAACCAGAATTCTTTTTCCCCTGGTCCTCCATACGTACAATTTTTATACTGAGGGAACTGAGACCAAAGAAATGGTGAGCTCTTATCTGTAAAATTGGGAAGGCTCACTGGAAGAAGTGGAATTCTAAGAGCAATTTGAATAACTGTTGAGATATATAATCCCCTTTACTTTCAGATTCCACTACCTATCTATTAATACATCTGATTGTTGTGCACTCTACAATCCAGAAACACTAGCCTTCTTGTTTCTCACAGAGGGAATTTCATCTCCTGAATCTACACCTTTTCACTGGCTATTGATCTTGCCTGAAATACTCCCCTTTCTTACCTCTTCCTCTTGGCTTCCTTGGTTTCCTTCAAGACTTGGCTTAAACAGCACCTCCCGCAGTCTCTACCACTATGAGTGCATTCCCTCAGACATTATCCTCCCTGCACATATCTTTTATGTACATTTTTGGCCTGCTATTTCCCCCATTTTACAAGAGCTCCTTGTGGGTAGGGACCATTTTTTTTGTCTTTCTTTATATCTGTCTGTCTGTGTCTGTCTGTCTCTCTGCCTCTTTTTCTTTGATTCTCTCTTGTCTCTGCCTCTATTTGTCTGTCTCTGCTTAGCATATAGCAAGTGCTTAACAAATGTTTGTTGATTGACTGGCTGACATGGTTAGCCTGACTATTCTCTGTTGAAGTCTGAAGAAATCTCCAAGCTCTACAGCTTAGAATGCTTAGCTTTCCACTTGAAGAGAAATTTCTCCCTTTTCAGAAATTCCATGAATACTTAGACCAAACAAGGCAATCCTTCATGCTGTGGTGCTAAGAGTTTCATGGCATTTTCCTTTTAATATAACCTGCTTCAGCTCTGCGAGACACTTTCTATTTGGCAATTAAGCAACCCATTGTGTGTGGAAGGTATCCCTCTACTACCTCCATAAGTGACAATTGGCAACTCTTATTTTTGGTGGTCTACCTATTGAAGTATGGTGTAGTGGACAAATAAGTGAACTAAGCTCTATTGCATGGCTTTGGACAAGTCACTTCAAATGTCAGAACCTCAGTTTATTTCTCTCTGAAGTAGGGGTAACAGTCCCTATTCAACCGAGCTCCTAGGATTGATCCAGGAGTGAAGCTATGATCATGGAAGTTGTGGTTGTTGTTCAGTAATGTCCAATTCTTCATGGCATATAGCACACTAATATTATCCATGGGGTTTTCTTGATAAAGATACTGGAGTGCTTTGCCATTTCCTTCTCCAATGGATTAAAGCAAGCAAAGGTTAAGTGATTTACCCAGGGTCACACAGCTAGTATGTATCTGAGGTCACAATTTGAAGTCACATTTTGAAGTGCTTTATCCCCTGAGCCTCCTAGTTGCCTCCATAGAAGTATTTGGTGAATGAAAACAAAGACATATTCTTATTACAGCTCAGCTCGTTTCCTGGAGCAGAGAATCAGACTTCCCATATCTCTGTATCACGCATGTATTTACATTTTCATCTGCCATTGGATCTTTCCTTTATTATATGTGATTACATTTTCCTAATAAAATTTTAATTAGAAACAGATGAGAAAACTTGAACAGATGTGAGTTTCTTTATTAATTTTGAGCACATGGCTTCCAGAAAGCTCGCTGAAATGATTGAGGTTTTTCTGAAGTCAATAACTTGTACCAGCGAGAGACAGCGGGGAGTTCACGGGTGATACATATAAAAATGGCTCTAAAAGAATGATGTATCTTCTAATAGGGATAGGTAGAAAAGTATGATCTAGGGGGTACAGAAAAAGATTTTTTTATTCCAAATTTTACTTTGTTCACAAGCAGGAGACAGGCTTTAAAACCTTCCTTGCAAAGGTTTTTAGCTACTTTGTGCCAAACCTACCAGCCAAACTATAGTTATACAAGGTGCCTATTGATTAAATAATTATAGAAAATCAATGTACTTCCTCATTGTGTTTTATTATTGAAGTAGCTATAATTTCCCCAGATATTGCAAAAAGAAATAAAAAATAACATCTGGTAGAGGGGAAAATACTTTAGACTATGTATCAACAAGAGAGCTTATGCAACTGAAAGAATAATAACTTCCATTTCACCAGTACTTTACAGTTTACAAAGGACTTTCCTGACAAACATCCTATGAGGTAAGGAAGGAAGAAATATATTTTGACCCTCACTTACATATGAGGAGACTGACACTCAAAAAGACAAAATGACTTGTTCACCTTCATGCAGCTAGAAAATTTATAGTTTTTTTTTGAGATATCATAAAGGGTAATCTGAGCCCTATTTACTTTTTAAAGGCATACATTTTCAATACAAAATTTGAGCAGCTTTCCTGCTGCCCTG
This sequence comes from Notamacropus eugenii, assembly GCF_028372415.1. Lineage (NCBI taxonomy): Eukaryota > Metazoa > Chordata > Mammalia > Diprotodontia > Macropodidae > Notamacropus > Notamacropus eugenii. Next base: position 171,337,680 of record NC_092872.1, read on the forward strand.
AGGGTACCTTCAGGCAGTACCAATTTCCTGAAGGTCACTACATAAATTATATAGTTAGCAAACAAAGCTGAGCAGTAGGGCAAACCTCATACCGCTTCCTTGGTCACCAATATCCCAGGATAGAACCAGGGGTAGATATTTCAATTCCTAAGACAGCAACAAAGTATGTAGTCCAAAGATGAAGTGGGAATAGAAAATGTCATTCTAAGCTTTTCCCCCTATATCTGGCCCACAGATGTCACCTGTCTTCATGAATTCATCAAATGTCTAACTCTAAGAGACAAGTCTGCTACTAGGATTATGAATTCTCATAATATTGATTATTGGGGTTCCTTCAGGAATTCTAAAAGGGTTTTGTTGTTCAGTCATGTCCAACTCTTCATGACCTCATTTGGAGTTTCTTTGGCAAGAATATTGGAGTGGTTTGCCATTTACTTTTCCAGCTCATTTAACACATGAGGAAACTGAGGCAAACAGGGTTAAGTGACTTGCTCAAGGTCACATAGCTAGTAAATGTCTGGGGCCAGACTTGTACTCAGGAAAAGGAGTCTTCCTGACTCTAGGTCTGGCACTCTTTCTATTGTGCCACCTGTCTGCATATTCTAAAAGAGCTAGGCATTAATCAATATTTTGGGGTTCTCCAATGTACTTTGCACACCACTAAGAAATTATTCACTTTACAACCAGCACTTTCACTACATTGGATACAGTAGACAAAAGTTTTATAAATTTAGTGAGTGAGATGCCCATATTCACACAGTTAGCAAATTTGAGAACTAGAACTTGCATCCATGGTCTTTTTCTTTTAAAATACTGTTTTATTTTCTGTTTTTATATCACTGATGTTTCTTAGTTTAACCCTTCCTCTCTCAGGGAGTCATTCCTTAAAAATAAATAAACAGCAAATTAAATGACATATGGGGAAACAGTTTAGCAAAACCAATGAACACATTAGAAAAGTCTGACATTGTGCGAACTATTCTATAACCATAGGCCCCTATCTCAACCCAGAAAGGGGAGAATGCTTATTCATATCTCTTCTTTGGAGTTCATTTGGATTGATATTATTCCATAGCAGTCAATTTCAATTTTCTGCTTTTTTGAACCATTAACATTGTTGGTATTTATTGTATATATAACTTTGCTGGTTGTGTTTATTTTACTTTGCATCAGTTCACATGCTTTCCTGTATTTCTTTTTCTTCATTTTATTTTATCACTTTCATGTACCTGTTCTTTTGAGACATTCTCTAATGGATGAAACCTATGAGTTTTGGATCTCATGTCTCATGATCTTTCCATTATGCTTGTCTTCCTGGTAGGAACACCAGTCTTGGAGTCAGGAGATTTGGATTCTAGTCATGGGTCTGCTAATAATTTATTGTGTGACCTTGAACAAATCACCTCACTGTCCTGTGATTCCTCTTCTCTAAACTGAAGAGGTTAGACTTAAAGCTTATTATAATTTTGAGGGTTTAACATTCTACGATTATATGTCATTTATTCAATTATAAAATTATATGGAACTTTCATAGTTAGGATTTGATCAACCCTCATGTCCCCAACCATGTATGTATATGTATATACATGTACATATTTGTATATGCATACATGACCATATACATATATACATATGTGTATATGTATATACATATATATCCTTGCATAGAACAGACTGAATATCATACAAGAAAAAGAATGAGTCAAGAACTTAAGAGCAGATGACAAGAGGTAAAAGTTTCATTTTTAAATGTCCTGGTCTATTTCTAGTCTGTCATAGGGTGGTGATGGCTAAGTGGTGTCCTGTGAAATGAATGCTGTATTCAGCATCAGCAGACTTGACTCCTACTCTTGTCATTCTCTCACCATGTAGCCTGGTTGAAATGACTTCATCCTTGTGGTCTCATTCTCCTCGTTGTTATCATTGATTGAGTTGAACTATTGATTGAACATTGAACATTGATTGAGTTTTCTTCTAGCTCTAACCCACTGTGTAAAATAGCTTATACTTCATGGAGTTAATTATTTACATTAGTCAAGGTCTGGCTATATTCAACCCATTTATTATCCTTCTGACCTCATGAGCAAGACATGATTCTATTAAATGTAATGTCAAGGTCCTTATCTTATTGCAAAGTAGAATAAATATACAACCTGTCATTGTACTTACACGTGACTGTATCAACTCTTTAATAGTAGATTATAAGCTCTTTTGTGGACAGGGACTTCTTTTTTTATTCCATTGCTATATGACCTTGAACAAGTCAAGACCTTATTTTTAATGGGTGGAGTACAAGTGTGTGGGGGGGGGGGACCGGGGGGGGGGGGAGTATCCAGACCTATTATTTCATTTGTGTAAGGAATTCCCTCTACTTACACAAATCAGGAATATCTGTAACTTGTAGTCTAAGGCAATTGAAGGGGAATGTTGCAGGGGAAGGAAAACCAAGAAGTCAAATAACTTGCCCATTCTCATACAGCTGGGACCTGTCACAGGCATCATATGAATTCCTATATTCTTGATTCCTAGACTGGAATTCTATCTACTATAATACCTAACACATCATGTGTTGAATTGCATTGAGGTAGGTGACACTGTAGATACAGTATAGGCCCTGGATTCAGAAAGACCTGAGTTCAAATATGGCTCCAAGTATTTATTTGCTAGATGACCCTGATCAATTCACTTGACCTCTATCTGCTTCAGTTTTCTTATAAACTGGGGATAACAATATCACCTACCTCCCAGTATTGGGAGAATAAACTGAGATACTATTCATAAAGTACTTTGTAAACCTTAAAATGCTATACAATTTCATACTATTATTAAAAATCTAATAAAGCCATCCCCTCTAATCCTGTTTTTTCAAGTGTCAAACATTTTTCAGTCCATCAAAAACCAAAATTACCTTTTCTTATTACTGTCACTTCGAAACAAACAAAAATCCTTGAAACTGTCATTCAATTATACAGCAACTGGATTTTCAAGGACACCACACTGATAGTGCACCCACTGCCATGATTCAGTGCCATGAAGGATTTGGAGGTAATTTTGTGATGGTCTATTTCATTAATGCAACAACTTCCATTATCAGACTAATTTAGCAGGACATGTCTGCTGTCTAGGGCATGTGAGGTAACATTGATGGTTCCTTGTACATTCTCATAGTTGAGATCATAGAGGAGAGATACACACAAGAATCTTCAGGATCAAGAGGAGAAGGAAATTAGGGACATTTTGGCAGGAGCTGCTCATTCGGCAATAATTTGCAAGAGATCCAATCTATATTATAATTTCCCATCTATCGGAATGAATTTCCAGAAACACTTTCAGCTGTTTTGATGTGTATAGTGTCATTGGAAAGTCCATACAATTACAGGGTGCCTGGCTGATTAAGTGAATGTTTTTTTCCACTGTCCTCAAGAAAAGTTCTCTCTGGGGTTGTCTGTCTGCAACTCGTAGATGAGCCAGAGAAACCTTCATGAATCCTTAATTGTACTTTTGAGTCACAGAATATGAGATTTGGAAGGGACATTTGAAAACATTTAGTCCAATACATTTTTTTGACAGTGGAAGGAACTGAGATACTCAGACTGATCAATATTTGCTTAAAGTGACACAGTTTCATGGTAGTTGGATAGAATCTAGAACACATAACTTCTGACTCCCAAATTGGGGGTCACTATTTCATTCCTCCACTTCCTTGAGAACTGGGCCACATGCATGCAGCCTGCTTCAGGAAGTTGGATAAGGAGAGACAGAAAGGATGGTGGGGGTTTGGGGGAGTGTTATAAGTGGACACCTACCTATATTTTGTAGGTGCAGCCTTAGACTATTCCTCAGCTTTAAGCAGTTTCCCTCACTTTGGACAAGAAACATTAGCAGCCATAAGGAACGCAATACTGTATGTAAATATCATTCTAGCACATATGTCTCAAACAATCTGAATTCCATGTATTTTTTCCAAGTTGTATGACTAGGAACTCTCAGTTGGACAAGTATATAAATTTGTATGTTGATCAAGAAATTGGTCTTCTTTGATAATCATTTGATCACAAACTCAGGCATTTCAAAAACTTCTGCATATAACTAATATCCTAGTGCTTACTATGCCCAAATTACTGTCTTGGTCAACGTGTGACAAGTATCTCGTAGTCTAATAGAGAAGAAAATATGAATAAAAATAGCTATAATACCAGGCAGCATAAGTACCATATAATAAGAGTAGTATAATGAATAGAGAGATAGTTCAAAGTCAAGAAGACTTGGGTTCGAGTTATGCATCTTTCACATATTAGCTGAATGACCCTAGGCAAATCATTTAACCTCTCAGTGCTCTAGGCAACTCTCTAAGACTAGAAACTACAGAAAGCAGAGGACATTTCTTCACCTGGGACTTCTCCATTCCAATGAAAGAAAAGGTCCAGTCTCTTTCCCTAATAGAAGAACAAAGTCCCATTGGAATTGAAAGGTAGGAAAAATCCTTTAGGAGTAGGTGATCAGGAGTTCCTGAAAAAGGGACATTCAAGCTGATCTTTGAAGGCTGGGTAGAATTTTGACAGAAAAGATAGAGGCAAGGGTTAGGCCCAGGAGAGCAGTGTGACCAAAGTCATAGTGGTAGAAAAGTGCAATAAATGCTTGAACAATGATGAGTGGACTAGTATGGCTAGAGAATAAGCTACATATAGAAGAATAATGAGAGATTAAGCTGAAAAGGTGGTATAGGTTGTGCAGAGCCTTGAATGCCAAGCTCAGAAACTCAGATTTTATTCAGCAGACAATGGGCAATCTCTAAAGGTTGTTAAGCAAGAGAGAACTATATACAACTCATTGATGATGAAATGAAAGATGGTTCAGAGTGAGGAAATTTGTTTTTTTAACTATATCATATATTTTCTGAAAAGTAGAAAGTTATATGCATGATTTCATAAATTGGCCTATTTATAGTCCTTCAAATTACAGAGCAGTTAACTTACAAATAGGAAAGGGATGCTGAGCCCCTGGCTCTCTCACAGGGAAAGTTGACTTTTTGAAGTTGTAGTTAACAGAAAAGAGACCAAGTGATGGGGCTGGGTTAAGCCAGGGGTAATAGTGAAGAAGAAAATTTGAGTAGATATTGATACTGAATGATCTTGGTGGAAAAAAACAAAAGTGAAAAGGAAAGTTCATTGTCTTCCTTAATTTCTTTAAGCAATTCTTAAATATTGACTCTTACCTCAGATAGCTAATTCAGACAAGACAGAGAACTTGAGTTTGAATGAAAGTATTGGACCAGAGAAGGGGTCAGATGCAAAGATGAAGTGGGAGATAGAGAGATTAGAGGTGGAGGAAGGAGAAAACGAATAGATAGAGAAACAGACAACAGGTAGAGAAAGAAATAGGTAAAGAAACAAGAAGAGGGAAGAGTAAGTAGCAGGAAGAAAGGGATGCAGACTCAGAAAAGGAAAAAGAAAAGAGACGAGCAGAGAAAAGATAATGAGAAAGACAGCCTGGTCTGGTCTGACATTGCTTGGTTGCCCAACTGCCCATCTTCTTTGTACTGCCAGTCAGGGAAATAATTACGTATTTGCTTACTAGATCATTCCTGAGCCTTTCTATCTTGGCTTCTGAACTAATTCCTTCTCTTCATCCCACCCCAAAAAAATTTTTTGGAAGACAATCTATCCTGCCTATGTAGGACTTCCAGGAAGATACAAGGTGGGTCTGACACCTTTACTTGGCACTACTGGGCAATAAAGACCAAATGGTTAGGCCATTTTACCACTGTTTTTCAAATCATTATTTGCATTCAGGGAGAGATGGCATCTGCAAAGCATAATGCCAAGCCACTAGGCAGAACTTCCAGGAGTGGCCAATACCCACTATTTCCCTGCCCTCTGCAGACCAACAGTACAACATTCCTGTAGAATTTTCAGATATGCGATCTTTGGCAATAGTTAGTCTCAGCTTTTCTATTTGTAACCCCAGCACTTAGGCATTAGGCAGAGTAGACAATTAATCAGTGTGGTTTAATTCATTCAACTATTCAAGAACTAGAGCTAGAAGGGATGACAGGGGCCACTAGAACAGTCCTGTCATTTCACAGCTGAGGAAGTTGGACCCAGAGGAGATGAACCGACTTGCCCCAAGTTACAGTGCTGTTAGGTGACAGAGATGAGACCAGAATACAAGCCTGTAGATTTCCCATCTGGAGTTTGGTTTGTGACAATGAACTGTGTCCCCTGTTGGGTGAATCCAATGCTCTATGCAATTCATTAGTCTGAGAGGCAGTGCAATATATAGGAAAGAACACTAGACGATTGTCAGGGCAAGGATGGGTTTCAATCTTCCTTCTGATCCTTATAAACTATGTCTCTGTGGTCAAGTCTCTGAGTCCAAATCTCTTCATCTATAAAATGGGTATAATAATATTAAGTGCCTACCTCCTGAGGTTGTTGAGCTCAGAGAAAATATGCAGCAAGGGATTTGTAAACTTTAAAAAATTAAATCAACATCAGCTGTCATTAGTTAGAAACTAACTTTAGATGGGATAGAATATCAACTTTCTTAACTGATCTCATTTCATTAATTGACTTTGAAATGGCAAGAACCTAATTATAATAATAATACCCTGTGAAGTACAGGCTCAAATTAAACTCATTTTACAAATGAATAAATTGTGACTCAGGTTAAGTTACTTCACCAAAGTTACAAAGATACTGTTTTAAACGTGGAGTTTGAAACCAGGTCTTCCCAACTCCAGTTCTAGCATTCTGCCCAATGCCTCCCATTTGTGAAAATCTTATAATGTAGACAACTAACAGCATTCAAAACTGCAGAAAAAGAAAAACACACAGAAAAGTCTGTTGCATAGAGTCAATGCCCCAGAGGAAGGCACCAAGGAGAGAAAGACAAACAGGGGCTTGACTTGGCTGTTCTGCCCAACTGCTAACCCCCTTTCTCTCCACTGAGTACCTCTGGCTATTGTTATTGTAAAGGGATTAAACACAGGGCCTTGTACACAGGACATTTTCTAACATTTATATTGATCTTTCGTTTTCCTATCACCTTCATTTCTGATTATGTCCCTCTGCTCTTGCCTACTTTGAGACCCATCCCTGTAACAAAGACTCAAAAGAGAGGGGGAGAAAAGAAGAAAATTAGTTCATCTCAGCAAATCTAACCAACCTACTGACTGACTGACCATGCAATGTTTCACACCTGTAGTCTTCTGCTTCTTCAAAAGAAAGAAAGAGGTACTCTTTCTTATTTTTTTCAGGGGCAAGCTTCTAGTGTCCAGTTTGTATTTTTTTGTTCTTTCAATTTACTTCATTATATCCATTGCGTGTACTGTTTTCTTGGTTCTACTTACTTGACTTTGTATCATTCCCATACTCCTCTGTACTCATCATGTTTGTCATTTCTTATGCTTTCCATGACACTTAGGTACTACAATTTGTTTAGTTATTTCTCCAACCAACGGCTACAGATTTTTTTCTATTTGTTATGACAAAGTGTTGCTGTAAATGTTTTGGTGTATATGAGACTTTTTTCTACATATACACTTTTAGGGATGTCTCTAGCAGTGGAAGGCAAACAATGAGATATCTGGGTCAAAGGATATGAAAAATTATAATCACTGTCTTAGATACTTAAGAAACATTTGATGAATGTCTGTTGAATTGAATCAACTGGAGTCCAGTTGGAGAAAATGATTGATGCACAGAGAACAACTGGAAAACATGATTAAGTGCCCGTGTTTGTAGTATAGACAAAAAGCATCTTAGGGGTTCTGAGAAGGGAAAAGATCAATATCAGATGGAAGCAGTTGGGGAAAGCTTCCTAGTTAAATACGGGGTTTGAACCAAGATTTGAAAGATGGGTAGAATTGAGATAAATGGTGGCAAAGGCACAGGGCATTCTAGGAAAGGGTATAGCACAAACAAAGACAAGGAGCCAGGAATAAACAGTGCATTGGAGGATTATTAGGACTTTGACCTGGCTCAGGCAGAAGGTAGTATGATGCCTTGACAAGAGCCCTGAATTTGGCTTTTGAGAATCTGAGTTCAAATTTTGCCACTGTCAGACTGCATGATCTTGGGCAAATCATTTAACCACTGGCCCTCAGATACTTCATCTGTAAAATAAGGGGACTGGCCTAGATGTCTTCTAATATTCTTTCTAGCTTTAAATCTATGACATTATATATGCTTCTATGTCTCTCTATTCTTATGTTTAAATTCATAAAGAAAAATACAGAGGAGTATAAGGAAAACCAGTTGTATTCAAATAATGATGTAGTTTTCCCATATAAGTTCCCAGAACACTGAATTATATCCAAGGACCCTAAACATCAATAAAGGTAATTCAGGTTAAGAATCCTTGGACTAGATGGATGATATCTACGATGTAGTTCTTGTTTATCCTTTGGACTTGAAGAAGACCAAATATATCATAATGTTAAAGTCAAGGTATGATGTGAATGACTGAGGCTGGTGAGTCCAATATGAGCTTGGAAGGCTCTACCACAGGCCAGGAACAAATAGTCCTTTTGAACATTTAGCATAATGCAGCATGCAAAAGTCAAGATTAATCAGTAGGAGTTAAGGCATGGTTAGAATATGAAATAAGCACATAAATTTGCATGGTAATCCTAAATATGTTAGATAGAATTTGATGTGTGTATATGTGGACTTATATGCACAGAAACATATACATATATATGTTTAAATGGCAGCTGAATCTTATATAAGACTGCAAAATATATAAAATTATAAAAATGTACTTATATTTTTGCAGATCTTTGGGAAATCACATTAGATATGAACATGATCTCTAGTTAATAGTTTCTTTTGCAGAACCATATGGGAGGCAGGGTACTAAATACGTTTGATCCCTAATAAATCATAGTCACGCTGCCTAGAAAGGCCAACAAATTCACAAACTAAATTGTAATTAGGGGCCTGTGTGCTGTGAACATAGTTAGATTGAAACCTGAAGACAGCCCACATGAGGAGATTGAATACGCACAGGTGTAGAGATGTGATGGGACAATTTCTTTTGTGAAATTTAACTCTGTGTTATTCATAAATCAGTCTTTACACTTTCCATTTAGCCCAGAATTGGCAGCAGGTATTGCATTTTCAAGTGTCTGGCATCTCTCTTGATCAAAACATCTGGGGAGGAGTGGATGATATGCAGCAGAACAGATTTTCAGGCCAAAAGCCTTGGCCAAGCAGGATCAGTTGCCCATTATCAATCATTCAGTTTGCCAAGTTGAGCTTCCAGCTTTCCAGGCAAAGCAGCGCATCAGCCCTGGAAATGAAGACTGAGTTAATAATGGTAATATTATCTTAATAGTATGCTCACTACAGTTTCATGTAAGAACAAATACATTTCTAGTCATTTGATTAGGTGTGAGAACCCTATAATGTCTGAGAGCAAGCAACTCTGGAATTATTGGGAGATGATGACAAGAGTAAGGTTAAAATGGACTCTTGGGTTGCAATGGTCTATAGAAGGTTTTTGCTCCCATCTCCCACCCAGTAAAGAAATTCCTAACCAGTAGCAATTTTGCTTTTGATTTCAAACTTCCAATAATGGAGAGTTGGCTATCTAACATGGAATCCTATTACATTATAGACAGTCCTAACTGTTAGAAAGTTACTTCTTAAACGTCATTAGCACTGATGGAAATTACATGAAATGTGAACAAAGAAAGAATTAAATTAATGTTATATCTGTACTACTCATTCACTACCATTTAACTCCATCATCCTTCTTCCCTGCAGCTTCTTTCCATAAACCTAGTAACTAGATGGTCATCTGATTGATGGTCAATCTGATATCTCCAAACTTGAACACAAGCTGATGGAGCTTTGCATGATTCTGTATCATGAATCCTTTACTCCAAATTTTAAAAATATGATACAGTCCTAACTGTTAGAAAGCTATTTTTTAAATGTCATTAGCACTGGTGGAAATTACATGAAATGTGAACAAAGGGATGTTGCAGAGCTACTGTGAAAGAAAGCATGTTCACCATGGTTTAAAAACCTGACTTTCATGCCATTTGGTTGCCTATCTGGGGGGTAGATAGTTCTTCCCCTTCCCTTGAACCAACATTACTGTACGGTCCTTGTATGTAAATAAGTATTTATAAAATACTAGAAAAATAATCCTCTTAAGAATTGTAAATGGTTAATTGACCATTATATTCACATTGACACGCTATTCAATTGAATGATTCCTCTAAAGTTTGATGAGGATAGAGAAGGTGCTGGATTCTCAAAGTCTATCTCCCTGCTAGTTTTGAGCATGGACCCAGTGACAGATTGCACGTTTGTTGTCCCAAGACCAGCACAGATATGGTCAGAGAGGTTCATCACCAGGTTAGTTACAGATGATTATTTTTTTTTCTCATCACAGCAACTCAACAAGATCATCTATCAATTCATAGAAGGGCTGGGATGCATATCAGTGAAGGAAATACCCTGACAAAAATCACAGAACTTTGAAGGGTTGGTTCAGTTGAACTCAATAAAGGTTCATTTAGTGGCTATTATGCTTGTGGGCAGCTAGATGAATTAGTGAAGAGAGTGCCAATCCTAGAATCAGGAAAACAGGAGTCAAAATCTCAGCTAAAACACTTACTAGTTGTGTGACCCTGGGCAAGTCATTTAACCTTATTTACTTCACTTCTTCATCTGCAAAGTGAGCTGGAGAAGGAAATGGCAAACACTCCAGTACCATTGACAAGAAAATCCCAGTGGGATCACAGAGTCAGATATGACTGAAAATGACAGAACAGCAACAATAAACGTTCACACCACTTTTTAAATGCTTACTATGTGCTGATTGGTGATTAAGAACAGATTATGACCTTAGAACTTGCAAGACCTGAGTTCACGTACTGCCTCTGAAAACATATTGGTTATGTGAGCATGGACAAGTTATTCAACCTTGCTGTACTTTGGGTGGCTCACATTATAAGATAAAGGCAAGCCTGCTTTGATAGAGAGAAATTCCTTAGTGAGGACTTCCCTGTACTAATAGAATCACAGGTAGAGAGCTTATCTCTAATCTATGTGCTAGACACTAAGCTAAAAACTAGAGATGCAAGAAAAACCCCAAAATAACCCTTGTTGTTAAGAAGCACACATTCTAAAATGTGCTAAATATATATGTGGGGCAGCTAGGTGGTGCAGTGGATAGAGCACCAGTGCAGGAGTCAGGAGGACCTGAGTTCAAATCTCACCTCAGACACTTGACACTCACTAGCTGTGTGACCTTGGGTAAGTCACTTAACCCCAATTGCCTCATCCTGGGTTGTCTCTAGTCATCTTGATGAATATCTGGTCACTGGATTCAGATGGCTCTGGAGGAGAAGTGAGACTGGTGACCTGCACAGCCTTCCCTTACTCAAAACATAGTCAAGTGCAAGTCATGTCATTATTTCTCTGATGGCATGGTCTTCTTCAGCAACAAAGGATGAACACACACACAAGTATATATGTGGCAGTATAATATTATCAGATTATAGAGGGCTTTTATTGAAAGATAAAGTATTTTGAAATTTACTTCGAAGTTATTAAAGGTTGTTGAGGTGATCTGTTCTATGTGCAAGGAAGGTTACTTTGGTAGTGATAATGAAGGATGGTGTAGACTGATGAGAGAATAGACAGGGAGAGAAATATTGGGAGGTCATTGCATTCACCAGAGTGACTGTCAATGAAGGCCTCTACCAGGGTGGTGACAATAGAAGTATAGGAAGAAGGAAAGAGCATGAAAAATCTGGAGATAAGCTGGACAAGATTCAGTAATGTAATGGATATGAGTAGTGAGTGAGAAGAAAGAGTTACGATAATCAAGCTTCTGAATACAAGAGACTGGGCCAGAGTAATGGTAGGCAGTGATTATACATCTATACAGATATAGATTATGTGTAGCTATATACATATAGATTATGTGTATATATATATATATTTATATGTGTGTGTGTATATATGCACATATATGTGTATAGATGCGTATATATACATATATTTATATATACACATATATTCATTTATATGTATATAAACGTATATTTATATACATATATATGTATGTGTGAAAAAAGTTACAAAAGAACAATAAATTTGACTTCAGACATGTTGAATTTGAGGTGTTACCGGGATATCCAGGTAAGTCTAGCCTTTTGCTGTTACTGTTCAGTCATTTCAGTTGTATCCAATTCTTTCTAACCCTACAAGGGATTTTCTTGGCAGAGATACTGGAATGGTTTGCCATGTCCTTCTCCATCTCATTGTACAGATGAGAAAACTGAGAAAAGCAGGATTAAGTGACTTACCCAGAGTCACACAGCTATTATCTGACACCAGATATAAACTCAGGAAGAAGAGTCTATCCTGATTCCAAGCCCAGCACTCTATTCACTGAGTCACCTAACTGCTGAAAATATATCCTTTAGGCCATGGAAAATGCCAGTCCACAGTTTAGGGCTAGAGAGAGATTTAGGATTATGCTGTGTAGAGATGATAGTTAAGGGAGAGATTGCAAGGAGAAGAAATGGGGGCCAAGAGAACACTCCCATTAAGAGATTACTTTAAAAAGAGAAGGAAAGTGTTTTCTGAGCAAATACAAACTTTAAATTTCTATCATAAAAATTCTTATTTTAAAAATCAAACTCAAAATTATAAGGCAATCAATTATCTAGGAAAAAAGAATTGGGAGTTTTGGTGGATGCTAAGGCTCATATGAATCAATAGTGTTGTTTGGCATCCAAGAATACCAATGCAACGGAAGAGGCGATATCCCTTTTGTCCTTCCTTACTGTCCAACTGAGATATCTCTGCTACTCTTTAGATAGATGGGCAGGTGGATAGATAGATTGGTAGAGAGATGTGTGTTTGTCCTTCATTGCCGAAGAAGACCAAGCCATCAGAGAAATGATGACATGACTTGCACTTGACTTTTTTTTGAGTGAGGGGGGGTTGTGCAGGTCACCAGCCTCAATTCTCCTCCAGAGCCATCTGAATCCAGTGACCAGATATTCATCAGGATGACTGGAGATGACCTAGGATGAGGTAATTGGGGTTAAGTGACTTGCTCAAGGTCACACAGCTAGTGAGTGTTAAGTGTCTGAGGTGAGATTTGAACTCAGGTCCTCCTAAGTCTTGCACTGGTGCTCTATTCACTGCACCACCTAGCTGCCCTGGTAGATGATAGATAGGTAGATAGATAGATGGATAGATAGATAGATAGATAGATAGATAGATAGATAGATAGATAGATAGATAGATAGATGACAGATAGATAGATAGAGATAGATAGCACATGTATCTATGTGTATGCATTCATACATACATATACACACATACATATATACACATGAAATATTAATAATTGATACTGGTAGAAATTATGTTCACTCACAAATTCTGTGCAAATCCATAGGGAGTCATGGAATGTCAGAGCTAGAAGAGACCAAGAGAGAATATCCACTCTGACCTCTTATTTTATAAATATGGAAAGAGAGATGAAAAAATTCCAAATGCAACTCAGATTTTGCCAATATCTCTTTCTCTCTAAACATGTGTATTCCTATCCCAGTGTTTCGATAGGGGATGCCTGTCAGTGTTTCAGAAGATAATTCTCAATGAACAGTATTGTCTTGCCACAGGAAACTTCCTGCAACAATATAGGAGACAATAAATTCAGTGACTCTTCTGAGAGAAAAACATTTGAGCCAATCTGCAAAAATATTGCTTTTGTTCATCTAAGGTATCCAGAAAATTCCTTGGAAATAGCTGTGTCACACATTTACACCTGTTTCTTTGTCTTTCAGATCAAGATCCCAGACTAGGAAACAGTGAAGTTTTATCTTATCGGAAGGACAACACTTAATACACTAGAAAACTAAGTTCAGGTTATAGTTATGATTACTTATATAAATGGTTTTCTGCAAATAATCTTTTCTTTTGAATTTCCTTTCATATGAATGCTTCCTTTCAAGTTTCACTGAATGATGATTCAATTTCATTTGAAGTTCAGTCTAGTATATAAAATGGTAGATCAATGGTTGAGAAACAAAGTTTCAAGTCCTGACTTTACTCCCCACACTGTCAGCAACCTTGGTTGGGGAAGTCGTTCCATCAGTTGGAAAACATTAATAATGAAAAATGCTTATGTCTTGCAAACTGCAGAAGGATATTTTGAGAATTAAAAGTTGGCAGTATATTAAACATTGCTTAGGCAAAATGTAGCAGATAGGACAATTTAGCCTCCATTTCCAATTAGATTTGTCTTTATATAACTCAGTGAGAGTTCAGATATATGAAATAACAATACTGATTATCTGGTATTCACCAGTTTTTTTTTTTTTATCCTTTCATTTGAATCTTCTTGTCAATGAAGGTTGGCTAATTAATGGAGAAAAGGGAGGCTAACTATTCTTCTTATATGGTTCCTATTCTTAAAATGTGGGTGTTACTGTTTTGGTCTCTCCTTTTAATTTCCCACTAGTCAGAACCTACTCTCCACTCATCACCCATAGTTTTATCCCCACAACAAGATTTCAGTGTGCATGCATGGGTGTGTAAGCAATGGAACAAGTTGTCCAAACTCTCCAGCTCCCCCTCCTCTGCCCCTTCCACACATACATTCATCAGTGGCTTGCATGGCAATGGACTGATTTGTTTTGTCACCTAAGGAGAGAAGCAGATTAATTAATTTAAAAAGCATTTATTACATATTTACTATGTCAAACACTGTTCTAAACTCTCAGTAAAAATGGAAAAAGCTAAACAGTCCCAGACCCCAACAAGCTCATACTTTAATTGAGGGAGACAGTACATGAAAGAAAGTTAATCTTCAAGGTAGATGGAAATACCCAGAAAGGTTCAGTGTGGGGGCTGGATGACAAGTCCAAGGGCAAATGTTATTTTCACTTAAATCCTTTTCACTTACAAATAAAGACATCACCTTCCTGAGGTCATTGGTCTTCTTCAAGAACAAAGGATGAATATGAACACAATTAAAAAGCACTTTTCGCACAAATGAAGTCAGATCTAAGTAACTGAAGAAGCATCAGTCGCTCATGGATAGACTGAACTAATATAATAAAAATGACAATTCTACCTAAATTAATTTACTTCTTCATTGTAATATCAAACTACCAGAAAAATATTTTCTAGAGCTATAAAAAATAATATCAGAATTCATCTGGAAGAACAAAAGGTACAGAATGTCAAGGGAATTATGAAAAGAAATGCTAGGGAAGGTGGCCTAGCCATACCAGATCTCAAATTGTATTATAAAGCAGCAATCATCAAAACCACTTGATACTGGATAAGAAATAGAGGGGTAGATCAGTGGAATAGGTTAGGTACAAAAGGCACAGTAGTCAATGATTATAGCACCCTACTGTTTGATAAACCCAAGGACTCCTGTTTCTGGGATAAGAACTCACTGTTTGACAAAAACTGCTGGGAAAATTGGATAATAGTGTGGTGGAAACTGGGTATAGAACAATGCCTGACACCACATACCAGAATAAAATCCAAATGGGTACATGATCTAGATATAAAGGCTGATACTATAAAGAAATCAGTTTATTTGTCAGATTTATGGAGCATAGAGAAATTTACGACCAAACAAGAGATAGAGAACATTATAAAATGCAAAATGGATAATTTTGATTACATTAAATTGAAAAGTTTTTGCACAAACAAAGCCAATGTAACCAAGATTAGGAGGGAAGTAGAAAACTGGGAAAGAATTTTTACAACTCGTATCTTTGAGAAAGGCCTCATTTCAAAAAGATACAGAAAATTTGAGTCAAATTTGCAAGACTACAAGTCATTGCCCAATTGATAAATGATCAAAGGATATGAACAGGCAGTTTTCAGAGGAAGAAATTAAAGTTATCTATAATCATATGAAAAAATGCTCTAAAGCATTATTGATTAGAGAGATGCAAATCAAAACAACTTTGAGGCACTACATCACACCTATCAGATTGACCAACATGACAAAACAGGAAGATGATAAATATTGGAGAAGATGTGGGAGAGTTGAAACACTAAGTCATTGTTGGTGGAGCTATGAGCTGATCCAACCATTCTAGAGAGCAATTTGGAACTATGTCCAAAGGGCTACAAAAATGTGCATTCCCTTTGACCCAGCAATATCACTTTTAGGATTGTATCCCCAAGAGATCAGAAAAATGGTAAAAAGACCCACATGTACAAAAATATTTATAGCAGCTCTTTTCGTGGTGGACAAGAACTGGAAATGGAAGGAATGCCCAACAACTGGGGAATGGCTGAACAAGTTGTAGTATATGAATGTAATGGAATACTATTGTGCTATAAGAAATGATGAACAGGAGCACTTCAGAAAAACCTAGAAAGACATATATGAACTGATGTCAAGTGAAGTGAGCAGAACCAGGAGAAAATTGTACACAGTAACAGCCACAGGGTATGAGGACTGTTATTAATAGACTTAGTCCTTTACAGCAGTGCAGGGACCTAAAATTTTCCCAAAGAACTCTTGATGCAAAATGTCATCTATATCCAGAGGAAGAACTATGAAATTAGAAGGCAGAAAGAAGCAGACTATTTTCTCCTGTGTTATGTTTTGGTTTTTTTTTAGTTTTTCTCATGATTTTTCCATTCATTTTAATTTTTCTATGCAACATGGCTAATATGAAACTGTATTTGATAAGAAAGTATGTGTAGAACCCACAGAAGATTGTATGCCGTCTTGGGGAGGGGGAGAAAATTTAAAACTCAGGGAAGCAATCGACGAAAACTGGAAACAAATAATTAAAAAAAGAACAGAGGATGAACAAAAAACAACAGTAATAAAAAATAAGTTACTTTCAGAGATGTTTATAAGATATAATAAAATAATAAAATAAAAAATATATATCATATTAATATAATATATTTTTATATGTAATATAATATAATAATAAGATATAATAATCCATTAAATCTTCTCTCTGTATGTGTATCTCTGTCTCTATATGTATACATATACACACACATTATATATACATATGTCTATACATATATACACAGACATATACACAGTAAGTACATGGATACATACATACATATGTGTGTACATTATAATATATATATATGCACACACACACACACACACATACACATACACACTAGCCACCATGCCTTCCTCTTTGGTAAGTCCCCAATCACAGATGGTGAAGAACTTAGACCAGGACAATTAAGATCAATCAATTTATATAGCCACTGAAATCAAAACTCATTAGGTATAAGTGTTAACTTTAAAGAAATGGGTAAACTTTAGACTTCTTTTTAAAATATTTACTAGTAATGGGTAAAATAAAAGAAAGGAGAAGCCTTACTGTCTTCATAGATTCTATTAAATGTGGGGAGGGAATTGAGCACCACTAAACCTGACTCTCATCTTGGGCCCAAAAGTGTCTCATCTGATTGTGGTTGTTGGAGATGGTTTCAATCCTTTCCACTTCCATGCTCTGCCTATACAGTATTCTCATTTGGCATCATCTCTACTAACCCCAGTCTGACAAATAAAAAGTGAAAATTCATTTGAACCCTTCAACCAATTGTGCAGCTGACCTGTTGGTTGGGTCAAAACTCTTGGTGAAGAGGGACTAGGAGTCCATTCAATCTATCTTCTTTCCAACCCTTACTGCTGTCCTATCCCATACTCATGAACATTATAGGAGCCCTATATATTAACTTGGAGAATGTAAATATTAAGTAGATGAGTGCTGGCAAAAGGAAGAGCTTGGAATCGTTGAAATTTCTTTACAATTTCCCAAATAGGATCCAGTCTACTATTCTGAGGTCATACAGTACATCAGGAAGAATTCTGGCTTTGAAGTCAGAGGACTTAGGATGAATGCCACTTTTGATAGCTTACTATCTGCATAGCTTTGTGAAAGTCATTATCCTTCATAGGCCTCAGTTTCCTCATCTGCAAAATGAGGGCATTAGAATAAATGACTTGTGAAATCCCTTCCAGCTATAGATCTCTGATCTTCCTCCTATTCAATTTTATATATATGTGATATATAGTATGCATTCACACATGTGTATATATACATGTGTGTTTGTGTGTATATGTATGTGTGCATGTTCATATATATAATATATGTGTATATTTGTCACTGTGTATGTGTGTGTATTTTATCCAAAGGAGGGGCTTCATAGTGTTAAATAGGCCTTCTTTGGGAAAAGGGCATGAATTATAATGAATAAAATGACATGATGAATTGTGAGCTTTACCAATGAAGGGAGAACCCACATCAGTTACAGCAGCATTTCCTAATCTTTTCTGTGTCATGAATCCCCTTGACAGTATGGTAAAGCCTATGCAACCCCCCCTTAACAATTATATTTTAAATGCATAAAACAATATTGATAAAAGTACAAAGAAATCCAATTATATTGAAGTAAAGATGTAATTTTCTCACATCCATGTTCATAGACTCCCTGAAGTTTCTCCATAGACTGGTTGGGGGTACAGTCCATGGATCCCAGGTTAAGGACCCCCTAGATTAGAACCATTGATGTAAGTAGAGAATAGTGCAATAAACAACAGATCACTCAAGCATGAACTCTCTCTAAGCTTTTGTGCTATTAGAGAGCATCACGTACTTGTCAGCTGACCTCCGAGTTATGATCATTAACTCAACCACTCTTTGCCTAGACCTCTAGCAAGGGAATACTTGACTCTCAGATAAGCTGTTTTCTTTTACCAGCCACTGAGTTTGGATGAATGTTACTGTCCAAGCAATATCAGAAAAAGAACGAGCACCAAATCAGTAGTTGTTTGGAGGCTCTATAAAGAAGAAAGTCAAGACATTGTCTTCCCTTTATTAGAATACAAAAGTTTTAAGGTATTTTAAGCTATTGAAGCTTAAACTGCATTGACTTTTGAAACATTTTAAATATGTGTATACATGTATGCGCATGCATATATAAATTATGTATACAAATACACATACACAAATAGACAGACAGATAGACAGACAGACAGACAGACAGACAGACAGACAGACAGACAGATAGACAGATAGATAGATAGATACATAGATAGATAGATAGATAGATAGATAGATAGATAGATAGATAGATAGATAGATAGATAGATAGGTAGATAGATAGATAGATAGATAGATAACTGGAAAACATCATGGTAATTATCTAACCCACCCCTCTCTGCATATAGATGATTAGACAGTGTCCTGAAAAGTTCAAGAAAGAGCTGAGACTAGAACCTAGGTCTCTTGAATCCCAGCCCAGTTCTCTTTCCACTCAATGACAATGAACACTATTATGAAAGGTAATTTTTCCAAGGAACTTTCAGACTTTTACCTTAAACTAGGTGTTAGGCAGAAAGGAAAAAAAAAGCCATTCTGAAGTCTGACACAAATGAAAACAACGGTAATGACAATCCTATACTACTCTCCATGTCGAGATATGAGTTTCCTGAGTTAAGTGGGGTTACCCTTTCTACTGAGTAAGTGATGAATAATTGGATCTAGTTCACCAGAACAAAGATAGTCAGAGCATCTCCAAGCCATTTTTAAAAGATCTTTTTTCCAGAAGGAAAAAAATAGTCAAAGAACATTCAAAATATAGAAATACATAAAAGTAAAACAGAGATTAGGGAATACAATAAAGAGAAAAAGGAAATAGAAAAATAAATGTTTTTTTTTTCTTATAAGTATACAGTGTGTGTGCCTCCAAGGGACTGAAACATTTGAGTCATCTCATTAAAGCATATAACATCCCTATTAAGTAGGCAAAAACAATATTGTGAATTGCACTTTTGTAGAAAAGGGAATAACAGTAATACTTTTACATTTGTGTATGTTTACAAAGGACTTTTACATCCAGCGTCTCATTCACAACAAACCTATAAAGTAGACAGAGAAGGTATGATAATTCCTATTTTTAAGATGTGTCAGGGACCCATGATTCAGAGACTATGCCTGGACTTTTCCCTGAGAGCAGTCCTTAAAGGACAAAGTACTTTCATCTCTGGAATCCTGCTTTGGGGTCCTGCTATCCTAATTGGAGATTACTTCACATGGTCCACTATGTCAGGTCAGAGTCCACACTTAACCAGACTCCCTGAACATCCCACCAGCCTCTTTACTGCTGTTGCTACAAAGAACCTTATCCTCTGTGCTGCCCTTCCCTGAGCCCCAGTTCCTCCAGAATCAGAACCATAATCAAGTAAACATTGTGATTGCTACTTTAAAGTCTGTGTCAATCTATTACCCTATGGCTCTATTTACCATCATTGTAACTTTCCAAACCAAACGACCCCTCCCTGAGTGATGGTTCCCCATTAGAGGAGATGTCAATGCTCTGACAAAATAAGTGCCTGATGAATGCTTTTTCATTTGGTCATTCACTTACACAGATAATCAGTGGCAGAGTTGGGATTTGAAGTGATCTTCTGAATTAAATTCCATCCATTGTCTTATTGGTAAAAGTAAGAATGATCTAAGGAGCTAGGTGGCATAGTAGATGGAATGCTGGACCTGGAGTCAGGAGGACTCATCTTCCTGAGTTCAAATCTGGCCTCAGACACTTAGAAGCTATATGACTCTGTTTGCCTCAGTTTCTTCATCTATAAAATGAGCTAAGAAGACGCTGGCAAACCGCTCCAGAATCTCTAACAAGAAAACTCCAAATGTGGTCCCAAAGTCAGATACTATTGAAAACTACTGAACAAAAAAAAGAAATAATCCAGAAATATCCCTTATCAGAAAACAAATATTAATTAATTTGAAGGTAAGAAGGATAATTTAATTCAATTCAACCAATATTTATGAAGTTCCTATAACATTCCACACATTGTGCTAGTTGCTGGGGATGTAAGGAAAAAATTAGAATGGTTCCTGGCCTCAGGGGGTTTACATGTTGCTGGAGGTTCAGAGATACATGAGCGGAAAGAAACACAAAGCAACTTCAAGTGATAAGGAGATGAAACTTTATGTAAAGGGAAGAGTTTATAGGACAATTTAACTGAAATAAGACTCGAAAGGCAGTTTAAAACAAGATTTTTAAGTATTTTAAATGCAGAATTGAGTTTATATTTTATTCCAGAGGCAAATTAAAATTTTGAAGACTTTTTTTGGGGGGAGGACACAGTAACATGGTCAGATCAATATTCTAGAAATATCACATTGATAGTAGTATGGAAGACAGATTAAAGAGAAAAGAAATAAAAATTTAAAAGATCAATTACTATGCTATTACAATAGTCCATGCAAGAGATGACGAGCATTTGAGTTAGAATAGAGGCATGGGTTCTTGTGAGTTGAAAAGAGGGGGTGGAGGTGAGAGAAAGAGAACTGGAAGAGTTAGTGAGAAAGAAGAGGGCATTATGTTTGTGAATCTGGGACAAAAAAAGGAAGGAGAGTGAGAAAAATACTCAGTGAAAATAAAAATAGTTACAAAGAGGAGGAAAGGAAGGGGAAAACAATATAATCTCCTAACATGTCAGTTCACTGTACAGGATTTGCTGTTAGTAAAGTACAGTAGAGTTAAGTGACAGTCAACCCTGAGCTAGTCAGACTTTAAGATCTTCAGCAATTATCCCTTTATTAGGGGAACTTATTGTTTCTCTATAAAATATACTTGATTATTCTTATTTTTCAGTATTCATTGAACTCTGATAATAGATTTTCAGAAGCTAGAGAGAGGTATTATAGAATCAGAGAACTGGAAAGAAAGGACCTTAAGGCATCTGTAGTCTATCTTCATTTTACAGATGACTAAATGAAGGATATCAACTGTCTTGGCCATAGTTACACAGATGGGACTTGAGCCCTATTTTCTTGTCAGCCAATATACAATTAGGTCAGAGATTTTTAAAGTCCATTGTACCCCCTAGTTGCCCTTAATAATTTCTTGAAATATAACAGAAGAAAACCATCCACTCAAGAGTCAGAAGGAAACTTAGGAATTATTTACTTTAATACCCTACCCAGTGCAGGAATCTTCTCCACAATATAACTTGTGTTATTCCATTTTCTGCTTCAACATCTCCATTCTTACTATTTCCCAAGGAAACCTTCCATTGTTGGTCAGCCCTGATTATTAGCTGGAACAAGTTGGCTTCCTATGCCTTCCACTCATTAGTCCTATGACTGCCCTTTGGAGCACTTCACACATAGCATGGCTCAGACACATTTCACATTTTTATCGGTCTTCCTCAAAACACACTCCCAGTATCTGCCTTATATAATGGAGCCCAGAAATGGATGCAGTATTCCATTCAGTAGAGAGTACATTGGAAATGCCACTTTCTTTTATATGAATGTCACTGTTAATGCAATCTAAGATATATTAACATTTTAGGATCTTCATCAAGCTATTGGCTTATCTTTGACTTGGTAGTCAGACCAAACTTGGACATTCAGCTTTCCTGTCATAAGAACTGAGGTATCCTGGGCCTCTGAATGTCTGTAACCTCCTCAACAAACCAAACAATCAGAATATTGAAACTGACTTAAGATTCTACCTCTTAGAGCTACTCTAGGGCCTTTCTTCTTCCTAGTCTTTAAAAACGTCATGGTTGAAACTGAATAGGCCTTAGGATATGGGAAGCTATGCCAATGAATGACCGTAAACTTTCTGTGCTGAGGGCTGGTGAAAACTCATGAGTTATAGGAATTTTGACCTGGCTTTAGGTTAAATAGTGAAGATAAATTTAACTGAGGCTATAGATCCAAGAAGTTAATGTTATCTTTTCAGCCAATTTCAGTCATGTCCAACTCTTTATTACCCCATTTGGGGTTTTCTCAGCAAAGACATTGGAGGGGGTTTGCCATTTTCTTCTCAAGTTCATTTTATAGATGAGGAAACTAAGGCAAATACTTGCCCAAAGTCACACAGCTAGAAAGTGTCTGAGATAGGATTTGAAGTCATGGAAATGAGTCTTTCTGACTCCAAATCCAGCACTTTATTCAATGTACCACCTAGTTACCATAATGTTATCATTAGCTTGGTGTATATCATAGTGTGATAGATGTAGGAAAGATGGGCAAGGACTTCATTTATCAAGATTCTATCACTGCCCTGACATCTTCTCTGCTTCTCTATTTCTTATCTATCCTCCCTCAGTTGCCATTACTCAATTAAACTGTATCATAGGCACAAATGACCTCAGAAGAATTAGAAGAATTGCTAATTTTTCCACTGAGCATTCAAAACCTGCATGCAGGTATCCTAGCAAAAGTGATCTTTCTCCACATCAGTAGTTCATGTTATATCCTGACCTGAACTAAAGGATGAAAATTATCATCTTTCCAATTTCCGTCTATTCATATCTTTTATATGTCAGTTACAGTTTGACTATGTTCCCTCCCTATTCAGTAAACCCAGGTATAACAGCAAGCACCCTGGCATACCCAGGAGGGCCTGCTATTCAGGTTCTTAAATCTGCTTTTCTAAGGAAAGCAATCTTAAAAGGGGTAAACAATCTCACTTCAGTCAAGCACATATATCATTCATTTAGTTCAGATGGAAAAGAAAGCACCCTGTACTTCAGAGAAAATACAAATAGAAATTATAAGCAGAATTTACAAACAGAAAGACCAACAGACACGGCTTCCAGCTGTCTGAAAGTAGATAATACATACATCTTTACCAGAGAGAGAAGCACCAATATCTGCATTTTCAAGGGGTGTGAGGTGGGCCTCACTATCCAGAGTCTCTTCTGGCCTAATCATACAAACACTCTTCCAATGATTTGAGCCCCAAAGTAAAACCTTACCTCAGAGTATAGATAGATAGATAGATAGATAGATAGATAGATAAATAGATAGATAGATAGATAGATATAGATACATCTATATCTATATACATCTATACATCTATATCTATCTATCTATCTATATCTATATAGGGCATGACCCTCATAATCCAATTCCTCATTAGCAATCAACAAAAGTTATGGACCTTCATACAAAACAAGCTTCGTTAATAGCCTCACCTGAGGTCTATTAATGGGTGGAGAAGATTTTTAACTCCCATTACACTAAGAGGCTCCCTATTACTTCCAGGATCGAATGTAAAATCTTCCTTCATATTCTTATCTTTCTTAGCCAATTCATATCTTTCCAAATCTTTTTATACTTTACTCTCCCCTATGTGATCCTCACTGGCTTCCTCACTGTTCCTCAAAAATAATGCTTTATCCCTCAGCACCAAACATTTTCACTGGCTGTTTCCCATGCCTAGAACTCTCCCCCTCCTCATTTTAACCTCCTGGTTTCACTGGTTTCCTTCAAGAATTAGCTAAACTCCTAAGTTCTTCAAGAAAATTTTCCCTGTTCTCCTTAACCTTAGAGGCTTCCTTCTGAGTATATAGACATAGATGTTATTTGTACATAGTTTTTTGACTCTTGTATGCTTCATTAGACAGCTTAGACCTTTAGAGCAAGGATTTTTTTTTGCCTTTATTTATACAAATAATACAATACCTGGCACATAGTTTGTTGACTTCCTGAATAACCTGGAAGAAATTTCTGGGGCAGTCAAGCCCAAGCCAAAATATGAATCCTATCCACAATATATCTCTGAAAAATAATTAGCCAGTCTTCATTTTGAAGACAGCCAGTGATAGGAAATTCACTAATTCTGGAGGTAGCCTATTCCATTTTTGTACATTTGTAATTATTAAGAAGTTTGTCCTATACTTAGGCAAAATCTGCCCCTGTACCTTCCACCCACTGGCCCTAGTTCTACCACCTAAGGGCAAGAGGAAGATAAATATTTGAAATTTTATGAGATAAATGTTTTAAATATCTATTATACAAATATCTCATATTTGTATAAAGATTACATATTTGTATAAATATGACATATTTACATAAATATTAAAAGCAAATTTTCAATGAGATAATTCTTTAAAATTTCAAATTTGAAGACTACAGTTATGTCATGCTTAAATGTTCTCTTCTCTAAATTAAATATGTCCAATTTTTTTCAGGAGGTCCACATATATGACAGTCTCAAGTCCCTCATCATCCATCAATCAGCATACCTATTAAATGTCTACTATGAGCCAAGAACTGAGCTAGGCACAAGGAATATAAAGATAAAAATGGGCAGGGCAGGACAGGGCAGGGAAGGGAAGGGAAGGGAAGGGAAGGGCAACTACTCACCTAAGCTCTAAGACAAACTCCGTCAGATAACTCTAAAAAGAGAATCTGACCAAATTTTGGAGGTGCAGAATCCAACAGGAGACAGACTGTGGCAGTTTCACAGACCAGGACAGAATGGAAAATTGATGGGAAGAATCTATTCCACGAGGGTGGAGGAGCATACAGTGCACAGCACAGCACCCTGCCACAACATGGCTGAATAGGAAAGTCCAGGGGTGGTCTGAGGAAGTAGCAGCATGGTGGGATAGCAGCTCAGGGTTAGAGTCAAGGGGAGCCAAGCAAGCGAGAGCTGTGGAAGGAGGCCCAGGTATCTGCAGCAGCTCTGTGGAGACTTTGAGCCCACAGATTAAATATTTGTAAGTCAGCTATTTGAACTTCCAGGAGCCAAAATAGTGGAGTGATTGGTAAATGCTCTCTCCCCTTCCCATTGTTGACCTGGAAAGAACCATAAAATATTTCCCCAGGAAAATCCTGGATCAATGGGATCAATAGAAGGGGCAAATAGTCTCATACCATGTGAAATGAGGAAAACAGCAAAGGAATATTCCCTTTACTGTGGCTGAGGAAGAGAGCTATCCCAGACAGCTGGAGCTCCAGGGGTGTGGAGCTTCACACTAGGACACAGGTGCAGCTAAGTGCTCCAGGGGAAAGGAAGACAGTTGGGATCACTAAGCACTGAGGTTGCCTTGGCTCTAGCTCAACTGAGGAGATCTCCCATGAACAGACCCCACACTTAACAAGCTACTCCAGGGTTAATCCAGGGAAACGCAAACACATTTCACCTGCCTTTGCTTTCTAACACCAACCAGTTTAGCACCAAGTTCTTTAGAGTCTAGATGATAGAACCAGAAGCCACAACACAAAGCCTCACCATCATGAGCAAGAAGCAAAGGAAGAAGGAAAAATCAAAGAATCTTTCAATGGGGACAAGGACCAAAACATGAATACCAAAGAAGTCAATATTGAGACTGTACTCCTATCTGAAACTTCAGAAGGGATTATGAACTGCTAACATGCACAGAGAGCACTCCTGGAATAGCTGAAGAAGGAAATAGAGGAAAAAATAGTAAATGATTTTAAAAGTATGAAAAAAGAATTCACTGAAGAGAACAGCCCTTTAAAAAGGAAAATTGAACAAATGGAAAAGGAAACACAAAACCTAACTGGGAACATTGGACAAATAAAAGAGGAAGTACAAAAACTAACTGGAGAAAATTCCTTAAAAGGAATAGTTGGACAGATGGAAAAGGGGATGCAAAGGCTAACTGAAGAAAACAATTTGATGAAAATTAGAATTGGACAAGTAGAAGCTAATGACTCTATGAGACATCAAGAATCAGTCAAACAAAAACTAAAGAATGAAAGTATAGAAGAAAATGTAAAATATCTAATTGGAAAAACAACTGACTTGGAAAGTAGATCCAGGAGAGAATATTTAAGAATTATTGGCATACCAGAAAGCCATGATGAAAAAAAGAGTCTGGACAATATCTTCCAAGAAACCATCAATGAAAACTGCCAATAAGTGTGAGATCCAGAGGGCAAAATAGTCATCAAAAGAATCCACTGTTCACCTCCCAAAAGGGACCCCAAACTAAAAACACCAAGACCTATTGTTGCCAATTCCAGAACTATCAAGTGAAGGAGAAAATACTACAGGCAGCCAGAAAGAAATCATTCAAATATCGAGGAGCTACAGTCAGGATCACACAGTACCCTGCAGTTTCTACATTAAAAGATCGAAGGAATTGGAACATGATATTTCACAAGGGAAAGGAGCTGGGACTACAATAAAGGATCAATTACCCAGTAAAGTTCAGCATAACATTTCAGGCAAGGAGATGGACATTCAATGAAATAAGGGATTTCCAGACCTTCCTGAAAAAAAGGCCAGAACTCAATAGAAAATTCGGTCTTCAAATGCAGGTCTCAAGAGAGGCACAAAAAGGTAAACAGGGGAAAAGAAAACTTGTTGGTCAATTTGAGCAAACTTATAACCTCCCTATAATGGAAGATGATACTTGTTAATCTAGAGAATTGTGCATCTAATATGAATTGTAAGAGAGATATTCAGAGACAGAGTGAATGCGTATAAAGTAAATTACGTGATGATAAAAAGGTGATTTAAGCATGCAAAGGGATTGTAACAGGAAATGAGAAAAGGAGGAAGCAAAAAATGGTAAATTACATCACAGGAAGAAGTACAAAATTTTATTACAATAGAGGGAAAAAGGGGAGGGAGATGAGCATTGTTTGAGAGGTACTGTCATATGATTTGGTTCAAGGAGGAAATAACAAACTTAATTAAGAATATAAATCTAACTAGCTCTATAGGCAGTAGGAGAGGAAGGGGGAAAGAAAGGGGAGGGGAGGCTAAAAGGGAGGGAAGACATAGTAAGGGCAGTAAAAGGGAGGGGGGCTGAAAGAAGGAAAGGAAGACTTCAGGAGGAGGTGGTAAAAAAATTAAAACTCTATTGTGGAGGGGAAGGGAGAAGGCAGAACTAAAAGCACAAATGGTAGGAAAGAGGATGGAGGGAAAGAAACAGTAATCATAACTGTGAATGTGAATGGGATGAATTCTCCCATAAAATGGAGAGGGATAGCAGTATGGATTAAAAGCCATAATCCAACAATATGTTATTTACAAGAAACACATTTGTAATGGGGGGATAGACAAGGGTAAAGGTAAAAGGTTAGAGCAGAATATAATGTGCTTCAGCTGATGTAAGAAATGCAGGGGGTAGCAATGCTAATCTCAGACAAAGCAAAAGCAGAAATAGATCTAATCAAAAGAGATCAGGAAGGAAACTATATCCTGCTAAAAGGTACCATAGAAAATTAAGCAATATCATTACTAAACATAGATGCTCCAAGTGGAATAGCATCCATATTCTGAGAGGAGAAGTTAAGGGATTTAGAGGAAGAAATAGACAGTAAAACTATACTAGTTGGGGACCTCAACCTCCCATCTCTGAACTTGATAAATCTAACCTTAAAATAAACAAGAAAGAAGTGAAGGAGGTGAATAAAACTCTGGATAAGGTAGATATGATAGATCTCTGGAGAAAACTGAATGGGGATAGAAAGGAATATACCTTTTTCTCAGGGTTACTTGGCACATATACAAAAATTGACCATATACTAGGGCATAAAAACCTCACAATCCAGTACAGAAAGGCAGAAATAGTCAATGCATCCTTCTCAGATCATAATGCAATAAAATCATATGTAATAAAAGGCCATGGAAAGATAGACCAAAAATTAATTGGGAACTAAATAATCTAATCCTAAAGAAGGAGTGGATAAAACAACAAATCATAGAAACAATCTACAGCTTCATTCAAGAGAATTACAGTAATGAGACAACCTATCAAATCTTATGGGATACTGCAAAAACAGTTCTTAGGGGAAGTTTTATATCTTTGAATGCCTACATGAATAAAATAGGGAAAGAGGAGATCAATAAATTGGGCATGGATCTGAAAAAGCTAGAAAAAGAGTAAATTGAAAATACCCAAGTAAATACCTAATTTGAAATAAGGAGAGATTAATAAAATTGAAATGAAGAAAACCATTGAACTAATAAATAAAAGTTCATTTTATGAAAAAAAAACCAATAAAATTGATAAACCTTTGGTCAATTTGATTTAAGGAAAAAAGAAAGAAGAAAATCAAATTACCAATATCAGAAATGAAAGGGGTGAACTCACTTCCAGTGGGAAGGAAATTAAAACAATAATTAGAAATTACTTTGCCCAACTGTATGTCTATAAATTTGACAATCTAAGTGAGATGGATGAACATTTTATTGCGCAGATTAACAGAAGAGGAAGTTGAATACTTAAGCAACCCCATCTTAGAAAAAGAAATTGAACAAGCCATCAATGAACTCCCTAGGAAAAAATCTCCAGGGCAAGATGGATTTACAAGTGAATTCTATCAAACATTTAAAGAACAGCTAATTCCAATACTATACAGACTATTTGGGAAAATTGGGGAAGGAGTCCTCCCAAATTCTTTTTGTGATATAAATATGATTTTGATACCTAAACCAGGGAGAGACAAAACAGAGAAAGAAAATTACAGACTAATTTCTCTAATGAATATACTTGCTAAAATTTATCATGAGAATAATACATTATGATCAGGTAGGATTCAGACCAGGAATGCAGGGTTGGTTCAACATTAGAAAAACTATTAGCATTATTGATCACATCAACCAAAAACCTAACAGAAACTACATGATTATCTCAATAGACACAGAAAAAGCTTTTGACAAAATATAACACTACTAAAAACACTGGAGAGCATAGGAATAAAGAGAACTTTCCATAAAATAATAAGCAATATCCATCTAAAACCTTCCGCAAGCATTACATGCAATGGAGATTAGCTAGATACATTTCCAATAAGATCAGGGGTGAAACAAGGTTATCACTATTATTCAATATGGCACTAGGAATATTACCTGTAGCAATTAGAGGAGATAAAAAACTGAAGGAATTACAATAAGCAAAGAAGAAACTAAGTTATCTCACTTTGCAGATGATATGATGATATACTTAAAGAATCCCAGAGACTCAAGTAAAAAGCTACTTGAAATAATACACAACACTGGCAAAGTTGTAGGTTACAAAATAAACCCTCGCAAATCTTCTGCATTTCTACATATTACTAACAAAGCCCAACAGCAAGAGATAGACAGAGAAATCCCATTTAAAGCTAGGGTAGACACTATAAAATATTTGGGAATCTACCTGCCAAAACAAATTCAGGGACTATATGAACACAATTACAAGACACTTTTTGCACAAATAAAGCCAGATCTAAGTAAGAGGAAAAACATCAGTTTCTCATGAGTAAGCCGAGCCAATATAATAAAAATGACAATTCTACCTAAATTAATTTACTTATTTAGTGTCATACCAATCAAACTATCTGATAATTATTTTCTAGAGCTGGAAAAAATAATATCAAAATTCATCTGGAAAAACAAAAGGTCCAGAATAGCAAGAGAACTAATGAAAAGAAATGCTAGGGAAGGTGGTCTAGCTCTACCAGATCTCAAACTGTATTATAAAGTAGCAATTATCAAAACCACTTGGTACTGGCTAAGAAACAGAAGGGTAGACAAGTGGAATATGTTAGTACTCAAGACACAGTAGTTAATGAATATAGCAATCTATTGTTTGATAAACCCAAGGACTCCAGCTTGGGGGATAGGAACTCACTGTTTGACAAAAATTGCTGGGAAAAATTGATAACAGTGGCATGGAAACTAGGCATAGACCAATGTCTGATATTGTACACAAGAAAAAAGTCCAAATGGATACATGATCTGGGAATAAAGATTAATACTATAAACAAATTAGAGGAGCAGGGAATAGTGTATTTATCAGATTTGTGTAGAAGGAAATAATTTCTGACTAAAGAAGAGATAGAAAACATTATGATGTGCAAGATGAATAATTTTGATTACATTAAACTGAAAAGTTTTTGTACAACCAAATCCAAAGCAACCAAGATTAGGAGGGAAGCAGAAAACTGGGAAAGAACTTTTACAACTAGTGTCTGTGATAAAGGCCTCATTTCTAAAATATATAGAGAACTGAGTCAAATGTACAATAACACAAGTCATTCCCCATCTGATAAATGTTCAAAAGATATGAACCAGTGGTTTTCAAAGGAAGAAATTAAAGACATCTATAATCATATGATAATTGCTCTAAATCACTATTGGTTAGAAAGACACAAATCAAAACAACTCTGAGATACCACATCATACCTATCAGATTGGCTAATGCACAGAACAGTTAGATGATAAATGTTGGAGAAGATGTGAGAGAGTTGGAAGACTACTTCATTGTTGGTGGAGCTGTAAGCTGATCCAACCATGCTGGAGAACAATTTAGAACTATGCCCAAAGGGCCACAAAAACATGAATACTCTTTGACCCAGCAATATCACTTCTAGGACTGTATCCCAAGAGATAAGAAAAATGGGAAAGGGTCCCACATGTACAAGAATATTTATAGCAACTCTCTTTGTGGTAACCAAAAACTGGAAATCAAGGGGATGCTCATCAATTGGGGAATGGCTGAATAAATTATGGTATATGAATGTAATGGAATACTATTGTGCTATAAGAAATTACGAACAGGAAGACTTCTGAGAGGCCTGGAAAGACTTATATGCTGAGCAAAAGGAACAGAAACAGGAGAACTTTGTGCACAGCAACGACCACATTGTGCAAGACATTTTCTGGTAGACTTGGAACTTCATTGCAATTCAAGGACTTAAAAAAATTCCCAATCGTCTTTTAAGGCAAAATGCCTTGCATACCCAGAGAAAGAATTTCAGAATTCAATTGCAGAATGTAGCAGATCATTTTCTTTTGTATTAAATTTTGATTTGTTATATGATTTCTCCCATTAATTTTAATTCTTCTACACAGCATGACTACAGTTAAAATGTATTTAATAGGAATGTATGTGTAGAACATACATAAAGTTGTATGCTGTCTCGGAAAGGGAGTCGGGAGGTAGGAGGAAAGGAGGGAGGATGGAGCGGGGAAGGAGGGGAAAAATAATCTGAGTTATATGGTAGTGATTGTAGAACACTGAAAACAAATAGAATTAATGTTAAAAAATAAGATAAAAATGAAAGGATTCCTGTCCTGAAAGAGTATTTAACATATCTAGGGAGTCAACATGCATATAAATAAATAGAAAAGAAATGTACAGAAAGTTAGAACAAGGGTGGAGACAGGCACTGACAGCTGGGGATGTGGAAAAGTCTAATGTAGGAGTTAGCACTTAAGTTCAGTCTTGACAGAAGCTAGAAATTCTAAGAGGCAAAGGTGAAGAGAAAATTCCTGCCAGGTATGGGGCATTCCTCTGGTTTATTAATATCAGAAACTTGTAAAAAAAAATACTTAAGAATGACCTTGCATAACTTCTTAGTAATGAACCTGTTCTGACTCATAATAAAGTGGGGGAAATGATTTATTGTACTGTTCCAGAAAAATTATTATACTGTTTAAATCCAGTCTTATGTGATTAAATGTTGTCCACATCCAGAAAGTCATTTGACCCCAGTAACTCTCTAGGAATGATGGAGATGGCTACAAGTTATTTTGAGTTCCCCAAGGTCTTGGATCCACCAAAAAAATTCTTGTTTTGAATTACCATGGCCAGGTGATAGGTCTACACAAACTTGTGTTTTAAGTTCCCTTGTATTTTGGACTGCACAAATTGTATTAAATGTTTATAGATACTCATATTTATCTCATTTTATCTGGTTCTCTTGTTCTCTCAGCAAAATCACTAAACTGAAGTACAAGTAATTCATGTGTGGATAATTTTGTCAAAATCCTATAAAATGTAAATCTTCCAGAGACTGGGAAGAGACAGCCACTCTCTTTCCAAATCATTCTCCTTTGTCAAATGACCAAATAAATTTTTTCTTTAAAAATTGTTTTCAGGGGGGCAGAGCCAAGATGGCAGGGTAGAACAACATATATGCTCTAGTGTTTTCCCCACAGCCCACAAAATACCTGTAAAAAATGACTTTCGAAAAATTCTAGAGCAGCAGAAGCCACAGAACAACAGAGTGAAAGAGGTTTCCCTCCAAAGGTAACCTGGAAGGTCGACAGGAAATGTCTATCTCACAGGATGATGAGCAGAGTGGAGCCCAACCCTGGCCACATGTGGAACTATGAAGAACAGGACCTGAACAGATCTCCAAGGCAGAATTCCCAGCAGGGGTGGTCTGGGACCTCCTCAACCCACAAGCAACAAAGAAAGCTCCAAAGGTCAGTGTGGGAGGGCTTTCTTAGCTGGGCAAGAGGGGAACAGGGTCCCCCCAGCACTAGCCCCAAGTGGTGGCAGAGGCAGCAGCAGCAGCATGTGGCAGGCAGCTTTGGTGGCCATGGAAGCAGCTTGGGTCCATTGTCCAGGCAGCTCAGCTTAAAACCTCTGGGGGAATTGAGCAGCTGATCCGAACCTCAGGCCTCAGTGGTGGCCCTGCCCCCACTCAAAGCTCCTGGGGGAATTGAGCAGCTGATCTGCATCTTAGCCTTGAGCATGGTATTAGGGGAGGAGGAGCACTAGGACCTTCCTCTTGACAAAGGATTCAGAAGTCAAGTAACTGGCTGAGAAAATGTCCAAAAAAGGGAAAAAAATAAAATCATAAAAGGTTACTTTCTTGGTGAACAGGTGTCTCCTTCCATCCTTTCGCATGAGGAAGAACAAAGCATACTGTCAGAGGAAGTCGAGGCTTCTGCCTCTAGTACCTCCAAAAGGAATATGAAATAGGCCCAGGCTATAGAAGAGATTGAAAAACAAGTCAGCAGCTTGCTGAAAGGGAGCCAAAAAAAAATGCTGAAGAAAATAACACTTTTAAAAATAGGCTAAGTCAATTGGGAAAAGAGATCTAAAAAGCCAATGAGGAGAAGGAGGCTTTAAAAAGCAGAATTAGCCAAATGGAAAAGGAGATTCAAAAGCTCACTGAAGAAAATAGTTCTTTAAAAGAGAGAGTGGAGCTCAGGGAAGATAATGACTATGAGATAAACCAATAAGTTAGAACACAAAACCAAAATGTTGAAGAAACAGAAGATAATGTGAAACATCTCCTTGGAAAAACAACTGACCTAGAAAATAGATCCAGGAGGGACAATTTAAAAATTATGGAACTACCTGAAAAGAAGATCCTAGACATTATCTTTTATGAAATTATCAAGGAAAACTGCCCTAATGTTCTAGAACCAGAGGGCAAAATAAATATTGAAAGAATCCTCTGATCACTTCCTGAAAGAAACCTGAAAAGAGAAACTCCTAGGAATATTGTGGCCAAATTTCAGAGTTCTCAGGTCAAGGAGAATTATTGCAAGCAGCTAGAAAGAAACAATTCAAGTATTGTGGAAATACAATCAAGATAACACAGGATCTGGCAGCTTCTACATTAAGGGATTGAAGGGCTTGGAATAGAATATTCCAGAAGTCAAAGGAACTGGGATTGAAACCAAGAATCCCCTACCCAGCAAAACTGAGTATAGTATTTCAAGGGAATAAATGGTCATTCAATGATATAGAGGACTTTCAAGCATTCATGATGAAAAGACCAGAACTGAATAGAAAATTTGACTTTCAAACACAAGAATAAACAGAAGCATGAAAAGGTAAACAGAAAAGAGAAATCATAAAGGATTTTCTAAAGCTGAGCTGTTTACATTCCTACATGGAAAGATAATATTTGTAACTCTTGAGACTTCTCTCAGTATTTGGATAGGTGAAGGGATTATACACACACACACACAGACACAAACACACATACACATATAGACAGAGAGTACAGGTTCAGTTGAATCAGAAGAGATGATATCCATAAAAAAAATTAAATTAAATTAAGGGGTGAGGGAGAAAAATACTGGGAGGAGAAAGGGAGAAATGGAATGGGGCAGGCTATCACTCATAAAAGAGATAAGAAAAATCTTGTTCAATGGAGGAAAAAAGGGAGGAGGTGAGACGGAAAAGTGAAACTTACTCTCTTTACATGTGGCTTAAGGAGGGAATAACATGCTCACTAAATTTGGTATGAAAACCTATCTTACACTACAGGAAAGTATGGGAGAAGGGGACAAGTGTGGTGGGGGGGGGAGATGATAGAAGGGAGGGAAAATGGGAGAAGGGAGTAACTAGAAGTAAACACTTTTGGGAAGGGACAAGGTCAAATGAGAGAAAAGAAAAAAAAAGAGCAGACAGGGTAGGATGGAGGGCAATATAGTTAGTCTTACACAACATGACTGTTATGGAAGTCTTTAGGAAAACTACACATGTATAGCCTGTATTGAATTGCTTGCCTTCTCAGTGGGATGGGTAAGGAGGAGGGAGGGCGAGAAGTTGGAATTCAAAGTATTAGAAATGAATGTTGAGAATTATTGTTGCATATAACTGGGAAATAAGAAACACAGGTTAATGGGGTATAGAAATTTATCTTGCCCTACAAGAAAAGAGAGAAGATGGGGTAAAGGAAGTGTGGGGTGTGATAGAATGGAGGGTGCATTGAGGGAAGGGGTAATCATAATGCAAGGTATTTGGGGATGGGGGAGGGGAGAGATGGGGAGAAAAATAGAAACTCAAAATTTTGTGGAAATGAATGTTAAAATCTAAAAATAAATAAATTAATTTTAAAAAATTTAAAAAATATATTTTCAGGCTTGGGATCTGTTCTCACAAATGACAATAATAACCTTTCTGAGTGCTCCCAAACTGTACCTTCTATAATGTACTAAAGATATATATATCATGAATACATGTCTTAAGAGGAATAGAAGTCAAAGAGCCAAGATGGCAGAGTGAGCACTAAATAGCTGTAGCTCTCCCATATTCACCTCCAATCAACCATAAAATAGCACCTCAGAACAAATCCTGGGAAAACAGAGTCAGTGGAAAAAGGGAGTGGAGTTGTCTTTGAATCCAGGAAACTTGGTTGATCAATAGGAAAGGTCTTTCTCACTCTGGTAAAAAAAAGAACATATTCCAGGACAGAAAGTGTCCCAGCAGGTCGGCGGCAAGCCCCACCTCAGCAAATCAGTGGTGGATCCTAAGCCCCATTATGGTGGAGCAGGCAAACACCAACAACAGGACCTACTGTGTGCCTTAGCATAACCAGGGGAATGGGCAGACTCCAGTTACAAGAACCACATGTGCTTCAGAGTAGTCCCAGGAAAATAGGCACCATATGCAGCAGCCAGACCTCCATGTGCTTCAGTGTAGCCACAGGGAAATGCATGAACACGCCATCAGGCTTCAGCACACACCATAAACCACCAATAGGACCCCAGCTCAGCACCAAGTAAGCTGCCAGACTCCTACAGCCTACAGCAGCTATCCACCACCTCACCTCCCAGCACAGCACCAGACACAAGGGTCCCCCTTGGGCCTCAGGGCAACATCAGTGCATTTCCAGGTAAACAGTCAGAGCCTGCAGCCACTGGCATAAGAAACTGGAGACATAACCCTTTCCACCTTGGGAGCAGAGTTCAAATTTAAAAGAAAGGAAAAAGGTTAAAAAAAAAGATGGGCAAAAAGCAACAACATCAAAAAAATTCTGACCATAGAAAGTTATTTTGGTGACAGAGAAGATCAGGACACTAACTCAGAAGAGGATAAAAATGTCAAAACACCTACAGGCAAAGACCCAAAGAAAAATAGGAAGTGGTCTCAAGCCCAGAAAGAACTCATGGAAGAATTCAAAAAGGAGCTTAAAAATCATATGGGAGAGGTAGAGGAAAAATTGGAAAATCAATTGAGAGGGATGCAAGAGAATTATGAAAAAAGAGCATCAATAACCTGAAAAACTGCTTAAAAGTAAAATGGGCCAAATACAAAAAGAGATATAAAAATCCACCAAAGAAAACAACTCCTTAACGATCAAAATCAGTCAAAGGGAAAAGAAAGTAAAGAAGTTAATTGAGGAGTTTGAGGAAGACAGAGGTTAAATGAATTCCCCAGGGTTACATAGCTAGTAGCTGTGGCTGAATGCTTTGATGACTGTAGGTTCAGTATTCTATTCAATACACTACTTATCTGCCTTGTGCTTTGGAGCTCGCTGCCTACTTTTACTCTTGGGATGAGGTGCTGTTTGCCTAGACATTTGCTAGGGGAAAATAATGGCAAAAGCTCTAACCTTTGTCAGCAAAGCTAGAAAACCTAAGTGTAATTCCTAGCTTCATCTATCACTATTTGTGTGACCTTGAGCAAGCCTCAACCTCTCTGAACTTCAGTGTCTTCATCTGATTGCCTCATAGAATATCAAAACTTGGACAGAGCTGATCATCAAATCCGTTAGTTACAGAGAAGGTATCTGAGGCTCTTCAAGGCAAAGAGCCTTGTCAAGGTCACACAGTGAATCTGTGGCAGACTCTAATCTAGGTTATCTGTCTCCAGATCTTCTACTTCAAGTATACCACAGCTTCCTAACCCAAAATAAGAAAAATAATATCTGCCTATTTCTCTGAGATAATGAATATGGAAGTGATACCATAAAGCACTGTATAGATGTAGATCCTTACCATTATTTATTGTTGTTAAGTTTGAGGCAGCCTGTTAGCTAGAATACTGGAGATGGAGTCAGGAAGACCTAAAATCAAATCCAACTGCAGACACTTACTAGGTGTTTGACCCTGAGCAAGATGCTTAACCTATGTTTGCTTCAATATCCTCATCCTTAAAATAAGGATAATAATTGCACATACTTCAAAGACTGTTGTGAGGATAAAATAAGTTAATACTTGTAAATAACTTTGTAACCCTTAAAATTCTATATAAATGCTAGCTATTATTATTAGTTTCAAGACTATTTCCTTCCCCAGATTGCATCATTACAAGACTGGCTAGTTGAGAATATTCCTTCTGTAGGTCCCAGGATTGATTTTTTTAAATCAAGAGTGAACATTTCCTGGAGCCTTTTCATTTCCATGTCTGCAGAATCCCTTTAGTCTCTCCTGATACAAATGACCTAAATCTAGTTGATATTCAGGTGCTAATGCAAAGCATGTATTTTAAGTTTGTCTCTGTCCTCCATGCATATTATGGAGGAATTTATTCCTTGGTTTTGATATTTATTCGTATTCAAGGTCCCTGAGCCCTTTTAGTAAAGGGCATGTGTTAATAAATCTAATTAACTAATTAAATAAATAATGGAAACCAAACCTTTTCCCTGCTTGGACCAGAATGAAGGCCATTTGCATTTTTTCATCATGATTCATGTTAATGAGGAGAGCCATACATTTTGGCTGACCTTGTGATACCACAAACATTACTTACTAGATTAAAGTCAGGAGATCTAGTTTCTAGAATTTGCCATGAACTAGTTAAGTGGCCTTGGAGAAGTCACTTAACCCTTCTTGGCATTGGGTGCACCTTTAAGATGAGGAATTAGATGATATGTAACAACTCTTCCAGCTCTCACACTGTGGGATTCTATATTCTCTATCTTCTGAAAAACTTCCACAAATATCTGAAATCTTTAGTATTGAAATCATTCCACTGAATCCTTGTAAAAGAAAGCTACCGTTACAGTTGATAGGAAACTTGAGAGGTAAGGGAGAAAGTTTGCCACTCCTAGTGATATATTTTCACCCATTAAGGCACCAACATCAAAAGCCCAGGGAGCAATATAGATGAACTTCGCCTACTTCACAATTTTGCCTGCAATGTCAGCCTTGAATTTAAATATAACACAGAGGGACTAGTTCTCTTCCTGGAGCTCAGGAGGATACAAATTAGGTACTTCACAGACAGATAGGGCAGCTAGATGACTGAGTGAATTAGAATGTCAGATCTGGAGTCAGGAAGACTTATATTGTGAGTTCAAATTTGGCCTCAGACACTTACTAGCTGGTTGACTCTGGTCAAGTTGCTTAACCCTGTTTGCCTCAGTTTCCTCATCTGTTAAAAATGAGCTAGAGAAAGAAATGCAAACCACTCCAGTATCTTTGCAAAGAAAACCCCAGAAGGAATCCTTAAAAGTTGGACACAGCTGAAAACTACTGAACAACACCTCACAGCTCTTTTATTTTCTTTTTTTGCAATCAAGCTTGTGCCAAGATTCTCCTCCCCACAAATAGTATCCTTATCAGTATCCTCATAGACTGGGTCTTACTCAAGCTGGTTTTCTGGCAATTTAGGTCTCAAAATGTAACTCCTTGTAATCCATCTACCAGTTAACAAAAGAAGGTTTACTTACCCCTGTAAGGGAAAGAATATTCAGAAGAGGTAAGAGTTGCTCATCCAAGATTCATCCAAGTATTGATTCAGCTGAGTCCAGTTTCCCAGCATTCGTTCTGCTGGTCTGTGGTCATTGTCCCTAAAGGAGAAGCTCCAGCCACTAATGTCCTGGCTATTTTACTCCCAGTTTTCTAGTGAACTACCTCAATGGCTTGAGTCTTAGCACTCTAAATAGATTAAATCTTGAGAATAGTTTCAGCACCTTTAAAGGAAAAACTAACCTAAGTTGAATGGAGTAGGAAGATGTTGCTCCCAGCACAGTCCCTATAGTTGGATTGATACAGAAGGGACAGTCAGAAGGGAAGCCTAGCTCTGTGCACTAAGAAAAAATATCTTGAGTACATGATAAAGCAGTCAGAATAGTGGTGCTTTCAGCATCAACACACCCTGGGTTAGGTCCTAGCTCTACTGCTTAGAATCACAGATTTCAAACTGGAATGGACCTTCAGAGGCATCTAGGTGATCCAATGAATAGATTTCTCGGCCTGGAGTCAGGAAGATCTGAGGGCAAACCTGACCTCAGACACTTACTAACTGTGTGACTCTGGGCAAGTCACTTAACCCTGTCCGCCTCAATTTCCTCAACTGTAATAAAATAGAGATAACAATAATCACCATAATAAAATGAAAATAATAAAAGTATCTGTTTTGAGGATCAAATTAGATAATATTTGGAGGATGCTTAGCACAGTACCTGGTACATAGTAGGGCTTTAAAAAATGTATGTCCCTTCAC
Source organism: Notamacropus eugenii (assembly GCF_028372415.1). Lineage (NCBI taxonomy): Eukaryota > Metazoa > Chordata > Mammalia > Diprotodontia > Macropodidae > Notamacropus > Notamacropus eugenii. The sequence goes on from NC_092872.1 coordinate 171,377,394, forward strand.
TTTTTGCTTAGAGGTCATTTAAATCCAGTCATCCCATTACATAGGAGGAAACTGAAGTAGATCAAGATTAAGTGATTAGGCTGAACAGAAGCTACAGTGCTTGACTTGGAGTCCTGAGGACCTGACTTCAAATTCCTCTTCACATACTTAACAGCTATATGATCCTTGACCAATCACTTCATCACTTTGACCCTCAGTTCCCTCATCTATAAAATGGGGATAATAATAGCACTTACTTCACAGAGTTGTTTCAGGGATCAAATGAAATAACATAAGCAATGTGCTTTGCCAATATGAAAGAGACATACAAAGTGACATATATTAGCTATTGTTATTACATAGGGTCACAAAGGTAGAAGTGGAAAAGGCAGTATTTGGACCCAGTCCTCTTATCAATGAAGTCATACTGTATCTTGTACCACCTTTGTGAACTTAAGTAAGCTACTTCCTGTTTGGGGGCCTCAGTTTACTTATCTGCAAAATGAGATCATATAGATCATCTCTGGGGTCCCTTTAAGCTTTCAGTTCATTGATTTTCCCTGAGCGAGATTGCCTGCCCAAGTTGTTCCCTTTCATCAGCTTTGCTCAACTCTATTTTATCCTTGGTCAGCAATTATACCCCTGCCCCTCTGGGTGGACGAAGTAGCTACATGCTAGGACACTTTAGCTTTTTGTATATGTTCTTTCTCTTCCCTATAAATTCAGGGGAAAAAATAAAGAAAATCACAGAGCTAGTACTATGTATTTTTCAGAGTAATTAAGCAGTAAGCAGATAGGCATTTGCTTTCTAAGATATATACATTTTATGTTTATAACCTCAGGAACCTATAAAATCACTTGTTCAAAATACAAAGCAAAAAAGTCTAAGTACCTCTCTTGATTCTCCATTTGACAAGGTACATATACTCTACAGACAGAGAGGTAGGTAAAAAATATTTTGCAGGATGACGGTGAATTTGATGTATGTTATTCTAACCATCACAGTGATTAACATGATATTTTAACCCTTCAGAGATCTGCAATTTCTCCAACTTGATGAATTTCCTCCATGAGTGCAGATTACAACTTCCTTATGCCTTAGTGATTGACTTTCTTGTGTTACTGTAGCCAGCCTTCTAATGTCCACTACCACCCTTTGTTAAAGATTTCATTACCAAGTGGCCAACCCTCTGATAATGCATGACTCCAAACTTCTCTAAGCTGCTCCCCAGATAACAGGTACTCAGGACATTACCATGCCTGCACACAAAGCCTTTCTAATTTGTTAAAAGCTACCAGGGTTTATACACTGCTAGCATCATGTTCAAGAGCCCAGCGACATTTCCACACCATGAAGTGGCATCAGGGTGGAACTTTAGTAGGGAAAGCCATAACAATAATGAGAAGAGGGAGAAGGGAAAGAAATTAGAAACAAGGGGAAAAAAGAGAAAAAAGGAAAGAGAAAGGATAATCATCATCATTATCACAGTTATATTATGGTATAGAATATTGTATAAATGATATATGTGAAGTACCATAATAATTTTTAATATTTACATAGCACTTAAAAGTTTGAAAATTACTTTATATGTGTCATCTCACTTGGACCTCACAACAACCAAAAGAGGAATATACTAAAATTATTAAGATCTCCATTTTGCAGATGAAAAAACTGAGGCTTGATGAGTTTAATTGTCTTTTGCATGGTCCCATAGCTATCTTCCTGAATCTTGGCCCAACACTCTAGCCTCTGCCATATTTCTTTTCTGGAAAGAAAGAAGAAAAAGCAGAAGGAACGGTAAGGAAACAGAAAGGGAAAAACAGAGAAAACCATTCACTTGTTTGGTGCTTTATAGTTTACAAAGCACTTTAATTTATGTGTATTATTGCTCTTTTGTGTGACAGGAGATACAACAATGTTGTTTGTATTTTCCTTCTGGGTTTCTGTTATTGAATGATTCCTTTCGTATCCCTCTTATATATTTAGCAATGATTACATTATTAGCAATTATATTTTTGTCGAACATTCCAATTTAACAGACATTTAATAGGCACTTACCATGTGTAATGAACTACACTGTAAGCTGGGTATACAAAGGTTGATAAAGTCTGTGTTCTATTTTCCAAACTATACAGCAGACAGATAATGAGGATGCTATGAGAACCTGTGATAGATCCAAAGAAGTCCAAAGGAGTACTATGTAAAGTACTCTGAAAAGTTTAAAGGGAAGGACATCCAGTGGAATATGTGAAACCAGTTTTTATTAGCTTGAAGAGAGCCAATTCTTAAATTTTCAGGGTACTTGCACCTCTGAAATCAGCAAATACTATAAATCAGAGCTTTGTTTATTATCTTGTTGATTGTCTAGACTTAAGAAATTGATGTACAAATGGTTAATAATGTATATTAGACTTAAAAGTATGTTAGATTAGACTTATTTGGGGGTGGATTAATAATTATAGACTTGTGGTTATACTCCAGCATACCCCTAGAGAGAGCTCTTGTACCTAGGTGAGTCTTGAAGGTGGTGGCCCTTTAATTGGACCTTAAAAGAAGAAAGTAACTTCAAGATGCGACTATTGTGAAGGGTAGTCCATTTTGCCCAGAGAATATAGCATGGAAGTTGTTGCATGTGACAACAAGGAAGCAGGAGACCATAAAGAGGTGAAATAAATAAAATCATAAGTTTAGAGCTAGAGAGGATCTTGGAGACCATCAGCCTTATCACTTTAGACAAGAGGAAAACTATGGCACAGAGAGGTTGGTTGACTTTCCTTGGATCACCAAGTTCGTGTGGAAGTATTTGAGTCAGGAACTGAACCGTTTTTACCAGTCTACAAGTTAATTCAGGTGACTTGCCCATGTTAAAATACTCAGTGTGTGTGGAGAAAAACAAATCTTCCTGGATTTAAGGTCAGCTCTCTATCCACTACTTCATGCTGCCTCCCTAAAGAATGAAACTATGTACAAATTGATCAAGACACTTTTGCTATCAAGTATGACCAGTGTGAAGAAGCCCATTTCTACCACCTTAGTTATGCCTGTACACTTTTTTGTGGTTCTTTCTGAATAGAAATGTCCACCCTTAGTTACTGTCATCCTCACTTGAAACATTCTAGGCTTTTTGACAACATTGATCACTATATAATGGTCATAAGCCTGAAAAAGCAATATTGAATTCTGGTTTATTCTGAGACATCTGACACAACAGATTCAGATTGTGTCAGCTCCATCTCTACTGGATAAATCCATATTAAAAAGATATACCTGACCCTTGTCAAGTCAATCAAATCACCTGATTCATTGCCTCAAACTTCAGATGAATTTAAGTTTTGAGCTGGGGTATAGAGGCATAGACAGAGGAGAAACTGCCCAAGGAGCTAAAGGAATCAACATGAATTCTCTGTCCACAAAACATGTTTTTTGAATTCTGTTGTTATTCCAGAAGAGAGCTGCCACTCTATCTGGACCACACTCTTTACAGAACATCAGAAAACTGTTTACTTGAAAGCAATATCTACAAGTTATGTCTCCTAGTCTAGAATTGATTTTGATATCTAAAAGGTTGGAGAGTAGTGTGTTGCATGTCAAACTACATAGCATAGTTCAACAAGAGCACTTAATTTCCTATGGAAAGTGACCAAGTAATCTTGGACAATAATTCATATTCTCTTCTTTGTTAAAATAATTATTTCATTTGAAAAACTTCTTGATTTGTCAAAATGTCTTTTCAACAGTAAAGTTTGCTTCATTTAAAAATCAAATCTCTACTGAAATAATGATACCTCTCTTTGACTTCTTTGCAGCACAGGGATTGGCAGATATCTTGATTCCCAACAATGGATCTGCATTTGCCTCAGGTGAGTTTAACAAATTTCTGGACAAGACTCATATCTGAGCTGTCAATGTGGTGCCTTATTACCTTCAAGCATGTGATCAGCTTGGAAGACTAATGTGGACCTCTGAAGCATGTTCTCAACTAGGTTGCTGGAGATGGCCAAACAACAAAACTTGACAGGCTTCTTTGACATAATGCTCTTTATTCAATCAATCAATCAACCAACCAATAGTATTTATTTAGCTCCTACTATGGCCCAGGCCATTGCATAAATGCTAGTGGGTACAAATACAAAAAAAAACACCTTCTCTCAAAGACTTTATGTTCTAATGAGGGGGCCAGTATGTGTAGAGTGTCTTAAAAATCCTTAGTGCAGTTTAAAAAGTATTAAATATTAAAACTAAAACTCAAGATTAAAGCTACTGACACTTTAAAATGCACTGATATTTGGAGTACTCTGTATAAGTCCATATAGAATAAATGTAAAAAGAATATATAAATAAATAAAAATTAAAATATATGGTAGTTTGGGAAGGAAGATATTAGTAATTCCAAAGGATCAGGAAAAGTTACATGAAAGACTTATTACTTGACCTTAATCTTAAAGGAAAAGAGGAATTCTGTGAGGCAAAGGTGAGGGAGTTCATTCCAGGCATGAGGGACGCCGTAAAGATAAGGAGTTGGGGGGTGGAACATTTAGTGTGAGGAACAGAGAAAAAGTTATTTCAGCTGGACTCCAAATTGCAGGAGTAGATATTATACATACTGAACCTGGAAAGATACTTTGGGGTCAGGTTGTAAAGGATTTTACAAACGAAACAAAGGAGTATATATTTTATCCTTGAGGAAATAAAGAGCCATGAGAATCGATTAAGTAAAGGAATGACATGATCAAATCTGCACTTAAGGAAAATCTCTGTGGCAGGAAAATATCTGTGGTACTCAAAGGATGAACTGAATTGAGAAGAGATTTGAGGCAAGGAGACTAATTAGGAAGCTACTGAAATAATCTCAGGGAGCTGAGAGGTGATAAAAGTTTGAAGTAAGGTGATGGTTATGTGAATAGCAAGAAGGAATCTGATGTGAGAGATGATACAGATGTAGAAAAGACAGTGTTGATGGCGGAGTAGAAAGACGCACATACACGTAGCTCCGAACCCACAACCCACAGAACGGCTACAGGGGAGTAACTCACTGCGAATTCTGCACCCAGAGGCCACAGAATATTGGAGCGAGGGAGATTTCTGTTCTGGAGGGACCTGCAAACCTCTCACGGGGGTCCTTCGCACTGCGGACTGGGCGCCAGGACTGGGAGCTGAGGGCAGCCCTGCCGTGACCACGGCACCGAGAGGAAAAGATCCGAGTGGGCTTTGGGGACAGGATCTCCAGCAGCCATGCAGGTCCCTCCACCCACAGAGGGACCTGCAAACCTCTCGCAAAAGGTCCATCGCACTGCAGACGCGGAGCCCAGCTCAGCCCAGACCTGCTGCAGCCACAGCACCAAGAGAAACAGACCCGAGCAGGCTTCAGGGATGCGATATCCAGCAGCCGCACAAGTCCCTCCTCCCACAGGTGACGGGGGTGTGTGAGAGAGTCTCTTTGGTGGGTCAAGAGGGGAGTGGGGTGCCCCCATAACTCAGGCCCTCCCAGGAGGTAGAAGCTGAGAGGCGGCTGCAGACTGGGGCTCCCCAAGGGGGCAGGAGCCTGAATCCATTGTGGAAGGTCTGTGCATAAACCCCCTGAGGGAACTGAGCCTGAGAGGCGGCCCTGCCCAGACCTCAACACCTGAACTTAATCTCACACTGAATAGCAGCCCTGCCCCCGCCAAAAGCCCTAAGGCTGGAAGCAGCATTTGAATCTCAGACCCCAAACACTGGCTGGGAGGATCAGGAGGCAAGGTGGGTGTGAGGAGAATATTCAGAGGTCAAGTCACTGGCTGGGAAAATGCCCAGAAAAGGGAAAAGAAATAAGACTATTGAAGGCTACTTTCTTGGAGAACAGGCATTTCCTCCCTTCCTTTCTGATGAGGAAGAACAATGCTTACCATCAGGCAAAGACACAGAAATCAAGGCTTCTGTGTCCCAGCCCACCCAATGGGCTCAGGCCATGGAAGAGCTCAAAAAGAATTTTGAAAATCAAGTTAGAGAGGTGGAGGAAAAACTGGGAAGGGAAATGAGAGAGATGAAAGAAGAGCATGAAAAGCAGATCAGCTCCCTGATAAAGGAGACCCAAAAAAATGTTGAAGAAATTAACACCTTGAAAACTAGCCTAACTCAATTGGCAAAAGAGGCTCAAAAAGCCAATGAGGAGAAGAATGCTTTCAAAAGCAGAATTAGCCAAATGGAAAAGGAGATTCAAAAGCTCACTGAAGAAAATAGTTCTTTCAAAACTAGAATGGCACAGATGGAGGCTAAGGACTTTGCGAGAAAGCATGATATCACAGAACAAAGAGGGAAGAATGGAAAAATGGAAGATAATGTGAAATATCTCATTGGAAAAACAACTGACCTGGAAAATAGATTCAGGAGAGACAATTTAAAATTTTTGGGACTACCTGAAAGCCATGATCAAAAGAAGAGCCTAGACATCATCTTTCATGAAATTATCAAGGAAAACTGCCCTGAGATTCTAGAACCAGAGGGCAAAATAAATATTCAAGGAATCCACAGAACACCGCATGAAAAAGATCCAAAAAGAGAAACTCCTAGGAACATTGTGGCCAAATTCCAGAGTTCCCAGGTCAAGGAGAAAATATTGCAAGCAGCTAGAAAGAAACAATTCAAGTATTGTGGAAATACAATCAGGATAACACAAGATCTAGCAGCCTCTACATTAAGGAATCGAAGGGCATGGAATAGGATATTTCAGAAGTCAAAGGAACTAGGACTAAAACCAAGAATCACCTACCCAGCAAAACTGAGTATAATACTTCAGGGGAAAAAATGGTCTTTCAATGAAATAGAGGATTTTCAAGCATTCTTGATGAAAAGACCAGAGCTGAAAAGAAAATTTGACTTTCAAACACAAGAATGAAGAGAACCATGAAAAGGTGAACAGCAAAGAGAAGTCATAAGGGACTTACTAAAGTTGAACTGTTTACATTCCTACATGGAAAGACAATATTTGTAACTCTTGAAACATTTCAGTATCTGGGTACTGGGTGGGAGTACACACTCACACATGCACACACGCACACATACATAGAGGCAGAGTGCACAGAGTGAATTGAAGAGGATGGGATCATATCTTAAAAAAAAAATGAAATCAAGCAGTGAGAGAGAAATATATTGGGAGGAGAAAGGGAGAAATGGAATGGGGCAAATTATCTCTCATAAAAGAGGCAAGCAAAAGACTCATTAGTGGAGGGATAAAGAGGGGAGGTGAGAGAAAAACATGAAGTCTACTCTCATCACATTCCACTAAAGGAAAGAATAAAATGCACACTCATTTTGGTAGGAAAACCTATCTCACAATACAGGAAAGTGGGGGACAAGGGGACAAGCAGGGTGGGGGGGATGATAGAAGGGAGGGCATGGGGAGGAGAATGCAATTCGAGGTCAACACTCATGGGGAGGGATAGGATCAAAAGAGAATAGAAGTAATGGGGGACAGGATAGGATGGAGGGAAATATAGTTAGTCCTATACAACACAACTATTATGGAAGTCATTTGCAAAACTACACAGATTTGGCCTATATTGAATTGCTTGCCTTCCAAAGGGAAGGGGTGGAGAGGGAGGGAGGTAAAGAAGTTGGAACTCAAAGTGTTAGGATCAACTGTAATGTTCTTACCACTAGGAAATAAGAAATACAGGTAAAGGGGTATAGAAAGCTATCTGGCCCTACAGGACAAAAGAGAAGACGGAGACAAAGGCAGAGAAGGATGATAGAAGAGAGAGCAGATTGGTCACAGGGGCAATTAGAATGCTTGGTGTTTGGGGGGGGAGGGGATAAAAGGGGAGAAAATTTGTAACCCAAAATTTTGTGAAAATGAATGTTAAAAGTTAAATAAATAAAAAAAAAGAAAAGACAATGTTTATCTATTGAAAATCTATGTGGGATTAGAGAAAGTGAGAAATTGAGGATAATGCTAAGGCTGCAAACCTGGGAGACTGAGAAAAAAAAAGTCAATTCTTTTGAATAACCAAGACAACAATTTCTCAAAACTTCCTTGATAATCTTTATTAACACTTAGCTAGAGATTTATAAGATGAAATAGATATTGTTCTGTCTACAATTACTCTCCACTCATTTTTAACACTAATCAATCTTTGCTAGGGACGATGGAGCTGGATCAAGATGGATTTCTACTCCTGTGAGTGAGATCACAGGGATTACATAATACAAAGCTCAAAGTACAGGGTGAAATGTTCTAGCATTTCATGTTGACCAAATTTAATTGTGTTGCACCTAGAGTAAACTGAACGCAACAGAACCATTAGAAAGACTTGATGATTAGAGGTACGGTCCTGGATATTTTAGCTGTGTCCCTTGAAACCTCAGCAGAGCCACAAAGCAAAGAAAGACTATTTTTATTTAGTTTGTGTAACTATTGAAATGGTATACTCTTATGGTTCTACACCACTATCATGTACACACAGACAGCACATTCTAACTGAAGGATGTCCCCTTCCTTTTTAGTTAAATGATTGTGTTAGCTAAAAATTTTATGTGCATATGCTAGGGAGTGGTGTGTGGCAGTGCTATCGTTTTTATTCCTTATGAGTTTGTTTGTCTGTTTTTACTGTTTTATTCCATTTGAGGCACTGTATCTTTAGGTTGCAGAATGGATTTTTGTCCAAAGTATTTTTTTCTTAATAAAGGAATATCATGTGAAGACCTCTTCAACCCTATTATTGACTCTGACATGGATAGCAACATAGCAGTTACTTCATTTGGTCCTTACATTTATCCTATTCTAAAGATGAGGTAATTGAGGTTCAGAGAAGTTGAATAACTTCCCATCATTGTTGTGGGTCAGTTATTTTCAGTAGTGTCTAGTCATGTTTGACTTTTCTTGACTCCAAAATAACTTACTCCAGTTTGTGCAGCAAATTCTGCCAAATGTATTTTCTTGCTCACCAAAAACTAGACTCTTTCCCTAACTCCAAACTTTGATCAAATTGATGCTTAGAGGATTTTTCCACAAGAAAGCTCACATTGGGTTAATTAGGATTTTTGTTTGTGAATATGTGTGTGTTCATACATGCACACATATGTATGTTTTATACAGACATAAGACAAAGTGGATGCAATTTTTTGATAGGCTTTTATATCTTTTTCTCTAATTCAAAGCTACTCCTTAAAATGATCTTCCCTAAAGATTTTTAAAGAGGACAGTAGCCTCAATTTCCCATATGGTAAAGGCAGGAAATAAAATACCTTTTTAGGCAACCTCCCCTTACCTCTGAATAAAGTAGTAATTCAGCCAAAAATTCATTTGGAAACATTTAATTTTCAAATCAAAGAACTAGGAGGAAGAAAATGATCAGTGCTTTTATTAACATTTCCAAGTTTCATTTCCTCCTAAACAAAATGGGATTTTGACTTACTCATAAAATGATGCAGAGAGGCTTATGAAAGAATAAACACCATGCAATCATTTAAGAACAAAGGGTATTAATTGTCCATGTCCTTTCTGGCAACTTATGGGCATGGAAAAAACAAAGAGAAGGAAGAGTCAACACTCTAAGATTTGGGACCTGGGGCAATAAAGGATACTATCAACAGAAAAAAAAAATTCATGTCCTCTGATCAGAGGCCGTTTTATATATCAATTATATCTATGTACTCTTTTCCTTTCTAGTCCTATACACACACATGCACATATGTATGTGCCTCTATATCTCAACCAATGAAATGCGGTTATGTTCTGAACTAGCACCCTTGAACTTTAAGGCAGCACTTGTATTGGAGTACTCCCAGGTAGCAAATCGTTAACTGCTTTTTAATTTGCTTCCCTAAAAGACCAATGATATACAGGACCTGGGAAATGTCTAACACAATAACCTAGAGAGCTTTCTCTTCTATGGGATCATCTCACCTCCAGACTTGTTCTAGCTTTAACATTGTTTTGAGTTTTCTTTGAGGTGAAATTCGCTCCCCATTGGGAAAGGTTTTGCAATGATCCTGGCTGCAACTAGGTTTCACTCCTACTGCATTGATCTGTGTGATTTACAAAGGGTTTCCTTGGCCAGATAGATACTGTTTTACTTTTAAAACACATTCTAGCTTATGTATGTTTGGGGAGGAAGTATGTGATCACATGACCCAGCCATCCTTACAACCTAGGTACCAATTAGACCAAGATAGGACCCTGGAGGGAAAATCAATAACAAAGCTGGCCACTTTGCCCAGGGCTTTTCAAATGGATGCAGAGTTCCTGAAATCCGGAACATTAGCCGGGAAAGGGTCGCCAAACTGAGGGTGCACCAAAGGGAATGGTATTTTGTTTAGATATAAGTGCACGCACTCACACACACACACACACACACACACACACACACACACACACACACACACACACACGCTATTTGCTGCTCAGCCAAAGGCTGCAGTCACCTTCAGAGGGGAAGTCTGGAAGAGGAAAAATTGTTCTTGAAAACTGGATCTCAAATATAGGGTTTCTTCTCCCGCGCTGCAGATGGAAAGGATCCAAACAAACCCAGTTCGGTGCAGTTGTTGGTTCTCCCTCGCGGTCCACAACAGTTCCCTCCCTCCTTCCCTCCTGGCCCCCAGTCAGTCCTGCTCTACTCAAGTAGGAGCCCAGGCTGCTACCCGGGTTTGCAGATGGTTTCTACCCCCTCCTCCCGGACCCACCCCCTCCCGCAGCTGAGCTCTGCCCCTCGTCCAGAGCCACTAGCCTGAGTGCGCGGGGAGCTCGCAGAGGGAGATGGATGGCGAGAGGCAGCGGCAGGTGCAGACGGGGTTGAGCCCCAGTAACCCTCCCGCTTCCCAGCTCCAGCCTCGAGGTTTCCTCGCTAGCCCTCCTAACTGGTTCTGAGCCGGTGGGTGACGTTGCGGCGCAGCCAGAGACACAAAGCCGACTAGTGGAGGCAGTGGCGTTGGTGGCAGCAGCTCATCGGGCTGCAGGCGGCAGTCCCGAGCCGAGCAGCGGGAGCAGCTGCCCGCCGGGTCCCGATCCTTCTTGCTGGGGCTGCCCGCAGAGAGCCTGGCGAGTCCGAGCACCATGGGAGCCCGCGCAGCCCGCCCGCCCCCCCGACTCCAATCCCGGCCCGCCCCCTCCCCAGGATGCCGCTCCTGCTGCAGATGAGCCTGACCTGGGCCAGCCCAGCTCCAGACAAAGCCAGGTGGGGAGCCGCACAGGTGAGGAGGGCGATCGCCTAGAGCCTGACAGCGGTGGCGGCATCAGCTACAGAGGGGGGCGTGCGGGAGGTAGAGGAAAGGACTGGGCTAGTCCTGGCTCTGAAGGAGGCAGGAGGTGAGGCACTCTGGGCTATCCCGACATCCTTCCCGGGAGCTGGCTTGGCTGTCAAAAGACAGGCAGAGGTTTGGTGATGCCTGGGACCCGCAGCTCCTCTGCATCTCTTAGGGTTCCAGGAGGATGTAAAGAATTCCGGGAGGGAGGTAAGTACCAAGCCCTGGACAGCGCAAACCTAAAGGCGCAGTGAATGGGGCGAAGCTTGCTTCAGTAACTTGAGAGGTTAGCTTCCAATTTACACCCCCCCCACACACACACACACACTTCTTTACACAAAATATAGGTGGACATATAGATGCAGGACGCATAGGACACGTGCATGCGTGTGTGAAAGTCTGCACTTAATGGTTTCCTCTATTTAAATCCAATTGATCTCTTGAATAAAGCAATTCATGTTCAGTTTATTATCGGTGGGATAAGATTGGTGAAAGTGTGTTAGAATGGGGAGCTTGAGATGACTGGAAAGGAAGAGCTGGTTTCCAGACTCAGGAAATGTAAGTGACTTGGTTGGAATAAAATTCACAAGAAGAAAGCTAGGTTGTTTTTCGTTTTTGTTTTGTTTTGATTTTGCCAAGTTTTCGGTGCCTGGGGTCTTCATTCAAAAGAGAATGCTGACCTCCAGCAAACCGTTGGTGGGGTACCTAGTGCATACATTTAAAAAAATTTAGATCTCCCGGTACATTGACATGTGAGACTTATACTTGTATCTGGCTGGTGAGAGGAAGATTTTCAGTTAAATATACCTGGAAGATGGCAAAGCTATGCGTGGAATGTGCGTTTCTATATGCCCAAGATGCCATGCCTCTGCAATAGTTAATGACAGTGATTCATAAATCATAACGTGAAATTTCTGCAGGTCATAGATCAAACTGTGATCATGATTTGTGCACTTCCTTGGCACAGAGCGCGCATTCTCAACCAACATTTCAGTTATATAACAGAATAATACAAGCGTGTAGCTGAGCATTGTTTGGCAATGAGATGCCTCACAAATTGTAGCCTGTGGTTAAGGTGTTTTACACACAATGGCAATGAACCTCTCTCATTTATTAACCCCTTTAGATTGAAGTAAGTTATATTTTGTAAGAACAAGGAAAATGTCCAGAGCTGCCTGAGGAATTGTGTGTTACAAAATCGATCCTTTATGTAGAGGATTTGGGGGGGATCTGTTTATTTTGGGTGAGGAAATGATTTAGAATGGAAACCCAGAGACAGCAAATCCCATGCCAAACCATCCTAATTTGTTTATAATGATGGGGTGTTGCATCCCTCTGTGTTTAATACAGGTTTTATTTTTATGCATCATAAGAAGAGTTGCCAAGGGCTGTTTGCCAGTCTTAATGTGGCCAATTGTAAACCCCGCCCAGAAGCTTACAAGCCACCACCGCCCTCCTTGGTGAAGAGTGAATATAAATGACAGCCCCCTAAACCCACTCTCCTTCCTTTCTTTGCCTACTGGAGTATTTCAGACTTCTCTGAAGGTAGAAGCCAGCTAGAGCCAATTCATCCATTAGGTGCCATTCTGAACCACAGATCTGTTGTTGCTAACTCAGTATGAGCTTGGCAGCTTTGTTTTGGTTAAGGTTGAAGTTAGGGCAGATTGGTGTAGTGTGAGTTGCATGGAGCACCTCTGTAAGATCTAAGGGGTTTCACATAACCCATTAAAGAGCTTTCTTGTTATTGAAAATAAGAGAGGGGCAGATGAAGAAGTGGAGGGAGATTAACATGCAGAAGCAGCAATTTTAAGGTTTGGTTTTTGTTGTAGTTTGGATTTTCATTGTTGTTGTTAAGGTAGCCTGAAGGAACAGTTTAGCTAAGTGTCAGATTAACAGTCTGACTTGATCTTGGTCTGGGATATTTATAAGGAGCTAGAAATGGGTGAAAATTAACTTGGTGTTGACAGCTCAAGAAGAAAAGAACTATTGGGATTTATTTATGAATACAGTAAGGCCAAGGAGGCTATGTTAGTACATAGCAATACTAATAAGCAATGAAATACATAAATTATGGATATTGGGGGATTTTTATTTATGTCAGTAATATATTCCTTTAGTCATTTAATTTCACTCTTTTAGTATCTCCAGGGGTAACTGCATGGGAAAGAATTTTGTGGCCTTTCAGTTTCTGAGAGCATTTAAGTAATTGACTCTCTGTGGTATCATCTCTCCACCTGTTGCACATTTTTTATCTGGCTATGTGAAGAGTTTTGTAGCTTCTCCTTATCAGTAAAATGCCATAATAGAGGTTAGCCAAAGGAGATTCTTCTGGGGCTGTACTTTACAACCCGTAAAGGTCTGTGCAAAATTGAGTGATTGTTATTTTTTTCTCCTACTATTCATGATGTGGCAAAGAAGCTGGTGGAAAATATCCGCCATTTCAAAATCTTAATATATATGAGGCAGAAACAAATCCTGGAACAATGACTTCATTCCATGATTAAAATAAAGGAAAAGTCACAGACCTACATTAGAAGAAGTCCTAGATGTCAAATTCTGTGAAAACTGCCTCCCTAACCTTCAGTACGATTTAAACCCTGAGACACAATCAATATGGAAAGAAGAAAGTAAAGAAGTAAGGGGTGGAAGAATGAAAAGAAATCCATTCTCAGCTGCACTCCCTGATCAAAGAATGAAGTATTTGAGTTAATCAATCATGTATCTTTGGTGGATTGTACTTCCTCTCCTCTTCCAGTCAGCTTAAAGTTAAACAATAATCAAAATGAAGTCACTAGAAGAATGGATCTGCTAAGAAATCTAAAGTAATCTTCCACCATGTTATTACAATTCTAGAGTCCAGTTAGAGAGAAATGGAAATCTCATTAGAATCATTATTTTTATGTTTTATTCATACTATTGTCATTTTTTCCAATACTACCCCCTTCACACACACACACACACACACACACACACACACACGTTGAATCGGTTAAGCAACACTGACAACAAACATAATGTTAGAGTGCTAGAATTAAAAGAAAACCTGAGTTGAAGGCCCCCTGAGATACTTTCTTGTTATAAGTCTCTGGACAAGTCACTTCCTCTCTGACCTTCAATCTCTTCCTCTAGCAAATCTGAATAATAAAAGCACCTAGCTCACAGGGTGGTTTTAAGAGTCAAATGAGATAATTTATATACATTGCTTTGTAAACCCCAAAGTATTACATAGAATGAAAATAGCATTATTTATTAACACTAATATTACCCCTTTTCACACTCAACTTTCTGAAGAGTAAAGAAATCTGTTTCATCTTTTGTTCTCCAGGTCCAAGATCTGTCATTGCAACTGATCTAAGTACATTTGCCTTTTAACATTGTTTTAGCATCAGGGATTCTTAGCCTGGAGCCCACTGGATGGATTCAGAGTATCTATGAATATGGATGGGAAAATCTTGTATCTTTAGTTTCACTCATGTCTAATGAGATTCAATTGAGAATGAAAACAATAGTGTGTAGAGATCCATGGGTTTCACCAGACTGCAAGGGGTTCCACGATACAAAAACAGGTTAAGAACTCCTGTACTATGTTATTATTATCATTGTGTATATATGCATGTGCACATGCACATATATATATGTGTGTGTGTGTGCGTATAATTTTTCTCTTTCTGCTTACTTGTTCTGCATCACATCATTCAAATCTTCTTATGTTTCTCTCAGTTCTTTATTTGCCATTTCTTACAGCGTGATAACATTGTGTAACATTTATATATCACAGTTTATTCAGTCATTCCTCAAGTAATCACTGCACAAGTTGTTTCCAATGTGCTGTTATTGCAAAGAATGCTACTAAGTGTGCTTTAAGTATACATGATGACTTCCTTTCTGTTTTTGATCTCTTTTGGAGTGAAAGGCTATTAACTGGGAACCACATTTTATAAGGAACGCTAACAAACTGTTACATATTCAGATAAGAGTGACAAGAATGGCGAGAGGTTTAGAAACCATGTTAAATGAGGAAATGGAGTTGTTTAAATTAGAAAAGAAATATTTTAGCAAATTCATGATAGTCATATTTGAATATTTGACCAGTTGTCACTTAGTAGAGAGAATAGACCTTTTCCATGTTACTGTAGTAGACAGAAGTGGGACCAATTGGTAGAAATTATAAAGAGCAAAATTTCAGCTACATAGGCAAAAGAACCCTAGCAATTAGAGCAGTTAAAATTGCTTCACAAAATAATGTACTTGTCATCACTGAAGGTATTCAAGAAGCTACCTGATTGTCAGAGATGTTGGAGAAGGGATTTATGTATTAGACCAGATGATCTCAGAGGTTCTTTTCAGTTCTTAACATTTAGTGAAATATTCTGGTTAATACAAACATATATATATATATATGTATATATATATATATATATGTATTATAGACAGATGATATGTGAATATACATTTTCAAATTACATATTTTAGGATAATATGTTGCAACAAATCAGTATCAACTATAATATAATCTTACTTTGGTGATTCACAAAACATATCAGCATCTTACAATCCCTGATATTCTATGAAGTTATTATATTACTTTACTATAAAATAGAAATTTCATTTCAAATATTGGGTTAATAAGAGTTTACTGCATAAACACTCCTACTTTCTTGGACAAGAAGTGTGTGAGAAAGAACAGAAGTTGTCTCTGAAAGTTAGTCTTAAACAAGTAGAAAAGATAGTGAAATGAAAAAAAAATCATCTCCCTTATCCTTTAGATTGCCTCAGTGTATAAGAACTCTTCAAGAAAAACTTAGTCTCCAAAGTAATTACATTAACTTTCAGAGATGAGAAATGTGTCATTTGATAAACAGTGTTTCTAGTACACCGAATTGAATGGAACCTCTTGCCCTGGAAGAACTGACATGTTTAATTTACTCCAAGGAGTAATTTATTCTTTGAAAGAATCTGTCTGACCAATGTCCGTGTGGAAAAATGAGCCAGGATGGCCTTAGGTTGGGAAGAAAACACTTCTCTAATCCAACAACTGAAACTGAACCTAGCAGAGAATGTATAGACTTGTCAGTGTTATTTAACACATCGCTAGGCAAGATAAGCCACTTGTGCATCGAATAAGCAGGCATTGTAACAAACTAAGAAATATAGTATTTGGTTCTATGCGTTGATTCTCTCTCTTCTCTCTGTCTCTCTGTCTCTCTCTGTATCTCTGTCTCTGTCTCTCTCTGTCTCTCTCTGTCTCTCTCTCTGTCTCTCTCTCTCTCTCTCTCTCTCTATATATATATATATAAAAATACTAACTCATTTATATAATGCTTTCAATTTGACAAAGAACTTTTACTTTTATAAAGCATTTTCCGTGCAACAATTCTGTGAGGGAGCTATTAAAATTATTTTTTATACCCATCTTGTAAATAAAGAAACAGAGGCAAGGAAGGTATTTGAATATACCTACCGTCACACAAATAGAAAGTGTCAGCTAAGATTCCAGCCCAGATCTTTTGATTCCAAATACTCTTGACTCTGTACCATATTTCATCCATCATAAGTCAAAGATTTTTACTGTGCCCATATAAAACATCATGTTTTTGAGCATATTACAAATAATAGACTTGTTTTTGACATCATAAAAGCTTCCAGGTTAAGATGTCTATCCAGTGATAATTATGAGGTTTATTTGGAGAAGAAAAGATGAAACCTGGAACTAGAGTTACTCGATAACTATATTGAGACCATCAAATTACACCCAAGGCACTAACTTCATTGTCACTCATGTGTTCTCTTTCAGGTACTCCACTGGACTGGGAGTCAGGAGACTGGATTTCTATTCCTGGTTCTGCCACAATTCATCTGGGTGACTTTGGGCAAGTTCCTTCACTTCTCTTTCCTCTCCCACATTTTCAGGGAATTGGACTAAATGTTCTCTGAGGTCCCTTCCAGCTCTAACTTTCTATGGGTCTATGATCACCTCCCTCTCTTGCTTTTGGGTAAGAGTACTATATATAAATTCTTGATTTATACTATATTCATTTGTTTTCTGACTTAATAAGTCAACTCAAATTCATTGTGAAATCCAAACAATTCTGCCAGTAATCAAGTCATACAGTGTCATATGTGTCTTGTCTTGAGCCTGAATTAGTGTGTGCATTTATTTAATTGATGTCAGTGTCAATAGATTCTTGTCTATCTGAATATTAAGACTGATTTGGGCACTGCAGAATACATCTGCACTATAGCAGGGAGTTTGAAGCAAATTGTCCTTTGATTCCTCCTTATCTGAACCAGGTTCCATGGAATTAGTAATACTCCTGTATGTGTGAAGAACAAGAGAATGTGTGACTTATGCTCAGCAGTCCTTTCCTGTTTTTATTATCTACTATGGTAGTGATAGTAATGACCAGGTCAAGATGGCAAAATCTCGGCTACCTTTTTCCTATTGGCTGACTGCCGATGCACAATCAATCTGGTAAGGGTGATAATATTAATAAGTTTTTTTTTTCTTTTTGGCAGGCACAAGTCTCCACTCATTTAAATTTTAAAACAGAATTTGAACAATGACTATGCATTAGTGAGCATTTTCAGTGACATTTGAATAATAAAATCACAGGATTCAAGAGCTGCGAGGAACTGTAGAGATTGCCTTGTCCAACCTCTTCATTTAAATGATGAGTAAATCAAGGCCTGTTGAGAGGCAATGTGAGATAGTGGGTAAAGGGACAGGAAGACCTGAGTTCAAGCCCTTCCTTTGATAGCTACTAGCTGTGTGACCCTGGACAGGACACTTAACCTCACAGCATCCTAGGATCTTTCTGAGACTGTAAGCTGAAGAGCAGTTACTAACCTATATTGATAGATGGAGTTTCCTCACTGGGAGTATTCTAAAGTTATTTAAATGACAAGCCTATCTCCCTCCCCCCCAAAAAAAAAATAAACTTGAGGCCTAACTTTCAGCCATGTAATATTTGAAGTATACCTAAGAGAAAGTGTCATGTGAAATGAATATCAGATATTTCTGAGAAACATAGGAAGATTTATATGAACTAGAAAAACTGAGATTTACATGTCTAAGCAGTGGAAAGAGAGTCGATCCAAGAGAACAAAACACATGATTACACTAATGTAGTGAAAAATAACACCAAAATTCTGCCAAACTAAGAGTAATTACAATAACCCATTCTGAAATCAGAGCAAAAAAGAAACACTGTTTGACCTTCCTTATAGTACAGTAGAGAGCTAGAGGTGAGTAATTTTGTATATACTGTCGGATGCAGTTATTGACAAATCTTACTCAAAACTTGCTTTGTTACAAAGGAGAATTTAATGGAAAATATTTTGGGAAATGGTCTGAATAGGAAAAGACAAATAAAAGTCATTGTTTATTATTAATTGACAAATAAAGACAATTGGCCATATGTTGATTTTCCCACAGTGCCAAGTCTTCAAGCTCTAGTACCTTTTTTTAGAGTAGTCTTAAGGCCTGAGGTATATTTAGAATTTGTCTTTTCAGCCCCTTTGGATTGAGACATTTCTGATTATAGGAACTAATTTATTTATTTGGGATTTCTATCCTATTTACTTTTACCAAATATTTGAAGCAGTTTGCAAAATTGGGTATACCACAGAACAGTACAACTCAAAATTTAAAAAATAAAGTTAAAAGTAGCAGAGAAATTGATGACATCAGGCACATAAGTTAACTTTTATATCCAAAGAGAAAATTAAGCAGACAAGTTCTTCATGAAACATTTTTTCTGGTTCTGAATTCAAGGAGGAATGTGTCAAATTGCAATGGGTGCCATGAACTTTTTTCTAGGGTACATTTAATAATATAATATGCAATGAATTGTAGGTGAAAGAGAATTGGCCTTGGAGTTAGAAGACTCATGTTCAATTCTTTTCTTTTCTGTTTATTAGCTAGAGTTGGATGTGGAGTCAATATGATTAGCTATATACAAAAGATGTAGAAATGTTACTCAAATAGATGTCTCTTATAAATCCTGTATCAGAATTGAGGAGATTTATATTAAATCTCAGTGAAGGAATTCCTACCAGGAAATGAGAGTGGAAATGCATCTGACCTCTCACCTTTTAGTCACTTTTCCTAATCTGAGCTTTAGAACTGCCCCTGGGCACTAAGCCTATTGAAATATGTACTCACATATCCTTGAGATTTCAACTCACTTCAGTTTAACAAGTATTAATAATTGTCTACCATATGCGAGGCAGTAGGGATGTAAAAGATAAAAATTAAATTGTCCCTGCTCTCAAGAAGCTTATATTTTCTTTGAGAGAAAATGTCATGTACTTAGCTAGCCAAGTTCATAGTATATGCAAAGAAAATAGCAGTAGTTTGGAGTGTGGTATTGCTACCAACTGGAATGATAAGGAAAAGCCTTCTATAGGAGCTAGGATTCGAGGCATCCTTTGGGATAGCTGTATTACAGGAGTAGCAGAATCCACCTAATTTGAACTTCCATTACAGACTGTACTGAGAAATTCCTGAATTATTAGACCCAAATTTAGAGCTCAGTGTTGGAATTAAGTGCTTCAGAGTGATGATAGATCTGTGAACCAAGTCAGTTTTATTGTAGCAAGCACTGCCATGCACAAAAGTGAAATAACAATAAAAGTGCAGTGAAATTCCTCAGTGATGCATTCTAAGGAAAGAAAGAAGGGAGGAAGGAAGGAAGGAAGGAAGGAAGGAAGGAAGGAAGGAAGGAAGGAAGGAAGGAAGGAAGGAAGGAAGGAAAGGAGGGAGAGAAATGGACAGAGAGAAATGAAAAAGAAAGAAAGAAATATATACCAGCCCATATTTCTTTGATGTGTAATAGGTAAATTTTATAAATATTAGTATAATGTGATATGTAGGAAAATATCCAGAAGACTATTTACAAGTGAATTTGGCCAATTCTTTGATACAAGGGTTCATTACGGATTTTTGTGTTGTAGATAGCTGGGTGGTAGGGCAGAGAGGAAATGGTAGAAATGATATCCAGAGGATGTATGTGCAAAGGTTCAATGGCAGATTGGTGACATGTGTTCAAAACTCCCATCTCTTTCTACTTTGAGAGAGTCTTACTTAATGGACAGAGATGGAGGTGGAATCGATATGACATAGATTCAAATACAACTTCAGACATCTACTAGTTGTGTGACAGTAGGCAAGTCACATAACTTCTCTGAGCATCAGTTTCCTCATTTGTAAAACTGGTATAATAATATACCAGTGTATCTGGTAATCTACCTCATAAGGATGTTGTAAAATTTACTTGAAGTATGAATAAATCTAAAAACTTAAGGGCTTAACAAAACTTGTACTTCTCCTAGATCACTGAAAAATAGAGTTTTCTGAGTAATTTTAAAAGGCTGTATCAACTGAAGTATTCGCAGAATATTCAAGCTGGAAGAGAAGTTAGAAATTATTTAGTCTAAAACTCTTTATTTTGTAGATGAGAAAACCTCAAAAGGTCCAGAATGGTTAAGTGCTTTACCAAAGATCACACAGTCATGTGGTCACCATACTTGAAATAGAACACAAGTCTGAGTTTCAGACCACCAAGGCTACAGCTTTTCTTTTTTCTACCATATAATGCTCCTGTCACATTCCATATGTGACTTCTAGTATTCAAGCCATTTGAGAACAATAAAATAATTCTCAGCTCAGAAACTCTACTGAGGACAATGAAGAATGCATTGTAAAATCCTGCTAAAGCTCAGAAATGATTAAGAACACTATCTATGAGGGTTCAGTGCTGTGGATGTAGATGGTTTCAGAGTTTGGGTTAAATCTGTGTTGATGCTGATGAAATGCCATTGAAGTTGCCTTTAAGAATAAATACGTGCTCTCAGTTTTAAAAAGAGAGACAAATGAAGATAATAGAATATATCAAAGTATTCAAATATTTAAGCTTTCCTTTTGTTGGGGATTGGTGAAAAACTTTGGACATAACACTGTATAGTGGACATGCTCATAAGTACTAGAACTGGAGAACCTAGGTTCATATTCCACCTTTGACATGATACCTATGTGATCTTGGGCAAATCATTCAGCCTCATTTAACCTTAGCTTTATCATTTATAAAGTTTGGAGTTGGACTTGGTCTGGCCCTAAGTTTATGAAAGAGACCCTCAGACTCATGGATGAAAAGAGAAATTTCCCATAATGGTCAGTTGGGGGCCATTATAAGTTTTTGAGCAAGACAATAATAAAAAATACTTAGTAAATAAAACTCTTGCTGCTTTTAATAGAATAAATGCATTCATTCATTCATAAAGAATGTGAAAATACTTTGGAAATGCAACTCTTCTGTTGTCAATAGGATTGATTCATTCATTCATTAAGAAAGTGAATATTGAGTATCTATATAGAGGTATCAAAAATGAATCAGATTAAAATGTAATTGGAAAATATTTAATAAAATAAATAAAAATATAATAGATCATAATTAATGTTAACATGTGTCTAAGTCAATATTGAGGCTGCGGGGATCCTTAGATTACTGGTCTAGACCAATGTTGTCAGACTTAAATAGAAATAGATCTCTGTAGCCATATATTAACTTAGGAAGTCACAAATTACTATTATCTATGTTGTACTGTATTTGTATTTGTTTTTGTTAAACATTTCCTAATTACAATTTAGTCTGAATTGGAGGGAATTTGGGAAGGCTGCTTGAGACCCACAGTCTATGAGTTCGATATTTCTGGTCTAGAGGAAGACCTAATTCTGCTACTTTTTATCTATATCATCTTGGACAAGTCACTCATCACTTGAATTTCCTCATCTGAAAAAAAGAGTGGAAAGCATTAGATAATCTTGAGAGAGTCTTCTAGATCTGAATATTATAATGCGAGGAAGTGACATAAATTCTGCTATGTAAGAGAAACCAAAGAACATAGTAAGGCAGCTAGCTGGCACTGAGGATGGAGTGCTAGACCTTGCATCTGGAAGACTCCTCTTCATGAGTTCAAATCTGACCTCAGACACTCCCTAGCTGTGTGATGCTGGGCAAATCACTTAACTCAGTTTCTATATCTGTAATATGAGCTGGAGAAGGGAATGGCAAAGCATTCCAGTATCTTTGCCAAGAAAACTCCAAATGGGGTCATGAAGAGTTGGACACAACAGAAATGACCAAACGACAACAAAAAGAAGATAGTTTCTGTCTGTTGCCTAGGACCTCCCATCTATTTCTCAATCCTATGGAATTATAGTTTAATCAAGAATATTGACCCTGAATGTGGGAAACAACTAGGGAATAATTCCAAGGGAATATGTAAGCTAGTATATGGTTATGGTTAAAGAGTATGGTCTATGTACTGGATGAAGGATTAAGAGAACATGGTGATTTGGAAAAGGTAAGGTTTTTGCCAAGTTTGGCTGAAAAGGCCAAGAAGCAATAGGCTAGAGGAGGAAGAATGACTAGCAGTTGTCTACCAATAAAATAATGATGGTCCAATAATATGTAAGATGCATCAAGCACCAGATGATAAGACCTGCTGCCATTCATGGCAATCAGAAGAGAGGTGTGGGCTTGTGAACAAAGGTATGAGGCTTATTCTGTTTTGTTTCATGTTAAATTTTGGGGTTTTCACTATATCCAAGTGAAAATTCCCAATAAGACAGATAGAAATACAGGACTAGAAAAAAAGTGAGAAGATATATTAAAAAAGAAAAATTGGAGAGGCATATATATAAATGTACTCCTTCAATTTCTGAGAATAGAATTAAGCAACCCTTACCTCTTCATTATTTTTAAAATTATTGATGACTTTTTATTCTGTAAGTCATTTCCTTCTTTTCCTTTTCAGTCTCTTCCTATCATAATAAGTAAATGACTCTTCTTTTCATAAGGAAAAATAATTAAGCAAAACCTAATGGCATAGTGACCAGATTTGAGAGCATATTGTGACAAGCTGCATACTTAGTCCACCATATTTCCATCAAAAGGAAAGATATGTATTTCATCATTCTCTAAGAATCGAGACTAGTCATTGTATTTCATGAGTCAGATGTCTTTTAATGTTGTTTTAATTTACAATGATGTAATGATTGTGTACCATATTAACTTTACTCACTTTCATACAAGTTGCCCCATTTTTTCTCAAGGTTGCATATTCATTATTTCTTACAGCACAATAATATCCCATTACATTTATATCTCAGATTTTTTTCTCAGCCATTCCACAATTGGTGGACTATCATTTTTTTTCAGCTTTTCCTTCTTACCAAAGTCTCACTTTTTCTTCCCTCAAGTAGAAAGTTTTCTTTTAAGATAAGAAAAAAAGTTTTATATAGTGATTATTTCTCTGCTTATTGGAAAAATAGAAGCCAAGAAACATTATTTCTACAGGCCAGTCAGGGACCCCAGAGGGCAACGGAGGAGACTAATAATGAAATTGTTTTTCTAAAATACTTGGTGAAGGGCACCTGCAGTGAATTTGAGAAAAGATGACAAGCCCTGTAAGCAAGACATACATACAAAACCACTCATACTCAATTCATGCTGGGCAGATAGTAAAATAATTTGGACATTTAAAAAGATTTCCTCCTTGTATCTCTTGGAGACCAAAGAAGTGAGTGGCACCCAGATGTCAAAATGGTTTCACCATCTTGGAAATGCTTGTTTCCAATTAATGCCATCCTGAGTTTTTAGGCAGCTACAAAAAAATCAAGAGACCCGTAGACTTTGCTCTGCAGAAATGATTTGCTGATTACTGTTCTCAGTCTTCATTGTTATTTTAAGTAGGATTGGTTGTCATTCTACTTTCTTTTTCCTCAAGAAGTCCTAACCCATAACACTATATTTTATCAGACTTTATTAACCTGGTGTGTAGACAAACCATTTCATTGCCTATGCTTTCTAATGGAAGGGAGATGCAATACATTCCAATTCCTCTTTGATTTGTATGTACTGAGTATACAATTTATACTGAGAAATTCACCAGAGTGACTATTCTACTTTCAAAGCATCACAGAGTTGGAAGAGTCATCAAAATTGAGAGACCTCTGATCCATACCTGAACAACAAATCATGCTCTTTGTGATAATTTCTTTTCTCTTCTAGATGTTCAACCATCATCTTTCTAATACCATACTATAGAGTTTGACAGGAGTCTTGAATTCATGACATATGATTATGTTGTATGTGGACATAGCATAGGAGAACAAGGATGCCCCACTATAACATATCCAAGAAGGGTCATCCAGCTTGTTTTTCAGAAGTCCAATGAATGGGGAACCTACTACTTCTTGAGGCATAAATAAATAATGGTTTATAAACTAAGAGGTGAAACTTGTTTTGTTTCATAATAAATTTTAAGGCTTGGTACTATATTCAGGTGATTTCCTATAGGAGGGGTGGAAATATGAGACTAGAGAGAGGATGAGAAGGCATATGAGGAAACAGGAGACTGATCAGGAGACTGATCTATAGAAATGTCCTAGTTTAAGCTCTAAAAATAGATTTAAGCAACCCTTGTCTCCTATTTACTTTTAAAAGTTATTGATGACTTTTTTATTTAATAAGTATAGCTTTTTGGATAGTTCTAATTTTTCAGAAGCTTTCCCCCCCTTTCTATCATGATTAAATTTCCTCTTTTCAGTTTCTACCTTTTTCTCCTAGATCTTCCTGCCAAGGCTATAGGGCAAGTCTGTTTCCTCCTCCATAAGACAAAATGTCAAATATTTAAAGATATGAGCCTTGCCCCATCCAAGCCTTCTCTTATCTAGGCTAAACATCCTTAATTCCTAAAAGGATTACTCCTGTATCATGAACTTCAGGTCTTTCACCATCTTTCATGCCCTTTCCTAGATGCTTCCCAGTTTATTAGTGAGCGTTCTTCCTCCAATGTGAAGCACATAACCATAGTACTTCAGATGCATTCTGATGAGGGGAGAGTACAATAGGACTGACCTCTCTGACACTGTAAATCTTCTCTAGCTTGATTGACTTAGGTTTTGAGGCTGCCATGTCACATTTTTGACACATGAAGTTCACAGTTCTATAAAAGTCTCATATTTTTTTTCAGCTGGATGCCTTGCTATCAATGCCTACATACATCTTGTGCTTGTGAAGTTTTATTTTTGTTTTTGTTTAGCCCAAGTGTAAAGCTTGACATTTATCCCTATTGAATTTCATCTGATTAGATTTGACCTAATCAAGATTAGATTCAAGCCTGTCAAGGTCTTTTCAGATCCTGAGTATGTCGTTCAATGCATCAACAATCCCTCACAGCTTTGCACCATCTGCAATTTTGCTAAGCATGCCATCATCTCTGCCTTGTATCAAATCATTTATGCAAATGTAAAATAGCATGCATTCCTAGTGTAATCCACTAGAAATTTCCTTTTAAGTTGACACAGACCCATTGTGATCACTCTTTGAGACTGGTTATCCAACCAGTTTCAAATCTACCCAATAATCAATTTCCCTCCATCTTACCCAAGAGAATAAGGAGACACTTTGCAAAAAATATCTAAAATGTTTCTTTGCTTTATCAGTCTAGTACACTGCTTCTCCCAAAGAAGTAAATGTTAATCTCTCATTGTATGCTCTTGAAACTGTGGTGGCTTTTTCTTTTCTAGATACTCACTAACCATCACTTTAATATTAAAGATATGGAGTGGATTGGTCATTTTATTAGTATAAGGAGTTTGCAGATAAGGAAACTCTCTCTACCAATAAAAGTTGATACTTTTATAACTTAGAGTCTTAGAGAATTGCTTAGAGCATTACAAGGTTAAACAACTTGCCAGGATTACACTGTAAGTAGGCAGAAGTAGCATTTGAATATAATTCTTCCTAACTTTTAGGCATTCTCTATCCTTTACTCCATGCTGCCTCTTAATTATTTCAAGACAAGCCCTATGATTTTGTGAAGTATTAAAGTTAAGCTCACTGTTCTATGGTTTGCTGAATTCTTCTTCTCTTTCTCCTCTTCCTCATCTTCTTCTCATTTTTCTTCTCCTCCTTCTATCTTCTTCTTCTTCCTCCTCCTCCTCCTCCTCCTCCTCCTCCTCTTCTTCCTCTTCCTCCTCCTCTTCCTCCTCCTCCTCCTCCTCCTCCTCTTCTTCTTCTTCTTCTTCTTCTTCTTCTTCTTCTTCTTCTTCTTCTTCTTCTTCTTCTTCTTCTCATTCTCCTCATCCTTCTCCTCCTCATCCTCTTCCTTCTCCTCCTCCTTCTCTTCCTTCTTTTTGGAAATGGAGACATTTTCCCTTCTCCAATACTGCAGTCTCTTCCCTTTTTTCAAAATCTTTTAAAGGTCACTGATGGGGACTACAGTTAAATTTGCCATATTTGCTAGTACCTGAAAATGTGATTCATTTGGGACTTGAGATTTGAGCTCCTCAAAAACTGCTGCTTCTTTGCTTTTTCTATTTATCTTGGATATCAATTCCTTGTTAACCATATTTGTTCTGTCTTTCCCAGTCCAAAGATCACATTTCTTGACAGAGAAAGCAGAAACAAAATAAGACTTGATTACCTTCATTCCTTTATCTTTTATCATCATTCCAGATAAAAAGTGCAACATTTCATCTCCCCCCCCCTCTTCTTTCCTCATTTGTATTATTTTTAGCTTTCTCTGCTTCCACTCATTCTGAACTCTAGCTCTCCTGACTACCACAAAGGTCCATGATACAAAAGAGGATAAGAACCTTGGATTCAGAGTCTCCGTTTCCTTAACTATAAAAAAAGAGTTTAAGTTAGATAATCTATAAAAGCTGTAGTATAATAATGATAATAACAGTAAAATAAACATTTGTATAGCACTTTAAGGTGTGCTTTACAGATGTTAATCTCCACAATAAGCCTGTGAAGTAGGTGCTATTATTATCCTCATTTTACATGTGAGGAAACTGAGGCAGACAGAGGTTAAGTTGGGTGCCCAGAGTCACTGTGTCTGAGGTAGGATTCAAACTCAAATCTGTTTGAATCAAAGTCCTGCACTCTATCCACTGTTCCACCTAATCGAAAGTATTATCTAGAACAGACAGTACTTTAAGTTTGCAAAGTACTTTACAAATATGATCTACCTTTAACATCACACCAATCTTTGGAGGTAGGTGCTATTATTATTATCTTCATTTCACAGATGAGGAAACTGAGTCTGAGGATTGTCAAATGGCTTCTCGAGGATAATCGGCTAGTCAGTGACTGAGACCATCTTTGAACTCAGGTCTCTTAGAGGTGGGTCTAGTTCCCTATCCATAGTACCACTTTGCTACTAACCCTATGACTCTAGGACTACTACCACCCATTTACCACTACAAAGACCAGAATTTAAGTGAATCTCCAAACACCAGCTATGTTAAATGTTACAATATATTTTTAAATCCATATAGCAAAGAAAAGAGATATGATAAAAAAATTATTTCAAAGTAAAATTACAGTAAATTTTTTGCTTACAATTTTGTGGCTCTAGTAAGAAATAAAATTCTACTCATCTGCATATCAGTTCCTTCATGTGAGATTTCTAGTTTTATCCCAGAAACAACACCTTTCAGTGCCTCCCTGAGTTGGAATGATATGATACACATAACTTTTTTGTTCATGGAGAATTCTTGGGTCTCTTTCCCAAAAATCTAAGGCAAGTTCACCATTGTTTTTAGTTGCTATCAAAGCCTATTGTCATCCCACTAATGATATTTATTCCAAACATCTTTTGATAGTCAGTAAGGGATGTGGTCATTAATCAGCCATCCAGTTTTAAGTGCTGTCTTGATTCATGTTCTGAAAACCAACACAGGGACTTTTTCTCCCTCTTAGCAGATGTTGCTACACCATGTGGTGCTGATATATAATGGCTATTGATATTGATTTTGATCAGTTAGAAATAAAAAGCTATCACATGATGAACTGAGTGTTTGGGAAAGAGTTCCTGGTATTCTGTGCATCAAGGAGAAGTGTTGATTTTTTTACCCCTGTGATTTGACTGAAATATTCATCAAATTATACCAAAAAGCATTTTGATTCAGAGTCTAGGGGGGAAAATTGTTTTAAAACCTATGAGGCAGAGATAAATCCTCCTTGTGAATTTGTTAGGTAAAAGGAATAAGTCATTTGTAAGTCAACATGCACACACACACACACATACACACACACATACACACATGTTCAGTGTGTCTTAGCCCTGGGTGCAGAGAAATGATCATTTAAATAATACTCATCTTGTTTGAGTCAGCACTGATTTTGAAAATTTCTTCTGATTTGATTATGTTTGATTGACCCAGAGTCATTAATAATAGCAGAGGATAGAAAGCTAGCCTTAAAGCCAGGGAGAGCCAGTTTTGAGGTCTGCCTCTGACATATTTTGATTGTATAATGCTGGGAAATTTATTACACTTCTCAGTCTCTAATGCAGTGGTGTCAAGCTCAAACTAAAAAGGATCCCTGGGACCACATATCAACTTAGAAAATCACAAATTAACCTTCTCTGTGTCATATTGTATTTTTATTTTAATAAGACTTTCCCAGTAGCATTTCAATCTAGTTCAAGCCACACTCATTTGACAGATCTGCTCTAGGCAACTCTCTGAGACTCTAAGTGCCAACCTCAATAGGTAGAGGGAATTTCCTCAACCTGGGGGTTCCCTATATCAGCGAAACTACAGACCTAGTCCCTATTTTTAATAGTAATAATAAATATTGTGGTTGTTGCTTATGTTTATGTAGAAAGTTTGCCAAAGTGTTTTACATACTTCACCCAATTTGGGCCTAAAGCTACTCTCTTAGGTATATACTAGAAGCATTATTTTCCCCATTTTACAGATGAGGAAATTAAGGCTAAGAGGTAAGATGTCTTGTCTATACTCTTACAGCTAGTGTTGGATGGCAAGAATCAAAAACAGATCTTCCTGACTCCTAGTCTTTAATTCTTTCCACAGTATTCTGTTATTCATCACAGAGACAGAGCAGTCTAAAACAAAATAATCTGACTAATTAATATCGCCAAGACATAAATGAGTGCTTGCCTTCCTCACTTTCACCATCTGGAATTCCTAGATTCATTCAAGGTTCAGTTTAAGAGCCCCATGACCTGAAGATTTCTTGGATCCTACTAGTTATTAATTCCCCATCTCACCTTACCCTCAAATTACATATTAGTCACCTTGGATATATCTTGGATTTCATTGTTCTTGTGCCATTCAATTGTTTCAGTTCTGTCCAACTCTTTTTGACCCCATTTTGGGTTTTCTTGGTAAAGGTACTGAAATAGTTTGCCCCTTCCTTCTTCAGCTCATTTTTGCAGATGAAGAAACTGAGGCAAACAAGGTTAAGTGACTTGCCTAGGGTTGCACAGCTGGCATCTGAGGTCATATTTGAGTTCTTGTTTTCCTGACTTTGGACTCTGTGTTCTATGCACTGTGCCACCTAGATGCCATGTTTACTTATCTTTATATGTGTTGTTTCTCCTCACTAATCCCTTTAGAAAATTTCTTAAGAACAAGGACTGTTTTCATTTTTGTTTTTGTATGTCTCATACCTTAGCACAGTGCCTGGAACGTATTAGGTACTTAACAATTGCTTATTACATCAAATTGAAAGTTTGAAAGCTAGATTATCCCTGGAAGTGAGCAGTTAAATCAGGCTCCCTCTGAGTTTTGGATAAGGGTAATATAAGGAAGATATTAAGAGGCTTCCCAAGAGAGTGGCAGAGCCCCAGAGCTCTCAAATGGCTTGAGATGAGTAAGAGGAGGGATAAAATAGTGAAAATTCTTTCTACGTATAATATTAAAAAACAAGAAATATTAGGCATGATCACTGCCCTCAAGAAACTAAAAACAAAAACAAGACCTCCATTACCTTGCTTGCCACCATGCTTATGAAAGACAGATGTTTTATTTTGCTTTGTTTTGCTCAAATACCACCTATAACTTAAGTCAGTGATTCTTAACCATTTTGTGTGCTCTGACCTCTTTTTGGTAGTCTGGTGAAGCCTATGGACTCCTTCTCCAAATATTGCTTTAAATGATTACACACATTTAATAATATAACAAAGGAACCCAATTATATTAAAGTATATTTGTCAAAATTATTTTTAAAGAGTTTAAGAATTCTTGACTTAAGGTATGCTCATCAAACACCAGCATTTCTCTGATGAATGTAATGCCTAATATTTATTAAGATTTCTTATATTTTTACAGTCTTCTCTCCAAGTAGCACTGTAAGTTTATTTTTAAATAGATATCAACAAAGAGTAACACAAGCAGAGATTTAAGGGTAACCTGATTTAAACAATCTACTATTGAAATGTCCAACTCTTTGTGATCCCAGTTAGGGTTTTCTTGACAAAGATACTGGAGTGGTTTGCCATTTCTTTCTCCAGCTCATTTTACAGAGGAGGAAACTGAGGCAGTTAAGTGACTTGCCCAGGGTCACACAGCTAGCAAATAAAGCCAGATTTGAATTCAGGAATACAAGTCTTCCTGACTCCAGGTCTGGTACTTCATCCACTGCACCATCTAGTGGCCCCAAAAAATCATTAGCCTGACCCAAAGTATTAGGCAACTGAAATGAATATTAACAAGAGTAGACATGTTTGGTGCTTTAGAGAAAGGAGTTGAGATTTGAGAATACTCCCAGAGTTAAGAGTGAATCTGCCCTCCAAGAGGAACAGCATAGGCAAAGCATCTCCTAAACAATACTTTTTGCAGCCAGAATTATTTCAAACAATTTGCTCTCCTCTGAAGTTCACAGTAGCCCAACCCTCAGGTGCTCTCTTCCTTCTTCTTTACTTTTCCTGCCCAAATAGTTTCCATAATATCTTCAGTCAACCATGATAGTATCTCTCATACCCATCCCTTTCCATTTCAACTGCAATCAATCAAACAATCAACAAATATTTATCATTTTCATTATAGTTATTAGTGCCTACTGTGTTCCAGACACTGCGTGAAGGGCTAGGGATACAAGTTCAAAGAATGAAGCAATCTCTATCACAAGGAGCTTATATTCTAGTGGGGAAGACAATAAGTTCATGTGTAAATATATGCACCTCAACAATAAAGTCATCAAAAACATTTTTACAAAGTAATTAAATATAAGGTAGTTTGAGAAGAAAGGAAGGAGCAGTTGGAGACATCGGGAAAGATTTCATTCAAAAGATGACGTTTGATATGCATCTTACAGTAGGAAAAGAATTCTGAAGGGAGGAGGGTATGGAGGGAATGCATTCTAGACTTGTGGAACAGTCAATGCAAAAGTACCATAGACAGGAGATGGAGTGCTGTGTGTGAGGAAGAGAAGAAAGGCTAATTTGACTATATCTCAAAGTAAGGAAGGGGACATAATGTTCAATGAGGCTAAAGAGGCTGGTTGGGGTCAGGTTGGCTAGTTTCAAAAGCTAAACAGAGGAGATCATTCCTCATCCTAGATGGCACTCCACTGGCATTGCTCTATTAAGGGAGTTTAGTTACCTTCTTTCACCTGATTTAGAGCTTGAATAACAATAGAAACTACCTCGTCTAACCCCTCATTTTACACAAGCTGGAAACAGACACAAAGAAGTTAAATGCCTTGCTCAGGGTCAAAGCCAGTTTCCTACAGAAATTTCTTAGCATTTGCAAATTTTCAGAAACATTTTGAAAATCTGCTAAGAGGTTTAAAGTAAATCCCAAATGTCTAACTGAAAAAAATATATATTTTTTTAATCTTTAGGTGGCTGAGTAATAAGGATGGACTCAGACTAAATTTACCTGAGATTATTTTTTCCCCTACTTCATTCCAGGTGATAGTGTTAACCTAACTTAGATGATCAAAAGTGAATCTTATTTTATGTCTAAGTTACATAGGGGGAAAAAATGAGGCTTCTTCTTGTCTTTCAGAGAGATGGTTTGGTAAGTTATAAAGAAACCTAGGAGCAATTTGTGCCTATGCTATGACTCCCTGTGAGATTTTAGAGCAAGTCATGGTATTGTCTTGGGCCTTGGTTCCTTCACTTGAAAAATGACAGAGTTGAATGGATGGTCTCTTCTTACTAGAACATTCTTTGACTCTCTAGAGGTTATTTACTACATCTCTCACTCATTCAGTGTCACATTTGTTTTGATTGAGAGGGTTTTTTTTCCATCCTACAAATGAGAGACAAAAAACCATTGTGTGTTCTCAGTGGTCCCTAGCTATATATATCATGACAAAAGAAGACGTCTTCTTTTCTCCTTCAGAGATTGTACTATTGACCTCCACATATTTCACCTTTAAAATAAAACTGCCTGGCATCACACACTTGTTCTATCTTTTCCTAACTTATATCAGGAGCTTCTGTGCCCCCTGTCTGAAACCACAGCTTTGCCTTTTTAACTAGAATCAAATCCTACTATGTAAGATGGGAAAAGAAACTGCTTGCTAGGAAGGCGCTCTCAAGTTGCTGCCTTAAAAGAATGAAATCTTTGCATAAGAAGGAACTGTGGAGATTATCTAGTTTATCCAACCCTGTCAACTTAAATTAAATGAAGAAAAAGAAAAAATATACAGAAGATGGAAGCGAGGCCATGTTATAGAAGTCGAATAAGAGATTGTGATATAGCCTTGAAAAAGAGTGGCAAGCATTCTAAAGCTCAAAATTCTAAAGTGGCAAAGAATTCTAAATGAGCTGAAGCTGGTGAGGAAGCTAAGGCCAACAAAAACAGTTTTTAGTGTATATTGGGGGAAAAGGAGGCAGAGCTAGGACCTTGACTGGGCACAGGAGTGGAGGTAGGACAATGACAACTGACAACATAGAGAAAACAAAACATGAAATTGTTTTCTCTGCAAAGGAAATCAACCTTTAACCTAGAAACAACTAAACAAAACTGAATAATATGTAGCTAATATAGAACATAGGGAAGAGTATTACGAGAAAACACATATCAGTCTTTGATTAACCTAACTTAGCCAGCCCAGATGAACTACATTCATGGGTCTTAAAAAAAAAGAAACAGTTGATGTCATTGCCGAACCATTGTCAATGGTATCTGAAAGATCACAGAAAATGGGAAAGCTACAACAAGATTGGAAAAGGGTAAATGTCACAATTTTCAACAAAAAGAACAGAATAGAATCTGCAAAGTATAGGCCAGTGAACTTGACTTCAATTCTTGGAAAAATTCTAGAAAGAGAATCATTGACCACAAAGAGCTACCATTGTTTGATCAAAAAGTCACACCACACTAACTTCGTTTTCACTCCTTTTTTTCTTTTTTGACTTGTCTCATCTACTAGGGAATTACTTCCCTAGTAGATGAGACGAATGCTGGGATAAAGTTTATCTAGACTTTAACAAGGCTTTTGACAAAGTATCTCATACTTTTCTTGGGGAGAAGATGGAGAGATATAAAATAGATATCCAGGCAGATTCATAACTGGTTATATGGCTGAACTCAAAAAGTATTTCTTAATGATTCAGGGGTAACATGGCAGGTTTCTAATAGAGTAGCCCAATTATCTGTGCGTGGCCTTATGCTATATAACATTTTTATCAGTTATTTGGATAAAGTCATAGATGAAATGCTCATCAAATTTGCAAATGACAAAAAGCTAATAAGGATAGCTAACATACTGAATGATAATCAATATTTCAAAGAAACTTGATAGATTAGAGCATTGGGCTTAAATCTAAGAAAATGAAGCTCAGCAGAGATAAAAGTAAAATCGTGCCCTAGGGTACAAAAAATTAACTCCACAAATATAATATAGGTAAAGCATGTACTTGTTGCAGTTCAGTCATTTTTCAGTATTTTCTGAATCTTCATGAATTCATTTGGGATTTTTCTGGCAAAGATACTGGAGAGGTTTGCCATTTCCTTCTCCAGCTTATTTTATGGATAAGAAAACTGAGGCAAACAGGGTTAAGTGACTTCTCCACGATCACACATTTAGTGTCTGAGGCTGGATTTTGAACTCAGGAAGATGAGCTCTCCTAGCTGCCCTGGGGGCATGCATAGTCAGCTGTTATTTTAAATTGGATCTGAGGTTTTAGTAAACTGTAAACTTGCAAACCAGCATTGTGATGTGGTGGCCAAAAACGCTAATGCGATCTTGAGCTACTTTTGGAGGAGCATCCACATATAGGGAGGTGATAATCCCACTGTACTTAACACTTGTGTATGGTGTTTAGTCTTGGGAATCACAGCTATAAAAGGATATTCATAAACTGGAGAGGGTCCAGAAGAAGGAATTCAGTATGGTGGATGGCCTTGAGCTCATGACATTTAAGGATTGGCTGAAGGAACAGGGAATGTTTAGCCCAGGGAAAAGGCTCCAGTGGAACATAAGAGCTGTGTTCAATTATTTAAAGGGCTGCTGTGTGGACACAGTATTGGACCTGTTCTGTCTGGTCCATAAAGCAGAACTAGAGGCAAAAGATGGAGGTTTCAAAGAGGCAAGTGTAGAATTGATGTCATGAAAAACTTTATAGAAATTAGAGCTGTCCAAAAGCTGAATGGCTTCCCTTGATAGGTGGTGATTTCTCTGTCCTTGGAGTACTTCATTCAAAGACTGTTACTATTTTGGAACTGAATGTTGAAATGTACCTGAATTCTAATTCCTGTCCTTTCTGAGATTTGTTATCTCTTGGGTCAATTGCCCCTCCTATCACCCACTCTTTTTCATATAACCTGCTATCCCTCATTATGTCTATCAATTCAAATCAATTTTAACAAAATGTTATTAAACACTTACCATGTACAAGATAGCTGGATGGTAGTGATACCAAAAAAAAAAAGAAGAAGAAAGAAAAGAAACATTCCCTTTTTTTCTCTATGACTCTCTTTCCTCTTCCATAAAATATAGACCAAACAAACCATCTGCTCCTTTGGTTCCCTCAGGAATCTTACTGAAGCAAATGAGTTTATGTTTTATAAAATTCTTTAGGAGAAGCTGCTGTACTCATTCCATTCAAATCAATAAGCATTTATTAATCATCTCCTGTATCATGTGTAAGGCACTACCCTATGCACTGGGGAGACAAAGACAAAAATGAAACAATCCCTGACCTCTGGGAGCTTGCAATCTCCTGGGGGAGGGGGAAGGGAGGAAATGTATCTACATAGATAAGTAAATTCAAAATATATGGAAAGTAGCCTGTAGGTACAAAGGTAGACTACTGGGGAGATTGAAATAAAATGCAATGCAATGAAAATGAGTAGAATGAAATAGAATGAGCTGAGCCTTGGAAGGAGCTAGGCATTCCAATATAAATGAAGAGAAGTCTTCCAAAAAGAAAAAGAGACAGCCATTGAATATCAATGTTTATTTTAAAATATTCTGTTCCCTGCTGCACTGTGGCGGATATTCATTAACTAAATCATTTTTAAAATCGATAGCCAGTCAAGCGTGAAAAATGCCTGTTCTAAACGTAGTGTGACTAGTGAAAATCAAGCGTTGTCAAATGATGTGATGTGTCTATACTTTCTGATGACTATTTAGATGTTGAGCAGACAATGACAATTATGTATCGTGAAATCTCGTCACTCTTATGATTTGACTTCTAGGACGTGCCCATACCAGATGGGTTAGTGTAGTCATTTAAATCTATAGTTGTGGGATGCTATGTGTGCTTCATAAATGCTTACTGATATCTCTCTGGTTAATCTGTGACCATTTGATCTTTTTTCCTCCTTTGGTGTTTGTTTGTCCCTGTAGAACTGACCTGCAATTTTCAGTGTAGACAGTGAACCTTAATCAATCGAAATCATGGAGACTAACCAGGAATCATCCCTCTTCTTGGTGAAGATTTTGGAGGAGCTAGACACCAAACAGAATACAGTTTCCTACCAGGACCTTTGCAAATCATTGTGTGCTCGATTTGATTTATCTCAGCTAGCCAAGTTGAGAAGTGTGCTGTTTTATACAGCTTGTCTTGATCCAAATTTCCCAGCGACTTTATTCAAAGACAAAATGAGATGCACTGTGAACAATCAGCAATCAAAGAAAATCATGGTGGCTGCAGATATAGTAACGATATTCAACCTGATCCAAATGAATGGGGGTGCAGCAAAGGAAAAATTGCCTGCAGCAAGACAGAAAGTTAGGAAGAATGAATCATTCGAATCATGCAGGTCTGACACTGAGATATGCAACGTGATAGACTGCGTGCCTCCTAATTGTGAGCCAAGAGATAGAGAATTTAATCGAGGCTATCCAACCAGACAATCATCAAAGTGTAGAAAGATGGACTGCAAAGATTGCCAACAGTTCGTACCTGCCTCAGAGCCGAACTTTTTGTTGGGAGTTAATAAGGAGACAAAAAGCCGGGCAGCCTCCCTTGACAGGCTGCAAGCCCTGGCATCCTACTCCATTGCAAATTCTCAACCATGTGAAATGCAGAGCACTTATTTTCCCATGAACATTGAGAATGAATCTATATCAGATCAAGACTCCTTACCCATGAACCCCGGGATCAAAGAAACCTTCATTTCCAATGAGGAGCCCTTTGTGGTCCAGTCCTGTGTGCA
Organism: Notamacropus eugenii; assembly: GCF_028372415.1. Lineage (NCBI taxonomy): Eukaryota > Metazoa > Chordata > Mammalia > Diprotodontia > Macropodidae > Notamacropus > Notamacropus eugenii. The sequence goes on from NC_092872.1 coordinate 171,414,029, forward strand.
GAAGAGAAACATTTTTAAAGAAGATTTTCATAATCTGATCACAGTGTCACCGAGCTTAGTGCCCCCTGGCAAGAAAGCAGATGATGTGCTGGGAGAGCCTCAGACCAGAAAAGAAACTCATAAGCCAGCCTTCTTTAATCACAGCTTTGAAATGCCATACAATAGCCAATATTTAAATCCTGTTTACTCTCCTGTCCCTGACAAAAGACGGGCAAAGCATGAGAGCTTGGATGATCTCCAAGCTTCTACATATTTTGGACCCACTACAGTTCTAGGGGCCCAAGAAGGGAAGAGGTGGTCAGGGAGGCCAAGTAAACAGACTGCCTGGCCAGCAAAGAGCTGGAGTTTAAACACTGAGGAGGTTCCTGACTTTGAAAGGTCTTTTTTCAATAGGAACCCAGCTGATGAGAAACCTCGATATCAGGGTTCAAGCAATCAACCTTCTAATTTTTCAGCCCCAGACAGGCACCAGACATATTTAAATCCAAAAGATCAACAAGCAATTATCCCCACAAGCTATGCAGTGAAGCAAAATGTTCACAAGCCTAAAGAACTTGCCTCTCCCATTGACATGGAGAAACATGAGCAGATCAAAAAGTTTAAAGACAAAAGCATTAACTGTACCACAGTTCAGATGAGCATGGACAAAACAAGCAGCGTGGGGACTCAAACTGACCAGCACATTTTGGAGCTCAAGAAATGTAAAGATCTGTGTGCCTCCAGTCAGAGCAAGTATGGAGAAAGGCATTCCATGAAGCAATCAGATGAAGACTCAGAAATCGTTAGTGATGACATCAGTGACATTTTTCGGTTTCTGGACGACATGAGCATCTCTGGCTCCACTGGAGTGATACAGTCCTCTTGTTACAACAGCACCGGATCCTTATCTCAGTTGAATAAATCAGACTGTGACAGCTCACCTGAGCATAACCTCACCAAAATTCCCAGTGGGAACATTGGCAATAAGATAGACAAGGGGGTCCGATCTGAAAAGGACAATCATGAAGATGAGTTGAAAACGAGTGTTTGCAAACTAGTGCTTAGGATTGGTGAGATAGAAAGAAAACTGGAATCTCTGTCAGGGGTCAGAGAGGAAATCTCTCAAGTTTTAGGCAAATTAAACAGGTTGGATCAAAGGATACAGCAGCCTGAGAAAGTCAGTGTACAGATCGATCTAAATTCCTTAACAAGTGAGGTTCCTTCTGATGACAGCACCTCTCCCCAAATATTTCATCCCCACAACGGCTCCCATGGAAGCAAATTGGAAAATAGTCCGGACTGGTGCTGTTCTGATGCTAGTGGAAGCAACAGTGAAAGCCTTCGAGTCAAGGCCTTAAAAAAGAGTCTGTTTACCAGAAGGTCCTCAAGGTCACTGACTGAGGAGAATAGTGCTACTGAGTCCAAAATAGCAAGCATTTCCAATTCTCCCAGAGACTGGAGGGCGATCACTTACACCAATGAGGTTGGCCTCAATGAAGAAGAGATAAAAGACAGAGGAGCTGCAGAAAATAAAGACTGGCACAGAAAATCAAAAGAGGTAATTTCAATTTAAGCTCGTGTAATCAATACTTTAGAAGAGTATGGACACAAGCTATAAAATATTCTCAGCTTGTCTGAAAGTCCAGCCATTACATTACAGGGCACCCCCTCCTTTTCTGCCCACTGCCATTTCCATCTGGATTTAGCCAATCTTCTATTTACTGTAGAAAGCTCTTTATACAGCTCAACAGAACTGAGCTGCTCTTGACTAAGGGGGTCAGTCAGTTACAAGATGTACATGCTAGGTTGTTGCAGGCAGAAGACAATTTGATCCAAATATCACACATGGCCAGGAACCCCAAATTCTAGGCTATATAATATGGGGTTCGATATGGGAGTAGTTCCCATCCAAATCATATCTCTTCGGCTCATTTTGTCTGTATCCAGAGTATCCCCTGGGAATCTCAACTCCCTTTCAGGATCTCTCCCTGATAGACTCTGGCAAATCTCCCTGAACCCTTTTGTATGCCCAGTGTAAAGAGTTGGCTCTGATTCACAATAGTCTTAGCCAACTGAATCATCCCCATGCTGAGACATAATAATGGGGTGGGAGTGGGGTGGAAAGAACACTAGCTCTGAAGTCAGAAAATCTGGGTTCAGATACTGCCTCTGATGCTATGTGACCTTGGACAAAACACTTAACCTTACTCAGCCTTATTTTCCCCATCTGTAAAATGAGGGGGGTTAACTAGATAGTTTCTGAGGTCCCTTCTAGCTCTATATTTATGATCCTTTGTTCTCTATGACCTATCTAAGAAGCACAGTCAGGGTCCTGATGCATAATCAAATCCCAAACGATGACTTAAAGTCTTATCCTCATGAAATGAGTCAAGAAATAGTTAAGTGATTAAGGATGTCAAAAAAAGTAAGTCCACATGTGGTTGTTGCTCTCCAGGAGCTTATATTCAAATCATGGAGGCCATACACAAAAAAGTTATGCATGCCAGATAGATATATAGTTGGTTGATAACCTCAAAAGAAGAACACTAGAATTGTGGGAAGAGGTTAAAGGAGATGAAAAAATCTTCCTACAGAAAGCAAAATTTCAGTAGAGGCTTGAAGGAGCAGAGGTAAGGAGACAGCATTTTTCTGATAACCATTGGGAATAAGCTAGGTCATGGCAGATGGCCACAGAACAGACAATATATCAGAAGACTCCAGAGCCCCTAAAGACGTGTTCAAATCCTTTTGGCAAAAGCAAGATTGCTTTCAGGTGCCCCATTCTACCCTTACCCCACTCCAACTCCTCAAAATGTCTAAATAAAGGGATAATCTATTAACTTCATGTGAACACTTTGGGAATGTAGTTGATGTATTATTGGGCTCCATATAGGTACCTTATGGCAAGTTTTTAAAATTTTCTCTCTGAAAGCCTCCATACTGTGAGCAACCTACCAGGGCTCAAATTCCTCTTTGTGATAGCAAAGATTAACCTTTTAGTCCAGATTCATTCTTATTAAGTCCCCAACTAACAATATTCATTTTAGATATCGTATAGAGAACCCCTTTGGTCGAAGTTTCAAGTCTGATGAGCCTTTCGTCCAAAGAGCCAGCTCACATGTAAGGATGAGAGCTCATGGCTTACTGATAGGGAGGCAGTGATGAATAAACTGAGAAAAGAGGGGAGGATACTTACTGAAACTAGGCACCATGGAATTTTGAAAGGAAGAACATGGAAGGCTAAGGATTTGTGAAATGGCCCCAAAGAGAGAAAGGAAACATTTGGATTGGGCAGTGTTATAATGGAAAAAAGAATATAGAAAATATTCATGCCATCAGAGTGTAATACGATTCCAATAGAATTTTGGAAAATATCAGTGGAGTAGATGAGTGTATATGAGTTCTTACAAGGTTCAAGATTACAATAAAATTTTTTTTAAAAAAAGACTGAAGCAGCATAGTGCCATAGAAGGAGTATTAGAGTTAGAATCAAAAGGCTTGGGTTCAAATCTTGACCTTGCTGCTAACTGTGTGATCTTGGGTACTCAACAACAAGCCTTTTATTGAGGGTTTACTATGTACCAATCATTGTGCTAGATGATGGGGATACAAATACAAAAACCCAGATAAGCCTTGCCTTCAAGGAACTTACATTCTTTATTTTTTATATTTAATAGGTTTTTATTGTAAGCTTTTTATATCATGTGGATTTTCCTTCCTGCCTCCCTGCCTTTCCTCCTCCTCCCAAAATGCCATCCCTTAATATTGTAAAGCTTACAACCATGATTTAAGGAGACAGAAAACAATTCAACAAAACCATTCAACATTGAAATTGAAAAAATCTAGCAGTTATTAAGACATATAACTTATGTATGACAGTTATATGTCTTATACACCTGTAGTCCTTGACCTCTTCAAAAAAGGAGAAGTTTACATTCTAATGGAGACAGACAACATGTACAAGGAGTGATGGCTAGAGACAGAAGTTTTGGTCTGGGAGTCATAAGGGTGGCGAGCTGTAGAGTAATATCTGTGCCAAGAGTGATAATATGGATTCGACTTCTTTTCCCTGATCAGGAGATGGAAAGTGAGGGGTAAGGTGAAAAGGAGAGGTATCTAGCCACCTGGCTACAGATAGCGAACTCTTTACCAATAAGGGATTCAGTAGTCCAGGGTGGGAGCTAAGATGCTTCTGAGGAGGAAGAGGAGGGCAGAGCACAGCACCTCAGCAGGAAGATAGTCAGTTCAATATGGAATTTCTGGAAGCTAAGGACTCTGAGACTCAGAATCAACCCACAGCTATTAAGTGGCAGAACCACATGTTCTGATCGAAGGCCAGTGCTATTTTTTCATGACCATAGCATGACCAAACTCCTCTCTCTCATCCTCACCCCTTTTATTATCTGCCTCTGTCTCTCTCTCCCTTCTTTCTCCCTCATACCCCTCTCTTTCACCTCTCTCTATGTGCATAAAGAGACATATTGCTTATGTATGTAAATATACCCATCTATTTAGATATGGAGAGAGAGGTATTGTTTTTCCTGGAACCTTGTTCTATTGAACTTGGTGGAACTTGGTGTATGTAACGTAAAAATCATCAGCTGAAAGGAGGTAGAAATTGACAACAGCAGAAAAAAGCATTACAAAATGATCTCACCTGGAAATGACACCATCCATAGGCATGAACCCCAAAGATGATATCACAGTAAGACCCCATTCTTTATGGATGATTACACATAACCCTGAGCATTACAAATTTCTGCAAAGAGAAAACAACTGTTAAACAGGAGAAGCATGATGGGTTTCTCAACTTTACAGCTCAGTCACTCTTATGCCTTCAGTAATGTTTCCTTGGCAATTTTATAAAATAAATACGTACAATCTTTTTCAGAGTAGTGTTGTCATGGTGGTGTTGGTGGTGGCTGGTGACGTGGGGGAGGGCATCCTAGTTAACATAACTTCAATTTTGAAAAGCAGAGCTATATCCCCTGAAATTAATGCATCCAAGTCCTTTCAAATCATCCGGGTTTTTTTTCCCCTTGAAAATTCTTTTGTATCACATTACAGGCAGACAGACAATATGAAATTCCTCAGCCTCACCGAATAGCGAAGCAGCCAAAAGATGGTTTCTTGGTGGAACAAGTCTTCAGTCCTCACCCCTACCCTGCGTCACTCAAGTCACACATGAAAAGCAATCCAATGTACACAGACATGAGGCTGACCGAAATGGCTGAAGTAAAGCGAGTCCAGCCCTCTTGGACCATAGAAGAATATGCAAGAAACTCTGGGGAAAAGGGGAAGCTGACAGCTCTGGATATCCAGGTGAGTTTGATGCCTATGTTACAGGAGCCATCCCTTCCACACACCCACAGATCCTTAGCCTTGTAGTTAAGAATTTGGTCAAGGCTCCTGCAGTGAGTATTGTCACTATCTTTTCATCCCATCCCAAGGACTTAGATATACCTTGACCAACAATCATATGTTTCTAAACTTGCTCGAGTCATAAAAGGAAAGAGGGGGAAATATATATATATATATATATATATATATATATATATATATATATATATATATATATATAAAACATATATATATGATATATATACATATACATAAATATACATATATGAAGTGTGTTCAACTATGAGAGTGATTAACATTTGCTTAGATAAAGATTTGTTTAAAATTCCACCATAAGCTATGTAAAATACAGTGTCTATAATATTTGGTCTCAAAGCTCAAGACAAACTGTTTAATGAAATACAAGCTGATTTCTCCTTCCATATGTAGAACGTGGGATAAACATATTTTTGGGAACCAACATATGGATTGTGTCTCCATATGAAGCAGTTCTGAGGTAAGAGTCACCACCAGAACTCTATGTGTGCAGTCATAACTTAAGAGACATGTTTTCCATGTACTTACAGGACCAGTTTTCATTTTGGTGGGCACCTTTCTTGGCACCTCCAGTTAGTTTCACTCACTCCCCAATTGTCTTCTCTAACACATCACTGCAGGAGCAAAGGCGCAGCTATGCCCTCAAAGTACGCGATAGGCCGTGGAGCCAACGGGGCTTCATCCACAGGGGAGTGAATGAATGTCCCTGTTTAGTTGCAGACACTGGAATGGAAGCAACCAAGGCTCGCACTGGGTGTTAAGAGACCCAGCCTTTAAGGTTGGTTTCACAAGGCCCACATAAAATAAGGGGAATCTAAAATTAAAAGGTTTAAATGTGTTGTGAAGTAAAACTAAGAGGGTTTATCCATTCACTCAGTAAACATTTGTTAAGCATCTCCTTTGTGTAAGATGAAAGGCGGTACAGTGTAGTGAAAGAAGATTGGCCTTAGAGTAAAAACCCTGGGTACAACTCCTGGCTACAGCCTATGGGATGGGGAAGTTACTTTACTGGCCTGAACCTAGGACAACTCTCTAAGACTAGGAATTATAGATGAATTGTCAGTCTGCAGTAGTGAAAAGCATTTCCATACCAGGAGACCTCAGGAGTCATGAAATTTCAAGTCCAGTGCCAGACAAACAAAATGTTGGATATTATTTTAGATTAGATTAGGTTAATACAGAATATACAAAAATCAATAGACCAATTTCCTGCCAATTGCAAATTTATGACTCAGCTCAAGCTTCATGCGTGTTTTCCCATAATGTAGAGGGGAGTAATGCTAACTCTAAATAATAAATTATTTAAAGAACTTTTTTTTAATATTAACTTCAGAAGTAAAGAAGTAAGGGCAAGGATCATGTCTCAATTCTCTTTGATCTTCCCTCTTTTCTCTCCCTTCCCCACTCAGTGACTCACTCAGTGTTCCATACACACAAGGTGCTTAATAAATGTTTGTTGATTACCTGAGGTAGGTAATAAGTAGGGATCAGATGGTATCTTAAAATTGACCTTCTATATTAAACCAGAAATATTTCAAAACTTTTTTATTCTATAAATACTATGCAGTTTTGTATTTATCTTTACTTCTGTGTATATCATGTTTCATATGTGTATGTCATGTCCCATCATCTTTCTAGGTGACCCTTCAGGTGAGCATGCCAAGGGTTTAGAGTAGGGAAGTATTATGTTCTTCCTTTGGAAGGGATCTAATATACTTTAGTATCCCAGGAGACCTTTTGGTACAATGGCAGTCCAGTCACTGAACCTCACCCCTGAATCAAGGAAGCTGGGTTCTGTTCCTTTGTCACTCACTAGACCTGAGATCTACGGCAAGGGATTTCGTGTCTGTAGACCTTGGTCTCCTTAGCTATAAACTGAAGGTGTGAACTTGATGACTTTCAAGGCCTCTTCTAGTTCCAGAATCCTCTCTTCCTACATCTCCTAAGCATAAGAAGTAGGGAGAAGGTTAAAAAATTGGATGAGTATTAATAGTATATACATCTGTAGAACAGAAGGGGATGAACCCCCAGTAATATGGTTTATAAGTAGCTTTCCATACGCTATTTTGTATGGTCTTCAAATCAGCACTGAAGTAAAGAGAGCAAGTGTTTATTCCCATTTTATACTGAGGATACTGAGGAGACGCTAAATATAACTGCACTTCATTAGCATAAATAATGTGCTGAGATGATGTTGGTGGTAATATTAATGAAGTATGTCAGCTAGCCAGCAAAGTAAGCAAATCTTTGTAGGTTTGCAACTGCATAAAAAGTTGGGATGAAAGTGCACTACCATATTGTACCTCCTTCTTTGTGTATGCGAAAGTGTAGACCCTGCTCTCATTTGGCATGTCTCGACATCAACTGAATTATTCTTGCCTACATCACTTGAAAAACTTATTATTAGATGTGTGCATTGTGTGCACATGTATCCTATAGTTATTAAGTCACATTCCTTCATGGATCTTACATCTTCTTGGTAGCATATGTAACTTTTGACCTGAGTTTTCTAGGGTTTGTGCCTTAACCTTAAGATGTGATTCCCTAGGGGAATTTCAATTGTATTAGAAAGTGAATATCATAGAGGTGCTTACTCAGATCATATCCCTCAAGTCATAACTCACCAGAAGTACCTACATGGTAGAGGTCAGCCTATGTTCTCTCCCTCTCCCTCTCTCTCTCTCTCTCTCTCTCTCTCTCTCTCTCTCTCTCTCTCTGTCTCTCTCCTTTAAAAATCTAGAAAGGAAAATCAAACAATTAATCAACTGTAGCCCCTTTTATATATCCTATGAGAATACGGTCAGGTGGCATTGAAATATAACCAACAACGAAATGCACCCATAATTAAAGATACAAGATCATAGGATTTAAGGATGGGAGGGACCTTAGAAGTCGTCCAATCCAAGCCTCAGCCCCGAGGGATAAGAAAATAGAAATGTAGAGCAGGCAAGTGACTTTGCCAGAGTTACCCAACTCTTACATGTCTGAGGTGGAATTGGGGCCAAGTTCCTCAGTTCCTCTGACTCTAAATCCAATGTGCTCTTTCTCCTGTATCATGTTCTTTTACAGAACTAACAATGGCCATGATGTCATTTATGACAAATCATTCCATTTTCATTTTCTCCCTATAATTCCTATGCCTCACCAAGACAAAAGCTCAGATTCTCTGTGTTACAGCATGGGCGTTCATAGGTAAAGAATCATATGTCCACGTAAAAGATAGATGATGCATCATTGCCAGCAGGAATGGCACATACTATTGGCACCTCTACATCTGTTGGCTTCCCTGGAGGGTAGAATAAAGTTTCAGCAGGACATTTCTGACACTACTTGGTTTTTCTTTTGTTTGGGCACCTGATTTTGAGGATATAAATGTTTAAGTCACCATCTGGCCAGTACACACAATAATTTTCAGTTAGCCAAAACTTCCATCAGAAAGCTTATTAAGTCTAGGTATGGGACAGGGTTGATTTCTTCCTTCACCACAGCCCCTATTTCCAGATTTTCAGAGTTGTGTGGATCTGCTCTCTTCTAGCCATAAGATAGATTGATGGGCCAGTTCTTTATAGCTTTGTGGTAATGAAGTTAGATATCAACTTGGCCTGCCTTCAGTGGAAAGACAGAGAGGATGTAAAAGGACAACAGCAGCTCAACAGCTCTCAATGTTACTTTCTGTGTAGTATGTTAGCCAAGCTTCTGGCCATTAGATACAGCAAGGGTGGGTGGGTAGAGTGTTGGGGGAGTAGGGGAAGTCATTTGGGCAAACTATTTTTATGAATGGTACAACACTGACTTCCAAGAACTGCTGAAAAATGGTCATTGAGAAGCATCCTATTACAGATTAATAGTACTTTTTGCTCCTGCAGGAATGTGTAGGACTCTAATGTACCTCTGTTTTAAGTATTTAAAAAATGGCCACAATGCTGTTTTCTTTCAAATACAGGAACAAACAACCCCCATCAGCCCCAACAAATGAAAATTTGGACTTCTGAATTTTAGTTGCATGTCAATTAAAAATGCAAAAGAGAACTGCTTCTATTTGGTTTTCATATGTAATACAACTGTTACCATGAAATAAGGAAACTGCTCTGCTGTGTATCAGTCCTTCATGGTTAAAATTATCCATGTAAAGTGGAATACACAGGCAATATCAAAAATGAGATGCCTCTTGAAGAGTGTCCCTTAATCTCAGCGTAGCTAAGAAACCTGATGCTTGTTGCTTCCTACTGGGGGAAGAAAAAAAGGGATTTTTCAGTGTAACTAAGACCAGACCAGAAGGGGAAATTCCTAGGTTAACTTGAGGGTGCAGAGTTTTCTAAATAATCATCCAAACAAATGATATTGCCATGACTTTAGGGTTGCATTCAGGTCTGCCTACGTAAAAGTATAATGCAATCAAGAGCTCTGGAGTGAGTATCGCAAGACTTGGGTTCTCTAGTCCTGGCTCTGTCAGTAACTGATGAGGACTTTTACTCGATGAGCCAGTTTGCTCATTAGTAAAATGGGAATTTGAGACTCCATGATCTCTAAGGTCCCTTCCAGCTCTAAGATCCTAGGATTCACTTGGAATTGGTTAGCTATTTTACTGCTACTGTTCTAACCTTTGGCAAGGAGGGGCCTTTGGTTTTTCAAGATAAATCTTTCCTAAATAGTTCAGAATGGCATCATTCTTGTGATGATTTCAACTATGCTTAATTACTGACCTGTTGGCCTAAAGACTATTTTTCTGTTTTTACTCAGTCCTTTCAATGGGCATAGTGCTGAAGTGAAAACCTTCCCCAGTGTTTTTTATCGGTGGGAATAGAAGGTGTAGACAGATTTCTAATTATATACACATAGTAGGTTTGCACTTCACAACATTTCACTTGTTTGTAGAGATATGGCCGATGTGTTTTCATGTTTCAGAAAATTCATGGCATTTGTGGTGGAGGAAAGAGGGGTAAATGTGCTTTGTGAGGCTGTAGTGAATGGATGGAACAGTCTGCTTTCTAACTGGGTGGCTGAGGGGAGGAGAAATGTTAACTTGTTGGATGTCAGTAGTAGTTAGTTGCAAAACTAACATTAAAAGTACCAGGAATGACAAATGTTAACATGTTTTGTTTTTTAAACAATTCCAAGCATTCATGGTTTTTGTTTGTTTGTTTTTTGTCCCTCTAACTTTTAGACTCAAGAATCTTTAAACCCAAATAATTTAGAATACTGGATGGAAGATATTTATACTCCAGGCTATGATTCGTTATTAAAACGTAAAGAGGCCGAGTTCCGAAGAGCAAAGGTCTGCAAGATTGCTGCCTTGATTGCGGCAGCCGCTTGCACAGTCATCTTGGTTATTGTAGTGCCCATTTGTACAATGAAGTCATGACTCCACAAAGAGGACCAAGGACACTGGACTGTCTACTGTATATAATTCCAGATATCTCCTCCTGTATTTTCACATCTTGTGGCAATATAATAACAATTTGTTGGAATAAATGTGATATTGTAGTGGTTCTTCTGTAAATGATGAAGATAATTTTCAAGAAAGTCTACTTTTAGAAAGAAATACACCTGTTCAAGTCAACTCAGTCAAAATTTTTATGCATTTTTAGAAGTGCAATATTTTTCCTACCAAAACAATGCAACATTTTAGCAGTAAAACTAGTTGAATTCCAAGCAAAAAAAAAAAGGAAACAAAAGAAAATTTGCCTTTGTCTTGTGATGATTTTTTATGAAAGTGGGCAGCAGCAATTGTGTTATATTGAAGACATTTGATACATGTCTCTTTGGGGAGGCCAGGAGATATTAAAATGTAAAGAAATATGAATGTATTGTATTTTTACTTGGTCATATATCCATTGATTATCCAACAGAAGCAGGTTGTACATCCATAAAAGGACTTTATTTACATACTGAAATTGCTAAAGGGCTCTTGATTATTCATTCTTGCCCTTCTACCTTCATTACCATCCATGTGCAAATTCTTTTCCACTTGGCAGATCTCCACTTTATTACGCTGCACACCCCTCTTGCTTCTGCTCATTATTGATTTGTGAGAAGGGAGAATAGGTCAATTCCATCAAAGTCTGGCAGGAAAATTCGTCCTGGAAATTTACTTGACTAAAGCACTGAGTATTGTAGACTGACACTTCCCCCAAATACACACACACACACACACACACACACACACACATATACCCTCAAAAAATGTGTTTAATAATATCTAAAATGCTTTAATTACTTTCATTTTTTAAAAATAGTAACATTTGAAAATTATGAATAGCAAAGGATGAAATTCCATCCTTTGCAGGGGTAATGAGCATCAATTTTGATAATATTTCACCTACTTGGACATCTCACACTATTTTCTTCATTAATGTAATTTAGAGAGGTTGGAACATATCTTCTTCCTCACAGGATAGGGATAACAGTTTACTTCTTATATTTTCACTGCATAATATTTTGATAGACTGTATTATGAACATTCGCAATTTCAAATTGCTTTCATGTTGTTTTCAACGCTTGCCTAATGGTATAATTCCATAATTGGGCACTGAGCTTTTCATTTCCCCTCTTCTTTTAATTTCTGGAGATATGCTTATAGGGCATTGTATTTTCTTATAATTTACTTGAAAAATGTCATAACTCTAGTACACAGAAAACTCCCACCAGTATTTTATCTCATAATTTGGTGAATAATTTAACCAATAATAAGTTTGGTAAATAATAATAATCTTACTGAAACAAACTTTCTAAAAATTTGATTTCAAGTTATATAGCTTAAAGGAAAACAAAGACTAAGAGAATTTTTTTTAATAATTCTTTCCGATCTCAATGGATTCTTATAATATTCTTTCATGGAGAGGGATTACCTATTTTTGTATCAATAGCAATCTAAACACTCATTATAAAAACTCCAAAGTAATTACATATACTTTTATGTTCAATTGCATATCTTGGATATGCCTTACATATGGTAGGAAGGTGCTCAGCAAATATTAAATCAATCTATTAACACATTAGAACTGGTTAATTTACTACATGGTTGAACTTTAAGAAATAGTTTGTTAACTGTTTGCAAAGTCATATCCATGGGCTTTCAGTTAGGACATTGAAATCTTCATGTATGAAGATAAGAATTTATGGGTTGAAATTGAAAAGGATTGAAATTCTGCCTATAGATAGAAATTGTCTAATTTTTAAATGCATCTCATATGTGTCTGAGAGTTGGAGTGTTTTAGTCTGAACTGGACACATTCATTGTGTCATTTTCGTCCTACTCCAACTAAGGAGATCAATATATTAGCTCCTATTGAGATACAGAAATGGAAATAAACTATCAGATGTGATTTCCCTGCACCCTCCTCACTTAGCTTTCAGCCTTAGTCCCAAAAGTTTCTCCTTCTTCCAAAATGAAGCCAGCATGGATACAAGAACAGCCAGCAACCTGCATTCTTGTTCTATGGCTTCCAGTTGAGCAGAAAAGGTTACACCTGTCTTCTAGGTTCTCTCTCCTTAGCCAGGTGTAAGATCAACAGGAAAGATGCCAGCACTTCTTTCCAGAAATTCAGCTCTTTTGTGTCCCCTCTTTGGGGCTGCCTAAAACCTATATGCACAGAGCAATGTGACTATATGTCTTATGCTTAGAGGCATAAGAGTCTGTGAGAACATGTGCCTTCTCATGTGTTTTTGCCATGAGAGAAGCTAGAGAAAACCAGACTGATTATTTACTTCCAATATAACCTCTGAAAACAAAATTCAATCTCACTGATAAATAGACAATCCCATACCTGTTAGTGCCCCTATCATAGATTTAGAACTAAAAGGGAATCATAGAAACCATCTTTACCTTCATTTTGCCAATGAAGAAAATGAGGCCTGTAGAAGACCTGAGTTGCTCAAGGTCACTTACTAAATTTCAGAGCTGGGATTTGAATCCAGGTTCTCTGACTCCAAATTCAGCATGTTTTTCACTGATTCACAGCATAGGGATGAGTAGTGTGGAAAAATCGTAAGAATGAGAAGGGCTTCCCACAGAACCCTTCTCTGGGATCATATTAGATCAACCTGGCAAATATTACCAAAGCAAATGTTCTTTTGTCAGTAGATCATTACAGTCAGAAACCCATGCTGATCTTAGTGACTGTGAAGAAGAGAGCCCTGTATCTGTAAATGATGGGTTCTGGGAACTTGGAATCTAGTGAAGATGAGGGAGGGGATCTGCTCTTGTCTTTCCTCAGACACAAAGCACCACTTTTCTTGGCTTGTGAGCTCTCCCAGGTTCTCCTACATTCCTTCGCTTGCAGGGGAGTGAGGCCAGGACTCTAGTCCTGTGCAACATTGCTAAAGTCCATCAAGCATCTCTGAACTGAGATGCTCCCCTAGGTGGCTACTCAGCAAGTTGCTGTTGTGTTCCGTGTCTCCTTTCCCATCCCTGTATAGCAGGCACCATACTCTCTGACATTCTTCTAAATGATGCAGTTAGTTCACTGTGCCTGAGGATTAATATCCTCATAGCGAAATTGATGTAATTCCAACCTCTCTCACTATTGGGTCACCATTCTTGGATGTGTGTGTTAAGTGTTTTAAATAAATATTCAGATGCAATTGTATGAGAAATATATACTAAAACAGTTATTCTTATCCAATGACTAAATTCATAATCATTTCATCTTTCTTTGTAGATGTTTGATTTCAGCTGTTTTTTTTAATGCAGCCTTGCAGATAAGCAAAAAATATTACCACTTCACAACTTAAAAAAAAAACCAAACTCTTTTGTCCTCCTTACCTACACTCCACTTTTTTTAGACTATACCATCTGTGTAAGAGTGTAATAAACAAAATTGGCATCTTTCCCTACTAGTTGGTAATAAATTATTAGTAGTTCAGGGCATGCTGCTATATGACTTTCTGCAAGGCTAGTTTGATAGACGTGCTTCAAATCCTAACTTACATGTTTCATGGCTTACCTGTAGCGGACTCCATCAAACAAGGATTCTGTTAAGTGGTGCAATAATTCATGAATATGTTGGAGTCTTATGTTTAACACATAGTAGGTTCATTGTGGAGAAAACCAACCTACAAGAATATCGTGGTCAGTCTTGTGAACTAATTACCAAACTAGTATATGCCATATATTGTACTATGGAAACTTGTATAAAAAGGAAAAGATATTGGTAATCTTTGGTGTGATTGGGAAAAAAGTGTATTAGACAATATTTAATATTTAAGTAATAATGAAAATGCAATGAACTGTTTTTTCTTATGCCTTATAAACAAAATAATATTTAAAGAATAAAATGAACTTATAAGAATAAGAACTATTAAGGAATGTACAGCCTTTGGGAGGCAAGGACTGTCTTTTATATGTTCTATACAGCACTAGACACACGCTCAGTGCTTAATAAATATTATATAATACCAATAACTGAGCATATTTTTAGATCTTTTTCTTTCCAAATGGTGAGCATAAAATTTTGCTAATATACAATGGTTGGTTTGAAGTTATCATATAAGATTTGCCTCTCCAAATAAGATAGCAAATAAACTTGAAAATTACACATATATTATAAAATATATACACGTATATTTTATTCTTTCATAACACCCTTTTTCCCAGGGGCAGCAAGATATTTTCTATGTTAGATAAATAAATTATATATATGGTTTTGTCAGGGATCTAGTCAACACTCATGCTTCTGAAATAATGAGGTGGAATGTGATGAAAAGAGTATTAATAATCTTTTTGCCTTGAATTCCCAAGGTGTTACTGAACAGCTTTAATATCTCAGCTTTAACTATTAAAGAAAAGTTATTGTTTTGAAAATTAGCATTTGCACATCATAAAAGGCAAGTAACACTTCGTCATCTGGACATGTGAGTAATGATCATAAAGGATCCCAGTGTAATTTGCAGAACCTCAAAACAAAGGCATAAGGAAGCATCTTGATTTTGTAGGAAATTTTCATTAATTCAGACCTCATCAATACAGAATTATTTTAATTTGGATTCCACTGAATTTTACCTTTGCAATATTTGCAAAATTTGGCTAAGGAAATAAATATGTAAGGAAAAAGAAAACAAATACACAAGTGAGATCATAGGATAAGTACTTACCTTATATTTTTTTCTATCAATGATGTCATAAATATAGGTAATATCTAATGTGGAAACTCTCTTTACTGGTACAGATGGAAAGCAGAGACTCATCTGAATTTAGTTTTAGTGGAGTTTCCTGGAAGCACTGAGAAAGCATGTGACTACCTTACGGTCCAGTTGCCCATTACTCTCCACATAGTCTACATTCCAACCCACTTGTCCTGCTTTCTATTCTGTATACATGAGAGGTTACCTCCTATAGCCACACTTTTCCACACCCCGGTCTCTACACCCAGAATGCACTCCTTCTTCACAGAATTCCTAGTTTGTTTGTTTTTTTGTTTTTTTGTTTGTTTGTTTGTTTGTTTTATTTTTAACACAGTTTATAACAGATAAAGCAATTCAAACTTTCAGTCAGGTGATACATCTTTTTAAAGCATTTAAATATGGACCACAAAAGAATTTTTTTTTTAAACATAAGCCAACTGAGACACAGATAATATTTATACTGCTAACTTCACAATCTCTTGATCTAATTGTCTCCATAGTATTACTAAGAATTAAAGAACCCTAACTTAATGTTGAAGGTCTAAAGCCCTATGCCTAATAGTTTAATTTTAGACTTAACCTCGGATGTTCCCCTACCTATAATCTATAATTGAATAGATCTGGTATTAAGCTTACAAACCTTTTGACTATAGGAAATTGCCACCAAGAGTAGGGACATTGCAGGGAAATATCTCCCCAACCTCATGTCTATTCCAGGCAGGAGTAGACTGTCCACTTGCATTCAGTCAGGCTTAAAGTCTGCCAGGTGTCAGTGGGGAAATTGAGTCCAAAGAATCCCACCTCAGCCCATGCTGAACACCTTTTCTCCCACTCTTCCCTTGAGGTCACCTAAGCAGTTTATACCAGCATCTCATGAGCATACTGGCATCATGAAATGGAGGTTCAGATCACCTTTCCTGCTTCCCATACCTGGAGTTAGATTCAGAAGAACAGTCACTTAGTAGTCCCATAGCATCTAAAAATGGCAAGTTTCTATAACCAGGTTTAAAATATGATTATAGTTTCACTTTGGCTAAGGAACATCTTTTAGGCAAGTCTTAAGTGGCTGACATGACTTTCTATACATGTTCTAGTTCCTGATTAAATGGCAATCATAAAATCAAATTTACCATTAAAACCTTGACTTTTCCATCAATGCCATATTTTATCAGAGGTTACCTTCCTCTTGGAAAGTTAGACTGAAATTCTTTTCTCCAAACTAAAGATGTCATTGATTTATTCTCAGCAATTAATTCAGTCTATTGTTTTAATACTAATTGCTTTTACCTCAGTTTGTAACATGACCAATTTTTCTCCCCATCACTCCCCTCCCCCCACTTCCTAATACCTTGCATTCTGGTTGCTCCCTCCCTCAATGTACCCTCCCCTCTATCACACTCCACCCTTCTCCTATCCCCATCTTCTCTCTTTTCTTGCAGGGCAAGATGAATTTCCATACCCCTAACCCTGTAATTCTTATTTCCCAATTATGTGCAGTAAAAATTCTCAACATTCGTTTCTACTACTTTGAATTCCAACTTCTCTCCCTTCCCCCCTCCCTCCCTAGCCCCACTAAGAAGGGAAGCAATTCAATACAGACTAAACATGTGTTGTTTTGCAAAAGACTTCCATAGTAATCATGTTGTGTAATACTGATTATATTGCCCTCTGACCTACCCTATCTCCCTTATTTTTCCCCCCTACAATTGACCTTGTCCCTTCTCAAGAGTGTTTATTTCTAGTGACTCCCTTCTCCCATTTGCCCTCCCTTCTAACATTCCTTTTGCTCCACTTGTTGCCTCCTCTCCTGCTTTCCTGGTGTGATATAAATTTTTATATCAAATTTAGTGAGCGTGTTATTCCTTCCTTCAGCCACATGTGGGGAGAGTAGCTTTATTTCCCCCCCCTTCTCCCTTATCTCCTCTATTGAATAAGATTTTTCTTATCTCTTTTATGAGTTATAGCCTACCCCGTTTTGTTACTCCCTTTCTCTTCCAAGTATTTTCCTCCTTCACCCCTTAATTTTTTGTGTGTGTGTATGTGAATATCATCTCTTCTGATATAACCCACCCTGTCCTCTCTATCTATGTGTATGTGTGTGAATGTGTGTGTACAATCTCTCCAACTCCCCAAATACTGAGAAAAGATTGAAGAGTTTAAAATATTTTCTTTCCATGTAGTAATGTAAACGGTTCAGCTTTAGAGAGACTCTTATGATTTTTCTTGTTTTTTCCCCCTGTTTACCTTTTCATGCTTCTCTTGATTCTTGTCCTGGGAAGTCACATTTTTAAATACAGATCTGATCTTTTCTTCAACATGAAATCTTCAAATTTGTCTCTATCACTGAATGTCCATTTTTTCCCTTGGAGTATTATATTCAGATATGTTGGGTAGGTGATTCTTGGCTTCAGTCTCAGTTCCTTTGACTTCTGAAATATCTTACTCCAAGCCCTTTGTTCATTTAATGTTGAAGCTGCCAGATCCTGTTGTTATCCTGATTGTATTTCCACAGTACTCAAATTGTTTCTTTCTAGCTGCTTGCAGTATTTTCTCCTAGATCTGGGAACTCTGAAATTTGGCCACCAAACTCCTAGGAATTTGATTGGGTTTCTTTCAGGGGGTGACCGATGAATTCTTTCAATATCCATTTTGCCCTCTGATTCTATAACATCAGGGCAGTTTTCCTTGATAATTTCATGGAAGATAATGTCTAGGCTCTTTTTTTGATCATGGCTTTCAGGTAGTCCAATAATTTTTAAATTATTTCTCCTGGATCTATTTTCCAGGTCAGTTGTTTTTCCAATGAGTTCTTTCACCTCATCTTTTATTTTTTTTTAAATTTTGGTTTTGCTTACTAACTTCTTGGTTTAACTCATAGTCATTCTTTTCCCTGGACTCAATTCTCTCTTTCAATGAATTATTTTGTTCAGTGAGCTTTTGAACCTTCTCCTCCATTTGGCTAATTCTGCTTTTTAAAACCTCCTTCTCCTCATTGGCTTTTTGGACTTCTTTTTCCAATTGAGTTAGCCTCTTTTTAAAGCTGCTATTTTCCTCAGCGTTTTTTTGGTTCTCCTTTAGTAAGCTGCTAACTTGATTTTTAAGGTCTTCTATTGCCTGAGCCAAGTTTAAGTCCCCTTTGGAGGCAGAAGCCTTGACTTCCTCCGACAGTATGCCTTGTTCTTCCTCATCTGAAGGCATGGAGGGAGACACCTGTTCCCCAAGAAAGTAACCTTCTATGGTCTTATTTTTTTTCCCTTTTCTGGGCATTTTCCCAGCCAGTGACTTGACTTCCGAATTTCCTCTCCACACCCATCTTGCCTCCAGATCTGTCCAGGTAGCGCTTAGGGGCTGAGATTCAAATGCTGCTTCCCAGCCTCAGGGCTTTTGGCAGGGGCAGGGCTGCTATTCAGTGTGAGATTAAGTTCAGGTGCTCAGGTGGGGGCAGGGTTGCCACTCGGGGCTCAGTTCCCTCAGGGGGTTTACACAGAGACCTTCAACAATGGATCCCAGCCCCTGCCTGCTTAGGGAGCCCCTGTGTGCTGCTGTCTCCACTGCTGCCTCCTGAGGGGACCTGATTCATGGGGACACCCCGCTCCCCTCTCAGCCAGCCAAAAAGACCCTCTCACTGATCTTTGGTGCCTGTGGGTAGAGGGACCTGCTCGGCCGCTGGAGATTCTGTCCCTGAAGCCTGCTGGGATCTGCTCCTTTTTGGTGCCATGGCTGAGGCAGGTCTGGGCTCTGCTCTGGGTCCGGGGCATGACGGACTTTTGGTGTTGGTTTTTCAGGTCTCTCTGGAACAGAAATCTCATCTGCTCCATTATTCTGTGGCTTCTGCTGCTCCAGAATTTGTTGGGAGTTCTTCTTTACGGGTATTTTATGGGCTGTGGGTTAGGAGCTAGCATATGTGTATCTTTCTACTCCACCATCTTGGCTCCTCCCCAATTCCTAGTTTTCTTCAAAGCTCAAATAAAGTGCCACCTGCTAAAGAAAATTTGTTTATCACCACCTCTGGCAAGTTTTCTTTGGCCAAAAAAGTATCTTTTCTCCATTTTTGTATTTGATTTTTTAAATTTACATATTGTTTCCTGAGATAAAATGTCAGCTTCTTAAAGAAAGGAATTGTTTTGTTTGTGTCTCTATAGCTTTAGAACCAAGGGCAGTACCTGGCACAAAATTGGTGCTTAATAAATGCTTACTGAATAAATGAATGGGCTTCTGGCTCCAAGGCCAACCTCTAGCAATTTTGTCCTACTGCCTGTTCCTATTTAAGAGAATAAAATTTTCCAAGAATCTTTGAAGCATCCTAAACAAATATCTTTAAGATTCTAGGAGAAGAAAAGGCTTTATAGATAACTTAGTCTAATCCCCTCATTTTATGGATCAGAGAAATGAGTCTCAGAGAGGCAACATAAAAACCACACTTCATTTTTTTCCCCTAATCTACTGTATACCCTCCGAGGCTTGTCACTTGACAACACTTTGATAATCTACTTCAAATTACAAATGAAGTCAAAAGTAAAAAGTTTCATTTCTTTTCAAAGTATGTTATAATTTAAACAGACCCCAAATTTAATGAGGCCTTTCCACAGTAATTCAAAATGCATAAAATCTGACCATGTTTGTGATTTAATTTGCATCTGAATAATTCCACCTTTTGATTTATTTTTTTAAAACAATTTTTTTTAAAAAAATCAAAACATGAAGTCTGAGTAACATGATTTCACGATTTTGCCCAGAAGATAACAATGCCACAATCCATTGATAATATGCTAACAGCTGCAAGAAGGGAAAGAACATCAAAGATATCTGATAAAAAAAATAATAAGACCCTATTTCAGGTCTTTGGAATTCCATTTCTTTTAAAGTAGGGCCGTTTGAAGTCTTCAAATTAGATTCAGCTGGGAGCAGCTACATCTTTAGAAAATTCCTGAAAGATTCATTAAAGGAGTAGCATAAACTTATTGTTAGGAATCAACTATACAGTCATAGTTAATTGCAAATCAGAGTCTCCTTCCATTTGCAAAGCAATGCATTTAACAAATTGCTTAGTGGGTCACCCATTAATAACAAAAATATAAATGGTATTTCCCACTGACTGCTCATGATTATTTTGTATCCTTTGTACAAATCCAATCATACTAGAGGATTAAGACTTGTGCAATAGTACTTATATTAAGGGGCTACAATACAATATGGGGAGGCATTGGAAATAGCTGGAAGTCAGCACTATAGATATAGTGCTGGAAGAGAAATTAAAAGTCATCCAAACCAAATCTACCATTTGATATATGAGGAAACTGAGGATCTGTGAGATAAAGGCCTACTTGTTCAAGATGTGTGCAAGGCTATTCAGATGGTAAGGGATGTTTTGCACTAGAGAGTCTGGTGTTTCTAGCAGTTCATGGGTTTCAGGATTTGCTCCACAGAAGTCACTGTATTCCTAACTCAGTCAATGCCTAGATCCCCTATGTTAGCACTGATTTCTACCACGTTGAAACCATTTAAAAGCCTAGAAATTAAAGTAGGAAACTTGATGCTGGTTTATGTTCCTGCTTTCCTACTTGTTCTTACCATGATTTCTAGTCATGTAAAGGGATGTATAGGATGCTCAGGGAGGACTAGCACCTCTGATGTGAGGGCCCTTCTCAGGGCTGCTCATCCACCTTTGGTGTCCACCTTTCACCCAACTCTCTCCTGTGGTTCCAAGAAGTTCTAGCATGTGCAGCAATCACATCCTGGTATACCATCTTGGCAGGCAGGATAAACCATGTTGAGAGTAACCAATGGACCTCAAATCCATTGGTGAATTAGGAGGATGTCTACCTCAAGCAAGTGAAGACTTCCCCAGTGGAATGGGCAGGTGGGAACAATTTGTTCTAATGGCCACAAAGGCATCTGAAGTAGGTGCTGGGGAATGCTTATAACTTGGTCAGAAATTGAAGATGCCAAGGTCATCTGGATCCTGCCACTGGACTTCAATGACTCAGGAAGACAGGACAAGGTTGATGATTTTGTGCACCTCTCCCTCACTTAAATCCAATTTACACACAAGTCAAAAAAGAAACTGAAGTCCAGAGAAGTTAAATACCTTCCCTAAGGCCATACAGGTCATAAGTGACAGACCCAGGGTTTGAACATATGTCTTCTGACTCTAGATGAAATATAATTTCTCCTGTACCAAGTTGCCTTTTCTCTCAAAGTGCCATCGTGAAGGATTAATGAATCAAGTAGACAGCAGACATTTAGAAAATGCCTAGCACTATGCTAGGCACGTTAGAAAATACTGAGGTGGGGCGGAGCCAAGATGGCGGAGTAGAAAGACGCACATACACATAGCTCCGAACCCACAACCCATAGAACGGCTACAGGGGAGTAACTCACGGCAAATTCTGCACCCAGAGGCCACGGAATATTGGAGCGAGGGAGATTTCTGTTCCGGAGAGACCTGCAAACCTCTCTCGGGGGGTCCTTCGTGCTGCAGACTGGGCGCCGGGACTGGGAGCTGAGTGCAGCCCTGCCGCGGCCATGGTACCAAGAGGAAAAGATCCGAGCGGGCTTTGAGGACGGGATCTCCAACGGCCATGCAGGTTCCTCCAACCACAGAGGGACCTGCAAACCTCTCGCAAAAGGTCCTTCGCGCTGCAGACACGGAGCCCAGCCCAGACCTGCTGCGGCCGCGGCCGCGGCACCGAGAGATACAGATCCGAGCAGTCTTCAGGGATGGGATCTCCAGCGGCCACGCGGGTCCCTCCGCCCACAGGTGACGGGGGTCGGTGAGAGAGTCTCTTTGGCGGGTTGAGAGAGAAGTGGGGTGCCCCCATGATTCGGGCCCCCCCGGGAGATAGAAGCTGAGAGGTGGCTGTAGACCAGGGCTCCCCAAGCAGGCAGGAGCCTGAATCCATTGTGGAAGGTCTGTGCATAAACCCCCAGAGGGAACTGAGCCTGAGAGGCAGCCCTGCCCAGACCTCAACACCTGAACTTAATCTCACACTGAATAGCAGCCCTGCCCCCGCCAAAAGCCCTAAGGCTGGAAGCAGCATTTGAATCTCAGTCCCCAAACGCTGGCTGGGAGGATCAGGAGGCAAGGTGGGTGTGAGGAGAATATTCAGAGGTCAAGTCACTGGCTGGGAAAATGCCCAGAAAAGGGAAAAGAAATAAGACTATTGAAGGCTACTTTCTTGGAGAACAGGCATTTCCTCCCTTCCTTTCTGATGAGGAAGAACAATGCTTACCATCAGGCAAAGACACAGAAATCAAGGCTTCTGTGTCCCAGCCCACCCAATGGGCTCAGGCCATGGAAGAGCTCAAAAAGAATTTTGAAAATCAAGTTAGAGAGGTGGAGGAAAAACTGGGAAGAGAAATGAGAGAGATGAAAGAAAAGCATGAAAAGCAGATCAGCTCCCTGATAAAGGAGACCCAAAAAAATGTTGAAGAAATTAACACCTTGAAAACTAGCCTAACTCAATTGGCAAAAGAGGCTCAAAAAGCCAATGAGGAGAAGAATGCTTTCAAAAGCAGAATTAGCCAAATGGCAAAGGAGATTCAAAAGCTC
Organism: Notamacropus eugenii; assembly: GCF_028372415.1. Classification (NCBI taxonomy): domain Eukaryota; kingdom Metazoa; phylum Chordata; class Mammalia; order Diprotodontia; family Macropodidae; genus Notamacropus; species Notamacropus eugenii. Next base: position 171,437,079 of record NC_092872.1, read on the forward strand.
ACTGAAGAAAATAGTTCTTTCAAAACTAGAATGGCACAGATGGAGGCTAAGGACTTTGCGAGAAAGCATGATATCACAGAACAAAGAGGGAAGAATGGAAAAATGGAAGATAATGTGAAATATCTCATTGGAAAAACAACTGACCTGGAAAATAGATTCAGGAGAGACAATTTAAAAATTTTGGGACTACCTGAAAGCCATGATCAAAAGAAGAGCCTAGACATCATCTTTCATGAAATTATCAAGGAAAACTGCCCTGAGATTCTAGAACCAGAGGGCAAAATAAATATTCAAGGAATCCACAGAACACCGCATGAAAAAGATCCAAAAAGAGAAACTCCTAGGAACATTGTGGCCAAATTCCAGAGTTCCCAGGTCAAGCAGAAAATATTGCAAGAAGCTAGAAAGAAACAATTCAAGTATTGTGGAAATACAATCAGGATAACACAAGATCTAGCAGCCTCTACATTAAGGGATTGAAGGGCATGGAATAGGATATTCCAGAAGTCAAAGGAACTAGGACTAAAACCAAGAATCACCTACCCAGCAAAACTGAGTATAATACTTCAGGGGAAAAAATGGTCTTTCAATGAAATAGAGGATTTTCAAGCATTCTTGACAAAAAGACCAGAGCTGAAAAGAAAATTTGACTTTCAAACACAAGAATGAAGAGAACCATGAAAAGGTGAACAGCAAAGAGAAGTCATAAGGGACCTACTAAAGTTGAACTGTTTACATTCCTACATGGAAAGACAATATTTGTAACTCTTGAAACATTTCAGTATCTGGGTACTGGGTGGGAGTACACACTCACACATGCACACACGCACACATACATAGAGGCAGAGTGCACAGAGTGAATTGAAGAGGAAGGGATCATATCTTAAAAAAAAAAATGAAATCAAGCAGTGAGAGAGAAATATATTGGGAGGAGAAAGGGAGAAATGGAATGGGGCAAATTATCTCTCATAAAAGAGGCAAGCAAAAGACTCATTAGTGGAGGGATAAAGAGGGGAGGTGAGAGAAAAACATGAAGTCTACTCTCATCACATTCCACTAAAGGAAAGAATAAAATGCACACTCATTTTGGTAGGAAAACCTATCTCACAATACAGGAAAGTGGCGGACAAGGGGACAAGCAGGGTGGGGGGGATGATAGAAGGGAGGGCATGGGGAGGAGAATGCAATTCGAGGTCAACACTCATGGGGAGGGATAGGATCAAAAGAGAATAGAAGTAATGGGGGACAGGATAGGATGGAGGGAAATATAGTTAGTCCTATACAACACAACTATTATGGAAGTCATTTGCAAAACTACACAGATTTGGCCTATATTGAATTGCTTGCCTTCCAAAGGGAAGGGGTGGAGAGGGAGGGAGGTAAAGAAGTTGGAACTCAAAGTGTTAGGATCAACTGTAATGTTCTTACCACTAGGAAATAAGAAATACAGGTAAAGGGGTATAGAAAGCTATCTGGCCCTACAGGACAAAAGAGAAGACGGAGACAAGGGCAGAGAAGGATGATAGAAGAGAGAGCAGATTGGTCACAGGGGCAATTAGAATGCTTGTTGTTTGGGGGGGGAGGGGAGAAAAGGGGAGAAAATTTGTAACCCAAAATTTTGTGAGAATGAATGTTACAAGTTAAATAAATTAATTAAAAAAAAGAAAAGAAAAGAAAATACTGATGAGGAAGGTCCTTGCTTTTCCAAAGATAAAAAATTTAATTGGGAGAGGCAGAGTAGGAGTGCATAACAATACCATCAACCTTAACGACAACATCCATTTATTAAGTGCCTACTGTGTAGCAGGAATGGCACCAAGTAATGGGGATAAAACTACCAAAGCTAACATTTATTTGAAGATCTGCAAAGAGCTTTACAAATATCTTTTTTTATCCTTACAACAATTTTGAGAGGTAGATGTTATTATGATCCCCTTTTCACAAATGAGGAAACTGAGACAGAGATTAAAGGACTTGCCTGGAATCACACAGCTAGTATATGCTGAGATTGCCTTCGAATTCAGACCTTCCTACTCAAGAGTCAGATCTCAATCCACTGTGCCACCTTAGCCGCCTACAAAGAAAGACAGAACATGAACCCTGTTCTCAAGAAGTTCACAGTATAATTAATGGATTCAAAATCAGGTTTTCTGCTGCCAAGTCTAGTGTTCTTTTCTCTATATTCCTTGTTGTGCAAAGGTTAATAGGGAAAATGGAAGGAACGGATTATATCAGTGATATATGAGTACAGGGGACCATTTCTGTGTCCAAAATTTTCACAATGTAAGGGCAGAGACAACATGAAAACGTTTATGTATAAAGAAGATGTATATAGGATAAATTGAGTGGTGTGTGTGTTCATCCTTTATTGCTGAAGAAGTCCATACCATCAGAGAAATGATGACATGACTTGCACTTGACTTTGTTTTGAGTGAGGGAGAGATGTGCAGGTCACCAGCCTCACTTCTCCTCCAGAACCATCTGAATCCGGTGATCAGATATTCATCAGGATGACTGGAGATGACCCAGGATGAGGCAGTTGGGGTTAAGTGACTTGCCCAAGGTCACACAGCTAATGCGTGTCAGGTATCTGAGATAAGATTTGAACTCAAGTCCTCCTGACTCCTGCACTGGTGCTCTATCTACTGTACCACCTAGGTGCCCAATTATACACATGAAATCATGTTCTTATGGTTGGTTACAGTTGTTGTTGTTTTTCAGTATCACCTGATTCTTCATGACCCCATTTGGGGTTTTCTTGGCAAAGATATTGGAATGGTTTACTATGTTCTTCTCCAACTCATTTTACATATAAGGGAATTGACACAAACAAGGGTAAGTGGCATGATCAAGACCACACAGCTGGTGTCTAAGGCTAGATTTGAGCTCATGAAGATGAGTTTTTCCGATTCCTGCATTCTATCCACTGAACCACCTAAATGCCTCACTCTTAAGGAACTGCAGCACAAATATGGAAGCCCAGATTTTAAGGATCACATATCAGAAAATCTGGACTCATGAGAATTATGACTTAATTTTAGAGGAGAAATAACAGTCAGATTGATTTTATTATGAGCCTGAATGCTACTGAGATCCTTCTCCTTCATATCCTTCTCTGATTATGAGTTAGGGTTAGGTTTAGTCTCACATATGGGAGGAGAAGAGGGTTCAATAGTCATAAATGCTAAATTTAAAGGGGTGTGAGAGCTCTTACATATTATAGACCACTACATGTTCTCTGGTTAGCTTTCAAGGAGGTTTTGGTTTTTTTCCTTACTCTAGTCTCTATAATAGAAGGGCCTTTTCATTACTTATACTCCTTTTGAGAGCTAGAAGACTTGAAACCAGAATCCCCTTTGGAAAACATTGGATGGCTGTGGACTTTTCATAAGTGTTGCTTGATCTTAGACTGATACCACAGTGACACAGAAAAAAAGGCACAATTGAATACCTGCTAAAATTAAGTTTACTCAAATTGCACATAACACTGAATTTCAATCCCGGATTCCACATGTTGAAAGTCACACATATTTCTTAGCACCAAATTTGAATACAATAAATAGAATCTAGCTTTTAACTATGTTTTTTCTAGTGAAACTAAAAATCAGCATCTTCCTAGAAAATCAAGGGAGTAATACGATTCAGGAGCAAAGAACAGTCGTCTCTGAGTGTCTGTTCTCTCATAAATAAGAAGCTGCAGGGTTAAATGTTTAAAACTTAGAAATGAGGGGATAAATGTGAAAGGGCTACTGTTTGCTTTGACTAGCTTTTGTTAATAGGTCAGTAAAAGCTAATAATTGCATAAAGTTTCATTTTCTCTCCAAGGGCTTTGGATTAAACAGCCCCTCTGTAGAGCCTTTTATGTTTGACCTGTCTGATCTCTCCCTTCTAGCTGTGACTCTAATATGACAAATTTTCCATGTTTTATCACATATCCTAGAACATTTTACCTATATGGGACCTGAGGAATCAATGAGTTCAATGCTCTCAGTTTATGGATAATAATAGTTAGCTTTTATAAAGTATTTTAAAGTTTGCAAAACACTTTATAAATATTAGATCTTTACAGCAGCTCTGGAAAGTAGGTGTTATCATTGTTCATATTTTACAGATGAGGAAACTGAAGTAGAGAGAGGTTAAGTGACTTGCCCAAGGCCTCACACCTCATAGGTATCTAAGGCTGAATTTCAGCTCAGGATTTGTTTCCTGCAGGGCCAGTACTCTATAAACTGCATCATCCAGCTGCCTCTTAGATGAGAAATGGAGGTTCTAAAGACATGCAGTGACTTTCCAAGAGTCACAAGGCTATTCAGGTGGCAAGTTATATCAATTCTGTGGGCCTCAGTTTCCTTATCTGTAAAATGAGTTTAAACAAAATGATTTTTGAGGTTTACTTCTAGTTTTAAAATTCTTTGATTCAGTGGAAGAATTAAGATTCCTCCTCTCATGTCCTTTCTATGATTCTGCACTGCCATATTTTTGGTGATTCTCTTTAGATTCCTTAATTATCAATATACATTCATAAAATTCTAAGAAAAAATAGCCTTGGAGTTAAGGATCTAGTTAACATGGTCATACTTTTCCCATCAGGGAAGTTTCCATGTTTTTTGTTGTTGCTTACTCGTGTCTGACATGTCATGACCTCATTTGAGGTTTTCTTGACAAGGATACTGGAATGGCTTGCCATTTCATTCTCCAACTCATTTTACAGATGAAGAAACTGAGGCAAACAGGTATAAATGACTTGCTCAGGGTCAAACAGCTAGTAAGTGTCTGAGGCCAGATTTGAACTCACAAAGATGAGTGAGTCTTCCTAACTCCAGGCCCAGCATGCTATCCACTGTACAACCTAGCTGCCCTTCTATGTTTTGGTTAACATTATTATTGAGTGTTTTAGAACTCTGCTACTCATATTCTCCTCCAGTGCCTCATCACAGTATGAGATCCCCTGGATTCTTGAAGGCTATGCTACTGTTGTGCTCTGTCAAGTGCTATTAAATTGGTAAGGATTCAAGTACTGAGTGGTTATGCCTGCTCCACATGTGTGTAGTCAGACTAGACTAGCTTATCTGACAATCAGTGATAAAGTTTTGAGCCATGTTAATTCATTAAATAGTATTAGGGCATGGAGGTAAAATGCTAAGGCATGGAGCGATCATGTTTGGCATCAGAGAATGTGTGCACCCCCATGACAAATTCTGTAACTATTAAAGAAAATATTTTAAAAATAATCCACTATTACCTAGATAATTCCAGCATGTATGGCAGAGGTGTTCTACCAACCTTAATTAATGCGATATAGTCATTGTAACTGCATGATGAAATTTTAAATGATGATTAAAATTATGGCTAATGTCTTGTGATCTCTTTATGAGGTCTGAGCATCTTTGATTGGGTCAAGAAGGAAATAGTTGATTGACTCACCAAATAAGGTAATACGATATCTGGGGGCTTTAAACTGTTGGAGGAATTGGAGCAAAGGCCAGTCCAGCAGTGAAGCAGTCAAGTAGCAAAGCATCCAGGCTCAGAAACACCTTGAGGATGTGAAGACACCTGTGCCAGAGGATAGTGAGGAACTGGGAGGGAAAAAGAAGTATTACACCTTCCCCTCCCCAACTCCCAAAGTTGACCATGATATTGAAGAGAAAGGACTAGTAGCAGACACCATATCCAGCCAAGGGCTGAGAAAGGCATACCAAGGTCAGACAAGGACTCCTTTATGGATAGTGACACATGAACTGTCCTTGAGATTCATTAGCATGAGACTGAGAATGACATTCTAAAAGAATGATGTTGAACCTTCCCAATCACTAGAATATTAATAAGAATATAGGATTATGGACTTTGCCCAAAGTATTCCAGTTGATTGACGGTGCAACAGTTGATTTACAGGGGAGAGAAGAATGTATTATAGGGATCCCTCCCTGCTCCCAATTAATAAGAGAAGGCCCAAACATTTCAATTAAAACAGTCAAGTAAATATAAACTTGTGTGAATAAATCCTTAAATAATTTAAAATAATAATTGGAATTCTGGGTCAGTGGATAAAAGCATATGATACCACTTAGGAAATATCTTACGAACTATTGAAGAAAATCAATCATATCCCATTGGGGCTATATTAAAAACAACAAACTAGTTCAAAGTCAGTCAATTCAAAGACAGCCAAAATTTAGCAGTGAAGGATTACTAACAGAAAACACTAGCACAAGTGAGATCTTTTTCTCTTCTTTACCCTTCCTCCTTACCTCAAGACTGAGAAGGTAACTGCTTTGTGAATTTGTAGATCTTGTAGAATTACCTTCAGAGTCAAAGTAGTGGTCCTAAAACAGCAGAGTCTGATGGCACTGCCTGTATCAGCATCTGAGAGCCATAAATAGGACAAATTTAATGCACTTAAGGAAAGGAAGACTCAGAACTACACAAGGGTGTTGATTCTTGGCAGAGAGATGCAGTTAAGTGGAATTTCATGAGGATTCCAAGAAGAAAGAAAAGGACATCCAGTACTCTCAGGAGCTGTGACTTTATCCTTTGGTCACATGTGACAGCTATGTTTCAGCTTATTATTCCCAGGGACCTTCTGTGTGCCAGGAGAAAGTGTGCCACTGGTTTAGGACAGTACCAACTGCCCTTATTACACCTGTTTGGTAAATACCCTTTTTGTCTGCATCATGGTTCTAATGCTCCCATCATTTTAATTTAGATTAGATATTAGAGGAAATGTGTCCCTCACAAGTCATTGAATATTTTAACAAAAGATTTACTTTGCCCTAGCACAGCAAGGATATAAGGATACAATGGCACTTAGTTTCTCTGAATACTGGTCCCCTGGTCTCCATATGGCAGTGTATCTGTCCATCAGGATATCAGGGTATGGTAATTTGTGGTTTTTTGACACCAAGTCTTAGAAGCCTAGGCTTCATGTAGCTGGATATTCTATGCCCTTAGATGACCAAGAAGCTGCATCACGGAAGCCAGGGCCAATCAGAACCAGGCAGCAGTTTTAGGTAGAACCTCCCCATGTTGTGGGTAGAATGAAAAAAGCTAGATGAGGGAAAAGCTGATCCTATCACATTTTCTAAAAGCTAATTAATTCTGGTATTGGGGAGCACATTGATGAGAATTTGTGAGTGACATTATTAAGAAATCGTCATTCACCATTAGGATTACCACTAGGACCTTAAGAATGTTGTAGTATGAGCTCTCTGAGGACCAGGCCAATATGAGTGCGATTTAAGGATATAGCTCCAGACTAGTGTTATACTAGTTAAAATTTCTCACTTATGACCTACGCATAGCTGGGGGTCACCATTTCTTCAATATTCAACAAGAATTTATTAAACTCCTACTATGTGCCAGACATTGGACATAAAAAGACAAAAAATAAGAGTCCCTGTCCCCAAATGGGCTACATTCTTTTGAATAAAATAACATGTCAATAGAAGATTCAATATAAAATATACAGAAAGCAATTTCTGGGAAGACATTAGCCATTGGGGATAACCCAGGTAGGCTTCTTGTCGGAGGTGTAAATTGAGTAAAGTATGAAGGAATATAGTGAGTCTATGAGATGATGATGATGCACAGGAAACTGTGATTTTCATATTATTTGATATGATATATATAATGAATATAATAATAATTAAGATTTCTCACAGCTGCCTTTCCTGGCTTGGAAGTCCTGAACTCACAATGCAGCTTGAAATGATCAATCAAACCTTTGACAACACTTTCAAATAACTACATTCCTGTAGATGCACAGCTTAAATGAAGCAAATCAAAGATTGTAGAACCTGTCCCTGTCACAGAACTCTGGTATGGTGCCCCAGTATCTATCCATCATGTGATCATGAGTGATCATGAGTGATCATGAACCCCAAGACTTGTGCAGCTCCAGCTATTCACAGGTTAGAGAATGGTCCTGTCTGGAGTATATTTAAAATTCTGTTAACAGTGAGGAGGGGGTAAGTTCCAGACATGGGGAGTATTGCCTATGCAAATGTATAGCGACAGGAACTCACATATCAAGTATGAAAAAAGAAAGCATGACAGTTTGTTTAGAATGCAGTGTGAAAAAAGTAACATACTATAAGCCTAGGGGAAAACATGGCCTGAGACCAGGTTATGCAGGGTTTTAAAAGCCAAACAGAAGGGTTTGAATTTAATTAATTGGCAAGAGAGAGCTCCTGGAGTTTCTGCACAACAGATAGACATGGTGAGAACTGCGTGTGCCTCAGAAATATCCGTGGAAGTTTTATGGAGAATGAAATGGAAAAAGAAGAGACTGTAGGCTAATGTGATATTGAGAACTAACCTCTCCTCTGATCATTGTTGAGACTTGAAGGTGCAACTGATTTTCTTTTCCAGTGAACAACTCTCAATTATTTTTATAAAATATCTCATTCTGTGATGGACTAAACCCCATTCAAAAAGTCAGAAAGAATTTTGCTATAGATGAGACAGAGATAAAGATAGAGGAAGACATAAAGATAAGGATAGATACAGATATACAGCTGTAGATATATATAGAGAGATTCATAGATGATAGATAGATGATAGATAGATAGATATCAACCTGTAATATATCTGACAAAATTCATCCAGATAAATAGTTGTTACATATACACATATATATGTGTATATATGTAAATACATATATATATACCTATGTAGCTGTATTTACCTACATATGGGGGAAATTCATTGCATTTTAGGGAAATATATATGCATATATATATGTATATATATATATATATATACATAATGTTTAAAGAGAAACACAGAGAGATTAGTGAACTTTTGGGAAAATATTCTAATTCACTACAAATATTCAAATACTTCAAAAATGATTTCTACAAATTGAAGATATAATTTTAAACAATAACTCCAACTCCCCTCTCCCCAGCCCACGCAAATAAAACAAACATTTTTGCAAAGATGACCTTCTGTTTCAAATCAGTAACTTCAGCTAGGTGGTGCAGTGTCTGAGTGCTAGACGTGGAGTGAAGAAGACCTGTGTACAAATTCTGCCTCTGACACTTAGTGACTGTATAACCCTGGGCCAGTCACTTAGCCTCAGTGTTCTCTAGTTTCTTATCTGTAAAATGGGAGTAGCAATAGGACCTCCCAGGGTAGTTGTAAGGATCAAATGAGATAACACATGGGCAATGCTTTTTAAACCTTAAAGCGCTATATAAATTCCAGCTAGTCGTAATAGGAGGAGGAGGAGGAGGAGGAGGAGTATAGCAGGAAGCAGGAGGAATAACAGTAATCTTCTTCATCATCATCATCATCATCATCATCCTGCTATTGTTACACAAGACCACCAGCTCAGAAGAAGTGGCAGAGAATGAAAGACAAAGACAGAGAACAGGAGAACCCCATCTGAGTGTTCCTCTGATTATTGGAGAAGAAAAAAGCAGTTTTCACTAATGTGGTCCCAAGAAGAGGATCCAGCACTTCCCAGAAAAGAAAGTTCTGACCTCTTTCTGACATGGAGCCAGGAACAATGTTTTTGAACTGCTTTTCAGAAACAAAGAAGAAAGAACTGCTGCATACTTCTCTGTCTGCCATCACAGAGAGACAAAATCTGAAGGGTTCATCAGGACTCTTGTATGCAAACATTCTTACCAGGATTTATAAGCTCTTAAATCTAGTGTCGAAAGGAGCCTCAAAAACCACATGGTCCAACCTCTTCATTCTGCAAATAAGGAAACTGAAGCCCATCATAGTTCAATGGTCGGGATTTGAACACAGGTCCTCTGACTCTTACATCAGAGTCCTTTCCATTTTACCATGATGCCAGAGTCATCTCCTTTAGGAAGCAATTTTTACCTTTTATTCCCATGTAAAATCACCATTTATAATCACCATTGAGCCTGTTTTGCATTGTGGTTATATGTAGATGCAATAGATTTGAACTTCTTGAGGGCCAAATCCATCTCTTAGAGGCAAAGTAGTGTAATGGAAAGAGTGCTAAGTTTTGAGTCAAGGAAAACTTGGATTACAATTCAAGAGTTTATTATCTGTGTGACCCTAAGCAAGTCACTTAATTTCTCTGACTCTCAGTTTTCTTAACAAAAAATGTGGATAATAATCCCTGTAGTAACTTCCACAAATGGTTACTGTGAGACACAAGTGAAATAATGAACTTAAAGCAAATTACAAACTCTAAATTACTTTAAAAATATAAACTGCCTTTATACCTTATTTCTCTTTGGATTTCCTCAGGCCCTAAATCTGTGCTTTTAGCATAGTAGATACTTAGAAAATATTTATTGGCTTTAAATATATTGAATCATGTGGACATGTTGGTAAATCTTTGAAATGATTTTTTTGTATACTGTGAACTGAATAATAATAATATAATTATGATAACTGATTATAAAACACTTTAAAGCTTGCAAATGTTTTACAGAGTATTACCAAGCAATTTTGTTTTCTGGAGTGATTTGAGTGAGAAGATACAGACTCAGGGGGAACGAGGAAAAAGAAATTTGACAATGGACAAAGACTCTGGCAACCGTTGAGTGAAACCCTCCTTGGGGGAGAATGCAGGGTAGGGAATGGATCACAGAAAATAGAAAGACTGAGAAAATGAGCTCTCTTGAGGTATGATTATGTCCGTAGAGGTAGTTGCCTATTTTAACTAATTTTCTTGTGAATTAGATGTCAAACTCAGCTTTTTTTATGCTACAGGAGGAGTGCAAACATTGCCTACCCCATATAAATTTCAGCAATCTTGGTAAAAGCTCTGATTGCCCTACCTTAGTTATGGGTCTTGTTTCACATGCATGACATTTATGCCTCCTATCAATCCTGTGAGGTAGGCACACAAGTTATTACTATCCCTGTTGTATGGGTAAGTAAAACAAGATTCAAAGAGGTTAAGTAATTTGTACAGACACATAGACAGTAATTGCAAGAGACAAGCTTTGAACGTAGGTCTTCCTGACTGTACTTGACCAAAAAAAACCTCATTTAAATACATTTGGGAAAACCTAGTCACCTATAGACAAACTGTATTGTGTCATTCAAATACAAGTTATAGGAATGACATTCTAGTAAGGTAGATCATTGAACTTAATATTTAAAACAGCATAACTCATATACTTTATTTGAAATTAATTGACTTTCATTCTTTAAATCTCAATGTGAGCAAACACAATTCCAGAAGAAAAAAAAAAGAGCTTTCTATTACAAGCTAGTACTTAAGAAATGATGAAGGGTCCTGGATCAGAAAGAACTTTCACAAGGTCATGGAGGCTGTTGTCCCTTATCTACTCAGGATGCTACTTATTCATGCCATCTCAGAGATACGTTTTCGTCTTTTCCTGATTAACAGACCCCTTTTTTTCAATTTTTTTAATTAGCATATTATACAGAACTTAAGCAACATAAGCCTGTGTTTGTCATTAAAAACTATTTTCTTCATTTTTCCTTTCTTTGTATTGTACTACCAAATTTGTTAAAGTGAAGCAAATCTTTATTTTAATGATTTTTAACTTAACAAAAGAACAGAAAAGGAAACCAGGCAACTCAAGTCATATTTTCTCTACTTGTTCTTGTGGTGAATTATTACTGCTGGAGTTAATCAATTGCTACTATAACTATTCTTTTACATGGTTCCCCTTTAAAAGGCTCGTAAAATTGCATTACTTGAATTTATTGTTACAGTAAGATTTTCTATTACACTGGAATATATGTGTATGTGTGCATTAATTCAACCTTAGTCTTGTTATCTAGCCCAGTTAATATTAGGAGGAGATTTTCTCAATGTAAGAAGACAAGTTCAGAAAAAAAACAACAACAACAAACTCTGTTATTCCAAACCTTTATGGACCTGAGTTCAAGGGTATACATCTCTTTTACAAAAGACCATTGATAGAGCCAGAATCGCATGTTTTAATACTGATCCCATGGAATACTGGAATATTCCATGGAATACGGATTCCATCACTTCCTACCTTTGCGCCTAGGACAAGCCATTCAACCTTAGTTTCCTCAACTATCAAATGAATGTGATGTACTAAATGACCTCTAATATATCTCTCAACTCTGAATCTGAGATCCTGGGAACTCCATCTGACACAGGGACTTTGTGGTTGGGGTGGGGAGGGAGGCTGCAATTTAACGCTATACCTCAGAAGTTTATATTTTACATTTGCATGGTGTTTAAAGGGACTTGCAAGCATTAACTCATATGATCTTCAAACAACCCTATCAGGTAAGCAGGAAAGGTCAGACTATCTTTCTCAAAATGAGGAAAAGGAAATAGGGAATTTTTTTTTTTAAATGAGCAAAGAGGCTGGGAGTAGCTAAATAACATTGCCAAGTTTGCACAGCTTCTATAGGGTAAGCTAGGAGTAGAACTTAGATCTTCTAATTCATACCCAGGCTTTCTTCTACTACTTCCTCTTCATACACTTCCTCTTTATCTTAAAAGGTATTCATTTTCCTTAAGTTGTGCCTGCATTCACCATATATCAAGGTCTACTAATGTACAGTTGCAACGTCAGTTGCAAGAAGCCATTTTTTATTAACCAATAACTTTGAACAGCATTCCTTTAAGGTTCATAAGCCCCAAAAGGCAGTGCTTTTAAAAGTTTCCCTTACTTACTAAAATCTTTGAATAATTTCTTCTCTAGAAGGTCTTTAAAACCCAAATTTTATCCACATGATTTTAGAGTTGGAAGCACTTTATAAAGATCATTTGGTCCAACCATCTCATTTCATAGGGTCACAGTAATTTGACAAATGTTAAATAGTGGCAGAACTCAATTTTCAATAGGGACTCTATGTCAATTTCAACAGGACTCTATAAAATATAATAATTTTCAGTTATCAGTGCAGTAGCTCCTGAAGCATCTCATTTTACATGTGGGTCCTTAAAAAGTTTGTTCAGGTTTAGTACTTTGTGGATCTCCATTTACTCCATTTACCATTGACATAGCTCATGAATCCCTACCAATACACTTACTTTTACTGTTCATCCAGAAGACGTAATTAACTTGAAGCAGACATTTAATGAAATAGCATAGTAAGAAAAATAATGATAGAATACTTCTCCATAAATTTGGGGGCATACTTTCCCACAAATGCACATATCAACAATGGGAATATAAAATCATATATATCATTCACCGTCTATGACTACCCATCAGAGACAGATAGGGAGTACATATGGCCATGTCAAGGAGCAATTCATATCTCTGATACTGTAGGACTGCCCATATCCTCTGGTGCTGTCACCATACTGTTTTTCTGTGTCTGATTCCCTCTGGACAATTCTCTCAACTAAACTCATTTCCTGCTAATTGTCCCAAATTTCTAGTACTGCTTCTCTAATTCATCTCTGCAGGGCACCTTTTAACCCTCATAACTTCCATCTGCTAGGGTGAAGTAAATAAAAATCCTCTTCCTAATCAAGACAGGGTGATAGTTCCTTACTCATAACTTAGACCAGTGATCTCCAAAGTGGGGTATAAAAGAGAGCTCTTTGGAGTGCAAGAACATTCTATTTTTTTTTTTGATGTAACAAAAGAAAGAAATTAAGCTTTATGAATATCTGGTAGATAGATAGACACTGGTAATCTCACTTGTTATACAGAACCCTTCAAAAGTTGCTTCAGGTCACATGTGGTGGCATATTTGTGTTTGTGTGGTCCTTGGTTCCATACTTATGTTTCTAGCTTCCTCTACTTTACTCTTTTTTTCTCTCAACCTTTTCTATAGAATTAAGCTCATTAAGTACAGAAATGTATTCTTTATCTTGGTGTCCTAATGTCTTGCACATCATAGGTATTAAAGAATTGTGTTTTAATTATCAAATACTTCAAACCTCAATAGACCATAAACCCCAGTGTGAATGTAGAAACTATCACACAGACATTAAAGATAAATGTATTTTTAATAAAAGCAAAAAAGAGAGAGAAAAGTTTAAATGATCTTTGAAAAATCCTTTAAAAATCTCCTAATTGGACAAATGAATTCTTTACATTAAAAAAAACCCTGTTGGAGCCTATTTCTTCTGTGTCCACCAAACACTCTCAATGTTCTATCTAGGCAGGATGTGACCCAATTAGCTCTGTAACTGCTAAATTCTCGAGGTAGCTTCCCCACTGTAGACCCAGCTTTTAATTAATTGTAGTAACAGTCATGGATGCCAATGGGAAAATAGAAACTAAATCTATGCTGATAATTCATCTCTAACTTTCCTCTAGGTGTAATTCCCTACACGTATTTTGGACATGGTTGAACATTATTTGCATAGAAACTTAAATAATTGGTCTAAGAAGTACCTACATAAATGCTTTTAGAGAACTCCAGAGGGATCAATCATTTTTTATTTTGCTTTCAGTATTTCTTGGTGATTTTGTCCTAGAAAACCTAAAAGACCCACCAAGATAAAATATCAGTAGAAGAATGGAAAACTCATTAAGCATTAGCAGATCATAAGCAATCAGCATAACATGGTATCATGAAAAGAGCACAAACTATGGAATTAGAAGACCTAGTTTCAAATCTTAGCTGTATTGTTTATTAATTTTTGTAGTCATCTGAGTGTCCATTTCTCATCTGTAAAATGAGGGTCTGAGACTAAATGATCTCTAAGTTACTTCCCAGCTCTAAATCTTATGATCTTATAATTCCCATGAGTGATGGCACCCTCTGCAAAGTAGTTGGATATTATATTGGAGTAATTAATAATAGCAGTAGTAATGATGTCAATAATAGATAGCATTTATGTAGCACTTTAGTGTTTGCAAAGCTCTTTACATGTTAACTCATTTCATCCTCACAACAGTTCTGGAATTTGGTGCAATTGTCATCTCCATTTTAGAGATGAGGAAACTGAGGAGAGCAGATTAAGTGATTTGAGGTCTAGCATTCCATTGTACCACGTAGCTGCCTCAGAACTGTCAGGCTTTTCTCTTCAAACTGTCAATTCAGAAGACATATACAGAGAAAAATGTGTTTCTTTCTGATATAACTAGGAAATGATTAGGTGAAAGTAAAGAAATAAACATAATATTTATAGACCACGTTTAAATCCTTCCAGGACTGACAACGACATCATATCACAGACTTTCAAATGGTCCTTCACATTTTCATGTGAGATACACATCTTTCATTTGGCAAGCTCTGGAAAGGGACTAGTATAATTTAAATAGCATCCCTAAAGAACAATGATGCCAAAATGTATAATTATCTACCCTGCGCCAGGAAGGCACTGCTCTAGTTTCTTCCCAATTTTATCTCATATATTTAGAAACATAGGGAATAATATGCAAAACGTTTATATTTGAACCTTTGTACAGGAAGAAAGGTAAATACTAAAGCTACTTACAGTCAAAAGCATTCAACTCTCATTTTTCCCCTCCTGGATTTCATTTCCAAATTACAGTATTACAGATTTTTAAATAAGATGTCCAGGGGTGCCAGAGAGAAATAAAAATAGAACCTAGTATTGCACTAAGAGCCCAGCATTCAGTGAGAATTCAGGGCTCTCTGGAAGTAATAAGAGAAGCTGATTTATCCAATAGTAGTTAAGAGTTTAAGAAGTGCTATTCTAGAAACGAGTGTCCTTACCCCCATTTCTTTAGCAATTGAGATTGTAGTACCAAAAAGACACTTCAGAATCAGGGGGGAAAGCCAGTTTCATTTCCTAGTTATGTCCTAAACTCTTGAAAGAGGCCCCTGGAGACAACTCACTGTCCATGGTAGTCAAAGACTTTTCAAATCTCCCAAAGTTCAGAAGTTAAGCTTCTGCTCTTAGAACTGTTTGATGATTATCAGTCCTGACTTTGCTATCCAAAATCAGCAGCAAGAGATTTAGGCATCAGGGAGAATGAGGCCAGTGAAATTCTTTGCAGCAAAATTCTTTCTTCTATAAATTTTGGTTCCCAATTTCATTTCTTGAAATTATAGAGCTAGGTCATGTAGTCCAATCATCATTAGCTTACTGAGGAGGAGACCAAGCTCCAGAGAAGTTAAATGACTTTCCCACATTATACAGAGAGTATAGTAAATAACTAAGGTAGGATTTGAACTCAGGCTTTCTCATTCCAAATTCAACTCCCAAATTCAACCACGTACTTTCCTCTCATTCACCATATATGCTATGTTTCCTGGCATCAAGTCTTAAATAGGGGAATTGGAATCAGTCCAGATGAACTTTCAATACAGTACTGGCAGACAAAGCCTCATTTTAAGAAGAAATTAATAGCCATTCTTCACCCTTAGTGAGCCTTGAGGTATACAAAATTAGGGTGGATTGGTCAACTGAAACACATACACCATCAAGATATTTGTTACTTTGGGGGTGCTTATCCTGGGCACACAAACACATTGGGTTCTGAGTAGAATTCTCAGGATAACTGTAAACTTGAATGGGAAGAACAATTACAACTTTATTTTCAGTGACTTCTAATGAAAACTTAGCATTTCTTCAAATTATGATTTAAAAAAAAACATTATTTTGAGAAGGGATCCTAAAGGGCTCTATGACATAGAAAGGGTTAAACACCCTTACCCTTAGCATCCAATCCTTAGTTGTTATTAGTAAACTGTTGAATTGACAATAAGCCCCATTTGCAATCAATTATTATCAAAGATTTATTTTTACTCATGGAAGAGATCCGAATTTAACCCCTGATTAGGATTACTCTCTTTGCGACACAGCTACCCTATTTTATTGCTGGGATAAGTCCCCCTGCTCAGTACTGAAAGACATGAACTCTGTTGGACGTGGTCAAATAGATTCCTGGATGAGAAAGCTCCTAGTAAACTGAAGGGTTGTGGATCCAAGAAGAGAAAATAGAATCACAGACTTGGAGCTTGAAGAGATCTTAGAGGTCGTTTGGAACAGCAGGTTCCTCAGGACCACACTGAGGGTCAAAGAGATTGACTCTGACTTTTCCAACATCCCGCAGTACGTGTCCAAGCCAGACCTGAACCCAGGTTTTCCAACTCCAAATCTACTCTGAATGGGTGGAGGCTTTTCACCAATAATAATCCATGTCATGCTATAGTCTTAAGTTCTCAGGTGAGCATTTTTAGGGGCCACATCTATAAAGAGATCCATGCATCAAGAGTAGATAAAGTTAACACATGGACACCCAAAAAGAACACCATCTCTGGCCAATTCCTTCCATGAGCACTCCATCATAAAATGATGAGTTCATTTGACAACCACAGCCCCTCACGATTTTTGCTTCTTTCCCTCCTAGACCATTAAATGCTACTAATCTCTGATTCCTTTACTCCTTAGGACCCTGGATACCCTTGATTCCTTGACATTATAATTCTATGAAAGACACCTAAAAATTAAATAGAAAAGTCTCACACACATACACACACACACACACTCACACACACACACACACGCACACACACACGCACACACACACACACACACACACACACATACCCCCAGATATCGCTAACTCCATGACTCTTGTTTGTACTTTCATTACTTAGGAGGAATGTTTATCTCTTAGGTAGATGTTATTAGTCTTTTTTTTGTTCATTCATGTGAGTCTCTTCATGACCCTTAAGGAATTTTCTTGCCAAAGATTTAGGGGTGCTTTGTCATTGTCTTCTCCAGTCACATATCCCTTAGGAATTTATTGCTTTTATAATAGTACTACTCCAACATTCAGGTGAAGATAATAAAGCAAAATTTTTTTGTCAAGTTGTTTTTTGTAATAAGCTCATCTCACAAATTGTTTAATTACAAATTTCTAAGTTTAAATATATGTAAGGAGATTGTCCTCTGGGAGTCAATCTGCCACTTCTGACTCACAGGGTTCTAGGGTGCCCTGAATGGTTTCTGAGTTCGTCTTTAGACTGAGCCCATGACTATTGCCAAACAATGTAAATCAATTTCAGAGAAGGCAGTGGCATTAATGATTTACTTAAAGTAACTTGATAGGTGAAATCTGACCAGCTCTGTTCCTTGGCTTGATTGGACAAAACAAATTTTGGTTCCTAATTCAAGAGTTAAAATATGGGACAGACAAGGTCTTGCATTTAGTTTTATGTTATGTGAATTATTCAAAGCAAAACTCTAAAATCCTGGGTTCTCTCCTCCCTCTCCCCATTCTCTCAGCATGCTTCTAGCCCATCTGGTGTGTGCTCAGGGAATAATTTTAATATTAGCTTGAGTAAAACGTAATTAGAAAGGTAAATCTGCTGGGGGGGAAATCATTTAATGCATCCCAAAGCCAAATATAAAAAGTTTGAGATTATGTGCTGTTTGAGATCTCAGCATTACTGTTTCTCTCCATCAGCTGAATAATCAAAAGTATTTGTTCCCAGTGATTTATTATGAATCACTATTACCTGCACACTGGCCACAAAAAAAGCTCCTTTTCATATCTTTGCAAGGAAACCGTTGGGGGTGACCGGTGACATTCCAGGTGCTCAACACCATCCCAGCAGCTTCCAAATAGAAAGGATTTAGCCAGGATGTCTTTAGATCTGACCCTTTCTGTGCCCTGTCTGCCCCACAGTGATTCATCTATTGACTCACTTACTTTTAGTCAGTAAGGTGACCGTAGGGTGCTAAAGAGAACATCGATGTTTGAAAGGTTCAAAAACTGAGAGGAAAGGAGAAAAGGGAGGCAGGGCTGGCAGCTTCCATCATTCCCTTTATTTACCCCAAAGAGAAACGATGCCAATGAAAAACAGCAGCTTAGTTTAGAGGAGAGGATGATGGACATCGAGTAAAGAAGACCTGGGTTTAAGCCCCACCTCTAACGCTTGCTAGCTATGTGAGCCTTGGCCATCACTTAACCTCCCTGGAACTCAGCTTTCTCATCTGTAAAGTGAAAAGGATTGGCCTTCATGACATTTAAGGTCCCTTTCTTCTGTAAAATCTATCATGCTATGACTGAGTGGCTAGATTACGAAGGGAGAGATGTAGCTCAGACCAGACAGAGAGAAGGGGAAAATAATAGGAAACCAAAAGTTACTTCTGAACCAAGAGCTCTACAGTTCTCTATCTAACTTCTTTGAAGGCCACGAGGGTATAAATTGTGGTAATGGCAGTCATTTCTCCCTGATCCCTGGGGAGATTATCTCTTTTGTGACTTTTTCAAAATAAAGCTTGCTTTCCATTTCTTGGTAGCGTTATCACCTCCTGTGTTTACTCTTGCACACTGCAGCCCAACAAAAGCCAGGGGAAAGACAAGAAAAAAAGGAATCCTTGAAATCTATTTCTCATTATCAGAAAAGATTTGTTAAATGTAAAGGCTCACTTAGAATGGCCTTGTTTTACCATTTTATTAACATTTTCCCCCCCTTGGTTCTACTGCAATCTCCCTTCTATCCTTCAATCTTGGAGTAATTCAGTGGTAGGAATCCTGACTACCATTCACAGACTATCACTTTCTACATCCTGCACTCCTAAACTAAAATTTTAGCAAGTTCCCTTCTTGTTTAGTCAAATTTAACTCTTCATGACTCCATTTGGGGTTTTCTCAGCAAAGATACTGGAGTGGTTTACCATTTCCTTCTCCAGATCATTTTACAGATGAGGAAACTGAGGCAAACAAGGTTAAGTAACTTGCCCAAGGTCACATAGCTAGCAAATATCTCAGGCCAGATTTGAACTCAGGTCTTCCTGACTCCAAGTCAGGCGCTCTATCCACCTGACTAGCTGAGTAGTCTTAGTTCCTGCTAAACTGATGTTTATGCAGGGCATAAAATAGCCCTTACACGCACACAGCTTGTCCCAGATTTCATTCCAATAAACTTTTATTAAGAACCTACACTGTGCTAAGTGATAACCTGCATGTATGTTTTCCTGATGCTAATTAATGAGGCCTGGCTCAATCTTCCAGTCCAAGCTGAGCAAGATGAGAATGTGCATGTGAAAGAGATAGGAAAAGTGCGCCATCATCACATCAAGGGAATAGACATTTATTAAGCACCTACTATGTGCTAAGCACTGTGCTGCACTTAGCACTGAACTTGCAAAACAAAACAGTCCCTGCTTTCAAAGAGTTCACTGTTCAGTTATAGAGACATCTTGCAAACAACTATACACAAACGAGATAACCACAGTAAAAATGGCGATAGGGTGTCATGGGAATGCAGGGTAGGAAACTGATAAGAACTGTAAGATAGCCATGTTTGGTCTCAGAAAGATAGTTAAAGTTCAGGGTCAGCCCTGGATAGGTGATTTGTCTAGAGTCCTTTCTCACTTTTCTATCTTAATCTATCTCCAAATTTCTGCAGCCCTCCAGGAAAGGACAGATATCTTGACTGTCCAAATTCATACCAAAGTGCTTCACCCAGACCTGCCACCTTCAAAGTACTCTACATTCCCAAACTGCTGCTTGCTATTTCCCTTAAACCTAGCTACCAACACCACTTCCAAGACCTTATTGTACTTCGTGGTACTTAGGTACAGGAAGAAACAGAATCAAAGACAAATCCCTGCTACTTATCACATCCCAGCCATAGCTGACCCTATGTTGGGGGTTGGGGGGGGGTGGGGGGGGGACAGGTTGGAAACCACCAACATTAGTTCTAGAATCAGACAACCTAGGTTCAGATTCCACCTCTGATTCTTGCTACCTGTGTGACATTGAGTGCTGGACTTGGTTTCAGAAGAACTTGAGTTTCAACCTGCCTTAGCCACTAACTGATTTTAGGATCCTAACAAGGCACTTAGCCTCTGAGTCTCAGTTCCTCTGGCTGTAAAATGAGAATCTGAACTGGATGGCTTCCACTATCTCTTCCAGCTTTCAATCTATTTTCCTATGACAATGATAAGTCATAGGAATAAGTCATTGAATTTTTTTGGTGTTAGTTTCTACAACTATAAAATGAAAGAGTTGGACGAGGCGGTCTCTGCAGTGCCTTTTAGCTCCCAATCTACCATCCTCTGAGCATATCTAGCTCCCAAAACTTATTTGTTGTGATTTAAGTGAGAGCCTTCTAGGTCTCCTCTCTACTCTCTGAAATTCCACTGCTATGAATAGATATTGGAAAGACCGTTTAATCATAGGACCCTAGAGATTAAGTACCCTAATCAGGTAGTCCTCCCTATAGCTGGCTAACTCTCACTTCTTATTCCCAGGGTCTATGAATCTATTTGTCCCATTTTTAAAAATCTTTCTCCCTAATCCAGCTTATCTCTACCCCTCTGCAAGTCTCCATCTTTCTCTATTATGCCCTTCCAGTGGGCCCTCTGGAACCACAGATCTACAGCTAATGAAGTGCCATTTATTCTGTATCTTTTCATTTCAGATTCTTTGCCTCTTTTGGGACCTGGCTCTCAAGAAGCCACTATCATCTGTCAACCACCCTCATTCCTTTTTTAAAAAAAAGCTCTATGTTTTTTTCTCTTCCTCTGTGACCTCTTATACCCTCTAACACTTGGGAATGTCAATATATATGTTGATGTCCCTTGTAAGATCAGACATCCCAATTCAATTTTCTCTCAATTCTTCTTCTCTACTGTGGGAAAAAAATATTATTTATTATATTCTTTGAATCTAGCCTTGTGAGGCTAGATGTTGCTTAATACATTGCCACACACGTAGGTCATGCTCACCCCAGAGACCCTCCAGGCTACTCAAAGACTGTGGCAAGGAATGATTGGATGCCACCCGGGTCTTGTGTTAGGACTTCACCCAAAGCTTGTGTTTTGGCTTTGCCCAAATTTTATTGAATGTTTAAATTTACTGGCTGGTATACATCTCAAGCAGCCTATGTGCTCTCTCTGAAAACTGCCCTTTGTGGAAACTGCCAGGCCACTTAGCTGCTTCTCTTTGTACCCCTGTTTGAACTATATTGTAAAATTCACAAAAACTGAGGGGGAATGAGTCATGTCTTTTTCTAGTTTTCCCTTCTGCTGAATTATTTAGTAAAATTATTTCTCAAACCCCTTTTTCAGTTTCGGGGCTTATTCCCGACCAACATTACATCTCCGTTTTGTCTCAGTCACCCACAGAGATGGCGTCCCTTAGATTTCATCATCCTGGTAATTGAGCTATTTACATGATTTTTTAACTCTGAATTTTCCTTTCTAATCATAATCTCCTGTCTTTACATCTTATCCTCTGCCTCATTCCTCCTAAATCTACTCTTTAACCTCACTGTAATCTCCATTCCCACATCTCTTTATTCCTCCTTCCCTTTGAACTCCGTATACTTTATCCAAGTTCTTTACTTCCCGCTTGCAACAGTCATTAATTTCTGATTAACCGGTTCGATGACACTCTGTCCTTTGCCCTTGATTCCCCTGCCCACTTTGTCCTAACATCATTCATACCTGGCTGATTCTCAGTCCTAGGTCCCCACCACCATCTGCTTTTTCTGCTTCACTCAGACTGGAGGAAGGCATGTAGTTATACAGACTGAATTCCATACACATTTTTTCCATCTCAAATGGGCCCTCGCTACTGAATAGCAATCTTTTATTCTGCCCTGGCTGACTATTGCACTTTCTGTGGCAGCTTTTCTAAAACTTTCCATTCTTTTGTCAAGTCTCATATCCTACCCTCTTTCCCATCCCTCTTACCAAATGGTCTCATTTCTTAAGTTCCTGGGGGGGCGGGGGGGAAGGAGCAATTTGCTATGAACTCTAGCTTTTCCTCTAATTAATACCTGAAACTCCCTCTCCCTCATTTCTTATTCTATCGTCTTTTGCACAGATCTCTGAAGAAGAGCTGGGCCTCCTGCTTGACCAAACCAACCCCCCTCTCCTTGTGCCTTTGATTTCTCTTCTGAATTCCTATAAAGAACAATATACCTTCACTGTCTTAATTTTCTCACTAATCACTCATTCTTCTATCTCGTACTTCTGCTTCTGACTCCGCTGGTCTCTTAAAATTACCAATGATTTCTGAACTGCTAAATATAATGATCTATTTCCAATTCTTTCCTTTCTTGTTGCCTCCACTAATTTTGACACTGTTGACACTGAGCTCCTCCTGGATAGTCTCTCAGCCCCTAGCTTCAGTCAAACTGTCCTGGATCTCAATCTCCTAAGGATTCCATTTTGCTGATCACCAGATCGTTCATCTCCCCTGTCAGACATAACTATGCCCTGAAGCTTTATTGTTGGTCTTCTTTTTTCTCTCTTCTTTCTTTCCCTTGGTTTACTAAGAAATTCAGATTAATTCAATTATCATTTCTTTGCAGATTACTTCCCCACACCATCCTGAACTCCTCAGTAGAGCATCAGTACCATTTCTCCCATTGCCTGCTAGATATCAGGATCTGTATACCTCACTGACATCTTGAACATAACATGTCTAATGTTATCATCTTCCCACTAACCCCTATAAACTTCCCTATTTTTGTTGACCATCATCGACCTTTTTACTTGAGTTTATAAACTCAGAATCTTTTTTCTTCCCCTTTACCTGCCTCATCCAATCTCTTCCAAGTTTTTTTGATATCATCTCCAAAATTTTTTTTCTTGTATGCATCTCCTTTGCTCTGCTCATACAGTCATTCTTCTAGTTCAGACCCTTATCACTTCTTCTCTGAACAACTGTAGGGTGGAGATAGGAACTGCTCCTGTGATTTCAGTGGTCTAGAAAACTCTCTGGTGAGGACGTCTTCTCTGCCAAGGCAGGTTGGCATCCAAAATGCACCTTACAGTTGTAGAGAATTGCCTAGAGCATTGAGTATTTAAGTGACTTGCCCAGAGTCATACAACCACTACCTTCTGAGATTGACTCTCTACCCACTATGCAAGATTACCTACACTAGTGTAACCATCTCCTAATTGGTGTCCTTATTTTCATTCTTTCTCTCTCTTCAATACATCTTTCACACATCTGCCAAAATACTTTTCCTAAGGCACAGGTCTGATCATGTCACTCTTACTTAAAAATCTTCAACTACTCCCTACTTTCTTTATGAAAAAATACATACTGCTCATCCTGGAATTGATTGACAGTTTTCCATATCCAGATGCCAGCCAACTTTTGCAACTTTGTGTCACAATCCTCTCTTTTGCTCCCTAGCTAGAATGTACTATTAATTGTCCCCAGAACTCAAAATTCCACCTCTATCCTACACATATTCACATGACTTGCTCCCATGATTGGAGTATACTTCCTCTTCATCTCTGACTCCCTGAATCCTTATTTTTGTCCAAGACCCAGTCCTTGGGCCAACTCTGTGAGTCCTTCCCTGATACCTTCAGTTGTTAATGTCCTTTCCTCAAATTACCTTTTTGTTGACTTTTTTTGTGTACAGGGCATATTTCTAGTGAAATGAAATTCCCAATGAATGAAAGTTGTTCCATGTTAGGGACTTTTTGTTTATGTCTTTAAATCCCTAGTGCCTAGCACAATGTCTTTGCACACATGAGGCATTTAATAAATATTTATTCAATTACATTGAAAGGTCTATGAGACCACGTCAAATAAAATCTAATTAAACGAACTGAGGCTGTTTAGCCTGGAGAATGGAAGTACTCTAGGGAATGTGATCAGTTTCTTCAAGCATTAAAGGGCTGTCACATACAAATTATATTAGACTTGTTCTTCTTGACCCCAGGAGGCAGAATTTGTGAGTAGTAGGATTGGACTTGATGTAAGGAAATCTTCTTAACTAAAGGTGTCCAAAAGTACAATGTCCTACCTCAAAAGTCAGGGCCTTCTCCCTCATTGGATGGCCACTTTGGGAACATTGTTATAGAGGATATTCTCAGTCATATGGGTGTGTACTGACCTAGATGCCATCTGAAATCCCTGCCAACTTGGAGATCTTGTGATTCTATGATGATGAATGAATACAAATACATATCAGATTATTCAATTATAACATGAAATTCAGGTTCTAAATACTCAATCATCATAGTTTGCTACTCACATATGATGTTTTTTCCTAATTACACCCTAAAAGGAAAGAGAGGGAACACTGACTGTGTTATCTTTTATCAATTACAAATTAAACATCCCTTCAGCTGAAAGGGAACTCTATTTTCATGGGCATCTTAAATATAGGGACAAAACTGAAGATTTTTCCCATCATAGTAGCTTATCTTTTCTGATATGTGAATGTGAATGTGTACACGTACAATGATAACAGTAGTTTTTAGTCCAGATGTGATTTAATTAGCACAACTTTAATTAAGTGTTAATAATTAAATAATTTAATTTAAATTTATTAAAATAATTTAATAATTAAATGAATTAAGCTTTAATAGCTTAAAATAGCTTTACATTTCAAACTATTTCACTTTAAATAACTTAAATCTCTCCTAAAACTTTTGAGACACTCTGAATAGATAACTTCTGATGAAGAAACTCCTTTCACCAATGCAGAAATGCAAAAGTCCTACAACTTACAGTCTTAGAAAGCTGCATGGGAAGTGGTGTCTTGCCCAGGGTAAGTGATTAGTCAATACATGTCAGTTATGCAATTTGACCCAAGGTCTTCCAGACTCCAAGGTCAATTACCTATTTTGACATCTTGTCTATTTTTTGACAAAAATCTTTCTATCTATCTAAAATATCTATACTTATTTAAACAATTATCATTTTCAGTGCTTGGTTTCAGGCTTCTTCATGGTATTGATAATATCAGACATATACTTCATTATATCCCCATATAAAATGAGTAAATTGGATAGAAATCTAAGAGGTTTTCATAATATAAACATCCTATGATTCCATAAGACCATATAACAATATGTACTAAATAAGTGTTTTTATACTAATTATGATGAGTGGTAGTAATCTGTTCATCTAGTGTTACGGTTGGAGAGATAGGATAGCAGTTGGGAGTATAGAGGAGGGATCACCCAAAGGGAGGGGAGGAGAGTGGCAACATCAGTAGACCAAAGGACAATACAAAATCAGATATTGCCAGTGAATGAAATCTTTCTAGGCTCCCACAGTAGTTAGGGGACAGACTATCTCTGAACTACCTTGGGGAGCACACACCCCTGAAAAAGAAATATATCCTCTTACATGTTAGTACCCTGAGGTAAAGGACTGATTGACCTTTCCTAGTTAAGGCTTGGGTAATAATTATGAAACTTATCTAAGAAGAGGAAGAGCAAACTACTATCCAGAGGAATCCAAACATTTGGAGAGCCTTAGTTGCCAGAATTATTCTCCCAAGCAATGATGCTTCACATTTTCAATGGTAATAACTCATTTATGTAGCATTTTATTATTTCCAAGTACTTTCCCATATGCTATACTATTCCATCCCTACAACAAGCTTAGAGATCAGTCACATCATCATCTTCATCATCATCACCATCACCATCATCACCATCACCATCATCATCACTATCACCACCATCATCGTTATCATCACCATCACCATCATCACCATCACCATCATCATCATCACCATCATCATCACTATCACCACCATCATCGTTATCATCACCATCACCATCATCATCACTATCACCACCATCATCGTTATCATCACCATCATCATCATCATCATCATCATCACCATCACCATCACCATCACCACCATCATCGTTAACATAACCATCATCACCATCATCATCATCATCATCATCATCATCACCATCACCATCACCATCACCACCATCATCGTTAACATAACCATCATCACCATCATCATCACCATCATCACCATCATCATCACCATCACCATTACCATCACCATAATCATCCTCATCCTCATCACTACTACCATTTTGCAACTGAGGTTTAGAAAGTTTAAAAGACTTGGTCAAGTTCATACAACTAATCAGTGGTGGGTTCAAGACTTTCCAATTCCAAGTTCAATCTATTTGTCCCTGGACCCTACTGCAAATACAGTATAATCCAAAAATCACATACCACAGCATATTCCCATTTGGTTTAGAGACTTTCTTTTGGCTTCTTTATTGTGTAAATGGTCTCAGCACAATTAACAGACAACAAGAGGCAATAATTGGTTTCAATGAGTAGAAGGCCATTCACTTCAATTTGAGGAATTGGCACCAGATTTAATAAAGAAGGGGAAAAATAGCCTCTAGCTTACTAAGCAACCATGGAAGAATAATTAATTGATTACAAGAAACTAAGTACATCCTCTTGAATTTTATCACCTTGCAACCATTATATACCTGGAAAGAAAGAAAAATAACTGATTTTATTGTAGTAACCCTGTGCCATGTGATTTTTGGACTAATATTAAAATATTTAAAAGGAAGATTGTACAACAAGCTTAGAGATCAGTCACATCATCATCTTCATCATCATCACCATC
Organism: Notamacropus eugenii; assembly: GCF_028372415.1. NCBI lineage: Eukaryota > Metazoa > Chordata > Mammalia > Diprotodontia > Macropodidae > Notamacropus > Notamacropus eugenii. The sequence continues at coordinate 171,464,298 of NC_092872.1, forward strand.
ATCATCACCATCACCATCATCACCATCATCATCACCATCACCATCATCACCATCATCATCACTATCACCACCATCATCGTTATCATCATCATCATCATCATCATCACCATCACCATCACCATCACCACCATCATCATTATTGTAGTATTGTAGTAACCCTGTGCCATGTGATTTTTGGACTAATATTAAAATATTTAAAAGGAAGATTGTACAACAAGCTTAGAGATCAGTCACATCATCATCTTCATCATCATCACCATCATCATCACCATCACCATCATCACCATCATCATCACTATCACCACCATCATCATTATCATCATCATCATCATCATCATCACCACCATCACCATCACCATCACCACCATCATCATTATTGTAGTATTGTAGTAACCCTGTGCCATGTGATTTTTGGACTAATATTAAAATATTTAAAAGGAAGATATTGTATATACTACATTGAAAGTAGGCATCTTTCCCCTAAGTTGGCAAAGTTCATCATAAAGAGACTTCAAATATTCCCTCTTTCAAGGAATAATTACATCTACAGTTTTTTAGGCAAAAAATAATCTACTTCAACCTGAAAAAAATTTAGAGAGGAAATTTCCATAACTTCATCTGCCTGTGTATGATGTAAAGTAGAAGAAAATTGAGTCACAGAAAGATTAAATTACTTTCACAAAGTGACTTTATCCACTTTAGTACAGTTACAAAGAATGCCCACAACACAAAATTAATGAAATGATTAAAATTGTGACCCCATTTGGAGTTTCTTACAAATATACTGGAGTGGTTTGCCATTTTCTTCTCCAGTTCGTTTTACAGATGAGGAAATTGACGCAAACAAGGTTAAATGGCTTGCCCAGGGTCACATGGTCAGTAAGTATCTGAGACTGGATTTGTGCACAGGAGGATGAGTCTTCCTGACTTCAGGCCCAGCACGATCCACTGCTATGTCTAGTTAGTTGCCCGACTTACTTGTTTATTTAACAACAATTTATTAACTATGCACTATGTGCAGAGTACAGTTTAAATTATATGTATATGTGTATATATACGTATATATGTAAAATAAAACTAAAATATATTAGATTGCATCATATATAAATTGAATTTTATATAAATTATATAAATATATAAATTTATAAAATATATAAAATTAGTCCTATTACCATGGACTTACCATGTTACCTTATGAGGGTATAGAAAACATACATACATGAGTCTTCTCTCTTCTCTTCCCTTCCAAACCCCCATAAATAATCAGCTGTCAAGCTTCACCTATTTTCCATCCATATGTCTACTCACATAGTCACAACCTTAGCATAGACCCTTGTCACCTCTCATCTGAACTACTACAATGACTTTCTAGTTGATTTTCCTACCTCTAGTCACTCCAAAAACCATCAACCAGGAACCTTATCATCCCACTAACTGGATCAGCTTTCCTACTCATATCCCACGTGTACCTTCAGCCTCTGACCTGACATCTGATGAGAGGGCCAGAGGGTCAAACAAAAAACTCCATCCTAAGCCTCTATTTAAAGAGGACTCACAGCTCAGCTATTTGCCACCAGTTCCACTAGTTGCCCCAAGCAAGGAACCTTCTCCTTCTCCCAACAACTCTGCTTTTCCACTTTTCCTTTTGTTTGAGATCTTCCTGGTTAGATTATAAAGTCCTTGAAGGCAAGGAATGTCTTTATTTTTTTATTCATATTCCTAATATTTAGTACAGTGCCTAAAAACATTGCCGTTGTTCAGCCTTTCAGTCGTGGCCAACTCTTCCTGACCCCTTGGACCATAGCACACCCACACTGTCCATGGAGTTTTCTTGGCAAAGACACTGGAATGGTTTGTCATTTTCTTTTCCAGTGGATTAAATTCTGTTTAAGTGACTTGCCCAGGGTTGTTGTTGTTTGTTTTTCATACTTAAAGAGAACCAAAGTGATATCACTATGTTAAGGTCATACCAATACTAGATCACAAGGCTCTACCATAGGTCAGGCACAAATAGTCCATATGACCATTTGGGAAGGAGATTTCTCTAAACTTGTGCATCTCATTATTTCTTTGAGCTACCACAATTCTGTTTTGCTTGTAGAGCACAATGCCTTCTTTGATGCAGCCACCCCTTGCTGGACCATCCTATACTAGTGTCTCCCATGTCTCAAAAATCAATACCAAGGGTCCAGGTAAAGGCCAGATTTGAACTCGGGTCTTCTTGACTCTAGGCCCAGAGTTCTCCACTGAGCCATCTCTTAATGCATGTTTACTGTTTTGTATTACATTTGAATTGCATTGCATTGAATTTGTATTGTACTGTAAAACATCTTCTGCATAGCTGCCAAAATTGTATTCCTAAAATATAGGTCTGACCACATCACTCTCTTGCTCAAAAAGCTCCAATGGGTTTCTCTTTCCTCTAGGACCAAATACAAACTCCTGAGTTTGGCGTGCAAGGCTTTGAAATCTTGCTCAGACCTACTGTTCCAGGCACACGTTACATAGGAGCCAAATGAGACTACTCACTGCTCTTCACACACAGCATTCTTCCTTTTATCCCTACACCTTTGCACAGGTTTTCTCCCATGCCTGGAATGCATTAGCTCTTCACCTCTAGCTCTTAGAATCCATTGCTTCCTCCAAACTTCAGTTCAAGTCCACACTTTAATCTGAGACATTCTTGTTCTAGTCAATTACTCCTGCTCCCTGCCCCCAGTGATACTGTCCTAATTTGATTATATTTAGGATTAACTTGTTTTATGCATATATGCTCCTTCCCTTCACAGAAGGTATGTTACCGGAGGACAGGAACTATTTTGTTTTATAGCTAGGTGGTAGTGCAGTAGATTCTAAGTGCTTGGAATCGCAAGGACCTGAGTTTGAATCCTGCCTTGGAGACTTGCTAGTTCTATAAACATGGGCAAATTGTTTAATCTCTCTGGAATTAATTCCCTTATCTAAAATGGACGTAATAATAGTACCTACCTTACAAGGTTGTGAGGAGGATCAAACGCAATGATTGATGCGTTGTATTAAGCAAACTTTAGTTATAGGAGTGCTAGCTATTATTATTTTATTTGACTTTTTATTCCAGAACCTAGCAGAGTTCTTAGAATATAATAAATATCTGTTGATTTGTTGATTGAATACATAACTATACAGCAGGAAATAAAGATTCCTTTGGAGTGTTATGCACAAAGCATCACACTAGGTACAAAAGAAAATGGATGTTACGGATTCTACCAAGTAGAGAGAGCTGATGGAAAATTATCCCAGAAAAAAAGGCATTTTGAAAGTCATGGAGGTAGGAAATGGAATATTGTATACAGGGAACAGCAAGTAGGTTAATAATTATAAATTATTTTGTTGTTATTGGTCAGTCATGTCCTGCTCTTCTACCCATTTGGGGTTTTTTTGGCAGAGATACTGGAATGATTTGCCATTTCCTTCTCTAGCTCATTTTACAGATGGGAAACTGAGGCAAATGGAGTTAAGTGACTTGTCCAGGGTCACACAGCTAGTAAGTGTCTGAAGCCAGATTTGAACTCACAAAGAAGAGTCTCCCTGATTCTTCTATCTACTGTGCCATCTAGTTGCACCAAAAGTAATTTTAGGCTTTATCATTTAAGAATCCTTAAAGTAAACAAAGATAAACAAGAAGGAAACTGTAAGTGAACAGAATGTTTAAAAACTAGATTTGTTAGACATGACAATTTTTGAAAAGTGATATTAAAGTATATGCCTATTTTTTAGCATCAGCAGTATCTTTATGAAAATTGACCATGTATAAAGTAAGGCATGAAGAAACCATAAATAAAACTGGAAAATAAAAAATAAAATCAAACCAGGAAGAACAGTACAGGATCAACAGATGAACTACAGGGAATGAAGCTCATTTTTATAAAACTAGCCCTTTAATAGAGCTGAGCACATGTTCTACCTCCAATGTACGACTAGGCTCTGTGTCATATCTTTACTTTTCTTACTAGCTGCATTACGGAGGGTAAGAGAATAGACAGTCTTTGTTTTCCCAGAGTCCCTTCTATGGTAATATGGGCAATCCTCATTTTCTTTTCCTAAAACCTTATTCCCAATCAAAACTCATGGGTATCTGATAAAAAATAAATTTACGTAAATATGCTAAAGGCTGACAATAACTTAATATACTCCCCTTTTTAGGTAATGTGTATTTAATATTAACCTTTAGTACCTTAACCCAAAGCAATGTGATTTAGTAAGAAAACTGGGAAAACGTCAATGTCCCATTCATCATATTGTATTTGATAGTATAAAATTCAGGAGAAGGGAAAAATTGTCTCAACACGGAAGCTGCTTTTCACACTTCTATATAATGTGTGAAGGCGTAGAATGAAGAAACATTAGCAGGTGACTCAAGAGAGTAGGGGAATAAGGCCTTTGACAAAAATGTGTACTATTTATGTGAAACAAGATAAGCTCACCTAAAAATATACACTAAGCAGAAAATTCTTATTCCTGATGTGATGATCCTACAGATAATAAAAATAATTTTCACTGTGACCCATCCATCTCCCTCTGGAGTACCTGCCTAGATTATCTGCAGCATGTGTTAAGTGGTGTTTGGGAGAGGGATGGAGCTAAGAATAAGTGAATTTCAAGGTGTTGGAGGGGAAAATGCTCCAGGGCTAAAGAGTTAAGATTATAGCCTTGAGCTTTACCACTAGCTAATTGTCTTACCTTGGGCAAATCTGAGCCTTATTTTCTCAGTCTTAAAGGGGAAGGTTGAACTAGATCAAAGGTTCTTTGCCTTTTTTTGTGTCCTGTTTTTTGTGCCCTTTTGCAAGTCTGGTGAAGCCTACTAACCTCTATTTCAAAATAAGATTTTAAATGTACAAAAATACGTAGGATTGTAAAGAAAACTAAACATTAGGGAAAATAAAGATGTAATATTTTTCCATTTCAAGTTCACAGACCCCTTTGGAATTTATCCATTGACCCCTTGGGAGTTTATAGAGCACAAGTTAAGAACCCTCAGAAAAAGCTGATTTCTTTTTGGTGTATATACATGCATGTATGTATGTATGTGTGTGTACATGCATGTAAATATATGTGTTCACATCCCCAATTACATATTCAAACAATTTTAAGCATTTGTGGGTTTTCTTTAAGTTTTGAGTTCCAAATCCTCTCTCTCCCTCCTCCCCGGCCCTTTTTCCTCCCTCCTCCCTGAGATAATAAGCAATCGGATATAGGTTATACATGTGCAATCATGTGAAACATTTCCATATTAGTCATTTTGTACAAGAAAATTAAAATAAAAGAAAAAAATGAAAGAAAAAGTAAAAAACAGCATGCTTCAGTCTATATTCAAACAGTATCAGTTCTTCCTCTGTAGGCAGATAGTATGCTAGAGAAGCTAATTTTTAAAGTTCTGGTAAGCTTTGTGATTTTGCTTTTTTCTATTTCTAGGCTATGGGCTTCCCCAGGACAGGGCCTGTGTCATATTCTTGCTTTCACCCCCACCATCTAGCTCAAATCTAGTGAACCATGTCTGCTCAATAAGCATGTGCTGTATGATAAATGAAAGAGTGAGTGAATAAATGAATATAAATTTATGCTGTGAGAATTACCAGTATACCTCATCTATTACTCTGAAAGCCCCCAAAATAGATAATCTGTTCATGTGTGGGTGGCCCAGGGCCACTCTTCCAGGTAAAGAAAGAAGCAGGTTTAGCCACCTCCTTAACAGCTTACGACCTACCTTATTTATTCCTCTTAAAAATAAAGCAAAGCAAACAATCCTCTCCAAACTCTATCAATTTGGGAGTGTAGTTTTTGTTTCAATCTGGCTCCATGTCATCTCCTTGGGTAAGATCTAAGACTCTTCTCTCAGTGAGAGACCACACCAAAAAGCTTAAAAGCTGATTTTGTTACTGGTCAGTCACTTTTCAATCACGTTTGACTCTTCGTGATCCCGTTTGGGATTTTCTTGTCAAACATACTGAAATAGTTTGTCATTTCCTTCTCCACAAAAGCTACCTTTAGGAGAGAACACGAATTGTCAGAGGTGTATTTGAAATGAAATTTCCATACTGTGGGGACTGGAATCTTTCAGTAAGGCAATTCCTTTCAATTTTATGCATCTGATCTTCTATTTCAGAGTTATTACAATTATTCAACATTATACTATGGACAAATAAATGTGCTAGGATGCTGACGTAGGAGAAAGAATGTAGAGACCCAGTGTCTGTCCTCAAGGAGCTTATATTTTGGGAGATAAGACAGGAACATAAGAAAATAATAAAATGAACAAAGGACAAATTATATTGTCCTTTATTTAGGATTTATTAAAAAGTTACAAAGCTGTGTCGATGATTAGGGGCATCATAGAAAATGAGATGACACTCTCTCCTAAAGGATATATAATTGGGATGTGAGTAAGTATAAGCAAAGCCTAGGCTAGGTCAAAGTTAAGCTTTGTCAGAAACATACCAACACAAGGGTCAGAGGACAAAGTCTGAAGTCTTGCGGCTGGAGCAGAAATTTCTAGGCAATGAAGTCTCATGGGAATAGGAGGGGTGCCAGGAGTGAATGAAAAGTAGTAGTTTGTCTGACACACTGGGTTGCCATAGTTTCTGTAGGATTATACACAGCTTTGCAGAGTAAATTATTCTTGGTTGTAAGCCTGAATCTTCTGCCTTTTGGAATACTTTCTCCAGTTTTTAGTAGAAGCTGCCATGACTCATGTGATCTTAACTGTTCCATTACATTTGAACTGCCTCTCAAATTATTGCTCAGAGTGTTTCCGTCTGTTCTAATTGTTGCTGGAGTTCCTAGGTAGGGTGGGGTGGAGAAAAAAGAGGATGAGAGCAAGAAAGCAAGCAATTACATCGTCTTCACTGCAGCTAGCAGGAAAGGAGATTGAAGGGCATCCAATAACGTTCTGATAATCCTTACAGCAGTGGATATGCCTATGATTAGGGCAATCATAGGACTTGGTGCGTGGGTAGTAAAGTCTCTTCTGGATTAAAGAGAGACTGAATCCAAGTAAGTGCAGTCAAGAGGATGGGCTAAGTCATGAATCAAGGATTCTTAAGAATCCCAAATATCTAAGAGGCTGAGACTGAAGTAGGAAAGTTGGGATCCAAAGAGAGGTGATTTTAAGAAAGGAAATTTCAAATGAGAGTAGGAATCAGGAGACACAGTTAGTAAGAATGTCATAGAAAGGACTATTGCTGTGACAAAGCCTGCCTCTCCAAAGCTTCTACCTTTCATGATGCCTGAACTGTTCCTACCCTGTTGCTCAGCTGTGATATGTCCTATGGTCCCAGGCTAGATCTACCTGGTCCCCTGCTAGGTCAGTCAAAATGTGAGCTTGGACATGAGTGCTATAACTAATTTCTCAATATAGTGTTTTTTCCACTCAAGTGTATTTTGAGCAATCTGTCTACTTCACATATGGAAGCACTGAAGTGCCCCTAAGCTTAGTAGCATCTGTACTTTTTCAGCACCATTAGCTGATGGACCACTTCCCAATGGTGTGACCATCTTTAATTTCCACAACACCAGAGGCAAGAACAACCACATAGCTGATAAGACTCCTTTCTCCTGTTCACTTATTCCACTCTTTTAAAGTTCTTTATCTCTTCATTCTTTTTCAGGTGGTGGTGGGGTTAATGGGGACTTGGGAGCCTGTCAGCTTCTGCTGCGAATACTCTCCCCAAATGCAACATGCCCATTTCCTTCTCTAAGTCATCAATACTACTTCATAAGAACGAAGACTATTAGACAAGATGTTCAGATGGACTCCAATTGGCTCAACTGAGACCCTGCCTCATAATAGAATAACCAGGCTCTGCTCTCCTGAGTGATAAAGAGTTCAGCTGCTTGGAAGTATAGTAGCGACCTAAAAAAAGTGACTTCCCTCCATGGGTCTTCAGGATTTGGAAAATGAGAGACTGCTTATCTCTGAATCTTTTGTTCAAATAAAATTGTTTTCTTAAACTATTCAATACAAGTTAATTAAGAATAGTAATGGGCTACTAAATTATTTCTCTACTGCATCTGGAGAATTGTGTACAGTTGTAAGTATCACATTTTAGGAGGGATGTTGGCAAACAGAAGCACAGCCCAAGGAGGGTGCCCAGAATACCTAGCAGATCAGACACCATGCATTGTATATTATATTCATTTGATAAATGTTGTCATTTAATTTTTGCTACATGGATCAGTTGGAAGAAGTGATGTTCAGATTGGAGGAGAGAAAAAGGCTTAAAGGAGACAGGATGTCTATCATCAAATATTTGAAGGACTTTCTTAAAAAAGAGGAGCTAAACTTTTTTTTCTTGGTCCTAGAGAAAAGAACTCATAGCAAAAGGAAGAGTTTGGGAGGCACTTTGGTACACTGGAAAATGTGTTAAATTTGAAATTTGAGGACCCAGGTTTCAGTCTCAGCTGGGTTACATACCACCACTTGACCTTAGACAAGCCAAATAACCCCACTAAGCCCCAGTTTCCTCATTTGTAAAATGAGTAGAATGGACTAGGTAACCTCTACCAAACCTTCCAATTCTCAATCACAACAAAATCTAACTCTTTATCAAATTGCAAAGAGGCAAAATTAGATAGACTACAGAAGTAAAATATAAAGAAAGTGTTGTGTGGTGGTAAGAGGACCAGTCTCAAAGCCAGGAAGACCCAGGTTCAATCTTACCTTTGACATACACTGGCTGTGTGATCCTGAGCAAATCCCACAAGCTCTAAGTGCCTGGACAATGCTCTAATGTTCTACATTTCAGCAAAGATTTATTGTTGGCATTCAGTTATAGCTGACTCTTTGTGACCTCATTGGGGGCTTTTTTGGCAAAGATACTGGAGTATTTTGCCATTTCCTTCTCCAGGTCATTTTACAGGTGAGGAAATGAGGCAAACAGGGTTAAGTAACTTTCCCAAGGTCACACAGTTAGGAAGTATCTTGAGGCCAGGTTAGAACTCAGGAAAATTAGTCTTCCTGACTCCAGGCCCAGAGCTCTATCCACTTCAACCATCTACCTGCCCTTCAGAGAAGGTACCAACCCTACATTGGTTGAGGGAGTTTCCTCATCTGGGATTTCCTTCCATCAATGAAATTACAGGTTCAGTTTCTATAAGGAAAATAACAGAAGTTCCTAATGACTGAAGATGCAAAAATGAATAGTGAATTAGAAAGAAATGAGTGTCCTATCACTAAACACCTTTATTTAACCCAGAGACTTCCTTCTGGAATGCATATTGTACTAGATGACCCCTTATTCCTTATTTCTTCCTTATTCAGAGATTCCATTATTCTACTAAGTAGGCTTAGAAAATTCTTATGAAATTAGACTACTGAGTAGATTTTCCATGAGTGGCTGCTCCCTCCTTTGAAAAACAAAAAGTAAGTATATCATCCCATAGGTCACTGGGAAAATGACCAATAACCCAGAAAAGAGTTCAACCCTGACTATATAACCTTGCTACCTCAACAAAGTGGGCAAATGTAAAGGCTGTAAAAGCACCATTGCCCTTCTAGCCCAGTTAATTAGGCTGTCTCCATGCTTCATTAGGACTACAATATGCTGTTTCATCCCAGTGTAACCCCACTGGGCCACATGAGCCATTTTCTGTTTAGTCAGATGCCTCTTTATATCAAAGAATCATAGTCCTACTTGAAAGCACAGCTAAAACTATAAACAGTTCAAGTAAGGTGAATCACAGAAGGTTGAAGTTGGAAGGGACTTCTGAGCTCAATCTAGTCCAACCCTTTCATTCCAAAGCTGAGGAAACAGATCTACAAAAGTGAAATGGCCTGCCCAACGTCCTACTGGTAGCAATTAGTAAAGGCCAGATTCAAGCCCAGCTCCTCTGATTGCAGCTTCAAGGCTTTTTATCTGACACCCTATTCTCTCACCCAGGGGGGACTAACTTCAATTCTGTTTCTCTTTCTCTTAGACCGGGACACTTTTCTTTAAGGTCTTTGAATCAAATTCTTTTTATTTTTGTCCTGTTATATTTAAGGGAAGGTGAATCATTCCTGAATCATCTAAGCCCTTTTGAGTAATTATTATTCAGTTCTGTTTTCTCTAATGCCCCAGTTACCCTTCAGGAATCACTTAAATGATTAGGTAAGTAAATTAGCAATTTTAGGCCATCACTGGCACCACTAAGTGAAGCTGACAGATAACCAATGAGGTTCAGACCAGAGAGTGGTGTTTCTGGGGAGTCTCCAACAAACAACCTTAACTGGGGCTTAGGCAGCCTCCTCATTATTGGTTTTCTAGGCCTGCTTTTTCCAAGGTATTATGGAACCCCATGCATATGAGACTAGCTCCTAAGAGAATATGCTCAGTGGTTAGCCTTTTTGCCTTCTTCTCCCAAGAGAAGTAAAGAAAAGTAAAAAAAAAAAGAAGAAGAAGAAAAGGAACCCAGGACTACTGTGACAGCCAAAGCTTACCTACCCTAAATGGAACTAAACTGTCTCCTTATCTTTGTTCAGGGGTGGGGAACCCACACCTTGAGGCCACATGTAGCCATCTAGGTCCTTGGGTGCAGTCTTTTGACTGAGTCCAAGTTTTACAGAACAAACTCTTTTATTAAAGGATTTTGTCCTTGTGAAGTCTGGATTCAGTGAAAGGGTCTCACCCGAGGACCTAGAAGGCCACACGTGGCCTCAACTCTGCAGGTTCCCCACCTCTGCCCTTCCAGCATGGAATGCACTTTACCTAGGAATAACAATGGTGGTGAGTTTAAGTAACACCAAAATTTCCAGCTTCAGGCTTCCTTAAATAACTATGACTAATTACATTGAGAGAGGCATGGGATCAGTAGGTGACTCCCAAGCATAACTCCTGTGTATTCCTTGCCTATGTGTGGTTGGTTCTGCCAGCTCTACCTCCTCTTACTTTCCTAATGACTTTGCTTACTTCTTATTATTATCTACTTTTCCTGTTAATGACTCTGGCTGTCCAGGGTGAATGAACCTATGTCATAATAGCATCTGTTTTTAAGATAAAATATGGAATTGTGTTTTTAAACAATTAATTCAAGTCAGAATAATGCCTTTAACTGGCAGATGGATACTGTGAGTGCTTGAATTAGGATGCAGTAATATGAGATGATACCTAAGCTGGAGGGTGGCAGGCACTTGGCCAGACTGAACAAGTGGTGACAGCTGAGGAACAGAGTTCTGGAAGACTATAAAGAGTGTTTGTGGAGGGAAAGAGTGGAAGATAAGGGACAGAGGCCAAGAAAATAGCTGGAAACAAGGTGGACTAACATGCTTAGCCTTAGACCAGGTAGCAGATCAGAGAGAGAAACCAGGATTTCAGGGGCAAAACCAATGAATCAGTCAATCAGTCAAAGTGCCTTCTTCTGTCAGGGAGACAGTATCTGAGCTGGGGATGGGAGTGACTGCCCTGACAATTGGTTCATCTAGAAGGCACCTAACAGTGTAGCTAGAGCCCACGGTTGAGAGCTTAACATGAAGCTCACAGCTATACATGAATAAGATGGGGGAAAATATATTAAGTGCTCCTATGTGCCAAGCACAGTGCTTAGCAAATTAAAGTTTACAAAGCACATCAAAGTTTACAGTGGTGCTAAATGCTACTGTGGATAAAATACTAGACCTAGAGTTAGGAAAACCTAAATTCATACTGCCCCAAAACCTTATGAGCCATATGACCCTGGGTAACTCACTTGACCTCTATCTGCCATAGTTTCCTCAACTGTAAAATGTGAATAATACTAGGGCCTACCTCCCAGAGTTGTTGTGAGGATCAAATGAGATAACACTTGTAAAGTGCTTAGCCCAGAGCTTGGAACATAGCGGGCACTTAATAGATGTTTATTTCCTTCCTTCCTCAGAACAACCCAATGAGATGGAGGTATGCTTAATACTCTGATTTTGTAGATAGGGCAATGGGAAGTTCAGACAGCAGAGTTGTACAGGTAGAAAAATAATGGGGTCAGCCTTTGAACCCAGGTATTCTGCTACCCAAGCCAGCACTCAAGTGTAGAAGTAGGGTTCTTCTTCAGGCTGGTCAGTAGCTAGTCAGGCTACTCTAGAGATCAGGGAGCCTAGGATGAGTAGGAAATGATAACAAATAGCTGTGCTAAAGGAATTTAAACACATGCACTTTAAATTCCTGCAAAGACAAAAGAGAAATGTGAACACATACTTGTGACAGATGTCAGTTGGACTCCCCACATTTCCTCTCATTCTTGAAAGAGATTTGATGAAGAAGATGCAAATCTGAACTGAGCCTGAGATCTAGACTACAGGGTAACAGGTGGGATAAATGAATGTTACTAAACAGGAAGAGCCAGTGGGCAAAACCCAGAACCTGAGGTCTCTTTAAGGAGAAAAGTCTCCCCAGCCTTTGCCCATGGGTACATTTGACCCAGCAAAAAAAAAAAAGAACAATTGAAATCAGCCTGCACACAAGATGGGGCGTCAGGCCTGTTTCATCACAGAACCTCTTCTAAATCCTTTCACAACATCTCCTTAATCCAGGCTTAAACTCCACTGGAGAAGAAAATTGTTTTTCCACCCTCTAGCTCTGATACTTTCAACATTGTTTTAGAAATGATATTGAAAAGGCAGGGTGCTGATGGAAAGGGAAGAAAGCAGAACTAAGACAATAACATAAACAATGATTACCAAAACGTAAACAAAATTAACGCTGAAATGAGCGTGAACTCTGATTGGTTGTAAGGACCGTTCTCCAAACTAGAGGATAAATGATGAAATAGCAAACAGGTGGCAGACTTTAGGTATGGAATGTGGCTTAAACCATCATATGAGGTCGGAGAGTCTGTTGTGTGCATGTGTGTATACACATATATATGTATGTGTGTGTATATGTATATGGACTATATATGTAGTAATATATAGTGCTATATAGTCATATATAGATGTAGTGATCTGTACATATAGATATGTGTGTATTTAAAGAGAAAAGGCAGAGTTCAAATGTTATCCTTGCTCTAAGAAAATGCTCTCATGCTACCAAAAGTCAAGCTGCCCAAAGAGTCTCCTCGATTAGAGGAATTTTTCCATGGGCACGAGGGGCATTTACCAGCATTCAGCACTTTTTTCATATCTTTTCATCTTCACTTAACGTTGATAAAGTCACAGGATTTTGAACTAGAAATGGCCTGTGAGATGAGTTTGCCCATTTTACAGTTGAAGAAACTGAGGTGGAGAGAAATAAAATGACTTGCCCAAGATAACACAAGATAGTTCACCTCCTATCCACTGTGTGGCTTTCTATATTCTGTATTCCTTTCTCTTTCTATATTCTCTCATTTCAAAGTCTCTTCAGAAAGTATGGTTTAAAATTATCATCTCAATCAATTGTCAAGCATTTATTGAGCACCTGCTATGTGCCTAACACTGTGCCAGGCATTGAGGATATACCTACATCTATAAATCCATCATGAATCTAGAACAGGTCGATTTCCACAATGGCAATTGTGTACAAGACATTTTTGTGGGGAGAGTATTATGGTTTATTACTTATAAGGAATTGTACAGAAAAAACAGCCTCAAGAGAATGGTTGACCAGAAAAAAAATGGGTCAATAACATATCAAGAATGATTAATTTCCACATAATATCAAGAGAATTTGAGAAAGATCCCTGGCATATTGGGTGGCAGAGTAATGAGATTTTGAACAAAAGTTGTCTAAGATGAGCAGATATAATTAGATTGTGAACTATATCATTGAAGCAAGTGCCCACATTGATAAGCTCCCTATCCAAATCATCAGATCAACAAGCATTCATTAAACACCTAATATGTGCCAGGGACTGTCCTAAGCACTATGGATGGATACAAAAAAAGGCAAAGGACAGCCCCTGTTCTGGAGGAGCTCAGTATCTAATGAGAGACAACATGCAAACAACTGTATAAAACATGACATAGATAAAATAAGTTACAGACAGTCTCAGAGGAAAGAAACTCTCATTGAGGTGAATCAAGTAAGGCTTCTGCAGAAGGCAGGATTTTAGCCAAGACTTAAAGGAAGCCAGGGGGAGGAGATGAGAAGGGAGAGAATCCCAGGCATGATGGAAAGCCAGTGAAAATGCACAGTTGGGAGATGGAGTACCTTGTGCCAGAAACTGCAAAAAAGCCAGTGTCACCATATCACTAAGTACAAAAAGGGAAATAAGGTATATGAATACTGGAAATGTAGGAAGGAGTCAGGTTATTTCTTCAAAAGGCAAACAGAGAATTGTTTCTTTGACCCTGAAGATAGCAGGGAGACACTTGAGGTTACCTAATGGAGATCTGACATGGTCATTCCTGTTCTTTACAAAGATCAATTTGACTGCTGAGTGGAAGATGGAATACAGCAGGGACAAACTTGAGACAAAACCAACCAGAAGTTCAAGTGTAAAACAATGAGGACGTGTATAAGACTGGTTGCAGTGTCAGAGAAGAAAAGGGAATATATACAAAAATGTTATGAAGGTAAAATTGAAAGGACTTAGCAATAGATAACATGTGGGACGAATGGCAGAGTGAGAGTGAGAAGTTGAGGATGACACCCAGGTTTTGAACCTAGGCAACTGAGGGGATGATGGCATCCTCAACAATATTAAGTAACTTAGGAGAGTATTAAGAGTATAAGTGTTGTATCTGTCCAAGAAGAATGTAATTTCCTTGAGGCCATGGACTATGTCATTTTTTGACCATGTACTGCTTGTACCAAAGATAATGGCTTGCACAGAGTAAGAACTTAACACATTTTTGTTGAATGCAATTATATTAAAGCAGCAGAGGCAAGATTTGTACCTAGATCCTTTGATCGCAAAACTAGAAAGCTTTCCATTTTGAGGGTCATAGAATATTGGAGTTATAGGTAGAATGGGGCAGTAGAATCTTGACCTGGAGTCAGAAGAGCTGGAATTCAGGCATCCCAACTCTCAGTGCAGACCAGCCTGCAACAAGGTTTTGGGGTGAAAGAAAGAAAAGGAAGGGGGCGGGGTAGGAAGTAAATAGTTGAAAAGAATTTTACCTATGGCTAATACAAGATATTTGCTCTGAGTGCTTAATAGAGAGAATTCTATCCCTTTTTCTGGAGGTTAAGCCCAAGGAAGAGTGTTTTTCTTATGTTTTATTTTGTTGACCAAGTTTCTGTTGAATCCATACAGGGAAGGTATCAGTAGTAAGAGCAGCCCCCTGCCTTGGCTGCAGCTGGCAGAGAGCAGCTACTGATTTACCAACTCTGTCAGGACTTGGCAAATATGCAAAGGGTTCCAAGGAGACCCTACCCATCCCCCCATCCCTACCTCTTGCTCTCCCAAGGTGCAGAGCAGACTCAAAGCTGAGGATTGGATGAGATGTGCCATGTCCCTGTTGGACAGCGAATATTAACTACCAATTATGAGATCAAATACTGGTATAGATCTCAAATGATGGCAAGGGAAAGCTGGGGGAGGGAGACCCCAAACAAGCCATGATTAGATCAATTAGAAGTGTACAGATGGAAACATCCATCAACCCATCTGCTTCAGTGACACATCCCACCATACTACCTGGAGGCATCAAATCAGTGTGCTAAAATTGGACCAACAGTATGTTCTTTTGTTAGTTTATTTCCAAGGACATTTTACCCCAAGCATGTTCTTCCCCAAGCAGAGAACTCTATGCAGACTTAAACAGAGATTGAATATAAACAAATTTAAAGGGCTTGTAGATAATGTTTTATAGCCATTGAAAGGGATCTTTGGTATTTAGTCCATCTTCTTGCTCTTAAATCTGTTATTACAAAAAGATGCTAACTCAGGGTTCTTTTTGTATCTGCACAAACAAAATGGCTAAGTCCTAAAATATTACTTGACTTTGTGACTTTAGGCAAATCGATGCTATCGACAGGCTGGAGTGTGACCACAGGACCAGGATGATGTGACTAGAAATTATGCTAGATGAGGATTGGTTGAAAGAAATGCATATGTTTAGCATGGAACAGAACATGACAGCTGGCTTCAAATTGTCATGCAGGAGATTAGACTTTGAAGGCAGAACTAAAAACAATGGGTAAAAACAGAAAAGAAATAGATTTAGATTGTACAGGAGGGGAAACTTTCTAATAAATACGTTGTCCCAAAATGAAATAGGGTGACTTGGAAGGTAATGAATTTCTCATCCTTTGAAGTCTTCAAGAATTTGGACTAGAGGATGTCTGAACTTCTTTTCAGTTAGGAGGTTCTATGATTATATGATTAAGTGTGCTTCCATTTCTTCAACTTTAATGATGACAATGATCTGTAAAATAAAGCCCCTCCCAGCTTTTAAGCACATAGGTTTGGTTTGTATGTTGAGGTTTGGGGTGAGTTTGAGGAAGGAGGAAAAATAATAAAAAATTAGATTCACATAATAAAGTGCTACCAGTATCATAGATGACTTAGCCTTATATTGGCTTTCTCTAGGGAGGCAATCTCCACCATCTACATTGATTAACCATGGAAATAACTAGCAACACCTACAGAACAAGGAATTCATTAAATATCATGTATTGTGTTAAGATGGCTAAACATACATTTTCATCTTGCTGTAACAGAAACCCATTTCCTTGAAGTCTGACCTTTTGGAGAGAGGAAATAATGCTCTCAATACACTCTATGATAATCCTTCATAAACTTTTATTAAGTATAACTTCAAGCTTCCTTTCTCCAGGCTACATCATTTTAAGCTTTCACCATCACTCACAGATACTATTTTTCAACATTTTAGTCATTTTCATTACTATTTATTGGACCAGGGTTGGTTCTGATGTTTTGTTAGCTCTTGGGAGCCTCACTGATTTTCATTCTCTCCCTTGTAATAAATCTTGAAGGGAGAAGGGGGTCAGGTTGCTCCTTCCCTCTTCCTCACCCCTTCTCACCAAAGGAATAGGGTTTGATAAATGCATTTTTAACTACCTAGAAGTAAAGTGATAGAGAAAATGGTAATAATATAAATTAAACTCAAAAGTGTGTCATAGGTAAGTTTTTCCTAGGGGTTGATTGTTAAACATTTACCAGCATTCCTTTGGATAGATCTAACTAATGCTACAGACCCCCTACAATATACTCTCTCCAATTACTCCATTTCTCCTTTAAAATGGGGAGACCCATATTTTAAAAAGTCCTTGAATATTACTTCTATAACCTCAACCCTCCCATTCCAACAGTTCTCAGGTTGTCCACAAGCCCCATTGAAGCACAAGGTACAGTGGGGGAAAATCCTAGATGTGAAGTTAGAAGATGCAGATTTCCCTTCTCTGTAACTCAGTTTCCTCTTCTGCAAAAGTTACATTGAATAATCTTAAAGGTCTATACTAGCCTTTTAAGTGTTTACAATTCTTTCCCCAGTTGATAAATGGTCAAAGGATATGAACAGACAGTTTTCAAATGAAGAAATTACACCTGTCTACAATCATATAAAAAATACTCCAAACCACTATTGATTAGAGAAATGCAAATTGAAACAACTCTTTGGTATCACATCACACGTGTCTGATCAGCTAACATGACAGAACAGGAAAATTATTAATGCTGGAGAAGTTGTGGGAAAATTGGAACACTAATGTATTGTTGGTTGAGTTGTGAACTGATCTAACTATGCTGAAAGGGCTATAAAAATGTACATACTCTTTGATCCAGCAATCCCACTTCTGGGTCTGTTTCCCAAAAAGGTCATACAAATTGGAAAAGGACCCACATGTACAAAAATATTTATAGCATCTCTTTTTGTGATGGCAAAGAATTGGAAATTGAGGGGACGCCCATCCATTGGGGAATGGCTGAACAACTTGTGGCATATTCATTCAATGGAATACTATTTTCCATAAGAAATGATGAGCAAGCAGATTTCAGAAAAACTTGGACTTACCTGAACTGATGCTGCGTGAAGTGAGCAGAACCAGGAGAACACTGTACACAGTAATAGCCATATTGTATGATGACTATCCTTGATAGACTTAGCTCTTCTCAGCATTTTGGTGATCTAAGACAATTCCAAAAGACTAAAGATGGAAAATACTATCCACATGCAGAGAAAGAACTGTGGAGTCTGAATGCATATCAAAGCATATTATTTTCTCTCTTTTTTTTCTTTCTCATGGTTTTTTCCTTTGGTTCTGATTCTTCTTTACAACATGACTAATGTGGAAATATGTTTAATATGATTATACATATAAGCTTATATCAGATTTCATGCCATCTTGGAGAAGGAGGTAGAAAAATTTAAAATTCAAAATCCTGTAAAAGTGAATTTTGAAAACTAAAAATAGATATTTTTTTAAAAAATTCAACAGTTCTATGTAATAAATGATTGTGCTGAAGTGCCTATAGTTATTTGCTCCTCTTTTAGCATGTTCCATTGTGTAGATTCCTAGATTGTACATAATCATAAATCAGAGTGCATATTTTCAGCATATCTTTTATGGGGTGAGAAAGCAATGTAGAGAAAAGTTTTGTAGGCTTCTAACTAAAACTCTTGATGGAGTTGAATAACAAATATATTTCACAGAATATGAGAGTTGAAAGGGTCTTTAACAACCTTAAGGTCAAAATCCTAAAGGAAAGGAATCCTCACTGTGACAAACTGGAGAAGTGGTTATCCATCCTCTGTTTGAACTTATATTTCAATATCTCCTTCTTTGTTTCCTAAGGTAATAACAACTACTCATTTATATAACATTTAAGGGTGACTACGTGCTTTCCTCATGACACCCGTTAGGTAGGTAGTATAAGAACTATCATTTCATTTTATTAATAAAGAAGCTGAGACTCTGAGAAGATAAATGACCTGTCTGCTATAGATCTGAGATTTAAACCTGGGTTTCCTGACTGCAACTCTGACAGTCTTTCCATGACATCAGTGTGCCCCACTCTTATTGGATTAGAAGACCAACTTGAACTGGTAATCACTTTAAATGTTATCTAGTCACTGGTTCATAAGATCTCAGACTTCAATTCGGTCAGTCCCCTCTTTTTACAGATAAAGTAACTGAGGCTAAGGAGAGAAGTGACTTGCTTATATTCACATAAGGTAGAAAAAGGATGTGCTGAGACTGAAACCTAGGTTCTCTGATTCTAAATCCAATGATCTTTCGCTAGTAGCACACCCTTTTTCTTCATCTGTAAAGTGAAAGAATTGGACTGGATGACCTTTGAGCCTCCTTTATGGTTTTACATCTATGAGCCTCTTATCCTTATTGGGTTGTAAGATCATGGTCTTTTGG
This sequence comes from Notamacropus eugenii, assembly GCF_028372415.1. NCBI lineage: Eukaryota > Metazoa > Chordata > Mammalia > Diprotodontia > Macropodidae > Notamacropus > Notamacropus eugenii. The sequence goes on from NC_092872.1 coordinate 171,483,533, forward strand.
GTCTTGGTCCAGTGATCTTTGCTCTACACATCCTGCCTTTAGTGGCTGCTTGAGCATAGACAAACAACCTCTCTGAACCTAGGTTTCCTCATCCATAAAATGGGGATAAAAATAGTCACATTATCAGTCTCACAAGATTGCTGGAAGAAAGAAAGTATGCTATCTAGGTTGCTTCCTATTTTGACTAATTGAAAATTAGGGGCTAAAACTTAGTCATTTCTAATTGTAAAAAAAGGAGTTGAAGTAGTTAGCACCCTTTGAATTTTGGCCCCAGGGCAAAACCCCCTAGTTCTTAGTTCTAGGTTTGAAATATTCTTCAGGCTTATCAATAAATGTGTCCAATCAAGGAAAGGCCACTGATTTAGATATGGAGGTCAGTCAAGATGTCTTTGATGATGACTTTGATCAAATGGCTTCATTTCTTTGAGATTCCATTTCTCTCTCTGCTAGTTGGTGGGGAGGAGGTGATTCTAATTTACATTAAGTTTTCTTCACTCTTCCCCTTTCTCTACTCTCTCCTCCCCCTAGTTCACAGGGGTGTTATATAAATTTGAATTATTTTTATCTCCATCATTATTAATGTTTCTACAGTATAGAAACTACTCCTCAAATTATTTGGCCATCTCATAAATTTTCTCCATTGGTGCTCAGAAAACTGGTACCAAGGAAAAATAATACAATGAATGTAAGAGATATTAGGCCTGTTAGAGTAGCACCTAAATTCCAAAAATACCTGGCTCCCAGACAGGTGAAAATCTCACTTCTTTGGAGATCTTGGATGCCTAGAAAGCTAACTCAACCTGGGTTAGTAGGGGCAAGTCAAAAAAAGACAAAAGGTGATCAGAGAAAAACATTTCAACTCTATGTAAGGGTAAAGAAAACCCCCAACAACTTCCAAATGATTAAAACTTGACCAAGGTTACCTTAAGAAAACTCTTCAATGAAAGCCTATATGATGATTTGTTGGATAGGTTGTAGAAGAGAGTTATAGGTGATCAGAGGCAATATGGTACAGTGGGGAAATGTATTGAGTTTGGAGTCAAAGAATCTGCATTCAAATCTTGCCTCGCTACTTTCACCAATGTGGAAATTGCTTTAAAGTAAAATAATTGATTTTATTGACCTATACAATAAACTTTACATTTTTTATATCTATAAGAAAACTTTTAATATGTAACTTATCCTACTTTTTTGATATCATTGATTATATATGATTTGGCATTAAGTTCACAAGATTTTGACATTCTTGAACTCATCAAAAAAATGCAATTTTATCATAGTGTCAGGATGAGGCATCAATCAGAGTAAACTTCTGATCAAAATTATGCAGCAGACTATGATGGTACATGCCTGTAATCCCAGCTACCAGAGAGGCTGAGGCTTGGAGGATCTCTTGAGCCTGGGAATTTAGAGCTGCAGTGTGTGGCTGCACCAAGTTTGCCTTCTGGGTGTAGGGGTTCAGTGACCCCAAAGCAGGTGCTAACTAACCTAGGTTGGATATGCAGTGAGTCAAAGCTTCCATGCCAATACTAGTGAGACAAGGCTGGTAAAAAAGCTCCTGCATTTCCAACCTGGGCAAGAGTCAACCTTTAAAAAACTGAAACAAAACACTGTTTGAAAGATATTCCCAATCACAGAAGGAAATTCAATTCCAGAGAGCTCAGTTTGTGCCACCAATAAAGAAAGCAGGCCTATGTTGGAATCAACTTCTCTTCTGTCACTGTGGTGAAATAGATATGTTTAAATTTTCCATTTATGCCATGGGCAATATTAAGCTTAACCAAAGTAGATTGATGGATGGCAATATTTTTGCATATATGTGTGTGTGTATACGCACATATACAAATATGCATTTATATTTCTCTATTTGTTGCTGTTGTTAAGTTGTTTCAGTTGTGTCCAACAGTTGTGACCCCATTTTCTTGGCAGGGAGTGGGGTAGTCCGCCATTTTCTTCTCCAGCTATTTTTCAGATAAGGAAACTGAGGCAAACAGGTTTAAATGACTTGCCAGAGGTCACATAGCTGGGAAGTGTCTGAGGCCAGATTTGATCTCAGGTCCTCTTGACTGCAAGGTCACAGTTCTATCCACTGTGCAACGTAGCTGATCTACATATATACACATATACATAATATGCACCTATACATACATGTTTGTGTGTATATATACACATACACACATATACATATGTATGTGTATGTATGTGTTTGTATGTGTTTTATTCATAAGGAACCTGGAATCATCTTCTGTTGGAAAGATATGGACCGGTTGGGATAATCATAGCAAATTTTCTGAGGGCAGATTTTTTTATATTTTCATGTCGCTTCAGAAGGAAAAGGCATCAAAATGTGGATGTCTCTGTAGCTTCTGATGAGTCTCAACTTCTTAACAACTGGCAGTCTGACTGGGTAACCTTTTGAGTTCCAGTTTTGTTTTTTTTTTTTTATGTTAAATAGGCCACAAATAGAAGGCGGCAGTAATAGTCAAACATCAAATATCACATTCTTCATTGGGTAATGTTTTCTTGGGCAAAGAAGCAATCTCCTGATTTTGTTTTTTTTTTTCCTACTAGAGAGGCTAGCCTGACCTCTCTCAGTAGCACTTTCTGTTTTGTACTTTAGTTCAGAAGTAAAACATCTGAAAGTGTCGGCAAAGGAAAAACACTTTTTATGAGGCCTTCTTTGCCAAGTGGTCAGTGGAAATATCCTGGTCCCCTTGTATGGGGAATGAATGGGAGGTGCCGTCTAGAACTCCCTCAAGCCTCCTTTCCAACAGCTGTATTATGAATAGATTTATTCTGATTAGTTTGAATCAGAGGTCCTGGGTTCAAATTCTAACTATGATATTTAATGTCTATGTGACTTGTCTGGGAATCAGTTTCCTCATTTGTATAATGACAGGGATTAGACTGGATGGTTTCTGAAGTCCTTTCCAGCTTTAAATCAATGGTCCTGTGACTTATAAGGTCTCTTATATGTGATCATAATATGACTGTATAAGATGAAATGTGAACACACTGTCTCCGATTTTTTCAGTAATGAGGGAGAACTCTCATTGTGAGACCCTCTTTCACCAATTCATCTGCTGTGATTTAGTAGAGTGCAAAGAGCTTGAAGGTATTTGAGAGGATATCTAGTCCAAAATTCTATTTATAAATGAGGTAACAAGCCTAAAGAAGCTAAGTCACTTGGCTGAAGTCACAGAGACTCAAGTCCTGGGAAGTTCATTAAAGCAGTTGGAGGTTCAGCAAACTGCCTTAGGGTCACGCAAGTGTCAGCATTGGAATTGAAGCCCCTGACCTCCTTATTCTAAACCTAGCACTTTATCCACTATAGGACTGAAAGCATTTTCTGGAAATCAACCGAGTAGTCGATCAACAAACATACACTGAATATTTGCTTTTTAGATGACACTATGCTAGCTTTTATAGAGAAAGTGAAGCAGGAAAAGGCATATTCTTCACCCTCCACATTACTAATTGTGGGACTCTGTACAAATCTCTTAAACTCTGTCTGCCTTAGTTTCCTCAAATAAAAAATGGGGATAAGAACAACACTAGCTCGTAGGATTGTTAGAAGGATCAAGTGAAATCATATTTGTAAAGTGATTTGCAAATCTTAGGGTGTTACGTAAATGCTAGCTGCTGTTTAATTTTATTCATTTGCTTATTTCTATTAGTGCTGATGCATCGATTGCTACTAATGATTGGTATCCAGTGGGGATGTAAGAGGGAATGGTTTTAGCGGAAAGGACCCTGGTCTTGGAGGGAGAGGATGCAGCTTCAAGTCCTGACCTTGCCACTAAGTAGCTCTCTGGCACAGGACACAGGACACAGGACACTTTACCTCTCTAAACTGATTTCTCCATCAGCAGAATGGTGATGATTCTTTACACAAGTTCTCTCAGTGAGTTGTTGCAGGAAAAGAGCTGAAAGCTTAAGGCACCATACAAATATGAGTTATTGTCTCGTGGCTTTAAAAAAATACATTTCACTTGCTCTAATGACAACCTAGAGATAAAATACTTTGTGTTCCCTATGATTAGAGCACTATGGAAATGAATGAAAAGAGCATAAACATTCCTTCTTTTACAGCCTTGCCCACAACAACAGGGAACAGCCTAGGTTTCTAAAACACAACAATCTCTGTTTTCTCTGACTGAGTATAGAAGCTGCTGTGGCTGAAGCTAACACTGTATTCCCTATGTTGTACTCGGGAGGGTTTAGCTGTTTAACTGCATAATCAGGGATTTCTAAGTTCTTATCATTGTGAAGGGCAGAATGCAGTACCTGACAATATTGGATTTGGACCCTGCAAGTTCGAATCTTGTATCTGACACTTCCTATCTTTTTTATCATGGGCAAAATTTCAGAAAATTGCTTCCCTAAGACTTCAGTACTGAGCAATAGAGAGGTTGAAATATTTAATGGTGGAGATGTTACCCACACTACCATATAATTCTGGAAAATGCTGATAATCTTATGCATACCTTAGCATCCACTCCAGAAAGGAGTTCTTCTATAACAGACTCCACCTCGCTTTGACTAATGTCCTTGTATGGAGTTAACCTCCATTTGTTTTGAGAATGTAATCCCAGTTGCAAAGCAAAATTGGTGTGAAATTCTCTCCTTATTGGTGGATATCATTAGCCCTAACCTGTGTGAATCAGGATATGGTAGTGTTGAGGAGAGAGGGAGATAGCTTCAGGCTCCTTATTTCTCTTCAAGCTGTGAATCTCTTTGGACTTTGGGGGCTTCTGGCTTCTAACTTCAAGGATGAAGATGGAAGATGCCAACTCCACTTCAGGTTTCTAAAGAAAAATGCTCTGGGAAGAAGCTGACTTGAGATAAGCTGTCAGCCTCCATCATGTTCCTATCCCTGACCTGCTAAACTAGAGATTTCAGGGAACTCTCCCTTGGGTGATATCTGGGATGTTCTTGTTTCAGCTGTTAAATTGCACCCAATAGAAGAGTTCCTTCACTGTATTGTCTGGCACACATTCTCTTACATATATTTTCTCTGAATTCTGTTTCGTTTTAACATGGATAATAGGTTTCTTGGCTATCTGCTGTTTGTTCATTTTGGAACTGGTATTTGATGGAAAAGAAATCAAGTCTTGCATATAAAGCTTGAGATCCTGCTTCCCTCAATTAATAAAATGGTGGTCAGAAGTTACCTGGAATTTAGAAATCATACTCCCTAACGCAATAATATTTAAGGAAACAGAGGGAAGTACATGTAATCTGGTACCCTACCTCAGAGGAGAACAGAGTGACCAAGACAGGCCCCACCCTTTTGTTTCCCTTCCAGGTAGAAATTAAAGTCTCCCTTGGTGAGGGGAAGGGGAGGGAGAAGAGGCTAAAATGTTTATTCTGCCTCCCTTCAAGTCACAAAACACCCGCACACTATATATGGAGGACAGCCCTTACAACACAAAGGCAGAGGAAGCAGGGTTCTCTGATACCACCCACAGCTCAGGAAAATTGGGTAGGACCTAATCAACTGAAAAAACAAGGTTGCAAATTGATCCTGACACAGAAAGCCATCAAGAATCTACAACAAAATCTTCAAGCTGTCAAAACAGTTCAATACACATTCATATAAAGCACAGGGGATTAAAAATTCCAATTCTCCATCCAGGCACTGGTGACAAGAGTGGAAAATAAATGGACCATTATGAATGTAATCTTCTGATGATAATTGCAACAGGAACTGCAACAGATGCAAATACCATCCATTCTGGTGTCAATTTTAAGATTGCAATCAGATTTGATCTGGTTCTCCTTCCTGGGTAGCCCACCTTCAACCATTTTCCCCTAAATGGGTTGATTATTGTGATCCCTAAATAATGCCAAGGATGAAAACAAAGCTGACACCAGTATATTTTAAACCTGCTGGACAATTTCAATCAACACATTTTTATTAAGCATCTGTTATAATGCAAAGAATTGAGCACCAACAGAGATAGTGACATTGTCATTAAAAAAAGTCCAGAACCAGTAGCCAGGAAATTTGAGTTCTGTTCTAGTCTCTGATTTGTGACTGTGACTTTAATTTCAATAAGACTCAGTTTCCTTATCTGCAAAATGAAAGCATCAGTGACGGGGTAGAAAGAAGATGGAAATCAGTAGATCTCAATTCTGCTCCGGTTCTTCCACTTACTGCTTGTGTGACTTTTGGCAAGTTAGTCCCTCTGACTCTCTTTTTTTCCAGTATAAAATGAGTTAATACAACTAAATAAACTTTAAAGTTCTTGACGTTTACTACCTGTGTGACCGTAGGCAAGTTAATCTCCCTGAGCATCCTTTTCTTTAGCTATAAAATGAAAGGGTTAAGCTAAATGTTCCCTAAGGTTCTATCAAGCTGCAACATTCTGTGATCTATAAACAGTATTAAAACCACAACATACAACACCAGTTCCAGTTCACAGTACTGACGGGGCAGCAACATCAAGAAAAATGCCCCTAAACCTTCTAGCTAATATTCAGTGAGAGGTATATTGGTCATTGTGGTTTTAATTCCTCTACAGAAAACCTACAAGGATATCTTTTCCTAGTATGAAGGTGACCTTGACTTCTCAAAGGCTATCCACAAGCATAGCATAAACCCTGGCAAGCCTTACCAAGCTGGAAAATCTTCGAGCTTTCCTGACAGTTCAATACTCAGTGATGTAAAGCACAGGGGGATTGAGTGGACCTACATCTGAGCACTAGTCTAGCTATGCTGGGAGAGGCTGGTTCACCAATTGATGAGTTTCATTGAGGTCATCCCCTCAGGTGGGGCGAATAGGGGTCAGAATACCCACACCCATAAAATGCTATATCCTTGAAGCATTGCTGTTTTTCCTTTTTTCATCAGCACATTGGCATAAAACATTCCCAAATATTAATAGAAATCCAAAGTCTATCTTTAAATATTCCCAGAATGGACTTCTCCCTCCACACTCACACATACCCTCTTCCACATTACGTATTTTTATCAGCATCTAAATTCCATATAAGGTATAAAAACTAAAATATGCTGTTCCTTGAGGGAGAGAGGGGGGCAGAATATATGTTCAGTGCACACATTAAGGCAATAATAAGAACTCAATTAACAGTGATCTGACTGAGATTGGGGCTGAGGAAGGAGGACAAAGCTAACTTCCCAACCTCTAAGGACCCAATTAGAAAACTGGTCCAACAAACCTGATTTGGGTCCACTAATGCTGTATCACACAGACCCAATTCTTTTGTGTGCTGAACATGGGAAGAGTAATAGATGCTTACAGTAATAAAACAAGGCTTAAGTTTGCACCAGGAAAGGCAAAAGGGGGGAAAAAAGGAAATCTCTTGAATAACATCAACTTTGGAGGATCTCTTGGGAGAACTTACAATTAAGTACAGAACAAAAGGCCCAGTGCCTAGCAGGGCAGCCTGAGGAAAGAGCAGGAACTAGAAGTTCATTTGGGAGTTAGCCTAGACAATCATTCACTCATTCCCTTACAAGACTGGGCCTTGTCAGTGGGCTGGCACCTGAGGGTTATGTTCCAGAATTCACCTGCACCCTCTAATAAATCAAAGCACCATAGAATAAAATGGATTTTCCAGAGGAAAACAAGAGAATGCCCTTGGGTAATCACTCTAAAAGGAGGAATTGTTAAATGCTGAAGCAGACTGCAATAGCTATCTGAACAGGCAAATCAAGTATTAAAAGGGGAAAAAAAGGTGGTTAGTCATCTTGTTTTAACCAGTGTAATAGCTAAGGATCATTTTCTGCCCCTACTCCACAAAGGATGAAGCATCTTTTAGTGGAGCAACCACAGAGATCTATCCACTATCTTTCTCAGGGGTAGGAGTTGACTTCCAAGGCGTCTACATATTGCTTCACCATATCAACATGGCGCTCATTTCAGAGAGTAATGTAACCACAGAGATCAGGAGAAACCTCAGAGATTATTTAGATCCATCCATTGTGGTATAGTATAAAAAATACTGACTCTGGAGTCAGAGCTCCTAGGTTCAAATCCTTCTTCCAAGGATTGCTATCGGTGTGACCTTGAACAAGTGAAACCTTGAATCTCAGTTTCCATCTATGAAATAAAGGGATTAGACTACGTATCCTTTGAGGTCCCTTCTAGGTCTAGAACTCATTCTTAACTATAGAACAAATCTCTGCTTTATGACAGAGAACTCATTTAGTCAGCTCATTCAAGTTTCAGAAAGCTCTAATTGTGAAGTCATTCTTTGTATCGAACCAAAAACCTGTTTGCTAGTCATTTTCATACATTGCCTGCCTACGCACAGGCGCAGCCATTTTGTACAATCAATCCTTCAACCTACTTGTGGCTCAGACTACTCCTGTATTCAATAGAAATAATGATTTCTTCATTTTTCATTGCTAAAATGTATCCCCTCTTCCTCTCAGGGATGTTGTAAAGGATCAATAAAAAATTAATTCTTCCAATGTCTTGGTTGTATGCTGCTTCCTCTGATAAACATGAATTTCCTTAGGTCATAAGTACACCATTTAGTCAGCAGAGGTTATGAATTCCATGAACCTTTTTAAAAAAAATTTTTTTTGATAACTGTATTTCAGTGTCTATATGTAATGTAAAAATATGTGTGGGAATATACGAATACATGTATATACACATATATGTGTATATATACACATATATATAATTTTATACATTCATTGAAGGAAAAAATATTAATACTGTGCTCTTCTTCTCCCAAACACACTTCCCACCTCCCAGATATTGCCACCATGCCTCAGCTGATTTTTCACATTAAAATTTCTCTCAGGGGCCTCCTATCCAGAAACATCCATCTGTCACCCTCAAAAACTCATCTATCATTCAGGCCCTCTTTCTCCATAGGTGAATTCTGCCCAGAGCCTCCATTCTCCCCTTTCCTTCCACCACTCTCACATTTTCGGATCTCTTTTGTGTGTTGCCTCCTCCCACTAAAAAGGAAGCTCCCTGAGGACAGGGACTGTCTTTCTTTTTGTTTGTAATTGTATTCTCAGCACTTAGCAAGATGCCTCACACTTAGGAGGTATTTAAAAAACACTTGCTGCTTGCCTTGTCTTTCCTCTTTTCATATAAGCCAGCAGAAAATTTTTATAATTTTAATAAAGTTTAACAATTTTATTTCATGTAACTTTTTCATATCTAAGCTATTTCCAACTCAGGGAGAGATTTCCAAATTGCCTCATTCTCCCATGCCTTCTGTCATATATCCTTACCCCAAAATGATTTGAGGTAACATTTAAAGGAATCTTGAATAGGAAGAAATGTCATAATGTGTTACCATACAATCTCAGATGAACCATAGTAGCTGAATTTACTAAAACAAAATCATAATCAATATTTACTGAAATGACCTAACTACTAGTTTCCTTCCTTGAACACTCCTTTCAAGAATTGAAAGGATTTTTCCCCTGGTAATCAATATCTTAACCTTGAAATACAAAAAAAGGACAATTATCCATCTTTTAATGGGGTGGAGAGACAGAGGTCTTAGTTAGAACTTCATTACTCTAGTCTCACTCTTTTAGGGCCAGGCTTGTCACCTTAAACATTTCCTCAAGGTTCTCTGATACATTGAAAAGGTTGGGGAGTCTCTCCTCTCTACCATCACCCCAGTCCCTTACTGACTGTGTCACTCCTCATCTTAGAGACTCAGTGACTAGCACTCTGAGCTTATCTCTTAATTCATTTCCTACACAGCATTAATTCCATCAACTTCACATCCAAAAGTAACACCACTGCCAGTTTCTGCTGGGCTGGAGACCTGAAATTCTTGTTCTTCATGACTCGTTGTGCCACCTGCCCTGGATTCTTTCCTCCATCCTGTATATTCTAATAGAAATTGAAATATCTTCAAGAGCTAGGAATACATCTTAGAATGTAAGCTCCTTAAGGAAGGTCAAGTAAAGACAATGAAGATATCCCAAAAGTCTTGGATAATGCACAATCAATAATCAGCTCCTGAAAATTTCCAAATGGACCACACTAAGGAATGATTCAGTCATGAAGAGAATTAAAAATTCCAAGAATCTGAAAGGCATTGAGTCTTCCAGAAGTCAATGCAGTCTCTGGTCAAGGTATCATTTACCTTACTGATGGAATCTATTCTATTTCCTTTACGTTTTGTGCTTATCCCCAATGGAAAAAAAAAAGTTTAATAGCTAAAGGGCTTAATCCTGAATAATTCAAGTGTCAGCCTATATTTTATTAATAGCATAAGTCAAACAGATCACAGAAATAGGAGAGTTAAGATTTTGATTCCAAGAACCCTTGAGATGATGTACACACTCATCGTTCTATAATTCCTCTATTGCCTTTACCCCTAATGTGAGTCAGTCAATAATAGCCATGGGTGGTTGCTATATAGGAGAGGATGGTACTCCCTATCTCTGTCTTCCAAAGTTATAATTTAGAGATTTGTTAGATCAAAAACCCTCCCTTGCCACCAAATATCTTTGTGTGTGTGTGTGTGTGTGTGTGTGTGTGTGTGTTGTTTCCCCAATTAGAGCATTATTTCCTTGAGGGCAGGGGCTGTCTCACTTTCATATTTGTTTTCCTAGTCTTTGCCTCATAGTAAATATCTTTTAAAAATACTTTTCATCTATTCATCCTTGGAAAAGAAAGTTCCTAACTTGGCTTCTGTAACAAACTTCCCCTATAATAAATATCTATACATGCATATTGCAGGGTTTTGGTGATTCTGCTGAGTGACAGTATTTTATATATTCCCTTATCATTTCTTCAGTATTAAAATCAATACTTTCATGTAAACGAGTCCTAGAAGGACTGTTTATGATGTGGCCAAAATAATGTCATGGTTGCTTTAAGGAGTAGCAATGTGACTTTCACATAAAAGATGTGGTCAGTGGGTCTCTAATTCATCTTGATGAGCTGTCAAGGGTTTACTTCCTTCAGTTTTTTTTTTTGTTTTTTTTGTTTTTTTTACTGACCACGGTCCTCCTTCATACCCACTTCAAGGCATAGGCCAATAAAGGATCCCAGGTAATTAATCTTTGTTAGGTCTGAAGAAGTAGATGAAGGAGAGCTTTTAAAATCACTTTCAGAGGAAGTGACACTATGTAATGTAAAGTTACTACTGTCAGAAGATATGGGGTATCAGCTTTTAGAGAAAAAGTTACTTCTTTCATCTCTTTGACATGTAGCAATAACTACAACTGGCTTCCTAGGACCTCATCTTGACGTTATATATTTCAAATCTGGTTCAGGAAAGTTGTGCCATCAGAAGGATTTGTAATAAACTTCATATAAAGGTAATCTTGTGATAATTGCAAAGTTAAGCTAAATAAATAAACACTAAACCACAGGCTACCTCACTAAGTTATCGATACCTAGTATGAAACTGAAATCTCTGGACCCTTGCTGGAATGGTAGAAGGATGACTAGATTTATAACCCAATGAACTGGATTTGAGTCTCTGTTCTATTTACAATATAACCTATACAAATAATTTTGTCTCTTTGTACCTTAGATTCTCTAAAATTGAGGTGATACGTTTGTAATCTAATCTCAGAGCTGTTATGAGAAAAGCAAGGAATCTAGATGATTCAAAGAATCGTATTAGATTCGGAGTCAGATCGAATCTTGCCTCTTCATAGTTTCTTTCTATAACTATTTCATAGTTTCATGGTCCTGGGTAAATCACTTAAACTATTTCTATCTCAGTTTCCTCATCTCTAAAATGGGGATAATAATGGCAGCTGCTCCCACAGGATTGCTGTGAGGCTCAAATCAGATAATGAATGAAAAGTGCTTTGTAAACCTTAAAAGCACCAAATAACTAATACTTGTTATTAAATAAAAGCTATATGTGTATATATATATATATATATATATATATATATATATATATATATATATATATATATGTATACTTCTATTTGTATGTGTGTGTATGTGTCTGTATCCTGTTGATAATAGCCAGCTAGGTGGTACAGTGGATAGAGTATCTTTTCCAGAGGACAGACTCATCTTCATGATTTCAAATCTGGACTCAGACACTTACTAGCTGTGTGACCCTGGGAAAGTCACTTAACCCTGTTTGCCTCCATTTCCTCATCTGTAAAATGAACTGGAGAAAGAAATGGCAAACCCTTCCAGTATCTCTGCAGAGAAAACCCCAAACAGAGTCACAAAGAGCTGGACAAAACTAAAATGACTAAAGGACAATTATAAATAATATTTTTGTGATTGACTTACCTCTAGCAGACATTTACATTGGATTGAATAAAATATCATCAAAAACTAATACTGAACTCAAGTCTACTCAGAGTCAAGGAAGGAAGCTATAGTCAGTGGTTCCCTAGAATACAGAAAAAATAGAGCCACACTGACTGTGGTTTGTTAAGCGTTAGCAAAGTCCCATCCTTGTCACTAGAATGGATGCCCCCTCAAGCTCAGTAACAGGCAAGGACAAGCAGGCCTTGATGGTGACTGCACTTGATGACACAGTGTCCCTAGTCATGCATAAGTAACAGTGAGCTTTATTCATTAAAGTAATGTCATGTTAACACATTCTTCCAGAAATGCATATTTATTTAAGCGATAACCTGAGTCATCCGATTTGGCCTATAGTAAGTAAATATATTAATTCCATCTTGAAAATATATTGCTAGCAAGCATTTAGATTGAATCATTCTTACTTGGAAAAAATGAAAACCTATTTCCAGGGTTTGATGAGTCAGGTTTTGCAGTACATCTGGAATCCAAACAATGCAGCCATCAGTACATTAGGATTGTGAAAATGTCATTCCAACTCTCTGCTGGAATTTAGGGAACTGTAAACCACTGGCAGCTATTTTCCCTTCTAGTGATGAGTAGTCATTGTATTGTACCCCAAATATATGTGCGTGTATTTGTATTTCCTCTCCTATTTATAGTTCTCTTTACTCAGTTGTGATACCCTCCTCTCTTTTTTTTCTTTTGTTTTTGTAATCCTATCAAGTTATTGATGGTGATGGTTGTTGCTATATGTCCTTTACTTTCAGAGAGGACCAGAGACATCAGGAAGGTGATATCTTGATTTGCAAATGAGGTAGATTTAAGTGAGGCAGAGCTGCACAAAGTCACCAGCCTCACTCTACTCCACTAGAGACATCTGGGTCCGGTGACAAGTTCATGGGGTGGGAAGAAAGGAAGGGATTTATCTCATTGATCATGGATTCCACCTATCCATCTTACTCTGCTTACTTTAAAATGCAGAAAAGTCTGTTCTAAAAGTCTGTAAAATCCTCTCTAAAAGTCTGTAAAATCCTCTTGTTCATTTCACTTACATAAGAGACATCCCTGCACTTTAAGCAAAGAGGTCCTAGAGTCAAACCCAAGATTGTCGACCAGTGAAACAAACAGGAAGTAGTCATGTTTATGCATAGACTCATAGGAACACAATTCTCTAGGGCTAGAAGGGAACTTAGAACCCATACATTGCAAGCCTCTCATTTTATAGATGAGGAATTCGAGGCATAAAGAGTTTAAGTAATTTGTCCAAAGTCAAATAGGAAATAATAATGACAGTTTTAAAAATCTTCATATGGCACTTAAAATTTACAAAATACTTTACATGTTTTATCTCATTTTATCCTCACACTAACCCTGGGAAATGGGTGTTATTATTATCTTCATTTTACAGATGAGGAAACTGACTCATACAGAGGGTGAGTAATTTGCCCAAGGTTAAATAGCTGGTAAGTATCTAAGGCAGGATTTGAACTCAGGTCTTCTCTCTCCAAGTCCTCCCATTATCCACTCTGCCATCTAGTGAGTACAAAGTGTCATGGGTGGTATTTAAACTCAAATTCTAATGTGAGATGCACTTTGATGCCATTGGTCAATATTTTAGGGGAAGCTGACCAGAGAAATGATCTTAGATCAAAAGTAAAGTGCTGTTTCTTGTTGTTCAGTCATTTTAACCATGTCAGTTTCTTCATGCCCTGTTTCATGTTTTCTTGGCAAAGACACTGGAGTGGTTTGCTATTTCTTTCTTCAGCTCATTTTACAGATAAGGAAACTGAGGCAAATAGAGTGAAGTGACTTACTCAGGGTCACATATAGGTAGTGTGTAACATCAGATTTGAACTGAAGCAGTTAGGTGGCATAGTAGATTGAGTGCTGGGTGTGGAATCAGGATGACTTGAGTTCAAATCTGACCCTAGACACGTAGTAACCATGTAACCTTAAGTAAGTCACTTAACCCTGCTTGTCTCAGATTCCTCATCTATAAAGGTAATAATGGTACCTACTTCTCAGGGATGTTGTGAGAACAAATGAGACAATTATAGTGTGTTTAGTACAATGTGGGGCACATGGTGCTATATAAATGTTAACAATTGTTATTATTTTAATTATCATACTTGCCCCATATTGCCAGCTCATAGCAGTTAGATCAGAAGTCCTGATGCTTTCTCACATCTGAACTTAAACAAATAGAAATTTGGATTTCTTGGTATTTCTATAGTAATGTATTCTCATTATTGACATCATCAAAACCATCATATGTGATCTATTTGGTCTAAGTATTTGATATAAATAGCCATAACTAGTATCTTTGGGCTTGTTCCAGATTTCATAAAATGTGACCAACATCATAAAAAGTGCCCTCAAATCAATTTTTTTTCATTTTTCATTTTATTTTTCTCAATTACCTGTAAACAAAATTTTTTTCACATTTTTCATCTTGAATTCCAAATTCTCTTCCTCCCTATCTTCTCCTGTCCTTAAAAAGGCAAGCAATTTGATAGAGATTATACATGTGCAGTCATGCAAAACATTTCCATATTAGCCATGCAGCAAAAGAAAAAATAAACCAAAAAAAAAGAGTAAAGAAAAATTTTAAAGTATGCTTCAGTCCTCCATCAGTTCTCTCTCTAGAAGTAAATAGTATTCTTCATCATAAGTTCTTCAGGATTGTCTTGGACCATTGTCTTGATCAGACTAGTTAAGTTACTCACAGCTGATCATTGCACAATATTGCTGTTACTGTATACAGTGTTTTCTTGGTTCTGCTCATTTCACTTTGCATCAGTTTATGTAAATTCAAGACACTTTTTAAGGCCAGTTTCAGTTGACAGTGTGGGCCAAAATCCCCTGGATACAGAAAAATTTCTCTATTAGCAGTGAGGAGGTAACAATGGTGTAGGGTACAGAGGAACTTGTTGCAGTGCTCACTACTGTGTGTGTGTGTGTGTGTGTGTGTGTGTTTTCATCCTTCGTTGTCGAAGAAGACCATGCCATCAGATAAATAATGACATGACTTGCACTTGACTTTTCTTTTGAGTGAGGGAGGGCTGAGCAGGTCACCAGCCTCACTTCTCCTCCAGAACCATCTGAATCCAGTGACCAGATATTCATCAGGATGACTGGAGATGACCCAGGATGAGGCATTTGGGGTTAAGTGACTTGCCCAAGGTCACACAGCTAGTGAGTGTCAAGTGTCTGAGGTGAGATTTGAACTCAGGTCCTCCTGACTCCTGCACTGGTGCTCTATCCACTATACCACCTAGCTGCCCCTCGCTGTCATGTGGCAGTTGATGAGAGGAAGAAGGTGCCATTTTATAACTTTAATTAATTATGCCTGTAAATCTCTGTTTGGGGCTATGATCAGTTTTCTGTGGTACTAACAGAGCTTAGGTGTTGTTAATGTTAGATAAACACTAAATTTAAGTGCCCTGGGATAAAAGTCTAGATTTATCACCTTGGTTATGGTTGCTCTTCCTCCATTCTAAATGGCAAAGTAGAAGTGTCACTCTAGAAAGAGGAAGCTGAAAAAAAGTGGTTTTGGCAAAACTAAAATCACAGAAGAAATCTAACCTGGAGGTAATAAATATTTTGTTAGCACTGAGAGACAGATTTTTTAAGATATCTCAAAGAGAAGTTTCCTATGGTTTTAAAATGAAGACATTAAAAAAAGTGACAAAGAGGCTATCAGAACTACCAAGAGAGATGCCTGCTTTCTCATCTCTGTAGAATCTTTATGAGAATTATACATGTAATACATATACATACGTATATATGTATATGTGTGAATATATGTATGTATATATGTATGTGTGTGTTATGTACATGTACTACACATATGCACATATATGAATATTATATATGTATGTATATATAGAGAGAGAGGATGTCCTCAATTCAAATATTAAAAAGAAACAGTTTTGGAGGCAGCTAGGTGACTCAGTGAACAGAGTAAGGACCCAGAATAAAGAAGACACCAATTCAAATCACTCCTCAAACAATTAGTAGCTGTGGAATTCTGAACAAGACACTCAACCTCTGCTTGCCTCAGTTTCCTCATCTCCCAGGATTATGAGAATCAAATGAGATATAATTGTAAACCACTTAGCCCAGTTCCTGACATATAGTAAGCACTATATTAATGTTAGCTGTCACTATTATTATTTTGCAGATGACTTTCTGCTATAGATCTTCACAATCACACAATTGATTGTAAGATGCAGGGAGTACAAGTTCCCACTATGTTCAGTTTTTTATTGTAAGAAAGCATTTGTCTTGGTAGAACAATGTACCACCTTAATGAATCTCATCCAATGAGGTGTTTCCTATTTGCTAAAAGCATATAACATTCCTTGGTAAAAGTAGCTTCAGAGATAATTGTTCAATAATTCTCTAATCACCAATAGCTATCAAAAGTGAATAGGGATACCTGTTCTCCACAAAAGTGTTTACCATAGCCCTTAAGGAGATCCTGTGCAAAGCCTTAATCACAGAAGGACTGTTTGTAGTGGTTTGCAAGGTTTTCCCATTTGTGCATGACATTATGCAGATTGCATCAAGCCATGAAACAGTACATTACCTCCTTAAAGTGTCCACAGATATTCAGAAGTTACCCTAGTAATCCACATATTAAAAACCAAGTGGACGAATAATACAATTGCTTGTGCAATTATAAAGCCTCTCTGTTAGTTAATGAGGACATTTTTTTTTCTGAGATAGATACTGCAAGTACAGAGTCAAACAGAAGAATGGACTATATTATATATTACATTTGGGAAAATATACAGTGCTGCTCCCTGCCACAAACATCTGCTGTCTTCACCCGAACGTTCTTTAAGTATTGCTATATGATTGCAAATTTTGAAACACCTTGATCTCAGAAGAACTATACAGAGTACTACATTTATAGTATATATATATATATATATATATATATATATATATATATAGACAATAGAGAGTGTAAAACTCTTCCATTGCCAGTGAGATAACAGCTCAAAAAAGAGTAAGAATCTTAACCTCAACCAAATGAGACAGTCAGTATAAATCAACTGTAGCATTTACCAATGATGACTTCAACTCAAGAAGTAGCATTAAAGATAATGATGTAAGAAGTAATATAAAAGGCATATATAACCAAGGCATCTAGTCACATAACAATGGGGAGGGATGACAAATATGTGTGTACGTGTATGTGCATCATGTATGTGTGTGTATATATGTATACACATATATGTGTATTATGTGTGTATATATATGTAAGAATCACAAAATATTAAAAGGCTAAGAGGAAGGTATGCAAAATAACATTTGGTATGTTATCTCTGGAGGATTACCAGAAGAACATGAACAAAAGTGGTGTTAGATGGAAGGGCATGGGTAGATTATGATCTTTACTAGTGGAAGAAGTACATGCACCAATGAAACCATAAATCCATCCAGGTAAGTTACTCAAAAGATGAGGTCATCTCTCAAGAAGGCCATCCTACTCCAAAACACTAAGTATCTATGTCTTCACCTAAGTTCTCCTGTCATCCAGTTTCAGAGGATGCTATGGTCCTATTTCTTGCTTCAAAAATTGTTTGTGGTGCAGGGAAGTTATACAATAATTTTTGCATCACCAGTATTTAGCATTGTGCCTGGCACATAGTAGGCACTTAATAAATGTTGATTTACTGATTGATTTGCCTAAGGGGATACAAGTAACAAGCAGCAGGGTCAGATCTTATGACCTTCATGTCACTCCCATGTTCAAAAAGTTCTGGGAAATAAAACTTGTATTCTCTCTAAAATCAAATACAAACACTTTTGTCTGGCATTTAAAGTCCTCCACAATCTGGTTCCAACCAATAGTTTTCATTTTTTTTCATATTACACTCCTTTTCTCCCTCTGTGTTACAGCTAGCAGGGCTGTTCCATAACCTGAACATTTCATTTTCTGTGTCTGCGTCCTTCCTCAGGCTTTCCTTTATTTCTGCAATGTATTCTTTTCCAGGTCTGAATCTTACAATCCTTTGTTTAAAGCTAAGCTCAGATCCCATCTCCTGCTTGAAGTCTTTCCTGATTCCCCCCAGGGGAGTCCTTTCCTGATTATGTGTTCCTTAAATTACCTTCTATTATCTGTGCACAAGTTTCCTACCTCAGTAGAAGGTGAATGCCTTAAGGACAGGGATTATTGAATTTTTTTCTTGTATTCCTTGTGGCCTACATGTTGTGTGTATTTAATAAATGTTTGTTGAATAGGAAGGCTAACCTTTTTATTTGCATTCTTGATATTATCCTTTCACATTTCCTTAAGGACCTCCAACATTCATTCTCACTTTCTCTCATCCTTTATCCATTCATATCTATTGTCTCATTTACAAACTAAAAACACACTCAGGTATTTTCTATCATAAAAGTACTTTTCTTCATTTAGCTAACTATTTTTATAAGTAAACTTCATAAGCTATTTTTCTAATATTATCTGTCCCATCAACTGTTAAACTTCTAGGAGGAAGAGTCCATATGTGTCTCTACTTGTTCACCACTCATTTGATCTTCAATTTCCTATGCTCCAGAGTCTAGACTCTACCCCCACCACTCTATTGAGATTTCCCTCACCAGAGTCACAGATGATCTCTCCCAATCACTGAAACTGCGGGACTTTTCTCTGCTCTCATCTCCCTTGATCTTTCTTTAGCATCTGGTCTTAGGAGCACTCTCTCCTCCAGGATTATCTCTCTTCTCATGGCTTCATAAGACTCTTCCCTCCTGTTCCTCACCCGTCTGGAGGAGTTAACAGCTCCTTCCCAATCTCCTTTACTGATTTACTTTCCTCCTCTCACACTCTATACCAGTGGTAGGGAACTTGTCTGCCTCCAGGTCACCCTCTAGGTCCTCAAGTGTGGTCTTTTGAATGATGGTTTGGATTCAGTCCAAAGGCCACACTTGAGAACCTAGAGGGTCACATGTGGCCTCGAGGCCGCAGGTTCCCTAAACCTGCCCTAAGTCCTCTTTTCCCTAATGTAGTTATCTTAACTATTGCAGTGACTTCAATTTTCACATCTATGCATCCAACTTTAGCCACTCCCTTAAATTCCAGTCTCACCTTTTCAATTCCTTGCTTGATGTCATCACCTAAATGTCCCACTTGTGCCTTGAACTGAACATTGAAAAATAGAATTCATCATTTTCTTTTAAATCTGTACTTTTCTACCAAATTCCCTACTATGGTAGAGGACTCTCCCAAGTTATCCATGCTGAAAATCTTGAAGAAATCTCTGACTCTTCCCTTTCTATCAGCTCCCATATCCAATCGTGTCAAGTTCTATTGATATTCCCTTCACATCATCTCTCGTATCATTTCCCTTCTGTTTATTCATACCACTATCTTGTTAGATGTCTTTTTACTTCTTACCAAATCTATTGAAATGGCCCTCATACCTGAGCTTACAGTCTTCCTGCTTCTAGAACCTCTTTTCTCCAGTTCATCCTTAACTTAGATATTTTTAGCTCAATTCAAGAAGAATTTATTGTGGCACAGTGGATAGAACCCTGGGTCTGGAATCAGAAAAACCTGAGTTTCATTCTAGCCTCAGACACTTAGCAGCTGTATTCCACTGGGCAAGACACCTAACCTCCATCTGCCTCAGTTTCCTTAACTATAAAATGGAGGTAATAATAGCACCTACCTCTCACGTTGTTCTGAGGATCAAGTGACATAATAATTGTAAGATGCTTAGCATAGTTCCTGGTCCATTGCAAGTGCTATGTAAATGTTAGTTATGATGATAATGATGATGATAATGATGACGATGATGTCCTAGTTCTTTAGTGGGCTTCTCATCAATATCTTACAGCACTTAGCACAATGGTGGACATAGTAAGTACTTAATAAATGCTTATTTCCTTCCTATTGCCTACAAATGTGCTTATGCCTCTTCTAGCCCCCCAAAAAGTTTGCTTAATCCAACTATCCCCACCAGCTGACAACCCAACAATTGTTGCTTTCATTTTCTTTCCTTTCACTAAGTTCTTAACTCTCTATAGTCAGGTTTCCAGCCATATCATTCAAGTGAAATTGCTCTCTCCAAAGTTTTCATTGATTTCTTAATTGCTACTTCTAATGTCCCACATGCACAAAAATGCTCTAGCAGCATTTTTTGTAGTATTAAAGAAATGAAAACTAATCAATACCCTTCAGTTGGGTGGTGATGAAATCAACTGTGGTACATGAACATCTCTACAAGGAAGGATAATTTGATGAATATATAAAAGCCTAGGAAGACTTACATGAATTGACACTAAGCGATATCAGCAGAACTAAGGGGAAAAACACTATATATAGTGACTAGATCAATGTAAATGGAATGAACACTAGTGGATTTGATTGTTAAAATTTCGATCACTCAAAATTGAATACTATGAAACTATAATGGCTAAGTTTGAGTGAAGAGAAATGAGATGCACCTCCTTTCTTTGCAGAGATATGGAAATATGTGTATGGAACATTGTATATAGTTGGTTTATGTATATTGATTAGTTGCCCTGGATTGTTTTATCTCTCTTTTTTGTCTTTTATTATGAGGGATAATTCTCTATGAGACAGGAAGAGAAGGAGACGTATAAATGACATGAAAAGAAGAGCTAAAGATAACAATACAATTTTAAAAATCAATCAACAAATATTTGTTAAAACACCTGCTATGTGTTAGACACTAGGGATCCAAATACAATGAATGAAACAACCTCCACATGACAAAAAAAATCTCAGGTTATACATCCTAGGATTGTTGTGTTTCTTTGTTTTAAGCAGAGCTGTAACTAGAAATTTTTGAGCTTTGGGCAAGAACCATAAACCAACCCTTCCTTTCCTCCCCCCTCCCAGTTACTACCCCTACCATTGTTTGATTAAGAGGAGGCTGACATAACCAGAGCCAGAGGATAAAATAGGACATGATTATGTAGGAGCTCATCCAAGCCCATCATTTGGTTGCTTGCTATTTTAAGTAATTATCCTGAATAAATATTAAGTTCTGTTGTTTTTGCATTACTGAGGGACTATGAGTTTTGTCAGTGTCCTCTAACTTTGACACACTAGGGAATAGCCCTTTTACTCAGCCCTAATTATAGATTTCTTTTTTAAGTACTCAGTTTTGCTTGAAATAAGGTAGAAGGAGTTAGCTTAACTCTCCTCCCTTTGGAGCTGTTGCCAGTGTATTCAAGAATGGAAACAGAGGGTGATATGCGATTATTTTTACAGTTGACAAAGATGCTTGAGTTCTCATCCCATTCCTTTGACACAAAGAATTTTTATGATCTTTATTAATGTGAAGTGAGAGAATACTCTGATCCTCAATGCCAAAGATTTAACTCATTGTGCATAGTCAATTAATCACTGGTTTCACTCATTTTAATTTTTAGTACTTGTAGTAAACAAATACTCCTTGAAATGTGACTTGTTCCATGGGCATTAATTTTTTTGCCCAGGATACTGAAGAAAAGTTATTTGTATTACAAGTTTTGAACTTTTATTCTAATGCACATTTTAATATAATGGAATGTGTTGTTGCACATGCAGTTGACATACCTAAGTTGATATTTCAAAAATTATTTTATAGACTTATTTTTTGTTAGATCAGGAAACATATATGTAAAGGGGAGGTTTGGAGAATTTTATCTTCCCCAATTAGTCTTACCCTTTCTTTTTTAGAGAGAGTTCGTAGAATTCACTAACTGAATTTTATTGTATTTTATTTTTAGATTTTGACATTCATTTCCACAAAATTTTGAGTTCCAGTTTTTCTCCCCATCTCTCCTCTCCCCATAACACCTTGCATTCTGATTATTGCTTCCCTTCTATCATACCCCACCCTTCCCTTATCCCCATCTTCTCTCTTTTCTTGTAAGGCAAGATAAATTTCTGTACCCCATTACCTGTATTTCTTATTTCCCAGTTATATGCAAAAACAGTTCTTAACACTTGTTCCTAAATGTTTGAGTTCCAACTTCTCTCCCTCCCTCTCTTCCCACCCATTCCCACTGAGAAGGCAAGCAATTCAATACAGGCTATATATATGTCATTTTGCAAAAGTCTTCCATAATAGTCATGTTGTGTAAGACTAACTATATTGCCCTCCATCCTACCCTGTTCCCTCCCTTTTTTTCCATTCTCTCATTTGAACTTGTCCTTTCCTGAAAGTATTTATTTCTAGTTGCTCCCTTCTCCCTTTTGCCCTCCCTTATATCATCACCCTCATTCCACTTGTCCCCTTCTCCTCTACTTTCCTGTAGTATAAGATAGATTTTCATACCAAATTTAGTGAGCATGTTATTCCCTCCATATATGAAGTCATAGGTGAAGAGAGTAAGCTTCACTTTTCCCCTCTCACCTCCTCCCTTTTCTCCTCCATTGAAAAGGATTTTTCTTATCTCTTTTATGAGTGATAGTCTGCCCCATTGCATTTCTCCCTTTCTCCTCCCAATATTTTCCTCTCTCACCCCTTAATTTATTTTATTTTTTTAAGGATATCATCTCTTCTGATTTACACTCAACCTGTACTCTCTGTCTATGTGTGTGTGTGTGTGTGTGTGTGTGTGTGTATAATCTTTCCATCTACCTAAATACTGAGAAAAGTCTCAAGAGTTACAAATGTTATCTTTCCATGTAAGAATATAAACAGTTCAGCTTTAGAAAATCCTTAATGATTTCTCTTTCCTGTTTACCTTTTCATTCTTCTCTTGATTCTTGTGTTTGAAAGTCAAATTTTCTATTCATTTCTGGTCTTTTCATCATGAATGCTTGAAAGTCCTCTATGTCACTGAACAATCATTTTTTCCCTTGAAGTATTATACTCAGTTTTGCTGAGTAGGTGATTTTTTGTTTTAATCCCAGTTCCTTTGACTTCTGGAATATCCTATTCCAAGTCCTTCGATTCCTTACTGTAGATAACACAGATCCTGTGTTATCCTGATTGAATTTCCACAATACTCAAATTGTTTCTTTCTAGTTGCTTGCAATATTTTCTCCTTGACCTAAGAACTCTGAAATTTGGTCCCAATATTCCTAGGAGTTTCTCTTTTCAGGTCTCTTTCAGGAGGTGATTGTCTTCTGGTTCTAGAATATCAGGGCAGTTTTCCATGGTAATTTCATGAAAGATAATGTCTAGGCTCTTTTCTTGATCATCGCTTTCAGGTAGGCCCATAATTTTTAAATTATTTCTCCTGGATCTGTTTTCCAGATCAGTTGTTTTTCCAATGAGATGTTTCACATTATCTTCTATTTTTTCAATCTTTTGGTTTTGTTTTGTAACTTCTTGGTTTATTGTATAGTTGTTAGCTTCCCTGAACTCCACTCTCATTTTTAAAGAACTATTTTGTTCAGTGAGCTTTTGAATCTCCTTTTCCATTAGGCTAATTCTGCTTTCTAAAGTCTTCTTCTCCTCACTGACTTTTTGGACCTCTTTTTCCAATTGAGTTAGCCTATTTTTAAAGGTGTTATTTTACTCACCATTTTTTGGGTCTCCTTTAGCAAGCTGCTGACTCGCTTTTCAAGCTCTTCTATGGCCTGAGCCCATTTCATATTCATTATGGAGGTACTGGAGGCAGAAGCCTTTACTTCTTCTGACAGTATGCCTTGTTCTTCCACATCTGAAAAGATGGAAGGAGATACCTGTTCACCCAGAAAGTAACCTTCTATAGTCTTATTTTTTTCCCTTTTTGGGGGGCATTTTCCCAGCCAGTTACCTGACTCCTGAATCCTTTGTCAAGAGGAGGGTCCTAGTGCTCCTCCTCCCTCCAGTACCATGCTCAAGGATGAGATTCAGATCAGCTACTCAGTTCTTCCAAGGGCTTTAGGTGGGGGCAGGGCCACCACTCAGGGCTGAGATTCAGATCCCCTGCTCAATTCCCCCACAGGATTTACACTGAGCTGCTTGGACAATGGACCCAGGCTACTTCTGCAGCCACTGTAGCTGCCCACTGCCTGTTGCTGTTGCAGCTGCCACCACCTCTGCCACTGCCTGGCGCTATTGCTGGGGGGACCCCACTCCCCTCTCACCCAGCTGGGAAAGCCCTCCCACACTGACCTTTGAAAATTTCTTTGTCGCTTGTGGGTTGAGGGATCTGGGACCCTTCCCTGCTGGGAATTCTTCCCTGGAGGTCTGTTCAGGTCCTGATCCTCCCCATGCTGCGAGATCAGGGCTGAGCTCTGCTCCACTCAGCATCCTGTGGGATAGACCTTTCCTGTTGGCCTTCCAGGTTACGTTTGGCTGGAAATCTCTTTCACTCTGTTGTTCTGTGGTTTCTGCTGCTCTAGAATTTGTTGAGAGTCATTTTTTACAGATATTTTGTGGGCTGTGGAGAAAGTGCTAGAGTGTATGCATCTTTCTACTCCACCATGTTTGCTCCACCCCCTAGATTTACCTTCTCAAAATTTCCCTGAGACCCCTCATTATTTTGGCTTTAGAAGTTTTTTAAAATATTGTTATATTTTATATATAATATGTTATATTGTTATATTTTGTCCTTATACTTTGTGTAGGTTTAGGATGAATGAATATTATACTTTGTCAAAGGGTTTTTCAGGGTTGATTAAGATCATCATGTGGTTGTGGGTGTTTTTTGTTTTAAGTATGATTAATGTTTATTCTTTTCTTAATGTTGAAACTTCCTTGCATCCCTGGTACAAATCCAAGTTGGTCATAATAAATGATTTACTGGTTGAATTGCTACAGTATGCTTTAACAGAGTTTTTATTTAAAATTGTTCAATTTAGATTAATGATATTGGTCTATAACTCTTCTTGTTTTGCCCTTTCATAGTTTGTGTATTAGAACTATGTCTAATAAAAGGAATCTGTTAAGGTGCTTTCTTTTCATTTTTGAGGATAATTTTGAAGTATTGGTATTAATTGTTCTTTAAAAAATTTACAGAATTTTCTTGTGAATCCATCAAGGCCAGGAGTCCTTCCTCCCCTACCTCTCTTTGGTGGTTCCTTTACAGCTAGTTCTAGTTCTTTTTCTGAGATTGGATTATTTAAGATAGCCATTTAGTCTCCTGTTAGTTTGAATTTTTAAAATTTTTCTCTATTTCTTTTGTGTCCTCAGTTTTGTTAGGCTATAATTGTGCATTATATATTCTGATAATGATTTTTCTCCCTTTTGGATTTGTTGTGATTTCACCTTGCTCATTTGCTATTTTTTAAATTTAATTATCTGTCTTTTTAATCATGTTGGCTAAAAGTTTGTTAGTCCTTTCAAAGAACCAGTTTTTAGTTTTGTCATTTATATGATTGTTGGTTTCTTGTTTTGTTTTGTTTTGTTTTGTTTTGTTTTGCTCCTCTAATTTTAGTATCTGCTCCTTTGCCTATTTTAGGTTTCTTTATTTGTTGCTTTTCTCCCTTATTTTAAATGTGCATTTAATTCCTCAGTCTTCTGCTTTGATATTTCATTAGTATATGTTTTTAGGGAAATATGTTTTCCCCTGAAGTCTGCTTTACCCACATCCCAGAAATTTTGGTGAGTTGTTTCATCATTATAATGTTTTCATACAATTATTGTTTCTCAGATTTGTTATTTGACCCACTCATTATTTGTAATTTCATTTTGAAGTCTCTATCTGTTTCTATTTCTTTTGTTTGGGTTCCTTGAACTGATTCCTATTTATGATGCGTTTGCCACTTCTGCCTTTTTTACATTGATTTGCAATGTTTCTGCACCCATTGTGATCAATGTTTGTTCTGTGTGGTGCTGAGAAGCATATATATGTATATGTGTATACATGTATTATGTACATGTGTGTGTACACATACACACACATACATATATACAAATCATACAATTTATGTTCTTTAGCTCTGCAATTCCATATTTTCACACTGCCAAGAATGCCTCCCCTTTTCTTTGATTTTTTTTAAAACTTTTGTGACTTCCTTAGAGGTTTGAGTTTGGAAATGTCTGACAAACCAGTGATTAAGATAGTCATCAGTAAGGGGATAAAGGGAGATTAACATTTAATGGAAAATTGTGATGGTGATTTTTATCCAAGAGAGGAACCATCAAAGGCCATCCTGGGTAATATAGTATACTACCTGAGTTCCTCTGGAGTACTGAAATCTAAGGGGATAGATAACTGATAAATCAAGTTCACTTGTGTACAGCTAGGGAGTGGTAGTAATACCAGATTACAAGACAGGATATATGGTAGTGTCAAGAGCTGACTGTATAACTCAATCTATCTCCCCAAAGGTTTGATTTTTGAAAGAACAGGCATCATTCCTTGCCCCTCCTCTTTATGTGGATATATGTCTATAAACATCTGAGCTGAATCTGTTATATCCCTTTTATTCAGCTGTCCTGGTAAAGTCATGGCCTCATACAGGAAAGCCAACTCTCAAAAAAAAAAAAAAAAAGGAACTTTTCATTTCCTCCTGTGTATTTTGTAGTTAGGCAATGCAGTTAGCGGGCGAATGGTAGTGGACTTGATAATGGACTCAAGGTCCAACCAATGAGGTTTCCAGTTATCAAGACCAGAGTAATATAAAGAGAGTAATACGCACTTGTTTTCCATTATGATTTTGCACATATGCACAAAAAAGATTAAAATAACTAAACAGAAACATTAACTAATAGCAATCCTTATATTATAAAAGATGATATTTAATTTGGAGCAATATTTAAAGAAATAAAATAACCACATGTCTTTTCCCCTAATTTGTGGCCATTATTGATCATTGCTTGACCCAGATTCCTCACTTCTGTTTGAGTAGAATTAATTTAGCCTAAATTTTATTACCTTAGAATGAGACTGCCATAGATCTTACCTACAGCTCCAGGGCTTTATCAGTTTGGCAACCATAGATTCAGCCATTATTTCAACAAGCTATTGTTAAACATGAACTTTGTGCAAGTGACTGTACTAGGCACTGGGGATACAAAGACACAAACAAAACAATTTCTGTCCTCAGGGAGCTTACATTATATTGGAGAAAATAGCCTGTATATATGTGTGTGTATGTATATATATAAAACATAAAGTACATACATAAATGAAAATTAAAGTAATTTCTGGAAGCTAGAGTGGTAGAAACAGTAGGAAGCTGAATACAGTTCATGTAGGAGGGGGTACGGGAGATAAGCCTTAAAAGAAGTTAGGAATTCCATGAGTTGGAAGTATGGAGGCAGTTCATTCAAGGCATGGGAGACAGCTTATGTAAAGGCATAGAAAGAGCAGTTGGAATGTTGTGGAAGTAAAATCATTGGACATGAGGGTGACCCCAAGGGTAGAAAGCTGGAACTATCCCATAGACAGTAGGTGATGCAGGACTGGCATGCAGAAGACAATTACAGTTGAATATTCTATAGGATTCTCTCCCTTATGGTTATAAGCGAAAGAAAGAGAGAGAATATCACTCAAAAAATCTTTGGCTGGTTTCCAGTATTGTTTTCTTTAACTAAAATTGTAGCTCTAAACTGAAATTTCTATGTAATTTGCTTCTAGCTTGACCTAGTGCTATATAAATTCTTATTTCTGTGAGAGACAGAAAGAGGCAGAGGGAGAGGGAGAGGGAGAGGGAGAGGGAGAGGGAGAAGGAGAGGGAGAGGGAGAGAGAGAGAGCACTCAGGGCTTACTCTTCCTCTATATTTCTGTTTTTACTGAGGGCACCACCACCCATACAGGTACCCAGTTTCTCAACCTAGGATGCAGCCTTGATTCTTCCCTCTCCTTCACACCCTAAATCCAATGAGTGGTCATTTTTTTTTTTTATCAATTCAGCCTCCTTTTCAGGTCTACTCATGTCCCTCCTCTCCAGTCAGCCACTATCTGAATATCAGTCATCATCACCTATCAGTGGCTCTACTACAATAACTTCTTAATTGGTCTTCCCTGCAGCTGCCAAACTAATATCCTCAAACCACAGGTCTCACCAGTTTACACCCAAGCTCAAAAAAATTTTGGTAGCTCTCTATTGCTTCTATTATAGATCACAAACTCAGGCTGGGATTTACAAATCTGTACAATATTGCTCCAGCTTCCCCTTCTTGTGCTCTGTATCACAGCCAGGTTGGCCAGCTAATTGCCAACTATTCCTTACATTCCATCTCTAGGCTAGTGCCTTCAATGTATTTCCTCTTCCTCTCACCTTAATCTCTACCACTTAGAATCCCCAGCTTCCTTCAAGGTTCAGTTTCAATACCAACTCTTTTATAAAAACTCTCCTGAACCCACTCTCCCCAAATTTTACTATCTTTTCCTCTTCTCAAATTGTCTCCAATTCAATTGGACAAGCATTTATTAAGTGCCTACAAGGTGCCAGGCACCAGAGAACTAAAAGGGATATGCAGCTGTGATATTATTGATAGAGGGACCTGCCAGATGAGACATTCCATCTGCTAACACAGGTTGGCGCTCACAGTCTTAGACAGTTGCGTAAAGTACTAGGAGATTATGTGAACATAAACATCCTTAAGGATCAAGGACTATCTCATATTTTTTCTCAGCATCTCCCAAAGCTTTGTTCTTAGTAAATATTTAATCAATGCTTGTTGAATTTAATTGAATGTAATATTCTCAGGGTCAGAAGCATTTGCATGTGGTCAGATCATTTCCCAGTGGCTGAAGTTTTAAATGTTTGAGATACAAGACCTGTCTCATATTCTTTGTGAATCTCTTCTTTCCTCTCACACCTCACAGTAAAACCAAGAAAGAAGGTGATAGTGTGGTCATCTGAGCTCAGTGAATCTGGCTTTCTATTTCAAGAAAAAGAAGGGAGTCATTTTCCAGTCCCAGAGGAGGCAGTCCCCCCTCCTCCACAGAGATCACCAGCTGCTAAATGTTTACTGATCAGTTTAAAGGCAATGGCCTCCTTAGCAGCAATCACTCACCCAGTATTAGAATGGCTCTCTTTCAGAGCTTTCTGTGGCACTTCAAGTCTGTATTTATTTTACCATTTAAAGCTTGATCATACATTGCCTATTTTTTTCCAGTTTGTTTAGCCAATTAGAAAATAATCTACTTATGGACAGGGACCTATGCTCTATGCCTTTGCTAATGGTAATAGAATTTAGTATCCTATTGAAGCAAGGACTTAATTGTTTGCAATGGTAGATTTAGAGTTGAAAGGGACCTTGGGAACCAGCCATTCCAGCTCTTCATTTTAATATACAGAGGAGGAAATGGAGATCTTAAGTTAACTGCCCAAGGTCACACACAGATAGCAAGCATCACAGGCAGGAATTGAGCACAGACCAATTCAATTAGTATTTGCTAAAGATCTACTACATGCTAGAAAGTGTGCCAGGCTCTAGAGGTAGTGGCTGTTGTCTGTCCTTTGTTCTCAAAGAGGATTGTGACATCGGGGAGTGAATTACAAGTGAATTGGGTTTAAGTGAGGCAGAGCTGTGCAAAGTCATCAGCCTCACTCTGTCCATGAGAATCATCAGAGTCCAGTGGCAAGGCATTGGTCAGGATGACTGGCAACGGCCCCAGATTCAGTGGAAGACCTCGGCCTCTTTAAGCTAATGTCTTTCTCAGGCTTCAGTTTGTCCAATGAAATAATAATTTTAAGTGCTTAGCACATAGGAAGTGCTACATAAGCATAAGCATTATTATTGTGGTATAGGGAATAATCCAAAGAGGGAAGGCACTGGAATTAAGAGGAACTGGGAAAGGCTTCCTGTGAAAGGTGAGATTTTATCTAGGACCTGAGGCAAGCTGGAAGGTGAAGAAGAGGAGTCAAAGTATTCCAGGCATGGAGTTCAGCTAGTAAAAATGTCCAGACCTAAGAGAAGTGTCATGTTTGAAGAATAACCAGGGGGCCTGTGTCATTGGATTAAAGAGTACATGTGGGAAAGGGAGGTGGGAGGTAAGAGTGAAGACATAAGAAGACTGGAGAGGTAGAGGAAAGGGAGTAAGTTATGAAAGGCTGTGAGAAACAAACTAGGAATTTGTATATGGTTCTAGAATTAAGAGGGAGTCACTGGAGTTTACTGAGTAGAGGGAAGTGACAAGGTGAGCCCTGTACTTTAGGTAAATCATGCTTGACCTATTGCAATAGGCTGCTGGTTGGTCTCTCTGCCTCAAGTCCACTCTATTCCATCCTCCACTCAGCTGCCAAAGTGATTTTCCTAAAACATTTGCTCATCCCTTCTGCTCACTGGGGTTCATATAAATTGCTAGGGTGAGTTTAGGATTTCCCAATGAGTGGTTATCAGTGTCACCTAGTAAAAAAACAAAATATGTACAAAAATAAACAAAATAATTGGGGGAGGGGAGCATGGATTAATAACTTGGTATTTGTGTGGAAGATGGATTGGGAAGGGGAAAGGCTGGAATCAACAAGATCACTTGAGAAACCACTGTAACAGTGCTGATAAGAGGTCATGAGAGCCTGAACTTGGATGGTGGCTATGATGGTGGAAATAGGTGAGAAAAATAAGGAGGTAGACTTTATAAGACTTGTCCATGAAATCTCTTGTCTATGTGATTATATATGTGTGTGTATGTGTACATATGTATATGGATGTATGTACACATGTATGTATATATCTAGATAACTGCACTGGGGCAGTTAGCCTAGTTGGTTAGAGCATGGTACTGATAAATAAATAAAAAAATCACGAGAGAACTATTCTTATGCACAGGAATAATATGCTCAAAAGCAACAATTTGAGGAACATTGGGAAGATATCTACCCCAAAAAGTATCTTCTTCTTGGTCTATCATAAAATGAGAACCTTTTAACTTACAAGGAGATCATCTAATCCAATCCCTCATTTTCCAGAGGAGAATCAAAAATGTAAAATTTAAAGGGATTATTGAATTCATTTAATCCAAACTTTTTTTATTATTTTATAGGTGATGAAACTGAGACCTGGAGAATTTGATTTGTCCAATGCTGCATAACTAGCCAGTAACCAACCTGAGACTAGAACCCAGTCTTTTGACTTCTTTTACAGGATTCTTTACATTATTCAAAGCCTTTTTCCCTATTAAAAGACAAATTCACATGGGAAAGGCAATTTACAAAGCCATTATTGATCCCGTCCACCTTAGTATGAATTAGTTGGCCAGAGCCTTTTAAGTGGCAGCTAGATGAAAATAGATTCAATAAGTTGGCAGCATAGGGAGCTAGAGGGCATTGAGTTCTGGGGCAAGGGGGAGCAGACTGCTGGAATGGATCCTAGAAAAGTGTTGACAAAGTCCCTACTTCACAATTTTGCCTAAGACCAACTCCAGTCATGGGTTCAACCTCTTTCCAGTCTAATTAATGTCCCACAGAGAAAAGCTCTTTTGCATGGAGAGGGTTTCACCCCTCACTCCAGTCAACCATCTCACAAGCATGTGTTGTTGGTCACAGCACAGACCAGGTGTGAGAGGATAGACAGCTCAGCACAAACCCATCCCCATTCCCGGAAAAATAGTGCGAAGCCCATGCCCTCTTGACAGCGGGTAAAGTACATTGTCTTCGTATATAAAAGATGGCATATTTTACCAAGATCTAAGAAAAATGTTATTTCTCTCCCTGTGGTTCCTGGTAACAGATCAAAAATAATAGAAGAGAAAAGTGAAAAGTGATAGTGGGATGGGGAAAGGGGAATCAGCCACACATCAGTGTCATCTCTGCTGTCAGAATGAATACAGGAGCAGTATAAGAATTTTCAAGACTTCACCTTGCAAAGTTAGATTGTCTGGCTGATGAAGATAAGAAATCTGACAGTTTGGCAGCTTTAGATCAGCAAGGAAATTAAAAGAGACTTGGTCCCCCTCTGTGGAGCAGCATTGAAACCAAAAGGGAATGTAGAGGGATTAGGCTGAGAATATTGACTTTTCCTGGGCACGTTTTGATGGCAACAAGCATAATGAAACACACTGAGAGTTCTGTAATGTTCTCGGGGTTGGAATCAATTGTTTAGTGCAAGATACAGATTTGGCCAAGGTCATGACTGTGATTCCCCATATGGCCTAAGAAGACTTCTGTTCCAAGGCCACGGGCTGCTTCTCTAACCTCAGACATGTGTCTCATAAATCTGTGCTTTTGATCAAAAGAGCAGAAAGGGTAAGAGAGAATGGGTGACTCAGAACAACACTACTCCCAAGCCTAGAAAGGCCATTCAAAGCATATGTTCTGCTGGCAGAGAGTCAATAGTAGTCATCTTTCTACAGTGTAATGGAAAATAGTCTTAGAATGAAAGTGAGGGTGTCAAAAGATTATTGATTTAGAGCAGGAGGGGATGGTGGAATCATCTAGTTCAAGCCCTATCATTTTATAGATGAAGAAATTGAAGGCAAGGAAAGTTAAGATTCTTGTCTATTGTCATACAAGTGGTAAGTGGTGACACTGGGAATTAAAGCCAGGCCCTCTGACTCTAAATCCATCATTCTTTCCACTTCACCATCTTTAAATATCAGTTATGCCATTGATGCTGGGGAAGTCAGACTCTCTAGGTTTTAGTTTTGTCTGTGTCTAGTATCAAGTCATAGTTAACAGTTATTTAATAAATAACTATAAGGTGAGACAATACTGAAGGCATCATTATGAGAAGATGAATTTGGTGTTGAACAAAAGGATTCCTTCCAACTCTAACATCCCATGGTCCATGGCCAGGGGCATGGTGGAACCAGGTCATGAGAGCTGATTAGCAAAATCTCAGTTTGAGCTTTTACAGCTCAGTAATTGGCAAACACTACACATTTAGGGCTGCTAGTTGGCAGGGTAGATAGAGTTCTGGGCAAAGAGTCGAGAAGACCTGAGTTCAAATCTGGCCTCGAAAAATTATTATCTATGTAATTCTGGGTAAGTCACTTGTCCCATTTACCTCAGTTTCTTCACCTGTAAAATGAGCTGGAAAAGGAAATGGCAAACCACTCCAGTATCTTTGCCAAGAAAACCCCAAATGGCGTCATGAAGAGTCAGGCATGACTGACACAAATTAACAACACACATCTGGGATCAATTGTTTTGTTTTGTTTAGTTTTTATTGATATTTCCTGTTTCTTACGTCACCATAGTAATCCCAAGTATCCCTTGCCCTCGCCTTCCCAGAGAACCGTCCCGTATGGCAATATTTTTTAGAGAGGGGAAAAAAGGTCAGGAACTTGAAAAAGTCTGAAAATATGTGCAATGTATAACACATACGTACCTCCCACCTTCTGAAAGGGATAGGTTGGGGCCATCTTCTCATCTCTTCGAGTCCTGCTTGATCTCTATGATTTTGTTACATTTACCTTTCATAGTTTGGTGCATAACAATTCTTTCCATTTACATTGTTGTAGTAACTTGTATATTGTTTTCTTCCTTCTGCTTACTTCATTATGCATCGGGCAGTGAGGTCAGGGGCCACTTATATTACTATCGTAAGTAGGAAAAACTAGAAAAACCTCACAGAGAATTGGGAACATTAACTGTGTTAGAAAGATGCAGTTAGATGAGGAGACCATGAATAGGAGAGAGAAAACTGAAACGGACATGTATGGTCTAGCTGGGGAAAGGCCTTGTCTATAGACGTGCCCTTCACTTTAGCTAATCTTTTCTTCACACACATCTTGTACTTTCCTATTCTTGTCCCATTATTCTCTCCATCCTGGAATGCAATCTCCCTTTCTCTCTGTCATTCAAATCATATCTTTCCTTCAGGGTCCAGTTCAAAGTTCCAAGTCCCTTAAGTATTTACCTGCTTGAAGTGATCCCTCCCTCTCTAAACTCCTATTAATTCTAGACACTTTAAGTTATGTGGCAGTCTTCCTAATTTGTGACATCACTTCTGTAATTGTCTTATTTAACCACTTTTATTATTTTTGTAATTTTATCTTTTATATATTTTTGTATCATTTCCTTAAAAAGATTCCTTAAAGGTAGGAACCACTTCTTATTTTTGTGTCTCTCATAATACCATAAACAGAGGTTCTGCCTATAGTAGGCCCTCCATAAGTATTTGTTAATTTGGTTTTGATTCATGTACAGTGAAATATCTTTCTAATGTTGCACTTCAGGGTAGAAATGCTGTCAGATTAGGGGTAGGTACTGTTCAGCAGATCTATGAATGTAGAAACAAGCAGATGGACAATACTCAAAACTGCTAATATCACCCCAAGTTCCTGTGAAGTTGCCAAAAACCGGACCAGATTTGTCATTCTTACCATAGAGGAGTACACACACACACACACACACACACATACACACACACACACACACACACACACACATACACACACATATATACACACAGAAAGACAAAGAGAGAGGGAGAGAGAGAGAGAGAGAGAGAGAGAGAGAGAAAAAGAGAAAGAGAGAGAAAGAGAGGAAGCCATATAGGTCAGGGGCTCCTCTCCAGGACTTATAGTTCCCATGTATAAGGTACAGGTGACAACCTTATTAGCCAGAGCCTTCCAATGTAGTGAAAACTGTAAAATGCTTGTTCATTTCTTACAGTGTACAAGTGCTGGGGACCCAAGAAGTAACACTATA
The DNA here is from genome assembly GCF_028372415.1 of Notamacropus eugenii. Classification (NCBI taxonomy): domain Eukaryota; kingdom Metazoa; phylum Chordata; class Mammalia; order Diprotodontia; family Macropodidae; genus Notamacropus; species Notamacropus eugenii. The sequence continues at coordinate 171,518,240 of NC_092872.1, forward strand.
ACTGTTGTCCTGGCTACAGAAATCTTTTATTTGGGAACAGGCAAGGGGCCAGGAGGTATCAAATGAAGGTGTCAGTAAATATTTATTAAATACCTACTATTTGGTAGGCATTGTGCTAAGTGCTAGAGATACAAAAAAAAGGCAAAAAATAACCCTTGACTTCAAGGAGCTCAGAGTTTCATGAAATGGACAACATAGAAACAACTATGTACAAACAAGATAAAGTGGAGGTGACTTTAGAGGTGAGCTATGAACATTAAAGGGGACTAGGAAAATCTTATAGAGGTAAGATTCTACCATGGCCTTGAAGGAAGCTAGGGAAGCCAGGAGAAAGAAATGAGAAGGGAGAGGAAAGCCAGTGAAAATGCAGATCAAGAAGTCGGGGCATATTATTTGAGGGACAGCAAGGAAGTTCTTGTGACTGGATTGCTGAGCGTATGGAGGGAGCTAAGGCATAAGAAGATTGTAAAGATGAAGAAGTGTCCAAGTTATGAAGGGCTTTAAAAGCCAAAGAAAGAATTGATACTGAATCTGGAGGTAATAGGTGCCACTGGAGATTGTTAAATGAGGTGAAGTGCAACAAGGTCAGATGCCTTCTTTAGAAAGATCAGTTTGAAAACTGAGTGGAAGATGGACTGCCTTGGGGAGAGATGAGACAGAAAGACCAGCTAGCAGGCAATGATCCAGGCATGAGGTGATAGGCCTGCACCAGGGTGGTAGCAGTGTAGGAGGGGTTGTATTGTTCACACAAGCATCAAGAACTGAGCATACAGGACACCTTTATATCACAGGCAAATCTCTTGGATGATATTGGTCTTCCTGAACAAATAGCCCTCTGATACAAGAAAGTGATGGCCCCTAGATTCGACTCTATATATGAAATACTCCTCCCTCATACATATCCTTCAAGAGACAAACTGGGCCAACTCAGCCTGTCAGAGAGACATAGAACATATCTATGGGAGAAATGGAGACCCAGGTTTCCTTAGATCCTGTGGTTGCTTCTACATGTTACAAGGCAACACTTGCCTCTCTGTGTCTTGTGCTCCAAGGTGATTTAAGTCATGCTCTGCCATAGAAGAAAGTATTGGCTAACTCAATCACTCTTTAGTAACTATTCCATCTATCAATTAATCAAAAAGCATTTATTAAATACTATCTGCCAGACAGCTTGGCGGAGAACCAGGAAAGAGAAGTATCATAAAACCCTAGGGAGAAAAGTGTGTGTGTTCATCTTTCATTGCCAAAGAAGACCATACCATCAGAGAAATAATGACAAGACTTGCACTTGACTTTGTTTTGAGTGAGGGAGGGCTGTGCAGGTCACCAGCCTCACTCCTCCTCCAGAGCCATCTGAATCCAGTGACCAGATATTCATCAGATAACTGGAGATGACCCAGGATGAGGCAATTGGAATTAAGAGACTTGCCCAAAGTCACACAGCTAGTGAGTGTCAAGGGTCTGAGGTGAGATTTGAACTCAGGTCTTTCTGACTCCTGCACTATCCACTGCACCACTTAGCTGCCCCAAGGAGAAAAGAGTATCAAGGAGAAGAAAGAAAGCAAAGAGAAAACAAGCATTGATTAAGCTCATACTATAAGCCAATCACAGCACTAAATGCTGGAGAAACAAATACAAGCAGTAAAAAAGACAGTCCTTTCCTTTAAGTGAACTATGGGGTTAAAGGATTCAAAAAAGGCCATTAGATATACTATTACTATGCTGAGAGTAAAAAGGTGAAATGTGGGATATGAGGCGGAAGCGGGGCGGGGAGGTGTGGGGAACAGGGTGTCTAGGGTAGAGAGTATTTATGTTTGCACAAGAAGGGCAAATAGCAAGATGGATAGCCTGGTTGAATAGCTCGATGGGATATAAAGTATGAATTGCACAAGTAAAATAGATTTATTTCTAAAGCAATATCTTACTTTTTAAGCAAAGTAAGTTTGCTTTCCTTAGTCAAGATGGTTCATTGCCATGACGAGTGATCCAAAGCTGAGCCTATTGACTTCCCTAGGGAGTAGGGCTTAGATTCTAGATTCTAGTGGGAATTGTCTAGGTGGGGAGAAGTGGGGAAATGGTGACTGCAGAGGGCAAGTAAAATCCCATCATCTGCTTGAGTCTGCTAGAAGACAATTTAGCATATAGTCATAATAACATTAATTTATAACAGTAATTGTTCCCCAAGAGGCTTGAAACAAAGGAGTCTCTTTTCAAAGTACCTTCCTTATATCCAGTGATAAAATTATTACAGACTACTTAACATCTGTAAGGTCCTAGTAAGAGTGATACAAAAACAAAATGGCTAATATGGAAATGCTTTGTGTGACTGCTCATGTATAAACTATACAGGATTATTTACCATCTCAGCAAGGGAGGGAGTGAAGTATAGAATTTGGAACTCAAAATTTTTTGACAAATATTTAAAAAATTGCTTTAACACATAATGTGGGAAAACTTTGAAATGTATAAAAAGGAGAGATACAAGAGGAATGGAAGTTAAGAGCCTCATTTTAAGTATTGCAAAAGACCATGTTCTTCATTTTTTGTCTTTACAACTTAAGAACAGCTTTAGTAATTACAGTTGTTATCTTAGTGCCACCCTTGTGACAAGCAAACCATGGGTGAAGCTTAGATAACCTTAGAGTACCATTAGATTTATTCCCTAAGTCATTATTTAACTAGGTACTTTTGCAAAGGCACAGAAATAACTATTCCATATAGTCTCCATTTCGTAGGTAATCTATTTCCCAGGAAGCAGGTAAATCAATAGATTAGCGCCTCCAAATAAAATATTTAAGTTTATAGAAGTCATCTTGTTGGCACCATTGCTTTCTAAGCCTTCAATTCTCTTTATAACAAAAGACATTAATCCATTTATGTAGTAATATGAATGAAAAACAAAGGTCTATATGATATATCAAAGGGAAAGGGGGCATCGTTATAAGTGGCCCAATCTGGTCCACCCTCCCGGGTTTAACATCCTTGGATTAAACCTCTTAAGGGTCCCTTTCATTAGTATTACTAGTTTCTTTCAATTAAAGAATTGCATTTAATCCAATATTAATATTTTAAGCATAACAGAGCAATATCATAAATGGAACTTTTCTTATTATAACCATGCAATTGAAAGGACTTTTGTGTTAATAGTTAATAGCGGATACAGGAACAATTTAACACAGCTGGAGTCCTGCATTAGAGAGAAATGCTTGCCATTCTAATCTAGATTAGTGATATAGTATTTAGGTGGGTTCAGATTTGGAGAACGACTCTGGTGTACTAATGTCACACTAGCTAACCCTTGGTGCTCTTTACTGTGTAGTGTGAGGCAGATTATGGAGCAAAAAGCTAGATAAAGTCCAGGGGAGTAGTGGAGTGACTTGTCTGCTCTGTCCATCTGTGTTTCTACCATACATCTCAATGCCAACCCCCTTTGTAAGATGTAGTCAGGAGTTCAAATGGCACCAGGTATTTCAGGGTGGATTTGCAGGCTAGTCCTATGTTAATTCACAGCCTGGACACAGAGTGCAAGTAAAGGGAGGTCCTAGGATGTCAGTCTTTACCTCCCTGGAGATGGAGGTCATGGGGGCAGATCCTAGGAAATGACATTATGCAGAAATAATAGATTTTGACTGAATTAAGTATGGTTTCCTCTAGAGAAAAAAAAAGTCAACAGAGCTGTGAGCAGTAGAATTCAGAATAGTGTCTGACTTTAGACAAGATGGTCACGTGCTCAGAATCAGCAAGTGCTTTTCTCATTTGTTTCAATGTTCATGAAATGTCTCCTGTGGGCAACCACTATGCTGGGCACCAGACAAATGACTGCTTTCTGCCTTCATGGAATTTACTTTCTGGCAAGGTGCTGGAATACATTCATAAATAACAGTTATACTTGCTAAAAAAGTAAAAGAACTAATAGATGCGTATAGTAAAGAGATGCAAAGCAACATCCTATGTTAGATCTGAGCTGGTCATGGACAGTGGATATCTCTGAGGCCTTGTGGAGATGTGACATTTGAATTCTGCATTAAAGGATTTAATTTAACAATGAAGAGAAGGGAGGACACTTCAAATATAAGGACCATTGTGGGCAAAGACACAGAAGCAGAAAGGGGGATAGTGAGGGCAGATAGTACAATATAAAGTTGGAAAGTCAAGATCATTCCAGGTTATGGATGTCCTTGATGCCCGAAAATGCCTCTTGAACTTCATTAGGCAATAGTGAGCCACTGAATATTTTCGGACAGAGGCAATTTTGTGACCAGAACTGTGTACAAGAAAGAGTATTTTGAGACCATGGTGAAGTAGGACTGGAAGGGAAGAAAGGGAAGTTGGGAACACCTGTTGGGAGACTTGCAATAGTCTAAGCTGGTGCTAATGAGGATTTGTGCTCAAGTGGTATCAGTGCATTGGTAGAAAGTGAGAAGATAAAACAGGTGTAAGCAAGGTTACAAAGTCTGGATTGGCCTTTACCAGTATTCTAATGGAAAAAAAAGAAGAAAAATCACCATTTTTTAAAACTTTAAAATAGTATGTTTTAGATCACCTTAGGAGCCAAGGAAGACAAAAAAAGAATACGTTATTTTACAACTGGTTAAATGAAATAATATTTGTAAAATACTTAGCACAGTGCCTAGCATGTAGTAGACACTTAATAAATTCTTGATCCCCCCATTACAACTCCTAATGGTTAAATGCCAAATGTCTCATAAAACTGACTAAAGTAAGTTTCAAATATATTCTGTTAATACAGCATCATATCGCTGAATTTAGACTAACCAGCATCTGCTCACTGCCAAAGGGAAAACGTAATTGTAGTGGGGGTGGAGATGTGGCAACATTTTGAATCAAGGTCGAGAGAAGAAGAATATGTCTGAACTTGATGATATATGCATAGTTTCTTGATTCTCACAAGGTTTTAGCCCTGAGGCATACAACACACAGGCAGATGTGTGTCTTTGGGTAAGTTTATTGGCATACATTAGTGTTCCAGTATTTGTACCAGTGTATAAGAGCTGAAGGTAAAAAAAAAAAAAAAAAAAAAAAGACACAAAAAACTAGATATGTTGATTTATGTTATCTTAAATCATTAGTGATATGAGTGAGGTACAAAGAATTCACTGACTGATACTTCAAGTGATTTGTGATTTCATCACAGAATGTGTGGCCATTCTCTCCACCAATTCAGACTATGCTGCATACTTTCTCGTTCTATCCCATCTTTGTTCATCTTTTTCCAAATATTCTGCATTAGAAATGTACCCAGAGTGCTAGAGGCCTTTGTATTTCCACCAGTGGGGTCCATGGGGTGTTCAGTAAGGACTAGCACTTGTGGTGTGAGGGCTTACTGAGCCCTCTTCAGGGCTGCTTATCCACCTTTGTCATCCACTTTGTATCCAGCTCTTACCTGTGACTCCAACCAGCCATATCCCATTAAAACTGTCCTGGCAAACAGGTAACCAAGGGGCGCCAAAGTCACTGGTAAATTAGGAGGATGTCTAGTCAAAGCATATGGACAAACAAGTCACCTACTTGTTTCAGTGCCATGGTTATATCTGGGCATCACAGGTACTCTAGAAATGGCCTTTGGGGTATTATGTCTGTTCTCCTACCCTTCCCTTCTCTACGTTTCCCCTTGACAGATTCTTAAGGGATTTCTTTAATTATTGGAATGCCGATTGTGACTTGGGTGGAGTCTGACATTGACCTTGGATCCTAGAAGGCTATGCCAGTGGAGGGTAGAGTTTGATAGACTTTATCAATTTGAAAAGTCTTCAAGTCTAGAACCAGCAAAAGCTTCCAGTCCAAGGACTAGCCTACTTAAGCGTTTAAGAGACCCATCACTACAAAGACAGCCACGAGCTACTGAATTTGTTGGTCAGAACAATTTATGAAACTTGGAGGAGTTCCTATCATTGAAAAGTGATCCCATATAAATGAAATCACAGATGTTTCAAAGTGACAACATATGTAAATTCCTTTAAATGTGCGTAGGGAACACAGTTTCCTGAGGTGTGAGGGCTTGTTTGCCCATCAAAGTATAAAATGGAGAGATTATAGAGAAAAATAGGAACATGGCATATAGGAAGTAGAGGAAATTAACCCTTAGTCTGATCTTAAGTTGTTTCCAGGAAACTTAGGTCTTTTAATGTGGGTGTCATATGCCCTCCACTTTGGCGTACCCTGATGGTCAAGCAGGATGTACTGTCTCTGACTGACCTAGTCCCTCTGACTGAGTCTCAGGCCAGTCTAAGCATTTCTTTGTTAAAATGAATTATTCAAAGGGAATTTCAGTGGACAAGATTCCATGACACAAAGGAAAATTTCAACACTGTTCCTTTTTATGTTAAAGCATAATGAGTAGTTTTTTAGACACGAACCTCAATTTTAAAATGTGCTTAATGGTGGCTACTGGAGTATTTTAAATGTACCACTTCTCTTTCCTTTAAGGTGCAAGCTTTTACAGTTGTATGACACAAGGATATCAAATCTGGGAATAGGAATAAAAACAAAGACCACCAAAAGACCTTTTTAAGTAAGGCAACCATCACAGGTGTTTATTGTACAAGTTAAAATACCCACAACAGGCACTCAGTATGACTGAAACTGACCTACATTAAAAGGGAAAGTAATTCATAATTTAAAATGTCATTCAGCCTTTTGATCCACTAACTATGGTTTTGTGTGCTCGTCCTTCGTTTTCGAAGAAGACCATGCCATCAGAGAAATGATGACATGACTTGCACTTGACTTTGTTTTGAGTGAGGGAGGGCTGTGCAGGTCACCAGCCTCACTTTCTCCTCCTGAGCCATCTGGACCCAAGGACCAGATATTCATCAGGATGACTGGAGATGGCCCAGGATGCGATGGAAGACCTTGGCCTTTTTAAGCGAAGCCTTTACACATACTAACTTAGAGGGAGATAGCACCCATTGAATGAATAGGCCTCTTTAAGAAGTAATCAGGGAATGGCCTTTTAAATGAGTAAAAGAAAAGAAAAAAATAACTAAGTCAAACTAATCCCTTAACAAACCCCTCTCCCTTTTTAACATTCATAATTTCTATTATGCAATTATACCTTTATCCTAAAAAATTCATTTTGCTTTTTCTGAAGTTGCTGGTTCCTCTCATTTTAAGCAGGAAGAACATGTATAGTGTAAGTCCTCTTAAGCTTGGGGCTGTTGTTTACTCTTTTTTTTATCTAATCAGATTAGTTTGTATTTTAGCGCATATACTAACCTTGAAGGAAGGAGATTACGTATCATGATGTGCTTTCTCCTTATGATTACTTTGAGTGCCAACATCACCTGAGTCTTGTATAAAAACACATTTTTAGACAAAATCTCAATAGGCTTATGCTTTGGTTGTAGAAATGTGGCTTTGGTGACCTGATTGATTTCTCTGGATGATGTTTGACATCAGACTGAACCATGATCAGATTTACCCCAAATAAAACTAATATCCGGAGGCTATAACCATTTGTAGAGGCAGCAGAATTAAGTCTAGATCAAGGGTTTTTACAGTGTTTTTTTTTTCTATCATGTACCCCTTTGGTAACTTGATGAAACCTATGAACTTCTTAGACTGCTTTTTTTAATGCGTAAAAATATGTAGCATTATAAGGAAACCAATTATTGTGAAATACAATTATCAAATTATATACATACATATATATGTGTGTATATATATATATATATATATATATATATATATATATATATATATATATATATATATATACACACACATATATTGTTTTTTTTAAATAACAAGTTCATGGGTATCAGGTGCCTTGGATCTTTTCTAAGAGGACATATTTGTGTTGCCTTGTCTTTAATACATAAAATGTTAGTCTTGAAAGGGAACTTATAGACCACTTGATCCAGTGCCATCATTGTATAGATCCCCAAACTGAAACCCACGCTCAAGGTCACACAACTCACATAGCAAAGACAGGGCTTGAGATGAGATTCCCACTGCTGTTGTCACAACATTTCTCTGCCTTTCTTATTACGGTACAGTTACAGGTGGAGTTGGAGAGAGGATGGTAGATACATGATTCTGGGGGTGAATGGGTGATTTTTTTAAAATTGTATACCAATATTAGGTTATTCCAAATGGGAATGACCACTGCTACTTGTACTATTGTTAGGATGCTCTTTATGTCATCTACTATTACTACTGCTGCTGCTGCTGCTGCTGCTGCTGCTGCTGCTACTGCTACTACTACTACTACTACTACTACTACTACTACTAACTACTACTACTACTACTACTACTACTACTATCTTTGACTCAAATGGGCAGTAACACATTTAGCAAAAGCTAGTGATCATTACTGCCTGGTGGGGAACAAAAGAATGCTATTTTTCACTTAAATTACATCTAGCCTAACTCTAGGCAGAGGGGTAGATTGGTAATATGTTCAGGGTAATACATTGGAGATAGGGTTCACAGTCTATCCAGGGTTGGGGTAGATGCTTTCTAAGATCCCTTCCAACCTTTACTATACAACACTATGACACTAGAATTGTATTTGCATCCTAGGAGGTTGGTAAAGTTCGGGTGCTTGATTGCAACCAAAGAATTAAGTCACATCTATTGAAATCTTGCTGTGTGCCAAGCATTGCAGGAGATACAAAGATGAGTAAAGCCTGTCACATACATGAGTGGTTAGCAGGGGTAGGTGACATATCTACAAATAAATACAATAAGAAATGGAATCTGATAAATTCATCAAAGAAGTTCAAATAAAATTCTCCACAAGGTCTGAAGAGGGAAAGACCCATTCTGATTAAGGGAGAGGCAGCATAGTATAGTTCTTTGGATTTGGAGCCAAATGGCTTGGGTTTGTATCCTGGCTTTGGGTAAACCAATTTACTTCTCTGGACCCCAGGTTCCTTGACCTGAAGTGAATAGACTAGAATAGAATAGGTTATATGTGAGTGTATAAAATGTATATGTATATTATACACAAGTATATATATATATATATATTAAAAAATGTATATATATGCACACACATATGTGTTATATATGTATATATATATGCATACACATATATATTATATATATATGAAGAAATTGCTTAGGGTAATATGTGTGTATGTATATGCATGCATGTGATACGTATGTATATATGGTATGTGTATATTATATAACATTGTACAACATAATACAATATTATTTATGCATATTATATAATGCAACAAAGCACTCTATATTATATAATATAATTGATTATATTATAGTATTTTAATTATGATATATTATAACTATAAATGAGATGTAATATAATATTATATGTGGTATGATTTTTTTTTTAAAAGATTTGGAAATTGAGGCCCAGAGAAGATATCACTTGCCTCAGGGTGCACAGGTACTTTGTGTTAGAGTTACTTCTTGTATGCAGATCTTCTGACTCTAGGTTCAATACCTCTTCCATTATATCTCTCTGCCTCCTACTTAGGTGACTGGGCATCATGGAATGCCCAGTTGGTAACTTGGGTGTCATTTATAGTTACTCCTTTTGATATTCCATTCAGAGCTGATCTCATCATTTTTTTACTCTTGAGCCACGTCTAATCTTAAATGGATTAACGTATATTTCATTCCATTTCAGATTTTTGATCTCTTTGTTTCCCAGTAAACCTAACATCATTCCTAGTCAAGGTGTTGAACAATTTCCTTCCCCTTAACAAAATCAAATTTATTTCTCATTTTGTCTCCTAAGAAGCAGACATACTTAGAAGCATCCCCTCATCCCCATTTTTATCTAAGTGAAAAGAAATCTAAAGTCTCTTTAGACAGGACCTCTTGCCTCATGGGAGATAATGGTGGGAGGGAAAGGGAAAAGAATAAGCCTTTATTAAGTACCTACTATGGTGACCCAAAAGTAAACCATGGTACATTAAAGGAATTGTAACAACCCCAGGTGAATCATTATTTAACTCATGCATGATCAGGTAATTTAAAATGCCTAAAGTCTGATCACTCCTGATTGCACATTAAAAATAGGACCAGCTTCCTGAATTTACTCCCAAATATAAAGCTTTGTCAACCCATAGATACTCATAGAACACATACTGGTATGCTGTCACTTTTGGCATAAGCTCCATACATGCCTTTACGTGAGGTCTAACATCATTGGAAAGATTCGGGTTAGTTTGTAGCCATGGAAAATAGGAGCATCTCCTGGAGGAACCACTGCAGCATGTCCCAGACTAGGATAAAAAGGTCCCCTGGCTGCTATATCACATCCTGGGTATGTGTATTTACTGTGCCCTTTATTTTAACATCAATAAATTATAAATTAATTATTATATTATAATTATAACTATAATATATTGTATTATATTAATTATATATTATTGTATCATATAATTATAGTAATTATATTCGTATTAATCATAACTATAAATCAATTAATAAATTGTAAGTACTTTAGGCAAATTCCCTAATATGATGAGTTTTATATCTCTTCTTTAGACTCCCATGAACCATTACAGTAAATTTGAAAAGTTCTAGGCTTCCTATGCTGAATTTCCCAAGTTGGATACTTATTAAGATACATGCCACCCATTTAAATCCAACAGGGTTCAGAGATTCAATCCTTTCAAAACTATTAAAAAGCCTAGGTGCATATGGGAAATTTCAGCCTGGAGTCAGTGTTTGCGGCTTGTTGCTACTTCTAGTACCAGAAGTTATAATGTTTATGTTGAGACCACATTAACCAGAGCAGCAGGGACTATACCACTGTAATTAGAAGTGGGATCATTGAAGTTCCCATAAAAACATCCCTTATTAGACTAATGAAAAGAAGAAAATTCAGAGCTACATTTTCTTGTTACCAAGAGTGCATAATTCCTTTAGCAATGACAAACTGGGCCTGTCTCTATCTGAAACACAGGAAAGCTTAAGACTTACAGTCACAAAATATTAGGGCTGGAAAGGGTCTCAGTGGTCTTTAGTTCAATTCCCTTATTTCACAAATGAGGAAAATGAAAATCCAGAGAGAGAGAGAGAGAGAGAGCATGATTTCTCCAAAGTCCCACAGCTAACATGCGATAGAGCGAGAAGGACAAACTACTGTCTTCTTAGTCTTGGCCCAGAGTTCTTCCAGTCTATCTCAATTGACCATCATCCAGTCAATGAATTAATGGATGTTTCCATTTCTGTTGAACACTAATTATATGTGAGGTGATAGTGATGCTTATACCTATTTGTATATAAGCAAGACATCAATTTTTCAAGGATCTGTGAGTTTATAATATATCAATGCCCATTATAAACCATCTATACCTAAGTAAATAATTATTCAAGAGAGAGTGACCTGAGGCTCAGAAAGGTTCACTGATTTGCCCAGGGTGACATAGCTAGTACATGTTGGAAGCAAGATATGAAATGTGCCTATTTTGATTCCAGCACTCTACCCACTGCACCACTTTGTCTCTCTATGTATAGATTCCATTATGGGACAGTTCATTTATGTGATAAACATGAAATCATTAGATGAAAGTTCATGTGGTCTAGTCTAGGGGTGAGGAATTTGGGACCTCAAGGCCACATGTGACCCTCTAGGTCCTTAAGTGTGGCCCTTTGACTGAATTCAAACTTCACAGAACAAACCCCCTTAATAAAAGTATTTGTTCTGTAAAACTTGGGCCCAAGAACCTGGAAGACATTTGTCAGATGAGGAAACTTAGATCCAAGGAGGTTAAACTCAAGTTCTCACACAGAGTAAGCATCAGAGTTAGGACATGAAGCCTGATCCCAGTCAATGAAGCAGGATGTCATGGACACAGGACAGGAGTTCTTGAGTGAGATTTGGGCAGGAGTGTGCTGTTAAATGTTTAACTACTGACTCTCCAAAAATTGACCACACACTTTTTATTTTGGTCTGAGTTATTAATATCTATTCCTTCAGTTTCTTAAGTCTAGACAATGATTTGTAGGTTTGCAGCTCCCAAGGCATGGTTTTACAGGGAGTTATTACAGTACACCCCTGGCTTGGCATATAAATTTAGAGGTCGTCTGCATAGAGATGATATTTTAATGAATGGGAGCAAATTATATCACAAAAGGAGATATTTAGAAAGGAGAAAAGAGGATCCAAGTCCAAAGCCGCGGAAACACCCTCAGTATGTCTATGGATGAGGAAAAGAGGGGGTTTCTCCAAGACAAAGGAGAGTTCTGAATTATAGGGATTAAAGGAGCAGGAGAATTTGTGAGCAGTTTGGAAAAAGAAGGTTGTTAAAGCAAAAACTGATCCCAAGGCTCACATTAGAATTTCAGTGTGAAGGAAGCTTCTGCCTCAGGTTCTCCTAAGAGAAAGAGTTTCCTTATTTGACCAAGAGACAAGAATCCTCTTCTCAAACCTAAGAGCAGACCGAGGGTCCTAAAATGAAGAAAAATTCTGTAGCTTCTATTCCAGATGCAAAAAACCTAAGTTCCAATAACCCTAACACATACTAGCTGAATGACCTTAGCTAAATCACTTAGCCACTCTAAATCTGTTTTTTCGTTCTACAAAGGAGAAAAATAATGATCATACTACCTACAGAGCTGTAAGAAAAGTGCTTTGCAAACCTTCAAACTCTAAATCCAGTCAAACTCTTGTTATCTCTTCTCTTGGCGTCCTTCAAGGACTCACTGAGGTGCCAACTCATCCACGAAACCTTTCTCCCAATTAAAAGCAATTTTCCCTGTCTCAAAGACTTCCTCCTTTTCTGTTTGATCCTTCCTAGGAAATTAATAAATTCTAATTCATAATATGGTAAGTGATATTCTTTATTTATCCCTTTACTAAATTATAAGCAGGGACTTTGAGAGCAGAGACTAGTTTTATTTTGTGTTGGTTTTTTGCCTTTGTATTCCCCAAATCTATCAGTATTCCCCCACAGAGTAGGCAATTAACAAACGTTTACTAAACTGAAAAAGAGGCAGCCCAGTTTAGTGCAAAATGAACAGAGGGATGGCCTTGGTGTTGGGAATACTTAGGTTCTTGTTCTGATATAACCCAAATGGCAAATAGTTTAAACAGAAGCATAGAATGATATGGAGGGTAATGGACAAACTACAGTCTAGATTGCACAAAGCTTTGAATACTAATCTAAGAAGTTCATATTTTTTAGTAGGTGATGGAGACACACTGAAGACCTTTTAGCAGACCTATATAGTAGGAAAATTACTTTGGGGATCATTTGCATGACCAATTGCAAAAAAGAGAGAATGGAGGTAAGGCATCTAACCAAGAATATATTCCCATCTATCCTAAATCTATAACCTTATTATCTATAATCTTTAATTGCCCAGAGAGATGATCAAAACCTATATTAAACTGGTGGTACTAGTTTCCTAGGGAAAGGAGGAGATAGAACCTAGAGGAATTTCAGAGATAAAACTTATACATTTTGCAATTGATTTGAAGGAAGTGGGGAGGGAGATAAGGAAGAGGGAAAAAAGAGAAGATGGGGAGGGAATATGTATGTATAGAGTGCCTACTATATACCAGGCACTGTGCTATGTGCTTTACAAATATTATTTTATTTGATCCTCACAATAACTTTGTGAGGTTGGTGCTATTATTATCCCTATTTTACAGTTAAGGAAAATAAGACAAAAAGAGGTTAAGTGACTCATCCACTATCACAGGACTAGCAAGTGTCTGAGTTTGGATTTGAACTCAAGGCTTCCTGGCTCCAAGCACAGCACTCAGCCAGGTAGCTGAATCAAAGATGTCTGATGTTTCAAACCTGTGTAATGGGAAGAGTGTCTAAAACATTCAGATCATATGAGTCTTATGATACAAGAGGTAGATTTGACTGGTCTATATCTAGAATTTGATGCCTGGTTGGATGGGCAATCCACAGTTTATTATTTTCTGTAGTTATGTCTTTTAGCCTCCTAGTAGCAAGCCTTTCTCCAAACAGAGACATTTATTGTTTCCCTATAAACCTGGTTTGAAGAAAAGGCAAAAGAATAAATAGGATAAGGTAAGAACAAAGAGTATTTTCATCCCTATTTGATGAAAAATGAGAAAAATATGGAGAATTATCCCAATATCCCAAAACAACTAAGCAGCAGAACCAGGATAAAAAATCCAGCCTTCTTCTTTCTCCTGATCTTTCCCTCTAACCAAAAAGTGTGAATCGGTGACTTAGGGTACTCTCTTATCCCAACTTTGTAAGTTGGAATGCAATCTTGGGTTGATAATTGGAGTCTGATGCATCCGTATAATCGCCTTTGTGTGAATGTTCTGGGAGAAACGAACGTCTTCTTTACAGGTGAATGGCCCCTGTGCTGATTTGAGCCACTCCGGCATGGAGCAAAGGAAGCTTTCAAGTACATATGCTTCCAGCTGCTTGTCTAGCAGGGACTCCAGAGAAACATCACCCCTCAATATTATGTTTAATTGCCTCAGCACAGAATAGTTGCTGAAAATCCCCATTCATTAACTTTTATGGAGACCAATTAACATGAGGTTCCCTGGGCACAGTGAGATTTTGGAGGCCTTGAAGTCAAAGAGACTGCTTCTCTTATAGCTTATAAACTACCACAAAGAAGAATGTGGCCAAGTTCTTCCTATAGAAGCATTCTTTTCATATAAAACAACAATTGGGTGTCATTGAATGCCAAACAGCTTACCCTCTTCAATGGAGACACATTAATATCTGAAAACTCATGGCCATATAACCTACTTATCCCTTTACTAACCAGTTTTCCTAATTAAGCCTAGAACATTGAACTTTTTGATTTCCTTTCACTCTTCCTTCATTCCGTTCTCTGAATTTTCCCCACTTCTCCTAAGTTTTCTCAGCTATTTCTATAGCCCCTCCTCATCAATCATAACAAATCTTTCCTTGCCTCTTTATTCCATGATGTAGAGGTGACTGAAGCAGGCAGTGTGGAGTACTTAAAGCTTGGCCAGACATCAGAGACATCAAGGTGATCCACTGAATCCTGAACCATCACCAATCGTTTTGGCTTTTGTCCTGCCGCTGGACTTTGATGACTCAGGAAGAGAGTGAGGCTGACAACCTTGTGCATTCTACCTCACTTACATCCAATTCATGAACTAACCAAGACATCATCGCTGATCCTTTTCAAAAATGAAGGACAAACAACGATTCCAAGATGTGACTCAATGGCAACTGAGTTGTCCCTTTGCTTCAAAAAAATTGCCTTTCTCATCTCTCTGCCATCTTTGCTGAGATGGGGTACTGTGGGTGTGCAGAGCAATCTAATATCAGACTTTTTTATATGGTAGTGAGTATTGCTGGACTCTTTTCCTCTCCTTTTTATTCTTTGTTTTAAGGAATGACAGTCTGAGAGTAGGAGGAGGAAGGATATGCTGGGATATGTGGATGATAGAAAAACAAAAGATATCGATAAAAATTTATTTAGGAAAAAAAGATTGCATTCCTCTTCTGGAAATGTGAAGACATTTATTTCATCTCTCTAAACCTTATCTTCCTCATAGGTAAAATTTGGAGAGTTGATCTAAGTAGTTTCTAGGGCTCTTCTGCCTTTACCATTCTATAGTTATATATATAGGCACTGTCAAAGTTATAAACACTAGAATTATAGACATTTTATATAAACAAAACCCACCCCTTCCACTGTACTGAAGCTTTCCTTACCTCACTAATCACCAGTTTGTTCCAGATAGCAACCAAGCTACTCTGGCCCCTTGGTGTCCATCCCAGGAAAAATGGAACCTAATGTATTGTTTTGGTTTTTTTCTTAAAATGATACCTTTTTTCTCATATCCCATTCATTTCCTAATATACTCCCTCCTCCTTTAAACCCTTACAATAGTAACAACAAAAATAGATAACCATAACTGACCCAAAAAAGGTCCAAGTATGAAAATGTATGTTATATTCTGCACCTATAGTCTCCTACTTCTCTTCTGAGAGGAAAGTTATCTGTCACATTTTCTGATATTATCATTTCTTATTATAATTCAGATGAATTCAGCTCCCTTTTCATTTTGTTTCATTTAAAGTATTGTAGTCATATATATACATATATATATATATATATATATATATATATATATATATATAGAGAGAGAGAGAGAGAGAGAGAGAGAGAGAGAGAGAGAGAGAGAGAGAGAGAGTATCTTGGTTCTCTTTTTTATTCCATATAATTTCATGTAGGTTTTTCCTAATATTTTAAATTCATAATATTCACCAGTTTTCAAAATTGCACTTATAAAGCACCATTTGTTTAGCTACACCCCAATTGATGGGTACCCATTTTGTTTCTTTTTGGAGAGGAGAAAAACATATTAATTTTTGGTTTTATTCCTTCAACTAATAAGCATTTTAAAATTAATCTTCCTCCTACTAACCACACATGCACACCTACACACACACACACACACACACACACACACACACACACACACACACTGAATACAGAAAGTAAATAAAGTCCTTATTATATGTCTGCATAGTATAGCAAAACTAAGTCCCACTTCAGCCATGTTCAAAAACGTCTCTTTCTCCATTTTTAGTTTATCTCCTTTCTGTAAGGAGATGAGGAACATGATTCATCTTCATTCTTTTGGACTCATGGCTTATCATTACATTAATCAGAGCTCAAAAGGCTTTCAAAGCTTTCTCTATAATGACTATCATATCAATTGTTCTCCTACTTCTCACTTCACCCTGTATCAGTTCATAGAAGTATTTTTCAGTGTCTTCTCAAACTGTCTGTTTTATCATTTCTTATGATACAATATTCTATTACATCTGTTGTACACAATTTGTTTAGTCATTTCTCAGTAGGACATAGTTCTCAATATTTTGACTAGTAACACAGAGTTGTTAAAAAATACTTGGGGTAGCTAAGTGGTGCAGTGGATGGTGTACCAGCTTTGGAGTCAGGAGTACCTGAGTTTGATCTCACATATCCACTAGTTGTGTGACTGTGGATGAGTCACTTAACCCCAATTGCCTAGACAGATTGAAACATATATATATACACATATATATACACACACGTGTGTGTGTGTGTGTATAAAACCAGCTCTGACAAAAAGAAATAGTCAGTATTAGAAGAGATAGAAAGATTTTTTCATGTGGTTGTTGACCATTTTCCCTTCTTATTCTGGAAAGTCTTTGTATAAATACCATGTCTATTTCTTCACTAGAAAATAATCCTTGATCTCATATATATTTCTGTCAATTTCCTATACCTCTCAGATATCAAAGTTTTCTCCAAAATTTGTGATCTAGTTTTTTTTTGCCTCATTGATAATTTCCCTTTTTGTTCTGCAGCTAAATGGTTCTCCTTTGAGAGGGAAATAAAGGAGTCATTGGAGTTGGCTTTGCTGATTTGGTTTATACAAAAGCTTTTCAAATTTTATGTAACTGAAATTATCTATTATCTTTTATTATCTTCTCTATACTTCGTTTGGTTATTAATCCCTCCCCCAACTACATATTTGAAAATTGCCTTCTGTTCTCTATTTTTGTAGGATAGAATCTTTTATATTTAGGTCATATACTATGATGCCTTATTATGGTGTGGAGGTGACCCTGGGTACCCAAAACCTATGCTAGTGAAGCACAAGCTCTAGTAGGCTGTACCATACTGAATAGACTTCATGTTTATTTTTAGCAATAGACTGTTTGCCTTCTGAGGATCAGCCTAAGTGCAGAAGTTCACCAGCAGTACGGAAGGCAGTTGATAAAGGATCCTTTGCTCAGGGGAAATCCATTAGAATAGAAAATTACAAAATTGCCCTTGGTACCATGTGAGTCCCCTGACCTATCTGCAGTGATGATGGATGGCATAGTGGTGAACAAGTGAGGAGAGAGTGCTCTCAATCATACAGTTCTTAAATTATCTATGAACTTCTGAGGACTCTGAAAATGAAATCCTCTTTCAATGACCAACCAGATGGCATGCTGTTGGAGGGATGGAATCATCTCACCATAGACAAAACTAGAAGATAGAAGGAAGCTCCAGTTACATGGAAATGTGGCTCCTTGGAATAGGAAATTTAAAAAGTTGTTGGAGTTGCCTTTAGCATGCATCCAAAGGTAATAGGTAACATCATTTCATGGAAATTTGGTCATCTCTTGATACAGTAATTGTACTCAGTATTTTCAAAATTAATACCATGAAAATAATTATAGCTTATGAACCAAAATCTCTTACAGAGGATAAAGGGATACAGAAATCCTATGAAGAACTTAAGAATCTCCAAATTAAATGAATAAATACACTGAGTCACTCCAATGCAAAAAGGGGGAAAGATAAGGCCAGTGAAAACTGTACTCGAAAATATGAATCAAGAATTATGAATAAGAGGTGCTAGAGGATTGTACCTTACATAGAAGCTTCATATCCATTGCTTTTCAATAGGTCTCTCTGCTTCAAGCCTCTCTACACTCCTGTCTGTCTTACCACTCAGTGGCCAAAGTAGTTTTCTAAAGCACAATAGATGCATTTGACCATGTCAAAAACAACAATACTCCAGAAACAGCAGTAGCTCCCTATTACCTTCAAGTTTTCCCTGCTGTCAAGGAGCTCATATTCCAGTGGGGGAGACAACACATATGGAAAGTTTCAACTACAGAAGAGACAGAAAAGTCCCATTTGATTATTGACAATTATAAGTAATATAATTTTTTAACTTTTCATATTATGGTACAATCCATTCATGACCCTGAACCACTGGACTTGCCTGAGCCAAGCCTATCCTGTACTGCCAAAAGCTTTATTTTTTAATCCAGGAACTCACATCCAAACTTCTTTGATGACAGCTCAGAGCACTCAACTGTCTGACTCTTGACACTAATTCCTCTTCTGATCACTCCCCTCTTTGCCCCTAAAGTATTTTCCATCACTTCTTTTCTTCCCGCTCAATGGGAAGCACACATTTGCCATGTTCTCCCTCTTTCTTCTCCATTTTTTAAGGTTTGGCCCATTTCCTCTCAGGCAATCCATTTCTCAGACATATACACATCCTCTTTAATCTTTTTCCTAGCCTTTTCTCTTCTAACTTTTGAACAGCTACTTGAAAAAATAAAAACAACTTTCTCCTTCCCTTCTTTTTTCTTTCCTTTTTGTTCCATTTCAGAGCCAAAGAACAACCTTGATCCTTCCTGATAAGTGTAAGAGTAATGCTAGGAGTAAACTTGTATCAGCGAAGAGAAAAGTTAAGTGGATGGGTTTTGAAGTAAAATAGACTAAATAAAAGAACTAATTCTACCAACCTCTGAAACCTTTTGAAAGTAACCAAAATTCCATTAAGAATCTCTGCAGACAATTTTGTTTCCTTCAGGGCCCCAGTTTCTGTTTCCCACAAGACAAACCAAAAAGTTGAGACCCTGAAGATGTCTCTAGGATGTCCCCAACTGTCCAACTCACAGAATTCCTAGGGTGAAAAATCCAAAGATACTGAACTCATGAAACTCCAAACCTGTTGGAAAGTGGGAACTTTTTAAGGCTCACACAGATTATAAATATCACAAAATTTGACTAACGATGTTTCAATGTGGCAGAGTCATTGCCCAAACTCAACAACATTACCAGGTACTCAGAAATGGTTTTTAATAAGTATGCAATTCTGTACCCAAATCCATACCAAGGTTTTAGCAACAGCAACTCTTAATATTATTGTTATTAATAAGATTCACAAGAATATAACAAATAACTTAATAACAGTTTTATTATTAGAACTCAATTACTATTAAAGTCATTACTAATAGTCACAATAATATAATAAATAATTAGTTAACATTTTAATATTAGAATCTCAATTATTATTAGCATTATTATAGCTAGCATTTCTATAGCATTTTGGAATCCAGGTCCTTTGACTCCAGCACAGGTACTCTTTCTGTTGGGTTCCATAGGCTCATAGGATCACAGATTTTAAAGCTGGAAGGAATCTTAGGAGCCATATAGTCCAATCTTCTTATTTCACAGAAGGGAACAAATGCCCAGTTTCCTGGACCAAAGAGACCCAGCATTTTGCAAAATGATGTCTTTCTATCTATCTATCTATCTATCTATCTATCTATCTATCTATCTATCTATCTGTCTGTCTGTCTGTCTGTCTGTCTGTCTGTCTGTCTGTCTGTCTATCTATCATCTCATTTGATCCCCACAACACCTCAGAAGGTAGATGCTATTATCAATAATAATAATATTATCATTATTATCCCCAGTTACAGATAAGGAAACTGAAGCCTAGAGAGGTTAAGTGACCTTCCTCAGGTAACCCAGCTAGTAAGTACCTGAGGAAGAATTTGAACTCAGGTTCAATATGCCAATAGCAAAGAGTTGCCATTGTCTAACCCATTTACAGTTTTAGGGAGACTGAGGTTAAGGGTCTGGTAAGTGTTGGAATTCTAGTCTTCCTGATGTCAAATCCAGCATTTTGTCTATTACATCACAATCTTATCCCACCAAGATGCCCTGCTCCTCTCGAACCAATGGAACCAGAAGGGACATTAGAGATCATACAAGATCATGCAAGATCATGCCAACCCTCATTTTATGGATGAGTACAACTGAGCCCCAGTGAGGAGAGAAAGCTTTCACAAAATCCCCCAGGGAATGAATGACAAAGCTGTAATTGGTACCTTGTTATTCTGACTCCAAATGTTGTGCTCTTGCCATTGTACTGAACTGTTTATCCAATCAGATGTTGTGTATATCCAAACTTTCTGCAGCTGTTCAAATGGTTCAGGGACTAGTGAGGTAAGTTTAGAGGACTGGTGTGTAAGGATAGAACCTCTCCTTACCATCCCTTACCATTTTTTAACTCTGAAAGAAAATTAGAAACCTGATGAGAAATTAAAAGAGTGGATGATACCCTGAAAACTCCAGTTTCTGAGACTAAGGGACAATAGTCCAATGAAGCATAATGGGTTGGAAGTAAATGAGACTACTGGGGAACCTGAGAGATTAGGCTCCCTCCTTTTAGGAACTTGTAGGGTTTGCAAGAAATATCTCAGTTACTTTTCTCATAATAATTTTCCAAAAGTCTTGGGTCAAATCACCATTTGCTAGGCTATCAGCTATTAAGCCAATGCTTCCTTAATGCTGGGAAAATTTGAACCCTTTGCACCAGAGGCAAACTACTGATCACATAACGGAGATGTTGGTAAATGAAGCTGCAGAGAGCAAGTCATTGGTCCTTGAATTTGAACACAGATTTATCCTGTGCAGAGGTTGCTTTGTATGTATTGGTTTGCATGTTGTTTCCCTGTTAGACTGTAAGTTTCTTAAAGGTAAGTATTGTCTTTTGCCTCATTTTGTATCCACAGTGCTTAGCACAATGACTGGCATACAGTAGGTGATTAATGAATGTTTATTAATTGATTGACAAAAAGGATATAATGCCAGTGATCTAGGGGCATGGTAATAGCGGATAGAACATCAGACTTAAAGTCAGGAAGACTTGAGTTAAAAACCTACCATAGTCACTCAATAGCTGTATGACCCTGGACAAGTCACATAACCTCCTGGACGTCAGCTTTCTCATCTGTAAGACACAAGAGTTGGGTTGTATATTGTATATTATGTGCATATATATGCGCACACACATATCCTCTAAGTTTCCTTCCAGCTCTAAAATTTGTGATCCTTACCATCCTTTTGGAACAATGGAAAGATTCTAATCCCATCTGTGTTGCTTACTGTTTGTGTGGCTTTGGGCAAATTACTTATCCTCCCTGTTTTCTCAGTTATGAAGAGAGTTAGCTAGTTGCCCTCTAAAGTGCCTTCTAGCTCTAAAACTACGATCAGGTGACTTTAGTGCTAATAGCATAATTAAAGGTAGGTTATCATAGTTATCTACCTATCACTTCAGAGTTTACAAAGCACTCTCCTCATAATACCTCCTTTTAGGTAGGAAGGGAGCATATAATCATCACTATTTTATGAATAAAGATTCTAAGGATCAAAAAGATTATGCCCAAATCTATTGTTTCCCATTCAAAGAGACCAGTGCTCTTGTTGCTACCTCCATGCCACCTCTCCTTTAAGAAACAGCACATGGGACCCACCTTTTGCCAGTTATTGACACTTTTAGGAATATTTTCAGACTGTTTCACTCTTCATACTTATGGAGAATGAAGAATGATAGGAATAAATATCTGGAGTAACTCCACCCCCATGACGGCTTGGGAACCTGCTTTTCTTTTCCCTGTGCTAAATACTGGGCTGAGCTAGTTGTGAATGACACTGAGTGGATAGGTCATGATTAGTGAGGTGAGAGTGTTGGGAAACTAGAGGTCTACTCTAGGGAATGGGAAGGTAGGGCAGGGCAGAGTAAATGGAGCAGTACTGGATACATATCAGGTAGAATTCAACAGAGAGAGAGAGATGGGAACACAGCAGAGCTGGGATAGGAACCCTAGATATCCAGAGAACTGGGAGGGGAGATGGTAAGGGCAGGTTTTCTGTCTAATATCCTGTTGGTCTGCATCCATAGTCTTGGGAACTGGGAGAGGTGTGGAAATAAAGGCATACTTTAGGATTTAGTTGAGTTACACTGAATTACTGGTCTGAGATGAAAAGCTGGTTTACAGGTAAAGCAAATTCCTGAGACTCTTGCCTGAAATACATTTATGGTACTACACTCACCTACAGTAGACAAAAAAAAAAAGTCTGGAGTCCAGATGGGGAACCTATTAGCAGTCAGAGAATGACTAATATCCATCAGGTTTCCCCAATCTCCAGATGATTCTAACGGATTGATACCTGTGCTGTACAACCTGTAGGAGCAGATTCCAGAGTTACAGGGTTTGGCTGCTTAAATGAAAGCAAAACAGATGGGTCTGTTCTGGCGCTGTCCAGATCTGTAGTTAGTATTTATCTCCCCCAAGGCAAGCAGCATAAAAAATACATCTTCAATTTTTTTTTTTTTGAAAAATGTTATTTCAGGGTAGAGACAGAGGGCCTCATGACATAGTGAGGCTGTTCTCTTAGGGAAGAGTCATACAAGGCAATTTTGTCAAAACAGAAGTAAGGTACTCTGCTTTATTTATTCTTGTTAACTAAATTCTAACCTTGGTGAATTCTCACTGATCAAGGAATATCTGTGCTACCATGCTCTAAATGTTAGCATCCCAGCCAAAGGCCTCAGCTGTCCATTCAAGAAGGCTGCAAATTCTCCAACATTTCACAGTAGAAGCTTTGGGTTCCAAGAAGAAAGGCTTGGCAAGGCTTTCAGGTTTGATGAATAAGATGAGCACAAGGTATAATGAAACCCTGAACGATGTTACTTCATAACAAGCATGCTATAACCAAACTCCCACCTTTGCACCATGAAACTCCGCTGTTTCGTGAGCCAATCTATCTGACAGCAGTGCTTGGATCCCCAGAGGTTTCCTCCCATATCCCAGGCAAAATCCCTCTATGCTGTGCAAACTCTGTCTCCCATCTCTGAAAACTGCTCAGCTCTGTTTCCTGCCCTTGACCTCTTTCCTGTGTCTTGCACTGCCCCAGGTAACCTGCTCTGCCTACCCTTTTCTTTCCTTGATGCCTACACCCTAAAACCTCCCAGCTCCCTGAAAGTCTAAGGTTCCTGTCCCAGGTCTGCTATGTTCCCATCTGTCTCTCTGCTGAGCACTGACCCACATGTGCCTAGTTCAGGACTGCTCCATTTTCCCCTATGAGGGGTAGGCTCATCAAGGAGATCAGTATGACACTCTGCAGGAAGAGATCTTTCCATCCTCATCTTCAGCATTGGCTGCTTACGTTTTTCTACAAACTTATTTTTCTGTGTTTTCAAATTAACTAATCAACAACCTTTCTTCAAGGATGAGAAAGCTGATGTGCTTTGAGGAACATGCTAATTGTACTTGATATCTCCTTTAATAATATGAGATTAAGAAAGAAATGGAAGTGAGGGTTTTTTTTAATATAAAAAAAAAACAGTAGTTAGAATTTGAACTAGATTCAATTTTCCAGGTTAAATTCTATGAATAAGCTCTCAAGGCACTTTATCTTCTCTTAGTATCTTTATACATTTTAAACCATGGAAAAGGAGGTAGTATAATCAGAAATTCATTTAAAAAGAGAGGATAATGCCAACTTCCAACCTTTTATTACCAAAAAAGCTACAGGGAATTTATTCATGCTGTGCTAATCACTTCCATTATCCATGGTATCAGTAAGTGAATTCACAGACAGTGAACTCTCTCCCTACAACTTCCCAACACACTACCCTACATCTGCATGAGCTATCTTCTTGTACTCTTGAGATCTGGCACCATTCACCTTTCCTCTCTCTTGACAGAGGGTGAAAGGTATTGACTTGGGATATTAATGAAAAGATCAGGGATGACTCCCTTCCACTAACATGTGAGTGAGGCATGATTCACTTCTTTTATAATCTCCATGACTTTCCCCAGCTGTTCAAAACTCCTTCCTTTCATTTGCTCCATCCTGCATTCATGTTCTAGTCTGGAGTACCTGAGCAACCATGGAAAATACCAAGGTAGAAGTCACTGATCAATCTCCCTACAGATGTGTTTGCAGCCTTGTTTTGGTGTGGTTTCTAATCACTCCTGGAAAGTAAGTTAGGCACTAAAGTTATCTATAGCTCATGTTAGTCTAGGAAGTATTCTTAAAATAAAGAAATAACATTCTAGAAACACACAAAAAAATCAACTTTTTCCTCCCTATTAATTAGTTATACTTACATGAGAAGATTTCAAGACAGACTTGAATTGCAACGAGAAAAGCAGCATTTTTCTCAAATAAATAAGCAATGAACATAGTTTTCAATTCATTTTGTCACCAGCTCTGAGCTATGGTTCTTCACGGCTGAAAAGGAAGAAAACAGTTTGATTGCAGCCTCTTTATGAATAGGGACTGTTTCATTTTTGTCCTTACATCCTAATGTCTAGTACAATGTCAAACTTGGCACACAGTAGGAGTTTAATAGGTCTCTGTTCACAAAGTAGGATATATAAGTCCCCATGGTGCTAGTTCACTGAGTAGTCTCCCAAGAGAACTCATGATCCATCATCTCCCATCCTTCTCCAAAGGCCAAAAGTATGGAATGCTCCATAGACCAAACACAACCACTTTCTCTTCCTTGAAGAAAGGCTGGAAATATCCAACTATCCTCTGGGTTGCTTTAGTACTGTATTTACGTATTTGACTTGCCGGATCACATTTTGGTAACTTGTTTTTCCTTTAAAATAGTTTTATGACCAATATAAGAAACTCAAGTGACCAAAAAAGAAAACAGAATGAAGTGGCACATATCCCTGCTCCCAAATGATCTTCTATTTAAATGTATAAACAGAGGAGGCAATGGACTCCTTGGAATCATCGCCAAACCTCCATCAACATAAATAATTACACATATAATATAGAAAGACTATATTGTGGAGAGATCCAGCCTCAGAGTCAGTAATAAAGATGTCAGCTATTCCCACCCAGCTCTCCACATTTCCCATGCACCCATCTACCAAGGTGTAAGGCCCAGAAGAAACAATGTGCTAATGTATATAAGCAATATGATTAGATGTGGTTCAAAACTAACTTCCAGAATTTAGTGAGTATATGACCATGGGAAGACTTCTCCCAAACCTTAGTGTTCTCATCTGTAAAATGGGAACAGTAGTAATACATAATCCCTTCAGTAGCTACCTCAGAGGGTAGCTGAAAAGTACAAATGAAATCATGTAGATAATGAGCTTTAAAAACTTTAAAGTGCTCCATAAATGTGAGCTTTTATTACTATCATCATCCGGTTTATTCCCTGACCATGGCTAAACTCTTTTCCTTAACCAGACAACATCCCCAAGCTGAGTCCTTGGGTTAAGTATATGTTGCACTAATCTATATTTCTTTTTCAACATACGGACCCTTCATTTCCCTGAATGCCCTCTTGTTCATGCGTTATGGTTGCCTTTCTCCCTTCAACATCTTTTATCTTGACATGAGGTGAGCAAATTGGAAGGTAATGGTGAAGATGAAGATGGACCTATGGATTTATAGAATGGCAGTGGCTGCAGAATCCACCTCTATCTGCTTTGCATTGCAGAGAAACAACCATCCTCACCATTGCACCCCTCCTTGGGCCTATGTTTGTGTGTGTGTGTGTGTGTGTGTGTGTGTGTGTGTGTGTGTGTGTGTGTGTGTGTGTGTGTGTTTCTTTCCCTGGGAGGCAACAACTAAATCAGAAGCCATTGATGTGTATCAGTAGTTTAAATTGTTCTGTCAATGTGCATTAACTTGTAATTATCTGCATTAAATTCATTAGCCATTGTGCTCTCTAATTATCCCATTTCAAAAGAGCTTCCAGAATGCATGGAGCTTTTTTCTGTGTTGACCATACATTTTGCCTCCTCACCATCACCATTATTGAAGTCAAAGTATATGGAGTCAGACCACAGCTAGAACAAGGGTGTACAAGAGATTAGGCTGTGACTTCAAGGGGTTTGATCCCAGCCACTCAACCACCAGCCACTGTTAATATGGAAAGATGTGGGAGTAGGGAGTATGGTACACAGACTTCCTAAATTGCTTCCAGAGATAGCCTTCCTTCTTCCAGGCATACAAATACAAGCCTTATTGGCTATGTGACCCTGGTGCAAGCTACTTTATTTTCCACTGCTCCGGAACCTGCATCCCAAGGAAGCTCAATGGGATGACCTCTACCTGTGGAGTCGATAGTGCTTTGCAATGCACTGAGAGTATGTACACATTTCTTAAATTTTCTATGTGTTTCTTAATTCAATTCAATAAAGATTTGTGTATAGTCAGTAAAAGGTGCTATGGTAAATGTTAAGATTATGAAAATGTAAAACAACATATCCCCTGCTCTAAAGGACCATGCAATCTACTAGGTGGATAATAGCATCTTCACTTCTTTTTTGGTCCAGATTTGTGATTTTATTGGCATAAGACCTCCTCAATGAGAAAACTCCTTCAACCAATACAGGTCAGCAATTGTTCTGCCACTGAAAGTCTTAGAACATTGCCTGGGTCATGAAGAAGTTAAGTGACTTATCTAGGGTGACATAGTCAGTATATGTACCTCAGAGGCATGATTAGACTCAAAGTCATTCAAACTCCAAGGCAAGACCTCTATCCATTATGTATAGGACTATGTATCTAAAGCAAAGCTGCCCCTCACATATGTAAATTAGTAAATATAATAAGGGACAGAAAAAAGAGTCAGATAAAATGTTCTTAAAAAAATCTTAAGGAGAGAGGTATCACTTACAGAAGGTGGATCCAAGAGAGCCTTCATGGACTAGGGTTCACCTAAGATTGCTTTGATTGGGCAGAGATGAGGAAGGAGCGTGTTCTAGCATGGATGATGTCTCGTGCCAATGCATGAAGGCAGGAGACCAGAAAATTAGTCTGGAAGAAGGAGGAATGAAATTTGCCTTGAACTGATCAACAACCTGGTGAAGCAAATAGAGTACTGGTCTTGGAGTTATAAAGCTCTAGATTCACATTCTGCCTCTAACTTTGATATGAGATCTTAGGCAAGTCATAACCTCTAGGTGATTCAGAAGACTCCCTAGTAGTGATAAAGTCAAAATCATGGAATGGTTAAGACCTAGAACTCACCCACCCTGATAAAACCACAGATCCTTCAGTATTTACATGTAGAATATGGAAAGGGGAGAATATAGAATAAGACTTAAAAAGGTAGTCTGAAATGGGATTTTAATATATGCCACTGTTGACTTTCAAAGATCACTGCAACGATCACTGCATTTGGATAGGGTGGGAAGTTAATATAGAGGCTAGTGTATATTGTACTCAAGGACTGAAACAGTGTGACAGAGGCATCTTCTTGTGTGAGCAGTGACATTATGCCAGATCTGAGAAGCCTTTGTCTCACTAAATTAAACCAATGTTCTAAAAAGACATACTAGTCTGATAATGACCCTGTTAACCTCTGTCCAAAGTGAGTAAATGGTCACTGTGTTATTCTACTTGGCAACTGGCTGATACAAGGAAAACCCTCAACATCTGTCTGGATGAATGAGACCTTGTTCACCTTTCATCTGCATGCTTTGTTGCTACATAGAATAGTGCCAGCTGTACCTCCTCTGGGACATATCACCACCAAAGCAGGACAAATGAGCCCAATGTCACAAGGAGTGTAAAAGCAGAAGGGGCCTGGATGACAGGCTGCCAAAGAGAAAAAGCAATGTATCTTCTGAATCCAGGGAACATCCTGAGAGCTGTACCATCTGTGAGATCAGGAGATGTACTGAAAATTAGGCTGGGTAAGAAAAGATGGTGGTAGCTGGTGCCACAGTGGATAAAGAGTAAGGAAAATCTGTGTACAAATCCAACCTCAGACAGTTACTAGCTGTATAACCCTGGGCAAGTCGTTTAATGCTATTTGCCTCAGTTTCCTCATCTGTAAAATGAGCTGGAGAAGGAAATGGCAAACCATTCCAATATCTTTGTCAAGAAAACTGCAGATGGGTCACAAAGAGTCAGACACAACTGAAACAACTGAATAAAAACAAGAAAAGGTGAGCTGAGAGTAGACAAAGGGATATAGTAGCTGAAGGTTGTAGTAGATGGATAGCCTTAGAACCAGACTGATCTAAATTCCAACCCTGCCTCTGACTCATGCAATACTTACCATAGTGCTCGAGGACTATGAGTTGAAGACCAATTGCTGATCTACATCATTGGAAGAGAGTTCCATGGATGCAATTAAAAGTCTAACACTCCCCTCACTTCCCTCGCTCCTCAAAAAAGAAAAGGTCTTAGGTCCAAGTCTCACCCAGCTGTGTTTACCAAAAGTCAGTCATTTAACTTCTTGCCTTCATTTTCTAAGATTGTAAGTTGATTTGTGTTGGCGGAGGGAATTTTCATAACAAGAGTTGACCGTAACAATGACATCACAGATCTAACTTCCTCCCCAAAAAGCGATCTTAATCATGGTAGAATTATTCATACATACTGCATGGGCATAATGATACAGGTCTAGATTCGGTTTCCAAAGGTATCTAAAAAAATATAATAAAACTTTTCTCAATTGGTCAGTCTTCTAACCTCCTTAGTAACTGGGAGTCTGATTGTATAGGAGGGGCCCTTATATAGCTAATTGCATATAAGAGAACACAGTAGAATTGAAATAATAAAAGTTGAATAAATAACAGTCTATAGCAGAGACTAGACATAAGGACAAAAAGCCATATATATAAAATTTTGGTAGTATCATTCTATCAGCCCAAGTAGTAATGGATTTTTTGATGTTACCAAAAAGAGGTCAGTTCTTCTTTGGTATTGGAGATATGACTAAAGTAATAAGATTTTTGTTAACCTGTATCATTTTGTTTAAGCTAGTGGGAGAAGTATCTCATATATTTTTTTAAAAGCTTTTTATTGGAAAAATGTTAAAATAGTTTCACTTATAAAGACGAGTGTGTTTTCTGATGTTGTAGGTTAAATGAGGTATTACTGTCTATACTATATAAATACTGCTAATTTTGGAGGAATGATCAACTACTAAAAAAACTCAGTGTATTATTAGTTTACTGCATATTAGTAAAAGAGGGGCAAATGATTCTGACTCATTACCAGTGCTATTTATAACTGTCTTCAAATTTTCCAGCAATAATGACGTATAAACTTTTGGAACTCTTCAAAATCAGAAGAGATTTTAAATAAATTATAAAATGATAAAAAAAAAAAGAATGAAAAGAAAAGATCTCTCCATGGAAAAATAACAAAGGTAAACAATGTTCATCAGGGAACAAGATAACAATCCATTCGACAAATATTGATTAAATTCCTGTTATATTCAACCTTCTGAACTAGGCTCTCAGATACAAGGACAAAACAGATAGTGCTAGCTCTCAGCATGTGCTCATCTTAGCAGACTCCATATGTCCTAATTTGCTTTTATATTAATCTATCTGAGAACAGACATTCAAGAATATTACAGAAATTGATAGATTCACGCAATTAGTCCTTTGGACCAACAAAATATCTCAAATTTACCTCTCAAGAACTTTGGAAGCTACAACTGATATCTCCACCCTAGCACTATAAATAATTTATTTAATGCATTCAAATCTTTGTAAAATTTTTCTTTAGAGACTTTGCCCCAAAACTCATACCTTGGATCCTAGCAATATAACTTTCTTGACACTGGTCTCATTAGTTTATTTTGACCAGGGCAACTTTCCAAGGAAACTTCTTCGGGAATTTATTATTTCTTTTTCCAGAGGTTATAAATACCCAGCCAGCCAGATATAAGCAGGTATCACTTAACCAAAATCATTTCAGAGGCAAGCCCTCTACCATCATTAGACTTCACTTTCTTGGTTTCTGAAACGAGAATCAGCTCTTCTTAAATTGTGGGTCAGAATGGGGTTTCAGAAAAGTTGACAACAGTAAAAGGTTTCTGAATGCACAGCATCCAAAGCTTAATTAAGATTCAAACACATCCAAGGTGTTTCTGGCAGTGCGTGCCCATGTTGCATCTTACAACTTTACTACAGCCTTGGTTCTGAACACAAAGCATGCACACTTTGTACTGTGCATGCCCTCAGGTCACACAATGCCAAGAATGCTGCCAAAATGCAGAAAAAGGGGACACAAGTGGGAAAAGTTTAAGAAGCTCTGGAAGATGACCCTCTAAGCCCCTTTCTAGAGTCAATGTTCTTTGAATACAAGAGAAAAGATTATGTTATATGAGTGATTTAAAAGTGCCAGAATCTCCACTCCAAACTTCCCCAAGTGACAGGTACGATGCTGGAAGTTAGGGAAGAAATAATCTATAGCAAAGCTTATGCCTTAGAGGCAGCAAGGACCTCAAGCCTCATCTAGACCAACCTCCCCATTTTACAGATGAGGAAACTAAGGCTAGAGAGGTTAAATACCTGCCAAAATCACACAGGGTTAGGATTTGAACCAAGGCCCTATGATGCTAAATTCAGCATTCTTTCCACTCACTCTGCTTAAAAAAATTTTATAAACATAAGGAGCTAGTTCCTCTTTGCTTTATCTTTCATACTATTCAGCTAGTCTTTTGTTTCTTAGACAG
This sequence comes from Notamacropus eugenii, assembly GCF_028372415.1. Taxonomy (NCBI): domain Eukaryota; kingdom Metazoa; phylum Chordata; class Mammalia; order Diprotodontia; family Macropodidae; genus Notamacropus; species Notamacropus eugenii. The sequence continues at coordinate 171,549,261 of NC_092872.1, forward strand.
CCTAGATATTTAGTGAGTACAGGCAAACCTATCCATCATTTTTGTACCTGCCAAACTGTAGCAATTCTGAATTTCGCAATAAAACTAGATTAATAGGTTTGACTTCCACATATACAACAGTCCAAGAACTGAAGCTGTGAACACACAAAGATCCAAAGACCCCCTCTCTGTTTCTCCTTGTCTGTCTCTCAACCATTTTGTAACCACTGTAATGCTCCTTTATTTCATCTGGTTTCCCACTTGGAGCTTTACTAAAGAAACAGACTATAAGACTTTTAAAAGATAAATCAAATCAACTTAATTGATTTGTTGTTGTTCAGTCTTTTTAATAATGTCTGACTCTTTGTGACCCCATATGGAGTTTTCTTGACAAAGATATTATAGTGGTTTGCCATTTCCTTCTTCAATTTATTTAACAGATGAGGAAACTGAGGCAAGCAGGATTAAGCGACTTGGCCAGGGTTAAAAATTAGTAAGTGTCTGAGGCTAGATCTGAACTCAGATCTTCCTGACTCCAGGTCCAACATGCTAACCACTGCACCACCTGTCTGCCCTAACTCATCTAATACCCTGCTATAATAAGTAATTAGCCTTAACAACCACCACCCCCCAACTGCCCATCAAGGTTTTAGAAGAGATTTAGTTTGCAAAAGCTGCTGGCAGTTGATTTCATGTATCAACAGTGACTTTCTATGGCGATGGGTCTGTGTTGGATGGAGCAAGGTTACAAGTGCCTGTGGCATGAAAGAGAAAGGAAATAGAGGAGGGGGAAAGCAATCTTCCCAGTTTCACCCTGGGCTAACCCTATACTTTTCCTAGGCCTCGATTCATCTCCTCACTACCAATACATAAGTCAGCTCCTCATTCCTAAAAAGACAAAGGGCCTATTCTACTCTCTGCTTTAGAACACTGACCTCCTTAGTTTATTGTGGAACCAGAGTCCTGCAATAAAAAGTCCATGGCAGCCTGGCTTTTCCATTATTTTTTTCTAGTTTTATAGATCCTTGTTCAATGGGATTCAGACAGGAACAATCCTGGAACAAGTCATTATACAGCACTTATTCTTTGCTATCAATTTTCTTAGGACTATTGCACACATAGATAATATAGATGCTTTTATATTTGAATAAAAGCATAGAAGTTAAGTTCATCATCTATAGACTCACTGCAAAAATCCTCAGCAGAACTCCAGTAGTAGACAGAACAATAGGAATTATGGGCACCTCCTCTCCTTCCCACGTAATTTTGATTTCTTCTATTACTTTACATCTCTATTTCATTATTTCATTCTACTCATCTTTTTTGCTGGGGTTCATGTATTGTTATCATTATTTTTTCTTATCACTGCAATTAGGATAGAAATAATCCTTTACTAATGTTATCGCCATCATCCTCACCATTTCTCTGTATTAGAAATGAGTTCCATTTCAATCTTTTTACTGCTTAAAAATCCACTAACACAACTTTCGGTCCACAATATAAGATGGTACAGAGTTCAAATCTAACCTCAAACACTTCCTAGCTGTGTTACTCTGGGCAAGTAAGTCATTTAACTTGTCTGCCTCAGTTTCCTTATCTCTGAAATAGGGATCATATAGCACCTACTTCCTAGGGTTATTGCAAGGATAAAGAGAGATAACATTTGTACAGCTCTTTGCAAACCTTAAAGGCTATATAAATATTAGATGTTATTACCATTGTTATTTTTGTTTTAAAAAAAAAGACAAGGTTGAGTAGAGGAAAGCCAGAGCATTGGGGGAAGAGGCTGGAAAAAATAAAGAAAAAGCAGGCTTTCACAAAGTTTACTATAGCATATCACATATTCAACAATCGTGCAAGTCACTAAGAAGTATCTATTATTTCTTGATTTCACAGGATCCTTTGTCTCAGAATGTTAAAGGCTTTCTCAAATAAGATTGCTCCCATGCACGTGTTAAAAATTATTTTGAAATTTCCAACAAGAATTAATCATATTTAACAGGATATTATGGCTCACAAAGCATGCTTTGACAACATTAGGAGGCAAGAAGTGCTCTTATTATTATCTTAATTTTACATAGAGCATAGATTTAGATATAGGAAGGACCATAGAGGTCAACAAGTATAACTTCCTAATTTTTTATATGAATAAACTGAGGCACATGAACTTAATTGGCTTGCCTGAGGTTATACAGCTTATAAAAACTAGTGAGACCACAAAGATAACTTTGTTTAAAGATCGATTGAGCAGGTATATCAAAGGAGGTACAAAAAAGAGGGTGCAGAGAAAGTGTGCTGAAAATGGAGTCAGAAGATCTGTGTTCAAATCTCAGTCCTCCCATTTACTTCACATAGACTTAAACTCATTTTCCTCAATAGAAAAATGTTGATTTTACTTGGTGATCTCTGAGGCTCCTTGCACCTCTCAATGTAGGAGAAACATTTGCTGACATAACTCACTCATGGTGATCTTGAAGAGTCCTTAATGGATCAATGACAACTTCGAAGAAGGGCTTTAATGGATTATTTCAGGGATTTGTCCTTGGACCTACACAATTTATGTGTTGTATGGGTAGTGCAGTGGATAGAGCACCAGTCCAGGAGTCAGGAGAATCTGAGTTCAAATCTCACCTCAGACACTTGACACTTATTAGCTGTGTGACCTTGGGTAGGTCACTTAACCCCAATTGCCTCATCCTGGGTCATCTCCAGTCATCCTGATGAATATCTGGTCACTGGATTCAGATGACTCTGGAGGAGAAGTGAGGCTGGTGACCTGCACAGCCCTTCCTCACTCAAAACAAAGTCAAGTACAAGTCATGTCATCATTTCTCTAGTGGCATGGTCTTCTTTGGCAACGAAGGACAAACACACACACACATAATTTAACATCAGATTTTAATAGCTATATGACATTGGGCATGTTACTTAACCTCTTTGTGGTTTGGGCTCAATATCTTCTAAATTATCTTCCACCTCTAAATCTAATCTCCTATGAACACTTTAAATAATCATTAATATGGACACATAATGTCATATTTACAAATGATAAATCTAAGAGGGACAATTAAATGACAGATTCAGGGTCCAAAAGAAAATCACAACATATTGAATCTAATAAGATAAAATTTCAGCAATAAATATAAAATTTGACTTTTGCATTAAAAAATCAACTTGAAAAGTACAAAATGATAAGGTTTGGCTAGGCAACAGTTCATATAAAGAGATCTGAGGAACTGCAAAATCCAGATGAGTCATCAGAGTAACATTCAACAACAAATCAATTCAACAGACTTTTTTAGATAATGATTATCATCAGATTTTTAAAAAGGAATAATGTCTAAAAATGTGGGATGTGATCATCCCACTAAGCCCCAGGTCAAGCCACATATGAAGTTCTATGTGCTACATTTGAGTACAGAGAGTTAGATTACCTATGAGATACAGCAATGGAATAATTGAGGCAACCCTCAATCAGTTTACAACCTTGTTGGGAAGACGAAAGAATACACATGAAACACTCAGGTAAAAGTTGAGTCTTAAACTTTACTATTGACTATCAAAGCAGTTGTGAAAGAGGTAGGTAATTACTTTGGGCTAGCATATTTGAAGAACTCTTTATTCTGCATTAATTCATACAAGTCTTCTCGTTTATCTATGAATTCATCATATTTGTTACTTCTTTTTGTGCAATAGTTTCCCATTACATTCATCAACCATGTTTCTTTAGCTATTCCTCAAGTCAAAGACAATCACTTTGTTCCCAGTTTTTGTTTTATTGGCTTTTTTTCTCTACTACCAAAATGCTTCTAAGAATTGAATTGAATGTGGGAGAGATAGAAGAAGCTACAGGTGGGAATTACAAAGAGGTAGATTTCACATAAATGTGAAAAATATTTGCTAATTATGATATCTGTTCAAAAATGGGACCAGTTGCCTTGTAAACAAGGGAATTCACTGTCACAGGAAGCCCATGAGCAGAAGCTAGATAAGCATTGTTCAGAGATTCTGTACAAGGAATTCCTACATTAGGTAGGAGGTTGGATTGGATGTCCTCTGTGGACCCTTTCTAACTCCAAGATTTTATGATTCTATGAATGAGAAGAACAAACCTATGTTTGGATCCCATGATTCCAACTGTTCCTATTATAGCATTTAGTCATAAATCTTGAATCATAAATAGTCATAAATCATAAATAAATGATCAGTATAGAATTTCTGCACTGCTACAACCAGCATAACAATTGATACTCCAAAGTCTCTGCCAGTCACTTATATAGATAGACCATGATGAGTGATTTGTTCAAATCTTGCCCTTGGACCATCCAAGAATGTTTCCCAGAAGGTTTATTACACCACTGTTTGTGTAGACATGGCTTCAGAATGATGGTAGGCCTAAGGCCATATCAATGGTGTTGCATGTCCCTATAGAACACAACTGGTAATTCCCATAGTGTTCCTAGACAGAAATGAGGACATGACAAGATGGATACTTCTATTATTTTTCCCCTCTCACTCCACAAATCCTTTTTCAAGTACAAAGTATATGCAGGTTGTCCCCAAATAATTGACTCCCTAGAGTTATCCTACTCTATGGACAATATTTAGTCTCTGAATGATAACTTACAATAGTCACCAACTTGAATTATTGATAAACACAAGATTTGACACTAACACCAGAATTCATAAGAACCAAAGAATTTATGTTTCAAAAATCCACAAGCTAAATTGGTTATGAATTAACTATGTCAGAAAACTTTTATAGTAATTTCTAATCATCTTTCCTCACTGTGAGTAATCTGGGCTAAAGGGAGCTACCTGGACTGAATACACGGATCTGCTCAAATTTCAAAGAAATGCAAATTTTGAAAAATGATTCCATTTAAAATAAACATGCTGCACAATGTTACGAACATGCACACAAAATTACAACCTCTAGCCACCGAGTCCCACTTATAATGAAACAGGGAATTGATGCCCAAGTACTTGATAACTGCAACAAACTAAAATTTTTTTTTTTGAAGAAGGGGATAGGAGAATCATCTTTCTTCTTCTGCAAGTTATAGTTTTAGAGTTTATAGGGGACACTAAAAGGTCAAATAATTTGCTAATTATTTAATGAGCTAAGACCTTCGTAGCCAATAAAACTATTATGACTGTAATAATAGCAACAATATTGTTATTGTTACCATTATCTTAGGAGCTCAGTCCAAGTTTCTAAATCTTCTAACAAAGACCATCCTAGCAGAGTACAGAGACATTCATCTCCAGAAGACTGAGTGTGCTAAATTGGCAAAACGATATGGTAGAAACTTACTAGATATAATTTCTGAATATCTAAGTTCAGTCTTACCGAATATGTCATTTAGCCTCTCTGGGACTCAATTTCTTCCTCTGTAAAACTCCCTAGGGGAGGGGACTGGGCATGTGATCTGAGAGAGAAGATCAAGGCAGCTGCCTGGGCAGAAGCTCCTCTCCTGCATGCTCCCCATGGTCTCTATGCCCCAGAGTGGGCCTGGTTGAGGCTCTGGTCACTGTCCCCAAAGCTGTTGCCTTTGGTCACTGTAGCCAGTGCCACTTGTGCTCCGGCATGTTCTGCTCTTGAGGAGCGGCCACGAGACCAGCGTATTCCGCACTTGGAGTAAATATCCAAGCACAAGTGAACCGAATTCCTGCTTCCAGTTTCAAGAAGTTTGCTCCTCAGCATGAGGCTTGGGCCTTTGTCCAAAATACTCTGATCATTCAACAGAGCAGAAAAAGAAAAGTGACCCACAAGATCCCAAAGAGAAGCCAAACAAGAGACCCTGGGAGTCATCAGATGAAGAGGAAGAGCCTCATGCAAAGCTTACAAAAGAAAATACAGACTCATTACCTTTGCTTAGCAAAGAAACATTTTCTTACATGGGGGATGCTGCTGTGGTTTCCACAGATGGCTGCTGCTTCAGTAATGAGAAGAGGAAAGTTCAAACAGGCATTGGAGTATATTGGGGGCCAGGTCATCCCCTAAATGTGGGTGATAGACTTCCTGGGCAAAGAGCAGAAATACATACAGCCTGCAAAGCAATGGAAAAAGCCAAGAATCAAAACATCAGTAAGATGGTTCTCTACACAGATAGTATGTTTACTATAAGCTGGTGTAACAAGTTGGGTTAAAGATTGGAAGAAACTTGGCTTGGAAAATAAGCACAGGAGAAGATGTCATTAACTAAGACATTGTTAAGCTTGATACACTTATTCAAGGCATAGACATTAAATGGGTGCATGTTCCTGGTCATTCAAGGTTTGCAGGCAATGAAGAAACTGATAGATTAGCAAGAGAAAGAGCTAAAAATCTCAAGAATCAATATAGCATAATTTTTATAATCTAATTAAAGAGCAAACCAAGTGCTCTTTAGTCATTATTTGTGTGAAAATTTGCCTAGTAGATGTGAATTGTTGCAGGTGGACTTGGGAACATTCTTGTTTGATCAGGACAACTGTATAGTTTTCTGTTGTCTTATGGTTCAGCATATTAAACTACCCTTCACTTTACCTTGACCAACATATCTGCTTATCTTTGGGAATTCTTTGGGATTTCAGCATAAAGTAGATATAGTTGACTATAGTCAAACATTGTTCTCATTTTTTTTTTTGCATTGAAATTTGATTCTGAAATTGAGGAGTTAGTGTTTTGTTTAGAAATTCAGAAAGTGCTGAGAAAAATAATAATGAGAATGATGGCAATAATTGTCTTATTATCAACCCCAGTTGAGAAGAGTAAATGCATTCCCAGACTGCTAGAATACTAAAATTACTGTGTCCATATAAGGAAGTAGCATTAGGAGTAATATTTTTAAAAGTTGAATTAACTTCTTAGGTTTCTTTCATTTTTTTAAAAAGGTTACTTTGCAGTTAGAATAGAAGTGAACATGATATTAGACTTCAAATGATCCATAACTTCATCAGTGTGAGCACTCCTTCCAAATAAGATGGCAAACTCTGCCTGCCTTGGATTCTTTATTACAGAAAAATTCATCAGCAGGTGTCCAGCCTCTTGAGGTTAAGCCTCTCTGAATTTAGCTTGGCCAGTCTGTGGATGACACATACATGTGACTAAATGCGTAGCCTTTCCAGCTTGGTGAGACCCATCAGATCATAGACTGGTGGAAATATTTTCAGTAACCTAGAACCACTTCTATGACATAGTCTAGGCATTGTAGATTGTGGTGGAAGATGTGTGCTGTCATGCAGGTATAAATAAACCCTAAGAAACAAATTTGCATGAGTAAAACTTTCTTTGACCATTCATGTGAAAATGCTGTACAGCCTATCAAGGAATACAAGGTACCCTCTATGATTTTGTCTATAGCTACATTTTAGTTATTAGAAAGAAATATACTAAATCCACAGAGACCCATTAAGGTCTTTATAATGACATACTATTCATAGTATATACTTTTGTTGTCTTAAAAAGTGAAATAAAATATCAACATTTAAAAAAACTGACTGGATGAATTCTAATATCTCTCCCAGTCCTGGATCTTCTGTTCCAACTCTTTCTTTTTTGGCCACAATATACAAAACACAAAATGTCTCATAGTCTGATCAAGACTTCTTCAGTTTTCTTAGTGACAGAGGCTTGGCAGAAAAGGGAGCAGAAACTGGTAGAAATCACACAATAATGAAGGCTGCTCTAACAACCGCTATACTCCCAAAAGGCTGGGGAACATGTTCCTCTCCTTTCTCCACTCAGGGAGCTCTCTCCCTTAGCCCACAAACTTAGCCCAGACCAAGTTCAGTACTGAAGAAACCTGCCCTCTCATAAGGAATTAGGCTCCCTTTTCTCACACTCTTTGATTCTCTAGTGCCCTAGGGATTATTTATTTAAAACTTAGATTTTTGGTATATTAGGGTCCCCAAAAAGGGGAAAATTATAAAAGGTATTCAATGTATACTATAAAGCATTTTGTGGGAATACCAAGTCAGCATACTATATTTCACTTCGGCCTCCACCGTCTTCTTCAAAGCAGACGTCTCAAGACAAGCTGAGTCATGGAGTAGGTTCATCATCTTGCTGGCGGTCTTTTTTCACTGGTAAAGAAACTCCCCTTGTCAACTACTATCTCTATCCAGTAGTGCTAGAACTTCTGAACTTCTTGAAATCATAAAGATCACCTATGAGAGCCACCGTGGCAGGGTAAAAATCCACAGCTCTGTCAAAGGATTATTATAATGAGTTTAGACTAGTAGATTTCCAAAGTTCTCCCCAACTCTAAAACTAAATCCTATATAATAATGATTATTCTTACATGTTATATATTTTGCTGATTGCCTAGATTTAAGAAAGTGATGGAATGAAATGAGATGTACATTGTTCATTTAACAGCTGACAAAAGAAGATTAGTTTAGCTGTAGCATAGAAAAGATATTCAACAAGGATACCACTGTTTGTAGCTTTGGTAGATTCATCCACCTTGCCTTCATATGAAAATGAAGCTCCATTTGGTTATCAGGACGTAGTAACTCTGAGAACATCCACTAGGCTGAAGGACCTAGAATTCATCTTAGTGAGTCTTTTGATGTTCTTAGGTGACCAGGAAGTCAGGTGGTCTCAAGGAAGCTGTGTCAATGGAGCTAGAGACAAATCTGGGCTGCCTGAGCCTATCAATCTTGAGGATAGCTTCCTTGCCTTCTAGAGAAAGCACTAACCTAGCCATGTGATGAAGGTGGGGGCCTTAGTAGATAGTGATCCTGTTACAATATGCACAGGAATAAGCAATTCCAGATAAGTCGCCGAATGAGGCTGAAAACCCAGGTAAACCATTAGCACACAAGGGATAAAATGCTAGACTTTGATTCAGAAGGACATGAATCTAAATCCTGGTTCATACTTACCAGCTATGTGACTTTGAACCAGTCGCTAGCCACTCTGTACCTCAGTTTTCTCATCTTATCTCATGACAGAGTTGGACTCAATGGTCTCTAAGATTTCTTCAATTTCTAAATTCTGTGATCTTATCCTCTATGGCTTTCAGATTGTTAGGAATGGCTTAAAAGATAGATGATCAAGTTCAAAGCATAGAATCTAGAATATAATATGGGTAATGAAGCCAATGAATCCAGTCAAGAAGATTGAGTAATAAGGAATTAGGGGTCCAGGGGAAAAAGAAAACAGCCACAATCTGGAATATATAAGGCAGTGATGCTGGGGCATGAGGAAAACCAGGCTGGGGGGGGGGGGGGGGGAAGGGGCAGGATTTAACTCTTGAGTCCAAAGATTTCACAGGGTTTCTATTGAGGCTCCAACCTAAATCTGATTGGTATAGCCCCTGCAGGTTGAAGGAGAAGAACTTCAGGTACACCTGGCCAAGCTGAAGGGGAGGAGGAGAATTTGGGGGGGGAACAGTCCCTGCCCTCATGGAGCATCCATTCTTTCAGGGAGGATTAGTAGAGCACAAACACAAGAACATACATATCAAATATGAAAGTACAAAAGTGACACCTCCTGTGGGGATTTACAGGAAGGTCAGATGACTTCAAGCTGGGAAACATGGCAATAGATATTTCTCCTCTAATAGGACTTTGCAGTCATGGCATTGTGATGCCAGACAATGGGCAGTTCTGCATGTTCACCACGAATCTCACCTCATCTAAGAGCATTTGAAGCCATTTTATTTGTCTGCCCATGTAGCATCAGAAGACCATCTGGAACTATTATTTTGAATTGAGCTGTAGAGACATAGTTTATCAGAGCTGGAAAGGTTCATAAGCTTCCTCTTAACCTCTCCACTCTTCCCTACCCATTTTATAGATGAGGAAGCTGAAGGGAATCAAATTACTTGCCTTAGGTCAAATAGGAAGGAAGTACTCAAACCAAAATTTACACCTAGGACTCTGGGCTCTAAGCCCAAGGCCCTTCCCCCAACACCATACCTCTTATTTTTAAGTTATGTAACCACATAATACCCAAAGATCATGAGGAATTCAGCATGTCTATTAGGCAGCATTTCCTGACAAAACATTTTTTAGAACTCATCTGTCAGGCTATGCTACGGCGCTAAGAGCCAACCTCTTTGGGCAGAAAATGAAGGCTATAAACATTGGAGCTCTTTGGAGTAAAGGGACAATTTAAAAAATCCATAAATAAATAAAAGAGGTCAAAGGAGAGCAGGGAAAAGGAAAAGGAAATAATTTTGCAATATGCTTTCCATGAAAGGCTTGAAAGCCTTTAGAGATTCAATGGGGACAAATTTCTCAAGCAAGGTTGCTGCTAAAATGAGGCTTTTATAGCCTTGGATCTGCTGCCACCAATATCAATGGTTTCCCAGATGAACATGTTTTATACTGCCTCCCCATTAAATATAGTATGTTCTCCATTTTTTAAAAGAAGATTAAAGTGGACATTTTATTCTGGTAATCGTGACTCTCTTATGAATTTTAATTGATATGTTGGATATACCACTTAATTTTTGAAATTCATTCTCTTAGGGCTATTCCTATGCAATAACTGATTCAGTTTAATTTAGTAATTAATTATTCATGTTTATGCAGTGCACAGACTTTTTTTTCTTACAGTCAACTAGCTTAACCATATGCAGGACTGACCTTAAAATTACTGATCACTTCACAGTATAAAGAAAAGAGCACTGTGTATGAAGTCAGAAAACCTGGCTTTACGTGCCTGCTTTGCAAGTTCACTACCTGTGAGCTCAGGAGAGTCTCTTCCTCTCTCTTACCCTCAGGTTTTTTTTCCTTATCTTTGAAATGAGGGGATAGACCTGGATGATCTCCAAGGTTCTTTCTAGTTGCAAATCTATGAATTGGATCACTGATATGCATTGCCTGCCTCCCCACTCCAGAAGTTCAGCAACAGTCCTTTAGTCTCAGAGGAAGTAGAGTTTAACAATAACTACCCTGGTTTTCACTGTCTGAAGGTCAACTATGTTATTTTCCTGCCTCCCTCAGGATTCTCCAGTACCCTTAAAGGAGTTAGAAGGAGTCTAGTTTCTACTATTGGTTCAAGCTCCCCACCAATTGTCATCCTCCAATTTTAGAGGGTCTAAGTATTGCAATTCCATTTAACCACTTAGAAACCAGATTGGCTTTTACAAAGAAACATTTATTTCAAAGGGATGGTAAGAACAAGCATTCACCCCTAAATAAGGGTGATGTATTTCCTCATACATATCATCTTAGTTTCTGAGGAGAGGAGGGAGATTAGATTCACAGCTTAACTCTGTTCTAATATAGCATGATCCCATCAAATTTGGAATCCAAATGCCCCTCCACACCCCCTATTAGAGTCCTGGCATCTTGGATTCTCAAGGTTTCTATAATGAACTGGCAGTAGCATATGACTTGGAATCCTGCCTCCTGCCTCCAGAGTCATCACAGCTTGAGACCCTGTGCCCAGGGACTCCAATGCAGGTACCTAGAGCTGAAAAAGACAAACAAAGCACACTAAGAAACAAAAACAAACAAAAAAATACTGTTTTGCAGTGTCACAGACACTTTAGAAGGTTGGGGTCAGGGTAGTCCTCTCCACCTGTAACCCAACTTATTTCATGGTTCCTATGCCTAGGGTGAACAGGAGTTTAACTCTTCTGGTTGGTCACTACCCTAGCCTGGTAGTTTTAAAGACTCAGCAGGTTCCAGCTGTTAGAGCACCTAGGTGGTGCAGTGAATATACATCACTAGACTTGGAAACAGGAAGACTCATCTTTCTTAGTTTGAATCCAGTGTCAGACACTTAGTATCTGTGTGACCTTGGATAAGTCACTTTTAACCCTGTTAGTCTCAGTTTCCTCATCTGTAAAAAGCTGAAGAAGGAAATGGCAAAGCACTCCAATATCTTTGCCAAGAAAACCCCAAATGGAGTCATGAAAAGTCAGACACCACTAAAAAACAACAGAAAAACAAACAACTGTTCTGGCTACTCAGACGATGGAAATTGGCTGCTTCCCCCAACATCATAAGGGAATGCATTATGTCTTCTCCTAGAAGTAGATCCCTGCCACCTCCCTCAAGGGTTCCTCCATCTTACATGATTTGGGAATGCACAAAGCCCAGTTTCACTAATATGATAAAGTACTTTAAGTGGGGTCAGGAAGACCCAGATTCAAATTCTTCTTTTGATTCTTGCTGCCTGTATGAGGGATGGGTAAGTTATTTTGCCTCCCAGAGTCTCAGCTTCATCAGTGATGAAATGGGGTTAATTGTGTGTATGTAAATGTGTATGTGTGTGTGTGTGTGTGTGGATATACACACACACATAGTAAAGTAACTGTCAAAGCGTTGTTATAAAAACCAAAGTTATCTATAAAAATGTTACTTTTCTTAGAGAGAAAAATAGACAAGAGGATGGATAGTTTGACAGTCAGAGGTGGAGAAGGAGAAAAGGAAAGAAAGACAGAGAAAGACTTTTAGAGAAGAAACAGAGAAACAAAGGGAAAGAAATAGACAGAGACACAGAGAAAGACAATGAACCCTTTTTCAAAGTTATACACTAACCATTCAAAAAGTAAATTAGGAGGCAAACTAAGAAAAAGAAGCATCTTTATCAACATGGACCTATTGAATCATAAATTTAGAGGTGGGAGAAATTCTTGAGACTCTCTAGAACATATTCATTTTTTGGATGAGTTAAATGATGCTCAGATTGGTGAAGTGCTATGGCCAAGAAAACACAAGAAAGTAAGTGGTGGGGTGAGAATTTGGACCAGGGACATTTGTCTCACTTTTAGCATTCTTACCTCTGCACCTGTTAGCAGAGTAGAAGGAATATTTGCAAGGACTGCCGTTTGCTTAAAAAAAGATGAAAAATAGTGTAGAAGATACAAGCAAAATGTATTTCCTTTGTGGTGCAAGAGTCAAGAACAATTGCAATCCCTAGACTCTTCGACTCGTAAAGGCATAAGTGGTTTTAGATGTTGAGGTTGAAGCAATCAGGAAATCACTTCCATTCATATAATATTTACAGCTGACATGGGGCTTTTCTTACAATAACGGCCATCTATGTAGTGCACATACTATAATCTTCACTTTACAGATGAGGATACTGAAGTTCAGAAGAGTTTTGTCACTTGCCCTGGATAATAGAAAAGAAATAGGGACAGGATTGGGTCTTCTTGACTCCACTTATCCTATATGAGTGAAAATTGGCTATGTGCATTCCCAAATCCCTAAAGTGGAGGAGCCTATATAGGAGATGGCAAGGATCTGCTTCTAGGAGAAGATAGCCTGTGTTTCCTTAGAATGTTGATGTGAGTTGCCTTTTTCCATTGACTCGGTAGCCAGAACAGACCAAGCCTTTAAACTGCCAGATTGGGGCAGTCTCACTCTCTTTCCAGAAACATCCAAAGGAATGAAGCACCTCTTCACCCTAAGCATAGGAAACATACAACAAACTGGGTTGGAAGTAAGGAGGACTACCCTGCTACCAGCCCCCTTAAGCATAGGGTACTTGAAGCAAAAAAACACCCTCTACCTAATCAGGTTGTCACCTTCTCGGAAAGAGAGTCTTAAAGAGTTGCCTAGAACACCAAGAGATTAAGTGACTTGTCATAGGTCACATAGCTAAATGTTCTGGAGGGAAAGAGGAGTCAGAAATAGTGGATGAAACCCAAGTCTCCCTGGCTTAGAGGTCACACTGTTATCCAGTATGCCATGGCTGGGTCTCAGTCCACAGAGCATTTGCACCCAAGCTCCTGACTCAACGACAGGTTTGGCTTCCTATTATACCCCAGCTGCTCCTACTATGCCATAGTTACCTTTTAGAAAAGAAATGGACTTTCCATCCCTAACCTACAAGCGCATAAACCAGAAAAGGATTTAGCATGGCCTCCACTCTTGTTTCACACAATCCACCAACAACAACTATGGAACTCAAATCTAAAGCAAATAGTCCTCTCACCAGTGCCCAACCCAATAGCTTCACATTTATTTAAATAAATAATAAAATACCATCAGCAATGTTGCTTTGATCACGTAGTTAGGCAGCATGGTGGATAGAGTGTAAGGCCTAGAGTCAGGAAGACCTGAATTCAAATCCAGTATCAGATACTAGCTGTGTGACCCTGGATAAGTCATTCAAACTTATTTGCCTCAGCGTAAGAGCAAGCAAAGTGAGATTTTGGTTTTTTTTCTTTTTGGAGTTGTTTCCTAGGCTCCGGCTAAACTGAAAACATCTGAAGGGTGATTCATGGAGTCATGTGGGTTGTGAAGGCTTCAGGCTCTGAGCCTATTAGTTGAAAGTACTAGGAGATTGGTATTTTGGTATTTTGCTTTGGGGGGAATTTCCACTTATGAGAAGGACCTTTTGATTCCCTGGATGGAACTCTGATTAGCCATTTGCTAAGAACCACACCCAACCTCCTTCACCTTCACCTTCCACCCCTCCCCCACCACCACCACTCAGAGGTTTGTTCTCTCCCATCCAGTGATGTATGTAGGTGATTGTATTGCTTTGTTCAGACAGTAAGGAGCCTTGTCTGTTGATCTTTCTTCTGCTTGTATTTTCTTCACATTCAGGGTGCTAACCTTTCCCCTGAACTAGTGAATGACCCATATATGTTTATTTAAAGGATCGTTAACCCCTTTGAAGCTATCTTTCCTTTTTAAAGCAGATCAAAGAACCTGTGCTAACAGGTGATCCTGGGTGTGCTAGGGTGCTTGCTGATACACTCAGTTTCCTCATCTGTAAAATGAGCTGGAAAAGGAAATGGCAGACCACTCTAGTATCTTTGCCAAGAAAATTCCAAATGAGGTATAAATAGTCAGATACAACTGAATTGCATGAACAAACTTTGGTAATATATTCTATTGCTCAGTGTACAAATGTTATGAAGGGGTTACCATGAAGAGGGCATGAGTCTGGGCATCAGAAGACCCAGGGTCTACTCCAGGCCCAGCATCTGCCTACTAGGCATATGACAGTAGTCAAGACACTTTGTTTTTGGACACCATTTTCCTCATATGTAAAATGAAGGAGTTGAAATAGATAATCTCCAAATTCCCTTCCAACTCCAACATTTTGTGTCTCTGGGAAAAGCCAAATCCACTCTCACAGCAGTCAAAGTAATTATCCATGTGGATATGTCTTGAGGCACTTGTCTAGAATATATAAGAATAAAATTTGGTCCAGATGTATAATCTCATTGTCAGAGGGAACTTCTAAATGAGGAAACTCCCTCTACCAGTTAGTGCAGATTGGCAAAATTTCTGTAATTTTTAATCTTAGAAAATTACCTGGAACAATTAAATATCTTGCTTAGGATCACATGGCCAGTACTCTCAGAAGGAAAACTTGAACCTAAGGTTTCTTGCTCCAAGACCAGCTTGGTTCCTAGTACATCATGCTGCCATTCATAAATTAAGCCAGTAATGTATATTGACTACTACTCTAAAGACTGGAACTCTCTCAGAGTCTAGAACTTGGAGATGATAGAGTTAACTCTTCATTTCCCATTGAATGTTAACTTTGTACCTCAGGCCTCCCCTAAAAGCTCACACAGACTTGTAGCTTACAATATTACCCTGAATTCTGGTGGCTTCCCAAAGTGAAAATTTTGTACTTTTGAATTCAAGAGAAGCAACCTACTTACCACTAGACGTGAGTACTCTGATTGTCTCATTGATAATAGTAGGACCAGCTTTGAGCTTTGCTGCTGTTCTATCTCCATGTGTTGTTGTCCCTTTATTTCACCAGGAATCTGTGCCCTGGAAATCTCACTGTGCCTCCAGAAGGTTAGGTCTGGAAGCTCTCACTGCTCTACCATGGCTGCACCTGGGTATTTCCATCTCTCATGCCATGTGACTGCTCCCACACCTGGGAAAACAGAGTACCTCCGCTGAGAGGTTCTGTAAGAGTTTCTACTTGGCTGTCATCTCTGGGTTTGGAGATTCTCTGGGATTAAGTTATATGGATAAACAGATGCATCTCTGAGACCCAAGTCTGCTTTCTGTTTTCAGATCATCTGTGCTCAGCTCTGATTCCTTCTCTTCAAGGTCTAGCTGCTCCTTTAGACATGCCTGGGATTTCAGGGCACAATTCAGATTACAAAGACCTGACATAATCAATCACCACCTCCACCATTTAATCAAAGACTTTAACTTCCTCCCAGTTACCCAGCTTCATAACTTCAGAGACACTTTTAACTCTTCATCCTCACACAGTCTCCTTATCAATCGATTGCCAAGCCTTCCTGATTCCATTTCCACAGCATCTCTCCCAAGCAGCCATTGATGTTACACTCACAGTCAACTTGAGATACTCTTGAAGCCTTAATTTCCTCATCTATAAAATTTAATACTGGAAAGGACTTTAGAGGTCATCCTTTCCAACCTCCTAATTTTACACTTGAGAAAACAAACACAAAGACATCAAATGACTTCCTCAAGATCATACAACTCGTAAATTTCTGAGCCAGAATTCAGTCAGTCTTTTGTATTCCAAGTTCTGCACCATAGACACTATACAATACTAGATACACCCAAGGAAAATACATCATCTTATTTCATGAGATTGCCCTCCACACATAGGGAGGAAAGGAGAGATTTGGGAACTCAAAATAAAAAAAATAAACTTTTTTTTAAATGAAGAGGAAGAGAAGAAGGAGAACCAATAGAAAATAATACTTAACTATGGGCAAGTGAACAGCTGCATGGGATGCCCTTTTCAAGCCAACATCAGAAAAATAACAGGATGGCTGGGGGAGAGGGGATCTCTATGAATAATAATAAAAAAGAATGGCTAAAATAAACCTGACAATCAATGGCAAAAAAAAAAAACATGATTTTTAAAATATTCTGAAATTTCAAAGAGCTCAGTAATTGAAACCACTAAGGAATTATATTCTGAGGGGGAAAAAAATTGGAGAAAACTAAAGAAATACCAGTGAACAAGATAAAATGGATGACACCTATCACCGTTCTCTTAATTCATTAGCTGTGGGAACAAGAGCAAGTCATTTGCCCTCTCTCAAGTCTCAATTTTACGATCTGTGAAATGGAGAATAATGAAACCACATACCTCATAGGATTGTTGCAAGGCTCAAATGAGATATTTACATATGAAGTGCTTGCAAACTGTAAGGTCCCATGTTCATTTCAGTTGTTATTATTGGGAAAGGAAAAATAAATTATTCTGAACCCTAAGTAGTCCAATTAAGCCTCTTCTGGTAATAGGCAAAGAAGATCTACACAATATACCCACGCACACTTATACATACACACATACACACGCCTGAAGAATTGATCAATACACTGGAAGCTTTGACTACAGAAAGGAAGTCAACAGGATGTGACATCCGGTTTGATTATAAGACCAAAAAAGCACAGAGGTGTGATCACTATAGCTTCTCACCTCCTTGCACTATAGCAGGAGGAAGGGAACAGTTAACATTTGTCTGCAACACCCAGAATCAGCACAGAAGGAATCTTTTCGTAGAAGAAATGGGGATAGAGGGTCATAATGTGAATGGCATCTGTTGACACCTGGTTAAGATGAGTCAGCCCCTGCTGATTCCAGTTTTCTTAGAAGATGCTCTTTGTTGTTTTTTTTTTCCTGCTCTGATTTAAATGCTTCCCCAGAAGCTATTTCCTGGGAGAATTGTCAAGAATTTGAAACACCTCTGCAACAATTTTCTACCACCACAAATCAATTCAATTCCACCAAACATCTACTAAATGTAAGGAATTTTGCTAGGCACTGGGACACAAAAATGTAAAATGATACAGTCCTTTCACTCAAAAAGCTTCCAATAAATAATAGGATGAAGAAGGAAAAGACATTTACCTAAATATGTATGATACAAAGTAAATGTGATATAAGTAAAGGAGAAGTTCAAAGTACAAAAAGAATTCTGCAATCGAAGGGGGCATACTATATGAAATACTTTCAGCTGGAGTGATCAGAAAGGACTTTTATGTAGAAGGGGTCCTCCATTTAAAAAATTTCACTAATGAAAATTTCTAAGCAGAGGTGATCTTTGGGATAGGCTGATATTTGGTTAATATAGATCTCAATAAAATCTCCCATTCCAAAGCCTCTTTGTGTCATAGAGGTGACCTTGAGCTCTTGAAGGCTATTCAATCTGCACTCCTGACTCTCTGGACTTTTGCTATCATGCATGTCACAGAAATTTCTTTACCCGGATGTGCATTTCACCAATGGACTTCTAACACTAAAAAAACCCCTCTGCTCTGCATCCTCTTTCTCTGATTGGCTTCTTTCTTTCAGAATTTCCAATCTAAGAAAGATGCCCAGGTCCACCTTGTCTTCATTTCTTGCTAGGCTCAACTCCTAACTCTCGAGGCTTTCTCTAATATACTCCTATGTGGATCTTCCTCTTCCCACCTCCCACTCCCTTCAGCTTCCTTTAATGTATTGTTTTCTCCTATTAGAATGTAAGCTTCTTGAGGGCAGGGAAGGTCTTTCTTTTTGTTTGTATTCATATTCCTAGTCCTTAGCACAGCTCTTGGCACACGGAAAGCACTTAAATGCTTATCGACTTGATTTGACCAAGTCATGCTGGCAGACCCTAATCTCTGGCATGTTCTACCAACTGGAAAAACTTTAAGCACAGTCCCAGGGACAGATTGTACTTGAGCTCTAAGGATCAGCCTAGCTATATAGAGAGAGGTTCAATGCCTCTGTCCAAACATTGATGAATTCTTAGGAAATGATGATGATGATGATGACTGATGATGAGGATGATTGGTGGTGATGATGATGATGATGACAGAGAGAGAAAGTGAAAGGTTTAGAAATTGGTACTCAGTCCTATATGGTCAAATTCTATATCAGAGGTGACTGGATCTAAGTGTTGGAAGAGAAAGTGCTACAACTCATACTTTTGTCTATAAAATACTAGAAGCAGCTAAATGGTTCAGGGAATAGAGTGCTGGGCCTATAGACAGGAAAACCACATTTCAAATCTGGCCTCAGATACTTAGTAGCTATGTGACCCTGGGCATGTCACTTAACCTCTCTTTGCCTAATCCACTGGAGAAGGAAATGGAAAACCATTCCAGTATCTTTGCCAAGAAAACCCATACAGGGTTATAAAGAGCTGGATGTAACTGAATGACTGAACAACAAATAAAATATTATAGAAGCAGCATAGGATGGTGGAGAAAGATCATTAGCTTTGGAGTCAGGCATCTGGGTTTAAATTTCATCTCATAAACTTGTATCCTTAGGCAAGTCATTTAAGTATTCGGTTTCCTTATCTACTAAGAAAAATAAAGAAGAGATTGGACTACATGGTCTTTAAAGCCCCTTCCTGCTCTAAATGAATGATCAACTTATTCATTTAAACTGTTAAGTCTCTACATTGGAGATTTTTGTACAGTAACCAACAAGTTAATGTACTATTAAAAGAACTAAAAAAAAAAACCAGTATTGACATTTTCTCTACAAATGAAAAGACATAAGGAAGTTGTGGCCATATTGAAATATAGCCCTGGAGTTTTCCTTGAATCGGCAAATAAAGTACTTGGTGGTATTTGGATTCTTTGTATCTGCGAGCAACAGGATATCACTGTATAATACCCTTGGTCACTTTACCCTGTGTGTGTTCGTCCTTCGTGGCTGAAGAAGACCATGCCATCAGAGAAATAATGACATGACTTGCAGTTGACTTGTTTTGAGTGAGGAAAGGCTGTGCAGGTCACCAGCCTCACTTCTCCAGAGCCATCTGGATCCAGTGACCAGATTTTCATCAGGATGACTGGAGATGACTCAGGATGAGGCAAATGGGGTTAAGTGACTTGCCCAAGGTCACACAGCTAGTGAGTGTCAAGTGTCTGAGGTAAGATTTGAACTCAGGTCCTTCTGACTCCTGCACTGGTGCTCTACCCACTGCACCACCTAGCTGTTCACACTTTACCCTGTGAAGATCCTGATGAGAATAAGCAAGAAGCCTGTATGAGGTAACTACAGCTTATAAACAAAGTTCATCGTAGAAGATAAAGTAGAGGAAAAACCATAAGAACATGACAAAATACTCTAAACCAAGTCAATAGATATCAGTGATCTCAAGACTATAACATCAACGTGATACCCTTAAGCAGCTGCTATGAATATACATGCTTGTATCTCCATGGTTGGCTCACGAAATATAATCAACTCTTGTCCTCCAAGATAAAACCAAAATATTTATTTGGAACATTGCTATTAGGATACCAGAAGGCAAGATTTAGTAAGGTACTCATCCCAATCCAGGGAGCACCAACATTGCAAGCCAATCCCCCTAGGCAAGTTCTACCTTCAGCCAATTTCTCTCTCTGCCCACACCCTTCCCTCCAAGCAATATATACTGTTTCCAATCAAAAACTGGGCACTTGATTAGCTTAGAGAAGCTTGAAAATCAGCACTTAATCTGAAAGGTGGGGAAATCCCTGTGTCTAATTGAGTCTGCACCGGGGCTCCATGTGAGGCCTATTAATGGGAGGGGATGATCTTATTTCCCATTAACCTTATAAAGGTAAAGATAGGCAAAAGAGGAGATGACATACACAAAAATATATGATTCAGATTATTCTAGTCAGTGTTGGCATTGCAGGGAATATAGATAAAGCCTCATGCTGTTACCCTAACTACCAGATTTATTGGAAAATAAGCAAACCACAGACATATACAAATCTTGGTCTACCTCATTGCTCTTCAGTGATGTCCATCTTTGCCTAGTATGGGGAAATGAACTGTTTCCCCTATAATTTCTCACAGAAGTTGGACTGTTTAGAGCACAGCCTGACCACTGGTTACCTCCAAGATTCTAAGATTTATGAGTTTTTATCTGAGTAAAATAATGGGAATTAAACCTCTTACAAATACACCAATCTTGAACAGGTCAGACAAGGCTAAATACTGGGGCTGGTGAAATTATTTGAAGTTGGGAACTCAATTCATGAATGGTCATTAGTCACTCCAGCTGCCTCTATTTTCACACTTCCCTTCTCCAGGGATAAAAGTAATCTGCCCTATTTTTACTATCAAGCATTGGTATTATGAAATAAAACAGGACAAAAACTTATAAACAACACAGAAACTTCGTACCTATATATTATGAAGATTCACTTCAAGAAGACTATCAGGAAGAACTGAAAGTGGAAAGCATCAAACACCTTTCCTCTGAGCATAGAGGAAAATCACTTGTTCTCATGTGGGAATTGTTTTCAAATTATCAGCCTGTGTTCAGTTAGGCCAAAAACTACTTAGATAAAAGGCCCAAATCAACACCAGATTTGAAGAAAGAGCGGTTTAATATTATTTATTCAAACAAGCTTTTGTTATAGGTAAATATTTTGACTTGGATTTTCACCACGTCTTATAGAAATTAAACTAATCTCAAGCAGTTACCAGAGTAAGAAAACCAAAAGAGCTCAGAAATCATTGTCAAAATGTATTTGATCTCATTTCCAAGAATCAAAGCATGACAGCACAGGATAATTCCAATTCAGAGTGCAAACCCATTTTAAAATAGGGAGGTTGATGCTAGAAGCAATTTTGTTTCCTAAAACAGTAAAAGGCAATATTTCAGGGGGTAAAGAGTGTGAAAAATCCAGAGTGATACCTTGCTAATATGATTCATTCTCATAATATTTTTAGTTGAAACTGGAAGATGAAAAGCACAATGTCAATTCGAATACTTTTGTTGGATTTTCTACAATGCATTAGTCACATCCTTATTGATAATGGATTCTACATATGCATTCTAACATCTGAAAGATCCTCATGTACTACATGACGAAGTAGAAATATCAATTTAAATGAAATTCAGGATGGAAGTGGAACATATTAAAATATATACAAAAGAAATCCATGATGGAGACAACTTATATTTTGAAAAATATATAGGCCAACCCTTTGTGATATTGACAAAGAAAAACCATCAGGAAAACATAAGCAACTAACAAAACAAAACCTTCCTTCTCATCTCTACAATTTTTTTATGAGAATAAGCTACTCACATATTCAGCATATCCTTAATGAAAATATATAAAGGGAACAAGCCCTTGAGTAGTGATTTTCTATAGTGGGCCCATATCTTCAAAGTCACACAATTGACTGAAAAGTATGGAACATATAGGATCCTTCTATATTTATCATTTCTTAGTTACAATAAAAATTATTTTTCTTACTAGGAGAAAATATAACAGTAAAGATTCTCCTCTGTTAAGGAGTCTTTAGTACTGAATATGCTAAATCACATAAGATTCCTTGATAGATAAAGCACAAAGATAACAGTTCAATGATCCTCTATCCACATCAGGCAAAGCATAAAACAAGACAATTTATGTTTGTTGATGTCAAGAGGAATGTCCAGGGTAGAGATTAATTACAAGAGAGACTCCTTATATAGATGTCTTGAGGAGCTCTTTCTTATTTGCTCTTGCAATCAAGCCTCAAAATTCTGTAAGACTTGCTCCCTAGCCACTCCAGATTTATTGGCCTAACAATACACTCAAGATTTCATGATGTGTGTGTGTGTGTGTGCACACATGTGTGGATATGTATTTAATCTCAAGAATGAACATTGTCATCAGTCATTTCCACTTTTATCAATAATTCATTTATAATAATCTATATGTGAGAGGATAGACAGTGAGTTTACAGATTTTACAAAAACAACTTACCCATTATTTTCATCCTCCTTTCTACTAAAACTTTTACCACAACTTGACAACAAATGGTAAGCTGACTTGTGTCATAACTGCATGAAGTCCCTAAGTCATTTCTAGTTAGTTTGTGATATGGGTTAAATTTTTTTGTTGTTTCATTTCTTTTTATCTGTTTTAAAAAGTGGAACTAATGAGATCAACCACAAATGATCTAAATTGACTACTAGACATTGACAAATACCAAACTGGTCATTTTATAGTCTCTTTCTGATTCCTATAGACCACATCTAAAATACAAGCAGTTTGATAGTTTTGTCTGTCCTAATGGTTACTAACCAGGCATACATGTAGACACAAAAGTAGTCAAAAAGCTTCAACCAGGAGTTGAATTGCCTGCAGTAACTACTAAAGATAGAGATATGAAGAGCAAAATAGCCAAATGGCAGCAGACAGTCAGATAAAGGAGAGGACCTTGGGGGAGTATAAAGCTGCAGAGAAACTAGAAGTCAGTCTTATAACACCAAAGAAAGTTGAGTGCAACAAACTGAAGAATTTCTTTGTCAAACTGATACTCCTCTTGTTTTTCTTGGTAGTGGATGTCTGGAGCCTAACCCCAAATCAAGCATCTTCATATAATCCCTTGCAGTTTTTTTACTGGCAGCTAAAATACACAGATCAGCTAAGACTAATAGAGCACTGGACCTGGAGTCAGGAAGCCCAGAGATGAAATCCAGCTTCAGGCATTTATTAGCTAGGTGACCCTGGACAATTCAATTAACCTTAGTTTTCCTTGGTTTGCTTAAGTATAAATAAGAATCATAACACCACCTACCTCCCAAGGTTGTTGTGAGGATTAAATGAGATAATACTTGTAAAGTCCTTAATGTAATGCTGGCCACATAGTAGGCATTTAAAAAAGGCTTCTTTCCTTGTTATACTGATTCAGTTTTCACTCGACACTATTTTCTATTTCTGTGTCCTTAGTTCACCAGCCTTTCTACCAACTGCCCATTTTTTTCTTTCATCACACAATGACTTTTGCAAACCTTAAAACATTATATAAGCATAGCTATTATTATTAATGTTGTTGTTACGATTTTAAGGTATGTCCACAAGTACGGAAATCATAAAACCAGACTTGAACCATCCATTAATTTCATTTGCCCTCCTACAGAAATGTTCCCAGGGTTTAAAATTAATTTTGGACTTATTGTTTATATGGCAGAGTATCCACTACATTAGAGATCGAAATTTCTCTAAGTTACCATTTCACCATCATTAAGAGATCCTGTGTCTTTTGCTGAACCAGAAAGATGCTTGACAGAAAAGCTTTCCTAAACTCCTATCTAGTGATTCAGGTTTGGGCAGAAAGGTACACACTTCTTAGATTTCAGAGCCCACCATATTGATTTTCTGAGATGAAATATAAGTTCAAGATGAGACACTTGAAGAAATCAATCTAATTTAACTTGACTGAATGGAACTATCCATTGTAGTGACAGCATCCAAGAAAACTTAGCTACTTCCTTAAATAGTGCTGTGTGTCTGGACCTTAACTTTCATTAAATCTGTCATGGACAGAAGGCAGATCTTAACACCATCAGCCTGCTGCAAGCGAGTTTGATTGAAGTATTTACTGATCTGAAACGGTCATTTGGGGATAAAAGGAAAAGTAAAACAGCCTGTAACCACTTTGAGTTGTCTGGGATAAAGTAACATTTCAGGGTTAAGAATTAGGGTACGTACAAATGGGCCAAGGCAGGTAAAGGTGTGCATGCAGATTTGTTCTTGGCCAAACAATTTCAGGAAGTCAGAAGACCAGCATGGAGGAGAGAAAGGGAGTTGCATTTCTAGCCCTGACTCTGGTTTGCTCATGGTGATAAGAAGGCATTTCTCTCAACACTAAAGAGAGCCCAGGGACAGTACAAATGTACCGATGTTCTTTAAGAAGCACAGACTCTGGATGAGTCTTTCTTAAGCAAGCCAAAAGCCAGGAGATTCCCTTTTGTTCCTGTCTGGCTAAGAGAGAACAGACCTGGATCCTTGGTCTCAAGGATGGGTGTGCTCATACAAGTAGGGACTGCCTAAAGCAGGGATGCCTTAAGTGGCCACCAATAGCGGATGAGTTGAGAGTATAACCCATGTTATCTGACCAGAATTATCTTATCAAAGGAAGCAGTGTGGTTATAGTGAAAAAGTGCCCTGGAACTGAAATCCAAGGATCTGGGTTCAAGTCCCAGACTTACCACTTCTGCTATGACCTTAGGTAAGTCACTCACAGTCTGCTCAGGTTTCAATTATTTCATTTACAAAATAAGGGGGTTTTATTAGAAGTCCTCTAAGGTCCCTTCCAGCTCTACATCTCTGATCACTCCCACCAGACTTTGGTTTCCCCATTCACTCCCTTCCGGGGCCTGGAATTACCAGCATTAGCACCCCAGTACAATAGGCAATGAAGCAAAGTGGTACACAGTGGGAAGAATGTTGGATTTTGAATCAGAAAAGCATGGTTCAAATCATGGTTTTACCTTCTACTCAACTTGCATGAAGTTGGACAAATCCCTTCATCTTGCTAGGCCTCAGTCTGCCCCTCTATAAAATGAGGAAATTGGAGTAGGTGCTCTCAAAGCTGGGAATTATGCAGATAAATGTTTAACATCCAGGTCTTAAGGGGGGGAAATGCTTGACACATAAATTTAATCTGCATTATTAATATTATTTTCTCTACCACTTTCTTAAATACATACAATCAATGAAACAATCAATCAGTCCCTATTTTGTAGCATTTGCCAATTTCCAAGGTGTAAATACTCACACTGAAAATTTAACAATCAACTGTCAGGATCCTCCAGCACACTACTGCCCTAAATTCTCATTCAGTTTGAATTTATGAACTGAGATAATGAATGTGAAAAGGCTTTGTAACAGGAAAGTGAAATATAAATGCCAACTTGTATTACTCTAATGCACAACAAAGGTTTGGACATGATCTTTAAGAAGAAATGTATTTTGCTTTCACGCTCTCCTATCTGTCCAGATTGCTTTTATGACATTCATTAGATAAGGTCTTGGGTCAGGGATGATTAAATATAAGTATTTCAGTGTGAGTAGTTCCAAGGACTGTGGGAAAGATGAAAATGACAAGTTTTGGGAGGTAGCAGGAAAGGAAACCTGAGGCCCCATTAGCACTCTTACAGTAACAAAATGCATTAGATCAGTATATAGAAAAGGCTGTTGTATGACTTGATTCAAAATTTTGTTCACCAGCTCCTAACTCCTATTCTTTTCTAACTTCTGCTGACAAGTTGAGGGGTTGAAGAAGGATATAGTAGTAATTTTTCTTCTCTAAGCCTCAGTTTCCTCATCTGTAAAATGAAGAGATCAGACTAAGTATTGTGGGAGCTCTCTTCCAGCTCCAGAATTCCATAAATCTAAGCTATCAGTGTGACTCAGGGATAGTCATGGCCATTTCCATTTCTCGTTCAGGATGCAGAGAAGGCTTGCCAGCATTCACAAGTTCAAAGCTGGGTCAGATTGGCATGGGATCCGTTTCTTTATCTCTATCAGTCTACCCAGCTTTCAATTTAGCATGTTCCCTCTTATTACCAAAGCCTGGATCCTAAGAGGAATGCCAGCTTGTATACAGAGAGGTATAATGTTCCAAAAAAAGAAGCTGATTCATGGGAAAATAACCATTTTGTTGCTTTTTATGGCCTTTACTACTGCAGCAAGATGAATGGTCCCTACTATGAAGAACCGACAGAAATAGATTGCTTCAATACTCTATGAAGATTTAGAATACACACTTCCAGGTGTTTCCTTCCTCACCATTCCTTGACAAATGAAAGTGGTTCATGCAAGACCTTGTTCATCCCTGAAATGATGCATCTATGCACAACATGGCGAGTCAAGGTCATGCCTTTTCCAGGGTGTCAAATCCCAGATCTGTGCCTCTATGAATGCTAAGAGACTGCGGCTGCAGTGAGGGGTATGGAGAATGCTTCAGCGTTGTTTTTAGTACTCAGCTATTTTCTTTCTGTTTGCTAGCTCATCAGAAATGTAATGTGAGAGATATTTTCCATTTCACGTGTCTGTGAATATAAGCTTGATCAGCCTGTACTGATTGGATAATTGGTCTGGGAATTACTCATTGGTAGTATCATTTTTTTTTACCTCTTTGCATGTTGCTTGCAAACAGTTTGATTTAACCCAATCAAGCATGAATGGAGATGCGATGACTTTTAAAGGGTGGACAGAAAGCATTCCTTCTTGCTGTCAACCTTCTCTCTGTTTCTAAGATTTTATTTATCCATGATAGAAAACTTAAGTTATTCATTACTAACTTGGCATTTATACAATGCCTTAAGTTTTAAAAACCAGTCTGCATTATGTAATATACATCACATACATTATGTAATTTTATCCCTATAACAACCTTGTGAGGTAGGTACTACAGGCATTGCTATCCCCATTTTATAGAAGAAAAAATTGAGGATCAAAGAGCCCAACTTGCATAACACTACACAGATTGTAAATGGCTAACTTCTGATATCATTCAGATGCTTCTCATTTTAAGAAATGGTATTCTATAAAGTTTTAGAGATACAGAATTGATAAATTAAGGCATTCCTTAAAAAGAAAAAAACAAAAGCCTTAGATCATAGATTATTTCAGACTAGAATAGATTGTATTTGCACTACCTACAAAGTCTTATACTATCTAGCTTGATTATTGGGGTTCTTAATCTGTGATCCACAAATAGATTTCAAGGAGTGATCCATGGATAGATTTCAGAGGGGTCTTTATTAACCTCTAACCTCTAACTAAAATTTAAAATTTTCTTTAATTTTGAATATTGGCAACAGACAAAATTCTGAGGAACACATAAGCTTCACCAGATTGTCAAAGATTATGGTCTATGACACACAAAAAAATAGTTAAGAACCATTGTCCTATTAAGTATTCCATAGACCCAGAAAAACAGAGAAGGAAAAGAGGAAAAAACTTCATAGAAAGGACCTTTATCTAGGGAACATTTAGTTCTTATTTTATATCTGTGACCTCTGGGGCCTAAAAGGATAAAGGTCACATCTTACCTTAGTGGGGCAAGAAGACACTAAAATCCTGATTTTCTAACTTCCATTCTGGCATTCTTTCCGTTACACTATGCTGCCCTCCAAACATATTCATTTTTTACCATCTGTTCTTCAAAACATTTAGTTAATTAACAATTAGATCCTTCTCACCTATCTAAAAGGCTCAAGACATTGAAAAAGTATATATATGTATATGTATATATAGATGTATGTATCATATATACATATATATGAGGGCTAATGGGGTGATCTGAAATGAGTTTCCTTTGGTCTAAAGGAAAGGTAAGTAGTATAAGAGGCCTGAGAAATTCAAACTCAAGAAAAGTGCTACAAAACCATTCTATTTCCCAAAACTAAGATACCTAATGGGCCTTCCCACCACCTTAACTCTTCCTCAAAAAAAATTTTCACCTTTTTCTCCCAGGGGATCTTTTCATGTAAACATATTGCCAAAATTACAATGAAATTTAGTGAGGACAGAGGAAATTTATTCTTCTAAATAAGTAAATGTTTTTCAGAAAACTTTGTTAGAATGTACATTGGCATTTCCTTTAATTATGAATATTGGCCACAGATGAAATTCTGGCTTCACCAGATTGCCAAAGACTGTGGTCTGTAACACAAAAACTTTTCCTCTGTTTCCAAGATTTTATGTATCCCTGATGGAAAACTTAAATAATTCATTACTAAGCTGGCATTTATACAGTGCCTTATGTTTTAAAAACCAGTTTGCATAGTACATCACATAACATTGTGTAATTTTATTGCCATAACAACCTTATGAGGCAGGTACTGCAGGCACTGTTATTCCCATTTTATAGAAGAAAAAAGTGAGGATCAAAAAGCTTAACTTGCATAAAATTACACAGGTTTTAAGTAGAAAAAAAAAACAATTCAAACCCAGGTCTTTTGACTCCAAATCCAAGATTTATTACACTACCCTACACTAAGTTCTGAAATCATTCAGGTGCTTCTCATTTTAAGCAATGGTACCAAAAAGTCAGGGATATCTATGTTCAAACTACCTGAAGGCAGATATTGACTCAGAATAAAGTAGATGTTCCTAATAATTAGATCAGAGTAAAAGTGAAATGACCTTCCATAGGACATGATAAAGTTCCTTGCCCCTGTAGGACTGCAGGAAGAAGCTAGATCACCAGTGACATTGCAGAAAGGATTCCTGTTTCAGGTATGATGCTAGACCATAATACTGCTATAATCTTGTTCCAAGCTTGGATACTTGGTTATTATTGCACACAGACAGATAATTAAATGCATATAAACCACAGATAGTTCGTGTGACACTTTTTGCAATGGATAATTGCATTGCATCAAATAACTGAATTCCAGCTGTGGTCATAAAATTTGTTACTAGAAAGGGATGGTTAAAAATGGGGGGGGGGGTACAAAAACAAGCAATGGGGGGGATGATTATAGGGCTACAGTGAATGATGCATGAGAAAAGGAAATGTGAAGCTGAATATATCTAACATGACTAAGTAGCCACATGGTAGTATGTCATCATGTCTATTTTTAACAAATAGAAAAAGTTAACATAGGAGGGAGGAGACTAATCTACCATGAAATGAGAAAACCAATTTATGAGTAGCATGAAACTTTAAGAAGGAAAAACTAGAAAGTCTAGTACAGAAAGATAGAACACTAAAAAGGCATGAAAAACTATTTATAAATATTTACAGGGTTAATACTAGACTTGCAACCAGAAAAAACTTGAGATAAAAGTTTTCCTCTGACACCTACCAGCTGCAGATTTGGCTCAGAGAAATTTAATCGACTTCTGGTAAAGTTAAAACCTGTAGTGCTAGCATCTCTGGTGGGAGGGTTGCTCCTCTACCTTTGATGACCACCTGATTCACTCAACTTTCATCTGTAGCTCTAAGAAGCTATCACATGCACAATTTGTCTCAGAAAACAGGCTAAGCCACATTGAGAGTAACTGACAGGTCTAAAACTCATTGGGTATTTAGAGGGGTTTCTACTCCAAACATGTGAAGACTTCCTCCAGGGAAATTGAAGGATAAAAACAATTTGATCCAACAGCCATGAAGGTGGCTGAGCCAGTGCTATGGAGTGCTCAGAGCTTGGTCTGTCATCAAAGTTGCCAAAGTCATCCACTGTATCCTGGTCCATTGCCAGTCATCTAGACGTTCATCCTACCACTGGACTCTGAGGTTGTTGTTATTTGTCCATTCTTGAAGAGGACAAAGAGTGAGGCTGACAACTGGATGCAACTCTGCCTCACTTAAATAGGATTCATGGAGAGCCCAAGGGAGCCTGGAAGGCTGACAGGAACAATTGCACTGGGCTCAGAGAAGAGTGCAGTTCAGCTTTGGCCACACAGGGACAGGACTATTGAGCAGGCTTCAGGGCATGGAATCCCAGACAGCAACTGAGGTGCCCAGATTCCTCAACCCACAAATACCAAAGAAAGTTTTAAAGGTCAGTGAGAAAGCTCTTTCATCTGGGTGAGAAGGGAACATGGTCTGGCCCAGACCAAGGGTAGTGGCACTGGCTGAGGCAGCAGAATCCATTTTAGGAGCCCTCAACCTAAAGCCCCTGAGGGAATCAAGTGGCTGATCTGAATCTCAGCTCTGAGTGGTGGTCCTGGGGTGAGGAGAAGCACTGGTGTGGTGGAGCTGGAGGCAGTTGTGGAGAGGAAACCCTACTCACAGATCCTGGGCAGAAAAGCTTGTGGTTGCTCCTAGACCAGAGTGTAGGTCATGAGAGGAGCAACTTTTCTCCCTTGATTGTGTCACCTTGGAGGAGCTAGGAACTCACAGGCCCCTAAAGTATACCCTTCACTTGACAAAGGACTCAAAAGTCAAGTAACAGGCTGAGAAAATACCTAAAAAGGGGAAAAAGTAAGATTACAGAGGGTCACTTTCTTGGTGAACAGGTATTTTCCTCCAACCTTTCATATGAGGAAGAACAAAGGATACCATCACCAAAGTCAAGGCTTCTTCATCCCAAACCTCCAAAATAAATAAGCAGTGGTCTCAGGCCATGGAAGAGCTCAAAAAGATTTTGAAAATCAAATAAGAGAGGTGGAGGAAAAATTGGGAAGAGAAATGTGAGCGATGCAAGAAAATCATGAAAAGTGAGTCAACAGCTTGCTAAACGAGACCACAAAAAATGTTGAAGAAAATAACACCTTCAAAAATAGACTAACCCAAATGGCAAAAGAGGTCCAAAAAGCCAATGAGGAGAAGAATGCTTTAAAAAGCAGAATTAGCCAAATGGAAAAGGAGATTCAAAAGCTCACCGAAGAAAATAAGTCCTTTAAAAATTAGAATGGAGCAGATGGAAGCTAATGCCTTTATGAGAAACCAAGAAAATACAAAAAAAAAAAAAAACCAAAGAATGAAAAAATAGAAGACTGTGAAATATCTCATTGGAAAAATAACTGACCTGGAAAATAGATCCAGGAGAGATAATTTTAAAATTATGGGACTACCTGAAAGCCATGATAAGGAAAAGAGCCTAGACATCATCTTAAATGAAATTATCAAGGAAAATTTTCTGATATTCTAGAACCAGAGGGTAGAATAAATATTGAAAGAATCCACAGATCACCTCCTGAAAAAGATCCAAAAAGAGAAACTCCTAGGAATATTGGAGCCAAATTCCAGAATTCCCAGGTCAAGGAGAAAATATTGCAAGCAGCCAGAAAGGAACAATTTGAATATTGTGGAAATACAATCAGGATAACACAAGATCTAGCAGCTTCTACATTAAAGGATTGGAGGGCTTGGAATATGATATTCCAGAAGTCAGAGGAACTAGGATTAAAACCAAAAGTCACCTACCCAGCAAAACTGAGTATAATACTTCAGGAGAAAAAATGGTCATTCAATGAAATAGAGGACTTTCAATCATTCTTGATGAAAAGACCAGAGCTGAATAGAAAATTTGACTTTCAAACACAAGAAGCATGAAAAGGTAAACATGAAAGAAATATCATAAGGGATTTACTAAAGTTGAACTGTCTACATTCCTACATGGAAAGATAATATTTGTAACTCTTGAGACTTTTCTCAGTATTTGGGTGGTTGGAGGGATTATATACATATAGATAGAGGGCACAGGGTTAGTTGAATAGGAAGGGATGATATCTAAAAAAAACAAAATTAAGGGGTGAGAGAGGAATATATTGGGAGGAGAAAGGGAGAAATGGAATGGGGCAAATTATCTCTCATAAAAGAAGCAAGAAAAAGCTTTTCCAATGGAGGGGAAAAGGGAGGAGATGAGAGGGAAAAAGTGAAGCTTACTCTCATCACATTTGGCTTAAGAAGGGATAACATGCACACTCAATTTGGTATGAAAATGTATCTTACACTATAGGAAAGTAGGGGAGAAGGGGATAAGTGGGGTGCAGGGGATATGACAGAAGGAAGGACAACTGGGAGGAGGGAGTAATTAGAAGTGAACACTTTGGGAGAGGAAAAAGGTCAAAAGAGAGAATAGAATAAGTGGAGGGCAGGATAAGATGAAGGGAAATATAGTTAGTCTTTCATGACATGACTATTATGGAAGTCTTTTATATAACTATACATATATAGCCTATATTGAATTGCTTGCCTTCTCAGTGGAGATGGGTGGGGAGGGTGGAAGAGAGAGAAGTTGGAACTCAAAATTTTAGGAATGAATGTTGAGAATTGTTTTTGCATGCAACTGAGAAATAAGAAATACAGGTAATGGGGTATAGAAATTTATCTTGCCCTACAAGAAAAGAGAGAAGATGGGGATAAAGGAAGGGAGGGAGGTGACAGAAGGGAAGGCAGATTGAGGGAAGGGATAATCAGAATGCATGGGGTCTTGGGGTGTGGGGAAGGGAGAAATAGAGAGAAAATCTGCAACTCAAAATCTTGTGGAAATGAATGCTGAAAATTAAAAATAAATAAATAAATATTTAAATAAATAAACAAATAATTCATGGGCAAGTCAAGATATCACCCTGTGATGTTACTGGTGCTCTTCAAAAACAAAGGACAAACAAAAACTGGCTCAGAATCAGACAACCTGGGTTCACATCCTATTTCTGATATAGAGAGATAGATAGATAGATAGATAGATAGATAGATAGATAGATAGATAGAGAGATAGAGAGATAGAGAGATAGATAGATATAGAGATATAATATTTCTTGTGTGCTCTTGGCCAAGTCATTTAATCTCCTTAGTCTTAGTTTTCCTATCTATAAAATGAGAGGATTGATTTTAATTGAGAAAAGTTAAGTAACTTGCCTTTTTCACACAACTAATGAGTGTCATGGGTAAGATTCATACCCAGGAGTCAGTTAACTCTAAGGTTGCTGCTCTTTCCATGATGACAAGGTTCCTTCAAGGAGAGTGGTCTGAAGAGATAAGCTGAATTCCATTGTCTGTTTGTTTCATAGCCCAACTATGAAATAGATCAATGACAAATAAGTTTTATTGGCTGTAATCCATTCTGTTACCTGTGGAAGAGAACAAACTGGCAATACATGGATTCCACAGAGAATGCAAAGTCATCATCCATTTTAGTCAATGCAGTTAAGTCCCATTTCACATTATGGATGCCTTCATTAGAGTTACAATGAACAACAAATAGCAAATAGCACTCATTTCATTCATAGATGTGTAGTCGTTGCTGGGATCTTCCTTTTTTCACTTGCCCCATGTGCTATTAGGAATGAGTGCAGGAAGGAAGGAGGTTTTAACTAAGTGCCCGTTATGTGCCAGGCCCTGTGAAGGAAGGAAGGAAGGAAGGAAGGAAGGAAGGAAGGAAGGAAGGAAGGAAGGAAGGAAGGAAGGAAGGAAGGAAGGAAAAAGGGAAGAGGAGGGGAGGAAAGGCGAGGAGAGAGGAGGAGAGAAAAGGAGAGGAGAGAAGAAGAAAGGAGAGAAAAGAAAAAAATTACAGTCCCTGCCCTCAAGGAGCTTATGATCTAATGGGCAACAACATCCCACAAACAGAAGATGAAATGTTGGTGAGAGAAATAACCTGGTAAGGGGAAATGATGAGAGAATTCTGGAGGAATGCAAACTGCTAGGAAAAGAAAAGATGTTTGACTTGGGTGCCTTCCTTAAATGGAGATTCTCAGAGGAGTTCCTATAGTCATGGCGACGCAGTATAGCAGGGTGACTCAATTAGGACTCAAGAAACTCTGGGTTCCAATGCTACTTCAGACTTACTCTGTGACCTTGCGCACATCACTTTACTCCTTTTACTCTCCTTTACCACATCTCTAAAGTAGAGATAATAATAGCAGCTACCTTGCAGGGCTGCTGTGAAGACCAAAAGAGATCACATGTTAAATGCTTTGCAAACCTGAAAGTATTAAAGTATTAGGTTAATAATGTAAAAATGTCTTTTGGTAATTATAGCTGAAGTTGATCTTCATCAATAAAAATGCACAGGGAAAAAAATTCTCTGCACTCTGTGTGTATGCGTATGTGTGTGTGTGTGTGTGTGTGTGCGTGTGTGTGTGTGTGCGTATGTGTGTGTGTGTGCGTGTGTGCGTGCGCGTGTGTGTGTGTGTGTGTGTGTGTGTGTCTGTAGTACTTTGTTTTTTAATGGGAATCTTGTAGACATATCACCAACAGCCACTTTTTGGATTACCCAGCCTGTAGATTAATGAAGCATCGTTGTAATTCTAAGACTCTTGCTATAAATCATCTTCCACACACATGGGCAGACAGAATTTCCAGCATCTGTCATACAAGCCTGGTAGGCTGTTGTCTGGGCTTACTGGTGAAGAGGGTAGCTCACCTCAAAAGCTGTGACTTAGGATGGCTCTTTAAGGAAAGTGATATTTACATGCCTGGCAGACAGGCTGCAAAATGGTGGTGGGAGGCTAGAGCTTCCTGGAAAGCTAGCATTGGGGAAACTGTTTCTGTCTCTTCTGAGTTTAAGTACTTCCCTGAGGGCATGAAACCAAGTTCTATGGCTCTTGAGGGGACCACCATGAGCCCAAGAGAAAATACAGATGGCCATCTCGGTTTGTAGGCTTACCTTTGGACACTGAAGCCTACTGGGGAGGATTGATTACCTTGCTCCGAAGACAGAATTAGCAGATGTTATTGATATGGGACTGATGTTCTCTTCTCTCGATGCAGAGAGACTGTACATATGGTACATTTTCTTCAAACACTTTTCCAAAAATCTTCAAAAATAACCTCTTGTTTCCCATTCCTCTAGTTCTTTTTTAAATTGATCCAGTTTTTGTGATATTCAGAATGGCTCAAAATCTTAATTTACTGGACATCCATGAGAGAAGCTGCCTTTGAAAATCAGTAAAGCTTTGGGGCATGCTATAAAGTCACAGCAGTACACAGACAGAATTGTTGCTTTGGGGGGATATGGAGAGGACAAGGTGGCTTCCACTTTTTGCTTTATCTTGTTTCATTACAGCTCCATTTAACATAAACACAGCTATAGTTTGGGTTGTTATCCAGTCTCCTGGATGAAGATAAGAACGATAGAGAAACCTACTTGTGGAAGCGATAAATAAATGCTTTACAACATTCCCCCTACCATACAGCTCAGTCTGGATTTTAAATTTCTGGCTGTCAATGGCTTTATCTTAATATAGTCAAAGAAACCAAACAGCATTCAGCAATTTCCCTGAGATACGTAGGCAATAAAAGGAAGACAGAAGCACAAAAACCAAGCCTTACATGTATAATCATAATTGGGGCTTCAGATAAAAAAAAAAAAAGCACAAACATGTTCAGGAAAGCAATTAGACTGTATTGATTTCCTCCAATGGGGGTGACCAAAACTAAATCTTCAGATCTGTGTTTTTTAGTCCTGTCCAGGAAATTTTACCAGCAACAGAAGCACTGAGCGTTACCATAATTCAGTTACAGCTTTGTGACACATTTCATTCCAAGCAACAGAAGAGAACAATTCAGCTAACCCTGCATTTAGATGGATAAATTCCCTGACAGAATCAGACCATAAACATCCATGTATGTTTCTGTGCTTCTATGATAATAATAATGAACAATAGCTTGTATTTATATAGAGTGTTAAAATGTGACAAGATAGTGGAAAAGACTATGAGATTGGGAGTCAGAAAACCTAGATTCGAATCTTGGCTCTGTCATTTTCACTCACTGGGTCTCGTTTCCTCTTCTATTAAATGAGAGTGCTACAGTAGACAATCTAAGACCCCTTTAAGCACCAAATCCTATGAATTATGTGTTATGTAGCACAAATATTATATACATATTACAGATGAGGAAACTAAGGATCCCAGAGGATTAGTGATTTATCTAGGATTCCTGAGCCCAAAATTCAGACTGGAACTTGAATTCAAGTCTTCTCACCATATGTTCAATTATCAGCTCTGCCACTTATTACCAGTGTGTGACATTATAAAAGTCATCTCACCTTTCTGGACCTTTTTTGTTTCTCATCTGTAAAATGAGAAAAGTGCACTAAGTGAGCTATACACTTTAAAGCTATAATCCCATGAGAGGGAGGATCCTAAGACTATGTTTCTAATCTAGCATTTAAAAACAATTTAAATCTTTCATATTTTAATAGGTTTGTGATCTTCCTGATGATTATCCAGCGATTATCCAGTCTATTATCTAGAAATCTCATCCATGTCCTCCTGAAAATTAATCACAAAGCATCCACCCAAAGGGCCTTCCTCAAAGTCTCCTGACTTTGTGAGAATTCCAATGGATCATATGGGCCATCCACCATTTCCCCCTTGTTATCATTATGGAAGTGTCAATCTCTTTTTAAGATTATATATTTCTTTGATAACACTTTTTATGCCACTTCTGCACAATTCTTGGTGGTAATATGTCATGACCTACTCATGATTATATGTATATTTCCAAAGCCCTTTGGGTGGTCCCCAAAATAATGTCTTCAGAGTCTATGTTGGTCACCTTCATAAACTGGAAGAACGTTGCTACTAAAAAGATTGGTTTTTGTTTCAGAGGGTCACTAAAAGAATTTTACAATTTTACAAAGGCAATTCAGTACTTTCTTCTTCCTTTGTTTAATTCTAGGTCCAGTTTATTGATCATTTGCAATGCCCTTCAATACTAATAGCTATGTAGTGATAGATGAGCACTACAGAACAGAGGTAACAATTCGGGGTCTTGGAGTGTGCCTCATACCCCAAGCAGACTAAAGTGTAATTGGGAAATGTTCAATGAAAAAATACAATAGAGCATTTGTGGTTGTTATGGCTGTTAGTCATGTCCCCTGTAACCCTTCAGACCATAGTCATGAGGTTTTCTTGGCAAAGATACTGCAGTAGTTTTCCACTTCCTTCTCCAGTAGATCAGAACTCTCCACTATGACCTGTCCATCTTGGATAACCCTGCACAACAAAGCTCATAGTTTCATTGAGCCAAGCCCCTTAGCCATGACAAGGCAGTCCAGGAGGGAATAATACAGCATAAATTGTGGTTTCCTAATTTCATTAGTGGCCAGCAGAAATCCATTTTCATTTGAGTTAATAATGGATGACAGTATCCGCTAGCATTCTTCATCCATTTAGTTTATCCTATGGGAATAGTTAAATCAAATTTTTCTGGGTGATGATAGCTCTCTTTTAGAAGGCTCTAAAATGTTATGGAGCTTGATACAATAAGCATAGTGTCCTCTACAAACATAAATAGTTGGAGGAACTTGCCACCTAGAGAGAATACTTTCTCAATTTATACCCTAGATCCTCTCCATGACAGTGACAATACCTTTGATAAAAACATATCGCCATATTTTTTGCCTCCTTTGATATTAGCAATCAGATGTGATGGAATACTATTGTGCTGTAAGAAATTGTGAACAGGATGGTTTCAGAAGACTTATGGAAAGAGTTATGGAAAGACTTATGGGAAGACTAATATGAACTGATAAAAAGTGAAGGGAGCAAAACCAGGAGAATATTATACACAGTAAAATCAGTTTTATAAGGATGACCAACTGTGATACCCTGATCAATAAAATTATCCAAGAGAGTTGTGATGAAATACTACTGTGCTATAAGAA
The DNA here is from genome assembly GCF_028372415.1 of Notamacropus eugenii. Lineage (NCBI taxonomy): Eukaryota > Metazoa > Chordata > Mammalia > Diprotodontia > Macropodidae > Notamacropus > Notamacropus eugenii. The sequence continues at coordinate 171,586,955 of NC_092872.1, forward strand.
ATGATCAGCTCAATGATTTTAGAAAAAACATAGAAAGACTTATATGAAATAATTATGAGCAAAATGAGCAGAGCCAAGAGAATATTGTATACAGTAACAGCAATACTCTTTTACTGAGCAAATAAGTTATTTTGACTATTATAAATACCCAAATTAACTACAAAGGACACATGAAGAAAGATGCTATCTGCATCCAGAGAAAGAATTGATTAATAGAAATATGTATAAAATAATCTTATATATTTGTGTCTAATGGTAGCCATCTCTAGGGCAGGGGGTAGGGGTAGGGATGAAAAAAATTTACATGATAATTTTGTTTTATATTTGAAAGGAATAGCAGGTTGGGCATAGCAGATTTGCAGTTTCATATGTAATTCATCTTTTTTATTGTACTATACTATGGAAAGGTTTGTTTTATTCATCAATTAAAAACAGGGTTAATAAAAAAATGTAATGCCTAAAAAAAAAAAAAGATAATTCCAAAGACCCCATGATGAGAAAGCTATCGACCTCCAGAGAAAAAATTGATGAATTCTGGGTACATATTAAAGCATACTTTTTTACTTCCTTTGTTTTTCTTATTCTTTTTGTGTGCATTTTCTTGTGCAACATAGCTAATATGGAAATGTTTTATATGATTTAACACGTATGATCGTATCATATTGCTTGGCTCCTCAAGCAGTAGGGAAGGTGTAAGACAGAATTGTGAATTCAAAATTTTTTAAAATTAATGTTTAAACCTTTACATGTAATTGTGAAGCATTAAATAAAATAATAAAATAAATTTTAAAATATTAACAACTAGAGGATCATAATACATTATGTCTATTTCATTTCTCTCAAGGAACTATACACAATTTTAACATATTCATGGGAGACACTTTGTTGTAGCAGAGACTTTAAGATGAGGGTGTGATCTACCAAATCAAATTCTTTTTTTAGAGCAAATAAGTAATGATCACAATGGAATCCCATGTTTTATACATCTTTCAGTCAATTGTGTAATGGTAGTTATGTGGATTAAATCCAGCCACAAAAATGACTTAACCTATAATGTGGCTAAATTATAGTATTTGCACTAATAATATTATTTCTGGGCAGCGGAGGAAGAAGGAATAATTTTTTTCCCCTTTCATTGCAGGACTAATCCACAGTCAAAATTTTGAAATAGAAAACTTGTCTTTGACACTTTTCCATATCACTCTTTGCCCGCCTCTCCTACTGCTGTCATGGGAGGGGTGCTGTACCCAAGCCAACTCCATTCTCCAAAGACCTACACATCCCCACTTTAGTTATTTCTCATTCCCTAATGAAAACTCCTATTTTCTCATTATAGTAGATCTAATGAAAATGTCAGGAGGAAAACAATCTGCAACTGGATATGTAAAAGCAGAGTTCTAAAGATCTTGGAAAAGCATATAATACTAGCAGCCTGGACAAATAGTCATGAGCATATAGAAAAAAGGTGACAAAAATGGAAGTAGGAAGTTGTCAAAGGAGGATTTAGTCTATTGCAAAAACATCTGCACTACATCTTCCTAAGACTTGACTTATCCTCTCACAGCCATCTCAGTGCATTTACGTTTTTTAAACTAAGCTTTGAAAACTAAAATGAATTTTAAGTCAGTGAAATTTCCAGTAGTATAATAATATGAATTGAAAGTACTTTCAGGGGGAAGGGATGATTTTTGAAAGCAGAGACGACAACTGGGCAGAATGGCCCTGCCTGGATCAGGTCACACTTTGGCATTTTTTTATAGTTCTCAACAAAGTTGGGGAAGGGGATGAAGGAAGGAGAATTATTATCCACGTTAGTACGTGTGGGTTATTAATAAATTAGGGACTATTTGAGCATAAATTTTAGGTAACAGAAGTAGCTTCAGAAATTAAAACTGGGCAGCTAAAACTAGTCATGTGACAAGTGATAGGTTCACTAAGGCTCAGAGACATTGAAATTTCTGGTGATTACACAGCCTCAGATCCCTATTCTTGCCTCAAAGATAGATGTCATACCATTGAAGGAGAGCCACTAGAAACAGATCACAGTAGTGAGGAAACCAGTTTTAAGATGGATAGGACTACTCCATCAAACCCAAATGTCCATTCCTTGCTGAGTTCAAGATTTGACTGGAGAATATGGAACTCCCCTCCAATGCTGATACTGATCAAACCAATTGGCTGGAGAAGATGGATTCCCTTCAGAGGAACTAGAACAAAAATAATTTACCTTGACATTTAAAGCTCTTCACAACCTGACCCATTTGTTCTTACTTTTCTAATCTTACTGTATATTGCTCTCCTCTAAATGGTCTGTGATCCTACCATACTGGTCTTCTCTCTGTTCTATCTACAATCCTCCATGACTCACCTCATACTTTTGCCCTAGCTGTACCACACACCTAGAATGCACATCTTCATCATCTCTACCTGATTTCCTTTGAGACTCAGCTCAAGCACCAACTTCCTCATGATCCACATGATCCAGCTAGTGTCCTCCTTCCAAAAATGATTGTCATCCTATTATCCTATTTTGTGTGTGTACACACATAAACACATGTGTGTATGTATATATGTGTGTATATATATATATAATTCATATATTTACATGTGTATATACATATATATACTTATATTGGAGATCAAATTAGAGCTCTAATCTTAGAAGCCATTTAGTTCAATTCCCTCATTTTACAGATGAGGAAACTGAGAGCCGTGGAGGACAAGTAACTTGCCCATCATTATGTGGGTAGTGAAACTAAAAGGCAGGGTTTGAACTCATGTCCACTTATCCCAGAGGCAGTGTTGTTTCCATTGTACCAAGCTAAGTGGCCATATAACTAATATGTGACTTTCATTTAAAAGAATGTACCAGCTACTTAAGATGGAAGTAAAACACAATTATAAGTCTTTAGCCCTAGGAAGCCATCAATATAAAGAGGTAAATAATCAATAAATGTAAAATAAACCATGGGAAGATTATTCAACATTACATATGAAATGCATGTATGTACCTGTGTATATATATACATACATAAATACATATATATGGCATGTAAAGAGAGAACATTTTTTAGAACCTGAAGTAGGACTGAAGACTCATGAAAAATCAGAACCTCTTTCTAGGTCAGAGATTCATAGCCTTTTCTAGGATATAGGCCCCTTTGTCAGTACTTGGCAGAGTTTTATGGACCCTTTCTTAGAATAACATCTTTAAGTAATTGAAGGAAATGCTAAATCAGTTAAATTCTGTTAGTAAACATAAAAAGGTTTGTTTTTATTTTTCTCATTGAAGATCATGGATTTCTTGAAATTTATCTATGGACTTCAGGTCAAGAACTCCTCTCACCCTCACCTAATAGGGGCTACAAGCAAATTTAAAGGGTGAAGGAAGAAAGTCGACATTGGCTCTTTAATCTTCATTTATTGTTTTTCAAAGCTCTCCTTATTCCCAATATAGAGTGACAGATAAACTATCTGTTTCTTTATATGGAAAACTTTAGGAAATGTGACACAGATCATTACTTATTCCCATTAAAATTCTTATTAAAAAGAGCTGAAAGCTCTATAAATTGAATTTGAAGGAACTGAACAGAAGTTTCAAATTAGCCTATAAACTATCTTTGAGTTGATTTCTTCCATATATGTAATTTAGAAAAAGGAATTGTTATTTCTCACACAAGTCAGTTAAGAACTTAGATGCCATTTTTAGAGTACTCAACTGTTTCTATGGGCCACCTTTCATTTAAGGAGGAAGAGAGGAGGAGAAAGCAATAAGTCTCTATCTAGTGCCTACTATCTCATTTGATACTCAAAACAACCCTGAGAAGTGGGTGCTGTTATCATCCCTATTTTACAGATGACAAGACTGAAGTAAGCATTAATTGGCTTATTATAAATGGCTAGGAATATACAACTAAGAAGTATCTGAGGCTAGATTTGAACTCAGGTCTTCCTGACTCCAGGCCCAACACTTAAACAGGTGTCATCCTTAAAATCACTTCTGATGATACTAAATGTCTCTTTTTGTTGTTGTTCTCCTATTTGGCCTCACCTAACTTAAATGAGAAGAAACAGTTTGGGGATATCATTCTTGAGTATTAGGATATACACAAAGTTTGCAAATTGAGATAACCTTACTATTTCATGAAGCTGATCAAGTTGGTTTTTACAAGGCATTCCTTGGCTTGAATACTGCAGTTGTACCAACAGACGGGAGTTTTTCGCCAACCTACCCTCAAGTGAATTTTTCAGGATCATTTGCTAACCCACTACCATGTGCAGATGATTTGATCCATTTGGAATTTGAATGGCACCCTCATATACTTGACTTAACAGGCAGTGAGTACAGATGGAAGCTTCATGAACCAGATGTTCAACCACTAGTCTCTTCTGGTTGACTAAAAGGCTAGCCTAAAGTGGAGTCCACGTAAGAGATTGCCTCCTGTGAAGCTTTTAATCTGTCTTCAGAATCATTTATTTCCCATCCATATATATAGTCTAGTGAAGGGTTTTCTTTTTCTCTCAGGATTTCAAAGAACTTGTAATCATGTAAGGACAAAGAACCTGCAATCTTATAGCCGTTTAAAGAATCAGAAAATATTTTTAAATATGATTTTTCGATGGGAAATCACATACTTTGTTTAAAATTTTTCCTTTTTAATTTTTAAAAATAAATTTATTTTTAGATTTTTTTTTTAGATTTTGAGTTCCAAGTTTTCCTCCTTCCCAACTCTCCCTCAACCACTAAGAAAGCAAGCAAAGTTATTTCAGCTACAGATGTGAGATCACGTACAGCACACTTCCATATTAGTCATAAGAAGTGAGACAATTATCCTTTAATTTGTACCCAAAACTTACCAGTTTTCTCTTGGGATGGATAGCATTTTTTCATCATAAGTCCTTTGGAATTGAATTGGACCATTGTATTGATTAGGGTAGCCAAATCTTTCACAGTTGATCATCATTACAACATTGTTTTTATTGTGTACAATGATCTCCTAGTTCTTTTCACTTCACTTTTATTAGTTCATTTAAATCTTGCCATTTTTTTCTGAAACCACTCACCTTTTCCTTTCTTACAGCAATAGTCTATTAATACACCTGTTTTCCTTCATCCCCTCCAATATTTGTCATTTCGGATAGAGATGAGGTAGTACCTCAAAGTTGTTTTAATTTGCATTTCTCCAATCAATAGTGATTTAGAGCACTTTTTCATATAACAATAAATATCAAAAGTTTTGCTATAATTGAGTTTTACAAGCTTAAACATTTCTTAGGGTTTTTTTTTAGTTTTAACAGCTTAAAACTTCTATAAGACTTTTGAGACATCTTGGAAAATTTTTAACATGATTCTTTTTTTCTTGTTTTTAAGGAAAAACATAACGAGAGGAAAGTCTACAGTTTCTGAGAAAGTTTCACATTCTGCTTTGGCATGAGGCCCTGGTTCTGTAGGTTAAGACTTATCAGGAAGCGTTGCTTCTCCCCTAACCCCTGCTAAATCTTAAGAATCAGTAGACAAAGTGAGTAAATTTTCTTCCTTTTTGATTTCCATATAGAGCCCCAGAGGATGCTTTTTTATTCTCCCCTTTGCCTGTACCCAAATAACACACATCAATTCAAGAACAGTAAAAAATTAAGGTCATTACTGGTAATCAGTTAAGCCAGAAATGTATTTGTTAACTAATTAAACCACTACAGTTGATTCCCTAGATTGTATTGACATAGCCACACAGAAAAGAGGATATAGTATTTGTTTCTGCAGAACTTCTTAGAACACATTGAGGAGGAAAGATGAACACCCCCTGGGGGATTATCCTGTTATTCTAACTCGTCTACTTTATAAAAAAGAAGCCCTTACTACTGAAAGAAGGTCCTGGAGAATGGAATGCCAAAATCACCTTTGTGACTTATCTGCAAGTTTTAATATTTTTAAGTTAAAAAAATTCTTCATAACTATTTAGCATTTTAAAATGCCAGTTCTGCTGATGTGAGCATTCTTTACATAGACAACCAATATTTCTCTAGACCAGGAGGCCAAGTAATGTAATTAGGAAAATTCCCTTCCCTGCTATTTCTCTGCCTCTAGCTCTCTAACACCTGTGCTGTGCCCCTCCCCACCTCCCCCAATGTTGCCTTCAATTTTATGCTCCTTATACATTCCTGTGGACCTATACCTATCACCCTTATCACTTCCAGTACCTGAACCTTCATGCCCATCAGCCCCACATTTACCCATCCCACATCTTCAATCTGCCACCACCCGCCTCTCTGGCCCCTACCCATCATGTTCTGTGAACTCCCAAGAACTACTGTAAACAAACTCCCCTTCAATGAAAACCTTGTCCTCTACCTCTTCTCCCTAATAGAAACCTAATCTTGCTGTTACTGTCTTACTGAACTACTGAATTCTGCTCATAGTCTTCTTGACTCAGTGGTTCAGGAAAGAGGAGGGAAAAGAGAGAGTTTCCTCCAAACCCTAGTGGCTTTTCCAGATAAAGAACAATCATACTTTCTCCTGATTCTTATCATTTGAAATTCATGCTGCCCATCTGTGCCAGTCCTCACCATTGTTGTCTGTCACCTCCTGGGACCAGACTCCAGCTAATTAGCTGATCTCTGCGTGCTTCTAATTTTTCCTCTTCACTCCTTGGTCAGTCAGTCAATACGCATTTCTTAAGCATCTACTGTGTTCCAGCCACCGGGCCTAAGCATTGGGTTACTTTATCCTCCATGTTAACAAACTGTTCCACCTGAACATTTGGCCTCATGGTTCCTTGACCTCTTTGACACTTTAAATTTGTCTCCAATCTATATCAGCCACATAATGCCATTGTTTGGTCCTTGTTACTCCCCTGTTGAATAACTTTCATCATCTTTCTATTTATTTTTAAATTAACTGTATACTCCTTTGTCTAACATTCAAAGCTCTCCATAATCTGGCAAAACCAATCTCATCTTATCTCTCACCAATCAGCAACACTCAGTGTTTACTACTCTAACTCTTCCTGAAGCATTCTTGACTAGTCCAACACACAGTTATCTCTTTCCTCAAAATATTTGCTGCACTTAAAGGCCATAAAACAGAATTTAGCTCTTAACTATTCCCTGTCTTGCTTTTTTCACTGTTGTTTTTCATCTGTGATTAGCTAGTCATATGATAATGGATGGAAGAAAAGAAGGAAGGGAGGAAGGGAGGAAGGGAGGAAGGAAGGAAGGAAGGAAGGAAGGAAGGAAGGAAGGAAGGAAGGAAGGAAGGAAGGAAGGAAGGAAGAAGGGAAGGAAGGAAGGAAGGAAGGAGGGAAAGAAGGGAGAAAGAAAGAGAGAGTGGGAGGGAGAGAGAGAGGAAAAGTAAAAAGAAAGGAAGAGAGGATTTATTAAGCCCCTTTCATGTGCCAGGCAACTAGGCTAATCGCTTTACAAATAGTGGGTACTCTCATTATTCTCATTTTATAATTGAGGAAACTTAAGTAGATACAGGGTAAATGACTTGGCCAGGGTCACATAGCAAGCAAATTTCTGAGACTGGTTTTGAATTCAGGTCTTCCTGACTTCAGGACCGATACTTTATCCATTGAGCTACCTACCAGCTTCTACTCTGTGTTCTTCACTGGTATCCTTGAGATGTCAAGAGAACTTCAAGATAGGTCCCCAGACTATTGTATGGATGGCTGGCAATGTAATTATGGGAGAGCCTGGATAACAATTGTCAGTGATAATGATATGTCTCAGTTGTGATGTGCATCTGTCTTTAGGACTAATGAAATCACATGCCTATTTGAATATTTTGCATGTTTAATCTGTTATAATATTATCGAATTGTATTCATTATTTCAACAAGTATTTATTAAATGCTGGTTATCTGCAAAACACTATGCTGGGTACTAGGAAAGATAAATAGTTAAAAACTGTTTGACTGTATGATTAGTGAGCTGGTTCTGGTAGATGAGACCTTAACATAGGACCATGGTTAGTGTTCACATTGGTTGGTTGGATTCAATAAGTAGAACTTCCATGTCTAGTCACACAAAGTAAAAACAAAACATTTTATAATACCTATTTTACCAAGTTGAAGGGCTAATCAGAAACACTAAGGGAAAATCAAATAGCACTCAATATTCACCAATGAATTGTACTGCCTTCTCCATCACTTTGACAGAGCTTTGCCTTCATTTCCATTTCTTGCTCTGTAGAATGGACCTACTGAGATTAATCTTCCTCTCAGAAACATTGTAAGGAAGAACTAATAAAAAGGATTTGTAAAATAGCTACCAAAATGAAAATGCTCTCTAAATGCCAAGGAGTTAGGATCAATCATCACTTTTTCAGTATTGCCCTCAATTTCAACTTCTTTTTCGTCATTTACTTACCACTTACTTTTAATCAGAGAAAGAAAAAAAAAGGAAAGAAAACTCAGCTCTAAGGCTCTTCAAAGATATGAAAGGAAATATGACTAAAAAAGATCAGGTGTAAGTTATCAAAAATGCATTAACTGCTAGCAAACAAAGCAACCAAAATACTGAAACCCAATTTTGTTCCTATTTTCGCCTCTTGCCACATGCTACCTTTATTCAGTCACGGCATTGTCAGGGATTTAATGAAGTTCCCAGCTCTTTGAAGGTCAAACCTCAGATACCGTTTTAGCTAGTCTTTGAGACAAGCAAACAAAATTGAGAGCAAAGATTCAAAGCATAGAGATGTGAACCCAGAATCAATCAGCTGTACATGAATGTGTGTGTGTGTTTCCTTATGACGTTATCGGAGGTCCTTTTAAATAGTTCAAGAACCTGAGATTTCATCCATGAAGGTACCTTATCTACTTCAGTATATCACAATCCCTCCATAGATTGGTTAATAAGTTCATGAATTTCTGTGGTCAAAAATGATCATTTCCTGGGAACTAACACTTTTGTAATGAGCCTCTTTAAAATGATCTAGTCTGGATTTGAGATGTCAGACACCTTGTCAGTTGCTGCCCTGTATTTTAAGCCAGAGGATCAGAGATTCAGAGATGGAAAGGAGCCTCAATAGCATCTAATCTAACTCTTCCATCTGTGAGCTAGCATTTATTTATTAAGGGTTTACAATGTGTCAGGGTTTTATGAAATGCTAGGGATGCAAAGAAAAACATCTCTGCTCTTAAAAAATTCAGATTCTGTAGTGGAATACTATTGTGCTATAAGAAATGATGAACAGGAAGACTTCAGAGAGACCTGGAAAGATTTATATGAACTGATGCTGAGGGAATGGAGCAGAACCAGGAGAACTTTGTACACAGCAACAACCACAGTGTGTGAGGAATTCTTCTGGCACACTTAGTCCTTCACAGCAATGCAAGGACTGAAATAATTCCCAATGGTGTCTTAAGGCAAAATGCCTTCCACATCCAGGGCAAGAACTATGGAATTCAATCACAGAAAGAAGCAGATCATTTTCTTTTGTATTATGTTTTGCTTTGTTTCATGATTTCTCCCATTCATTTTAATTCTTCTATGCAACATGACTAAGGTGAAAATGTATTTAATAAGAATGTATGCATAGAACCTATATAAAACTGTATGCCATCTCAGGGAGGGAGTGGGAAGGTAGCAGGGGAAGGGGATGAGGGAGGGGAAAAATCTAAGATATATGGAAGTGATTGTAGAACACTGAGATAGATAAATAAAACACAAATAAAATAATAAAAAAATCTCAGATTCTAATAGAGGAAAGTGTGTGTGTGTGTGTGTGTGTGTGTGTGTGTGTGTATGTGTGTTTGTGCCTACAGTCAGGAAGCCTGAGTTCAAATTCAGCATCAGATACTTCCTAAATGTGTGACCCTGGGCAGGTCATTTAAATTTGTCTCAGTTTCTTCTTGTGTAAAATGAAAATAATAATATTACCTGTCTCTTAGGGTTGCTATAAGGATCAAATGAAATAATAATTATAAAGTGTTTAGCATACTACCTGGTGGTTATATGTATATGTGTACATATTACATATGTGTACATATAGATATGTATGTACAAGATACATGCAGAGTAAGCACAGAATAATTTTAGAAGGAAAGGCACTAACTAGTAGAGAAGGGGACCAAGAAAACATTCCTGCAGAAGTTAGGATTTGATCTGAGTCTTCAAGGCAGATTCTAAGAGACAGAGGTAAGGAGAAAGAGTATTCCAGAAATGAGGAATTCGCCTGTGCAAATCTGGGATGTCAGTGTGAGGAACAGCTAACAGGTCAGTATGGCTAGACTATAGAGTAAATGAAAAGAAACCAGACATAGGAAGACTGGAAAGGCAGGAAGACCCTCGGTAGAGAAGAAGTTTAAATATCAAAAGAGTTTATACCTGATTCTAGAAATAATGAGGAATTTATTGAATTGAGGGGTGACATGATCATGGTAAACCACTTTGACCTCTGAGTGAAGGACAGATTGGAGGAATAAGAGACTTGAGACAAGGAGACTAATTAAGAGATGATAAAAGTTTGCACCAGGGTGGTGACCGCATATAGAGAGAAAGAGAATAATGCTAGAGATGTTAGCAAGATAGAAATGACTGTATATGGGCTGACAAAGAGTGACCAGTCAAGGATGACACCAAGGTTTGGGACCTTTGTGACTAAAAGGATGGTGGTACTCTAGATGGCGATAGGGAAGCTCAGAAGAGAGTTGAGTTTGGTAGTGGAGATTTGATTTGAACATGTTGAATTTGAGATTTGTAGGAAATCCAGTCTAAAATATGTAACAGGTATATTTGGTGACTCAGAACTGAAGTTTAGCTGAGAAACTATGGCTGGAGACATTATATATATATATATATATATACATACACACACACACATGTGTGTGTGTGCTCTTGCATGCATATATAATATATACAAGTATATGTACAGGTATGTATATATGCTCATATGTGTGCCTGTGTGTGTGTATATACATGTATGTCAATTATCTAAAAATAGCTGATAATTGAACTTGTGGGAGTCAATGAGATAAATGAGATCCAAAAAAAGTGTAAGTGACTTCTCCAAAGACACTGGTCAGAGACAGGATTGGAACCTAAAGCTCTCTCCCCTGTACCAAGCCTTGCCAGACTGATAAAACCTGCCACGATGGCAAGGCCTAAGAGAAAGCAAGGTTACCTTCAAACCATCATGATACCTCTGAGAAGAAACCTCATTTTTAGTTTAATTAACAGAATTAGAGCACTAACAAATATCATTGAGCACAGTAAAAATTGGTCCAAAGTCACAATTAAAATACATTTTTATTAGGTAGCCAAAGTCCAAGATAAACATTTCTAATGGAAGACAGCATTGTATATTTGAAAGAGCAAAGAATTTCAAGTCGCAGGGTCTGTTGGGAAACCTGGATCTGCTATTTACTGCCTGTGTAGCCTCAGGTAATTCACTTTGGTTCTCTGTGCCTTGGTTTACTATTCTGTAAAACAGGAGCATTGGATTAGAGCAGTTCTTAAACTCTTTTTTTTTTTTTTTTTTGGTAATGGATCTATCTGGCATTCTGATGAAACTTAGACACTCCACAGATTTTTAAATGCATAAAAATGTAGCATTACAAAGAAAGCCAATTATATTGAAATACAATTATCTATTTTTTTCAAGTTCATGGATACCAGGCTAAGAACCTCTGTAATATATGGTCCTTTGGTTACTCTAACTTTCACCTCCCCCCCTCAAAAAAAATTCTATCTGCAGTTCCTACTTAATCTAAAGAAATACTTCATCAGATTTCCAAAATTAGAAGGGACTTCAGAGGTTATTGAGTTCAACTCCTACCTGAAACTGAAGCTTTTCTGCATTATTCCAGATGACAGGACACTGAACCCCTTCCTGAAGATCTCTAGTGATGAGGAGTTTTCTAGAAGAAGCTTAATACTTCTACGTAACAGCCCTTCAAATATTTGGAGACAGCTGTGACACTTTTCCCATCTTGTCTTCTCTCCTGTAGGCTAAATGTCCAAATTTCCCTCAACTCCCTTTCCTATATGATGATTTTGAATTCCCTTGCCATCTTGATAGTATCATGTGGCTACAAGTTCTTAGCTATTTAATTCATACTTGATGAGAATCACTAATTTGGGAGCAAAGAAGAATGATAATAAAATAGTGGACACAGCTGTTCTCTGGTGGCATCAAACCACCTCTGCAAAGCTGGACAGGAAAAGTCCCAGAATATCACTTTCTACCTGAAATATCTGTTGCTCTCCATCCATGGCTCAAAAAAAAGAAAAGGTAATCCTGAGTTGCATTAATACAGGTATAATCTCTAAGACAAGGGAGGTAATACTCTCACAGCATTCTGTACTGAAGAGCTCACCTGTGGAATTAAGCTTAGGGTACCAGATTTGTAAAAGGTTGTCGCTGTAGACAACATACTTTGGAAACCATTGAGGGACTAATTTTCAAGCTATAAGTAAATATTTCTGAACTATCAGAAAAATATAGATGGTATTATTATCCTATCAAACTCACTCCACAAGCGTTTATTAAGTGTCTACCATGTGCAAGACCTTCCACAAAGTTGTACTTGGATGCTTCATTGTGATGTTGGGTTCTTGAGTACTGTGCTAGTAGACTATAAGGCCTGACTGCTGCAACTGTGCTAGAATGCTATGATTATGATCCCAGCAACAAAACAAAGTTGCTTTCCAAGGGCAGAAAACCACATTACTAGTCAGCTGGCTACTTGGTGGTGAATTCCTCCATTCTGACAATACATAAACAAAATTACAAAACAGCCTCTAGTTCTGTGCAGAACTCCTTATGCTTCTGCAGTGATTGTGATAGGATAGTAGAAAAGGAAGCTAAAAGTACTAAGAATCATAAACTATAACTTGCTATTGCTACTCACAATATAAGGGTTCTTATCTAATACCCAATGAGTAATCATATATACTGCAGGAGGAACTGAAAAATAAATCTTGGGGTTCTTACCATAACCAAAATGATGTAAAAGAACAAAATTGAATGATTGATAAGAGGGTCTCCTTGGAGAGTCAAATAAAGTAAGTGATGAAGTTGGTTTGATTATATGCCAAAATAGAACAAGAAACATGATTTCATGAGACATTTGATCGTCTAATACTTGTGATGTTCATCATACAAGTTGAACTCCACGAACATAATTATAGCTTATGCACCAAAGTCTGTAGCAAAGGATAAAGAGGTAGAGAAATTCTGTGAAGAACTTAAGATCTCTCAAATCAAATACATGAGCACTTTGATATTTAGCAACTTCAATTCAAAGATGGGAATCAGTTAGGATAGTGAGAGAAAAACTGAAAATATACACCAGGAAAAAGTAATTAAATAGACCAAAGACTAGTAGACTTCACAGAAATCTTATACCAATTTATTCCTTCCCTTAAGAAATAAATTGTTAGTCATTGGAAATGGTGCACATTGCAAAACAACACAAAAGCGAAACTGAATACATCTTAAAAGTTCCAAAATTATTTGTTAATGATGTGGAAATCATTAAATTGAATCTTCATGTAATATCACAGATTAGATCACAGATCTTATAAGGAAAAATATCAAAATTAGTATAAATCTAAAGAAAGAATAAAAATTGTAATTAAAAAAAGGAAATCCTAACCCATACAAACATACCACTGATAATGAAAAAATGGGTAATGGAAAAAAGAAAAGGCGTAGACACAAACTATAATAATTGCATATAAGAGTTTAAGCAAAGAAAATCGATTGCCATCACAAGATCGAGAGAACCCAAAATCACCATGGTCAACAACCACTTGACTTACTTGTCAAATGGAAAGAGATGGTTATTTAAAGATGAAACCAAAAGAAGAGAAAACAGAGAAAAAATGGAAAATATCAATAAAGCTTTTTATAACAAACTTTTTTTCATTGACAAGGAGAATAGAGCCATCACATTTATATTCATATTTGCATATGCTATATACTTATTTAAGTACTATATTTCCTCATAGAGAAGGTAGAAATGATGTCCTGAATACAAAAAATCTGAACCAAAGGAACAATAACAAAGATACAGAGGAAAACATCTCAGCACTTATTAATACTGAAAAAGATGACCAAGAAAATTTTAACTACCAAACCATATTTCCATTTTTCCATCTACATAAAATTTTATGAGAATAATATATGCATGCATTTAGGTCATCCTCAATGAGAATATTAGTAGGGAAAAGGCAAGGTTTTACAGGCAATATTATACAGCATAACATATTTTGGATGATACAGAGAACACAAGATCCCACTGTGTTTATTTTTTATTCTTTTTGTAAGCATTAGATTTCTTCAAATAAAACACATATTAAGGGCTTTTTTCCATCTATTCATCAAAATTATTCAAGATTCCCTGATAGACAGAAAAACAGAAATTACCTCATTCAACGATCATCTGATCATAAATATTAAGTGATGAATTAAAAACAGAGACATATGCTCACCAAAAGTGTTTACCATTGTGATGCGCATCTAGTACAAAATCCAAGTTGAAGAGAGATTCCCTATGATACTATTGCTAATGTTGTAGATGATACCATGTTGGTTGCAACCAACCCCAGAACAAATTGCAATAAAATAATTTGGTTTAACTATCCACTCAGGAAAAAGTTGAAGAATAGTTCAAAATAGTTCAAAAGACAACTCCTAAAACTTTTCCATAGGCATATATCTCTAAGACAGATGGTACCAATGGGCAATGAATGGGTCCCAGAATTAAACAGAAGTAAAATTACATTAACAGGCATTTATTAAGTTCTTATTATGTAGGCACTGTGCTTAATGGTGGGAATATAAATATAAGCAAAAAGAATAGTCCCGGACATCAAGGAACTTATATTCTAATGTGATAAGACAGTAGATAAAAGGAAATTTAACTGGGGGGAGGGATGTGAGGGGGTGGAATACACACTCAGGGACATGGTAGAGAAAGTCAAAAGAGTCAAGAGTACAGCATGGAGAGGAATGAAGACATGGCTGACCCCAAGCATTCTCCTTAAAATTGAGGTTCTAGGAGAAACCAGCCAATCAGAACACCTGGTATGAGAAGATGATGGGTAAAGTGAACTACCAGGGCAATGGGGTTTCTATGGAATGGAAGAGAAAGTTTGGAGATTCAGGAGTGCAACCTGGAGAGGAATGCTGAAGGATGGGTTGCCTCCAGAAAAATTACAAGGCATTTTTAATGACCCTAAACTTCCAGCAACAAAGGTCTATCTGTCCAACTGTATCTATCTCTGTCTCCATCTCTCTGTCTCTCTCTGTCTCTCTCTGTCTCTCTCTCTCTCTCTCTCTCTCTCTCTCTCTGTCTCTCTCTCTCTCTATCTTTCTGTCTTTCTCTGTCTCTCTGTGTGTCTGTCTGTCTCTCCCTCTGTCTTTCTGTCTCTCTCTCCCTGTCTCTCCCTCTCTTTGTCTGTCTCTCTCTGCTTCTCTCTCTATGTCTCTATCTTTCTGTCTCTGTCTCTCTGTCTCTGTCTGTTTCTGTCTCTCTCTGTCTCTATGTCTGTCTCTGTGTCTGTCTCTCCCTCCCTTTCCCTCAATCTATCTATCTCTCTCCTTCCGTACCAACATTCCACCAACAATCTTTCATTACTATATGTCATGGAATACAATAGACTCTGAAGAGTTAACATTATTATACAGAGGGCAGTGAAGGGTCACTAGTGTGGCATTCAATTAGCATGGTGCAAGAGTGCTGAACCTAGGAATCAAGAAGATTTGAGTTTGAATCTTGCCTCAGATATTGATTAGCTGTCAGTCTCATTTTTGTAAAATTGACATAATAATAGCTTTCAGAATTTTGTGAGGATCAAACAAGAAAATGCATGTAAAAAGCTCAGCAAACTTTGAGAATTACATCACCATCATCATTATGTTATTACCATTTTATTTCTTTATATATTGTTCCTATAGAATCTCTCTGACAAGGGTTCTTAACTTCGTGATCAACAAACTTTTTTTAAAAAAATTATAAGTATATTTCAATGTAATTGTTTTCTTTGTGATTCAATATATTTCACTTCACACATTTTTAAAAATTATTCTGAGAAGTGGTCCATCAGCTTTGTCAGACTCCCAAAGGGGTTCATGGCACAAAAAAGGTAAAGAACCCCTTGCTCTATGATGATGAACTACACTTTCATCAAGAATACCCTTAAAGAAACTATGAGAATAGGAGAGCAGGACTTCGGCAAACTTTTTATTTTCATAACAGATCATATTATGACAGGCACACAGCTGACTGAAAGTGTGGCAATTACAGAAACCTTTTTATTTATTCTTTTGCTTTACTTATTATTTGTTGATGATTTTAAGCATTTTGCTTAGTAGAATAAAATGTAGCTTTAAAAACTCTTCTTTGGTAAAAGGTCCTCCATGTACATGTCAGGATCATATAAGATGCCCTGATAAGCAAAACAAAACAAAACAAAACAAAACAAAACACAAGGATAACTTTGTTCAAGATTCTCCATAATATCAAAAAAGATATAAAACAAGGAGGCATCAGTACTCCCAAATTGTCTCCCACTATCATGGAATGATACTCCTGTGCAGAGTCCAAATAGTATAGAGTTCTTGAGAGGCATGTGTTAGCCAAAGGTTCTCATTGTTGTAGTGTATATCCATTATTCCAAGTCCAAGTTGAAAAGGGATTCCCTGTAATTGGAGAAGCATTCTAACTGCATATTTGTCTATATCATGTTGTTTGCATCAAAGTCTAAAACCTACTGAAAAGATATCTATAAACAATAAACAGTTTGGTTTAACCATTAACTATATGTTTTGGTTAGCACATCCAGATGTTATTTGTGGATGATGTACCAAGTCTTAATATTCAGAAAATCCTCCTCATTGAGGTACACAGTCCCTCCAAAGAGACTGATCTCACAGTGCACACAAGGGAAACTAACTGTAAGAAGACTTGCCATTACATAGATTTTGGAATGCAGCCTACTAAGGCAATCGATCAGTATACCTCTCTAAGGCAGGCACTCCACATGTATGATGGAGCTGGATCACAGAGTGAGTCAGAAGAACAGAGCAGATTGAATTGCATCTGAAAAATTATTTAGTAATTTCAGTGATTCCTGGTTGCTGCCTGACACAAATCCGCATCTTTCTAATACTAATACTCTTCCACAAGGTTATGTAGCTATGAATAATGGAAACCACAATCTCCAAACAATCCGAATTTCGGGTGACTAAAAGGACAATGGAGACACGCAGTTGCCACAAGTAGATATATGACCAACCAATGATGACTTGGATACATGAAGTAATTCAAAAGATTTTACTAAGACAATTTATGATCAGACCTCAAGCAATGTCATATGAAAACTAGTTAATGGAATTGGAAATGTTTAACCTAGGGAAAAGGAATAAGGGGAGATGTAACAGCTACCTTCATATATTTGAAGGCCTCTTTTATGAGAAAAGGACAATTTATTATAAAAAGAAATAGATCATCCATGTATTGAGCACAACAGTAGATAGACCAAATACTACAACTGACATGAGTAAAGACTTAAGAGACCTAGAGGAAGGTCTGTAACACATTGGGTGGACCCTTTATGGAAGATTTATGAAGGAAATGGACAAGAGCCACACAGTAAGTAAAGGGATGGGTAATCAGCAACCTATACCACTGGGGAGGGGTTACCATATCAGTGAGATCCCTAGTCAACTGTTGTATTAAAGTTAATGAGGACTCACTTAAATTCAACCAAAGAAGACGTTTAGCAATGTCATATGAAAAATATTTAAAGGACTTGGAAATGTTTAACCCGGGGAAAAGGAATAAAGGGAGACATGACAATTGTCCTCAAACACTTGAAAGTTCGTTTTATAGGAAAAGGACTAAATTTTTCTATATACCTCCAGAGCATAGAACTAGGGACACGCAGGAATAGAAATCACATGTAGGTAGATATTATTCAATAATTTTTTTTTATTCTAACAAATAGAATTGCCCCATGGGGAATGGACTGCTTTGTGAAAAGGTGAGATCTCCTAACTGGAAGTGTTCAGGCAACAATGTCCTTACGAGGAGTTAGCCCAGGGGCAGCACAAGAGCAGTAGGAAACAGAGGATAACTTGAGTCAAAAGGGGAAAATAAAGAATTAGGACTGTATGTAAATATAACTTTGATAACTTCATGGTTGGTCCTAGTTGCCATTTTGTGGATGTGTGAGTTTTTGTCATAAGTTTTCATATGCCCATTTGAATCTTATTTTACATGTATTAAAACATGACCTACTTAGCCAAGAAGAACATACCACTCACATATTGGAGTATGGAAATTGTGCTTTTAAAATCAGTAGAAAATCAAAATCACAAAGAATCCCAACTGATACTTCTGCAGCCCTGGCTTCCAGAGAGATCAGAGCTTAATGCATGCATCATCTCACCAGTGCTCACAACACAGCTGTGTGGGAGGTAGGGACAAGAATAATTATCCTCATTTTTACAAGCATAGAAAATGAAGTCTGTAGCCCAAAAGAAGATTGATTAACAGATATTATTCAGTCAATCGGCAGTTGATCCTAAAACATCACTTCCACCATGTCACTGTCCTTCTCAAGAACCTGCATTGACTCCCACAGCCTATCTGATTCATTATTCTCAACAAAAGTAGCAGGGGAATGAGTACTAAGGCTCTTGCCTCTGAAAAGGAAGTGTTAGAGTGAAGGGTGATGTAAGGGAAATAGCGTTTAATTCAGAGTGAGGAGAGATTTAGTTTTGAAACTTGCCAATGACATTCACTAGCTATATGACCATGGGGCTATATAACTTCCTCAAACCTCAGTTTCCTCATCTGTAAGGACAGGTACTATTTTATTGGCATAGGGAACTCCCTGGATGAAGAAACGTTTTCCACCTATGAATGCCAGCATCTTCTCCGAGACTTGGAGTCTTATAGAGCTGCCTAGAGCACTGTGGAATTATGAAACTTACTCAAAGTTACATGGTCAGTATGTGTCAAAAGCAGAATTTAAATCTTATTCCTCATTTTGAGGATAGCTCTCTACCGTGTCATGCTGACTCCTGCTAGAAAGGGGAATCATTCTAATAGCTCTTACCTCATAGGATTATTTTGAGGGTCAAATGATAATAATTTGTAAAGCATTTTTCAAAACCTGAGAGTGTTATATAAATGTCAACTATTATTATTATCATCTCAGCAAATATGGAAATAAAAGATAATTTTGCAACGACTTGCATAATGTTTGCTTTTCTGCCACGGACAAGTAACTGTTAACTATGTCTAAAGCACAAGTTGATCTGCTTCCCAGAAGAGAATATAAAAGAACCGTAGAGATTTCTCTCTACTCTTTAGAGTATTAGGAAGAATGAAGTATGTTCTTCCTTGAAAAGAAAATAGAAGAATTTTAAGGTCAAAACAAAGAAGAAAAACAAACTAAAGAGTCAGATCCTGATAGGGTGGTGGAGGTTGAAAAAAAAAAGTGTCAGGGAGGAGGAAAAGGGAAACAAGAGGATTATTGAAGACTTATAGCTCTGAGAAGAAAGCAACTGCTCAGCCTCAAGAAATGGTGATTTGAAAGCAGTTAGGTGGTACAGCAGAAAGAACACTGTCCCTGGAGTCAGAAAGACTTGAGTTCAAATTTAGCCTCAGTCACTTCCTTGCTGCGTAACCCTGGACAAGTCACTTAACGCTGCCTATACCACTGCCCCAAAGAAAATCGTGATTCTAATCAATAGGTATCAATAGGAGAGAGCATCCAGTAAAGATCAGAAGGATAGCAGGATGATAGATCAAGGCTGAAAGTCCCTCATTATGAAAGTGAGGAAATGGCAGACCTGAAAGATTAAATAATGTACCCATCTTCACTTGGGTAGTAAAAAAATGATAGAACTTCGATTTAATTAGCAGCGGTTAGTGTATCCTTACCATGGTGACCTAAGGCAGCTGTTTTTTGGACTTTATATTGAGAATAGAAATGTCTGTTCTATTTCTGGAGCACTTATTCAAAATGTTAGAGAAACTCCTAATGACCACTACCTACTTTTGGTGATTCACTTGCATGGAACAAAAGGTACTGTCAGAAGGAACACTCAAAGAATTTCTAGGAATTATGAAGACCTGGGAAAGAAAATGAAGATGGAGTGGCACCAGGAGGTTGTTTTATTGACTGTTGCCAATTGAATCCAGTGGCTTAAGAACAATAACAAAACAAAAAATGGGAAAATGAACAAAGAACAAGCTTAACTTAATTCCTGATAAAATTCCAGAGAAATAGTTATCATGAAGAACTGGCATCACTGCAAGAAGAACAGGTCATACCATAATAACATCAATTCCCTTTTTTGATCAGAGTTGTTAACATAGTAGATTAATGAAATATTATAGAAATTATTTATAGAGATTTTAGAAAACTGTAAAATATTTGACAAAGTTTCTCATTTTTTTTTGTGGACAAGAAAGCATGGAGTGGGACATGTGGTAATTTAGTGAAGTGAATTCACATCTTATTAAAGAGCAGACCCCTCCTGCTAAAGAACAATCAGTTCAGTGAACACTTGGTAGCAGGCATCTAATGGAAACATGATATGAATGTTCCTGCTAATATTAATATAGTAACTAAGCCCCAACCTTTTCTATTCTATTACCTTTGAATAAGGTATACCTTCTAGGAGTAGTATCCTGGTTGTTAGTCCCATCCCACCAAGTCTCAAGTTATACCATGAGGTCAAATTTGCCTCCTTTCATCAGGATCTCTCTATATAGAGACCTTTTGTATTTCTGTACAGACATCTGAGACCATGGGCTTTATTGTTTGCCCCTTTATTGGATTCCATTTCCTATGAATTCTTGGGGATCTCTCCTGCCATTCCTCTTTCTATGTTAAAGTTATTATTCTCTATATATCTAGGCTAGCAGGCATACTTATCTTCTCCCTCCTCCTCCCTTCTCAGTTTAAGGCCCTCTTGATTGGATTTACAAGTCTCCAGGAAAATATATTTTTATCTGTTCTCATCAGGTGCACTCCATTTTTATTTCATTTCTTATTCTCAAACAGCTGGCTGAATATATGGCCCAAAAGTCAGCCCTGAGAAAAGAACTGAAGGAATTAAGGGATAGCGAGTGTGCTTTTAATACTGCTAACTAAATAGAATATTCTATCCCCAATTAAACCCCTTGGGTGGCAATGGAAGAGACTAGCAGGGGATGCAATAGCCTCTGGTTTGAAAACATCCCTAGATTTTCATCATATAGAGCCTACCTGGTGGGGATACTGGCTATTCTTAATAAGCATATAGGGTTATTTCTATGTCAGTACAAGATGATGACTTGGAATAGAAACGTTAGATACAAAATCATTCCAACATGTCTCAAAACTTTCAACAGTCTATTAACATAAAATAAAATTTCTAGTCTGAGCCAAAAGCAGGTTGCTATATCAGTTCATGCTGTTCCTAAGCTGCTAAAAGTTCCAATCCACATCACAATGGCCACATACAGACAAGACAAGTTGATTGACTAAAACTAGAACTTCTGGTTTTAATTCTTTTTCATTGGCTCACTATAGGGGCAAATAAAGCATTCACAGATTTGTACTGCTCAGTGAAACCTCAATAAATCCAAGGAACATGAGCCCTCAATTCACAAAACATTTATCTGAATCTTTAGGGCATGTAAATGAGATAACAGGGATTTGTCCTAAAGAGCAACTTGCATGGTACACCTGCTCTCCCCCAATCACCTACACCTACTACATTTCTGTGCCCAATGCTACACCTTAAAAATTAATGCTGATAAGAGACCCTGAGTATATGGAGCTAACTTAAGCATCTTTCTAGCACACAAGTGGCCAAAGAAAGAACAGTGGAATAAAGACAAAATCTCAGACTTAGTCTTGATCTCAGAATATGTGTAAGTCAGCAGAACCCACAGGGAGGATCATAATCTTAACCCTAGACCCAGATGATGGCTAGACCAGACTGGAGACAACTACTGTTTACTGTAACACTACCCAGGACCAGACTGCATCTGTGTTGCCTAGATCCAAAAGAGATCCCAAAGCCCGGAAAGCCTAGGAGGGAAGTAATTAGACCATGCCCTTGATTTGACTCCTTAAAGACAGGAAAAGAATGCAACTTCCCTAGCTCAAGTGACCCCTGTGATTTTTTTAAGAACACAGCACCTAAAAATCATGGTGGCAGAACCCCAGATAAAACTGGGCAAAACAATAGAAGGTCACTGGAAGTGCACAGAGTCTGGCATTGCCATAAAGTCCCAATCTGGGAAGAAAGAATAGAAGAATGAGTAAACAAAAAAATAGTGATTATAATGCCAGTGGTGCCCAAGACACAAACTCAGATGAAAGGAATAACTCTAAAGCAGCTATGAGTAAAGCTTCAATGAAAAATGTAGCATGACCACAATATCAATTAGAATTTCTAGAACAAATGATGCAAAAAAATTTAAAGAGATTTTAAATGCTATTATAAGTGAGATGATAATGGTAATAGAAATAATTTAAAAAGCAATGAGAACTTTAGGGAAAGACTCATAAAGAGAATTAAAACAAGAGACACAAAATTTTACTCAAGTAGTAAATGGACCAGACAGTTGTTAATAATTGTATGAGAAGAACAAGAAATATCACAACAAAGTCAAAAGATTGAAAAAATAAGAAAATGCAATGTGTTTCATATCAATAAAACCAATAACTTAAATGGATGGCTTTACACAAAAAATATATTACCCAGAAAAAAAGAAAAAGAAATAGAGAATTTTAAAAATACAGTTTCAAAAAAAGAAATTGAGGAAGCTATAAATTAACCCCCAAAGGAAAAAAACCTCAGGATCAAATCGACTTACAAACAAATTCTATCAAACACTCAAGGAATAATTAAAAAAGAAAATATGGGATCTTACCAAATTCCTTCTATGATACAAATGTGATCTTGATCCACAAATTGGAATGGTTAAAATGGTAAACGAAAATTGTAGACCAATATCCTTTATGAACATTAATGCATAAAGTATAAACAAAATACTAGCAAAGAAACCGTAGGCAACATATCACAAAGATTATATTATGAGCAGGTTGAGTTTCTACCAGGAATGTAGGATTCATTGAATATTAGGAAAAATAGAAATATAATTGGTCTTGTTAATAAGAACAACAAAAAAGCAGGATTCTACCAAAAATACTGAAAAGGCTTTTGCCAAAATCCAATACCCATTTCTGAGAAAAAAAAAAAAACATTAAAAATATTGAAAAAAAATACACCTTTCCTTCACAAAGTAAGTAGTATGCATCCAAAACACCAGCATTTTTAATGGAAATAAATCATAGGCCTTTCCAATAAAATTGGAGGTTAAACAAGGATGCCCATTGTCACTGCTACAACTTAATATAATACTAGAAATGCTACCTAAGCAAGAGTACAAGGAAAAAGAAATTGATGGAATGATCCTAGGCAAAAAAATAGATGAAAGTCTTGGGGTTTGCAGATAATATAATGGTATGCCTAGAAAATTCTAGAAAGTCAAATGAAAACTAATTGAAAAAATAGCAGAAGGTAAAAGGTTATAAAATAAATATACATTAATTACCAGTTTTCTGTGTGTATTACCAACAAAGAAAGGTTTTAAAAGCCAAATGGAAGAGTTATATTAATCATATATTTAGTAGAAAGCCATCAACATTTTCTAGAAGGGAAGAATTGTGATGATCGGACCCTGTACTTTAAGAAGATAAAAGACTTCAGAAAAGTCAAAAATAATTGAGAAAAGGTTAAAAAGACTGGGAAGATTAATCAGTCAAAAGCTCATTGGTAACTTTGGACAGAGTAGTTTCATTTGAAGGATGATGTAGAGGCCGGACTGCAGAGAGTTTAGAAGTCCGTGAGAAAAGAGGAAATAGAGATACCTAGGGATAAACAGCTTTCTCAAAGAGTTTAGCAACAAAGGTCAGAAGGGATATGGAACAATCTCATACTGAGTCTTATGGTGTCTCTAGGTATAAAGCAAAGGGTACATGCAAGAATATGTGCCCATCTGTAATATAGCTCCTTGAGCTCCTTTTGTTCTGATCCGAAATATGTCAAAGCACATATAAAATAGTCAGAAAGAGAAATGAATGTGGAACACTTCACAAACGCCCAGTCTAGAGTAAGCAGATATCTTGGAATAACCAGTCATGAGTAAGTTAGATATGGACTCACAAGTGAGTTAGCAAAATTTCTTTGGTGCTTAGTATTTACACATGGCTTTATTAGCGACTCTAGTTCTTTCTGTTGACACCCACCATCTTACCCAATCATCCAGACTGGTTTGTTAGGAGTCATAGGTGTTTGTTGTTAATATAGCATATGACCAATAAGGTACAGGTATGTACAGGCTATTGTTCAGTCATTTCAGTCATGTCTGATTCTCTGTGATCCCACTATGGATTTTCATGGCAAAGATACTTCAGTGGTTTGTCATTTCCTTCTCTAGCTCATTTTACAGGCAAGGAAACTGAGGCAAACAGGGTTAAGTGATTTGCCCAGGTCACACAACTATTACATGTCTCAGGCCAGATTTGAACTCAGGAATATGAGTCTCATTGCAAGCTCCACTCTGCCACCTACCTTCATAACTAGGCTAAAGAGAATGACAATCATCCTAAAAGACAAAATGAAAATCTTTTCAAACCTGCAAAGCATTTGACCTCAGAAGTTCACTTGCACATCTATTCTACTTCCAAAGACCATACATACTGACGTATGCAACTCCTTCACTGACAGCTAGAGAGACAACTCCCAGAGCTGTGACACTAGACTGAAAAAAAAGCACAGTATAACAATAATAGATGTAACAAGATTTCTCTTTTATATAATGTCTTAAGGTTTGCAAAGCGCTTTATAAATATTATGTAATTTAACCCTACAACATCCTTAGGCGTTAGATACTACTATCATCCTCATTTGTAGCTATGGTAGACAGATTAAGTAAACTGCCAAGAGTCACAAACTGAGGAAGTATCCAATGCCAAATGTGAACTAAGGTTTTATTGACTCCAGGTTCAGAGTTCTATCCCCCATCAGCCTAGAAAAGAGCATCACGGTGTGACTAAGTAAGGGTTGTATTGTATTTGTAACCCTAGAACCTAACACAGTGATTGGCACATAAATGCTTTATGATTGATTGAAGGCATAGGGTTGTGAGATTTAGAACGAGAAGGGCCCTTAGAGGTCAACTAGCTCAACATTCTCATTTTTATAAAATGAGGAAACTAGGGCCTGAAAAAAATATCTTGCCTAAAATCACAGTAGCACCTGAATTTGAATCCAAATACTACGACTCCAGAGCTCTTTTCCACTAAAGTCACATCTCTTCCAAGTCTCAGTTTTCATATCTGTGTAAGGCAAATGATAATACTTGTCATGTTTAACATGGAGTTTTATGTGGATCCAATGAAATAATATTGTGAAAGTGCCTCATACATAAACATGGGCACTATATACATTTTATTACCAATATCCTCCTTAAAACTCAAGAGTACCCATGCCACTACAGTGCCCTGGCTCTCTTCCTAATTTTCTGGTTGTTTTGCTATCTCCTTCCTGATAAACTCTTTCTCCAAGATGCATTTTTGACTTTGTAGTTGGAATGAACCAGCAAGGGTAGAGGGAATGGAATCAGGGATAATTTCCCAAATATTACTGGGAAAGAAGATCAGATCTATATGATATAATAGGTGATGGGGAGCTGTGTTCTGAAGTGAATTGAGCAAGAGAGCTTGTCATCAGGGCTAATTTTGAGGCAATTGTCCAATTTAAATGAAAGAAATACATCACTTTTTATTGATGCCTCGATCCTGTCTTAAATTTTCTGCTAGGACTTATCTGAACATGCCCCTTTGTCCTAATTATGTATCATATTGTATCATACTGTCATGCTTATATACTTTGAAATATTCTAAACCAAGGTTGGGGAGCCTATGACCTTCTAGGCCCTCAAGTGTGACCCTTTGAGTGAATCCAAACTTCACAGAACAAATCCCCTTAATAAAGAGGCATATTCTTCAAAATTCTGTAAAACTTGGATTCAGTCAAAAGGCCATACCCAAGGACCTAGAAGGATGCATGTAGTCCCTGGATCTAAACCCTCATTACAGTTATTTATGTATACATCTCATCTATCCCCCATTCTTCATATTGGATTTAAGCTTTTTGATGTCAGGAATTAGGTCTTCTTTCATCTTTGGTTCATTTATTTATTCAACAACTATGCATTAAGCATTCTACCAGGCATGGTGGGGAGAATATGACAATATAGATAGATAAATGTAACGCAAGGTAGGGAATAACTGAGACAAAGGAGAGATCAAAACAGAGTGTTCTAGAAAAATTTGAGATGAGGGGGAGTGTGAAGAGATCAGTTTTAGCTGTGGGAGGGTCTTTGCATCCCATGTGCCAAATATAACAGCTTTCATGCGGTAGCTTATCAATATTTGTAGATTTTGAGTGAAATTGTGGAAAGAAAGATCCAAATGCCTTCTAGGAATAACAAACTTTTTAAAGATTTAAAACATTGATTTCTCTCACTCTTCAACATCATTTATCCAACTGGGAGGAGAGAGGGTTTAGTAGAAGTAGGTGTTTTACTACCTGGCATCTCTATTCCCCCATTAAATATATCTTTGGTTCATATACTTTAGCAGGGATAAACTCAGCACGATATTAAAATTGGCAAGGGAAATCATTTGAGAAGACAATGTGAGAAACAGATTGTCTGAGCTGATAGTTTGGAAAAGGGATGTTCAGACAATGACAGCAATAAAAACAGGGGACAGAAGGAGGGGGGAGGCAAGGTGGGAGGGTGGCACTTGACACATTTCCTGGTAGCAATAGCAAATTCATAAACTAGAGATGTCAGAAAGTTATTTCTGATGATGCTGGGTTTTGGGGAATCACACCCCCACAGATCTCAAATTCTTGACGTTAAATTATATAACAGTATATGTAGCAGCGCTTCAAAAAGAACAAAGCATCAGTCATTTAGGTCCTTCTAGCTCTACCATTCTAGTTCTACGACAAATATAAGATGTTACTACCACTATAACTACTATTGTAAGTACTACTATTACTACTATTATTACTAATGCTGCTGCTGCTACTGCTGCTACTACTACTACTACTACTACTACTACTACTACTACTACTGCTGCTGCTGCTGCTGCTGCTGCTGCTGCTGCTGCTGCTGCTGCTGCTGCTGCTGCTGCTGCTACTACTGCCACTGCTACCCATGTAGTGAGCAACCATTCATTTGGCACTTACTGCATGACAGGAATTGTGCTAAGTAAGGGGGATACACAGAAAGACAAAGATAGCCCCTGTCTCCAAGGAGTTTACATTCTAATAAAAAGAAGATGGCTCCCTGAATGGAGGAAGGCTACCCCACTGCTCCACAGCTACTCCAGTGAAAGTCTGAAATTCACATCAGATCAGTTCAAGGAATTCTAAAAGAAATTATACAAATGACTTCTTTCATGGTATAAATATATAAAAAGTTAGCCAGGAGCACACAGTAGATAATAGGAAAGGGGGCTCCTATTAAAGCCAGTGCTTGCCCAGACAAATAAGCCAGGAGCTTTCCAACAAGACTGGAGACACTATAACCTGCCTAGAAGACTCTCTAAGCATCAAGAGTCAACAGCACTCCAAGAAAATAGACCCAGGAAGTTATACTAGGGACCCTTAAAAATCCTTAGCAGCAACAGCTACTAGGATATGTATGCAATCGACCAGTGGGAGCACAATTCCCTGAAGAATGTCTGAGGCCCCAAGGTCCCTAGTCGTCTTTTCTTATGCCATAGAGTTCCCAGAAGAACCAATGTGCAGAACTTCAAAGAACAAGGAGCAGCTAACCCCAGGGGGAGAAGGTCAGTACAAGAACCTAGGGAAGGAACCGAGCACGGCCAACCATTTCAAACCAAATGCTCAGTAAGAGTCAGAAACTGGCCGTAGTACAAAGCGTCAATCAGATACTACAGCTGAATAGATAAGTAAATCAAACAAGACGAAATCTAGAGAACCTATCAAAGCAGAGTAACTCCACTGTGCATTAGGAAAGTCTGAAAAATGCAAGCAGAGACTCAAAGGAAAAAAAAAATATTCTCTATAAAGACTACTGGAATACCTAGGAGAAATGAATAAAGAAATTAAAAGAAAAACAAATAAAAGTTCTTGAGGGAAGAATTAGAAGGAGAATTATCATGTCATTATTTCTCTGATGGCATGGTCTTCTTCGGCAACGAAGGACGAACACATACAGAAGGAGAATAAATAGCTTAAAGGAGAAAATGGTAAATCTTACCCATGCAATAGAACCTCAGAATATTAGAACAAACCAAACAGAAATCAATGACTCCAAGATATAATGAGAAATCTTAGAACACAATCAAAAGAGTTTTTAAAGTAGAAGAAAATGTTAGATAAATCAAAAACTTATCTGGAAAATAGGTCAGGTAGAGATCATTCGAGAATCATTTGACTCTTGCTAATGCCTTTCTTCTGAGATTATCTTTCACTTGCACTGTATTTATAAAGTTATTTGTATATTGTCTCTCCCCTTAAATTGTTTGCATTTCGAAGTTCCTACCGAGCAAGTTGCTAAACTTTTCTCAGCCTCAGTTTTCCTACCTATAGAATGGAACTTATAATAGCAGTTGCTTAACAAGGTTGTTGTGAGAACCAAATGAGAAGGTGAACATACTTGCAAACATTAAAAGGCTATATTCAAGTTGTTGTTAATAATATTATTATTTTTCAGCTCAGTTCCTTTCATAAGAAACGTTTGAAAATACCAATTTTTATTATCATTTTATAACATATCATACTGGGCAGCTAGGTGGTACAATGGATAGAGAACCATTCCTGGAGTAAGGAAGACTTGAGTTCAAATTCAGCTTCAGACACTTACTAGCTATGTGACCCTGGGCAAGTCACTGAACTCAGTTCCTCATCTATAAAATGAGCTGCAGAAGGAAATGATAAATCATTCCAGTATCTCTGCCAGGAAAATCCCAAAAGGGAGCATAAAGAGTTGGGCACAACTGAACATCGGTAGCGTCATTTCATATTATATTTGTTATCATGTTCTTTAATATTCAATTAAAGATCAGATTATTTTCCTTAAAGTGTTATATTCAACTTTGCAAGCTAGGCTATTCTTGCTTGTAAGCCTATATCTTTTACCTTTAGGGCTATCATATTCCAACACCTCTCATTTTTAGGAAAAGCAGCCAGATCTTATGTGATTATGACTCTGGTTCCTTGGCACTTGAACTGCTTCATTCTCAGTGCTAATAATAATAATGATAATACTGTGTGTGTGTGTGTGTGTGTGTGTGTGTGTGTGTGTGTGTGTGTGTGTGTGATGTAGGAACTTTGGATTTGACTATTACATTTCTGGGGCACTTCATTTGGGGTTTTTCTTCAGGAGGCTAATGGTGGATTCTTTTATTCTTCACTGTGTTCTCTGGCTCTAACAGCTGTGGACAGTTTTCATTTATGATTTCTTGAAATATAGTGCTATGGTTTTTATTTATCATGGTTTTCAGGGAGTCAGTCCACTAGCATTTACAAAGTGCCTACTTTGTCATCAGGCACTGTACTTAAGTGCTGGAGATAAAGAAGAAAAGGTAAAAATGTGGTAATGTAGAAGAGAAAGGAGTTGATCTCAGAGGCAAGGCATGAGAGGTGAGAGAAGGACTAGGAAAGGCCACCTGCAGAATGTAAAATTCCAGATGAATCTTGAAGGAATCCAGCCAGACTAGGAAGTAAAGGTGACTAGAAAGAGCATTTCAGGTATGGAGGACAGACAGTACAAGGGCATGAGTCCAGATATAGAATATCCTGTTTGAATTACAGTAAATAGACCAACATATTTGGATTATAGAGTACATATAGAAAAGTATAAGAACACTGGAAAGAAGGTTAGGGAGAATTGTTGACTGGGAGAAATTTCCTGCATCACATATCCAGAAGCTATATGTAGCTTCAGAGTGATGACTTCCACTAAAAAGGGTTATGATTGGTGGAGAGTGTTATAAACAACAGAAAACTTTAAAAGAGGGGTTGCTAGAACCACAAGAATAAGGAATAGTGGAGAAGCAAAGTGAAGATTGTATTCTGAGCAAGAAAACAGGAATGTGTGGCACAGTCTTGCACTGGCATCCCTGAACACAGCAGCATCTTATGGATCCAAATGGTCAAAGAGAGAAACTTCAGTGGATTCCAATTTTTCCTCAGAAATTTCCAGAGTATACCATGAAATATTGGCCCTCAGAATCACACAACTTTTAGAAGAGGAAGGGATCTCAGGACCCATCCAGTCCAATCCTATGAGTTCCAAATCAACTTGTTGTGGTGGGGAAATTACTATACGTTAGAAAGAGATATGGGCATCTAGATAGTGTGGTGGATAGATGCCAGGCTGGAATCAGGAAAACTCATCTTCCTGAATTCAAATCTGGCCTCAAAAACTTACTGTGTGATCTTAGCTCTGTTTGTGTCAATTTTCTCATCTATAAGACGAGTTGAAGAAATACTCCTGCATCTCTGCCAAGAAAATATCAAGTGGGGCATGAAGAGTTAGACATGACTGAAAAATGACCAAACAATAACAAGAAATTAGATAATAAACCCCACAGGTGCCTTCAAGGGGATGATTGCACCTATTCGTGTATAGGGGCAGAGAATGATGCTACTATTTTATTCCTTCTTGTTATTTGCATTTTTATGTCTTAATTAAATTATTTGACTATTGGATTTATGGCTTCCATGGTCTATAAAGAGAGCTTTTATACTCCCAACAGTGTCTGTTCCAACTCTCTCCTCAAACGACCTATAATGCCTCTTCCCCCACGGCCAGTCTCTAGCAGGGGATCTTGTCTTAAACTTAAGGACAAGAAATAGGACTGCACCTGTGATTTTATTGACATAGTGACATCTAATGAGGAAATTTCCTCTATCAGTTTCATTTAGCACCTTCTTTGCAACAGTCTGAGAAAACTGCCTAGAGCACAGAATTACTTTCCCAGAGTCAAACAGCCTATATATGTATATGTATGCATGTGTGTATATGTTTTTATGCATATGAGAAGTGAGAGAAGTATATATGTCAGAGGAAGAACTTTAATTCAGATCATCTTGACTCCATGGTTGATCGTCTTTCTTACCTGGTAGTGAGCCAACCCTCTTAGATCAGGACTGCATACATAGATCTGGGAATCATCTGCTTAAAGATGATAATTGAACCCATGGTAACTGATGAGATCACCAAAAGTGACAGTACAGGGGGAAAGACAAGAGGGTCCAGGATAGAGCCTTAGGACAAATTTACCATTAGTGGGTATAACCTTGATAAATATCAATCAAAGAAGACTGAAAAGGAAAGGTCACACAAGTTGGGGGAAGAATCAAGAGAGCAATAGCATGAGAACCTAGAAAGTAGAGAGGATTTAGGAGGACAAAGTAATGAATAATGAATGATGAGTTCAAATTAGCTGAATGATAAGTTCAAAATCCAGATTGCAAAGGATTTGGGTGTGAGAGATGAAGATAAATTGAAAGCACCTAGTGCAGATGGTTTCTCAAGAACTTTAGCCAAAACTTTTCCCTTTTGTTCTGTTTCTTCTTTCACAACATGATTAATGTGGAAATATATCTACATGATTGCACATGTATAACATATCAGGTTGTTTGCTATCTTGGGGAGTGGGAAGTGGAGGGAAGGAGGAAGAAAAAATATGAAATTCAAAATCTTTTAAAAATGAATGTTGAAAACTATCTTTACACATAATTGGAAAAAAATAATATATTATGCAAAAAAAGTTTAGTCAAGAATGGAAAGGGAAGTATAGGATGATAGCTACTGGGTCTGATTGGATCAAGTGAAGCTTTTTTAAGGACATCAGAGACGTTGGCATGTTTGTAGATATCAGAAAAGAAGCCAGTAGATAGGGAAGATATTGAAGATGAGAGAGAAAATGGGGATGATATTGGGGCCAATCTGCTGGAGAAAAGAGAATGGGGTGAGAACAAAGGTGCATGTAGATTTGATCTTGGAAAGGAGAACAACTTCTTTATGTGAAATGGAAAAGGAGAAAATAGTGGAAAAGGGACAAGAGGGGGAACTAAGTGAATTACACTGGCATAATGAACTCCCAGGAGAAAAAAGTCTCTCTCCCAATGCAGAGGAGCACCTTTTTGTACAGCTTTAGAGCACCAAGAGACACAAGTAAGAGCCAGTATGTGTCAAAGGTGGGATTTGGATCTATGTCATCCTAAGTCTGATGTGGGGTCTCCAACCACTCAACCAAGCTGCTTCTCACAGTACAACCCTTGCATCTACTCATGAATGGAGTTACCACTAAAACATAGAAGATGAGAACAGAGGGCATTTCAGAAGGAAGAAAGAGTATATGGCATTTGGGAGTGCAGTATGTATTTAAGGGCAAGAGAGTTGTGCACTTTTGCTATAGTGCAGAGCTATATGAAACTAAGGTAGAAAAATAGGTTATGGTAACCCCTAAATGACAGATAAAGGAGTTTGCACCTAGAAGTAAAGGGTCATTATCAAAGATCTCTGTATGCTGGACAGCTACATAAATAAGAAAGATTATTCTGGCAGAAGCATGATGAATGAGTTGAATAGAGACTGGAAGCAGGAAGACCTATAAAGGAGATTTGCTGTAGTTTCAATGGCTTGTAATTCAAGGACAGCTAGGGGGCACAGTGAATAGAGCATGGGCCAGAAATTAGGAAGAACTGAGTTTGAATCTGACCCCTGATCCTTACTACCTGAGTGATACTGGACAAGTCCCTTAACCCTGTTTGCCTCAGTTTCCTCATCTAAAAAATGAACTAGAGAAGGAAATGGCAAACCACTCCAGTATCTTCGCCCAAGAAAACCCCCAGTGGGGTCACAAAGAGTTGGATGTGACTGAAAATGATTCAACAACAACAATTTAGGACTTAAATGAAGGTTGTAAATAGTTTAAAATAAAGATGAAGGGACAGATGGAGACATGATGCAGAGAAGAACTCAACAGGATCTGGTAAGTAGATATAAAAGTAAAAAATATAGGACAATCAAAGATAACCCCACAGTAAAGCATATAAAAGATTTGGTGAAGGGTGGTGCTGCACATTGAAATAGTGAAGTTGGAATGAAAAAAAGATTTAGAAGAAAGATAATGTACTTGGCTTGGTGCCTTTCGGTTTGAGGCACCAGAGAAACATTCAGATGGAGAATATCCAGCAGGCTGTTGCAAATGTGGTCCCAGAGTTCAGATGAGAGGTTTGAACTAGAGATTTTGATTTAGAAGTTATCTGCCTAGAGATAGGAGTTGAAGATATGCTTTATTGAGATTAGCAAGGAAAAGAGTGATGAGAGTGAAGAGAAATGAACCAAGAACAGTCTTTCATAGGGAAACCCGCAGTAAGGGATAAGGAAGAAGAATAAAGAAGTCAGAGAGAAGTGGTTCAAGAGGTCATAGGGGAGTCATGTCTCTGACACTGATGGAGAAAAAGTAGCCAGTAGGAAAAATGGTCCACAGTGCCAAGCTACAGAAAGCACAAAGACAATGGGGAGTAAAAAGAGGACATCTGATTTAGCAGTTATGAGTTCAGTTACAAGATGGAGTGAGGGTGAAGAACAAGAGCAAGCGGGAGAGGATAAATTAGGCAATGAAAAAGTGGAAGCATTGTATTTATATAACTTTTTAAAAAAGTATCAGCAAAGGAGCTGAGAGAGATGAAAACATGGTTGAATGGACAAGATGAGAGGTTCTCAAACTTTTTGGTCTCAGGACCCCTTTAAACTCTTAAAAATTATTGACTGTCCCAAAAGACCTTTTGTTTTGTAGGCAGTAGACATAGATATTTATAATATTAGAAATTTTAAGAGGGAGTGGAACCAAGATGGCAGAATAGAGGGGGCAGAGCCAAGATGGTGTAGAAAGATGCACATACTCTAGCTCTTCCCCTACAGCCCACAAAATACCTGTAAAAAAGACTCTAAACAAATTCTAGAGCAGCAGAAGCCACAAAACAATAGAGTGAAAGAGATTTCCAGCCCAAGGTTGCCTGGAAGGCCTACATGAAAGGTCTATCTCACAGGGCGCAGAACAGAGCACAGCCCACAGAGCCCAGTCCAGCCCTGGCCACAAGGCTGCAAGTCCAGCAGGAATAGGACTGTAACAGGCCTCAGGGGAGGAATTCCCAGCAGCAGCAGGGTTCTCAGATCCCTCAATCCACAAATGCCAAAGAAAGCTTCAAAGGTCAGTGAGAAAACTTTTTCACCTGAGTGAGAAGTGAGCAGGATCCTCTCCTAGCCCGGCCCCAGGCGGCGGTGGTAGCAGCAGCAGCAGCATCCATTTTTGGAGCCCTCTGCCTAAATACCCTGGAGGAATTGAGGAGCTGATGTAGGTCTCAGACCGAGAGGCAGCCTTGGGGGGTGAGAAAGAGTGCTGGCTGGTGTAGTGGAGCTGGTGGAGGCTCTGGAAAGGGAATTCTACTTGAGGATCTTGGGCAGAAAAGCTTTGGTAGTTCCTACATCACAGCATAGGCCAGGAGAGGAGTTTACTCCTCTCCCTTGATTGTGCCACCTTGGAGGAACTGAGAACTTACAGGTCCCCAGAGTGTACCTACCTCTTGACAAAGGACTCAAAAGTCAAGTAACTGGCTGGAAAATGCCCTCCAAAAAAAGGGAAAAAAATAAGACTATAAAAGTTTCTTTCTTGGTGAACAGGTATTTTCTTCCATCCTTTATTATGAGGAGGAACAATGCACCTAGTTGCTTCCTAAGTCCTTCTTAGATATACATACAGGGAATATACGGTATTGGACTCCACAGAAACTGTTCACATTCTTTGAATTCTTATAGCTGAACACAATCTATATCAGTGAAGACAAACATTTCTTAAATAAATAAATATGATTGTTACCAAACAAGATATTGAGGGCATTACAAAATGTAAAAGAGATCATTTTGATCATATAAAATTAAGAAGATTTTCCACAAACAAAACCAATGCAACCAAAATTAGAAAGAAAGCAGGCAATGGAGAGGAAATATATTCATTAAATATCTCTGATAAAGATCTCATTTCTCAAATATAGAGAAAACTGAGTCAAATTTATAGGAATACAAGTCATTTCCCAACTGATAAATGACTAAAGGATATGAACAAGCAATTTTCAGACAAAGAAATCAAAGCTATCTACATTCATATTAAAAAATGCTCAAAATTACTATTAATTAGAGAAATGGACATTGAAAGAACTTTGAGGTACCACCTCACATTTATCAGGCTGATTAATATGACAGAGAAGGAAAATGGCAAATGTTGGAGAGGATGTGGGAAAACTGGGACACTAATGCACTTTTGGTCAAATTGTGAACTGATTTAATCATGCCAGAGAGTAATTTGAAACTCTGCCCAAAGGGTTATAAAACTGTGCATATCCTTTGATCCAGCAATATCGCTGTCAGTTCTATGTCCAAAAGATGTCCAAAAAAAGGATAAAGGACCTCTTTGTACAAAAATATTTGTAGCAGCTCTTTTTGTGGTGGCCAAGAATTGGAAATTAAAGGGATGCCCATTAATTGCCCAACAAGCTGTGGTATATGATTATATTGGAATACTATTGTGCTATAAAAGAAATGACAAGCAGGATGATTTTAGAAAAATATGGAAAGACTTATATGGACTAATAAAAAGTGAAGTGAGCAGAACCAGGAGGTCATTGTATACAGTACACTGAAGGACTGTGAATGACTTGACTATTCTCCGCAATACTGTGATTCAAAACAATCCAAAAGAATTTATGATGAAACATGCTATCTGCCTCCAGAGAAATAACTGATATTATCTGAATACAGACTAGAGAATGCTGTTTTTTTACTTTTTGGTGGTGTTGTTATTCAAGTGTTCTTCTACAGAATGACTAATATGGAAATGTTCTACATGATTGCACATGTACAACCTATATCAGATTGCTTACATATCAGAGAGTGGGGAGAGGAAGGAGGAAAGAAGGGATAGAATTTGAAACTCAAAACTTTTAGAAATATAATAAAATTGTTTTAGTATGTAATTGGGGAAAAATAAAATATTATCAAAAATAAATAAATATTTTTTTGTTGAGTAATGAGAATAAATGGATAGATGAATGTAGCTTAGAAAACAAAAATATCCCTAACCAATCAGGAGATAAAATTCATACATGAATAAATGAAGGAAAAACACTTAGAATGATAAAGAGTGAATGATTGGAAGATGAAGTACCAAAGCAAAAAACTAATATCCATGGGAATAATAAATAAGACCAGTCTTAAATAGCCAACAAAATTTTGGAGATATGAACTTTTTACAATTCATGTTTGACCAGTAGGTTTCTCTGCTCAGTTGCTGTTTAGTAATGATACTGATTATTCAGCCTAGTGCATACTCTCCCAAAACTGCTGCCTGTAAACACTAAGTGTCTTTTCCTGCTTTCCCCTAGAAGCCCTGGAAATGGACTAGTCTACCAGGTGGGGAGACTGAAGGAGCTGAGCCCAAATGACTTAAATTTCATCCACTGAGCACTAGACAAATCGTTTCATGTGCACAAAAAGCTAGAAATAACCTGTAGATGTTCATTTAAGTGGGCTACTTTAATAAAGTAGCTATTTTGTAAATAGGAATACAAAAAGTAGGATTTAGTAATAATAATTATGGCTAACATTTAGATTGGACTTTATGGTTTTTACATACTCCATCTCATGGGACCTACCCATTATTAGGTCCACTTTACAGATGAAGAAACCAAGGCCCAGAGGTAAAGTAATTTGACAGGGATCAGACAGCTAGTAGGTGTCAGAAGCAATGTTCAAATTCAAATCTTTCTGACTCCACATCCAACCTCTAGATCATCTAGCTGCCTCTAATATATAGAGGATAGAATATTGAATTTGGAGCCAGGAAAAATTGGATTTCAATAGTAACTTTGTTACTTGCTAGCTTTGTGACCATGACCAAGTTCCTTCGTATCTCAGAGCCTCAGTTTCCTCATCTGTACCTACTTCACAGGATATATGATACTATCATATGGTAATTAATACACATAAAGCTTTACATAAATGTCAGTTGTTATTATAAAACCAATAGCTTTCATATAGGTGAAATATTCTGCTCTGTCTTCTAATTGATTTGCTTTTAATTTATTTTGGAGAAGGCTGTGTTCTAAAAAAATTGGACAGAGACAAAATGGTAATTGAGCTTGCTTCTACATGGTATCAAGACAACAGATCAATAAATCCAGAAACAAAGAAAAAGAATCAGTCAAATAGATTAGTTGAGTCTAGTAGATAACCAGTCAACAGAAAGACTGGAATTTTTCACTTCTTAGCAAGCTGTTTCAACATAATCAGTAAGTATAATTTAATATAGTGTTGGATGCCATTCATTCATTCATTGACACTCAAACATTTATTAAGACTATACATAAAATTGCAAAATATTTATAAAAATGATAGGCTTTAAGGATCATAATTCATGTAACACCAAGAGAAAATACTTAACGGCACCATATATTTTGGATCCTACAGCTATGAAATTCTCATGTAGTGCACCTAGGGAGCTCAACAAACAAACTTCAGTAGGACACGTCCAGGCAATAGTCTTCTCCCACAGACATCTTAGAATTACTGATCTAGTTTACAAGGTCCACTCCTTTTTTAAAACAAAATTTATTTATACGTTAATATTGATGGCTGTACTACTAGAATTTAAGAAAAAAGAAAGAAAGAAAATTCAGAAGAAAAGGAAAACAGTCTATAATGCAAAATCCTGTACAGAAGAAAGAAGTGGACGAAGTCAGGTCATGAGGAAGGGAAAAAAGACATACAGACATACACATACACAAGAGGAAGAGAAGGGAGGCTAGGTGACCAGCATCAGGGATTCTTGCTTAGTTGTCTACTTCCTCTAGGTTCTTAACAGGTACTTTTTTAAAGGCTGCAGGATTTGTTCAAAGTTCAGCAGTGTGTGTGTGTGTGTGTGTGTGTGTGTGTGTGTGTGTGTGAGTGTGTTGAATGGACTGTCAGTGTTGTATAAATCAGTTAACCTATCTAAGACCCCAGCTACATTCTGGTAAAATGGGAATGATAATGCTTACAATACCTACTTCACAAGGTTTCTATGAGGATGAAATGCAGAAAGATGTTGTTTTTGTTTGTTTGTTTTTACCATCATGCACTTTATGCTTTAATGGAACTCAATTTTCATCAGAATGAGTACTTCCTCCCCCAATTTAGTTCCATGTCTGAGTAGATATGCTTTATAAAGTGCTGCAACCGAAAGAATTCATTACCTGATTGTCTCTCCCATATGAGCCATGCTGGTCTTCAAGGATACCTTGCTAAGCCTAACTGAAGCCCTTCCAGCTAGGTAGGAGCTGCCAACACTTGGGCTCTACAAGCATAGCCTTCAACTCAAAATGACCATGATGAAATATGGAGGAGGACTTAAGTAAAGGAAAGCACTGTTAGCACTCTTTTATTGCCACACAATTAATTGGACTACAGAACATAGAAAACAATCTAACAGTTGGCTACAATTTACTTTATTGATGGGATATGCCAAGCTGTAATCTATTTAAGGCAACTGGCTAATATGGTGACTAGAGTGCTGGAGTTCAAGTTAGAAAGATTTGAATTCAAACTGTCCCATACACTTTGTAACTTTGTAGACTAGGGCAAGTCATTGAACTTCCCTGGGGCTGTTTCCTCACTTATAAAATGAGAAAATAACAATATCTACTTTTTAAGGTGGTTCTGAAGCTCAAATGAGATAATATATATAAAATATGTTAGTTGTCATTTACTTATTTTTTTCACACATACATACACATGTCATATATACGTAGGGATATGGATATTTGTGTGTGTGTATGTGTGTTTTCAAGAGGCATCATAGTATGTAGAGTAGATAAAGAGCTGAATTCAGAATTACAGAGGGCAGAATTTAAGTCCCAACTTTGACCCATCCAGTCTGTGTGACCCTAGTGAAATCACTTCATCTTGGTGTGTGTTCTAGGCAACCATCAAGCCATAAGTGTCCAAATACATGAAGGTTATGAGGGAGTTTCCTCATTGAGAGTTCACTATACCAGTGAAATTAATGTGATGTGTTTTTGGTTCTGAGTGATGCAAGCACATTAGAATATATCCATGTGAACAAGCAGATTGGGGCATTTGAGTGCCTGAAGAAAGGTTTGAAAATTCTATCCCTGTTCACTGGGGGCCTTGAACCTTCACTGCAATCCATAAAATTTGACTTCTCACAAAATCAGTAAAGAATTCTGTATCACTCTGCATATGGATTTTCTGGTTTTAAAAATGAGCGGCTTTTTTAAATAATAATATAAGTACCCCTCACTGGGGCAATATAAAGTACCCCTCATCTTGTACAGTTTTAGTCCCATAGTCTCAGGTCTGGATATAAGCAAATGTTGCCTCTTCCCTTTGGAAGCTGCACATTTCTTCAAAGCATGCTTAGAAATCCTCTTGAGGAATTGCCTTCAGGAACATCAGTTCATTCTTGTGAATATCTTTAGTGACGATAGCAGAGTTGTTGGGGGATTTTTTTTCCCTTTAAGGAAATACTTGATGCTTGGAATAAGTTAAGCAAGAATGGCTAGATTAGTTTGGATAAGAGAAGTCTTTGTGTTCATCCATTCAGTTTCATCCAATTCTTCATGATCCTATGGATGATAGCATGCCAGGTACTTCTACCCTTCACTATGTCCCAAAGTCTGTCCAGAATCATGTTCATTGCTTCCATGACACTATCTATCCATCTCACTCTCTGTAATTCCCTTCTTTTGCCTGCAACCTTTCGCAACATCAGGGTCTTTTCTAATGAATATTTTCCTTTCATTATGTGACCAAAGTATTTAAGCTTCAGTTTCAGTATTGGTCATTCCAATGAGCAGTCTGAATTAATTTCTTTAAATAATGGACAATTTCATCTCCTTGCTGCCCAAGTGACCCTCAAAAGTCTTCTCCAACACCACAGCTCAGAGTGTCACTTCTGTAGCACTCAGTTTTTTTTCTAGCTCAATTCTCATAGTCATATATTACTTCTATAAAAGCCATAACATAGACTCTATGGACCTTTGTGGGCAAGGTGATGTCTCTGCTTTTTAGTATACTGTCCAGATCTGCCAATAGCTTTCCTTCCAAGGAGTAAGTATCTTTTCATTTCATGGCTGTAGTCACTGTCTGTGATCATTTTTGAGGCCAAGAATATAAATTCTGACACTGCCTCCATTTCTTCTCCCTCTATTTTCCAGGAAATGATAGGACCAATTGACAAAATATTAGGGCTTTGGTTGTTTTTTTTCTTAACGTTAAGCTTCAAGTCAATTTTTATGCACTCCTCTTTTACCCTCATCAAGAGGCTTCTTAATTCTTCTTCACGTTCTGCCATCAGAGTGGTATTGTTTACATATCATATTGCTGATATTTCTCCTGGCAACCTTAATTCTGGATTTTGATTAATCAATGCTAACATTTTGCATGATGACTCTGCATATAAGTTAAATAAATAAGGTGACAACATACAGCTTTGTCCTAGTCCTTTCCCAATCTTAAACCAATCAGTTGTTGCATTTCAGTTCTCACTGTTGCTTCTTGACCTGCATGCAAGTTTCTCAGGAGACCAGTAAGATAAGCTGGCATTCCCATTTCTTTGAGGGCTTGCCACATGTTGTTGTGATCCACATAGCTGAAAGCTTTAAAATAGTCAATGAAGCAGAAGTGGATGGTTTTTCTGGAATTCTCTTGATTTTTACCGTAATCCAGCAATTGTTGGCAATTTGGTCTCTAATTCCTGGGCCTCTGAAAACTAGGCTGCTCTTCTGGTAATTCTTGGTTCATATATCACTGAAGCCTAGTTTGCAGAGTCGTAAGCATGACCTTGCTAACACATGAAATGAACACAATTTTTGGCAATTCTAACATTCCTTGGCATTGCCCTTCTTTAGGATTGGGGCATAA
This sequence comes from Notamacropus eugenii, assembly GCF_028372415.1. Taxonomy (NCBI): domain Eukaryota; kingdom Metazoa; phylum Chordata; class Mammalia; order Diprotodontia; family Macropodidae; genus Notamacropus; species Notamacropus eugenii. Next base: position 171,628,014 of record NC_092872.1, read on the forward strand.
ACTGACCTTTTCTAACCCAATGGCCCAGTATTGTTGAGTTTTCCAAATTTGCTGGCATATTGAGTGCAGCCCTTTAACAGTATCATCTTTTGACATTTTAAATAGCTTAGTTAGAATTCCATCACCTCCACTAGCCTCATTGTTAGCAACGTTTTCTAACTTCATGACTTCATTCTCCAGGATTTCTGGATCTAGATCAGTAACCACACCATAGCAGTTATCAGTAATGTTAAAATCTTTCTTGTATAGCTCTTTTTAATTTCTTCTACTTCTGTTAAGTCCCTGTAATAGTTAGCAAAGGAAACATTCCTTTGATAGCTCTAATTTTCTTGAAGAGATCTCATTTTTGTTTCATTGTTTTCTTTTATTTTTTTGCATTGCACACTTTTTGGCCAACTGTTGTTTTTAATAATATTTTTGTTTTCTCCAGTTACATGTAAAAACAATTTCTAACATTTGTTCTTTTCTTTTTGTAAGTTTTGAGTTCCAGATATATTTCTTTCTCCTCTCCCTCCTCGCTCACTAAGATAGTAAGCAATCTGATATGGGTTATACATATGTAAATATGCAAAACATTTCCATATAAGTCATTTTGTGGAAGAAAACTCAGAAAGTGAGAGAGAAAAAGACAGGGAAAGAGGGAGGGAGGAAAGGGAGAGAGAGAGAAAGAGAGAGAAAAGGAAGGAAGGAAGGAAGGAAGGAAGGAAGGAAGGAAGGAAGGAAGGAAGGAAGGAAGGAAGGAAGGAAGGAAGGAAAGAAGGAAGGAGAAAGAAAGAAAGAAAGAAAGAAAGAAAGAAAGAAAGAAAGAAAGAAAGAAAGAAAGAAAGAAAGAAAGAAAGAAAGAAAAAGAAGTTTCTGTCTATATTCAGACACCATCAATTCTTTCTCTGCAGGCAGATAGCATTTTTCATCATGAGTCCTTTCGGATAGTTTTGGATCATTGTGTTGCTGAGAATAGCCAAGTCATTCACGGTTGTTTGTTGTACAATATTGCTTTTTCTGTGTATAGTGTTCTCCCAGTTCTGTTCACTTGCATTGCTCATTTAAGAAAATGTTTTTTATCTCTCCGTGCTATTCTCTGGAATTCAGCATTCAGTCGGGTTTATCTTTTTCTTTCTTCTTTCCCTTTCCCATTCCTTTTTCCTTAGCCATTTGTAAAGCCTCAGCAGACAGTCATTCCACTTTCATGCTCTTTTTCTCTGGGATATTTTTGTTTCTGTACAACATTGTCAACCACTGACAATAGTTCTTCAGGCACTCTACCAAATTTCTTAGATCTCTTCATCACTTCTACTTCATAAAGGTTTTTATTTAGGTCATACCAATAATGACCCGATGATTTCCCCTACTTTCTTGAATTTGTCTGAATTTTGCAATAAGAAGCTCATCACCTGAGCCACAGCCAGCTCCAGGGCTTGTTCTAATTGACTATATAGAGCTTCTCCAGCTTTTACTACAAAGTATATAACAATCTGATTTGGATATTCACCATCTGTGTCCATGTATAGAGCTGCCTTTTTGATTGTTAATAAAGAGTGTTTGCTATAACCAGTGAGTTATTGTGACAAAGTTTTTAGTCTCTGCCCTGTTTCATTTTGTACTCCATGGCCAAACTTGCCTGTTATTTCAGTTATCTTTTGATTTTCTACTTTAGCATTCCAATCTATTATGATGAATGTAAAGCTTTTCTTTTTGTGGTGTTATTTCTAGAACATGTTGTAGGTCTTCACTGAACTGATTAACTTTGGTCTCTTTCACTTCAGGGGTTGAAGTATAAATTTGTATTACTGTGATGTTGAACTGTTTGCTTTGGATTTAAAGAGATATCATTCTATCATTTTTGAGATTATACCCCAGTACTGTTTTTCTCACCATTTTGTTGATTATGAAGGCTACTCCATTTCTTCTAAGGGATTCTTGCACACAGTAATATATTCATTTACTCCTCCATTTTTGTCCATTTGAATCCACTAAAACCCAAAATGTCCGTATTTAACCTTTCCATCTCCCTCTTGACCATATCCAGATTACCTTGGTTTGTGGATCTTACTTTCTAGCTTTCTATGCAAAACTGATCTTTACATCATTGGCTTACCTTTTGTCACCAGACACATCTGCAGCTGAGCTTCCTTTGGGTTTTGATCCAGCCTCTTCATTCTTTCCAGAGCTGCTTGTAGCTGTCATCCATTCTTCTCCAATAATAGGTGGTATATTTTCTAACTTGAGGGGCTTATCTTCTGATGTCATCTCTTTTTATCATTTTAATGCTGTCTATGGGATTTTCTTGGCAAAGATACTGGGGCAGTTTGCCATTTCCTTCTCCCATGGATCACCTTTTGTCAGAACTCTCTTTTGTGGCCTATCCATACTGGGTAACCCTACACAGCATAGCTCAGTTTCATTAAGCTAGGCAAGACCCTGCCCCAGGACAAGGCAATGATCCAGGAGGGAAAGAGAAGATTTAGGAGGGTCATAAAATTTATCTTCATATATTTAAAAGGTTGTCCTAAGAGAAGAGAGACCTCCTATGCAGTAGCACAGGAAAGAAATCAGAAATCAGATCTTTTTCTCTTTTATCCCTTGGAACCTAGCACAGTGCCTTGCATGCAGGAAGTGCTTACTAAGCATTTGTTGAAGTAAATTGAATGTAGAAATGGAAAGTGTTGCCTCATAGGTTAGTGAGTTCCCTGTCTCTGAAAGTATGTAAGCAGGACCTGAACAACCCTGGGTCAGAAATGTTACAGAGGAGATTTCTGTATCGGCTGAAAGGTGGGACTAGATGCCATCTAACAATCCTTTCAACTCTGAGAGTGTGTGATTAATTCTGAGCCAGGCCAAAGACCCAAGCTGAGACTTACCAATGAAATCATACATAATTAGTGGGTCAAAGAACAAATCATAGAAACAATTAATAATTACATGAAAGACAGTAACAAGGACAAAACATACCAAAACTTTTGAGATGTAGCTTAAAGCAGTCCTCAGAGGAAAAAATTATCTTTAAAAAATATGCATTAGCAAAAAAGAGACATGGAGGATTGATAAACCAGATACGCATTTGATCAAATTGAAAGCCAAAGAAATAAACAAAGCCAACATAAGTACAAAAAGAGGAAATCTTGCAAATCAAAGGAAAAATAAGTATATTGCCAACTGAAGTAAAGAAATGATAAACAAAATTCAGACTTGGTTCTTTGAAAAGACATACAAACTGATAACCCTGGAACCAACCTGATTAAAAAAAGAGGGCTGAAAATCAAAAGCACAAAATAAAAATTAAATAAAATGAAATCACAATTATGAGAAATAAAAGGAATTAGTATAATCCACTGTGTATAGTCATATGCCAACAACACTGAGAATACAAAAGAAATGAAGGATTTCCTTGAAAAAATATAAAATATTCAAATTCTAAGCCAAGTTTGATGAGTAAAGTGGATTATCAGACAATAATAATTGTTTCAACCTTTTTTTAAAAAAATGACTATCTAACTAGAAAAAAAAATAGACATTTCCTCTATGATTTGCAAACTGACTCTGAAGACAATTACAAAATCAGTATTGCAAATGTCTTTTGTAACTGCTTTAAAGGGTACAATGCTTACTAGGATACATAATGTTAACTCATATTAATACAGTAAATTAAGTTTTTTTCCTGAAAACTACCCTGTGAGACAGGTAGTTGAAAAATGCCTATCATCATTTTACAAAAGAGGAGACTGAGACTCATTGTGGTTATTTCCCAAGATCATATAGTCAATAAGTGGTAGACTTAGGACCATAATCCAGGTTCTTTGATTTTTTTTTCCCAAAAAATCTAGAATATTTGTTTGTTTTTAAATCTCACTACTTCATGGTCATTCTTCATGGTCACTGAACATTTCTCAACCAATTCGGGTCAGAAGCAGGGATGAAATCCTATCTGCTAAGCTGCTATGGTAGTACTGATTGGATTCTGGGTACTGTCCAAGGTCATAAATGCCATCATCAAATAGTCAAGAGAGAGCAGCAATCATGAATGAAAGTCAGCTTACTGTTTCAAGACTGGAAACATGGAAACAATGATGTGGGTTGAATCCATCCAAATCATCTTCTTCTCTGCAGGATCTGAATAATTCAGGTGGTTTGTGGGTCTGTGTAATAGAACTTTGAGAAGGCGTGGGGGCAGGGGAGAATCACTGCACTAGGAATCAATGGACCTTTCTATTCTTTGCTCTAGCAGTCATTAGGTGTACACCTTACTGACTCTTTGGGAAAGGGTTAGACAGTGAACTTAAGCTTTTATTCCAACTCTACAATTTTATGATCAATTGTCTTATTAGGGCCCATTCCCTTCAGTGCAATAATTAGGAATTTTTATGCCTGGTCCAAGTGCCAAAAACCAATCCTGGGGCAAATGGTAGGAAGTATATTTTCAGTTGAGCTGGAGGAGGAAGAGTTCACCCTAGCCAGCCAGGTAGTAGTTTTCCTAATGAAACTAGTTATTGCCGCTAATTAAATACTAATTTCTGTTTTCTTTACAGTACTAATAGACAGCAAGTATTATCAAATTTTGGCATCCTAGGTCAGAGCCCTCATGACTCAACCCTAGTTTTGTTTGTACGTTTGTTTTGTTTTCATACCCCTTTCATGTTAGATAGTAAGGGAGGATATCTGAAGACACATAAATCCCTGGTTCTGATTTCTATTTGTATAGGCTCTCAATGAATGTTTTCCTTGTTGGAGAGAATTTGCTTTACTTATACACACACACGTACGTATACACACACACACACACACACACACACACACACACACACACACACACACTGTATGAACTTCCAGCATTACCCTGTCTATTGCTTATCATGCTTCAATTTAACATCTAAGACCAAGCCAGATTCAAGATCCTCTGTTTTCCAATCAATTGTGGTTTTTGTTATTAAAGACAAAGACATGGAGAACACCAAGTTGTTTTCTGTCTTCAGATTGTTGATACTGTAACCTTTCTTTGTTATAGAGTGAAATGCTACTGCCCATTGATTTAACTATTGTAATTAAAAGTAGTTTATTGAGCTCTGGTCCAGCATCTCTTTGGGTCACTTGTGTTGTTTCTAAAACACAAGGTGGGACAGGAGATGGCTAATTAATGAGTAAGTGAATGAATCAAGGCAGTACCGTAATCCAGCAGTTAAATAGATCCAGCTCTTCACCCCAGCACATCCAGGCTTTTTGTCCCCTCTCTCCATGAATTTTCCTGAAGGGTTAGCAGGATTGTAAAGTTTCTGTAGGTTAGAAAAAGAAGTGATATTATGGATTGTATGGAACTACTGAAAACATTCCAGGCTACATGAATACTCTTGCGATGTTTTGCTTCTAAGGAAACTCCAGCAAAGACATACAAGCAAGTCTCCCTCTGTTACTACTGTGGGTAAAGGTTACAGACACAGACTGATGTTCCTTCCTCAAAAATGGCTTTAGCAACTGAGTGCACCTGTATGATGTAAGCTGGCTGTATGAGCAGACCCAAGAGGAGGTACCACCTCAAATGTATTTAGGAAACAATCATATTTCCTATGGATATTTCCTACGTGAAAAAATACATGGAGACAAGAACAAAAACAAACTGAACAATAATAACTTACACTTTTGTGTAGATGGGCTTATCTGATCCTTCTCCTAAGCCTATGACTTAGGTAGTGCATATATTATCCCTCCTTTATAAATAAGAAAACAAAGTTTAGAAAGGCTAACTGGCTTATGCAAGGATGCACAGCTAGTTACACAGTCAATGAGTATTTATTAAATACCTGCCATGTGCCAAGCACTGTGCTAAGGACCAAGGATTCTAAGAAAGGCAAAATAAAATCTCTGCTTTCAAGAAGCTCACAAACCAAAGAGAGAGATCACATGAAAACAACAAGCTATAGACAGAATAAGTTAGAGGTAACAGAGGGAAGGAGCTAGCATTAAGATAAACAATAAAGACTTCTCATAGAAAATGGGACTTTAATTGAGACTTGAAAGAAGTATGAAAACTAGAAGGTGGAGATGAGGAGGGAGAGAATTTTAGTTATCATGAATAGGCAATGAAAATATTCAGTCTGGGATACGTATTGACTTACACAAGGAGGCCAGTGTCATTGTGTCACAGAGGATCTGGAGTGTGGGCAGCAATGCAGGGCTAGGAGGCTTATGGAGGGGAAGAAGTAAGGTCTAAGAAAATTGGAAAGGCAGCGGGAGAGTCTAGGTTGTGAAGGACTTCGAATGCCAAGCAGAAGAATGTGTATGTGTTTATTTTTTCCTGGCCATAATAGGGAGCCATTAGAGTTTATTGAATGGAGAGAGCAGAGGGAAAAGGAGTGACAACGGCAGGCCTGTGCTTTAAAAAGATTAATTTGATAGCTAAATTAAGGATGGACTGGGGTAGGAAGAGACTGGAGGTAGGGAGAACAACCAACCAACCATTGCAATAGTTCAGGCTTGAGGGGATGAGGGCTTGAACTACGGTGGCTGCTGTGTAAGAACAGATAGGGAAGTATTAGAAGAGATGTTATGAAAGTAAAATCAACAGAACTTGACCATAGATTGGGAGTGGTGTGAGAGAGAGTGAGAAATCAAGAATATTACTAAAGCTGTGACCCTGGGGACCTGGGAAAATGGTGATCCTGTTGGTTTGAGGGAAGTTCAATTTTGTACATGTTAAGTTTAAGATATCCTATGAGCATCCAGTTTCAGATGCACAATAGGCAGTTGGAGATGCACATCTGAAGATTAAGAGACAGGTTAAAATTGGACCAGTAGACCTGAGAATCGTCAACATAGAAATGATGATCAAATCCATGGGAGCTGATGAGATCACCAAATAAAATAACAAAGAAAGAGAAGAGAAGAACCAGGACAGATTCCTGAGGAGCATCCATCATTGGTGAGCATGACCTAGACCAAGATCCAGGAAAGGAAACTGAGGATGAATGGTCCAGACAGGTAGGTAGAAAACCAAGCTAGAGTAGTGTTATGGAAACCTATGTTGCAGATAGTATCAAGAAGAAGAGGGTGATTAACAGTGATAAAGACTATAAAGAGATCCAAAAACATAAAGAAAGGAAAGAAAATCTGTCAGTTAAGAAGTGTTTGGTAATTTTGTAGAGAGCAGTTTTGTTTGTGAATGCTAAAGTCAGAAGTCAGACTGTAGTGAGCAGAAAGAAAGCCGAGGCATCAAGTGTGAATGATCTTAAGACTTTAGCCACAAAAAGGGAAAAAAGATACAGAATGAGCTAATGAGGATGGGTGAGTCATGTGAGGGTTTTTGAGGATAGGAGAAATATGAGAATGTAGGCAGTAGGGAAGCAGCCAATGAACAGGGAGAGATGGAAGATATATGAGACAATGGGGATGATAAAGGATCCAATCTGCTGGAGAAGATGGGATGGGATGGATGTAAAGGGGTTGGCCTTGGCAAGGAGAAGGACCACCTCATTATGTGAGACAGGGATGAAAGAGAAGGTAGTGGCTGATGTCATCTGTGGGATAAGGAAGAAAGTAGGAGAAGGAATCCTGGGTGAGTAGACTCATTTTTTAAAAATGAAATATAAAACCAGACTCTCAGTTGAGAGGATGGGGATAAGGAGAGGTATGGGATATATGGATACTGATGAAAAGGCTTAGAAAAGCTGATGTGGTGAATGGGTTAGTAGGTTAATTATAGAGATGTAAAAGCATTTCCTTGCCACAGTGGGCTCTCAGCTGAGATTATGTAACATAAATTTGTAGTGAACCTAGCTAATATGGTTTGATGATTTGTCTCAAGCTTTGTTAAGCAGCACGTGAATAGAAATGAAGGCCCTGGATGGCAAGGATAATTTAAGACCGAGACTAGGCAGGGGAAAATCATCACAGATAAGGAAGGAATGAATTAGACAGACGACAGGGCAGAGTTGAATTGTTTCACCAAGGGATCAAGATGGGGAAAAGGGAAAGGTGTAGACAGTGGAGGGATGAAAGACAGGAAAGAATGGAGATGACAAAGTTAACAGCTAGAAAATGATAGGACCCAAAGAACCCAAGTCTTCTGAATCCAATTCCAATATCCTTTGCATTATAACTTGCTACTTCTCAAAGCCCATGAAGCAACAGAAAGGGGCCATGATGTCTTTCTTTTCTTTTCCCATTCTATTTTTGGGGTGTGGAATTTGGGGAAAATCAAATCACAAAATAATTCTTAACCTCTATAAGTGGAGGCTGAATTAGATAAGAATCAATAATATTCAGGATTTGCCTAGGCTACCAGAGAAAGAAAACAGCTGATTGGAATACCTCAGCCCAAAGTCATCCAAATTCTGTTAAACAAAGCCAGGATTCTTTCATTTTTGAATGCTCATTTACTAGAACATAACTGACAGGCTACGTTAACTTAGCTAATAGCGATGCATCCTCACCTGGCAGCACGAAATGACAGATCCAACCTTATAAGATAACAAGGCAAAGGGAGAACAGGAAGGCTCTCAAACCACATCACTTTCTCCTTATGTCACCTATGATTTATCTTCAGGCATCCAATACAAAACATCATCACTCAGGGGAAATAGGCGGAAGATCTGCCAATAAGCTAGGGGGCTTATTCATTCCCCAGAGGGAGAAAACATTTCCTTATTGTTGCTAGAATAATAATAATTCACATTTATATAGCACTTAAAGGTTTACAAATCCCTTTCTTCATATCAACCCTGGGAGAAAGAAAGCAGAAGAATTTAAGTATTATTCCAGTTTTATAGCTGAGGAAGTTGAGACTGCTCAGGCGGAACACCAGAGGTTCCTGGGTAATATGTGAATCACAGGGACAGGAGGGCAAGACGATTCTTGTGAGCCAAGGATGTCTCATTTTTACGATATCATAAGGTCGATATGTGAGACTTCCCATTTGGTTGCCTTACTCTGATCCCATGTGATGATGTAACAGAGTGTGGTCCACCAAGACCACACTCACTCTACATATGAAAGAATGGTTGGGGGAGGGGGAGCACCGTTCCTCCTCTACCATTAACTTGCCCCTGACCTTGACCTTGGACAAATGCCTTCATTTCTTTGTGTCTCTGTTTCATCATCATCCTTACTGATCTCCTTACCTCAAGTCTCTCATCCTCCAGCCCATCCTACACATTACTGTCATAGTAATTTTCATTAAGCACATTAAGCACATGTGACTCCCCTACTCAACCAATTCCAGGGGCTTCCTATTGCTTCTAGAAAATATATACTCTTCTCTTTAGCTTTTAAAGTCCTACACAAACTGGTCCCAACCTTCCTAACCTACTCTAACTCCTGTACACTGTGTTATCAGTCATTTTGGTCATATCTAACACTTCATGACCCCCTTCGGAATTTTTGGCAAAGATGCTGGAGTGGTTCGCCATCTCCTTCTTCAGCTCATTTTATGATGAGGAGACTGAAACAGACAGGATCCAAGGGTCACACAGCCAGTACGTGTTTAAGGCTGGATTTGAACAGGCAGATAAATCTTTCTGACTTCAGACCCAGCACTCCATCTAGTGTGCCACCTAGCTGCCCAGCCTATATATTGTAACCTAGTCAAATTGACTTTCTGTTCCTCATTTATGACATGCCACCCTCCTTCTCTATTCCTTTGCACTGACTATCTCCCATGCTTGGATTATACTCCTTCCTCACCTTCATCTCATAGAGTCCCTCTCTTCCTTTAGGGTTCAGTGCAGATACCATCTTCTTCATGGCTCAACCAAAATGCTAGTGCCCTCTCTCCCAGATTATTGTGCATTTGACTACTTTGAGTGTATATTATTTATTAACTTTATGTTTGTGCTATATGCATATAGCTAAACATATGCTATATACATTAGTATAAACAGTTAAATATATGTGTGTATATATTGTATATATTATATATTATATGTGTGTACATATATCATGCACACATACTTATGCCCCTCATTAGATTATAAACTCATTATGACTAAGGATTGTTTTATACTCTCATTTTGTACGTGTATTGCCAGCATAGGACCTGAAACATAGTTAGTGCTTAATAAATGATTCTTGATTGATTGATCTTTCAAATGAAGGGAGCTGATCTCAGTGACCTCTAAAATTCCTTCCTGCTTGGACTTTCTCAAGAGCAACTTGAGAGACAACATAGCAAATTGGAAAAAGTGTTGGCCTTGAAGTTAGGAAAATCTTAGGTTTCAAATTTTTCCTCAGGAGCTCCATTCAGAAATGATATAGAAATGGCAGAAACAGGATTGGAAGTCAGGTTCTCTCACTCCAAACTAAATTCTCTTTCTACTTCAAGATACTAGTTACCAAGCCCTCAGTACTGTTGTATAAAGTTAAAAATATGAAGGCTCCTAAAGAGAGTTCTTGTGGGTGAATGTTTGTGTATGCATGCATGTAAGTATATGTGGATTTCCAGAACCATGGATAGAGCTAGTAATAAGTCTAATGTTTAAGAATTATTGCCAGTAGATATGGAATTTGTAGTAAAGATTCTAGGAAATCAAAGCTTCCTGGATAATGTATGGGTCATAGAAAAGAAGCATGTTAACCAAAAGTTAAGTTTTTAATGACCAAGTCAGAGGATGAGAGGATCATAGCTTAGAGTTGGGTGGGACTTAAAAACACTTGTAGCTTAAATTCTCTGAGTCTTAGCTTCCCTTTTATGGAAAACAGATAATAATACTTGCACTGTTTTCCTCATATGATTGTTGTGAGGACCAAATGATCCTACTCCAAATGCAGGAGGAGATGGTCCAAATCCTCAAAATGCTACATGTATAAACAGAAACAGTTGTCCAGAAAAACTATCCTCCCCAGTGATGGGAAGAATTTGTTTCGAGGGTTAGGACAGTTGGAATAAAAGTCTCTGGGCTTTGTTTGAAACTTTGTGCATCACAGCTTGAATCTGTCTGACTTCCTTCCTTGTTATTCCCAGAATCTACAGTCAACTTAGCAGGCACAAGAGAACCTATTCATCCCTACAGACACAGTCCTCAAGAACCCTGCTGACTTCTCAGTTGTGTGTAGATCAGAACTGTCCTAATAGGAAAATGGGATCTCCATGAAATTTGATAGTGCCTGCTTCTGATTCTGCCTTTTAATATAATAGCATTAAGAGGGACATGGTGAGAAGAGGAAGAGGTAGCAAATGAGATGGAGAAGAAGAAAGAAAGGGAAAAGGACAGAGAAAAAGAAAGAAGGAAAGGGAGGTTGGGAGAGACAGGGAGAGATAAGGGGGAAATATGAGGGAGAGAGAGGGAAGGAGACAGGGAGGAAAGGAACAAGAGAGAGAAATCTCTTCTGTCTGCATCTATTTATATTTTAACGATTGATTTCAGACTCTTAACCTTAATATTCCGCATCTCAAGTTTTGTTAGCCTTTGCCATAGGGATATTTAAAGTACATTCTCTACTCTCAATATAATCAGCTGCTTAACCATAGCACATATTCTACCCTCCCTGTATATTTTCTTAAACCAAAAATTTTAAGTGGGAGATACTATCCTCGTTTTGAGACACTGCCTGGCAAACATCATCTTCATTTTATTTAAGACTATTTTGGGGAATAGGTATAAAGAGATTCAGTCCATAAAGTTCATCAAGACTCCTCTCTTTGAGATCCTAATTGTGCAGAACATCCCCATCCTATTTCCAATAATAGCCCTCACCTAAGTGGCCTTAATTTTCACTTCTGTAAAATGGAGATAATGATATTTCAATGTCTACCTCATAGGGTCTTTGCAAAGAAAGCAATCTTAAAGTACTATGTAACATGGGTTAGGATTTAAATACAAGTTGTTTTTTTTTTTGTTTTGGGTTTTTTTTTCCCCCAATCAGAAAAAGGTGCAGCCTTCAAGCTTTACAAGGCATCTTCCAAGTTCTCAGCTTAAAAGAGTCACCCAAACACAATAAAACAAAAAGTTCAGGCCTCTTAAAACCTTTAGGGATATTTCACTGCCCAAAAACAAAAACAAACAAAAAAAAAAAACCTCTCCATCTGGGGAGATCCTGAACTAAACCTTCTTGCAGAGAAGTGTCATAATTATTAATCACCTCTTCCCTGCAAGTGCTCAGGGTTAGAAACTCATTCCCCAGGGGCTCCAAAGATTCAGCAGGTCAGTAGTCTAGCAGCTTCACAATCTCATGCTCATCTTGTACTTGCATCAGAGAGTGACATCAGCATTAATCTCTAAGGTCTCTTCTAAAATTATATTTCTAGGTTCTAACACCAACTCCCTCACCCCAATCCTACCTCCTATTCACCCTCTTCCCTCACAGTTGCTTAAGTGGAATGAATAATTCTCCAGGGTGCCCACCTCAGCAATAGTTTTGTCATCACTGAAGTCATATCCATTTTTAGGCCTCACCTGTTGATAATGTATCTTTAAATGTCTAACATAACCAAGTAGAATTGACAGCATATTTCTATTGGTCAATATAGACAGGTCACACTGATTGTGTTGAGATAGGATGTGTGAAAATATCCTTATCCAGGTACTATTTGGGAATGATGGTTTGGACGTGACCCACTTGGAATGTGGGTCTGTAATGACAGTCCATGAGTGTGCTGGCCTCTGTTCCCTTAGAGGTTGAGACTATAAAATTAGAATAATAATAATAGCTAGAATATGTGTAGCATTTTAAGGCTTACAAAGAGTTTTGTGTATCTTATTTGGGACCTGCTAAGAACTCTGTTGGATCTGTTGTTTTCTACTCAGTCATTTTGGTTGTGCCTGACCTTTTGTGACTCCATGTGGGGCTTTCTTGGCAAAAATGCTGGAGTGGCTTGACAGTTTCTTCTCCAAAGGATCCAGTGGATCCATTCCATCAGGGAAGTTAGAAGTTAGGTGACTTGATCAGGGTCACATAGCTAGAACTCAGATCTTCCAGACTGCAGGCCCAATGCTATATCCACTGAGCTACCAGCTGGCTCTGCTCTGTGGGATAAGTGCTGTTATTATCCCCACGTTTCTGTTCAGTCATTTCAGTCATTTCTGGGTCTCTGTCAACCCATTTGGGATTTTCTTGGCAAAGACACAGGATTGGTTTGCTATTTCCTTCTCCAACTCATTTGACAAATGAGGAAACTGAGGCAAACAGGGCTAAGTGACTTTCACAGAGTAACACGGCTAGTCAACGTCTGAGGCCAAATTTGAACTCAAGTCTTCCTAACTCCAGACCTGGTACTATATCCACTACACTACCTTGTTGCCCCATTTTACAAGTGAGGAACCTGAGGCTGAATAAAGTTAAGTGAGGAGATGCCACCTGAAGTCAGATTTTTAACTTAGATTTCCTTGACTCCATCATGGCACTATTCACTATGCCACCGAGCTACCACTAGCTGCCTAGTTAGAATTACAAGGCATGAGTCCAAGTCTATGTGTACCACAGAGGAACTCTTAGGGAGCCTTATCTTGCTCATCTTTAGACTGGGGAGAGAAACTGAGGAGAGGACTAAGTCAGTTCTCATCAGAACTGTCTGTGATTAGACCTTAACGCCGGGCTTGGTTGCCAAATTTGGGTCTGATAGCTTCTACTGAGGTAGCTGTCTCCTTCACAGCCAGGGTACAATAGTGAAAAGCATTCCCTTACAAGGACAAGCAGCAAAAGAAGTCATCACATGAATCTTAATGTAGTTACCAATCAGGTGAGATTATTCTAGTAAGACAGAGAACCTGTGAAGTGAGTTTAAAAAAATAAACTTTGGTGAACATGTATTTGTGGGTCTGATTCATGAACCAATTCTTTAAAATAATTCAGGCTGATTTGAGATTTTTTTTTCAATTCAAAGGAGTGTTAAAAGAAAGGCTGACTGGAACATTAGCCAAGTCTTTCCTACAAACTGCAGATTTTAATAGCCCTAATCATGGTGGTAGAAACATCCAAAGAGAACCCAATTAATGAACTTAAACAATTTGAAAAAGGACTTGAAAGAGAGAGAAAGTAAGAAATTCTATTATCTCTTTGTTTTGTGATCAGATAAAAAAGTTTTAGGGATGTAAACCTGAGCCATAAAAGGCTCAGTTAGAGAGGATATCAAATGAGAGGCTGAGACTTGGAAGAGACCTTCATTGAGACAAAATATTTCATGTTCTAAGTGAGCAAATGGAGGCCCAGGGAGGTTGTCACTTGTGAGATGCAAGGTAAGATAGGTCGTAAGTATGACTTGGAGGTGGGTTTTAACTTCAAATCCTCTGCCTCCAGAGGCAGTAGTCTTTCCACTGTATGACACTGCCTTCTGTGTGTGCATATGTATGTATGTAATATATATGCATATATATACACATATGTACACAAAAATATATGTGTGAATATATATTTTATTATATATATAACATATTTTAAAATCAGCGGTAGTATTAAGGAACATATACTGTATGTATCTGCCACACAGACACACATATATAATACTGCCTCCTAAATGAGCACATATAATATACAAAAATATATTAAATACATATAAAATTAGCAGCAACTCATATTACTTTAATGCATTAAGGCACTATATACAGTGATATGTGGCACTTCGATGCATATGTGTGTACACATATATGTTGTCGTCGTTCAGTCATTTCAGTTGTGTCTAGCTCTTCATGACCCCATTTGGGGTTTTCTTGGCAAAGATACTGGATAGCTTGCCATTCTTCCCTTAGTTCATTTTACAGATGAGGAAATTAAGGTAAAAAGGATTAAGTGACTTGCCCAAGGTCACAAAGAGCTGTAAGTGTCTGAGGCCTAATCTGTACTCAGGTTTTTCTGACTCCAGGCCCAGCGTTCTCACCATTGCCCCTAATAATGGAATGTGTATGATGGGAGGGTGAGGGCTAGGGTGGGGAGAAGTAAAACATAGTCCCAAATCCTATTGCATGACCTCATTCTCACACTGAGAATTAAGATTGAAACTCTGAACTTAACTTATACGAGGTTCTTCTAACTCACTGATTCTCCCTCTTTCCTCTTCTTTCATTTACAAACACATTGCTTATATGCCCTTTTTGGTTTACAAACAAACTGCTCATACTCTACATCCAGACACAAGTCGCAAATACAGACAAATTCTCCAAACTCCTTCACACACATCAAATAGGCTTATTCTCCCTATGTGTGTTTCTCTGTGTCTGTCTCTTCTGTCTGTCTCTACCTCTGGTTGTCTCTGTGTCTCTCTGTCTCTGTCTCTCTCTGTCTCTGTCTCTGTCTCTCTCTCTCTCTCTGTGTCTCTCTCACACGCACACATACACACACACACACACACACACACACACACACACACACACACACACACACACACTATTCTCCTCACCCAAACTAAACTGCTTCACTAAATCTATGGTTCTTCCGGTCACACTCAGGCACTTGTTTCTACCATCATGCCCCTGGCACCAGTGTCACAAATGTGCCTTGACACATCTCAAATACTTCTCAGTAAAAAAATAGCAAAAGTCTTAGGTGCATAGCTGAGTGCTCTGTATTCATCCCTACATCCTCAGACTGACAAATGCTACTTTAGGTCAGAGCCTAACAAACTTTTGTTTGTAGCCTCTGACCTGGTCCCCAAACTAGAGTTCCCAAAATCCAGTCTAGTACACATCCAAAATGGAAGAGAAGAACCCCACACCAATTCTTTATTTCCATGGAGCTGAGGAAATGATATAACAAATCAGGAGGCAATGCAATATAATTTTTCTAAAAAAGTTTTGACTTAGAATATGCAGGTTCTGTTCCTAACTATGCCATTTAGTGCACGTTTCCCCATTGACCAACCTGCTGAACTTCTTTAAAATGTGTTTTGTTTTGTTTTTAGCCCTGCAAAATAGGGCTACTAATAATTGTGCATACAGACTTCTCAAATTCCTCTGCTGGGTCACTGCCTTGTCATGGTAGAGAGGCATGTTTAGCTCAATGAAATTATGAGCCTTGCTGGGCAGGATTGCCCAACACAGAGAGGTCATAGTGGAGAGTTCTGATAAGAGGTGATCCATGGGAGGAGGAAATGGCAAACCACTCCGCTATCTTTGCTAACAAAACTCCATGGACAGCATTAAAGTGATAGAAGAGATGACACCAGAAGATGAGCCCTTCGGATTAGAAGGTATCCAACATATTACTGGGGAAGATCAGATGACAGCTACAAATGACTCCAGAAAGAATGAAGCAGTTGGGCCAAAACCCAAAGGAAGCTCAGCCGCAGAAGTGTCCGGTGACAAAAAGGAAGCCAATGCTATAGAGATCAGTATTGCACAGGAGCCTGGAAGGTAAGCTCTATGAATCAAGGTGATAGAAGGAAGGGTCAAACTGACATTTTGGGTGTCAGTAAACTCAAATGGACAGGAATTTCACTCAGGTGATCATTACATATACTACTGTGTGCAAGAATCCCTTAGAAGAAATGGTATAGCCCTCATAGTCAGCAAAAGGATGAGAAAAACAGTAGTAGGGTATAATCTCAAAAATGACACAATGGTATCTGTTTGAATCCCAGGCAAGCCATTCAACATCACAATAATGTAAGTCTATGCACCACCCCCTGACGCCAATGAGGCCAAAGTTAATCAGTTCTGTGAAGACCTACAATATATTCTAGAAATAACACCCCAAAAAAGATATCACATTCATCATAGGAGATTGGAATGCTAAAATGGGAAATCAAAAGATAATTGAAATAACAGGCAAATTTGACCTTGTAGAACAAAATGAAGTAGGGCACAGACTAATAGAGTTTTGTCGGTAGCTCGTTGGTCATAGCAAAACACTTTTTTTCAGTCACCAAAAAGGTGACTTTATACATGGACATTACCAGATGGTGAATATCAAAACCAGATTGATTATATACTTTGCAACCAAAGGTGAAAAAGCTCTATATAGTCAATTAAAGCAAGACCTGACTGTGACTCAGATAAAGAGCTTCTTATTGCAAAATTCAGACTTAAATTGAAGAAAATAGGGGAAACCATCAGACCATATAGGTATGACCTAAATAACATCCTTTATGAATATGAAGTGGAAGTGATAAATAAATTTAGGGGATTAGATATGGTAGAGAGAGTGCCTGGAGAATTAAGGACATAGATCTGCAATATTGTACAGAAAGAAGTAACAAAAAACAGCCCAAAGAAAAAGAGCAAGACAGCAAAATGACTGTCTGATGACGTTGTGAGGAAAGAAGGAAAGCAAAAGGGAAAGATGTATCCAACTGAATGCAGGACTCCATAGAATAGCAAAGAGAGATAAGGTTTTCTTAAATGAAATAGAAGAAAATAAAAGAATGGGAAAGAGATCATTTCAAGTAAATTAGAGATATCAAGGAAATGTTACATGCAAAAATGAACAAGATAAAACTGGTAAGGACTTGACAGAATTAGAAGAGATTAAGAAGTGGCAAAAAATATGCAGAACTATACGAGATCTTAACGTTACAAATAACCACAATAGTGTGGTTACTGATCCAGAGCCAGACATCCTGGAGAATGAAATCAAGTGGGCTTTAAGAAGTGTTGCTAACAATAAGGCTAGTGGAGATGACAGAATTTCAGCCAAGCTATTTAAAATCCTAAACAATGACAATGTTACAATACTGTACCTAATATGCTAACAAATTTGGAAAACTCAACAGTGGCCAAAGAATGTTCAAATGACCAAACAATCGCACTCATTTTACATGCCAGCAAGATTATGATTAAGGTTCTGCAAGCTAAATTTCAGCAATCTTTAAATAAAGAATTACCAGAATTACCAGAAGAGCAGGCTGTTTTGTCAGAGAGACAGAGGAACTAGAGACCAAATTGCCAACTTTCACTGAATTCTGGGATAGGAAGGGAGTTTCAGAAAAATACCTACTTCTGCTTCATTGACTACCTTTGAGTTGGATTACAAGAAAATGTGATAAGTTATCACAGAGATGGGAGTACTAGATCAACTTTCTTGTCTCCTGAGGAATCTATATGCAGGTCAAAAAGCAACAGTTAGAACTAAACATGGAACAATTAATTAGTTTAAGATTGGGAAAGGACCATGACAAGGCTACATATTGTCACTTTATTTATTTAACTTACATAAAGAGTACATCATGCAGAATGCCAGGCTGGATGAATCAAAAGCCAGAATTAAGGTTGCTGGAAGAAATATCTCAGACATGCAGATGATGGCAAAAAGTGAAGAATTAAAAAGCCTCTTGATGAGAGTGAAAAATGAGAGTGTAAAAGTTGGCTTGAAACCTAACATCAATAAACTGAGATCTTAGCAACTGGTCCCATCACTGACAAATAGAAGAAGAAGAAAGAGAAGCTTTGTCAGATTTTACATTCTTGCGCTCAAAGATCACTGTGGACAGCGACCGTAGCCTTGAAATTATGCTTGCTCAATTGGAAGGAAAATGATGACAAATCTAAACAGCATACTAAAAAGCAGAGACATCACCTTGCTGATAAAGGTCTGTATAGTCAAAGCTATGATTTTTCCAGTAGCAACATGTGAATCTGAGAATCTCGCCATTAGGAAACCTGAGCGCTGTAGAACTGATGTTTTTGAATTGTAGTGCTAGAGAAGATGTTTTTCCTTGGACAGCAAGGAGATCAAATCAGTCAATACTTAAAGAACTTTAAGACTGTTGACTAGAGAGTCAATTATTGGAGTTGAAGTTTAAATACTTAAATACATAATCAGAAGACAGGATTCATTGGAAAAGACTGAAGTTGGGAAGGATTGAAGGCAAAAGGACAAGGGGACATCAGAAGCTGAGACAGACAAATAACGTCATGGAAGCAACAACCATGAGTTTAGACATTGGGAAACAGTGGAGGATAGAAGGGTCTGGCATGCTACAGTCTACGGTTTCACAAAGAGTCAGACATGACTAAACAACCAAACAAGAACAAAACCTCTCAGCCTGTCATGAAGATCAAAAGAGAATATATTTTAAAAGATTTTGTAATTTCAAAGCCCTACGCCAAAAAAAAGTCATTATGCTTTTCATTATATAATGATGATAGAGTAATAAATAAATAAATAATTTTCCTTTAGGCAATTTAAAAGATGCTTGAAAGGGGGAATGGAGAATGGGGCTGATATTAATCTTAATTATAGGATGTGATTTACATGATGTCAGGGTTCAATAAACATTACCAGGCAACAATACTGGAAAGGGACTATGAAGAGAAATTGAAATCCTGTGACCTATTCACTCAAAGATTGTTAAAATTGGAAGGAACCTTAGAGGTCATCTAGTTAAAGACCATAATTTTCAAGATGAGGAAACATTGGTCCAGAAATATGTGACTTGCCCACTTGTCACAGCAGAGCTCAGATTAAAACTCAGATGTCCCATTCCCACAACCCTGTGGGAATAGGTAATAATGGGTTAACTGGATAAAGTTGTAATCGTTAACTAGCTAATAGGTCACTCCTCCCTGACTGGGTTGTTTTTGTTTGTTGTTCAATGGTTTCTAACTTTTTGTAACTCCATTTGAGGCTTTCTAGACAAAGATACAGTAATGGTTCGCCATTTCCTTTTCCAACTCATTTTATAGATGAGGAAATGGAGGCAAATGGGGTGAAGTGATTTACACTGGGAGTTGAGAAAGTCTTAGTTTACTAAACTAAAGTTGTGCCTCTGTAAAACTAAAGATGATTGGAATCAGGAAAGACAAAATTTTGAAAAAAAAATGATGAAGTTTCCCCATCATCCCATTCTGTCCCCTCAACTCCACTGAACCCAGTGGAATACATAATAAGAGAAGATAGTGTGAGCATATTTGTCTTCACCAGAGGCTTATATTCCAGTGTGCAATAAAAAATCATCAAAAACTTGAAACTGCAACCAAAAGACGCCAAATGAGTAGAAAGGGAGTGATGCATGATAACAAGAGAAGGAGGCTCCTTAAGAAGGTTAATTGAGTCCAGTGGGAGTTTGGTCAGCATGAAGGATATAGAGTCAGGTCTGTAGATCATTAGATGGTGGAGAAGTGATAAGATGGATAACCTACTCAATTCCTTGTGTGTTGAAGGGCCCTACATGCTATAAAAAGTGCTTACATTTACAAAAAAAGATAAGTTTTTGTCCTGTAGGTCTCTGATTACTGCACTGTATCACAAAAGTGTCTTTGGACAAACCATCTTCAGATACTGTTTCTATAGTCATAATAGAGAGATTACTGTGCTGGGAGACCAGAGACCTGAATTCACAGAACCACAGACAAACTATTTAATGTAACTCTCAGTTTCCCTAACTGTAAAATGAGGATTATAACAGATGTCTTGCCTATTTCACAGGATTGTTGTAAAGGTCAATGGAGATGATGTGAATGTTTTGAAATTTTCAAAGTGCTGTATAAATGGAAGATATAAAAATAATTATAATAATACGGATATTTCTATGATGATTTCAGGTTTACAAAATACTTTGCATGTGTTATTTCATTTTATCCTCACAACAAGCCTAAGAGGCAAATACAACAGGAATTATTGCTTTTATTTTATGGATGGGGAAACTGACATTGAGAAAAAATAGGTAATTTGGCCATGATAACACAATTAGCAAATGCTAGAATTAGGATTTGAACTGAGGTCTCTCTTGATGTCAAGTACAAAATTCTTCCATTATTCTGCACAGTGACAGTCTCCTCATTTATCCTTCTTGATTTAAAAAAATGTTTTAGCTAACTTAATGAAGTGCTCTGCCCTCATTTCACTGATACTAAATATTAAAAATCAATTTGAGGATGGATAGACTCATCATTTACAAACTCCGTTAATCTCTTATAAATCAATTAACTTCTTATAGTTATATTTGATTTATGTTCAAAAATTACTAATTAAGGTTAGGAGCTGAGGGACTGATCACCCAAAGGAGGTTAAATGAGGGTGTGATCACATTAGAACTCTTCTCCCCAATAACTGCACATCCTGAGTAGGTGACAGAATCAAGAGATTATTGGCTTAATCTGAGGCATATGAAGTCCCCCAAAGTATATAAAAGCACCCACATAGCCATACTGCATAACCCTTGAATGAAAGACAGCACAGGAATCCAAAGTAATGGCCATATCTCTTGTGAATTATGGCAAGCATTTGGAGACACTCAAGCTGACATTCCTATAAAACTAAGATTCTCCAAAGCCCAAAAGGAAAGTTGTTTTTTTTGTTTGTTTGTTTGTTTTTTTTATTTAACTTTTAACATTGATTTTCACAAAATTTTGGGTTACAAATTTTCTCCCCTTTTATCCCCTCCCCCCAAACCCAAGCATTCTAATTGCCCCTGTGACCAATCTGCTCTCTCTTCTATCCTCCCTCTCTGCCCTTGTCTCCATCTTCTCTTTTGTCCTATAGGGCCAGATAGCTTTCTATACCCCTTTACCTGTATTTCTTATTTCCTAGTGGCAAGAACATTACTTGACAGTTGATCCTAACACTTTGAGTTCCAACTTCTTTACCTCCCTCCCTCTCCACCCCTTCCCTTTGGAGGACAAGCAATTCAATATAGGCCAAATCTGTGTAGTTTTGCAAATGATTTCCATACTAGTTGTGTTGTATATAGGACTAACTACATTTCCCTCCATCCTATCCTGTCCCCCATTACTTCTATTCTTTTATGATCCTTTCCCTCCCCATGAGTGTCGACCTCGGATTGCATTCTCCTCCCCATGCCCTCCCCTCTATCCTCCCCCCCACCCTGCTTGTGCCCTTGTCCCCCACTCTCCTGTATTGTGAGATAGGTTTTCCTATCAAAATGAATGTGCATTTTATTCTTTCCTTTAGTGGAATGTGATGAGAGTAGACCTCATGTTTTTCTCTAGCCTCCCCTCTTTATCTCTCCACTAAAAAGTCTTTTGCTTGCCTCTTTTATGAGAGATAATTTGCCCCATTCCATTTCTCCCTTTCTCCTCCCAATATATTTCTCTCTCACTGCTTGATTTCATTTTTTTTTAAGATATGATCCCATCCTCTTCAATTCACTCTGTGCACTCTGTCTCTATGTATGTGTGCGTGTGTGCATGTGTGTGTGTGTACTCCCACCCAGTACCCAGATACTGAAATGTTTCAAGAGTTACAAATATTGTCTTTCCATGTAGGAATGTAAACAGTTCAACTTTAGTAAGTCCCTTATGACTTCTCTTTGCTGTTCACCTTTTCATGGTTCTCTTCATTCTTGTGTTTGAAAGTCAAATTTTCTTTTCAGCTCTGGTCTTTTCATCAAGAAAATTTGAAAATCCTCTATTTCATTGAAAGACCATTTTTTCTCCTGAAGTATTATACTCAGTTTTGCTGGATAGGTGATTCTTGGTTTTAGTCCTAGTTCCTTTGACTTCTGAAATATCCTATTCCATGCCCTTCGATTCCTTAATGTAGAGGCTGCTAGATCTTGTGTTATCCTGATTGTATTTCCACAATATTTGAATTGTTTCTTTCTAGCTGCTTGCAATATTTTCTCTTTCACCTGGGAATTCTGGAATTTGGCCACAATATTCCTAGGAGTTTCTCTTTTTGGATCTCTTTCATGCGGTGTTCTGTGGATTCCTTGAATATTTATTTTGCCCTCTGGTTCTAGAATCTCAGGGCAGTTTTCCTTGATAATTTCATGGAAGATGATGTCTAGGCTCTTCTTTTGATCATGGTTTTCAGGTAGTCCCAGAATTTTTACATTGTCTCTCCTGAATCTATTTTCCAGGTCAGTTGTTTTTCCAATAAGATATTTCACATTATCTTCTATTTTTCCAATCTTCTCGCTATGTTCTGTGATATCTGTCTTTCTCACAAAGTCCTTAGTGTCCATCTGTGCCATTCTAGTTTTGAAAGAACTATTTTCTTCAGTGAGCTTTTGAATCTCCTTTTCCATTTGGCTAATTCTGCTTTTGAAAGCATTCTTCTCCTCATTGGCTTTTTGAACCTCTTTTGCCAATTGAGTTAGGCTAGTTTTCAAGGTGTTAATTTCTTCAACATTTTTTTGGTTCTCCTTTAGCAGGGAGCTGATCTGTTTTTCATGCTTCTCTTTCATCCCTCTCATTTCTCTTCCCAGTTTTTCCTCCACCTCTCTAACTTGATTTTCAAAATTCTTTTTTGAGCTCTTCCATGGCCTGAGCCCATTGGGTGGGCTGGGACACAGAATCCTTGATTTCTGTGTCTTTGCCTGATGGTAAGCATTGTTCTTCCTCATCAGAAAGGAAGGGAGGAAGTGTCTTTTCTCCGAGAAAGTACCCTTCAATAGTTTTATTTCTTTTCCCTTTTCTGGGCATTCTCCCCAGCC
Organism: Notamacropus eugenii; assembly: GCF_028372415.1. Lineage (NCBI taxonomy): Eukaryota > Metazoa > Chordata > Mammalia > Diprotodontia > Macropodidae > Notamacropus > Notamacropus eugenii. The sequence continues at coordinate 171,651,259 of NC_092872.1, forward strand.
AGTGAATTGACCTCTGAATATTCTCCTCACACCCACCTCGCCTCCTGGTCCTCCCAGCCAGCGTTTGGGGTCTGAGATTCAAATGCTGCTTCCAGCCTTAGGGTTTTTGGCGGGGGCAGGGCTGCTATTCAGTGTGAGAATTAAGTTCAGGTGTTGAGGTCTGGGCAGGGCCGCCTCTCAGGCTCAGTTCTCTCAGGGGGTTTATGTACAGACCTTCCACAATGGATCCAGGCTCCCGCCCGCTTGGGGAGCCCCTGTCTGCAGCCGCCTCTCAGCTTCTATCTCCTGGGGGGGCCCAAGCCATGGGGGCACCCCACTCCCCTCTCGACCCGCCAAAGAGACTCTCTCACCGACCCCCATCACCTGTGGGTGGAGGGGCTTGTGCCACCGCTGGAGATCCCATCCCTGAAGCCTGCTCGGATCTGTACCTCTCGGAGCCGCGGCCGCCGCAGGTCTGGGCTGGGCTCTGCATCTGCAGCGTGAGGGACCTTTTGCGAGAGGTTTGCAGGTCCCTCTGTGAGTGGAGGGACCCGCGTGGCCGCTGGAGATCCCGTCCCCGTAGCCCGCTCGGATCTTTTCCTCACGGTGTCGCTGCCGCTGCAGGGCTGCCCTCTGCTCCCAGTCCCGGCGCCCAGTCCGCAGTGCGAAGGACCCCCTGCGAGAGGTTTGCAGGTCTCTCCGGAACAGAAATCTCTCTCGCTCCAATATTCCGTGGCCTCTGGGTGCAGAATTCACCGTGAGTTGGTCCCCTCTAGCCGTTGTGTGGGTTGTGGGTTCGGAGCTATGTATATGTGCGTCTTTCTACTCCGCCATCTTGGCTCCACCCCCCCCAAAAGGAAAGTTTTAACCAGACTAGAAGCACCGCAAGGGCAAGGGCCTTATATTATATTAATTTTGTATTTTCCTTCCGTGACTGGCACAATGATCTCTGCACATAGTTGGTGCTAAATATCTAGATCTATATTATCTATATTTGAATTATCTATATTCAAATACATATATGCATACTATACATATTATATTTTATATATCTATATTATATAGAGATAAGAAATGCATATTATCTTTATTCAAATGTACATATGCATAAATGTGATCATGGGATCACAGAGCTGGAAGAAATCTTAGAGATTACTGACCTTAACTCCCTAGTTACTTTTCCTTTAAAAATCCTTCCCTGATACCTTCCCTCCTCCTCTTACTCCCTCATCCTCAGTAAATAATGTCTAAACTTAGCCTAGCATCAAGGCACTCCACAGTCTATTACCACTCCACCTTTGCAACTTTATGTTTCTCTCGTATATTGATGCTCCAAGAAGAATGGTTTACAAATCGTCCATATACAAACCTTCATTTTCCCCCTCGGGGTCCTCATCGTTCCCAGTGTTTAAGATGCTATCTCCATAATGCAATTCCACAAAATGCTTCATTTGGAAAGTTGTTCAACAGCCGGCAATTCAGTTCAGAATTTTGCCTGATAATAGAGAACGGTTTAGCATATATTTCACATTGTTGTCTTTAACATCATGAGACTTAGAAATGGAAGAGACCTTACGGGGAACCTAGTTCAAACCCCTCATTTGACAGACTGGGATTTATAACAGAGATAAGGAAATTTGCCACACAGGTTTGTAAGTAGCAGACTTTGGAGATCAGGCCAGGTGTTCAGAATCCAAATAATTCATCATCATCATCAACACCTATATAAAACCTTAAGGTTCACAAAGAAATTTACATATATTCATGGTATTTCATCCTCAAAATGACCATAGGAGGTAGGTACTTCATTCCTCTCATTGTACAGATGAGAAAGCTGAAGAAGACAGGGAATGAGTGCAGGCCACAGAGCTAGTTAAGTATCCACGAAAGGATTGAACCTCAGGTCTCCCTAACCCCTCCTTTCCCCATCAAACGCTCTCTTACAGATACCCTGCCAACTGCTTATCCAGTTGTCTTTCAGCTACAGAACACTCACTGCCTGAGGAGGTGGGCTTTAAAATCTGTGTGAATCTTAGAGACCAGAAAGCCTCTAACAGATATTTGTTTAATCAATAAATACATAATCAGGTGATGAAACAATAGTTGATACACTTAGATTTACAAAGGCTAGAGTAATAGAAAGGAAACCAGGGCCCAGGAAGACGCATTACAGGGAGTCCAAGGCAAAGCCATTTTTTTGCATCTTCAACAGTTTAAGGGCCTAAAACCATTTCTCCATTAACCATGGGACTCAAATAGTAACCCAAGATGAAATCCAACGTAGATCCCCAAATCTCATTTTAATCACTAATGTTAACCTTCTCAGGACTTAACTTATTCATCAGTGTTAATGGGAAGTAACCAAATAGACTGGTTCAAGCAGCAGCATCTTTTCTGCTCCTGCCCACTCTCTTTTGGAATTGCTAATAAACACTGAAACCGCTGAAGGGCAGGCAGCCAGACCTAGAAGCAAGGGGCATGGATAATCCACCAAATGGATAATCAGGCCCTGAATTATTGGGCCTGGAACAGTCTGATTGCTTCTCTATGCAAACACGGCCGCCTGAATTGGTCATGGTTCCAATTACTGGGTGCCTCTTACTGTTTCCAGGCTTCATTTCAAAAGCTGTGACAAAACCATTTACAATCTTTTTGTTGTTGTATCTCACTTACCTCTGATGGAACAGCAAAGACTTGGCAGGTATTGCTTTTGTATGTGAAATGCTTAAAAAGGCAGAGGTAACCTCAGACCTTCATAGGGAAAGAAGTTGTTTTAAAGGAAGCTGAGAACTTTCTGTCAGTGCAGAACATAGAAGGGGGCTCTTCCTTGAATTACTATGCTAGAGACTCTTAGAAACCAGAACTATGGCAAGAGAGACCCTACTAGGAAAATTTTCAGGAAGAGTCCTTGAGACAAAACAATATGGTAGGAGTTTTGGGGACGGCCAAAATCCATCAGCAATCATTTACTAAGCACACACCAGACACTGTATTCATCTCAGCAAAAACAAAGAAAGTCAAAATTAGTCCCTGCCTTTAGGGAGCTTACTTCTAATGAGGGGAGATAAAATGCAATTAAATAGACCCAATGGAGAATAACCTTTGAGGAGAAGAATTGCTGTTGGAGAGACCAGAAAAATAAAAGCCCATTTTACTCAGTTTAAGGCTAGGATTAGAGATAGATAAAGGAGGAGGGGAAGTAGCTGGATAGCTCAGTGCTGGCCATCTATTCTCAGATACTTACTAGCTGTGTGACCCTGGGCAAATCACTTAACCCTGTTTGCCTCAGTTTCCTCATCTGTAAAATGAGCTGGAGAAAGAAAGGGCAAACCACTCCAGTATCTTTGCCAAGAAATGAAGTCACAAAGAGTCAGACATGACTGAACAACAACAAAAGAGGAGAGTTTGAGCAATAGTGAAGGCAGTAGCTCATTTATTAAACATTTATATGTGCCAGGCACTAGAGACACCCAAAGAAGACCAGTCCTACTCCTAATGAATTTAGTTGCTAATAAGATAACATAAAGGGCAGCTGGAAAATGGAGATGAAGGCAAGGCAGCTGTTGTAGAGGTGGAGTAGACCACAGAATAAACTGGTAGTAGAGTGAACAAGCATGACCCTAGCTCCTCATGATACACCCATCCCAAACAGAGGCTCATCAATGAGTCCCCAAAGGCCTCACAGTGAAGGTACACTTTGTTGGACAGCGCATTTGGTGGGAAAATGAAAATGAGAAAAGACTGAACTGAAGGTGAAGACACCACATGATAGCTATGAATGCTGTAACTCGGGATAAATACATGAAATTGAAAGCTAATTTTTTTCTTTGTATTTTTTTTCATGAGAGACTGATTTATCTTATTTAATCAAGTTCATTCAGGAAGCATTTTAAGCACCTACTATGTGCCAAATAGTTCTAGACACTGGGGAGTATCAAAGCAAAAAATGTAAAACCAGCTCAAAGAGCTTATATTTAAATGAGGCATGAGGGCGGACTGCATCATTTACAGAGAGAAGTAAATATAAAATCATCTGAGGAGGGTGAGGAGCCTAAGCCCTAAAGGGAATCCAGCAAGAAGTGGTACCTGAAATGAGCTAGGATGTTATGCGATAAGGAAGAGGGAGGGCATTCCAGATGTGGGCACCAGCTTGTGAAAGGGTGGGAGGCAGACAGAATGTGGAGTTGTGGGAACTATAAATAGGCCAGTTTTTCTGGAACATAGATGGTGTAAAGGAGAGCAATGTGAAATAAGTCTGGAAAGGTAGACTGGAGTCAGACTGTGAAAAGCTTTAAATGCCAAGCAGAGAAGTTTGCATTTATCCCAGGGGCAGCCACTGAGGATTTCTGAACAGGGGAGTGATGTGATCACAGCTGTGCTTTCAGAAGATTGAGAAGTTTCTAAAAGTGACTAAATGAGCCAACTGATTTTATTTCCTTGTCCACTCATTGTTAACATCTCATGTCAGTGAAAAGTATTGCAAGGGAGCATAAAACAAAGGGCACTGATGAATGGAAGTCTACTTACACCTAAGCCAGGGTTCCAGTAGAGAGTCCATGTGGGGATGCACTGGCAGTAGTGATATGCAGTTTTCTCCCCTAAAGAGTCTTCCTCTCCAAACAGCAAAAGCATCAATAACAAAATGGATTATTCCAAGAACACCTGTTTCCTATTTTTGAAGAACTTCCAATATTTTTGAGAAATACAACAGAAGGCAAATTATGTTGAACTGGGATTAGGAAGGGTGATCTTTTGCCAATTCCTATAAATTCTCTCTCTACAGTGTTACTTATACCTGTTTCCTCCCCTCCTGGCATGCTGGTACCCCCCTCTCCCCCCCGGTTCAGGACCTTATCATCTTTCACAGAATCTTAACTGGTTTCCCTGCCTCCAGCCTCTCCTGTATCTATACTATCCTTCACATCACTTCCAAAATAATCTTCCTAAACCACAAGTCTAAGCCCGTCAACCCCCTCCCCCAGTAAAAAACATTCAGTGGCTCCCTGTTGCCTATGGGAGAAAACACAAACTGTGACACTGAAACCCTTTTATAACATGATTCCAACTTATTAAATAAGTTGGAACCATCCCATTCTTGTTTTACAATACTACCCTTCATTCACTTGACATTCCAGCCAAAATGGGTCACTTGATGTTCTCTGGATTTCTCTAGCACTCTTCCACCTGTGTGCATGGGTGCAGGCCATATCCAATGTTTGGAAAACAGTTACTCTTTTGTCTATTGAAATCCTTCTCCTCCTTCAAGGTACCACCTCTTCCATGGAGTATCCCCTCTCCCAATTGAACATGTTCTCTGCCTCCTCAAATTTTCTTAGTACCATGAATAAAAAACCTAGGGCCAGAGTTCCTGAGTTATTAATAACCGCCTTATTAATTAGGCTGTATAATAATTAATAAATTGATAGTCAGTGGTTTCTCTCAATTACCAATGGAGATACTGAATGCCTTAAATACCTTTGTAAAAAAGAATGCCCCTGACAAGTGAAAACCAAACTTGACTGGTGTCCATTTAATGAGAAGGTGGTCTAGAAGTTTCCAGCTACTCCTGCTAAGAACACGGCTTCATCATGAAGCTCATCCTCCTCCTGCAATCTGGACAGGGGAATCTATCTCCATTCAGATCACTTGGGTTGGTTTTCTCCTTCATGAGCTGGGTCACCCTAAACTGCAACGGAGAAGTACAAGGACAAGGGCTCTTTGGAACCCCAGCACCTGGCACAGTGCCTGGTTCACATAATAAACATTTAATTAAAGTTTATTGATTATTTAGTTGTCTTCATGGACAAAGTATTGTTCACTGGCATCAAGACTAGAACCACACACAGTGTATTTGGGGACATTACCTATTTGGGGATGCACAAGTATAGCATTTCTGAATCATCCAATATGAATGCTGCCTCCCCTTAGAGAATGTAGGCTCTGTAACTCACTGATTTTATTTAGAATATGTCTAAACAAAGTAAGTATACACAGAATTATTGGTGTAGCAACTTCACCTGTAATTACAGGTCCATTTGAGCCACTCATAGGCTTGAACACAATAATCAGCACAGAAACTTTAACTGGCTATGGTTTTCTAACCAGGTTGGGTTTACCTCCTAAGGAGGAGGGGGATAAGCAATCTCCCTCAACCAATACAGGTTACTATTTTCCCTGCAGTATATGGTCTTAGAATGTTATATAGCTAGGGCACTGAAGGGTTAAGTGATTGGCCCAGGATAACCCAGTCTTTATATGTCAGAGATGGGACTTGAACTCAGATCATCCTGGTTCTAAGTCAAGTTTTCTTTCCAATGTGCAACACTGCTTCTCTTCTTCAGAATATTAATGAAATAAATACAAAGAAATTTTGGGGGGAAGGCAGAGGAAAGGTTTCATGTAGGAGCTAGTGTCTGTGCTGAGCTTTGCAGAAAAATAGGGATTAATGAATATATGATTTAGAAATAAAAGGTCACAAATCACAAACAAATTAAACAAGCAAGAAAGAAATTATGTTTCAGATCTATGGCTTGAGGAATCTTTTATTGTCAAACAATATATAGAGAGAATTCCAGGAGAGAAAATTGTTCATTTTGATTATATAAAGTTAGAAATATTTTTGTACAAACAAAACCAATGCAGTTAAAATTAGAAGGAAAAGAGTTAGCTGAGAAAAAAAATCCTTGTAGAAAGTTTCTATAATAATTATTTCCAATATACATATAAGAAACTCATTTAAACATAGGAATAATAGCAATTCCTTAAATAATAATTAGTAGATGTGAACATGAAGTTTTGAAAGGAAGAAATACAAGCTATCAATATTTTAAAAAAAGTTTTAAGCACTAGTAATTAGGGAAGTGCTAATTAAAGTAATTTAGAGGTTCTATCTCATGCACTTCCACCAGACTGGCAAAAATGACAATTGTTGAAAGACTGGAGGAAAGTGGGGACTTTAATATATTGTTGACAGAGTTGTGAATTAGTACAGTCATTATGGAAAGCAATTTGTAACTTTGCTCAAAAAGTCACTAAGCTGTGTGACCCTTTGATCCTTCTACAATGTCTCTACCCTCAAAGGGATCAAGGAAGAAGAAAAAGGACTTACTTGTTTAAAAAATATTTATAGTATCTCCTTTGTGTAGTGGCAAAGAACTGGAATCCAACGGTGTTCTCATAAATTAGGGAAAAGCCAAATAAATTATGTTCTGTGAATGCAATGAAATATTATGGAGCCATAAGAAGTTATGAGACAAATGGTGTCAAAGGAACCTGAAAAGAGGAGTGAGATGTGATTCAGCCAGACATTGCATGTCTAATCCCTGCTACTAGGGGAAAGCTAAGGTTGGTGGATCACATGTGTTCAGGAATTCTGAATTGTAGTAGGGCTACAGACAACTGAGTGTCCACACTGGCTCTAGCAGCAAAGTAGGGAGCCCCCAGGTGGAAGGAGCCACCAGGATGCCTAAGAAGGGTGAAGCAAGCAAGGTCAAAAAACCATAGCAAGTTAAAGCTCCTGTGCTATCACTGTGTTCAAGTGCATGAGGCGGCACCACACATTTAGCCTCACTAGACAGGGAGACCCCCTATCTCAAGGAAAAAAAAAAGGTACAGATAAAATGAGCAGAACGCAGAGAACAATTCATGCCATAACAACATTATAAAGATAACAACTCTGAAGGATTTAAAATCTCTGATCAGTGCAGTGACCAATTGTGATTCAGAAGCCTGAAGATAAACCATGCTATATGCCTCCTGACAGAGAGATGATGAATTCAATATGCAGAATGAATATATTTTTGGACATAGACAATGTGGGAATTTATTAATCTTGACTGTTCATATTTGTTTTAAGGGTTTGGGGCTTTTTCTTTTGTTTTCCTATGAGGGAATGAGTGAGAGAATGGAATAAGGATGGGGTTTCCTCCAATATTTTTTTAATAAGAGTACAGAAGAGATCAAAGACAAGCAGGTCAGTCTTGAAAGTTAAAATCTGATTATTATATACTTAAAGAAAGCAAATTCTCCATAATGCATCTGATCGAATCTGCAGTCTTCTATTACTGTTCGACAATATATATTGAAATGCCATCTTTAACTATTGTTAAATACAGAATAAAAAACATTAAATGGTGGGGGGGAAATAGTGAAGGAAATTCTGGTATTCTAAGAGGTTGAAATACATTCTAAACATAGGGACAGGTCATGCAAAGGGGCCATGGCCTCTTGTCATGGGCGAGGGAAAACAAGAAGGTCAATTTGGCTGGACTGAAGAAGACTTGGAAAATAACATAGAACCAGGTTGTGAAGGACTTCAAAGGCCAGACAGAGGAGTTTCTCATGGGTCTTAGAGATACTGGGGAACCACGGAATTTACTGAATGAGGAAGTTCCATGGTCAGATCTGTGATTTAGTATTATCACTTTGGCAGTTATGCAGAAGATGGATTAGAGCAAGGAGAGACTGGAGGCAGGATGGAGAGTGAAGAAAACCATTGCAATAAGATGAAAAGTGATGGGGACCTGATGTGAACAAAGTGGAGACCAAGTGAATAGAGAGAGGGGAAGGATATAGGATATGTTGTAGAGGTAGAATTATCAACAAATTGGCAAGATCTGACATCCATTTGACTTACTGATCTTTCCTGTTAAGCACACATACACACACACATACACATAGCTACTACATTCTTAGTCATTTGTTGTATTATTAAGTCATTTTTCAGTTATGTCTGACTCTTCATTACCCCATTTGGGATTTTCTTAGCAGAGATACTGGAGTGATTTCCTATTTCCTTCTCCAGCTTATTTTACAGATGAGGAAACTGAGGCAAATAGGGTTAAGTGACTTGCCAGGTCACGCAGATAGTAAGTGTCTGAGGTCAGATTTAAACTAAGGAAGAAGAGTCCTCCTGACTCCAGGCCCAGAATTCTATCCACTGTCCACCTATCTGCCCCATTCTTAGTCATACTACAGGTTATAATGAATCTTTCTAAGTAGATATGTTTTTAAGAGTGCCCACAAGAATATGAGTGCTCATGAAAACTCAATTTCTCAAGACCATAACCACACTGAAGGATTTGGGGATGTCCAAGTACAATTGGTGGCATTGGTAAAACTGTAGATGTTTCTCATTCTCAAACTGAAGCTTTTTTATGTTAAATCAAAGGAAGAAAAGACAGAAGAAAGCACAAGACAAGAAGAGAAACATCCAGAAAAAAATGAGGAGGAAAAGCAAAGCTCATATTTCCTGGCACTGATCAACTAATCAGTATCAAGTCAGCAAGCCAGACATAGTGTTGCAACCAATTAAAATCATAGGCAATCATTAGCCTAATGTTGTGTCAACAGCTACAGCAACTAGTGATACTAGCGTGCTCCCAAACGATTTCTAAAACTCCATTAGTGCAGTTAGGGTTAGGGTTTGACTGGCATCCACCTCCCCTCCCCAAGCTGCTTCTACACCCAGGAGTCCACCTCTACTCGTCACCACATGTACCACAAAATGTTCCTATTCTTTCTTACCCTGGAAGCATAGAAGTTGTGGAATCTTTTCCTCCTCCCTCTTTTCTAGTGTGAAACTATAAAAAAGTTTAAAAACTACTTTATTTTCTAGTCTATAGGTGACTTTCATGATTCACATTCAAACTTAGGAAAGAAAGAGTGTTACTATGGAATTCTACCACCTATGAACCAAAGCAACTCTTCCAGTAGCTCTGCCACTTACAACTTTTGTGACCTTTGATAAGTCTTTTAACTTCCTTGGGCCTTAGCTCTTAATCTTTAAAATGAGGGGACTGAACAAGATGGCCCCTAAGGTCCCTTCCAAGTTGGTGGCAGAGTGCATAGAACTCTGGACCTGGAGTTAGGAAGACCTGATTTCTACTCCAACCTTAGAGAGGGCTATGTAACTCCAGGCAAGTTGCTTAACCTCTGCTTGCCTCAGTTTTCTCAATTGTAAAATAGAAATAATAACAGTAACAACCTTCCAGAATTGTTGTATCAAATGAGAGAATATTTACAAAGCACTTAGTACTATGACTTCTATATAAGTCAGAAAGACTTATTTAAAAAGTTTGAGAGACATAATTTTATTAATAATGCTAGCATTTTAGTAATAAAAGAGGTGAGTGGAACTCTCAAATGCGAAAGACAATCATGGGAATGAAGGCACAGTTTATATGCCCTTAGAAAGGTGGGTGTGCCAGAGGGTGGCAATGAACTCTGATTGGTTAATAATTAATGAGAGAATCAATGAGAAGTGGGAGCACTCCAATGAGGGGCTGAGAGGGAGACATCATGGCACTCTTGGACAAAGACACCGTGTTTGTGCCCAGACTACCCTCAGCCTTGGGCAATCAAGACAAAGGATTGTTCCATTGCTTGAATGGAACACAATGGGCAGGAATTTATTTTAGATAACATTTCTTCTAAGGCTAGGTGAGGTCTGACCATGAGTGAGGAGAAAGTTAATTCAACGTTCAGAAAATGACCTTTGAAATGAGAACTTTAGAAAAAAGGGGAACTCTGGATCTCCCCAAATCATTGGTTATAAATAATCACTTCTCTCAGTACAGTGTTTGGCACATGGTAGGTACCATATAAACACTTATTCCCTTCCCCATCCCTCTAAATCTATGATTCTATGAACTAAATGTCCCTTATTCAAGGATTTACACTTTTAGGCACATTTAGGTTCTATACTGCACTGCTTCTGGGTGATCTCTAACCTCTGACAATGAAGATTATACTGATACCAGTGAAATAGGACTGTTCCTCATATATTCTTCATATAATTCTTCATATATTAGTGCTAGACTTGGAATCAGGACACCTGGGGCTCAAAAACTCATTTTAGATACTTATTGGCTTGAAATGATGGGCAGGTTAATTAATCTCTCAGAACCTCCTTTCCTTCATGTAAAAAATGAGGATGGTAATCATTGCACTCTCTACCAGACAGAGTCACTTGGAGGACCACATTGTATGAAACATCAAAGTAAATCTAGGGTTTTCATGCCTTAAGAATTTTAGATGGAAAGGCTACAGAGCCCATTACCCGGTTAGCCTTACCCTGTCCTGGCTTTCAACACTGCAGTTATATCCACTGCTCTAATTTAGCCTGTTCCTGTGTGTCATCCCTTCACTCAGCCTGCCCTCTCCTCCCTCTGAACCTTTGCCCATACTGTCTCTTATTGATGGAGCAGCCTTCATACTAATTCTTGTTCTTCCTGTAAATTAAAGATCAGCACCCCTCTCTCATCAGGAAAGCTTTCCTCTCTAATGAACGTCACTAGTTCTCTGTCCCATATCACAAGATCTGTACCTTTAACATTCTCAGTATTCCCAAGATATCTTACCAATTGACCTACCCTGAAAATCATTAGCTGTTCAGAGAAAAGAGCAGGTAGTCATAGTTTTATTATAGTTGTCACTGCTAGATCATGAGGCATTGCCTAACTACATTACTAAACTAAATCCAAGCTCTCCAAGGGTTTGGAAAAGGACAAAATATGCCATAAGCCAAAGCTGCCGTGTGTCTCTCCTAACACTCTGGAACAGTCTGAGGTAAGTGAATCACTTAGAGGGAGGGGTATTTTGAGCAACCCAGACATCAAGGTAGAGACTTCCTGCACCAAAAACCAAACTGATCTGAGTGCCAGATACAGCCTCATTCTTACTCTGGCTCCAGAGTCTTAGTGATACTAGTGGCAGTATGTAATATGGGCCTATATAGTAAAAACAGAGGAAAAGCTGGTGAAGTTTTGGGGTTTTAAAAATATTCTTTTAGGAAAAGTTGATTACTAAACCCATTCAGATAGTCCTCAAGTTAGGAAAAGGTTCTGCTCCAAAATCAATCAGTTTATCAGTAAGCCAAGCTCATTTGTAAGTTGTTGACTTGGCTTGTAGAAGTTGGCTCTACAATGTGCTGAGACTGAGATCCAATCAGCTTAACGATATCTGCAAACATGATCATTTGGACAGCCTCATCTACTTCATTTGGACAACCTCATCCACTACACTCTTCAACATTTTTCTTTACTAGATCTCATGCATCATCACAGTGATAAACACATTGGAAAGCATACATCTGCTTCCCTACTTTATGCCTTACTTGATTTTGTGATTACAGGATTATTAAATAGGGTTGTTTCTGTTATTATATCTCCTAAGGGATATTAAATGGTTTTGATGTATTGAAGGAAAATACCTCACTATTTTTTTAATTGAAAAGTGGGATTTTGTTCTACAAAATCATATCTTTTTTTAGTTATCACCAGATAACACAATGAAATCTGATGCTTTCTACATCTTTCAGTTACATTAGAAATGGTAAAGAAGTGACTCATTGTTGAATATTACTTGCAAAAGCTTGTTTTTCCCTCCTAATAACCTCATTGAGGACACCCTTGATTCGTAAGGATTTTGTATAGATCAGAGAATGAGCATATAGATTAGTAGCTACAGATTTTTTTTTTTATCTTTGGGGGTAGATATTAATAAGCTCTGAGATTTTTCTATGCCTTTGATAATTTTCATGTTTTAGATACCTTGTTACATCAGTCCTTTAACATCCTCATGATTGTACTGACTCCCACAAAGGTCTCTCTCTCTCTCTCTCTCTTTGTCTCTCCATACACACACACACACACACACACACACACACACACACGTGTGTGTGTTCCCTCTGACTCTTTTTCCTGTCTTTGTTCTTTTCGAGGCTATTTCTATTTCTACTTATACACATGCCTATAGCCATAATGTTAGGGTCCAAGTATAGTTATTCAACTGTTATTGACAGAGAAAATTGTTACAATGATTGTCACAAATATTTTCCATTTTCTTCTGTTTATAGTCTTGCTTCTGTTTTTTATCCTTAAATTCCCTTGAGATGACTTTGTATAGTTGAATACCTTGCCAAGGTATATTTGAGCTAGTTTTCCTTTTACTGCTCCTCTCTGCTTTATGAGATGATACTGCTTACAACTATCTTTCATCCTTCTTTGTAAGATTTGAGAAACAACATTTTACAGTCTTTGTTGCCTTTAGTAGCTACCTCCTTTGGTAAGTAAGTTGGATATTTGTCAGCCACGGAACTTTCTGTGATATTTTGGTTGGTTACCTTGTCGCAGCAACTAACATTAAACTGCTGGAAAAAATTATAATAGTCAGTGTTGATGTCATTTCAGTTGTCCATATCCCAGTTGTGATTTTCAATCACTCATTTAAATAGGTCAGGGTTAAGTTGTTTCAGTTGTACTCTAGATCTTTTTTTGTCTCATCATTATCCTCTTTTCTTGTGCTTTACTATTTCTGCTCTTTATTTCATCAAGCTGATAAGTTGACTGTACTCAGACATCTGACTGAGATAATTTTCATAACAATAAAAAGGATCTTCTGGTTTGTATAACTGTAATCTATTTCATTTTTATGAAGTTTTTTGTGCTTATTTTTTTTTAAAGAAAGTATTCATGATAAAAAAGATGTGAGGTTTCTATATAATCTATAAGTCTTTAGTTTCTCTCATTCCTTTTTCCTGGACCGTGCTTTCTCACATATCTCTCCCCATCCTCACTTTTTCTCACCTCTGCATTGAGGTTACCAAGTATTTGACTGTATATTAATTTGATTTGGAAAGTCTTACAAAGTTCTTCATAAGATTTCTCTAGTATGTCATACTCAGCAACTAACGTTGGTTGATAAGCTGCAAACAGTTTCAGAGGTGGTCTTTTTGGTGAGAATATTTATCTCAAGGACTATGCTAGATGATAAACAAATCTCTTATTAGAACATGTTACTTGTTGCTTTAGGGAGTATGTTAAAATCCATTTTGCCAATTCCTTTATTTACCTCTCCGAAGAGTTCTGTGAGGCATGTTTCTATTTAGCTGCTATTTTCTTCTTTCTTCTGGTTTCATTTATACCATGAATATTCAAGATCTACTTATGATTCAGCTCTTTCTTCAACATATTCAGTTGTTGGTCATTGGACAAGAACCCTATGTTTAGTATTTTTGTTGTTCAGTCCTTTCAGTCGTGTCTGACTCTTCATGACTTCATTTAGAGTTTTCTTGGCAAAGACACTAGAACAGTTTGTCATCCCCTTTGCTCCCTCTTTTTACAGATGAGGAAACTGAGACAAACAGAAGTTAAGTGACTTACTCAGGATGACACAGCTGGTAAAGTATCTGAGGTTGAATTTGAACTCAGGTTTTCCTGATTTCAGGTCTGGCACCCTTTGCACCTAACATCCACATTTAGAATAGCAATTGTCAAATTAGGTTTATTAAGGATCTACAAACTGATTATTAGCACCCTCTCAGTCCCTTCTACTACTCTGCCATCATCACTACAGAAATGGAAGGGGACCACAAATCACCAAATGTGATTTTTTATTTTTCTCTGTATGAAGCTACTGCCCCCTCCCCCCACCATATTGCAGACGTACCCTTTAACAGTAGAGGAAAAGCCCTGGTAGGTTCTACCATGCTGGTAAGGCTTCACAATATCCCTGAGAATCTGACCAAGTCCATTTTCGGAGGCACAAATGACCTCTGTACAAACATATCACCAATGGACTGGTCACTGATGATTACTTTTTTTTTACTGTGGCAACCCATGAAAGAAAACCATGTTGACTTAAAATAAGCTTTAAATGTATTTTCCGTAGAAATATTTGTAGCTGACAAGTGTAAAGCACATTGTTTCTCAAAATGATTTACATACAGTATCTACTTTGACCTCAAAAAAACATAAGCAGCATTTTTTCCATGCTAGTTACCAAGGATATAAAGGCTGAAATGACACAGTTTCTGCCCTCAAGAAATTTACTACAGGGAAAGACAATGTGTGTGAACACACAAATGTCTGTGTATGTATATTTGCAAAAGAAATGCAAGGTAATTTTGGTTAGAGAGGCATCAGGTGATGGGGCAGGGTGTGGGAGGAGGTTCAGAAATGCTTGATGTAAGAAGTGACATTTGATCCAAGGATTAAAGGAAACTCAAGATTCTGTGAGATTGAAGTCAGAAATGGGTACATCAAGGACATGGAAGACACGTGGTGATGGAATGTTCAATATGAAGAATAAGACCAGTATGGCTGGGCCATAGAGAATCATGCAAGAAGGGGAATGATGTGCAATGTAAGATAAAAATGTTTAATGAATTATAATCATAGACCTGGAAAGGTAGATTTGGAATCAACTTGCGAAAGGCTTCAAATGCCAACTAGAGGAGTTCATATTTGATCTTAGAAATAATCGAGTATCACCAGTTTATCAACTCTTGTTTATTGAAAGCAGCGAGAAGGTACAATGGACAGAGGAGCCAGGCCAGGAATCAGAAAGACATCTTTAGTTCAAATCTGACTTCAGATACTCAACTAACTGTGTGACACTGGGAAAGTCACTTAATCCTGTTTGTCTCACTTACCTTATCTATAAAGTGAAGTAGAGAAGTAAATGGCCAACTCCTCCAGTATCTTTGCCAAGAAAATCCCTTATGGGGCCATGAAGAGTCAGACATGACTGACAACTACTGAACAACAGAGTTTATTGAGCAAAGAAATGATATGTTCAGATATATCCTTTGGAAATAACAATTTGAGCCACCTTGTGGAGTACATATTGGAGAGGTCTGGGTCAGAAAGACAATTTACAAGAAAAGAGCCACAATCTAGACAACGATGGATGCCTAGAGATAATGAGGGCTTAAAATAGAGTGGTGGCCACATGAGTAGAGAAAAGAGAATGGATGTAAGAAATGGTGTAAGGGTAGGAATTACCAGACTTAGCAACCTATGCACATGGGGTGAGAGAGAATGAAGTGAGGCAGCCCAGCAGAGCCTAGAAATGGAGCCAGAAGGCCAAGATTCAAATTCTGTCTCTTACGTACTACTTCTATGACCACAGACAAGTCTTGAACCTCTCAGAGCCACAGTTTCTTCTGCTGTAAAAAGTTAAAGGGCTGTTCTAAATAGTCTTTAAGGTTCCCTTCTACTCCTTAATTTACGAACCTATGATTCCAAGGATGAGAGCCTGGATGATTGGAAGTATAATGGTGCCCTTGACAATAACAGGAAATGTTAAAAATCATAGATGTCATCAAAATTTTAGAGCTGGAAGAGATTTTAGAATCTTAGAGATTGTTTTGTTCAGTCATCTTATGTTGCAGCAAAGCAGAGCAGGGCCCAGAGAGAAGTGACTTTTCTTTTCTGAGGTCACACAAAAAGTTAGTCATAGGAGAGCCAAGAGTAAAGGCCAGGTCTCCTGATGGGAAAATGTTCTTTCCACTGTACCAGATGGCTTGCATTTTTCATGGTGCTTAAGAGAGAGAAACTGGCTGAGTACTACTGTAGCCCTTGACCTGCTTCTCTCCCTATGGTTTGGGTCTGCAGAGTGATTCCATTGGAGATGTGATATGATTTTATATAAATAAATCCTTCACATTTGAAGGCTTCATATACCCAGGAGGTCCTCACATTTGAAACAAATGCATGCTGCCTATCTGAACACCACATAATAAGGAAGCTGAAAAATGATTAAGCTGAATTGTCAAGACATTCTTATGCCCAGTGGATGATGGAAAGTACCAGAAGATGTCCACGGGGCTTGTTCTGAGATAATGATTGGGATAAATTCACCTGTTCTCCTGCTCCAAGTATACGTTTCAGATCGATAGGGCTCAGTTGGTATTAAACTCCAATTTGGACAGTGCAGTGTCTTAGAGCAAAGTTGAATTTCATGCCTGGAACCCTTAAGTGATATCATTACCACGCATTCTAAACCTTTTTCCCCTTGCGGCACAAGGTAAGAATAGAAGTTTAGAGAACATGAAGCCTAAAAGAACATCTATTCCAATCCCCTATTTTTCAGATAAGGAAACTGAGTTTCAAAGACCTTCCCAAGGGTATAAAGGTAGTTAGAGGCAAAGAAAGGATCATAATTCAGAATTTACCCTCTTTATACTTAGTACATATTTTCAAAGTCAAGATCGTTTGTGAATTGTCAGTTTTCTTCACTCATTTCCTAGTTTGTACTCGCATCGGGTCCAGGGGAAAAACAGTTCATATTGTTTGCTTTTAAAATATCACATAGTTTTCTCAATGCAATTGTTACAGCTTTACTATTTTATATATAAAAGAAGAAACAAAAATGTACAGAATTGCAAAATGAAAGGAATGGAAAGTATCGTACAACTGGGGCTGGCAGTACCTTTCCTTCATTATTAACTGTATTAATAATAGCTTCTACCCAGCAATACCACTTCTAGGACTGTATCCAAAAGAGATCATAAAAATGGGAAAAGGACCCACATGTACAGAAATATTTATAGCAGCTCTTTTTGTGTTGACCAAGAACTAGAAACTGAGGGGATGCCCATCATCTGGGGAATGACTGAACAAGTTGTGGAATATGAATGTAAATGATGAGCAGGCAGATTTCAGAAACCTAGAAAGACATATATGAACTGAGGTTGAGTGAGATAAGCAGAGGCAGAATATTGTACACAGTAACAACCACATTGTTCGATCAGTGATTTTGATAGACTTAGCTCTTCTTAGCAATGCAAGGACCTAAAACAACTCCAAAAGACTCATGATGGAAAATGCTATCCACATCCAGAGAAAAAAATATGGAGTCTGAATGAAGATCAAAGCATACTATTTGCTCTCTTTTTTGGTTCTGTTTTGTTTTTTCTTTCTTATGGTTCCTCCCATTTGTTTTAATTCTTCTATATAATATGATTGATGTGAAAATATATTTAAAAGGAATATACATGTACAGCCTATATCAAATTGCACACTGACTTGGGCGGGGATGGGAAAGAGAGAGAGAAAATTTAAAATTTTTGGAAGTGAATGTGGAAAACTAAAAATAAATGATTTTTTAAAACATAATAACTCTTCTTTCGAAAGTACTTTAATGTTTACAAATCACTCTCCCCCCACCAATCTTGTCAGGTAGACCATAAAAGCATTATTGTTCCTATCTGTCTCAGGTCATTTGATCTTTCAATTAATTTGATTCAAGAAGAATTCATTAAACCTTCAATGTACCAGGCACTATGCAAGCAGCTGGGGATAAAAAGACAAAAATAAAACAGCCTCTGCCTTCACGGAGCTTCTGTTCTACTGGAACTTCCAATTCTACTATTCCATGCTTCCCCTCTTTTGCCACATCTAGTATAGGAAGGAGGCCAACTCTAGTATTGGATACCACTTCTAAATTTGACCTATTGTGATTAAATGTGATGAACTATGATGCTGACTGAACAAAAATAACACATATTGACTGAAGGCCCACAGTCACTTTTCTAGAAGAATTTCACATATAGCTCTCATTCTTCCTCTCTATCCTATTTATATCAAGTGATATTTCTGAAAAAGTCATTGTAACTTCCCAGCTCCTTAACTTCCTTCATCCCACATCTGTCAGGCATTAACAAGCCTGAACTTAAGACCTCAAGATCCCACACCTGCTTCACCTCCAAGGTTTATCTTTCAGTCAATTGTGACATGGTAAAGGTGGGATCTGTTGCGAACTATAATTTGTGAAGCCTTGTTTGTTCCCTGTCAATACCCTCACTGAGGGTAGCTTTAAATAAAAGAAGATTTGAAATATTTTGTGAAAATTATTCCAACAAGCTACTTTCTTCTTCAAGGATAGTGGACCCGCCCCACTGGGACCTTAATATCACAGCCCTGAGGAAATTACAGTAGAAATAGAAATGACACTAAAGAATCCACAGACAGCAAAAAGCAGTCAAATTGGATTAAGAATATACAGAAGAAACTTCTGCCAGAAGCTATAAAAAGGTAGAGATATTGAGAGATCAACAGGGTGTCCCAAAAGTCTCAGTACAGTTTAAAAAACTTTCAATGTAAAGCTGTACTAAGACTTTTTTCTCGTTGTTCAGTTGCGTCTGACTCTTTGTGATCTCATCTGTGATTTTCTTGGCAAAGCTATTTCCTTCTCTAGCTCATTTTACAGATGAGGAAACTGAGGCAAACAGTTAAGGAACTTACCCAGGGTCACATACCTAGTAAATGTCTGAGGCTAGATTTGAACTCATAAAGATGAGTTTTCATGATTCTAAGCCCAGTGCTCCATTCACTGTGCCACTAAGACTTTTAGGAAGCCCTGTATTTTTAAGGTATCTAAAGAAAGGGAACATACCAAAAGCATGAATAAAGTCTCAACCGTATTGATTTCCAAAATAGATTATAAAGGGAGCATCAGCAATTACCAACCTCTATCCCTACTTTCCCATCTATCTAAAATCTTTATGAGGGTTTTCTATACACAAATTAAAGACTCCAAGATTACAAAGAAGAAAAAATGCCCAGGTCTCAAAGAGTTTACATTCTTATGGAAGGATACATAATGTAAACAGATAAGAATGTGTCTGATCATTTGCAAAGGAGGAAAATTGTGCTAAAAAATCCAAGGGGATTAGGAAAGACTTCTCATAGGGTATAATGCATGAGTTGAGCCTTGAAGGAAGACAAAGATTCTAAGAGGTTAAGCCTTACTTGGTCCCTCTAATCAGAAGTTCTCTCTCCCTCATCTGAAACCCCATAGGATTTTGCTTATTACCTCTCTTTGGCACTTCAAAAATATTACTTATTATTCTTGTTCAATGTCTCATTTCTTCTACTAAATTGTAAGCTCCTTGAAGGTAGGCATTATTATATACTTATCTTTACATCCCCTTGTATGAACCAAATTGAAGGTGTGGAAATGAAACACAGCTGTATTTAGTTTAAATTAATTTATTAAATCTCATATGGGCCTCTGCCCTTGGGCTAAAAGTAGTTGTAGAAATTATTTGCTAGGATTTCCTTTTCTTCCCAAAGTTTCCTGTGCAATAATTGCTGTCCAGAATATGATGGGGTCTGCCCCGAGGTGCCAGGAACAGGAAAGCACAAGAGTGGAGAATTAGAGTACTTAACTAAATTTCTTAGGTTGCCTTCATCCCTTAAATAACCTCAGGGGGCCAAGTACAATTAAGCCACATTAATTAAAAAACTGAAGTACAGAAAAGGGCAAGCAGCAGGAATACCACTAGAACAACATCAGATAGTCTGAAAATAAACATAAAAAATAGTAGTGATCACTTACCGTTATGCATTAGAGTTTAGTAAACTGAGGGCTCAGCTGGACTACTGGAAGATGAAAATTCCAGAATGTCAGACCTTGAGATAAAATGATGAAGAGGTGAAGTTGCTAGAAATGATCTCAATTACCATACTTAGCACATGCATGTGCACATGTGTGTATCTCTGCCTCATGTAGTCTTGCTTTGGTCTCAAAGCCTGAATAGATCAGGTTCCTTCTGGATTTTGCCCCCTAAATAACACCTCTCCAGCATCGTTAGCCTCTCTTTTATTGTCCCCCTTTAGTTACCAGCCTCTCTCCCTTTCACTGTTCAGCTTCTCAAACAAGTAATACACAACCATTCGCACCTCTTCCTCACATATACTCTCTCCTCAATGCCCTGAAACTCTCTACAATCTACCTTCTGTTCCCTTTACTCAGTGAATTATCTGAAGTCACCAAAAACCTCTTAAAAATGAAATAAAATGATCTTTCTCAGTCTTGATTCTCTACCACTAACAGCTAGGTGACCTTGGTAAGGGACTTCAATTCTCTTTCTCTGTAAAATGATTTAGACTGGCTTAAAAGATCACTTTGAGCTCTGATAGGCTGTGGCATCGATGTGACTGCCATTCCTCGGTACAAAAGTCTTCAGAGGCTTCCCATAACCTCTACAATAAAATACAGACTCTTCATCCTAGCATTTTAGACCCTTCAAAATCTAGTGCAAACCCACTTTCCAAGCCTTATTTTATATTATACCTCCCATGCGCCCCACCATGAACTCTATGTTCCAGCCAAATTGGACATTCTACCTCTCACATTTGCATCCTTTCCTCATGTTCCACTTCTCCAAGATCTTTGTTTTCCTTCAAGGCTCAGTTTAAGTGAATCCTTCCCTGACCTACCCACTTACTAGTTCTCTCACCTTCCTAAATGACCTTATATCCTACTTATTTGGGTACCTATTGTATCTACTTTCTTGAGGAAAGGAAGGGATTTGTTTACATCTTCTTGTTCCTGGCACTGATAAAATGCCTTGCACCTATTAGCCATCTAATAAGTGTTTGTTGAAGTGACTTGTTACCTGTGTCCTTAACACATGCATTTCCTGTGATACTGATTATCCTTCCAATGCCCTTGAAATGCATTATGCAAACATCCCCCACATAAAGTTGTGACTGACCAATGTCACCTCACCATAATTACACAATATAGCCATGCCCCACCCTAATTCCATGAAGATCCATTGTCATGTTCTTTTAGCCTCTTTGATTTGTTTCTGGGGGAGCTTAGCATCTCTTTTCTCTCTTACATCTTGTGAGAACATATAGATAAGGAGAAGGGCCTTAGGGGTTCCCCCTTCTGAAACCATATAGGGCCTCTGTGACCTTTTTTCTTTTCTAAGTGAAAGAAGTTACAAACTTTGGAATCCAGACGAGGTTTCACAGCCAGCACAGCAGATGCCCAGAGGAGTAAGGGGCATCTGGGATACTAGACCAAAATAAATGACTCATCAAGCAATCATTCCCCACCTGGAAATGAAAATGTTGGGACCAACATATGTAGTAAATGAGCTAAGTTTTGAGCAGTGATCAAGGAAGCAACTAGTTGGCACAGTGGATGGTGTACTGTGCCTGGAGTCTGTAAGACCTGAGTTCAAATTCCACTTCAGATTCTTACTAGCTGTATGACTCTGGGCAAGTCACTTAACCTCTGCCTCAGTTTTATCAACTGTAAAGTGAAAATAATAATAGGAGCTGCCTTACAGAGTTGTGAGAACCAAATATACTAATATTTGTAGCTTAGCACAGTATTTGATACTTAATAAATGCTTATTTATTTCTTTCATTCCCAGGTAGTACAGAGAAGAGTATGCCTCAGAGGTAGTTGGGGAAAATGTTTATATGTTTTTTCTTACTCTATGGGAGAAAAGGAGAGAGAAAGGAGGGAGAAAGAAAAAAAGAGAAAAATTACAAGAATCATATAGCTCGATGAGGAGGAGGACTTGTTGATAAGTATCCAGGCTTTTATACAAATGGTTCGCTGATAACATCTTTATCAGTAGCAGTTCTACTCCTAAAACAAAAACCTGAAGTTGCTAGCTTTACCTGTCTCCTAAAGCAAGGAGAGAAAAAAGACCTAGAAGTTTTTAAAACCTACAAGCCAACTTCCACAAGTTTAAATGATCTAATTTATTGCCCCAGCCCTACTCCTTCAGTCTTGAATAAACTGGGATCAGGATAACTTGACTTCTGAAGATCTTGGCTCCAGCTCTCATCATTTACCATCTTCTGAATATCAGTACTTTTTCAACTCCTTTTTCCCTCTGGAGAGACAAATTGTACCTTTCCCAGCTATAGAATTATAGATTTTTTTTTGAAAAACAAAATGTCCAAATTCAGGGAGGAGTATTCTTCTCTAGCTGAGGCAGAAGAAGTGAGCCCTTCTCCCCATTCCCCCTCAAGGATATCACTGAATTCTGAGAGAAATGGTCATTAATAACCAATGATCCGGGGAGATTCAGAGTTCTCTCCCCTTTTCTAAAAGTCCTCTGAAGGACAGGACTGAAGATAGCAGATAGGATTAACATTCTCTTCAATCTACGTATTGCTATCCTACCCAACCTTAATCTAAATTGAAATTTCTGGCTCAGGCTCGGGTGAGGGATATAGATCCTTTGTCTAGATTTCCTCAAGACTGGGGATGATTTGGAAGTAAATGACTTGATCAAAGTTACATTTCCCCCCACCCCAGCCTCTCATTAGAATATGTCCACCTCTCATTGTAATATCCATTATCACGTTAATTATTAACCAATCAGAGTTGTTTGCCATCCTCAAGAACATCCACACTTCTAAGGACATTTAAAGTTCAAGGCCTCTCCCCCCATGATTCCTCTTTGGAATTCCAGAGTGTCATCGACCCATTTTATTAGCAATATGCTAGCATTATTAATAAAATGATTAATTACCCAGAAATTACATCTCTCAAACCTTTTAAATGTCACAATTCTTTAGGTACTTGACTCAGTTTCTGAAAATATTTTGGAGGTCCCATTCATTTCTGTTTCTTGTCTTCCAGCAAGCTCTGCTCTCCTACCCTCCTCACTTCTATGTTCTCAATACTGAACTATCCACATGAAATTCCCATTCTCTCTAGCTGTATGAGAGCTGCAAAACTCAGGATCACACTGATGGATAAGGATTTCCAGTTTCCACATCTCTTGCTTGACCCATCTCATGCTACTCAAAGTGGCATAATTTCCTATTATATTCTCAGGTCTTTGTAAAGACCAATTTTCAGCCTTTTTAGTTTTGATTTTGGCTGCCTAAAAATGTCTCTCCCATTTATGAAATGTTGCTATGGAAACACTGCCCCCCATGATGATTTGGATTTTCCTCAAGTTCTGTTTTTATGGAAACAGCACCTTTTGGGGCTGTCTTTATTCTTTGCATCCAACAGGGGTCTCTTCACAGAGCCTGATAGCATACATGAAGCCTCAATGACTATTGATAAATTTGATTTTATTTTTTCATTAGAAAGGATGCTTGTCACCTGGTTACAGATCTGAACAGGTTTGTATCATAGGCTGATAGCTATATGTAACTATCATTAGCAATTTGAAACTGTGTCATAGGGACTGCAACAGATAATTATTTTGCTTAAAATCTGTCTAATTGTTCTATAGCCACAGTTCTCAAACTATGTTCTGAACCTCAGCATGCCAAAAGGCAATGTAAGGAATTCTATGATGAGAAATATTGTGATGGAGGAACAGCTCTCATAGGAAACCCATCTGCTTTGCCTTCTCTGTTTTCAGCCCCTGGTGAGAATTATCAGAGCCTGGTCAAAATCAATCATGTGATAGAAGTTAGCTTTTTGTTGTCCTGAAATCAACCATCAAACACACACACACACAAATGCCTGAAGCACAATAAAGTAGTTGTCTCTTCTCATCTAGTACATGTAAAACAACCAGGTTCATTTATTTTCCTAGCATTTGGGGTTTGGAGCATAGAGGTGGAAGGCTGAGCTACTATCAGTTTTTGTACCAATGCCCATTATTCATAATTAGGAAAACTGAGAAACCTGTGGGCACAGACAAGTATTCACAACCATGCCACTAATGAGAAAACAGACATCAATGGACCTAGTTTGGGTACCGATAGCAGAAGAAATGGAAATCTAAAAATGGCTATCATTACTAAGCATTCCATTTTCATGATCCTGAAACATAGTACAATTTAGATTATTACACACTGAAAATGACAGTAGTAATAATCCATGATTCTGGAAAAATTACAAAGGCACTTATTTCTAAACAAAACAGATCAAATTTAAAAATGAGACACTTGAATTTTTTTAACCACAAATGTGTAGAATGAAAATAATCCCTCCAAAGTATAGCTAATACAAATAAGAAAATGATAATTGTCATAAATACCTTGTAAGGTGACACATTGTATCCATTCCTATTCCCAATTATAAATTAGCCAGTGAGAACAAATTAATACATCCTTACCAAGTGGTTTATGATATTGTTAGTATTCAAATAAAATTATTAAAATATAACTTTTAAAAACACCTTTGTGTTAGTTGGTACCATTAGTAGTAAGTAAACATTTGTGGACTTTTTCTAGTGATCTGCCAAAATTGTATTTAAAATGAAGGGTTCTGCAGCTGAGAAAAGGTTCTCTGTGTTTCGCTGAACCAAGTTTATAATGTCATCTGCGGGTGCACTTTTCCAGTACTTGGTGGCACTTCAAAGAATTGTCAATAGGTCTCCCTGACATGATTTTTACAAGATATTGACTAGACTTCACTTTACTCACCTATAGATTGAGAGATAAATATTATCTAGAAAGATGTTGAAATAACTAGAACTGTAGTTCATGTAGTAGAGTGTGATGATTATAAGCAAAAGAGGTACAAATTTATTTTCCCCCAAACTTGGCTTTCATTCTCTCTCTCTCTCTCTGTCTCTCTCTGTTTCTCTCTCTGTATCTCTCGCTCTGTTTTTCTGTCTCTCTAACACATACACACACACACACACACACACACACACACACACACACACACAGAGAGGCAGGTAGGTGACACAGTGGACAGAGTGCCCAGCACTGAATCAGGAAGATCTGAGTTTAAATTCAACCTCAGATATGTACTGGCTGTGTGACCTTGGGCAAGTCACTTAACCCTGTTTTCTTCAGTTTCCTCATCTGTAGAAATGAGCTGCAGAAGAAAATGGCAAACCACTCTAGTATCTTTGCCAAGAAAATCCCAAACAAGGTCACAGAGTCAGATGCAACTGAAACTACTGAAAAACAAGAATGATTATAAAATTACGTAGGAAAAAATTAACTTGCTGTCAGTTCTTAAGCATATATTGAGTTCAGTTGGTTAAGGCATGGAACTAATTGATTCCAAAATTTTAAGCTTACCCTCTATACATATTCAACCAGCTACATTTTACTCCTTAATATTTTTATCTCCAGGGACTAGCATGAAGCTAGTGCTTTATAAATGCTTGTTGACTGATGAATCACTTTTGTGTAGTGTTTTCCTAACAACAATCCTTCAACCTAAATAGTGCAAGTATTAATTTTCCCATTTTATTGATGAGGACACCAAAGTGGGTAGTAAATTATTCACAGTCACACAGATGGTAGAGCTGGGATTTGAATTCAAATTTTCTGATACAAAGGTAAGCAATCTTTCTGCTGTACCTTACTGCCTTCTCTGCATTCATAGCCAGTCCTTTTAACCAGTGGTTACTAGAGGGACAAAGCGAAGAACATGTGTATAGCTCATAGCAAACCTATTGCTACTTCTGGAAAACACTAAAAGCATATATCTGCTATAATCAGTGGATTACTGAGGTCATTTTTGTGATCTGGGTATAAAGCTAATGTCACCTATAACTAAGGACTGAAAAAAGAAAGAGGCAGCTAGGTGATACAGTGAAGAAAGCACTGGGCCTGAGGTCAGACTTCCTGAGTTCAAATCCAGCCTCCGATACTTAGCTGTGTGACTGTGGGCAAGTCACAACTCTATTTGCCTCAGTTTCCCCATCTATAAAATAAGCCGAAGAAGGAGTCTTTGCCAAACCCAAATGGGGTCGCAAAGAGTCAGACATGACTGAAAAATAACTCAGCCACAACAAAGAAGAGAAAGAGACTGGCAAACAGTGATGGCTGCACCCTTCCAGTATCCCCTGTCATTAAAATTTTCATAGTGAGTGGAATAGGTTTAGTGAAGACTTCTCAGATTGTAATTCTTCTCCCAGGGGTGGGGTAAGATTGAGAGGCTCAAGGTTAC
This sequence comes from Notamacropus eugenii, assembly GCF_028372415.1. Classification (NCBI taxonomy): domain Eukaryota; kingdom Metazoa; phylum Chordata; class Mammalia; order Diprotodontia; family Macropodidae; genus Notamacropus; species Notamacropus eugenii. The sequence goes on from NC_092872.1 coordinate 171,677,659, forward strand.
TATATTTTTAGAACAGAATAATTCCATATAAGGATATAAAACTGTGTAGTACATTAGGGTCTCAGTGATTGGATAAAGTTTACCTAATTCTTCAATGTCTTCATTTCAAAAGGGATTGGTTAGATTTCGTGTCTAGAATGTAAGATCATATTCTCAGCTAATGAGAATAATGGTCAGTGGCGGGGCGGGGGAGGGACTTGCGTTAGGGTCTGTATAAATCACTGTCTTTTCTTTGTCTTCAGCTTTTTCCTGGTAGAGGAATTGCACGATTCTCGAGAATCTAATAAATAAACTTTCTGTCATCACTTTGAGAGGCCTCTGAGTAATTGATTTAAGTAGGGATCTGAGCCATCCCACACAATAGTAACCTTATCCCTTCCCACATCCTTTTATGTAAAACAAGTATTTTTGCCCAGGTTGATAAGATTCATTATAATCCTGAAAATCTCAAGAAGAGTTATCTTCACATCCAATCCTATCCACATGAATTTGGTGCAACTACCTGGGTCTTTATCCCCCTAATAATTCTACTGTGACATAGCTAGTACAAGTCTTATTATCCTTGTTTACACTAGAAACCTATAGCTGGGGGTGCAGGGGTAAATAAAAGATTCATGCTAGTATGCTAATGCTAGAATGCAGATTTTCTGCACACCCTCCTCACTGCCACCTCCTAGAAATTCCTACACATAATTCAAATATTCCTGTCTACATGAAGCCATGCCTGATGCCGCTAGCACCTCCCTTCCTATGTTATCTTGGACCTATTTTACATAAATTCAAAGAAATATATGTTGTCAGACTATAAGATCCTTCAGGGCAAGGAATTTTTTCACTTGTATCTTAATATTCACAAAACTTTGCAGAGCGTCTGACACACAGTAGGTGCTTAATGAATTTTTACTGATTGATTTTTACTCCTAACCTAGTGCTCTTTTCAATGTCCCACAAAGGTTGTCAAACTGACCTCATGGCTTCAGCTGAGGGTTTTTAGATCAGAAGAAGACTCTGTTTCCTTTGTTGTTTGTTCAGAATAAGAAAAAAAATCTTGAAAACAAACAAAACAAAAATAGGTGCTCACGAGTCCAAGAAAACACAGTGTTCAGATCAAGCCATAAAAAGCTAATGAAGAAACATATCTCTCTCACTGGTAGAGATGATTTAGAAAACATTTCCCCCCAAGTTAAGAGTCTGGCTTATTTTGTTTTCTCATTCCCAGGTTGCTTCCTAGGATATGAAAGTCCTCTGGAATCTGACTACATGAGGCTGCTGATCATCTTTTTTCTCCTGCTTCATGGCGACTTTCCAACCATAGCAACAGCTTGAGCACGAAAGCCATCACCCTCTCCAGCATTATGGGCTTCCCAGAGGAGATAGCTTCTCAATAAAACCAAGTCTCTGTACAAAACATGAGCATATATTGTGCACCGATGAGCATCTTTGGCCTTTGAAAATCAGATAAGAGTCTGCCTAATGCCTCGGAAGCCTAGTATATCAGCAACTACATGGCATGGCCTTGATCTTTCCTCTACTTTTGAAGAATACAATGACTGTAGGAGGTGGTAGATTCCTATTTAAAAGCTTCCAAATGCAACTGTTTGCTGCAATGATTGTATCCTAGTCTCCTCATTGATATGCTGTTCAAAGAATCAAAGGAGGCCCTGATTCCCAGGTGGCCTGTTGGAAGTCATCAATATTTAATCTGGGGGTTCTATCAGCCACATCTCTTTTTACTAATAACTGATTCTTCCTATGGAATGGTTTGTGTTGGTTTCTATTTCATAACTTTCCATAAAAGATGAGTGGATAGTCTCATCACTTAGCAGAGCCCAAATCCACCCTGCAAAAATGACACATTACCAAATGGATAGATGCCACTACTCAAGGTCTGTAGAGAAATACAAGCATTCAAAGGCCTCTTTTCTGTCCATTTGGTTTCCATTTGGATTGCTATATTTGTCCCTGAAACTGGGTAAATGTTTTCTAAATCATCCGCACCAGTGAGAGGGGACATATTTCTCTGTTAGCTCCTTATGGTCTGATACATCACATGGAGTGTGTGGTGTCCAGTGTTCTTAAGCACCTGTTTTTTGTGTGTGTTTGGTTTTTGTTCTTGCTTTGACTCAGAGCTAGAATAGATGTCCTTCCTCAAACTGGCTAGGCCACATTGTTTATGTCAGCATAACACCCCAAACTACTGTTTGCAACTGAAATGTGGTTCTTGTTATAACACGTCAAGGTATGAGAGAGGGGGAAGAATACTGATTCTGGAGTCAGTGGGCCTAGTTTCAGATACTACTTCAGATCCTTATTACCTGGGGGACCTTAACACAGGTCAGTCACTTAAATTACCTAAGGTTAAGATTAAGGCAGATAGGGGCTGGGTCTGGAGTCAGGAAGACCTGAGTTAAAATCCACCTTAAACACTTACTAGCATTGTGACCCTGGGCAAATCATTAAGCCTCTGCCTGCCTCAGTTACCTCATCTATAAAATGAGAATAATAGTATCATCTATTTCCCAGAGCTATTGTGATGATAAAATGAGGTGATATTTGTAGAGTTTTACATTTGTTGCTCCATCATTTCAATCATGTCTGACTGCTCATGACCCCATTTGGGATTTTCTTGGCAAGGATACTGGAGTGGTTTGCCATTTCCTTCTCTAGATCATTTTACAGATGGGAAACTGAGGCAAACAGGGTTAAGTGACTTGCCCAGGGTCACACAGCTAGGAAGTGTCTGAGGCTGGATTTGAAGTCTGCTTGACTTAAGGCCCAGTGTTTTATTCACTGTGTCACCTAGCTTCCCAAGCATTATATTATTGCTAGCTATTATTATTACCTAACCTTCCTGGGTCCCCAGTCTCCTCATCTGCAAAATAAGCAGCTAGACTAAATGGCCTAAGGACCCCTTCAAGTTCTAAATCCATGATCCTCCTCTTCATTCTTTAAAAATCATTTTAATTTTTCCATTAGAAAGAATTTTTCTCTCTCCCTTTAAAAAGAGGGGAAATGGAACCCTTGTAATAAATAAACATAGTCAGACAAAAATTTCCATATTGGCCATGTCCAAAAACGCGTGTCCCATTCTGTATGTTAGTGCCTCATCTCTCTGTCATGGGACATAACAACTCTGAGCAATAAGATGATCCATGATGTATGATTCCAGGTGACCAGTGATGAAGGTTACTACCTCCTACACAATCCTTTTCTGACCACTCTCACCCCACCCTCCCTAACAAGAACTCCTTCCAGGAAAATGAGGAGCCCCTAGAGGAAGAACGGCACACCACAAAAGGATCTGAGTAGACCAGCCAGGCTGCCTTGATGAAACTAAGGGAATACTTGACTTCCCCAAGGAGAATTCAAATCATCTCTGTTTCACCAAGAGGGGTGCTGGGCAGCAGACTTCATCTCCAAGTCTAAGAAACCAAATTAAAGCATTGGTTGTTTTAAGATAAAGAAGACTCTCCATAGATACTACACACACACACACACACACACACACACACACACACACACACACAAACACACACACACATACACACACACCAGACTCTAGTTAAAAGGAGCCTATTTGTCCCCACTACAGTGATCATAATGGTAATTTAAATGTGAAGATCTTTCCCATTGATTAATAAGCCCATGTGACCTGCCTGGGTCACATGAAGCCTAAGTCACATGAGTATGTCACATGGAACAGGAAGGAGTGGAACAGGATGGGTAGAACTGGAAGAGGTGGAGCTAGAGCAGAGCTGAGAGGAAGTGAGTCAGAGAACAATCAGAGCTGGGAAAGGCAGCAACTAGTATGAGTGAGAGAGCTCTTTTGTGATTTGTTTAAGGGAGCTGGTTTGTGGAAAGCCTAGCGAGGGAAGGTTTGGGGCTGGTGTTGTCCTCTGCATTGTGATTGTGTATAGATTTTTGTTACTGTGATGAACTTGGCTTTCTGGTGTTGGAATAAATGTTTTGGTTCTGCCTTCCATGTGGAGAATCTGTTGTATTTCCCGATTCAGAATTACACCAGCATATTCATGGCCGCCTGCAGGCACTGTGGAGATTGTGTTGGTGCTACAGTGATAGGGTGACACTTGTTTTGATGTCACTTGTATTATGATTCCTCCAGCCGATGCTTTCTACTTTTTGCATTGTAAAAAGGGAACCCTGCATCCTGAGCCCACTTGGTGCCATCTCCCTAAGTTCTGTTTCTTGCTTTCTTGCTAGGAATCTAACGAACAAATTTAAATTAAAATAGCCATGCCTCACATTCTGAGCCCTGCCAGCGGCCAGGAAAATCTAGACCAATTGTTACCTAGACAATCACAGATATGTCTATGGTTAATCATGTTAAAATCTTGTTTACAAAGCTCACCTACTAGTCCAGATCTCCAGTTTCGTAACTAGGACTAGATGACAACAGTTTTGCCCTATAAAGCCAAAATTTAGGAAGTGCTGACAGTGCTTGCCATCCTCTTATAGCACTGAAATAATTTAATTCTGCAACTAGTTCACAAATTAATTAGCCAACATAAGAAGCTACCAGATCACTCTTCCTTTTGTCCCGTGGTAGCCTCCCCAACAGTATTTGAGGGTATCTTCTTTGCAATTTGCCCCAGATACATTTTGTATTATTTGTTCCAGGCACAAAGATTGCTAGTGACAGGTGTAGCAGAACCCAAAGTAGCATAAAAAGATAGAGGTTTTGCCCCAGGATAATCATACCATCTGAGCCAGTAAGCATTTCCTCCTTTAGAGGTTAGGGTTCCACACATCTTTCCTGAAATATCCCTGCAGCTCACCTTACAGTCATCCTGAGGCTCAGAGCACAACTACCCCCTAAAGATTTCCTGGTGGATAGAGGGACTCTCTTTGACTTCTCTGCATAGACATCACCAAAAGCTCTCTGTTTCCTCCACTGTGCCATCCCCTTCACCCCAAACATGTATCTTCCCATTTCTCCACTACAAATAAATGTGCCCAGGAATAATTGTGTCTAATTATAGCTCTGTGTTTGACCAAATTCCTTATTGTATCATTCGCTTTGCAGAAAGGCAATCTCAATGTGTAAAAACTCATAGAAATTACAAATCTTTTTTATTTGTAGCATCTGGTGACTCACTTTATAGAATTCTGAATTCCCCTCAGCCACAAGCCCATACCACTGACAGTCACTGTTGCACTTTAAAAAGTTGGTTGTCTTACATTTTTGTGTTTCTTACCTTCCTTCAATCCAGGTCAACCTCTTTAGTTCTTACAACCATTTTGTTATTGTTGTTAATGTTCATCCTTCATTCTCATTCTCAAAGAGAGCTAATGAGATCACAAGGGTGAAGTGTTGACAAGTGCATGAACTGGATTTAAGGGAGGCAGAGCTGAACAAAGTCAAGAGCTACTTTAATGCTTCCAAAGGGGGAGAAAAAACACAACTGGCCACTTACCAGCTACATGGGTAAGTCACCTTAGGTAAGTCACTCAACCCCTGTGGGTCTCAGTTTCCTCCCATGTAAAATGACAGAGTTGAATTAGATCATCTCTGTAATTCCTTCCAGCTGACTCAGATGGTATGAGTCTATGAAATAGGTTCTGAGCAGCCAAAAAGAATGACGCGCTCTCCTCCTGTCAAGGATTGACCTGAAAGAAGCTAGTTTTTCAGTCTCATTCAAGGATAAGCTTTGACATTGCTATTTCTCATCTAAACTCTTATCTAAACACAAAGATAATCTTGCATATTCTGCATTCCCATTTAGTAATATATTGAACATTAGCATTAATAATTTATTAGAATTCATAGTTTCCTTTCAATTAATGCATCTGAATTGATATAACGATGTCAGAAGATGGAGGTCTAGTGTTATGCCTCAGGGATGTGTCCTTGTTAATGATTTGAATGAAGGTATAGATGACCTGCTTGTCAAATTTGCAGATGGCATGAACAAAGACCTAAAAAGCTACAGTCCCAAAAGACCTCAGTATGTTAGAATGACTGGGAAACTCTTACAAGATGAGATTTAATGGGCAGAAATGTAAAACTTTATGCATGGGTTCAAAAAATCAGTAGTAAAAGGACAAGATGAAAGAGATATGAACAGTTCATGTATCTTCTAGGTCAGTAACCTGATTATTTTTCTAATCACCTTGGTTTCATAGAATTTGGATATTATGGGATTATTTTTCCTGAAAATTAACTCTGTAAAAGCATAGGATCTTGAACTGAAAAGAAATGATCAAAGCTTAAAACCTACCCTAACCCTCACTTCCATAAAAGCACAGGATGTTAAATCGTCAAAGGATATGAACAGGCAGTTCTCAGAGGAAGAAATTAAAGATATCTATAGTCATATGAAAAAATGTGCTAAGATGCAAATCAAAACAACTCTGAGGTACCACATCACACCTATCAGATTGGCTAACATGACAAAACAGGAAGATGATGAATACTGGAGAAGATAGGGAAGAGTTGGAACACTAACTCATTGCTGGTGGAGCTGTGAGCTGATCCAACCATTCTGGAGAGCAATTTTGAACTATGCCCAAAGGGCTATAAAAATGTGCATGCTCTTTGACCCAGCAATACTGCTTCTAGGACTGTATCCCAAAGAGATCATAAAAATGGGGGAAGAACCTACATGTACAAAAATATTTATAGTAGCTCTTTTTGTGGTGGCCAAGAATTGGAAATGGAGGAAATACCCCTCGATTGGGGAATGGCTGAATAAGCTGTGGTATATGAATGTAAGAAAATACTATTGTGTTATAAGAAATGATGAACAGACAGACTTCAGAAAAACCTGGAAAGACTTATATGAACTGATACTGAATGAAGAGAGCAGAACCAGGAGAACATCGTACATAGTAACAGCCACAGTGTGTGACGACTATTTCTGAAAGACTTAGCCCTTCACAGCGATACAAGGACCTAAAACATTCCCAAAGGACTCATGATGCAAAATGCCATCCACATCGAGAGAAAGAACTATGGAATTGGATCTCAGAATGAAGCAGACTGTTTTCTCTTTTGCTTTGTTTTGGTTCGTTTTGGTTTTTCTCATGGTTTCTCCTATTCATGTTAATTCTTCTATGCAACATGACTAAGTTGAAAATGTTTAATAAGAATGTATGTGTAGAACCCATATATATTGTATGCCATCTTGGGGAGAGAGGGGAAAAGGATGAGGAGAAAATTTAAAACATATGGAAATGACTGTTGAAAATTGAAAACAAATTAATTTTTAGAAAACATAGAATCTTGAACTGGAAAGAAATCATCAAAGTACAAAACCTACCCTAGCCCCCACTTCACAGAAAAGGAAACCAAGGCTTAAAGAGTCCAAGTGTTATTTAGATAGTAAGCAGCAAAGTTGGGATTCAAGTCATATCATCTGACTTGAAATTCACCAGATATCATGGTGATTCACAGCAATTTTTTTTCTAGAACTGGGATTTTCACAATATATAAGGGAGAGTTAGCTTTTTAGGAATGAAACACAAGAGAACTCAGAACTGATTTTTCCCACCCATGTCTTAGACATATTTTGTCCTTTGGGAATTTCCTTCTTCTAAGCAGGAATTAAGAATATCAAAATACATATATATTCTTTGCAGGAGGAGGACATTTCTAAATTGAGAACGGATTCATAATTCCAGTGTTGTTTTGTTTTTCTTCTGGAATAGAAATGAAAGTTAATTGCAGCAGGAACACTTTTGAAAGACCCAGCAAGATGAAAAAAGGGACAGATGCTTCTTTTTTCTTTATTTTTGAAATGAAGATTTGTCCATCTTAATTATTATATTCTGGTTTACTTCACGGGTTGCTGTAGCCAAGGAAAAAAAGTCACTACCTCATGGGACAACCTTTTGGTAATGATGATGGAATGGTGAACATCATAAGCATGGGACTTGGAATCCGGAGATCTAGGAATGAATCCTAAATCAAACATTAGCTGTATAATCAAGGGCAAGTCACTTGATAAGGTCAAAGAATCTCTGAGTTATTTGGAATCTCAAAAGCCATTTAGCCAAACGTATATTTGAACAAATATCTCTTCTATAATATATCTGATAAGTGGGCTTCTAACCTTTGCTTAAAAACCTCCATTGAAGGGAAAGCCATTACCTCCCAAAGTAGCCCATCCCTCTTTTGTACAGCTCTAATTGTTGGGAAATTCTCCCTTCTATCAAACTTAAATCTGACTCTATATAACTCGCATCTTACTTCAATTCAATACTTTGTCCATTCAATCCTTATTTGGATTTCTAAACACATATACCACCCAGCTTCCTCTTCTCCTGGTTAAACACCCCACCCCCTTAGGTCTTCCTCAGTCATGTATTCAAAGTCCTTTGATATCTTGGTTGCTTTTCTCTGTATACTTTAGAGCTTATCAATATTCTTTTCAATACATAACATGCCTTGAGAAAAGAGCATGTAGGACAGAGTACAGCAGAAATGCCACCTTTCTGTGTTCTTCTCTGAACATAGTCTAAAATCCCATTAAAATTTGTGATGGCCATATCACAGTATTGACTTATATTGAACATAGAAACCTCAACAACATCAAACCTTTTTTTCTTTGCAATGAATTACTTCCATCTCTCCCCTGTCTTTGTGCTTATGAAGTTGTGTGTATGTGTTTAAGTGTATAATTTTGCCTTTACCTCATATTATGTCCCATATTATTTCTTTATGCCCAAAGTTATTACCATGGAGAATATTTTGGATCCTGAATCTGTCAGCCAGTGGAATGGCTACCCTTCCTTGCTTTGTGTCATCTGCAAATTTGAGAAACATGCCATGTATATCGTTGCTGTTGAGTCATTTCAGTTGTATCCAACCCTCCGTGACCTCATTTGGCATGTTTTTATCAAAAATACTAGAGTGGTTTGCTCTTTCCTTCTCCATTTCATTTTATAGATGAGGAAACTAAGACAAAAAGAGTCAAGTGACTTGCCCAAGATCACACAACTAGTCTGAGGCTGGATTTGATTTCAGATCCTTCTGACTCCATGCCAGGTACTCTATCCATTGTGTCAACTAGCTGCCCTTAAACCATCTATACCTTTAGCCAAATTGTTGTTAAAAATGTTTTTTAAAAGTACAGGGTCAAAGTTAGAGAATGTTCCATTAAAGGATATCCTTTTTTAGTTGGCATCCAATTTGGGGGTTCAGCCATTTAGCAAGTTCTGAATCAATAGAAATGTGCCTTTATTTAGCCCCACATCTCTCCATTCCACAAAAATAGGAGAAATTATCAAATTCTTTGCTAGACTGTAAGTAAGCTGTATCTAACATTTCCTTTTCTACCATTCTTATAGTACTGTCAGATAAGATGAGGTTAGTGTAGCATGACACGATCTTGATGAATCTATGAATCTCTTTGTAATCAATGCTTTCTTTTCTATATATTCATATACCATCTCTTAAATAATGCTTCAATACTTTAGTATATCTGTGATCTCATCAATAGGTATCTCCACTGGTGATGCATATTGTAACCTACCCATGTGTTCTTATCCTGTGCCACTCCTATACATGTCCTCTGATGAATCCTATGTAGACAATACTCCAAATATGATAGATTTCTTGACATGGTATAGTTATCAATGGATCATACTAACTACCCATTAATTATCCCCTGCTTTTCTACTTGACTAACACTTCCTTTTCCAGCCATGAATCCCTCTGATGATATCCTTAGCATTTCTTATAATATAGTTCTTCCTTCTAATGATGCAGTTAGGTGGCACTATGGATAGAGCATTAGTCCTACAGTCAGGTAGACAAGTTCAAATCTGGCATAGAACACTGACTAGTTGTATGACCTTGGGCAAGTTACTTAATGTCTACATCCCTTAGTTTCCCAATAGCACCCACATCACAAGATCGCTGTAAGGAACAAATAAGAAAATATTTGTAAAGTGTTTAGCATACTGCCTAGTATGTAGTAGGTATTTAATTAAATGCTTTCCCCTCATTCCTCCTTCCCTATTATATTTCATTGTACTCATACCCACTATGTGCTTCTCCACTGTCCTTTGGGCTACCTGTAACTTTAATTGGAGATTGGAATTCCATGATATGTATGTAATATCACTAATAGACTATTGGTGTTTAAAAAAAAGATTAGCTTTTGTTTCAGGGAAACTGGGCTTAGTAAAACCCCTGTGCAATTCCTTAAAGGCAACAAAACCCTTTCTCATCTTCCTATTAAGTTTTGATCTCTAATCATTGTCCACTTACCATGTCTCTCCATGATATATTTAATGATGGACCAGCTCTACAAACTGTCGATCTAACTTTATATCACTGTCTGGACAAAAGACATTCTTCAACCCATCAATAATGCCAATCTCTTCTATAATTTTGCCAAGAATTAAGTCAAGCTCACTGGCCCATAGTTTGCAGTGTTTGATTTTATTCTTTTCTATAAAATCAGGACAATAGTTGCCTGTGATCAGTCCTGAAGCACGTCTACCATTCTTCACAATCTTTCAACGATCACTGACAATAGTCCATCAATTACATCCACTAGGTTTTCTTTCCCAATAACATAACTTAGTTTTTCTGAGGCTGGTGACTTTCACTCACCAAGTGAGGGGTATCAAATCTCTATTAGCCATTTTTATATTGTCCTTTATAGTCTAGAACCCAGAAGAAAAAGGACGGCAAAATGAGAGCTGATCAGTTCCACTTCCTGTGTCACTAGTTATCACCACTCCTTTCACCTGCGCAGCAAAACTATCCCTTGCTTGTATTTGCATCCAAATATAGTAAATACTTAATAAATACTTGTTGCCTTGCCTTGGCTTCTTTGATCCTCCTTTTTAACCCCAATATAGCAATCAACAAATAAATAAATAACTTTTTGTGGTCTTTAGGCTTTTTGGCTAGCCTCAGCTTACTCTGAGGTTTACCATTCCCAGAATTATTCTTATCAAAACATAGACATTTTTGTATTCATCTTCCAATCATCAGCCTTGCTCCCATCTACTGAACATTTTGGTCAATAACCTGTGCATCCACATCATCCTGTTTATATGATCCTTGCCCGTTCCCTCCTTGTCATAATCGCCTCTTTTAATACTTTTAGAATTTTATCCAAGACCAATCTCCACCTTTCCTGGGTTGACTCCACCTCTAGATTTTTGCTTGTGGTTTCTTATTTATTCTTACTCTGATTCTTTTGAAACTGACTCTCCCAAATTCTAGACTACGTGCCATATCGTGCGCATAGTTCCCCCTATCACAAATTCTAAGATGTAGTTAGTGGTCATTCACCTCCCAATAAATTTCTCATTGTATTTACCCCCAGTGAACCAGGACCTTCCTATTTTTGAGAATTGGGTCTAAAGATAAAAGTTCCTTTTGTTGGTTTCTTCTCTTTCTTAAGGATGGCATTACCATTAAGGCAAGTCAAGAAATTCTTAGCTAATCTGCGTTTGGCAGAGAAATAGCTTTGATAGATAGCATGCAATTGACATTCCCCAGCATCGGGCCTCTCTTCCAGTCTTCTGAACTTCAGTTTCCACACCTATAAATTGGGTATAATAATTCATCCCCAACCAATCTCATGGGGTTATTGAGAAGTAAGTGCCTTGTAAACCTTAAAGCATTATATGAATAAGTTGATTTATCATCATCATTATAACTATGTTTAGCTCATTGGTCCTCAAATAATAGATTACACTTAGTCTGTCACAGGACACATTCTAAAGGTACTAATAATTACACAATTATTAGACTGTCAAGCAATATTAATCTAACTGGAGGAACTTTTTAACATGGAAACAGGATCACAGGATTATAGATTTTGATCTAGAAGGGATGTTAAAGGCCATTTAATATAATGTCATAATTTTACAGATAGAAAACTGAGGCTCAGAACAGTTAAATGACTTGCTTATGGTCACACAGACAGCAGGCATCAGAGGTGGGATATGACCTCAGTCTTCTTGTCTCCAGATCCAGCACTTCATGTATTTATTGGTCCAGTGACCAAGAAGTAGATGCACTACTGTAAAAACCAAGACAGACTCACTAATACATAAATCACAATGCATAAAGAAATTAGAACTAAATATAAAGATGGAACTGATGACAGGCTGATCAGAAAAGGAGATGAGTAACAGAAATGAGGGATGAAAGGGGAATAATCCAAGCAGCTCATTGGTGAGAGTAAAACTGAGTATTGATGGTGGTTCCTCTGAGTATTAAGGATTTTATGGAAAGACATGAAAAGGATATGAGCTACACTAGGAGAAGGGAGGAAATAAGCATTTATGTAGTACCTACTATATGCTAGGCACTGTGCTACATGCTTTTTTTTTTTTTTTTTTTACAAATTATTATTTTATTCAATACTCACAACAACCCTGCAGCCTAGGTCCTATTACAATCACCATTTTACAGTTGAGAAAACTAAGACAAAACTAAGAGGTGAAGTGGCTTGTGCAGCAATATTCAGCTACTAAATGTTGAAAGCTAGATTTTAACTCAGGTCTTTCGGATTCCAGGTCCAAGTTTCCACCAGCTGCTGGGAGGAGTGAGGATGAAATCCAAGAACCAAAATACCAAGTTTTAGAAGCATTTTCCATATTATTTCACCCTAATTTCACTTGGTTTTTTAATAAATTTTCATGTTCATTGTGTGTTTGGACCATTATTCAATAAAAGAATTGAAACAGCTTTAATATGTAAAAGAAGAAAAAACTAGGGAAATACCCATGTCTGGTCAGCAGATAGTCTATAATTAGTCTACAATCTATAATATAGTATGGCCTTAGGAAAGGCACTTAAATCTCCCCAGTTTCCTTGTTTATATAATATGAACTTCAGACTGTAAGGTAACTAATGTCTTTTCCAGTACCAACCTTCTCAGATTCAGTGGCAATTAACAGACACAAAAAGACTTGTAGAAAATGCTCATTGCCACACAAGAAAAACTGTCAGAGACCTAAAAGGTGATGAATAAGCAAGAATCTTTTCTAAGTTGGACTGTTCATGAGACCAAGGAGAAGTCTACCTTTGAAGGGATGGGAGAAAGTGGTTGAGCAGCAAGGACCTGCCACAGAGGGTCAAGCTGGACTTAGAATCATAGGAGACTAATGCTATTCAAGATCTAACATATCCACTAGTTCTAATCTCTCACTTTATGTTCTAAAACTGAGGCTCTGAAGGACAGAATGAATGGTTTGCCTAATATCATACAGTGAGCTAGAGGCAGAGACAGGATTTGAAGCCTGGACTCCCAGTCCGGTGTATTTTTGACTATACTACTGTTGTTCAGTCATTTCAGTCATGTCTGACTCTTTGTGACCTCATTTGGGGTTTTCTTGGCAAAGATACTAGGTTGATTTGCTATTTCCTTCTCAGCTCATTTTATAGATGAGGAAACTGGGGCAAACAGGGTTAAGTGACATGCCCAGGGTCACACAGCTAGTAAATGTCTGAGATCAGGTCCTCCTTGACTCTACGCCTGGCACTCTATCCACTGTGTTATCAAACTGCCCACTCTCACTTCCTCCCAATTTCTAACCTCATGCTTAATGACATCATGCATGATGACACCAACACATAGAGTAAAAGCCCTATTGGCCAAATGCCACTTTGCCTAGAAGGTATAGTCAATACGAAGCATCATGAAATCTCCCTGAACTACTGGAGAGATCTTGTCTATTTAAATTTACTTTCTCATTCATCTCAAGATGAGCCTTACTCTCTTTCTTCAACTCTACCATAGTGGCAAATCAATCTGTCTTTTGCTAGGCTTACCATGAGAAAGATGAGAAGATAGGTAGACTTCTTTCCCCTATCCACCCTTAACCACCATTATGGTGATTGCTCCCATATAACAGCTAGGGTAGAGGAAATTAAATAGACCAGCTTGCACCTAGATCTCTGTCTGCCTTTTCTGCTCTATTTTTCAGTTTCCTGAGTAAATGATACAACATCAATGGTGTGCTGGTAAAAGTTTAACAACCAGATCTCCAAAAACAAAATGTACACACAACACACTTTTAAATGTAATCTGCATTATTTCCTGATGTATAGGGATAATGCACAAAACAATAAATCAATCCTTGATTTGTAAAGTTTGCTAATTTCTTGGTGTCACTGAACATTTAACGATCAGCTCTCATGAGCCAGTTCAAGCTGACTCCAGCACCCCACCCCCCCACCCCACCCCGTAGAACAAATACCTTGAGATATACAGGCTTAGAGATGACTTTGTGAATTCAAGACTAGTGACGAGCAAACTTTCTTCATCGGTGAAAATGACCACCAGAAGAAAAATAAGCCCAAACTCTGGTCTAGATTGGTAGAAGGCACTAATCTGGAATTGTTGGACAGAGCATAACATAGGTAAATGTAGCAAAGTCTATTCACAGAGGTAAATGTAGCAAAGTCCATTCAGCCGACTTGAAACTGATTCACATTTCACTAGTTATGACTCAGCTCTGGTAGATTGTAACAATTGTTAATAACTTAGTGATGATTTCCATCTTGTCAGTGTGCATTTTAGGGTATTTTGTGTTTGGCATTTCTTTTGTAGGCAGGAAATAAATACCTGCCCTCTTCCTACTTCATGTTGTACATGGAATACTTTGCTATTCTCCATTTTGGGGACAGACAAGACAAGGGCAGAACTTAAGTTTTGGGTACATCTTCTTGAGGGAAACTGGGATGAGGGTGCAAATAGTCAAAGACTGTGGGAGATAAACAGGGTTTTTACCCCTATCACTAGAGCCCAGCCTCCAAGAGAACTGAATTTGGTCCGTGCTTGGTTCCTTAGCAGAATGCCCCTCGCTAAAGAAGGAAGAGGGTACAGTTCTCCCAATGAGTCATTTTTAATGTTAGATGAGGAAAACGCATTAGCTGCTGTGGATCTTTCCAGAGGAAAGCTTCTAGGGCCTTGCCAAACCACTCTAGAAATAAATCACATTTATAATGATTTTGTGTAGTTTTCCCATTCTTTCCCTCTATCTATCCACAAATAAACTGCAAGGTAAGAACTTTGTCTGACAAGCACAACACGTTACAGAGGAGCATTAGATTTAGGAGGAGATGTCCCAAATTCTAGCTCTGCCAGCAATGAGCCATGTGATCTCAAGACATTAATCTACTAAAACTCAGTTTCCTTTTCTGTACATTTGTGGCTCATTCATTCAGAAGATATTGATCAATGACTATGTGCAATGCATACTGGGGAGAGCTCAGAGATAAATTTGGCCCCATGCCCTCATGTAGTCTCCAATCTCGCAGGATGACAGTACTTGTACTGATGATATCCCTGAATGTTTGTAAGACCTGAAAGTGATCTATGTTCATAAGAGTCCTTTAGAAAGATAAACAATATACAAAAACAAGCCATGATTATAGCCATTCTTACTCTGATAAACTCAGTTGATATCATTAGGGCATGGTTCATTCCAGTTAATCAATGATTCTGGTTTGTAGAATTGCCGTATTTGTTATTTAGTCCAGGAATGGGGAACCTGTGACCTTAAGGTCATATGAGGCTTTCTAGGTCCTTGGGTGTAGCCTTTTGACTGAGTCCATGTTTTACACAACAAATCCTTTTATTAAGGGCATTTGTTCTGTGAAGTTAAGATTCAGTCAAAGGGCCCCACTTGAGGACATGGAGAGCCACATGTGGCCTCTCTACCTCTGGTTTAGTCACTTCAGTCATGTCTGACTCTTCATGATCCCATCTGGGGTTTTCTTGGCAAAGATATTGGAATGGTTTGCTATTTCCTTCTCCAGCTCATTTTACAGGTGAGGGAACTGTGCCAATCAGGGCTAAGTGACTTGCCCAGGGTCACACAGCTCGTAAATGCCTGAGGTCAGATTTGAACTCAGAAGATGAGTCTTCCTTACTCCAGGCCTGGCACTCTAACCATTGAGTCACCTAGTTGCCTAAAGCTTCATTTAAATTTTACATACATACATACATATATATATATATACATATACATATACATATATATATACACACACACTTATTACTCACACTAAAGTGAACCCTCTGCTGCTGATGATTCAGAAGGTATTTTGGAATTCAGAGGACATTTTGAGATCTTGCAGTCCCTCAAGGTCATGATTCTTTAATTTGATTCTTATAATATTCCCTGAACACCTGCTATATGCTTTGACCTTTGCTTTGACACAGAAGAAGACAGGGATATGATCTCTGCTTTCAAAGAGCATATAATCTAACTGGGGAGTCAGGGCTTAAACAAATGGATCAATTAGAGAACAAGGCTAGTGTATAAATAAAATTGAAACTTTCAGATTTATAGCACAGGAAATAAATAAACATTTAGTGGAAAAGTTTACTGTTGGCAAGAGTCACCAGGGAAGGTTTCATGGAAGAGATGGATTTTTTTTAGAAGGGCTCAGGTGGTGCAGTGGATAGAGTGCAGGGCCTGGAGTCAGGAAGACTCTTCTTCCTGAGTTCAAATCTAGCCTTGGAAACTTACTAGCTCTGTGACCCTGGGTAAGTCACTTATCTCTTTTTAATTCCATTTCTACTTATGCAAAGTGAGCTGAAAAAGGAAATGGCACACTACTGCGCTATCTCTGCCAAGAAATCTGCAAATGGAGTTATGAATAATTGAATATGCCTGAAATGACTGGGCAACAAGAACAACAAACAGCCAAAGAGGTGGTCTATATTAATGAATATTTCAAATAATTGAAGCTTAATAATTGAAGATTTCAGTGCCCCCCTTCTTTTCTTTCAATTTTACCCATTTGCATTGGATACCTCTCTAAAATCTCTTTAAAACTTTCTCTCCTTTTCATACAAAAGATACTTCAGATACTTCAAAGACCAGTGGTTTCCTCAATGTGGGTATTTCATCCACTAATACAGATTATAACCTCCTCTCTGCCTCAGTGGTTGATTTTGCATGAGTGGCTGAGAACATTCATCCATTGGTGTCCATCTTGTGGTGATGAGTGCCTCTGAATTTAAGGAGGCCAACCTTGGCATGATAGACACAATCTGTCCCAACACCTGTATTCAAAATATTCCTAGCTTGGTAGGAACTACCAGAAAATGGTGTCTCCTGGAATAACCTTTGAAGAAGGCAGAGTCACCTCTATACTACGATAAGTTACCAGAATAGGTCTTTCACAGAAGAAACTGAGTTTATGAAACATAATTTAAGATTTTCTTACCAATTTAAAATCATCATTACAGATGTCTTATGTTATAATACTGAGATGCCCTCGATGGTTAAAAGTATATGAGGGATATTTCAATTTTTTACTAAATAGCCTTGCTGCTTAATGTTTTTGTCAGTTGTGTTGCCTGACCTTTACAACTTTTCTGTTGCTTCCCTTGTTGTGCTTTCCATTTTCACCATTATACCATCCCCTTCCGATCTTTTATGGAATGGGAAACCAGACACCCAACGCTAGTTAACACTATGTGTAAAAGAAGAGTGAACAAGTTCTGAGGGGAACCCTGAGGTATTTCCCTGTGAATAAAGCACATGAACTTTAATCGTAGACTGTCTAACTTCTAGTCTGCCTACTCAGAAATCTTTTATTATTTCCTTCTTGTTTTCAATTGTATTCTGGAGAATTGCGACTGCTATATAAGTTTCCTTAAGATATAAAAGAGTACGCTATGGATGCTTATGATTTCCTCTTAGATGATCCCTCCCCATACAATTTTTGAAGTCTCATAGCATCCAGGATTTAGTCTCATCTCATAAAGTCACATGGCTGCATCTATAAAGGTTAATGTTTATTTCAAGATGCTGTTTTGCACACTGGGTGGTGGAATAAGCAACCTTTAACTGAATTCCCAAGATAGATTTTGATAATTTATTAAGGATGGAAGCAGGCAGAGAGTAACATTTGTTAATGATAAAAATGAGTTAAAAGGAGAGTTGGGAGATGGTGCATTTTTATGATTAAGATGTACTCTCAGCACAAAATATCAAGAAAGCAGTTAAATGAGCATCAGTTGACTATCTCCTCCTTTCAGAGGATCTTCCCCAGAATTTCTTACCCAACCTCACAGATTATTTGCTGGAGAAACATTTTGCCTGGAAAATTGTTTCAGCAAGATGATGAGATGATAGAATTGTTCCATTATGGAGAATTGCCTGCAAATTTTAACAAGGGAAACCCAGAACGAGAAGTGCGATCAGCACCATACAAAGGGACAAATCCTGAGCCAAGAATAAAAATAGGCTCTTAAAACTGAAAAGGGCCCTTGCTATCTTTCATACGCTAACTGAAAAACCCCATTACAATTCGTTTGTTTAATTTGAATCTGTTTATTGAATGCTGTTTTATGTTAGCAGGATTGCTTTACAGAGAGCCTGCCAGAAATGTTTATTAACTCTAAGATCTCTGAGGAAAACCAGCTCTTGGCATCTCAGAATGCTGCCCTCATAGGATGCCCTGCTAGGCACTACCCATTTCCTTTCTACCTTTACATACGTGCTCACTTCCCAAGAAAGCTGCATTTCCCAGATACCACTCTTCAGAAAAGCTGCTGGACCTCAGCAAACCATTAAACCTAGTAAAAGATTCATGTTTCCCATGATCAAGGCCAAGGTTAAACAAAAAGTGTGTTGTAATGGGCATTTAGAACATCTGGGTTCTAGTCGTGGCTCTCTCATTAATTAGTCATATGACCTTAGGTAAGTTAATTTCCTCTCCTTCTTCCTCAGTTTCCTCATTTGAAATTGAGAAAGTTGGATTAAATCAGGGGTCTTTAACTTTTTTCCTTCATGGGCATCTCTAGCAATCCTTTGAAGTCTATTGGCCCTTTTGAGCCAACTGGATTTCATAGAAGCAGATAGGTTTCATAATGGATAAAATTCATATTGGACCTATAATCAGAAAAACTTGAGTTCAAATCTAGCCTGGTACACTAGTTGTGTGACCTTGTGCAAGTCATTTAACCGCACTTTTTTCAACTGTAAAATGGGGATAATATCAGCACCTACCTCATAGCTTGGCACATAATAGGAGCTACAAAAATGCTTATCCCCATCCCCTCTTCTCAGAATGATGTTTTTAATGCATAAAATAAAAGACATAGAATTATAAAGAAAACTTATTATACAGAATTATGGTTATCGAAGTAGTAAAAAAACAAATTCATAAACCCTACATGTGTGTGTTTGTCCTTCATTGCCAAAGAAGATCATGCTATCAGAGAAGTAATGAAATGACTTGCACTTGACTTTGTTTTGAGAGAGGGAGGGCTGTACAGGGCCTCACTTCTCCTCCAGAGCCATCTGAATCCAGTGACCAGATATTTATCAGGATGACTAGGTGACTTGACCAAGGTCACACAGCTAGTGACTGTCAAGTATCTGAGGTGAGATTTGAACTCAGGTCCTCCTGACTCCTGCACTGATGCCCTATCCACCATACCACCTAGCTGCACCTAAACCTCATGTAAAGAACTCCTGGATTAGATCATTCCAAAGATCCATTCCATTTAGAAACAGCTGCATAATAGAAACAATGCTGGAAACAGAGTCAGGACAGACTTGCATTCAGATCCTACCTCTAATATATATTTATTTTGGGACTGAAACAAAAAGGGTTAAATGATTTGCCCAGGGTCACACAGCTAGCATGTGTCTGAGGTCAGATTTGAACTCAGGAAGATGAATCTTCCTGTCTCCAGATCTGGCAGTCTACCCACTGCACCATCTAGCTATCCTTCGTATATATTGTGATGTTGTGAAATGAAGCTGTTTCTCTGAACTTTAGATTCCTCATGTGTAAAATGAATCAATAATACCTATCATACCTACTTCCTAGGGTTGATGTGAGGACAAACACAATGTGTATACAGCATTATAAAAATGTCAAGTATTATTATTATTTCAACCCTGGCATAACACGAACCTATGCGGTTAGAATCTCAGAGCCAGTTCTTGACGTTAGCAGCTTTAATTAGGAGCAGACAGATATCTTAGGCATACCCACCTTCTTACAGCTTTTATTGGGCCATCTTTTTTTTTAATCATATTGGTCTGAATGTAGGATGGAGGTTCCCATGAAAATGGGCTCTAAAAAAATGAGATCTCTTTAAGAATTCAAAGATAGATACACATACATGTGTGTATACAAGTGCATAATACATATACATGTGTATGTGTGCATAAGCAGTTTGCTGGGGCATGTGTGCCTGCCATGGAGGTTTCCTACATTCCCTACCACCTGGGTGAGGGTAACTTCCTTTGATTGGCTGGTAGCCAGAAAGGCTTAGTCTTTCAAACTGACCGGACTGGGCATTCTCTTTCCAGCTGATTCCTTCCTGCTCTGTATAGAGGATATATAGAGATCACATTTCACCCACGTAGAGAGCTCCACAAACTGAGCTGATCAGGGAAGAGCTCTCTGTTTCACCCTGGGCTCCAAAAAAAAGGAGCAAAGTTTGCATTTACTTTGGTCATTTCCTGTGTCCTCAGTTTCAGGTGTAAGCAGTGATCCCCATGGTCTTGGGACCAGAATTCCAGGCAGGTTGGTGAGGTCAAGCAGCTCGGAAGGGAAACCCAGAGGAGCAGAGGGAACTGGTACTTCAGCCAGAGGCAGGGTTTGGGCTTAGTCAGTCCTTGGGTCTATGCTCTATAGCAGTCATGTCAAACTTAAAAGGAAACAGGAAAACTCAAATGGGAAAGAAATGGGAAAGCATCCCTCAGGGTTACAGAGACACCTCTGCTCTCCAGGGACTGAGCTAAGCTGTGAACCTAGTCCTCTCTCCCCTTCCCCCCAACCCCAGACTAAAGTGATATGAGGCAAAATGAGTTAAGGTAATGGGGAAGCAAGTTTGTGTATTTGTGATTATACCTTCTGAAGTAAATATTCCTTTATAAAAACTAATCTATTAGTGGTATAATGAACTCAGGGTAAAGGGAAACCCTTCTACACTTAAGGTGTAGAAGTGAGCTAGAGTCATTTATAGGGTATAGACACCCCAATTTCCCTTAAGAGTACTGAAGAAACCTACAGAGGAGTAAAATGTAACATTCCTGTCCAGGCAATGGGGGGCCAGGTTTGCAGGGTTATAAAAATATATATGTAGTATATATGTATATACGTGTAGACATGTGTAGACGCATATTTGTTTTTGTTGTTTAGTCATTTCAGTCATGTCCAACCTTTAGTGACCTCATTTGGGACAGTTTTCCATTTTCTTCTCCAGTTCCTTTCACAGATGAGAAAACTGAAACAAACAGGGTTGAATGACTTGCCCAAGGTCACACAGTTAGTATGCGTCTGAGGCTAGATTTGAACTTCCTGACTCCAGGCCCTGCACTCTATCCACTATGCCATAGCTGCCCTTTGTACATCCACCCACCCACACACACACACACACAGGTATATATACATATATAGTTGCATAGGTATAAGCTGAAAAATTACAGCAATTATAAGACATGATCAAGTTTTATAAAAATTAGATTTTGAGATAATATATAGAACAATTTGATATTCGTTTATTTCTCTCAAACTGATCCATCTCAACTTTTAGGCTTCTAAAAGGCAAAAATAATCTTTATATAATTCTGTTGAGAGCATAGCAGTGTTTAATGCACAAATCAATACTCGGAACCCCAGCATTTCAGAGCTGCAGAGAACATTAGAAATCATTTCATTCGATTCTTTCATTTTACACATGAGCAAACAAAACCCCTGAGAGATAAAAGTGACTGACCCAAGGTCACACAGTAAAGTCTTCTGATTCCTTCATATAGACTACGATGGCCTTCGATTTCTTAACAACTACAACAGCTCATTATTGAGTCTTTCTTAAGCTCAAAGCCAACTAAAACTTCCCAGATCTTTCCCAGATGAGCCATAAAATCTTTAGCTTTGGACAAAGGAAAAAAATGGCACCAAACAATGCTACTTATCAAGAGCAGCTATGAGGTTGCATTCAGGAACATCATCATTTAATTACCTATTATTGGCTAGAACTAGTAAATGAGTGGACCTTGAATTAAAATGAAAGGATAGAAGAAAAGGAAAGGAGAGAAAAAATGATAGAAATGTTATATCCACACATTTATCAGGCACGTACTATGTGAAAATTTTCACTATACTAGGAATATGAAGATACAGATGCCACACACCAGTGGCTCAAATGAAAGACAAAATTCAGGTTTTTAAAACTAATTTCAAACATAAAAAAGACTAATTTTTTTCAAAATTCCCAGCACGAAAGTGGTGTCCCAGTGTTATTATCATATGGTATGAGCCTCCTTTCTGTCAATTATTACTAATTTGGTGATTTTTCAGCAGCTGAGGAATTGTGAACAGAAGTAAGTTTAGAGAAAGACAAATACCCTAGGACACCATTCAAACATACTAGAATATCTTTTTACCCAAAGACATGTTCTCAGATCATCTGATGCTACTTATTTCCAGGTATATCTTGCAGTGGCTAAATGTACAAACCAACTATATGACTTTCTCAATGATACCCAACTTAATTTCACTACTGCAGGCATCATAAACACAGAAAACAGGAGCCTAAGGAGTTTGACAAATGGTAAGTCTCTTCATCACCATACCATGCTCCATTTTTATAGTACTATATGATCTAGAAAGCTTTCATATGAATTATCTCATCTCAGCCTCCCAACAACCCCACAACAATGGTATCAAAGTCATATGGTTCTGTTAATATCTACATAAGGGTCCCTACTGGCTGCATATTGACTTAGTTTTAAAATATAATGTTCTGTGCATTTTTTTCATTTTGTTAAATGTTTCCCAATTATATTTCAATCTGGCTCAGGTCACTCAGAAGAGTTTCAGGCCACATGGGCTGAAAGTTTGACACATCTGTCCTGCCACATAGAGAGAGGAAGTATTATTGGTAATAATCGCAATGGTAGATAAGATTTACATAGTTACTCTGTGCCATGCTGTGCTAAGCACTTTATAATCATTATTTCATTGGATCCTCACAACAACTCTGGGAGATAAGTACTATTTTACCACCATTACCCATTTTACAGATGAAAAGATTGAGGTTGAGTAAATAACCTAAAGTCACCTGCCCAGTGGGAAACCTTGAACTAGGGCCCAGATGTCCTGATTTCTAATCCCCTCCTCTTTCCACTACATCATCCAGTCTACACAATCTTTAATTTAGGTGGCAGTTTTCTTTGGAGGGTCCAAAGGATTTAGCCCTTAGCTCCATCTCCTTTCAAAGGGCAATATTTGTACTCTATCTGCAGATAGTTGAAGTAGTTCTTTATATGTTCATGCAAGCTAGTTTCTCAAGCTGAAAAATTTGGGAACAGAAATCAAATAATTAATCAATCAACATTTATTAAGCGCTTAATATATACCAAGCACTATATTAAGCAGTAGTTTTATTTTTCTTTTATCCCAGTCCCTCTCCAGGATTTAGGGTAAAAGTGCACATAATAAACATCACAGGTGATGGTCATCTCTCTTACTCTTAAAGATTTATAGGGAGGAAGAACCATCTACCCTTTTGGGAAAAGACATGCTTATCAAATTTGAAGATGACATAAGGCTGAGATGCACTGGATGACAAATTTAGGATCCAAAAAAATCTTGACAAGCTAGAGCATCAAGATCAATCTAACATGATCAAATTCAATCAACAAAAATTATGAAGTCTTGAGCAGCAGCGGGTCCGCAGATCTCTCAACCCACAGGTGCCAAAGGTCAGTGGCAGGGTTTTTTCAGTTGGCCAGGAAGGAAGAAGGGCCTTCCCATAGCTCTGGCCTAAGGCAGCCGAAGAGGCCACATCAGGCAGGCAGCAGCAGTTCCCACTGGAGCCTGCATAGCTGCCCGCATCCATTTTTGGAGTGTAAAAACCCCTGGGGGCACTGAGGAGCTGAATATTACCACAGCCCTGTGTAGAGGCCCTGAGGGAACTGATTTTTATCTCAGAATGGCAGCCCTGCCCATCCAGCTTATCTGAAAATCAGCCCCCAGTGCTGACTTGGCAGAACTGGAGACCAGGTGGAGAGAGGTAACTGCTAGGATTCAGGGCACAAAAATCTTTCCCTGCTCCCAGACCAGTGTACATCCTTGATTGTGCCATCTTGGAGGAACTGAGATCTTACGGACTCCCAGAATATACCCTACTCTTGACAAAGGACCCAAAAGTCAAGTAACTGGTTGGGGAAATGCCCAAAAAGGGAAAAAAAAATAAGATTATTGAAGGTTACTTTCTTGGTAAACAGATATGTTCTCCCATTCTTTTGGATGAGGAAGAACAATGTTTACCATCAGGCAAAGACATAAAAGTCAAGGCTTCTGTATCCCAAACATCCAAACTAAATATTCAATGGGCTCAGGCCATGGAAGAGCTCAAAAAGGATTTTGAAAATCAAGTAAGAGAGGGGGAGGAAAAACTGGGAAGAGAAATGAGAGACATGCAAGAAAAGCATGAAAAGCAGGTCAACAGCTTGCTAAAGGAGACCCAAAAAAATGCTGAAGAAAATAACACCTTGAAAAATAGGCTAACTCAATTGGCAAAAGAGGGTCAAAAAGCCAATGAGGAGAAGAATGCTTTCAAAAGCAGAATTAGCCAAATGGAAAAGGAGGTTCAAAAGCTCACTGAAGAAAATAGTTCTTTCAAAATTAGAATGGAACAGATGGAGGCTAATGACTTCATAAGAAACCAAGAAATCACAGAACAAAACCAAAAGAATGAAAAAATGGAAGATAATATGAAATATCTCATTGGAAAAACAACTGACCTGGAAAACTGATCCAGGAGAGACAATTTAAAAATTATGGGACTACCTGAAAGCCATGATCAAAAGAAGAGCCTAGACATCATCTTTCATGAAATTATCAAGGAAAACTGCCCTGAGATTCTAGAACCAGAGGGCAAAATAAGTATTCAAGGAATCCACCGATCACCACCTGAAAGAGATCCAAAAAGAGAAACTCCTAGGAACATTGTGGCCAAATTCCAGAGTTCCCTGGTGAAGGAGAAAATATTGCAAGCAGCTAGAAAGAAACAATTCAAGTATTGTGGAAATACAATCAGGATAACACAAGATCTAGCAGCTTCTACATTAAGGGATCGAAGGGCATGGAATACGATATTCCAGAAGTCAAAGTAACTAGGACTAAAACCAAGAATCACCTACTCAACAAAAGTATAATACTTCAGAGGAAAAAATGGTCTTTCAGTTGAATGAAAGAGTACTTTTTAATTCAAATGAAAGAGGACTTTCAAGCATTCTTGATGAGAAGAGCAGAGCTGAAAAGAAAATTTGATTTTCAAACACAAGAATCAAGAGAAGCTTGAAAAGGTAAACAGTAAAGAGAAATCATAAGACACTTACTAAAGTTGAACTATATACATTCCTACATGGAAAGACAATATTTGTAATTCTTGAAACTTTTTTTATTATCTGGGCAGTTGCTGGGATTACACACACACACACACACACACACACACACAGAGCACAAGGTGAATTGAATAGGATGGGATCATATCTTTAAAAAAATGAAATTAAGCAGTGAGAGAGAAATGTATTGGGAGGAGAAAGGGAGAAATGGAATGGGGCAAATTATCTCTCATAAAAGAGGCAAGTAAATGACTTTCCAGTGGAGGGAAAAACTGGGAAGATGAGAGAAAAAAACATGAAGCTTACTCTTGTCACATTTGACTAAAGGAAGGAATAAAATGCACACTCATTTTGGTATGAAAACCTATCTTACAATATAGGAAAGTGGGGGAGAAGGAGATAAGCAGGGTGGGGGGGATGATGGAAGGGAGGGCAACGGGAAGAGGGAACAATTAGAAGTCAACACTCTTGGGGAGGGACAGGATCAAAAGAAAGAATAAAAGAAATGGGGGACAGGATAGGATGGAGGGAAATATAGTTAGTTTTACACAACACAACTATTATGGAAGTCATTTGCAAAACTTCACAGATATGGCCTATATTGAATTGCTTGCCTTCCCAGTGGGGATGGGTGGGGAGGGAGGAAGGGAGAGAAGTTGGAACTCAAAGTTTTAGGAACAGCTGTTGAGTATTGTTCTTACAACTAGGAAATAAGAAATACAGGTAATGGGGTCTAGAAAGTTATCTTGCCCCACAAAAGAGAAGATGGGGATAAGGGAAGGGAGGGATGTTAGAAGGGAGGGCAGATTGGTGATAGGGGTAATTAGAATGCTCAGCATTTTGGGGTGGGTGGAAGGGAGAAATGGGGAGAAAATTTGGAACCCAAAATTTTGTGGAAATGAATGTTGAAAACTTAAATAAATAAATTTTAAAAATAAAATAAATTTTTAAAAAATTATAGATTCATAAATGTGTGGACCTGAAAGAGATGTTAATGATTACCTAATAAAAAACTTTAAAAAAGAAAAAAAATTATGAAGTCTTATACTTGGGTTAAGAAATAACTCTGTAAATACAAAATCATGGATGCATGGTTAGAAAGCAATTTGAAGAAGATCTGGAGGTTTTAGTGAATTCCAAGTTTCATATGAATCATCCAGGTCAAATCAAGTCAGCAAGTATTTATCAAATGCTTGCTGTATGACCAGCTAGGTGAGAATCAGGAAGGCTCATTCTCATGAGATTAAAATCTGCCTCAGACATTTACTAGCTGTGTGATCCTGGGCAAGTCACTTCATCTTCTTTGTCTCACTTTCCTCATCTACAAAATGAGTTGCGGAAGGAAATGACCAACCACTCCAGTGTCTTTGCCAAGAAACCCCCTCCCAAAAAATGGGACCACCAAGAGTTCAACATGACTTAAATGGATTAACAACAGTAAATGAACTAGGCATTATGCTAAGTGCTGGTAATACATACAAAAGTAAGAAGAATTTGCATTCTAATAAGGAAAACAATGTGAAAGAGTGGAAATAAAAAAGAAATAAGTCCCGAGAATCACGAGAAATACCCACCCCCCCCCAACCCCCCGCCCTGAGAAGAATGAGGAATGAACATGGTCAGCCTAGGCCATTTCTTAAAATGGAGGTTCTGGGAGAAATTGATCAATCGGAGAAGGGCACCAAAGACATTGCAGTATCTTCTAGTTCAGGGGTGAGGAACCTGTGACTTCAAGGTCACATGTGGCTCTCTAGGTCCTCAGGTGCAGCCCTTGGACTGAATCCAAACTTCACAGAACAAATCCCCTTAATAAAAGGATTTGTTCTTGTAAAACTTGGGCTCAGTCAAAGAGATGCACCTGAGGACCTAGAGGGACACATATGGACTAGAGGCCTCAGGTTCCTTAGCCCTGTTCTAAGGTAAAAAGACTACTGAGACACAGCGGTAAAGGCAGTTTCCAGAGTGGGAAGGGAGAAGGCTTTTGGAGAATGTAGAGAAAACCATCCAAGGTATTTTGATATTTTCACCTTCTTTGAAGGTCTCTGGCTTGTTCTGCAGGTAATTCATAGTACAAGAACCATGTGGATTGATTTCTTCCTCCTCCAAGGCATATGATGCATCAGGAAAACTTCCTCTCTAAAAGGTCCAGTGCCTTAACTTCTGTCTTCAGGAGCTCTTGAACTTGAATTTACCCATGAAGAATAGTCAAAAAGCCAATGTGAAAAATGGAGGATTAGGAGAAAGTAAAGAAAGCTGTATTAAAAATCCATCACTGTGCACTGCTTTGTGCTGTATACTGTGCTAGGCACTGGAGACACTGAGGCAAAAATGAAATATTCCCCACGTTAAGAAAGACATAGCTTCCAGGAATAAGGAGGTGATGGTCCCACTGTACTCTGCCCTCATCAAAGCTCATCTATAGAATTTTTTATCAGTTATATATACTACAGTTTAGGAAGTACCTTAAAATCATAAACACATCCAAGAGTGGCAACTAGGTTAGCGAAGGATCTTCAGTCCACATTCTCTGAGGGTCATGTGAAGGAATTGGGGATCTTTAATCTGGAGAAAAGAAGATTCAGCAAAGCATGATAGATAAATTCAATCAATAAGCATTTATTGAGTGCCTAACATATGCCAGGAACTGTATCTAAAGGACTAACATGTGGAAGACGAATTAGGTGTTCTATTGGCCACAAAGAACAAAACTAGGAATGATGAGTGATGAAGTCACAAAGAGGAAAATTTGGGTTTAAAGAAAAATTTAGAACTATCAAAAAGTAGAATAGACTGCCTGGGGAAGTAGAGAGTCCTCTTTACCTTTAAGGAAAGGCTCAATGACCACTTGTCAGATGTTTAATGATGAAGATTATTCTGGGGTATGACTTGGACTAAGTAAGTGGCCCTTGAATTCCCTTCAAACTCAAATTCTGTGTGAGTCCAGTGACTAAGCACCATGACAGGCCATGTCAACTGTACTATTGATTTGATCACATCAAGTTGTTTCTGACTGCAAAAGTTAATTACCATGAAATGAGTTTACTCACTAAATGGTTCATTGGTCTTGAAAATGACCTAATTGAATCCATCATGCAGTAATACAGTCCACTGCTTAGCCATCAACCTGCCCTGAGGAAGTCACCAGAGTCTGAGTTTACTCCTTCCGCCTAACTTGAAGACAGTAACATAATGGAAAACTATTTTCTCTCCTTCAGCTCCATAGCTGTCCTGTGATCTGGAGGCAGAAGAGCACCATGGAAAAAACACTAGATTGAATGGAAGTTAGGATTGTTGACCTTCAAGATCCAACCCAGTTCAAACAAGTTCAGCAAACATTTATAAACCACTTCCTGTGTGCGAGGTTCATGGAGAGAGATAAAATATAGCTATGACATGACTCCTAACTATTTAAGGGGAGTCAATGTGCAAAGACTTAACTATGATTCATAACAATACATGAGAAAAGATGGGGAGGATATGAAACAGAGTATAGCATGATGTTTGAAAGCCCCACTCCATGAGCTTGGAATAATACGAAAACATTTTACCTCTCTGGGACTCAGTTTCCTCATATGTAAAAGGAAGAGTATCAAAGGAAAGAAGGGCATTATAGTGGAAAGAACAGTGGATGTGAAGTCAGAGGCCTTAGTATCTGAATCCTGACTTTGTGACTGTGAGGATATCACTTAACCTTTCTAGCTCTCAGTTCCTCCAGTTGTCAAACAAGAAGGTTAGATTAGCTGACCTGTAAGGTCCTTCTAGCTCTAAATCTTTAGCTTCTGTGTTTGTCACAATGACAATGACCCTGCAGAAAATTTTGGTATTGTTCATCATCTTTGAAAGAATGACTGCAATTTTTCTTTGAAATCTCTGAGAGACCAAGAGAAGTCTGGAAGATGCTTATTTTCCCCTTGGGGATCATTCCAGGGAAAGGCTCATATCATTATCAAGGGCCTCACAAATCCTTGCACAAATCCAGCTTAAAATTGCGTAATAAGTAGCAACCTTGAAGGCTTCATCAAGCACACACACACACACACACACACACATACACACACAGGCAGAGCAGAAGGCAACCCTCTGATAAACATAACACAAGGAGGAAAGTAGCAAGTACCTTGGAGCAGAACTGTTTTCAATCTGGAAGCAATAGCATCAATGGTTATTATTATTCACAGGAGAGTCCCATCCTTCCCATTTTTACAAAGGGCTGAAGTATAGAAGAAACAGTATTCTGGTAACTGACAGAGTAGAAAGGCTTACAGGATTGTGCGGTAGAGATAGAATTATGTTCAGACATAAGATGGGAGTTAACACAATCCAGTGGAAAGAACTCACACTCAGAGGATATAAGTTCAGATTCCATTTCTTACACTAAAGCAATGATTCCCCAAGTCATTTAACTCTCCCATGCATCAGTTTTCTTGATCAATAAAATAGGGGCTTGGAGTAAGTGACCTCTGAGGTCTCTTATATCTCTGAAATTATGATTTTCATGTTACAGCGAAAGGGAACATTTGATTCATCATTTTTCAGTCAGGCCTGACTCCTCATAACTCCATCTGGGGTTTCCTTGGCAAAGATACTGGAGTGATTTGCCATTTTCTTCTCTGATTCATTTTACAGATGAGAAAACTGAGGCAAAGAGGGTTAAGTGACTTACCCAAGTTCACACAGATAGTAAGTACGTGAAGCCAGATTTGAACTCACAAAGATGAGTCTTTCTGACTCCAGGTCTGGTATTCTATGCACTGCCCCACCTAGCTGCCCCAAGAGGGATCCTTAGAAATCACTTGGTCCTTCTTTTTACAGATGAGGAAACTGAAGCTCACAATTTGACCAATTAGTAGCCAACCTTATAGCCCATTAGTGGCACAGTTACTACTAGAATTCCAGCCTCCTAACTCTCAGCTCATTCTTCACCCTACCCCACCACTGTGGCTTGCCCAGAAGCAAACAGAAAAGACAAGTTAGGCATCATACCAGGCTAATGGAAGGAGGGGAAACACCCTGCATGTCAATACTTTCCTTTAACAGGGCCTGAAATTATGCCTGAGCTCCTCCTAGTGCTTCAGCCACATGGAAAATAGTAAGGAGGATTAAGAAGTGTATTAATGTTCTGATCAGGGAGAGTGAATTGATTCTTCATTTCAAAATCTAATTCAATAGCCAGTTTATTTAAAGCCTTAGTTTATTTGTAAGTTGCCTGGTTTTGATTCTTCCATACATCAAAAGGATCATTTGCACTACAGGCTTCACATTACCTGTTTCAATTTCTTTCCATCTGTGTTCACAACTGCACTCTTCTGAGTGCCTCTGAGGCAAAAAGTGAACTATCAGAAGAAGGGAGTTCAGTGGCAGCTGGAGCCTGCTGATCATTGCATGTTATGTACCTGGCCATAGTTCTTCATTACTCATGCATTCATTCCACAGATATTGAAAGCCTACTATGTACAAAAAGCACCGCTATGGGAGATACACAGATGAGTGTGATATGATCTCTGTCCTCAGAAAGCTGGCAGGCTAGGAGAGATGATGCACCTTAGGCTTAGGTGGGAACAGAGAAGGCTAGGGAGAGGTTTCCAAAGAAAAACTTCCAATAGACAAGAATAGCTTACATTAACATGTTCAGTGGTCAAAAGTTGTTTGGTGTTGAATTAATAATCCTAGGAAGAAAAACACCTCCAACACAAATAGGATGAAAATAGAGTGATGAGGGTTTGCATTTTGTATGTTGTAGAAGGGATGGAGTTGAGCGCTAGTGGAGAGTACACCTATTATGGTGGTGTTCTGGAATAGGTTGCTTTCTGCAAGGGCAGCTGGGTGGTGCAGTGAATAAAGATCCAGGCTTGGAGTCAGAAGGACCTGAATTCAAACCTCATCTCAAATGCTTAGTAGCTGTGAGACCCTGGGCAAGTTACATTGCCCTGTTTGCTTCAGTTTCCTTATCTGTAAAGTGAGCTGGAGAATAAAATGGCAAACCACTCCAATGTCTTTGTCAAGAAAACCCCAAATGGGGTCTCAGAGAGTTGGATGCAACCGAGAACAGCACAACAAAAATATTTTCTGAAATCAACGTCCCATTTTACTGGGGACCTAAAGTGTGTCAAAAACACTGCCCTAGTGAGCACGCAGAACACAGAGGTCTTGTAGGGGTCCTGTGGACAAAGAGAATTTTTAAGGCTGCCTAGTCCTTGCCTCCTTTTCTTGTCCTACTTCTCCACTTCCAGGAAGAGAATGGAAGGGAAAGGTACCTACTATATTCTAACCACTATGCTAAATGCTTTACAAATATTATCTCATTTTGTGGTTGTTTTTTAGTCATTTTAGTCATGTCCAACTTTTCATGACTCTATTTGAGGTTTTGTAGGCAGAGATATTGGAGTGGTTTACTATTTTCTTCTCTAATATATTTTACAGATGAGGAAACTGAGACAAAAAGTGTTAAGTAACTTACCCAGGTTCACACAGCTAGTAGGTGCCTAAGGTCACATTTGAACTCAGGTCTTCCTGAGCCCCAGTGCTCTATCCATTGTGCCACCTGACTGCCTTATTATCTCATTAGATTCTCATAATAATCCTTCAAAGTAAATGCTGTTATTCCCATTTTACAATTGAGGAAACTGAGACAAGTAGGTAAAATGACTTGCCAGGGTCATAGAGCTAATAAGTGTCTGGCTCTGTGCTCTATCTACTGTGCTACCTGACTGGAAGAGTTGGAAGGATAATGATAGTTACCATTAAGGGACATTTCCTTGAAAAGGATACTAGTCTGAAGGGGAAAAAAGATTTGGACAGTCCAGTAATGGTTAAGACAATGGGCCTTTATTGTACCATGTTTTAAGTCACACAGGGCAGTTTTAAGGCTTATTTTGAGACACTTGAAATAAGTGATGCGGTAATCAAGACTCCCAGGAAGGACATCAGAAGTTTGGATGAAAAGGTTTTTTGGACATGGCAGGAAGAAGGAGGGGGAGGGGGTCGACAAAACTCCCTTGGAAAGCTGCTCTCAGAACTCACTCAGATTCTACCAATCCCTCATCACTCTTACTAATCAATGTGTAGGATACCTACCGCGTCTCCTCCAAACCAGACCAGTTCAACCATGCCGGCCAAAGTCTATGAGTTTTGCAGAGGAAAAAACAGGTTCCAGTTCAAGAGTGTCAGATTGGTTTCCTATCTCTGATGTTACAAAGCGGGGTGTTTTAAGGATTTTCTAGGCGAGACATCAGCTTTATTCGTTAAGCATGAGTGTATATGCAAGTTTCTAGCATAGCATATGGAAGTCACTAGAAAAGGCCAGGGGAAGGCGGCATGTCTAAAGCAGAGGCAACCAGCCACAATCAAACTTCATTAATCCCAAACCACACAAAAAGCAAACAAACAAAAAATCACAGAAGTTCTTTGCACGACCACCAGTGTTTAAACTGGTTCTGAAGGAATTCCAAAATGGGTTGCAGGATAGGTTTCAGGAAAAATATCATTGGAATAAGTCTATGGCCTTCCAAGGGAACTACTTTGAAGAATATTCCTTTGGATGCATTTAAAAATTCAGGCTCAGTATTTTTAGTTATAAATGGTCTGAGTGTGAAAACACAGGGTGTGTGTGTGTGTGTGTGTGTGTGTGTGTGTGTGTGTTTCAAGCCAAGGGTCCTTAACCTTTTTTGTGTGTCTTCAACCTCTTTGTCAATCTAGTGAAACCTATGGATCCCTTCTCAGAATAATGCTTTTAAATGCACAAAATACATAGAATTACAAAAGAAACTAATCACTGTATATTAAAATACAGTTCAAAATATTTTAAAAACAAATTTTAAAAACCATAAGTTAAGAACTATTGGTTTAAAGAAAGGGGGTAATTTGTGATTTATAAAATAAATATTCCAAATCAAATTTCAAATAAATATTTTAAATATTGAAATTAATATTTATTATATATGATATATGTTTCTATACATATATACACACATGCACCCATGTGTATTCTGAGGGCAGGGAAAAATAAGGAGAATGAACAACTCAGACACACAAAAGTGAAAATACTATAAAATGAGAAAATGTTCAAAAGCAAAAGAGAAAAACCATAGACTCTGGGAATAAAACTTATACAGCCCAGCAGCTGCCAGTAATAGATCTAGGATTATCTCAAAACCCAAAGAAAAAAAGAAAAAAAATCTGATCAACCTTCATCCACTCAAGTTCAGAACAAGTTTAGATAAGGGATACTAAGAACTAGCGATAATGTCATGTAAATGAGAAATATGAATTTAAATTTACAAAAATTTCCATTTCTTTTTTTTTCATCAGCTCAGCTCTTCTAATGGTTTCTACAATATCCTAAGGTATTACTGCTTTAAATGGTGCATGGAGAGAGACCAAATGGAATTGTTTCTTTGTGCTATACCTGAATTTAACTTCTGGATAAGTTTTTCAAGATGTTATATTTGGATTTTTAAAAGTCATACTGGGAGTTGGAGCCAAGATGGCGGAATAGAAAGACCCACATACACTACCTCCAAACCCACAGCCCATAAAATATCTGTAAAAAAGATTCTGGAGCAACAAATTCTGGAGCAGCAGAAGCCACAGAACAATGGAGCGGATGAGATTTCTGCTCCAGAGAGACCTGACGCGAAAGGTCCGTTGCGCCCCAGTCCAGGAGCTAAGCCCAGCCCTGCCGTGGCCACGGGACACCAAGAGGAGCAGATCCGAGCAGGTTTCAGGGACAGAATCTCCAGTGGCTGCGCAGGTCCCTCCACCCACAGGTGCCAGGGGTGAGTGAGAGAGTCTTTTTGGGTGGCCAACAGGGGTGTCCCCGTGGCTCAGGCCCCCTCGGGAGGCAGCAGTGGAGGCGGGACCAGGGCTCCCCAAGCAGGCAGGAGCCAGGATCCATTGTTGAAGGTCTCTGCATAAACTCCCTGAGGGAACTGAGCCTGTGAGGCGGCCCTGCCCCCACCTGAGCACCTGAACTTGATCTCACACTGAATAGCAGCCCTGCCCCTGCCAAAAGCCTGAGGCTGGAAAGCAGCATTTGAATCTCAGACCCCATGCCCTGGCTGGGAGGATCTGGAGGAGAGGTGGGTGTGGAGAGGACACTCAGAAGTCAAGCCACTGGCTGGGAAAATGCCCAGAAAGGGGAAAAAAACATAAGACTACAGAAGGTTACTTTCTTGGTGAACAGGTATACCCTCCCTTCCTTTCTGATGAGGAAGAACAATGCTTACCATCAGGGAAAGACACAGAAGTCAAGACTTCTGTATCCCAGCCCACTCAATGGGCTCAGGCCATGGAAGAGCTCAAAAAGGATTTTGAAAATCAAGTTAGAGAGGTGGAGGAAAAACTGGGAAGACAAATGAGAGACATGCAGGTAAAGCATGAACAGCAGGTCAGCACCCTGCTAAAGGAAACCCAAAAAAATGCTGAAGAAAATAACACCTTGAAAAATAGGCTAACTCAATTGGCAAAAGAGGGTCAAAAAGCCAATGAGGAGAAGAATGCTTTCAAAAGCAGAATTAGCCAAATGGAAAAGGAGGTTCAAAAGCTCACCGAAGAAAATAGTTCTTTCAAAATTAGAATGGAACAGATGGAGGCCAATGACTTTATGAGAAACCAAGAAATCACAAAACAAAACCAAAAGAATGAAAAAAATGGATGTGAAATATCTCATTGGAAAAACAACTGACCTGGAAAATAGATCCAGGAGAGACAATTTAAAAATTATGGGACTACCTGAAAGCCATGATCAAAAGAAGAGCCTAGACCTCATCTTTCATGAAATTATCAAGGAAAACTGTCCTGAGATTCTAGAACCAGAGGGCAAAATAAGTATTCAAGGAATCCACAGATCACCGCCTG
Source organism: Notamacropus eugenii (assembly GCF_028372415.1). NCBI lineage: Eukaryota > Metazoa > Chordata > Mammalia > Diprotodontia > Macropodidae > Notamacropus > Notamacropus eugenii. The sequence goes on from NC_092872.1 coordinate 171,712,846, forward strand.
AAAGAGATCCAAAAAGAGAAACTCCTAGGAACATTGTGGCCAAATTCCAGAGTTCCCAGGTCAAGGAGAAAATATTGCAAGAAGGTAGAAAGAAACAATTCAAATATTATGAAAATACAATCAGGATAACACAAGATCTAGCAGCTTCTACATTAAGAGATTGAAGGGCATGGAATAGGATATTCCAGAAGTCAAAGGAACTAGGACTAAAACCAAGAATCACCTACCCAGCAAAACTGAGTATAATACTTCAGGGGAAAAATTGGTCTTTCAATGAAATAGAGGACTTTCAAGCATTCTTGATGAAAAGACCAGAGCTGAAAGGAAAATTTGACTTTCAAACACAGGAATGAAGAGAAGCATGAAAAGGTAAACAGCAAAGAGAAGTCTTAAGGGACTGCCTTGCTGAAGTTGAACTGTTTACATTCCTACATGGAAAGACAATATTTGTAACTCTTGAAACATTTCAGTATCTGGGTACTGGGTGGGATTACACACACACACATGCACACGCACATGCACACACACATAGAGACAGAGTGCACAGAGCGAATTGAAGAGGATGGGATCATATCTTAAAAAAAAATGAAATCAAGCAGTGAGAGAGAAATATATTGGGAGGAGAAAGGGAGAAATTGAATGGGGCAAATTATCTCTCATAAAAGAGGCAAGCAAAAGACTCATTAGTGGAGGGATAAAGAGGGGAGGTGAGAGAAAAACATGAAGTTTACTCTCATCACATTCCACTAAAGGAAGGAATAAAATGCACACTCATTTTGGTATGAAAACCTGTCTTAAGATACAGGAAAGGGGGGATAAGGGGATAAGCAGGGTGGGGGGGGATGATGGAAGGGAGGGCATGGGGAAGAGGGAGCAATTTGAGGTCAACACTCATGGGGAGGGACAAGATCAAAAGAGAGAATAGAAGTAATGGGGGACAGGATAGGATGGAGGGAAATATAGTTAGTCTTATACAACACGACTATTATGGAAGTCAATTGCAAAACTACACAGATTTGGCCTATATTGAATTGCTTGCCTTCCAAAGGGAAGGGGTGGGGAGGGAGGGAGGAAGAGAAGTTGGAACTCAAAGTTTTAGGAATAACTGTCGAGTACTGCTCTTGCCACTAGGAAATAAGAAATACAGGTAAAAGGGTATAGAAAGTTATTTGGCCTTATAGGACAAAAGAGAAGATGGAGACAAGGGCAGAGAGGGATGATAGAAGAGAGAGCAGACTGATGATAAGAGTAATTAGAATGCTTGGTGTTTTGGGGTGGGGGGAGCGGACAAAAGGGGAGAAAAATTGGAACCCAAAATTTTATGAAAATGAATGTTAAAAGTTAAATAAATAAATTTTAAAAAAAAGTCATACCTCAGTGTGCAGGGAATGGAACAGAGAAGAAAAGAAGTATCTGAGACTCTCTATATATAAAATATAGTCTGTATTTTATAGAGGAAAGGGGGCAGACCTCAGAAAAATGAGAATTTATTCCATTGCTTGAAAGTTTCCTAATCTCATCTACATAGGACCTTCCATCAGTATGAATGGTAAACTCTCCATATTTTGTAGCCCTAGTATAACTCTATATTAGCTCTGGGGTATCCTAGTCCCAATTCCCACTCTCACAAGGGGTCTCATATCTAAAAGCAATGCTCCATTTTCCCCTCAGGATGCTAGTAGTACTCCAGCTCCCAGGAGTCAGGATGTATTTCTCTAATGCCATTAGCATAGGTCTCCACAGGTGTGCTTTCCCCTAAGATTATCAATTGACAGTTTCGTTGTCCAGTCTTAAGAAGCTTTTAGAAAGGGGTGATTACTAAATTTATATAGTCATAACCGTTGGTATATCACATCCCTTTAAAAGTTTGTGACACACTCTCCCACAAGCTTATACAGAGTCAATGGGAAAATGGGTTCAAGTTTGAAGAACCTATGTGGCAAAGGACTGGGTAACCTGCGGCCTTGAAGCCATATGTGACCCTCTAGGTGTAGCCCTTTAACCAAATCTTCCATACTTGAGGACCTAGAGGGCCACATGTTCCCTCAAGGCCACAGGTTCCCCATGCCTATTAGCTGCTGGAAGTTTTCTCCCATTTTGAGGGGACTCAAGAAATGCACCCTTGAGCATGGTGGCTCTTCATCCATTCTGTTCTTGGCTCTTGATGTAGACACTACTGCCAGCTGTTACTATTTCAGAAAGATGACACCAGGAGGTTGATAGGAATATGGGAAGTTCAGAATCCTCTGGGCACTTCAAACAGTCATCCTCTGGTCCAACGTGAGGGTATAGAGTGGGGAGAAGAACCAAAGTAAGAGAGAAGGTGTCTCCTGCCCATAGGTGGTTCCTTCTCAAGTGTTTTAGCTATAACATCATCCTCACTCCACTTTAATAATAATGGGTAATATTTATTTAGGGCTTTAAGTTACAAATATCTAATTTATCCTCATACTCCTCAGAGGGAAGTGCTATTATTATCCTCACTTAAGAAATAAGGAAACTGAGGCATATAGCAGTTAATTGAATTGTTTGTTCTCACAGTAGCTAGTAAGCATTTGAGACTTGATTTGAACTCAGGTCTTCCTGACTCCAGATCCACTGCTCTTTCTACTGTACTAGACATATCTTCAAACATGTCTACAAATAAGTAACAACAACAAGAAGAAGAAAGACGGAAGGAAGGGAGGAAAGAAGGAAGGAAGGGAAGGAGGAAGGAAAGAAAGAGAAAGGGAGACAAATATCATCAGATGGTCAACTTTATGGTTAGATATGGTTAGACCTCGAGATTATGACTGAACCTCTACTCAAAATCATTGCAAATTGGTAGAATCTTGCTAAGATAACATTCTTCTGTCACAGCATTCAAGAACTCATACTTACGGAAACACAATGAAGCATTAAAGAAGGCATTGTCAGAATGAAGAAGTAATCTCATTCTGTCTCTCATATCAATTTTACCCCTCTTTTTCCAGGTCATACTTTCCATCAGGAATTTATGCTGGTTTACCATTCAGGATCTCTATACCTGATGGGCCCCACTGCTTCTATAGTAGCGCTGAAAAACATCTTCCTGGGCATGGCGGCACATCCCTTAAGCCCAGCTTACCCTAGGAGGCTGAGGCCAATGGGTCTTTTGGCTCTAGCATTCTGACCAACTGTAGGCTAACCTAATTGGGTTTCTGCACTCAAATGAAAGGAGGAAAATCAGGCTGGATAAGAAGGAGAAAACTGCCCCAGGTCAGAAATGGAGTAGGTCAGACCTCTTATACCAGTCACTAGTGGGATTGGGCCATGTATTAACCAACAAGCATTTATTAAGGCTCTATTGCAAACCAGGCACTTGGCTAGGTGCTATGGATTCAAACACAAAAGTATAAGTCTCTGCTTTTGAGAACCTTGCAATCTAGGTGGGGAGAGAGATGAAATAGCTGATAGATAGATAGATAGATAGATAGATAGATAGATAGATAGATAGATACATACATACATACATACATACATACATACATACATGCATACATACATACATACATGGATATATAGATATGATTGTTAGGATTGATGATATAGATATTAATATACTTGTATACCTGTATATGCATGTATATTCAGAATAGATGCAATAGAAAATAAAACATTAAGACTCACAAACCTTTTAGATGGTCTATTAAACTGTAAATAATTATTGACATCCTAAATAGGACCTTTATCCAATACCCCAATAGGTAATGTAGTTCTGTAGGGAACTGAACCACATTCCTATTGTCAATGTTCCTCTCTATGAAACCAGAAGACTAAAAGGAGTTAGAGTTAATTGGAAGGATGATTCACAGGGTCTCCTTGGAGAGGTTTTACATTGTTTCATGAGACATGGGGCCATGTTGATGTGCATAAGCAAAACTACCACCGTAAAGATAATTACGACTTTTGTGCCAACATCTATAGCAGAGGATAAAGAAATAGATGTCTTATTAAGAATTTGGCAAGATCCTCAAAATCAAGGGAACATATACCTGAATGCTTCATCATTTCAGGGCAAAGGACACATAAAACATGTCAGAAAATATGGTTTGGGATCAAGAAATGAAAGAGGACAATGGTTGATAGACTAGGTCGAAACAAATTACTTCCTATTTTGAAGGTGAGGCTGACCCAAGAGGATAAAATGTTCTCAGAAATGAAATTCTGAAGACGTAAGCAGAAATTGTTGCAGTAAGGAAGAAAAGAAGGAACTTCCTGACTAGACCAAAGTAAACATGCAGAGAACCCACTGAAAAGCTTAGATTTTAAAGACATTTGTAAAGACAGATCACTGCCAGTTCAGAGGACTAAGGATGTCTTCTCTCTAAGGACTCCCTACCTCTGGGCTCATTCATAGACTAAGTTCAGTCCTAGAAGCACCTAGCCTCTAAAGAGATGGATTGGGCTCTTTTTCATTCTCTGGTTCTTTATGCCTAGAGGAAAAACAAAATCTGGATTTGACTCAAGGAGGAGAAGATTGTAAAGGACTATTATCCACTGAACTGGGTAAAGCCACTCAATAGACTTTAAAAGGAAACTCCAGTGGTTTCCTATTACCTCTAGGATAAAAAAAAAAGTCCTCAGGCATTGAAACTGCTAATACTCTGGCCCCTTTTTCTATTCATAGTCTTCTTATACTTTACTCTCCTCTATGGACTCTATGATTCAGGTACTGGCTTACATGCTCTTCCTCTAACACAGCTCTCCATTTCTCACAGTGCCATCTTGGCACTGACTTTGTCCTATGCCTGGAAGGGCCTCCCTCCTCACTTTCACCTCATTTTTCCTAGTTTTCTTTAAGACTCAGTGTAAATCCTTCTTAGGAAGCCTATTCCTATGCCCCCAGATGCTGGTGCCTTTTCCTATGAGATCACCTTTCATCCATTCTGTATAGATCTTGCATATGCCTAGTGATATTCTATGTTTTTCTCCCCCACTAAAATGTGTGTTCCTTGAGGACAGGAACTATAGGAACTGTTTTTAGCTTTCTTTATATCCCTAGCATTTATCACAGTGCCTGGCATAGAGGGAGCATTTAATAAATGCTTGTTGACTGACCGAAATCCTGCAGCATCTAGAGCAGGGGTTCTTAACCTGAGATCCATGAACTTAAAAATATATTTTGATAACTATGCTACAATATAATAGATTTACTTTATAATCCTAGATATTTTATGCGTTTAAAAACATTATTCTGAGAAGGAATCCATAGGTATCAATCACCAGGCTGCCAAAAAGACCCATGACACACAAAAAAGAACTTTGAGCCCCTGATCTATAAGACATCCCTTTTCAACTGGGATTCTGTGCTAGAATATATCCCTAACAGGGGCAAAGTAGAACTAGTAAGATATAAAATCCAAGAGTACTTTTTCATCAAGAGCAAGGAGAGACTGTAGACATGGCATGATTTGATTTCAGTTAAGCAGCTGAAAAAGCATCTCATGGCATATGCGTGGATAATTTGGAATTAGATAGGCTAAGTAATAGTTCACTTTTACAGGTTTGCAATTTATTGAATAACTTGATACAAATCAGTTTTCAATTGATCGCTATCAACTTGGAGGAGATTGACTCAGGAAACTATGCCTATTCTTTTCAGTATTTTTAGTGATGACATGGTTGAAGGCATTGATGTCACACTTGTAAAGTTTTTAGATGATAACAACTTGAAGAGGTAACTAACATGTAAGATGATTGAGTCCATATCCAAAAATATCTTTAATATTCTGATCAACGGGCTGAAACATTCACAGAAAAGAAGAAGCCATGGGATGGAGATGAAAATGGAAGCTTAGAACTAAAAAAATTTCAAGGCTTCAGTCTGGGTTTGACTCTGATTTCTGACATATTAACTATACAACTCCCCTCTACATTCTACATCAATTCTCTAGGACTTTAAGTTTCAGAGAAAAATAATGATCTGTATTGGTCCAGAGTCTCCACATCCAGTAAATTCTCTACATCAGTGAAATCACAAATCCAGTCCATATGCTGTATTCATAATAGAGATAAGTGTAAAGTTATATATTTCCATTTTTAACAATTAACTTTACAGATACAGAATGTAAGAGGCGTGTCTAGACAATAGTTCTTATGGACAAGAACAAAAGGTTTTAACGAAGTGTAAGTTTTATACAACTTGTCAGTGTGACATAGAAACCAGAAAGGCCAAAGTTAACCTAATGTAATTAGAAAGAGGGGGCTATCTGAATCCATTGTCTACCCGTAAAAAGATTCTGTACGTTCTGATACTTGGGTCATCTCCAAATTCCTCATTGAATTGCACAATCAATCCAATATGACATAGTTATACAATCTATCAAGTGTATGAGCTAGGTGTGAACTATTGAATCAAAAGTATAAACTAGGTTCAAACAGGGTAGTATAATGAGACTGGCTAAGTAGCTAGTAGCATTCTATAGAACTTGGATAAAAACAGGCTGCCAGTTTGGAACTGAGCATCCACGGAGAGCAACTTCAGACCAACCCGTGAGAATTTCTTGGGAATAATGGGGGGGGAGGGGAGAAGAGAGTGCTTGTATCTTTTTTCCTTTCATCATTTCATCATTGACCTGAAGATTTATATCTTTTTATATACAGTGATAAGAATATTTGCATTGAGAGTTGAAAGATATATTGAAAAGCAATCAAATACCTTGAGCAAAAATAGCTTAAGGAATTTATAGGGAACCCTTAGAGGAACTTCAGGAGAATCCCTTTAGGAGATAAAAAGTCTTCCAGCAGCCAGTCAACAAACATTAACTTACCAGGTGGTATGAACTACCTCTTTGCTACATATACTCTAAGTTTAGACCTGCATCCCCCTGAACTCTGTATGTATATGTGGAAGAGTTTTCTTCTAGTTTGGGGAATGGATGTGATGTTTCATATGAATTGTTCTTAGTCTACCACCTTAGTAAATATCCATTTCTAAAAGCTAATTAAGTCTGTCTAAATAAATGATACCAAATGCCAATTAATGGTGAAGCAAACCAATGGAAGGTCATGAGTGAACCTAGAAAACCCTCCACCCTCCAAAACAAAGAACCTTCAGAATTATTCCTATGTTTACCTCAAGTGAAGAAGTAGCCATCTGCCTTCTGGCTGGTACAAGTGGCAATGAGAGAGCAGCTCAGAGCCTATGCTATAACACTCTGTACTAATATTTGTTTATAGACACATAATGTCCATGAAGAGCAAGGTAATAGTTTTACTATACTGAGCCCTGGTCAGCCACAACTAGAATACTCTTTGGTCAGCAAGGGGCTGACTCAGGAAGAAGATATCTTCCTGAGTTCAAATCTGGTCTCAGACACTTACTAACTGTGTGACTCTCTGTGAATCATTTAACCCTGTTTGCCTCAGTTTCCTCATCTGGAAAATGAGTTGGAAAAGGAAATGGCAAACCATTTCAGTATCTTTGCCAAGAAAACCACAAAAGGGGTCAAAAAGAGGCTGAAACAACACAATGACAACAACAGAGTACTCTTTTCAGCTCTGAGCATCACATTTATAGTAAGACACAGGGAAATGACATCTGGAAGCATGTGACCTGAAGGTAAATGAACTAGAGGATATGTAAAGCAAGGATCAGGCTAATGAATTGGGTGGGAATTCTCCAGATAAGCCTGGAGAAGCAAAGACTTACAGTGTATATAACAGCTGTCAATCCATATATGAAGGATTATTGAGTGTAAGAAAAATTAGACACACTACTTGTACCTATGGAGCAGAAGTAGCAGAGAGGCATATTTAGACTACATGTAAAGATGATCTTTCTGATGATGAGAACTATCCCAAAGTAGAATGAGTTGCTGCAAAAGGCAGTAGGTTCCTCTTCATTGGAGGCTTTCATGCAGGAGCTGAACAAGCTCAAGCAGTGGATAGTATAGAAGTATATTTTAGACTCTGATCTCTACAGATCTTTCCAGCTCTTGGGTTCTAAGATTCTGGGACTCCTAGCATTTATCTATCCCTACTCCCTTTTCCCATAGTTGGGGCCCCTGACAATGAGGTTCTTGCTAACAGCTTCCATCTGAAGTGTTCAGTGGCCTCCTCATCAGCAGTGACTCCTCCCATAAGGAGTTTAAGCTCAGTGCCTTGCCTCCTCAAAAGAATTCCTCTCTCTTACTGTCTGCACAGCTCAGGGTTCCTCTCTTAGCAACTCTTCTTAGCAACAGCTAATAGCAGTATCTTTATTGAGCTCTCTAGAGGTAGCTATGGTAGAGTACACAGAGTACACAGTTCTTTCAAAGGATTTTGTTCAAAACCCTCTTGAGTTGCATTAGGGAAGCAACCCAAAAAACAGCATTCAGTATTGTCACACTTCTAGCTAGTCTCTTCCCCTTCTCTCAATTTATTTCTGCTTTTCTCTGGGATAAAAACCAGTTCTAATAATCCTGTCCAGCCTCAGGCTATGTCCTCATACTCCCTAATGAGTGTGGCAGTTAGGTACTGCTGGACCTGGAGTCAGGAAGACCTAAGTTTAAGTCCAGTCTCAGAAACTTACTAGTCTCATGACCTTGGATAAGTCACTTAACTTCTGTTTCCCTCAATTTTCTCAGCTATAAAATGAAGATAATAAAATGACCTTCCTCAAGGGTATTTGTAAGGATCAAATAAGATAATATCTATAAAGCACTTAGCACAGTATCTGGTGCAGAGTAGGCACTATATAAATTCTTATTTCCTTCTCCCCCAGTCCCAAGCCAAGGTGTTCCAGTATAAAGTCCATCACTTGGTGAGTAGGTATAGTCATGGTAAAATAATAAAAAAAATAGTCAATTATAAATACCCAATTATAAATGCCCATTATAAATTATAAATACCCAATTATAAATACCCAAATTAACTATAAAGGACATGTGAAGATGCTCTCTGAATCCAGAAGTACTGATAAATAGAAGTATGTACGGAATGATTTTATATATATATGTATGAACATACATATATATACACACATATACACATACATATACATATACATTTGTGGGTAATGGTAGCCATCTCTGAGAAGGGGGAACAGAGGGAAGAAAAAAAGGAAAAAAAGTTTACATGATAACTTTATTATATATTTTAAAAGAACAGCAAGTTGTACATAATAGGTTTGCAATTTCATATGCAGTCATATTTTTTTATTACACTATGTTATGGAAATGTTTGTTTTTATTCCACAAATCAAAAATTAAGGAATAAAGGATCAAAGAACCTCAATGAACATTTTGCACATCTGCAAGGGAGGGCAGGCTGAAGTTCAGAAGGGCACACAGAAAAGCAGGGCACTTGTTCCCACTCTGCTGTGTTTACTGTAAACTAATTTTTTTTCTAAAAGCAAACTACAAAAGTCCACAGTTTCATGCACAATCCTCCTTTCTGTTCTTCAATGCATATTGAAGTATTTATAATTATGAAGTTCAGCACAGAAAAGAAGATTTAGTTTTTTAAAAATATCTGTCCCACCCTCCTGCCAATGCTCAAAGTTAAGAGCTTTACTCACACTGGAGCTGCTCGATAAAACTTGCTTGCTAGTCTGACCAGGGGCAATTTATTTAGCTTACTCTCTTCCAGAGTAGAACACTGAAACTAAGCTGCTGAGAAGTTACTGATCTGTGTTGGGAGAAGGCATTTCTCCCTGTGAGTTCCCTACCTCAATGAGATCATACCTCTAGTTCAAAAAGAAAATAAAATAAACTTAGAATTTTATCTGAAAAAACAATCAGAATACTAGATTCTCCCTCTGCCTTTCCCCCTTCTTTTCCTCCCACCCCCACCAGATGTGAGGCTTCAGTTTCCTTATCTATAAAGGAAGTCATTAGATTAGTTCAGAAGTGGGGAACCTGTGACCTAGAGGCCACATGTGAACCACAGGTTCCCCACCCCTGATTAGTCCCTTCCAACTCTAACATTCCATATCTATAATTTGCTGTCTCATAGGTTTTTGTCACCTGTGACTGGACAAAATTTCCTTGTGACGTGGCACAATGAACATAGAACAAGGGCTAGGGTAAAGAAAACCTGAATTCAAATCCAGCTCAGACTACTTGCTCGCTGTGTGATCTTGGGCAAGTGATTTATCCTCTATTTGCCTCAGTTTCCACATCTATAAAATGAAAATGATAATATCCACTCCCTCCCAGGGTTGGCAGGAAAGTCAGATGAGATATTTGCAAAATGCTTAGCACAAAGTCTAGCACATAGTAGGGACAACGATAATTGCTGCTGTTATTCTGGATATGTCCATAACAAACAGAGACAAGTTCTCCTTTAGACACCTCACTCAGCCCTCCATGTTTACCTCTACTACTTCTTATCCTCCTGATCTCTCCATGTATCACAGACCTTTGATGGTGAATTCTTTCTGTGTCATCACTTTATGGAACCATTTTGTTCACAGATCTGGTTCCTAAATCAGACAAGGGAGCTCTGAATCCTGGGAAGCCAGAAAATGGAAAGTACTGTTGTTCAAGTAAATAACGCAATGATGAATTGAGGCTGCTATGAAGGTAACAGCTTTACAAGGCAGTAAATAGAAACTTACAAAGATTTAAAAATTGGCAAGTATTTTAGAAAGACAGCACGACCTCTCAACCTCAAAGTGAATATAATAGATAGTTTTAGGAAATGAGAAGTCAAGAAAGTTGGGTTTTATGGAGCATATATTAAATTGCCTACGCTTGTTTGGTGAGAGTTAACTCTGTCTTCATTATACTCATCAAGAAAAATGTCAATTTATCTATAGGACTTGTAGTACACTGGAAAAAACCCTGGACATGGAGTCAAGAGATTCAGGAGAGGAAATACAAGGGAGTCCCAACCTTATTGCTTACAAGCTGGGTGACTTTGACGATTTCTCTTCTGTGGTCTTCTCTCTACTCATGCTAAAAATAAGAGGGTCAGATCTCTAAGGTCTCTTCAACCTCTGAAGTTCTATGCTTCTAATTACTAGTAAATCTGGAAAGTTTTTGATTCTTCAATGACACTGATTAAAGGATTTTTTGTTGGGGGGTAGGGGTTGGTCACTCCCCAAACTATATGGATATAGTCCAACCCTTGCGTCAGGGGTACTTTGGACTAATAAGGCTCAGGTTATGTTTTAGTGGTATCTCATGGGAGCCAGAAGTCCTATCAAAAAACTTGTGAAACATTCTTCTCCAGGTTTTCCAGAAGACCAATAGCAACTCCATATTTGCAACCAAGCTGGACATGATGTATAAAGGAAAGTTTTAATGAAAAGAAAACCAATGAACTATTTGTATTCTGAAATAAGTTATATATTATCCCAAATGCTCTTCCATGATCATTTATCCTCCTATGCCATATTTCTATCAGGATGAGAATTCACAGATTGGTCCCATACTCTCATAGTTTGTTCCACTGTCCTTGACCAGATAATTGTCAGTATCCTTGCTCAATCATTTTCTGTAAAAATCCTAGGATCATAGTTGTAAGGCTGTATAGAGCCTCAGAGGTCAGCTAGTCCACCTCCCTTTCATTTTACAGATGAAGAAAACTAAGGACTAGAGAGGCCAAATGACCAAAGCCACAATTGTGGTAAATGGTAGTGACTGCCTTTAAATCCAGGCCAGTTGGCTTCTAAGCTATCACACTTTCCCCTGTATTGTATTTTTCCTTTCTAAGTCTGCCCAGTGGTTTTAAATTCTGCTTAGAACAATGTATAGCTTTGGCATGAGGTACAACACTTGGGATTTCCCCTTTGTCTTTCTTTTCCCTAGTCTCTGCTTATATAGAGAGAATCACCAATAGTAGAGAACCACGGAGAATGGACTGTCTTTTAGTAATCCCCATTCCTACCTCATGTACCCAGCTGCCAAACTGTGGGACTCCTCTCTTGTAGAGCTTGTTTCTGGTTTTTCAATAACCAGAGTAGTCATGGACTCCAACACGGCTGAGGTGATCTATGCTTTGCCAGAGACCCAGGGGTATATCCAAACCTACTTGGAAGCTTCCCCAAAGGACCATTCTTGCTCTGTAGAGGCCACCAAACCACTCTAGTTCTTTCTCATGAAACATGGAAGTATCTTATACAAATGAATCACATGTCCAGGAAACAGAGAGACCTGGCACCCATCATAGGCTATTACATAAAGACCAAACTAGAGGACAAATTTGGAAAGCCTAGCAGTCAGTCATTAAATTTTTAATTAAGTGCCTGTTGTTCAGTCATATCCTACTTTTCATGACCTCATTTGGGATTTTCTTGGAGTGGTTTGTAATTTCCTTCTCTAGCTTATTTTACAGATGAGGAAATTGAGGCAAACAGGTTTAAGTGCTTTGTCCAGGGTCACACAGTATCTGAGATGAGGTTTGAACTCAGAAAGTTGTCACTCTGATTCCAGACTCTATCCACTGCACCACCTACCTGCGCTTATTAAGTGCCCTACTATGTGCCAAATGCTATGTTAAGTCCTAAAGATACATTAAAAAATCAAACAATAGCCCTCAGGGACCCTGCAGCCTATGGGAGAGATAATAAGGAAGCAAATATGTCCAAATGACCTACATATAGGATAAATGGGAAGTAATTAACAGAGGAAAGACACTAGTCCTAGGAAGGATTAGGAAAGACTTCCTGTAGAAGGTGGGATTTTAGCCGGGACTTGAAGGAAGCCAGGAGGCAGAGGTGAGGCTCTTTTCTATAATTTAAAACCTGGGAGAACTGTGTGGGACACAGCTACTAAAGTGTCAGGACCCTGATTTAGACCTGAGGCTTCTTGGGTCTAAGTCCAATCTTTTATTTAAGACACCACACATCCAGGCATGCCAGGTGTTTACTGAAAATCATGTTGTGGCGGGATGTAGCATCCCTTCCAAGCATTATGGGAAGCAGGTCTTCATAATTCAAGTCAAAACATTTATTTTTTCCTAAACTATGTGGATAATGAGAGCAAAAGTAAGAGTGCAGGGCATAAACGATCTAAATCATCAGAGCCGTGAAAGTGTGAATCCAATTAAATACTTTGGCCTTTCCCAGTTCTTGGAATTGTGGTTGATTTTCTCTGCTTCTTAAATTAGAATTTTGACATTTTGGGTAACTTTATAGCATCATTATAACCACAATTTAGTCTTGTAAATAAGTGTGAAAATTAAATTTACCACCCCACATAGTTAAGTATCATTCTCTTCTTCCCTTCTTCCCCTCTAGAGATATATGCAAAAGATTGTGTAGCTTTTGACTCAATCAAAAAACACATTGTTCATTTGTAAGTGATTATTTACAATGTTATCAGTTCAATGAAATAAAGTGTATGAAAATGGTTTGATAAGCATAAAATGCTTCACAAATCTAAAGTGTAATTATCATAGTCTTCGAAAATCCTATTGCTAAATTAATTTTAGGGCTACTCACATAGTGAAGAGATAAAGCACTAGGCATTGAACTAGAGCACCTGAGTTCTAAGCCTGACACTTACTAGCTAAACCTGGGCAAGTCATAGGCTCATCCTTAAAATGAGAAGAATAATATTTCCATTACCTACCTGTCAAGGTCATAGAAACTAAAGAGGTAAAATGACCTATCTAAAGTCATAATTGTAGTAAATGAGAGTCTGCCTTTAAATCCAGGCCAGCTGACTCCCAAGCCAACACACTTTCCAGTATATTATGTTTTTCCTTGCTAAGTCTGCCAAGTGTTTTTAAATTCTGCCTAGAACAATCTGTGATTGTGGCATGAGGTACAAAACTTGGGGTTTCTCCTTTATTTATTCTCTGGTCTCTGTATGTACATACATATATATGTATACACACACACAAATAGGAGCAGTGACTTGGGGTTTCAGTTTGGAAATAGCAAATGGAGCCATAGGGGAATAAGCTGACACACCTTTTCTACTGACAACGGTAACATTTATTTGATTGTTTTTCAGGACTGAAAGGAAAAAACAGCAGAGAGCAGCAAAGTGGCTAATAAGGAGATGGTAAGGGAATCAAATGAATGGAGCTGGTCTGGACAGGAACTTCAGAAAGATTAAATCCTCTAGGGACTGGTCTTTGGTCCTGGTGGTCTGACTGGTAAGACAGGTAATAAATGCCTGCTGAAGAAAAGTTAATTTGTCCAAAGTGTGATGATACCTGACTGTGCTTGTTTCATTCACATACATTAACATACTTATGCATACATTAAATAATAATATGTAGTACATTATATATATAAAATTTATTTTATATTTTTATATTTTATTTATTTATATAAAATTATCTGCTCCCAAGAAGAAACATCAAATTACCCTATGAAGGAGGCATGGCAGGTATTATCCCCATTTTACTTAAGGGGAAACTGAGTCACAGAGAGGTTAAGGGATTTGGCCAACATCACACAATAAGTAAATGGCAGTCCTGGGACCTCTGTTCACATCTTTGACTTCCACTATACCATTTGTCCCAATCTGTGGCATGGAGCCTGAAAAAAGACCTGAAGTTATTACAAATATCTGTGAACTCGTAAGTTATAAAATAGCACCTTCCATCTCATTAAAGCCTGAATGTCTTACACAAATACCATAGTGTTCTTTTTCAAATGTATGCAAAAGTTGTTCCTGATTCCTACAGATATTGGGCTTCAAACCTCCCCCTCAGTTATCTTATATATTTTATATCTACTTCTCGGTTCACTATATCTTGTTTTCTCTAAGAACTTGAATATAATCTTCTTGATGCCAGGAATCATTTCATTTTTATCTTTGTACTCCTAGCACCCAGCAAAAAGCTTAGTATATTGTGGGAAATAAATCCTTGCTGAATTGAATTATGATTAGTAAAATACAAGTTCATTGAAAGGCATTATGGAATCCCTACCAGCTTTCTTCATCATGAATTTTCTCAGTCAATAGATATTAATGGTACAACCACTAACATGTGGGGTCTATGACACTTTTTTCACATTAGAAAGGAGTCATCATTGTGTCACATGAGACCTCTCACTGTTATACTTTGATTTAGGCAAACATGATATTTATAAAGATCAATATTAATTTCTTTTAAAAAGCTATATGGTGGTGATTTTTGTATTATAAAAGGATTTTTCACCTTACAAAAAGGATGCACCCTGACGTTTCTCAAAATAACAAAGCTGACCTACAGTATTTAAAATGTGACTTTAATTCTCTTCCTCCTCCTTCCTCTTCTTCTTTTTCATTTGATAACAGATATCTTTGCATAATTCAATAGACCATTCATCGGACTTAGAAGGTCTGGGTTTATTCTGAGCCCTGGGGCGTCCTCTGGCCATGAGTTTTCTCATTCGCCAAATGAGGGGGTTGGACTAGATTTCTGAAGTTTCTTTCCAGACTTTAATATTGTCATTGAATAATGCACACTATAGAGAAAAGAACACTAACTTTGCAATCAGAAAGTTGCTGAATTATTTTTTCAGTTGTGTATGACTTTTTGTGACCTTATTTGGGTTGTTGGTTTTTTGTTTGTTTTTGGCAAAGATGCTGGAGTGGTTTGCCATTTCCTTCTTCCACTCATTTTACAGATAGGGAAAACAGGATGAAGTGACTTGTCCAAGGTCACATAGTTAGTCGGAGGCCAGTTTCAAAGTCATGAAGATGAGTTTTCCTGACTCAAGGCCTGGCTCTCCATCCACTGTGCCCCCTAGCTGTTCTGTAATCAAGAAGGGCTAGATTCAAATTCCATCCTCTGACTCTTACTACCTGTGTGTCCAGGAGCAAGTCACTTATACTTCCTCATCTGTCAAATAGATGCCTTTGAGTTCCCTTTCAGCTGTAATTCTATTATCTTATAATCTCTTTGGTATATGGTCTGAGGAAGGCATCTATTACATAAAAGAAAGGACCCGCAATGCCATCTAGTTACAGACTAGGAAACTGAGGCCCAAGGAAATTACTTAAAGGTCAGAAAATCAGCCATCATCAGAGATGCCTCTCTGACTCCAGTGCCAATATTCTTTCTAATACCCCACACTGCATGATGACACTTGCTTTAATATCTCATAGATTAATGATATTACAGATTGAAAGTTTCATCACTTCGTCACCCCATAACACTCCTTACAGTAGAAGTGAAGGTCATATGTTTCATATTCTTCTGACCTTCCATACATCTGTTTGCCTCCAACCTTCTTAGCATGAAGTAAACTTTCTGGAATAGAGTTTTGCCATATGCTAATCATACAAAACACAAAAAAAAATTAAAACTGCTTTCTTCAGAGAATAACTAAGCTGAGAACGCTGGGTTCTGTTTTTACGATAAAGTGCAGATTTCCCACTAAAAGCCAACTCATTTCAAAAGGCTGAATGGGACATTACTTTAAAAAGAATTCCAGCTGGTTAAATTTGGGAGTTTGGGGTGGGGAGCCCAATCTAAGAATATACACTAAGGCTGATGCAAATTTATCTGATTGTGAATGACATTTTTTTCATTTGTTTTAAGCCGATGATTTTCCATATTTTTCACTGAAACACTTAAGTCAAAATGTACATTTGGGCATCTAATAATAAATTATATTTATATACTATTTTGTGGTCACAAAATGTTTTATATAGAGAGCATTATCTCAAGTGATCTTCACTATGACCTTGTGAGATAAGCCTGGCAGACTGTGTTAGTCTCCATTTTTACTGATAAAAAAACAGCCTCCAAGATTTAATGACTCCTTCCCCACTTGAAACTTCCACGAACAGCAGAGTCTGGCCGTCTGACTCCGTGTCCATTGCTCTTCACTCTTTGTCATCTCTTGACGATGCAGACCCGTTGTGGACGTAGTTGAAAATTCACCTCACTTGGCACATTTTGGGGAAAGAATACTCAAGGAAAGCTGATCTTTTTGAAAATGTTTTCTCTCTTCCAATATCATTAGAATCAAAGAATCCTAAACTATCAGAGATGGAAAGAACTTCAGAGGCCAGCTCATCTAACCCCATCTGGAAAATGAATTCTCACTACAACACCCCTGACAAGTAGGTAAGTAGCCTCTGGCTGAATACTCCCTATGAAGGGGAAGTCAACCAAAGAAGTTCATTCCACTTTTAGACAACTTTAATTATTACAGAGTTCTTTCTGAGACAGAGAGAGAGAGAGAGAGAGAGAGAGAGAGAGAGACATACACATACTCACAGAGAGAGAGAGAGAGATTTTGGGCCTCTCTGCACCATCCATCCATTGTTCTGCATCCCTGGGCTAACCAGGGAATGTTATGTTTTTAAGGCTCTCCATAATCTGGCCCATTTCTACCCTTCTCATCTTCTAAGCTATTTAGTGCTTTCTAGGTTCCAGGCACTACACTAAGACAAAAAACACATAAAGGGTAACTGAAAAACAGGGTGGGGATGGGCAGTGGAGGGTAGGGAAAGTACATAGAGACGTGGTCTGGGTTGTCATGGATTGGTCTGTTTGAAAAGAGCATAATGGCTGGCATGGGTATTTCTTCAAATGGAGGTGTAACTACCCACTGATTAACTAAATGCATTAATGAATTTATGCTAAGTTTTAATAGGTAAAGATCAGGTTTAATGTAAAAATGGCTTTTAATGACAATACAAGGAATGAAAAGGCAGAAATTACAGACACTCTAGCAGCTGGTAAAAGATATCTGCAAGCAGCAACTTTCATATTGCTCTAAATGACATTTAACAGGTACCCCCCATGTGTAGAGCCAGACCTGACAGGAGGATCTCAGTGCACCAAAAGAGTAGTTCAATGACTTACTTGTGATGGCAGCAGCAAATGCTGGTTTCTAATTAGAGCTGTCTAACTCTAAAAGTTCATATCATGTGAGGTAAGACATTCATCTGTGGAAGGATTTGAACAAAGACTGGAAGACAACTTGCTGGGGATATTATAGAAGTGATTCCTCCTCTGATTAAGGAAGCTGAACTAGATGACTTTTAAAAATTTCTTCCAACTCTGATTTAAGTTAGATGAGTAGTTCTAAGGGTATATGGGGTATTCAGGGAGGACTAGCACCTCTGATATAAGGGCCTGCTGAGTCCTTTTTTTGGAGCTGCCCATCCATCTTTGGTGTCCACCTGTCACTCAATTCTCACTGGTGGCTTCAAGAAACCATAGCATGTGAAGCAGCTACAACCCAGTAAAACTGTCTCAGCAGATGGGCTAAACAAGAATTGAGGTAACTGATAGACCTCAAACCCATTGGTGAACTAGGGGGGTTGTCTACCCTATGCATGTGAAAAACTTCCCTAATGGAATGGGAACATGTGAACAACTTGTTCCAACAAGTCATGAAGGTATTCAGTAAGAGGCACTTGGCTAGACACTGAAGACACCAAGGTCATCCACTGCATCCTGGGCCACTGCCAGACTGACTTGACTCTTGTCCTGCCACTGGACTTTAATGGCTCTGGAAGACAGTGAGGAAGATGACTTTGCTCAACTCTGCCTCACTTATATCCAATTTATGTGTGAGTCAAAAGACAAAATATTTTTTAAAAAAGTTCCAAGGAAGACAAGGAGTCCATCATAGAAGTATGTATAGAATGGTTTTACATGAATACACACACATATACATATACACATATTATATATATTTGTGTGTAATGGTAGCCATCTCTAGGGTGGAAAACATAGGAGAGGGAAGAAAAAAGGGAAAAAAAGAAAATACATGATAACTTTATTACATATTTAAAAGGAATAGCAAGTTGTACATGATAGATTTGCAGTTTCATGTACAACCATCTTTTTTATGTTATGGAAATGCTTTTTTCCTTAAGTTCAGAAAAAATAAATCAATAATAAATAATAAACAAAATTAATAAATAAAATTTTAAAATAGTCATAGTGGGGATATAGAAAAAGCAGTGGACTTTGAACCAATTTCAGTGCAGGTCCTGGCTCTGATAGATACTACATACATAATTTTGTGCAAGTTACTTAGCTTTATTGAGCCTTGCATCCTTCTCTCTAAAATGGAGCTGCTTGCACTCTCTACTTCGTGAGACAGTCCCATCCACTGTAGGGGAATTCTAATAGTTAAGTAATACAAGCACTGCCTGCTTTATAAGTTAGTGGTAAGAAAAGCACTTTATAAAATATACAATATCTAATTAATTCAAACCATTATTCTATTACTAGAATTGCTGCTGAAAATGTACCAAGAGCCACAAATCATCATTTCGAACCAACCCAGTTACTAACAATTTAATAAGCAAATGTAATAATGAACTAAAAGGTTCTCAATAACCCAGACATTCCCCTATATTGGCAATAAATAGCAGGAGACATCTCTTTGTCTTAAAGACAGTGTGGTACAGTGGGGAAAGCACTGGTTTTAGTCAGAGGAATAGGTACAGACCTTATCTCTACTATTGACTTCTATGTGTGACTTCACTAAGTATCTATGGACCTCAGTTTCCTGGTCTATAAAATTATGATCTGGAAACTCTCTCCTATATCTAAATCCTATGAAAATCTGACGACAGGGAAGGAGTGAAATTTGTTAATGTCTCTGAAGAAGGGAGAAAAGGTTTAGGTTAAAACTGGAGCAAGGGGATATATTTGAAAATGGTTTGGAAGTATAGAATGTTCTTCCAAAACATCAAGAGAGGAATAAGGGAAAGCAGTTGAGAGTTTAAGAGAGAACACAGAAGTCCAATTTTATTTAATAACAAATTTTCTTCTGAGATGAAATATCTGTCACTGCAGCACGTAAAATTTAGCTGCTCGTCCCTTATGGCATTTCTGGGGCCTGGAAAGTAGGCCAGTCTTCTTTAAGAATAGAAAAAAAAGGCAAGTATTTCATTGATTTTATCAAAAAAAAAAAAGTGACAGTAGCGTAGTCCATAATGTTTTATAAATGAAATACAGGCATATGGTATTTTGCCACTGTAAGGAAAGAGTTTAAACTCCTTATTGTTACCAGATTTCATTCAGGCATACTAGAATTGTAATTAGCTAATAGTCCTGCAACTAGGCAGTACAGTGGATAGGGCATCAGGCCTGGATTCAGAAAGACTTGAGTTCAAATCTGGCCTTAGACACTAGCTATGTGACCCTGGGCAAGTCATTTAGCCCTATTTGCTTCAGTTTGCTCATTTGTAAAATGACAAGCCATTCTAGTGTCTTTGCTAAGGAAATTCTATGGACAGTATGGTCCGTGGAGTCATAAGGAGTAGGACATGACTAAACAGTTGTTTAATTGTTTATTAACAATTAATTACAATCAACAATAGCTTTGTGCCTCTTTATTAAAGGAAAGGAAGAGTTAATTAACAACCCATTCTCAGATGTGATGGGTTGGAGGAGAAAGATCCTGAGCCCCAAGTTAGGGATTCAGAGGAACTGATATTAAATCAAAATGTTATTACTAATGATAGCTAGAACTTATATAATATTTCTTGGTTTATAAAGCCCAACGTATACCTTGTCTCATTTGAGTCTTTTAGCTCTGGAAGGTAATATTCTGCTGGTATTGTCTTCCATTTTACAGATGAGGAAACTGAGACAAAGAAAAGTCAAATGACTTGCCCATGATCACAGAGCTGGTAAGTGTTGGAGGTAGGATTAGAATTCATCTCTTCTTGATCTTAAATCCTACACTTTTCCCACTAGCCTCTTGCATTAGGGAGCCATGAAAGAGATTGGCCACAACCAGGAAATGACAAACTAATTGTCAATGAAGGAAAATAGATCATGCTTCAGAGGAGTGTCAGGACTAATTGAGGAAAGGTTATTATAAAGTTTTCCTTTAGTACCTACATTTACAAAGCACTTTTTTTTCTACTCACAATAGATTTATGAGAATAATCCACCTCAAAGTAAAAGCTCTGGGTTTACAAGGTGGAGTTTAATCTTGGAGGTAATATACAAATTACTCTCTTTGGCTCATGTCTTCAACCAAGGTTTTCACTGAGAATATCAGATTTTGAGTAATTTTCTCCACAAAAAAGGCCTTCAGTTCTCATATAAACACTCAGACAAACATACGATTGACATTATTTAATATCACAGAAAATTCGAAGTCAAAGAATTTACACCTGAACTCACAAGAAAACAAAACAACTGTTATTATCTCTGCAGTGGAACCTATGTTGTTCTCCAGTTTGAAAATCCTATTCTAATGTTGAGATTCTGTCTCCAAAAATGAGAAAGGATATATTCCTAGATTCTAGAGCAAAGCTCTGCAAACCATGGCCATGGGCAGACCAAACAGCCATCTATTTTTACATGCATGGCCAGCAAGCTAAGAACATTTTTTATATTTTCAACTAAAGTTTTATTGTATTTCAAAATGTAAAAATCATTTGTAGCTCAGAGGCCATACAAAAATAGGTGGTGGGCAAGATTTGGCCCTCAGGTGGTAAGGGAGGGCTGGGCAGGTTAATGACACTTTGCCAACCTAGGTTTGACGTTTTCTTGCTTTACTTCTCTGTGGCTAATAAGTTCCAATGTGTAAATTCAACTTCTTTGGGAAGATATCTCAGACTAAGGCATTTGAAAAATGGATCCACCTCAACTTGTCTACTCCTGAAAAGACAACACTATCAATCCCTAATTTCACAAGCCACTGGAAACCAGTCTAATGTTCTGGGGGGTTGAGGGGGAACAGGTGCAGAACTGAAGAGGGGAAAAGAAAAGGAAGCAAGCTTTCATATAGCTATGCGCAGGCACTGTGCTAAGGGCTTTAATGATATGATCATATTTGATCCTCACAACAAGCCTGAGAAGTGCTATTACTCTGGGTGCTGTTTTGGTTGGGACTAATTACCTCCTAGAAGTTGCATATGCTGTCACTTGTCTTAGGACCAGAATGAAATAAGATCTGATTGCAGAGATTTCACTATATGTTTCTACTGTAAGAGGAGGTATGTACGTAATGGTGTAATCTCCGTTATTAACAGTTTCTCTATCACTTTATTCTAGATAATCAACAAAACAATAAGTCTCATCTATACTGATACTATCAAGTATCATCTAGTAAAACACTGATTTATAGGCATTGTTAATTTACAAAATGTAAATGCTCACTCTGAAAATTTAACCATTGGTCTTCCCAAGTCAGTTCAAACTAATGCCAGCACATTCCTGATTACAGGTCAATTTTGTTATCAATACATAATAGGGATAGTTTCAAGGAGTATAAGTCACACTTTTTTCCCTTGAATTCATAAATGAATCAAAGGAGCATGGTATTGTGTTCAAGCCTAAGGGAGAGAGGAAACTAAATAGGCTTAGTTTGAAGAATTTTATATTCTAGTTGAGAAAACAAAATTTCATGGGGATTTTTTTAAAAGTATCAAGTACTTCAGAGCACTATTTATATGTATATATGTAGCCCAAGGTCTTCTGGCATAATTCCCTGAAAAATCTTCCTACATGGAAAGTACTTTATGGGTTAGCAAATATTCAAATCTACAGCTTGTGATTCCCCTATCCAGTATTTCCCTTTTGCCAGATCCAATCAGGTTACATAGCAATTCAAAGTAAAAGACATATAATTTAAACATGATATTGAAGCAAGTAAAAAGTAAAATTCCCCCATGGAAATAGGGACATAATCTACCATCAATACCCATACAACAAGCAGGAGAGGGAACGTGCAATCCCATCCTATCCAATCCATACTCCGAGGATTTAACCTGAGATGGAATACCTTTCTGCCTTCAAAGATGAGCCCTTGATGATTTGCAATAGTGCTACTGGGATGCTTTTTCTGCTTAGCGGGCTGTCTCTGTTGCCAACTTTTACTTCTTTACTAAGGTATTTATTTCCATCTGCTATTTCTTCACGAAACTGCTGTTGTGGGGCTGTTTCTTCCCCACAGATAATATTTGCAATAGTTTTATGAATTCTTTTACTATTAGGTCAATATCTCCATTTTCTTTTTAGTTCTTCTATGAATCAGGTCCCCATCTTAACCTAACCAGCACAACAAAGAGTCCCTCAGATTGTCTGTCTTTTTTTTTTTGATAGCCTCTTCTCTTCAGAGTGAGCCCTTTCAGAAACACTAGTTGTATTGAATCAATTTCTTTCAAATTCTAGCATGCCCCTGGCAGCTAGTACAAGAATCAGGCAAATGTTCTTAAAGATTCACTAAGTAACATTATAATAGGGCAAAGGAATCTGATGACCTTTGTTCTGTATTCCTGAAGCTACAACTAGATTTCTGCCTTCTTTATACAATTAATAGATATTACATTTATTGTAATATAGTATTATGTACTTAAATTTTATTATTATATAATTTGTCAAGGTATCTCAAATTGTTATGAGTAGAAGGAGGACCACAAAAGCATCAGCACTAGAAAGGACCTTAGATTTCAGAGAGTCTAACCCCATTCCTCAGATGAAGAAACCGAGTCCCATGTAGGAGAAATGACTTGCTGAAGATCACATAACTGAAAAGTAGCTGGTCAGATTCAAATATATGTTTCCTAGAGTCAAATCTAGCAATCTTTCTAAAAACAAAACAAAACCCTCTGGTTTTTTTTAAATAACGTTTTAAAATCATGCTACTAGAGAATTAGCTTTTTTAAAATAGCACTAAAGATAGCATTATTCTTCTCAATTTCTATCTCAAGATTTCATATCAAACACACTTGCCTACAAGTACCTGGTGGCAACAACAACAGCAAAAACAAATATTAATTGTTAGAGAAAAACAGGGAAGTGGAACAAGTTAATTCCTCCCAGTTCACTTGGACCTCAACCTAGGGTTGTATCTGGGAACTATTAGCTAAAATCCTATGACAAGGTCAGTCATTAATTTTCTTTGTCAAAAATCCATTAAACCACCTCAGAGACAATTTGAAAGCCAATTTTAAATGCTGGATTCTCAGAAATGAAACTGACTCAATTATGAAGAGGTATGGAAATGAGCAGGACAGAGGATAAAGTTTATTTTTAGCCACTGTAAAGATTTGACTTAAAGAAACAACCAATTTCATTTCAGAAAGACAGTTATCTAGACTTAATGTTGAGACAATAGTCAATTTCTCTGAAATGGATCAAAATTAGAAGAAATCTGCGTTCGTTCATGATCTTGATACTGGACAGTTGCATATATGATAGATATGATTTAAGACTCAGAAAAAGCCCTAAAATATCTCCCAGATCTCCTGCTACAGTACCTGATTACTTCCACTCCATTCCTTAATATAATAATCACTCTTTTAGTTTGAGTACCATAATTCCAGAAACTCTTTGTTCAACTATGTTATCAGGGTAATGTTAGAAAACAAGCCCTGATGCCCTAATGATACCCTAGAAGAACTAGTTCATCAGATTAACTACCTGTAGTCTATTAAGACTGTGAGGGAATGAGACACAATACAGATATTTGGGGGCAGAAATAAAGGGACTTCTCTGGAAAAGCAGGTGTTCCCAAGGTCTAGGGCATCTGGAAAGCCAGAAGCAGCATAAGGACACCTAGGTAAAGAATAAAAGTGAGGAGGTAGATGCTAAATGAAGGATTGATGGTCACCCAAAAAAAACTGCCTATTTTACAAGTTTACTAAGGACAAAATTGGCTCTGTCCAATGACCAAAGGGTTTATGAGCCACACAAAATGAAAAGCATTTATTAAGTGCTTATCATGTGCCAGATAGTTAAGTTCTGAAAATGGAAAACTCAGTTAACAAGTATATATTAAGTGCTTACTATCTAGCCATTTGTTGTTCAATCGTTTTTTAGTCTTGTCTGACTCTTTGTGACCCCATTTGGGATTTTCTTGGCAAAAATACTGGAGTGGTTTGCCATTTTTTCTCCAGCTCATTTTACAGATGCGGAACTGAGGCAAACATAATTAAGTGACTTACTCAGGGTTATATAGTTAGTAAATGTCTGAGGCCAGATTTGAATGAGTTCAAATGATGAATTTTCCTGACTTCTGGTAGGGCATTTTATCTACTGTGCCACCTAGCTGCCTTGATAAGTGTTGGAGATACAGAGAAAATTTTTAAGAGGAAAAGTATCATTTTAAAACAGTTCTCAACATCAAAGAACATCTAAATAACTTGGTACACACAAGGTATCTACAGAGTAGATGGAAAGCAGTATAAAGGGAAGGCATTAGCAGCTGGGAGAATCAGGAGAGTAAGTCTTCCTGCAGAAGGTAGGATTTGAAAAAAGCCAAGAAAACTAAGAGAAGGAGAGGAAGGAAAATATGGGGCAACATCAGTGAGCCCAGAGATATAGTTGGAATGTTGTATTAAAGAATTTGCAGTTAAGTCAGCTAGATCTTGGAGTATGTGGAGGGCAGTAAGGTGTAAGAAGGCTGGAAAGATAGGAAGAAGACAAGCTATGAAGAAGTTTAAATTCTAGCCCCTGCTATCAAAGCACTCCCATTCTAATTAGGTGGAGAAACGTACATAGGAGAGGGCTACAAGGTTGATAGAAAGGCCCAATAGTCTTTGGAGTACCACAGCCAGGCAGGGGACAAGGCCTACAGATCCTTAGGATGCAGGGCACACAATAAGGCCCAATGACCTTTAGGTCATCAATTGATTCATTTGGTTATATGCTTATATAAGGAGGCAGAGGTTTCGGGCTTAATCGCTCTACTACGAGTCTTACAAAGATAAAAATTCTATCCTATACCTATACACTGCTTGCTTAACACTGGGGACTCAGAGAACACAGTCCGTTATGGCTACCAGAAAACAGACAAAGGCATGCTGCCCATGGGGAATTAGTTGTAAGTTTAAATATGCTTTCTATACAATGTATTTCTGAGGAGCAGGTTTTGGTCATTGAAGAAATCTGGCTGAAGAGAAAGTGAATTTTTCTAGTAGTCAATGATTTATAATTAATATTCCATATTTTGACTATCTTTCATTTGGTAGGAAACATCAGACATGATGGTGAGAGAAAGTAAAAAAGAATGGTAAAATTTTAAATAGGGACACAATGGTTATTTTTTAAATAAGTAAATAAAAACAAATGCAAAAGAGATTATGGAAATGTATCTCAATTTTAGTAGTATTCTAGATTCCTGAAAGAGTTCTCAAGTGGTCCACTGAATTGGAGGTGGTCCTTCTCTCTTCACTTTTCTGAGTGAAGAAACCCCATCAACCTGCTACCTATGGAACTGCTAGACTCTCCCTAGGCCTGCTTTGCAAACAGGGTGACTTCCTCTATTTGTCATTCCATTCCTCAGCTTCGTCTTTCAGAAATCCCTAACTCCAGAAAGGTAAGCAGGCATTAGGTATGCAACCTACATCTTTATTTTCTAGCCTTCATTAACATGCCTTAAAATGTTTCCCATTAAACATTTTATGGCAGACCTCAGTCTGAAGTATGCAATCTTCCTCCTTTTCTCCTAGCCCAGCACGTCTCTTTTCTGGCTCTACTTATACTTCCTAGGTTAAGATCCTCCAACTCCAACAGCCTAGCCCTAGCCCATCAGATGAAGTCAGGATATTTCATCCTCTTCCCCCTTCTGCCTTCCTCCATGGAAACTGTGGATAACCCAGCAGTTCCTTCTTTTCCCTAACTCTTTTCCCTAAGCAGCAGTAAATCATAGTGAACAGAGTGCTGGGCTTGAAAATAAGAAATCCTGGAATTCAAATCTACCTACCACTGTGTTGCCATGCAATCCTAGACAAATAGTTCATGTCCTAAGTCTCAGGCAACTCCCTAGGACTCATCAAACAGGTCATTGAAGGACTGTCATCTCCCAAATCAGGAGTTCACTACACTGATGAAATAATCATGGCTCCTTCAAGTAACTCCATGATAAAGAATCTTTGAATACCTGAGAAAGTAAACAGACATCCTCTGAAAGACTCTGCCTAATTAAATGCTCATCACTAAAGCCTTCCACATTACCAAATCACTTTAAATCCAAATCCTCCAAAAGAAAATAATGAAGTTGGCTGAAACAAGTATGAGATGGATACCTCTGCAAATTCCTCTGTTTTCCTATTAAATCTGAAAAGATTTTGAAGCACTTGATATCACATTGGGAATGGGACAACAAAATAGCTACAGGATTCCCATGTTTGTAAAACCTCATTTTGCTTATTTGGAGAATATTTCACTGGAGTATATCACCTGTTGTCTTAAAAGCATGTAAGAAAATATCTTCATATCCAGCCTATGAATCATTCTCAATGAGAAGTGCTTACAGTCATCACAGTTTGAGTGGGGCTGTTTTATTGCATTCAAGATCAATTTGAATAATTACGAGGTAGCAGGGGACAATGGATTGTGGTTTTCATAAAGTTATGAGGAGTGTGAACAAGCTGATTATGAGAAGACAACAAGGGTGATGAGTGGCTCTGAAGTACCATTGACCTGCTCTGGTCATCTGTACTGAGGAACATTTTATTTTCTGCACTGAACATTTCTGGTTGCCAAGGTATTTGTGCAACAGAAAAACTTTCTGCTCCTACTTCTTTAGTCTGAAAATTGTTGATTTATTTATAATTTTAAAAAGATCCAAAGGGAGGAAAAATGAAAGTTCACATTTATATAATGTTTTGTGGTTTGTCCCAGGCTTTTTTCTTCCCAGCAACCCCTGAGGTAGGGTGTGAAAACATTGTTATCTTCATTTATAAAATGAGATGAAGTGATTTACCCATAATCCCAGAACTTTTCTATGTCTAAATCCAAAATTCTTTCTGTGCTGTTTTTCATGGTTAATGTTGTAGAAAACACACAATGTACATGTTGTCCTCTCTCTATTAGAACATAAGCACCTTGAGAGCAGGTACTACTTTCTTCTATCTGTGTATCCCTGGCTTCTTGTACAGCATCCATCTCCCTGTTAGTATGTAAACTCCTTAGGGACAGAAATTAATTCACTAATGTCTTTGTATCCCCAGGACCCACCATCTTACTAGCAAGTTCTTAATAAATCCTTGCATGCTTGTTTCATAATAGTACAAATTTCTCTTTTCATTGCCCTTTGGTCTATTTTGAATTTGTCTGGATTTTAGCAAATTTGGTTCCATCTCTAGATGTCTCCCCTTCCTCATTTGATACTGATCACATCACAAACTGATCAGTATTCTTGGTGACTCCACTGATGAGCAGGTAGGTGTCCTTTAGATGACTACCTAAGAATATCACTCCTTTCTCAAACAATCCTAATAAAAGCAGCCAAGTTTCACACAGTGCAATAAAATTTACAGGGCACTTTCTCTCTCTCTCTCTCTCTCTCTCTCTCTCTCTCTCTCTCTCTCTCTCTCTCTCTCTCTCTCTCTCGTGTGTGTGTGTGTGTATGTCTGTGTGTGTATGTCTGTGTAATCTCACTTGATTCTCACAAAGCCCTATGAAGGAGATGCTATTATTAGCTAGATTTTTCATTTGAGGAAACTGAGACCCAGGGAGGTTGTAATTTACCCAGGGTTACACAGCTATTAAGTGTCTCAGTCTTAGAACACAGGTTTTTCTGATCCTAGGTCTAGTGTTCTTTGCCATGCTATCTGTACAGATCTATCTATCTTTATTTATTTATTTATTCTTTCTCTTTCTTTTCTTGAGGCAATTAGAGTTAAGTGACTTGTGCAGGATCTCACAATTACTAAGTGTCTAAGGCCAGATTTGAATTCAGGTTCTCCTGACTCTAGGACTGTTGCTCTATCCACTATACCACCTAGCTTCCCCTCTGTAATTATTTCAGATGTTTCTTGATTCCTTGAAAGGAAATAAAATAAGTCCTAAGAGGTATACCAATAGCTGTGTGCAGCTGCTGTCCTGTGCTATGGGATAGGGCCTATAACAGAAGGACTTTTATTTATGGTTAATCAAGGTACAAAAAATGCCTCTTCAGTGCCCTTCCTCTTTTTATTTCTTCTCTGTGAATGGCTCTCATTTTTTTCTCCAACCAAGCATATTTCTCTGAATGTACTCATATTTCCATGGTTGGACGAGTCAAGTCCAAGCAACTTAAGTATTTCCATCTCTCACACCACAACTCCCCATCCTTATCAAGCAAAAATGTCTTTCCTTTTACTGCCTTCCTAATTTCTTTAAGGATGTTAGGTATATGTGTCTAGGAAAGCATGGGTCCATGCTCCCAGATAGAGAGCAACAAAGCAAAGATTTTCATAGACTATGAAATAGGGAGCTATATATCTTGGGTGGAAGAATGAGAGGATAGGTCAGGGTCAATCTCAAATAGGAAAAAGAGCACCAAAAGGAAGCGTGGCACCAAATAAACCAACTTATCTACTTCACAATTTTATGAGGTAAATTGAACTGAATCTTTTAAATTCATAAGGTAAGTTAATTTATAACTCATTGATAGTTCATTTGCAGAATTATATATAACATCACAAAGAATTGTAATGTAATTTCTGGGGGAATGATGGTTGTTCTATTTCATTTTCAACATCATACAAATAAGTGGATATTCTCAATTTACAAGTGTTTCTGAGATGAAAGGCAGATTTGTGGTTTAATCATTTATATTTTTTAGTAGTTAGCACCTGCTATGAGGGAAGGACCAGTTAAGTAGAAAATGCTCTCATTTAAATGATCTTGAAAAGAGGAGAAAAAAAGTATAAAAAGCCTGGATGCAATGCCATAAAATTTACATTGACCTCTCTATAAAATGAGGGAATTGGATTTACTCAAGTGTCTTCTAGCTTTAAAATTCTGAC
The DNA here is from genome assembly GCF_028372415.1 of Notamacropus eugenii. NCBI lineage: Eukaryota > Metazoa > Chordata > Mammalia > Diprotodontia > Macropodidae > Notamacropus > Notamacropus eugenii. The sequence continues at coordinate 171,742,410 of NC_092872.1, forward strand.
AACTCAAACATTTTAGATATCAGGCTGCTCATGTAGACCCATTCTCATACTCAGAACCTACAGATTAGCACAGAATATTTTTCTGGATGATCTGAAAGGGCATAAATAAAAGTAGAATAGAAATGTAATACAGAAAAATGTAAACACTATGAAAGATATGATAGGAACAACTGAAACCAAGTTCAAGATCCTTTAGTGGGAGATAGCATAGACTCAGAAACTCCCCAAATACCTCAAATCAACAGCAACAAAAAACATACCTAACACCACAATTACAAAAAAAAATATGAAAAACAAATTTTGACTACTCACCACCAAGGAAATTCTTATTCCCTCCCCCTAGTTATAGACCACCCTTATGGCCAGTGTAATAGAGTTACTTGTTTTGATTGCCTACTGGGCAGTGGGAAGAGAGCAGACGGGTAAGGAGATCCCAACGCTACCTTAACGGTTGGGAGGAGCAAGAGGGGGTTCTGAATTACCTAGCCATGCCTGTGGCAGCTAGAAACACCTTGAGGAGTAGGAAATGTTGAAGAGCTCATAGCAATTTACTACTGGAGTTCTGCAAGGCTCAAGATTTCATCAATGCAGAGAGCTTCCAATGAGAAGCATCCTTTATCGAGAAAGTCAACCTGGCTAACCATGCTGAGAGAAATATAAAGGCTAAAGGGCATCATGTGCCAGGAGAGCCAAACTACCTCTAACACCTCTCCTAAGATTCAGATAAAGACAACCTAGAATTCTGTGCCCAAAGGCCTTGGAAAATAACTGTACCCTCAAGCTGATTCCTCCTTTGCCTCCCCAAGGTGAGGAAGGTAATTTTTGTGAAGAGGTGGAATAACAATCCTGCCTAAACAACTGGAGAAATATTAATTGCTCAAAAGTTGGTTGAGCCAATGTAACAAAAATGACAATTTTACCTAAGTTAATTTACTTATTGAGTGTCATAGCAAACTACAAAAGAATCATTTTTATAGAACAAGGAAAAACATAACAAAAGGTCAAGAATATGAAGGGAATCAATGAAAAAGTATATGAAGGATGGAGACTAGCAGTTCAGATTTCAAACCGTATTACAAAGTAGTAATGATTAAAACAATCTGTTTCTGGCTAAAAAATAGAATGGTAGATCAGTGGAATAGATTACAAACACAATAGTAAGTAAATTACTTGAGTAATCTGGTGTTTAATAAATTCAAAGATCTAAGCTCTTTAAGAGCTCAACATTTGACAAATATTGCTAGAAAAACTGAAAAGGAGTTTGGTAGAAACTAGGAACAGACAAGTATGTCACATTGTATACCAAAATAAGGTCAAAATGGATAAATGATTTAGACTAGATGTAAAGGGTAATATCATAAGAAAATTAAAGGAGCATGGAAAAATTCACTATCAGATCAATGTATGAAGGGAGAGTTTATAAGGAAACAAAAGATGGAGAGGATCAGGGAAGGTAAAATACATAATTTTGATTATATGAAATTAAAAAATATTTGCACAAATAATGCTAATTCAGTCAAATTTAGAAGAAAAATAGAAAACTGGGGCAGGAGAGGGGCATGACTTTCAGCAAGTTTCTCTGATAAAGGCCTCATTTCTCAAATATATTTGGAACTTAGCCAAATTTATAAAAAGAAAAGCCACATCCCAATTGATAAATTGACAAAGTATATGAACAGGTAATTTTCAGAAAAATAAATCAAAGTTATCAATAGTCACATAAAATATTCTAAATCACTATTAATGGAGAGAGAAGACTCCAGAAAGATGCTAGAGTAGGTCAAAAGATTTCAAGCTCTCCAGATTTCCCCCACAAACAAAATAAAATAGTGCCTTGGATCAAATCTAGAGTGGACAAAAAAATAAAGAAAACTAAGGACAGAACAGTGACCCTCCGGGCACCCCCATGATTTAGGAATCAGAGAAGATCCAAAGAAAAATCCCAGGGCTGAGATTTGGTCTCCAAGAAGAATAAACAGCTCCAGGCTAGTTCTGCTGAAACAACAAGCAGCAAGCCCTGGGATTCGTTGGGCTGGGAGATAGCCTTTACCCCAGCCACTGGAATTTTCACTTCTCAGAAAGTGTGGGGAGTTGGCTGTCTGAGTCAGGGAAGATTGAAGGAACCTCTGCAGATAAGGAATACCAGACACAACTGTGCTGCCAAGACACATCCCTAAGTGAGAAGGAAGCAGCACACACCCGGTGAGTGCAGAAGCAGAAGCAGGTATAGGGGAGAAGGTAGGATTGGCAGGGTGGGTGGGGGAGGGGAGAAGAGATACTACTGGCTTTTGGCATTTACAGGACAGCAGAGTTCTTTGTTTCATTTCCAGGGCAGAGAAGATAACTGAAAGAGGATCTGATGCCAAGAGGCAAGATCTTCCATACCCAGGGACTTGAAGTGATTTGCTACATTTTTTTAAAAAATGAGCAAGCATAGGAGAAAGAATCCAACTAGAGAAAGTCACTATAGGAATAAGGAAGACTAGGGTTTGTCTTCAGAGGAGGATACTGAAGCAAAAAAGCCTCTTCTGTCCCAAAGAGTAATGTCAAATGGTCACCTGCCTAAAAAGAATTCATAGAAAAACTTTTAAAAGATTTTAAAAACCAAATGAGAGAGACTGAGGAAAAACGTTTTTTAAATAAGAACAACCCAAGAAAAACAAAATTATGAAAAGACAGTCAACCAATTTGAAAAGGAGATCCAGATCTTAAGGAAGAAAACAGCTCCTTGAAAATTAGAATTGAGCAAGGGAAAGTCAGTGAAGTTATAAGGTACCAAAAAAATAATAAAAACAAATATAAAGAATGAAAATATAGGTGAGAATGTGAAACATCTTAGAAGAAAAAGAACAGACCTGGAGAAAAGATCAAAAATAGTAAACAAGAATAATCAGGCTACCTGAAAGCTATGATCAAGAAAAGAACCTTGATACAATAAAACAAGAAATAATTTTTAAAAATTGTCCTGAAGTGTTAGAGCAAGAGGGGAAAGCAGAAATAGAAAAAAAAATTCTACTGATCACCATCTGAAAGATATCCAACAAGCAGAACCTACAAGAATAGTATAGTCAGGTAGAAAGACAAAAAAAAAATGCAGACTCTCCCCACATAGCCCATAAAACACCTGTAAAGAGGGACTCTCAACAAATTTTGGAGCAGCAGAAGTGGAGAACAACAGAGTGGAGGAGATTTCTAGCCCAGGGTGACCTGAAAGGCCCACGGGAAAGGTCAGTTGCACCAGACACAGAGTCAAGTGTGGAGCCCAGCCCAGCCTTGGCCACACGGGACAGCTCATGAACAGCCCTCAGGGGCAGAATCTCCAGTCTCAGAATCCCCAGTCGCAGCACATGGTCCGAAGATCCTTTGACCCACAGGCACCAAAGGTCAGTGATGGTTTTACAGCTGGCTGGGAAGGGAGAAGGGCCTTCCCATAGCTCCGGATCACTGACAGGTGGCAGGAGTTCCCAGGCTGCCCCTACAGCAGCCCAAAACCATTGCTGAATCGTAAAAACCCCTGGGGGCACTGAGGGAGCTGGTCTTTCTCTTGCACTGAATGGTGGCCCTGCCCCCACAGCTTGACTGAATCCCATCCCCCAGTGCTAGCTTGGCAGAATTGGAGATCAGGTGCCTGTGGAGATGAAAGTCTGCTAAGATTCTGGGCAGAAAAATCCTTCCCTGCACACAGACCAGTATATGCTTGATTGTGCCACATTGGAGGAACGGATATCTTACAGGTCCCCAGAGCATACCCTGCTCTTGACAAAGGACCCAAAAGTCAAGGAACTGGTTTGGAAAATGCCCAAAAAAGGGAAAAAAAATAAGACCACAGAAGGTTACCTTCTTGCTGAACAGATATCTCCTCCCATCCTTTTGGATGAGGAAGAACAATGTTTACCATCAGGGAAAGATATAAAAGTCAAGGCTTCTGTATCCCAAACATTCAAAATAAATTTTCAATGAGCTCAGGCCGTGGAAGAGCTCAAAAAGGATTTTGAAAATCAAGTAAGAGAGGTGAAGGAAAAACTGGGAAGAGAAATGAGAGAGATGCAAGAAAAGCATGAAAAGCAGGTCAACACCTTGCTAAAGGAGACCCAAAAAAATGCTGAAGAAACACCTTAAAAAATAGGCTAACTCAATTGGCAAAAGAGGTTCAAAAAGCTAATGAGGGGAAGAATGCTTTCAAAAGAAGAATTAGCCAAATGGAAAAGGAGGTCCAAAAGCTCACTGAAGACAAAAGTTCTTTAAAAATTAGAATGGAACAGATGGAGGCTAATGACTTTATGAGAAACCAAGAAATCACAAAACAAAACCAAAATAAGGAAAAAATGGAAGATAATGTGAAACATCTCATTGGAAAAACAACTGACCTGGAAAATAGATCCAGGAGAGACAATTTAAAAATTATGGAAACTACCTGAAAGCCATGATCAAAAAAAGAACCTAGACATCATCTGTTGTGAAATTACCAAGGAAAACTGCCCGATATTCTAGAATCAGGGGGCAAAATGAATATTGAAAGAATTCACCAATCACCTCCTCAAAGAGATCCAAAAAGAGAAACTCCTAGGAACATTGTGGCCAAATTCCAGAGTTCTCTGGTCAAGGAAAAAATATTGCAAGCAGTTAGAAAGAAGCAATTCAAGTATTGTGGAAACACAATCAGGATAACACAAGATCTAGCAGCTTCTACATTAAGGGATTGAAGGGCATGGAATAGGATATTCCAGAAGTCAAAGGAACTAGGACTAAAACCAAGAATCACCTACCCAGCAAAACTGAGTATAATACTTCAGGGGAAAAAAATGGTCTTTCAATGAAATAGAGGACTTTCAAGCATTCTTGAGGAAAAAGACCAGAGCTGAAAAGAAAATTTGACTTTCAAACACAAGAATGAAGAGAAGCATGAAAAGGTAAACAGCAAGAGAAGTCAGAAGGGACTTACTAAAGTTGAACTGTTTACATTCCTACATGGAAAGACAATATTTGTAACTCTTGAAACTTTTCAGTATCTGGGTACTGGGTGGGATTACACACACACACACACACACACACACACACACAGCACAGAGTGAATTGAATAGGATGGGATCATATCTTCAAAAAATGAAATCAAGCAGTGAGAGAGAAATATGTTGGGAAGAGAAAGGGAGAAATGGAATGGGGCAAATTATCTCTCATAAAAGAGGCAAGCAAAAGACTTTTTAGTGGAGGGAAAAAGAGGGGAGGTGAGAGAAAAACATGAAGTTTTCTCTCATCACATTCGACTAAAGAAAGGAATAAAATGCACACTCATTTTGGTGTGAAAACCTATCTTACAATACAGGAAAGTGGGGGAGAAGGGGATAAGCAGGGTGGGGGGGATGATGGAAGGGAGGGCAATGGGAGGAGGGAGCAATTTGAAGTCAACACTCTTGGGGAGGGACAGGATCCAAAGAGAGAATAGAAGCAATGGGGGGCAGGATAGGATGGAGGGAAATATATTTAGTCTTACACAACACGACTATTATGGAAGTCATTTGCAAAACTACACAGATATGGCTTATATTGAATTGCTTGCTTCCCAAAGGGAAAGGGTGAGGAGGGAGGGATGAAGAGAAGTTGGAAGTCAAAGTTTTAGGAACAGCTGTTGAGTACTGTTCTTGCTACTAGGAAATAGGAAATGCAGGTAATGGGGTATAGAAAGTTATCTGGCCCTACAGGACAAAAGAGAAGAAGAGAGGGATGATAGAAGAGAGGGCAGATTGGTGACAGGGGTAATCAGAATGCTTGGTGTTTTGGGGTGGAGGGAGGGGACAAATGGGAAGAAAATTTGGAACCCAAAATTTTGTGAAAATGAATGTTAAAAGTTAAATAAATAAATTTTAAAAAAATAAAAAAATAAGATAAAATTAAGAAGTTTTTACACAAACAAAAACAGTGCAATTGATATTAGAAGAGAATCAAGTAACTGGGGAAAAAAATCTTAGTAGGAAGTTTGTCTAATAAATGTTTCATTTTAAAGTCATATAAGGAACTGATTCAAATGTACATGAATTATAGTTATTCCCTAATTGATAAATATTCAAAAGATATGAACAATCAGCACTTATGGAAAGAAATCCACACTATCCATGACCACATATGTGTTTTTAATGCTTCAAATCATTAAATAATTAGACAGATAAAAATTTAAAACATTTTTGAGGTTTTGCCTCACATCTATCAAATCTGCAAATATGAAGATAAAAGGAAAATGACAAATGTTGGAGGGGCTGCAGGGAAATAAGCACACTACTTCACTAATGGGGCACTATGAATTGGTTTGACCATTTTTGGAAAACAATTTGCTTTTTAGCATTTGCCCAAAATGTCATTAAACTGTATATACCCTTGGATCTATCAATTCTACTACTAGATCAATATCCCAAAGCGTTTAAAGGGAAAAAGAAAAGACCTACCTACATGTGCAAAAATATTCACAGTAGTTCCTTTTGCAGAAAAGTACTGGAAACCATGAAAACATCCCTCAAATGAGGAATGACTGAACAAATTATGGCATATTAATATAATAGCATACTATTGTGCCATAAAAAATGATACAAAGGATTATTTCAGTGAAACCTAAGAAGAATCACATGAAGTGATGCAGAATGAAGTGAACTAAACCAAGAAAACAATTTATACAGTAAAAATTTGGTTAAAACAAACAATGTTGAAAGCCCTAAAAATTGATCAATCACCAAGATTCCAGAGGATCAGTGAAGAAACAAGCTATCCACCTCTCAAAAGACAGATTCATGGTTCATAAAGAGACATACTTAGGTGAGGTAAAGGGATATGGCCAATGAAAGAATTTGTTTTGCTTGATTTTGCATATTTATAACAAGGGATTTTATTTATCCCTTTTTTTTGTCCAAAGATGAAGGGGTTGGGAGAAAGATACAATTATTTGTTAATTTGAAAATTAAAATTAATTTTAAAATGTAGATGTGGTCTATTGTTTAATATCACTTGCAAAAGCCTAATTGCTCCCCACTAATGCCCTCATCACTGATGGCCTTAATTTGTATATGAATGACTCATAAAGAATATATATAGGTGGCAAAGTAGATAAATAGATTTAGAGATGTTGATGTTCTTTTAGTTGTGTTGTTTCAGAGTTAATAAGGTGTGAGACTTTTTTTCTATAGCTCTGGTTTTATCCTATCCTTCAAATACCTTAAGTATCAGTGCCTCAAAATTATGTCCCCTCCAATACTGATTTCCTGTATGTACGATCTGTTCAACATGGCTGTTTTTTCATCTTTTCTTTCTATGTCTTCTTTAAGAAAGAACATCCACGGAGAGGATGTGAGAAAAGTGGGACACTAATGACTGTAGTGGAGAGCCATTCTGGAGAGCAAACTGGAACTATGCTCAAATGGCTATAAGACCATGCATGCCCTTCAATTCAACAAAACTACCTCCAGTTCTACATCCCAAAGACATCCAAAGAAAAGGGGGAAAGGACCTATTTGCACAAAATATTTCTAGAAGCTCTTTTTGTGGTGGTTAAGAATCGGAAATTGAAGGGATCCCTCTCAATTAGGGAATGGCTAAATAAGCTGCGGTATATCATTGTAATGAAATACTATTATACTATAAGAAATGGCAAGCAGGATGATTTCAGAAAAACCTGGAAAGACTTACACGAACTGATACTGAGTGAAGTGAACAGAACCAGAACAGCATTGTACACAGTAATAGCAATATTGGTCAATGACTTGAGTATTCTCAGCAATACTATGATCCAAGGCAATCCCAAAGGACTAATGATGAAGCATACTATCTGCCTCCAGAGAAAGAACTGATATTGTTTGAATACAGAATGAAGACTGCCATTTCTCAGTTTCTTTTCTTCCTTTGTTTAGATCTTCTTGTACAAAATGACCAATACAAAATGTTTTGCAAAAATGCATACGTATAACCTATATCTGATTGCTTACCATCTCAGGTATGGTGGGAGGGAAGGAAAGAAGAGATAGAATTTGGAACTCAAAACTTTAAATAAAAATTGGAAAAAAAAAAACAACCAAGAGTGTAATATTAGGAAAGTATTAAGGTTCCATGCCCCTGATGGAGAAAAAGTTTTATTAAAATGAGTTTTGCAAATTTCTTCCATTTTTCTTTTTTTAGTAGTCCTTCCATTTTCCTCCTTGAATACCCTTGAGATGAATTTGCAGGGTTGGATTCTTGCCAAGTTTTCTTCAAACTGATTTTATCCTTTGCTGCTTTTTTCTACTTTCTGAAGTAATATTGCTTATAATTGTCTATTATCTTTCCTCGTAATATTTTATAGATGAATTTACATACTAAATGAATGTAATTTTTGGCAGCTTTTTCTCTCTATTTGGCAAGTAAGGCATATATTTACTAAGGCACTTTCTGAGCTCTTTTGGTTTCATTATTGAAACTATTAATTTGAATTGGTTAAACTTCTGGAAAATATTGTTATAAACAGTTTCCAAGTAATTCTTGCTAAACTGAATAATTTATTCCTTAAGAGTTTTAATTTCTGTCCATATTTCTGTCATACTCCACAAGGCCCCTACTCTGATGCCTCATCATGGTGAAAAGTAAGCCTATATTTTGGAGAACTATTCAGGTAGAAATAAAACTGCATGCAATTTGTGATTTTCAATGGTTTGTTTTAATAGTCCAGGGTGAATCTCTTTCAATTTTACACTATATCTCTTTTTTTTTCTTGTTATAGTTCTTTCTTATTGTGTTTTGGTTTTGTGTCTACTAATTCTGATCTCAGTTCTAACAAGTCAATGGGCACACTATAACAACTCAGGGATAACTCCAATATGAAGAAGAAGTATTTCCTGATTTGTTGAACTACAGCATACACCATTTTTATGGTGTTGTTTGGTGCCCATCAAACAGTTATTTTTTTCACAATAGATAGTATTCATGGTATAGAGGCATAAAACTTCTGTGTAATATACAAATGTTTGGCATCATTTATTCCTTCTTATTCTTCTACATATTTCTATATATTTCTCTCCATACTAAGTTTTTCCTACCTTTTCATTGAAATGGTTAGATAGCAACAAATTTGATTTGTTTTGGAATGTTTTGATTTGGAACATTTTCTCAAGTTTTTTTGTAAAATTTCTTTGCCACTTCATCTTCAGCTGTAAATTAAAGCTACAACTAATTTCATGATGGACTATTCGCTTATCATTAGTGAAGTAACATATTATGACTAAATATCATATGATTAAATGTTTCTTGCTGTCTTTAAGAGACTGTAAGAAAAACTAATTCCTATTTTTCTTTTTCCAGCATTGTCTGAAAGCAATCCTTCCATTTAGTATCAACTTCTTCTTATTATCACATTTATAGTAAGAATGTCAAGATTGATATGATTCATCTCCACAAGCAGTATATTTATTCATTGGCCATTGGACAAGGATCTCACATTAATAGTACTATCAATCAAATTGAAGTTTATCGATGGACTAAAAACTAGGTAATTCTTAGCATTGCACTCACTTTTGTGCCACTCTGAATCCATTACTGTAGAAATAGAAGAGAACCTCACAGGACTGAGAGCCATTCTCCAAAAATTGTTTCATGAGTTACAAACATCAAAATATAATCCCCAAACTCACTAGGGATGTGCCTCTTTGTATTTTGCTCCATTGACCCTCAGAAAATAAGGTTGGTCTTTTATTAGGACCATACTCAATGCCTTTGTAATATGGTAGAATTTTCCAGAGCTTTGGTTCCACTTGAATAGCTCTCAGATATGTAGGGTCACTGCTCACCATGATGAAGCATGAGAGTAGGCCCTTGTGCAGTATAACAATAATAAAAACAGAAATTATAACTCTTAAGGAATAAGCCATTCAATCTACCAAGAAAGTAGAAAATTTAGGACAAACAACAGAGACATAACAGTAGATTCTCAGAAAAATAAAATGTCAGAATTAGACTGAAATAGTGTAGGGAAAGTAATGCTAAAAACTTGGAAAAAATAGTTGGAAAAGCACAGAAGCTTGACAAAATAAGAATCATGATCTACAAGATAAAATGCATATCTGAGGAATGCAAAGTTCAAAAAGAGCATATGGGAAAAGAAGCTGAGTACCACATTTCAAGAAATCATACAAGAAAATTGTCAAGAAATGTTGGAAGTAGACAACAAAGAATAGCCTAAAGACTCCACAAAATAATAGCAGAAAGAATCTCCAAGTTTAAGGTACTAAGAAACATCATGATAAAGATTTATAATTATATTAATCAACAAATCCTTGAGGAAACCAACTGTATGATCATACTCTGCATTTGTGAGAAAGGAAAAGAAAAATTTAATTATTATGTTCTCAAAAGCAAAGATTAGTTTGCATCCCCAAATAGTATATTCTTCAAAGACAATGAAAAGGAACAGGATACTGTCTGAAAGGGAAAAATTAAAGACATTCCTTCAAGAGTACCCACAGTTCAGCAAACTATTCAAAATGCAAACTCTTCAATTAGGTAAGGGAAAGTCAGAATCTTGAAGCCAGAACTTTCCTGCTCAGAGGCAGTGTCAAATAGATAAGGAAGACTTTTTATTTGTTTTAATTTCTATCAGTAAAACTAAGTGTCACAATGGATTGCTCCTTTAGCATGAATACTACCTGCTGTGACAATGGCTAACAGACCTGGCTAGGATCCCTATGGTCAGACTAGTTTCCCTCCCTACACAGGTTCAAAGGTGGAAAATCCACAGAAGAAAAAGAATTCTTTCATGGACCAGTCTTGTTGGTCTAGTCTTAGGTGAGTAATACTAGAAAGGGTATATTTTGCCATAAAGTATGAATGGACCCAGCATATCCCATTCTCAGTACTAAAAATTTAGTCAATGTACATAAGGTACTGGTGGACCATTATCTCTGTTGTCAGAGGACAGAATTGTTCATGTAGAAATGATTAAGGTCTTACAGGGAACAAAAAAGATTTCTTCCTTCAGTGGTTGACGCCTTGTTACTTATTTCAAAATTTAAAGAATTATTGATGTCTTCTGTATGAATATCCCTTTAGGGGAGAATCTTTTAGATTTGAAGAAAAGATCATTAACTATTAACTAGACATCTAACAGTAAGCCTATATGAACTTACTTAGATTGTTTTTCTTTTTAAAACATGTTTTGTTTAAAAAAGTCATTTCATTTTTTAAATTAATTTATTTGTTTTCAATTTTCTACAATCATTTCCATAAGTCTTAGATTTTCTCCCCCTCCCTACCCCTTCCCTCCCCAAGATGGCATGCAATCTTATATGGGCTCTATATATACATTGTTATTAAATATTTTTTCACCTTAGTCATGTTGCATAGAAGAATTAAAATGAATGGAAGAAACCATGAGAAAAAATAAAACATAATACAAAAGAAAATATTCTGCTTCATTCTGTGATCCAATTCCATAGTTCTTTCTCCGGATGTGGAAAGCATTTTGCCTCGAGTTCATTGGGAATGTTTTAGGTCCTTGTATTGCTGTGAAGGGCTAAGTCCACTAGAAAAATTCCTTGCACAGTGTGGTTGTTACTGTGTACAAAGTTCTCCTGGTTCTGCTCCTTTCACTCAGCATCACTTCATATAGGTCCTTCCATGCCTCTCTGTTCATCATTTCTTATAGCACTATAGTATTCCATTACATTCATACATACAACCACAAGTTGTTCAGCCATTCCCCAATTGATGAGGATCCTCTCGATTTCCAGTTCTTGACTGAGAGCTGTTATAAATATTTTTGTACATGTAGGACTCTTTCCCATTTTTATAATTTCTTTGGAATACAGTCCTAGAAGCGGTATTGCTGGGTCAAAGAGTATGCACATTTTTTTAGCCCTTTGGGTACAGTTCCAAATTGCTCTCCAGAATGTTTGAATCAGCTCACAGCACCAACAATGAATTAGTGTTTCAACTCTCCCACATCTTCTCCAACATTTATCATCTTTCTGTTTTGTCATTTTAGCCAATCTGATAGGTGTGATATGGTACCTCAGAGTTGTTTTGATTTGCATTGCTCTAATCAATAGTGATTTAGAGCATTTTTTCATATGACTATAAATAGCTTTAATTTTTTCCTCTGAAAACTGTTTGTTCATATCCTTTGAACATTTATCAATTGGGAAATGATTTGTATTCTTGTACATTTGACTCAGTTCTCTATATATTTCAGAAATGAGGCCTTTATCATAGTCTCTAGTTGCAAAAATTCTTTCCTGGTTTTCTGCTTCCCTCCTAATCTTGATTGCAATGGATTTGTTTGTGCAAAAACTCTTATCCAGTTTTCCCAGCAATTTTTGTCAGTGAGTACTTATTCCAGAAGCTACCTACCCATGAATAACTGATATTTTTCCACTTACTTAGATCTGACTTTATTTGTGCAAAGTGTTTTGTAATTGTGTTCATATAGTTCCTGGGTTTGTTTTCAGCAGGTGGAATCCTGTATATTTTATAGTGTCAACCAGATTTAAATGGGATTTCTCTTTCTACCTCTTGGTATTGGGCTTTGTTAATAATATATAGAAATGCAGATGATATATGTGGGTTTATTTTGTAACCTGCAACTTTGCCAAAGTTGTTTATTATTTCAAGTACTTTTTTACTTGATTCTCTAGGATTCTCTAAGTATATCATCATATCACCTGCAAAGAGTGATAATCTAATTTCTTCTTTAGCTATTCTAATTCCTTCAATTGCTTTTTCTTCTCTTATTGCTAAAGTTAACATTTCTAGTACCATGTTGAATAACAGTGGTGATAATGGACATCCTTATTTCACCCCTGATCTTATTGGAAATGCATCTAGTTTATCCCCATTACGTATAATATTTGCTGATGGTTTTAGGTAGGTACTGCTTATTGTTTTATGCAAGGCTCCATTTATTCCCATGCTCTCCAGTGTTTTCAATAGAATAAGTGTTGTATTTTGTAAAAAGCTTTTTCTGCATCTATTGAGATAATCATATGGTTTCTGTTAGTTTTGTTGTTGATATGATCAATAATGCAGATAGTTTTCCTACTACTTAACCAGCCCTGTATTCCTGGTATAAATCCTACCTGATTATAATGTACTATTCAAGTGATCAGTTGCTGTATTCTTTTTGCTAATGTCTTATTTAAAATTTTTGCATTTATATTTATTAGAGATATTAGTCTATAGTTTGTTTTCTCTGTTTTGGTTCTTCCCGGTTTAAGTATCAGAGCCATATTTCTATCATAAAAAGAATTTGGTAGGACTCCATCTTCCCCAATTTTCCCAAATAGCCTGTATATTAACTGTTCTTTAAATTAACTGTTAACTGTTAACAGGATTAACTGTTAACAGGAATTAACTGTTCTTTAAATGTTTGATAGAATTCACTTGCAAATCCATTGGGACCTGGAGATTTTTTCGTAGTTCATTGATGGCTTGTTCGATTTCTTTTTCTGAGATGGGGTTATTTAAGTATTCAACTTCCTATTCTGTTAATCTGGGCAATTTATATTCTTTAAATATTCATCCATCTCACTTAGATTGTCAAATTTATGGGCATAAAAGCTGGGCAAAGTAATTTCTAATTATTGTTTTAATTTCTTCCTCATTGGAGATGAGTTCACCCTTTTCATTTTTGGTAGTTTGATGTTCTTTCTTTTTGTTAATCTGATTATCTAAATGTTTATCAGTTTTATTGTTTTTTTCATAAAACCAACTCAGTTTTATTTATTAGTTCAATAGTCTTCTTTATTCCAATTTTATTAATCTTTCCTTTGGTTTTCAGTATTTCTAATCTGGAATTTACTTTGGGATTTTCAATTTGTTCTTTTTCTAGATTTTTCAGCAGCATGCCCAATTCATTGATCTCCTCTTTCTTTATTTTATTCATATAGGCTTTCAATGACATAAAAATTCCCCTAAGAATTGCTTTTGCAGTATCCCATAACCTTTAATAGGTTGTCTCATTATTGTCATTCTCTTGAATGAAGTTGATTGTTTCTATGTTGATTGTTTCATCATTCCTTAGGATTAGATTATTTAGTTTCCAATTAATTTTTGGTCTATCTTTCCATGACTTTTATTACATGAAAATTTTATTGCATGATGATCTGAGAAGGATGCATTGACTCTCTCTGCCTTTCTGCACTGGATTGTGAGATTTTTATGCCCTAGTACATGGTCAATAAAAAATCATTTCTCCAGAGACTTCCAAGGACGGAGCCAAGATGACAGAGCAGAGAAGGAAGCTGAGGTCTCTCAACATTTCCCTCCAAATAACTTTAAAAAATGCTTCAAACAGAATTCTGGAGCAACAAAATAAAACAAAGGCGGGGAGTGGCCAAAGTAAGATATTTTTCCAGGCCAAGACAACTTAGAAAGTTAGAAGGAGAGCTCTGTGACATTAAGATAGGAACTGGCCAAAAGTTCATGTGGCAGTAACACCAGCTGCAGACCCCAGAGGCAGCAACAGCAGTGGCAGCAGCAATTTTGGGAGCTCCTGAGACAGAAGTGGGAAAGACAGCTGGCAACTGGTCAAAAAGAGATTACAAGGGATCTCTGTGCTAGCAGTGGACAAAGGACCAGGAACCATTGGAAAGCTTCATTGTCTATAATGACTTATTGGTCATAGTTCATGGAAGAAGAGGAACATTTGTGGTCATAATATAGCAGAGGATCTGAGGATCAATATTGATTGCAATCCCAAGGAAGCAGGGACTCTTCCTGGGTAAGAACAGAGCAGTAGAGCAGTGCATCTCTCCCCAGATCACATCACTTTAGAAGCAACAAAAACTTTCAAACTACCAGAACTAGCTCCGAAAACAGCAGCAAGATAAGCCTAAAGTTAGAAACTGGTCCCCAGCCCTGACCCTGGAAACAGAAACAACTTTAACATAATGGTTAAAGTCAAGAAATAGGCTAGAAAACTAGCAAACAAAAAAAAAAGTACTTACTATAAAAAGTTATTATGGTGACAGGGAACATCAAGACATAAACTCAGAAGAAGACAACAATGTCGACATAGCTATAAGCAAAGCCTGAAAATAAAAAATGAATTCTACACAAGACTACCAAGAATTCCTGGATGAGTCAAAAAAGTGAATCTCAAAATCAAATAAGAGTGGTAGAAGAAAAATTGGGTAAAGAAATGACAGCAAAGGAAGAAAATTATGAAATTATGAAATGAAATGAATACTGAAGAAATAACACCATAAAAACAGAACTGACTAAATAAGAAAAAAGATACAAAAACTCATTGAAGAAAATAATTCCTGAGAAATTAGAATTGTCCAAATGGAAGCTAATGACTCCATTGACATCAAGAAACCAACAAAAAATAAATTTTAAAAAATTAAAAAGATGAAAATGTGAAATGTCTCATAGAAAAACAATTGCATGGAAAATAGATCAAGGAGATATAATTTAAGAATTATTGAATTGCCTTAAAGCCAAGATCAAGGAAATAGCCTAGACATCACATTTCAAGAAATGATCAAGGAAAACTGCCCTGATTTCCCAGAATCAAAAGGTAAAATACAAATTGAAAGAATCCACTGCTCATTACCTGAAAGAGATCCCAAAATGAAAACTCCAGAAATATTTTATCAAATTTCAGAACATCCAGGTAAAAAGAATCTAAGTGAAATGGATGTATATTTACAAAAATGTAAAGTGCCCAGTATAACAGAAGAGGAAATCAAGTACAGCAGTAATACAGTGTTTGATAAACCCAAAAATTTGAGCTTTGGAGGCAAGACCTCAACATTTGACAAAAATTGCTGGTAAAACTGAATAGCAGTTTGGCAGAAACTAGGCATAAAGTTAGACCAACATCTCTGGTGTATATCAAAATAAGGTCAAAATAGATAAATTATGTAGACATGCAGTGTAATATGCTAAGTACATTAGGGGATCATGGAAAAATTTACCTATCAGATCTATAGACAAGGGAAATGTTTATGACCAAACAAGAGGTAGAGAAGATCATGAGAAGTAAAATGGATAATTTTGATGGCATGAAATTAAAAAGCGTTTGCAAAAACAAAACTAATGCAGCAAAAATTAGGAGGAAAGTAGAAAACTAGAGAAAAAAACTTTTCCAGGAAACTTTTCTGAAAGGGCTCATTTCTCAAATAAATAGGGGACTTAGTCAAATGTTTGTTTTTTTTTTAAAAAAAGAGCAATTTCCCACTTGATAAATGGTCAAAGGATATGAACAGGTAATTTTTAGAAGAATAAATCAAAGCTATCAGTTACTTTTATTTAGTCATGTCAGGGGTGGCCCCATTTGGGGTTTCCTTTCCAGAGATGTTGGAGTGGTTTGCCATTTCCTTCTCTAGATCATTTTACAGATGAGGAACTGAAGCAAAAAGGGTTAAGTGACTTGCCCAAAGTCACACAGTTAGTGTCTGAGGCCAGATTTGAACTCAAAAAGATAAGTCTAAGCCCTCAATAGTAACATGAAAAAAATCTCTAAATCACTTTTGATTAGGGAAGTGCAAATTAAACAACTCCAAGGTATATCTCATACCTGTCAAACTGGCTAACATGACAGAAAAGGAAAATGTTAGGTGCTGGAGTGGATCTAGGAAAACAGGGACACTAATGCACACTTGGTGGAGCTGTAAACTAATCCAACCATTTTGGAGAACAATTTGGAACTATGCCTAAAGGACTGTAAAACTGTGCATGCCCTGTGATCCAGAAATGGCACTATTAAGTTTGTATCCCAAAGAGATCAAAGAAAAGGATAAAGGATCTATATATGATACATAAATATTTATAGCAACTCTTTTTCTGGTGGGAAATAATTAGAAATTGTGAGGATTCCCATCAATTAAGGAATGGCTGAACAAGTTGTGGCATATGATTGTAGTATAATACTATTATGTGTTATAAGAAATGATGAGCGAGATGGTTTCAGAAACACCTGGGAAGACCTATATGAACTGATGCAAAGCAACATGAGCAGAACCAGAAGAACATTGTGTGTACATAGTAACAGCAACATTGTAACAAGAATCAACTGTGAAAGACTGCTACTCTCATCAAGACAATTACCCAAAACAATTCCTAAGGATCCATGATGAAAAATGCTATCAACCTCCATAGAGGGAACTGATGAACTTTGAATGCAGACTTCACTTTCTTTATTTTCTTGCTTTTTATTGTTATTTTTTGTAACATGACTAATATGGAAATGTTTTGCATAGTTTCATATGTACAATTGATTTCATATTGCTTCCTTTCTAACACTGATTATCTTTAGCTTTTGTCATCTTTGCAAATTGCTGGGTACAAAATGCAAACTTAGAATTGTTTGTTTTGAATTTCTGTTAGTTATTTGGAGCAACCTTTCATACTGTTAAGAACTTGCAGTTCTCTTGAGAACTGTTCATTTATGTTCTTTGACTGCTTACCCATTTGGGGAATGGATTCTGGTCTAGCACATTTGTCATAGTTCTCTTGGATTTCAGACCCTTGTTAGGTTGATTTTCAATGTTGTATCTGAAGTCTTTTCATCCATACCCTTCTATCCCCTCACATAGCCACTACCCAAGTTCAGATCCTCAAGTTTTCTTGCTTAGACTACTGAAATCACCTAATATGATTCCCTGCCTCCAAGTTCTCCCAACTCCAATATATTCTTCACACAGATGTTGCATTGATCAGTGTCCAAAGCACAGGTCTGACCATGTCATTCTTCACTCAAGAAACTTTATCTGCTGCCTCTCACTTCTAGGGCAAAATGCAAACTCTTGTGTATTACATTAAGATTTCCACAATCTGGCTCTATCCTGTCTTTCAAAATTGATTTTGCACTTACCTCATAAATTTAAACAGAACTCTTCAAAAAACCCAGCCCTCTGGCTGTGTTGCAATCGTTCACCAAAAATAATATACCTACAGAATCTTGCATCACACTATAGATGCATACACACCTACTAACCCTCATCCACTCATACACAAACACAAAGCCTTCTTAGAAACAGACTAAAGAGTAGAAATCCTTGCCTTAGCATTAACAGTCATAATTTAGGTGTGCTTTTGTGAGTCCTTGCTCATCTATACTTAACATGAAGACATTGTTCCTAATATCCTGGACCAGACTTTTTATATGCGTGTTTCTTCATGTCCAGTTCATTCATTCAAGGATTCATTCATTCACCAAATATGAATGAGCACCTTAATTATGTACATGAACAGAGCTTTTGGTATTGTTCAGTTCGAGTGTCAAGATGCCAACTCCTCCTGTGTCCTTCTGCCAGTTCTCTTCTGTACCGTCTGGATCTCTGGACAATGATCATGGCCACCTACTTGGACTTCATTACTTGCCAATTCCCATCATTCTGGCCTAAGTTCTTGGACATCAACTCTGTACTCTGTAGTTTGCCCCATACATGAAACCATAAAATTGAGATATTGGATGGAATCTTAGGATCATGGAATTTAGAGCTGAAAGAAAACTTAGTGATAATCTAGTCCAAGAGTTCTTAATCTAGGATATTCAGACTGCTAAAAGGTGCAGGGAAAGATTTCAAGGTGTCTATGAATTTGGAAGGAAAAAAAATACATCTCTATTTTCCATTAACCTCTAATTGAAATTTAACACTGCCTTCAATTATGAATGTAGGTGACAAACAATTATTCTGGGAAGGGGCCCCTAGGTTTCACCAAACTACCAAAGGATCCATGGCATTCACAAAAAAGGTTAAGAACCCCTTGTTTTACATATGGAGAAATAAGTGATTTGCCAGAGGTCACACAGAGGACCTCAAAGTGCATCTAATATAACTCCTACAAAAAATATGATCCCCATTTATAACATCCCATAAAAGTTCTCTAGTCTTTTACTAAAGACATGAAGAATTCATTGTCTTCACAAGCTATTCACTTCCTTTTGAACAAATCTTATTGTTAAGAAAACGTTCCTTATATTCAGTTAATATCTACCTATCTATTATTTCTATCCATTGATATTAGTTCTGCTGGGGTAAAATGTAATAGTCTAATCCTTCTTCCTTTTCAAATATTTGAAAAGTGCTAGCACATTCCCCAAATTCTCTTTTATCTAAGCTAGATAATTCTAGTTCCATCAATCAATCTTTCTAAGGTATAACCTCTAGTCTATTCACATTCCTACTTGCCTTCTCTACAGTCTGTCAATTGTAATCCTAAAGGGCCCAAAATTGGACACAACTTCAAATATGAGCTGACTAAAGCAGAAGACAGTGGGACCACTTCCTGCTTCACTATGGGCACTGAACTAAAGAAGCCTAAGATAACAGTAGCTTTTTTGGCAACCATATCAAAGCACCATAATGTTTACTAAGAGTAACTTATGCTCTATTAAAATCTCCAGGTCTTAAAAATAGACTGATTTCTAGTCAAATTTAGAAGATAGTTACCACATCCCACATGAGCCTTCTTTTCTCCAGGCTAAATATCTCTAGTTCTTACAACCAATCCTCATAGAACATGGACTCAAAATCCCTTCTTGGAGCCCTTCTCTGGATTATCTCCATCTTATCACTGTCCTTTCCAAAATATGGTACCTAAGCATTATATTCTATTGTGTCCTCATTTTCCCAGCAAATTACTTCACTTTTTAGCTCTTTGCTAAGGTAGAACTCTGTTTCCAGTATGGAGGGTGTACTGTCCCAAGCTTCAGGGCTTTTGGGTAGCTGTTTTCACAGGTATTTCTAGGGATCTGTAAATTTTCAATTTTTCCAAGGTGGTATGAGCAAAGGAGAGGTGTTTACTCCTCTACTGTCATGTGCTCTGGTCTGTGACTGACCACAAGTACTATTTTCTGACTTGGAACTGTGAGGAGGATTCCTTCTCCATTGCCATCACAAGCTCTACCATGCCAGTGCTGCTCCTTGCCCCAGGACTGCAACCTGGTTCCAAGGGCAAAGGAAGAGAATCCTGCTTAGCACCAGCAACGAGATCCCTGCAATCTGATCCACCACTTGATCCCCTCTACTATGTGTGGATCAAAAGCTCTGGAATCAGCCATTGCCATTGCAGCCCCGGGGCTGGGGTTGGACGGCACTCCTCTCTCACCTAGGTCCCACAGACCTTTCCTACTGACCTTGTAAGTTGTCTTTGGTGTCTGTGGTTAGAAAAGTCTGGAAACCCCCACAGCTGCCAGTGATTCAGTGCTCTTAGGTCTGCTCCAGGTTTGCCAGGACCCATCACAGCCAGCACTGCACTCTTCTCTCAGACTGATGTAATAGACTTTTCCTGTTGACCTTCCAGGTTGTCTTGGGTTGGAAATTTGTTTTACTCTGTCATTTTGTGGGTTCTACTGCTCTAGAATTTGTTTAGAATAATTTTTTACAAATATTTGAAGGGCTTTGGAAGAGAGCTCAAGCAAGTCCCTGCTTTTACTCCATCATCTTGGCTCTGCCCCCTAAGCATTATATTCCATATATGGACTGGTGGAGGCATAGTACATTAGGACTATCACATTCCTACAAGTTATGACTCTCTTAAATGCAATCCATGATTACATTAATCTTTCTGGTTGCCATATCCTACTTTGAGTTACCCTTTGCATATATAAAGTTATACTTTGAGTTTCCGTTAAGATATGGTCCTCTACAACCTAGACATTTTCAGAAAAATGTTCTGTAACCATGCCTCTTAAGTCAAAACATCTAAGAACCCATTTTTTAAATATTTGTCAGAATTTCACTACAAACCCAGGGGCATATTATGTGAGTCATCTATGTCTTTCACCCTTTGAAAATATAAACAATATCTGTCTGTCTTGAAACACCTGTTGTATTCACCCTGATTTCCAAAAGACCACTGAGAATAGTACAGTAATTATTTATGCAAGAGCTTAGAATGTAGTTCCTCTGAATGAAGAGCCTTAACTCACTGAGGGCAACTAGATCTTCTCTTATCATCTCTTATCCAGGCTTTCAATTCTTTGGCAACCATCTCTATACTATCTTTTCCAATCTGAGGATCATACTCTAATTAGAACTGAAACCTTAAGCTGACTTCAACTTTTATTCAGTCTTTAAACAAATGGGAGTCACATGCCTCCTCTTTCCATACTAAGCATCATGGTATAATAAAAAGGGCAGAAATTAGAATATTCAGGTTGCAGTCTCACTGTTGCCAGTGTACAATGTTAGGTAAGTCAATTCATCTCTGTGAACGTATGTTTACTCATCCACAAAATGAGGGTATTGGACCAAATGTTTTTTAATGTTCCTTCCAGTCATGACATCTTGTCTATATATTATATTACTTTCAAGGCTCCACTAGACTGGCCTATTTTAGTGAGGAAGGCACAAATTCCATCTCTGCTACTTACCACCTGTATGATCTAAGTTAGAGATGTCAAATAAGTAGCCCATAGGCTGTATGCAGCCCACAACACTCCCAAATATGGCCTGAACCAGTTTCAAATGTAATTGTGAAATATTTAACAAAATGAGTAAAAATACAGTAAAACATTAGCCTGCCTTTGTCTCCAAAACTCTTCTGTTTTGGCTAGGGCAACAGTAAAGAGAGTAAGCAAAAGATTGGTGGTCCTCTTGAATGTCATCTGTTTTTGGATTTGCAGCAGTTATAACCTTTTCACACACCTGTAGTCTAATGAAGTGGAGCTGAGATTCTGGCAAACAAAGCCGATTACCACCTGAGGCTCCAAGAAAAGTCCCTTCAGAGAGTAGACCTCTGTAATCATAATTTAGGGGAGCTGTAGACGAAATTTGAGACTAGATAATATGATTCACTATGAAAAGTATGGCTGGTTAGGCATAAAACTGAAATGAGGCAGACCACCAAATCCTCTGAGAGGCACCTTTTTAAAAAAGTCTGAAAATAACAAAAGGAAGGTCTTTAACAAAAGCAGAACGTCAGCCAGAGAATCACTCATTCGTTCCATGAATCTTCATTCAGTGCCTACTGAGGAGGAGAAAGTGAAGCTGGTGACCTTGCACAGCCCTCTCCATCCCTCAAAACCAAGTCAAGTACAAATCATGTCATCATTTCTCTGATGTCATGGTCTCCTTTGAAAACAAAGGACGAACACAACCACAACAATGCTATACGTACATGTCCAAGGTATTGTGCTGGTTACTCTGTGGAGTACACAGGAAAATAAAATATGACCCCATCCTGTAAAGAGCTTATACTCTATTGGGGGATTAAGTTATTCACAAATAATGGTGCTGGAACCCTTTCATGATAGAAGGTAGCACTTGGGGATAAAGAGAAGCTAAAATGCTCGACCTTAACCTCTAATGAGGAGTGCTTTAAGGAAGTTTCCACCCTCAGGTTGTCTCCAGAAATAGACAATATAGAAGCTGATTAAATCATTAATAATATTCAGGAAGTTCTAAGCTAAATATGGAAATAAGGAATAGGGTCTGGACCTGCGGTTTCTTTGATACAATTCTTGGATGAGGAAACTTCTCTGAAACCAGTTTGGCGCCAGCTCCGAAATTTATGATCTCAGAATTGCCTAGCATACTGAATTGTAAGTGACTTAGACTAGTCACAGAGACAATAGGTATCAGAGACAAGGTTTGAACCTCGGTCTTCCTGACTGAAAGGCCAGCTTTCTGTCTATAGCACCTCACTGCCTCTACGCTGGTCATAAATAGAGATAAGAAAAATAGCCAACTTTATATAGCATGTTAAAGTTTGCAAAATACTCTACATACACTGACTCCTTTGATGCTCTCCACAACCTTCTTATGGAGGTGTTGTTATTATGTCCTTTT
Organism: Notamacropus eugenii; assembly: GCF_028372415.1. Classification (NCBI taxonomy): domain Eukaryota; kingdom Metazoa; phylum Chordata; class Mammalia; order Diprotodontia; family Macropodidae; genus Notamacropus; species Notamacropus eugenii. The sequence continues at coordinate 171,765,152 of NC_092872.1, forward strand.
TACACATAAGGAAACTAAGCCTGAGTAGTCAAGTGACTTGCCCAGGGTTATATGACTACTAAGTGGCTGAGACAGCATATGAACTCAGGTCTTCCTCACTCCAAGTCAAGTACTCTATCCACCATGTTAGGACTAAATGGCTCCTATCATAGAGGTTTAAAGGCATTTTGGAGTAAATTTGGAGAATTATTGACCTGAATGGTAATCTCATGTTATAAACAATGCTGCGTCAGAGGTCCAGCAGCTTATAACTATGCCTGAGTGTTCAGAAGAAGGATTCCAAAAGGAACCTGGGGAAAAACAAACCAGTGAATCTCTAAACTCATTTCTCTGTAAGGCAAACTTGTGGAGTCTATAAAAAATACTGGCTCATTAAACACCTTAAAATAATCTACTGGGGGGATAGAAAAGGGAATAAAATTTTTGCAAGGAGAAATCATGCCTGGAAAGTTTATGGGAGTCTTTGGGGGGAGAGGGGGGTAAATAGGCATGTAGTTGAAGGTAAAGAGGTAAATGTAATCTAGACTTATAGACTCAGAACTTTAATGCCAGAAAGGATTGTAGAAATCATTTACTCTAAACTTGTCATTTTACAGATGAAGAAACTACAGCCCAGAGAAATTAAACATCTTGCTCGAGATCACAGTGGTAGAACCACAACTCAATGATGGGTCATAATTCCAGACTTGCTCATCCAATCCTGAACTATTAAGACAAAAGACAACCCTGCCTTTGAAATGGAAGCAAGTTTAATTGAGTACAAATAAAACAAAACACTGCTTCATACGAACTTATAAAATTCACTAGCCCCAAGAGGTTATACACGAAAAATAAAGAAATCCATTCCCCCCCAAAATGAACACATTTTCTACTAACAAAATGGTTAAGATCTACTTGAGAAAACAGGGTAGATTTAAATCATTGCGCTTGCACAAGTAGGAATAATTTACACTTTGATAGTGCTTTTAGATTCATGCTTTCCTCATAGTAATCTTTTGAGGTAGGTAGTACAGGCATGATTATGTTCATTTTGAAAATGTGACACATAATCACATAGCTCAATCTTTTATAGGATCATAGAGCTGGACGGAATCTGAGAGGTCATTTTTCAGATGAGGAAACTAAAGCCAGACACACATAAGATCATAGTGCTCATGGAGACCTTAGGGGAAATCAAATCCAACCGTCTCATTTTACAGGCTGAGAAAAATCAAGTAACTTCACCAAGGCTGTACAGGGTAAGTGGTAGAGTGAATATTTGGACCCAGGCTCTCTGCCTCTAAATCCAATATGCTTTCTATTATACCACTATCAAAGCCAAGATGCTAGCCTAGGTCCCATAACTCCCCACTGAGAAATCCCTCTACCTTGTCATGGTGTGCTGGTAGATGTTTAACAATAAGATCTCTGGGAGAAAAAAAACTATATGTGTGATACATTTTTTCAGTTTAATTTGAATTATTAACATTTTCTCCATCATTTTTTAAAGTCCACACAATCAACAAAGCAATAAGCTTTGCCCTGATTGTAGCGTTTGCCAATTTCGGAAGTGTAAATTTACAGTGAAATTTAACAAAAGGGCTGACTTGAGCTGCCAGGATACTTCTACCATATCATAAGTGTTTATGAACTTTCAAGGAGGACTAGCACCTCTGGTGCAAGGGCTTGCTGAGAACTTTTCAGAGCTGCTCATCCACCTTTGGTGTCCACCTTTCTCCCAAGTTTTACCTGTGGCTCCAAGAAACTGTAGCATGCACAGCAGCCACACCCTAGTAAAGCTTTCCTGGCAGATGGACTAAATCAGGTTGAAGGTAACTGACATGCCACAAACCCATTAGTGATTTAGAGGTATGTCCGCTCCAAGCATGTGAAAACTTTCACCAGCAAAAAGGGCAGATGAGAACAATTTTTTCAAACGACCATCATGGCGCCTGAAGCAAATGCTGTGGAGCACTTAGAGCTTGATGAGGCATCAAAGATACCAAGGCTACCCACTGCATCCTGGGCCATCACCAGTCATCTTGACTTTTGTCTTGTCACTGGAATTCAATGACCCTGGAAGAGAACATGAGGCTGACAACTTGGTGCAACTCCGCCACACTTAAATCTGATTTACCCACAAGTGAAGACATCACTCTGTGATGTCATTGATCCTGTTCAAAAATGAGAAAAACAACCACAACTTATCCTCTCTGGCATATTTCTTGAGTTTCCCCTTTGAAGGTAGAATTCCTCATTGTAAAGACTATGGATTTAAGTTCCTATAACCAGTAATAGGAAAATAGTCAGTAGAACTGAAGAAAACATAAGGTTTGTATGTATGTAGAAGCAAGAGTTTGAATGAAAGGGTATAAGGCAAAGGAGTTGCACATTTCTTCATCAGTTTCCAAATTCAAAGAAATAGCTTGAATCATTCTGTCCCCTCTTGAACCTAATAAACCTAATGCTTTTTTGCAAACAATTCATTTAATTTAATTTTAGAATAAATGCCCATCCCTCTGACTATTAAAATTCCCTATAATGACTCATTAAGCAGAAGAGAAATGAAAGACACAGCTGCCTGCTGAGAGGGGATGTGCCCTCTTACATTGACCTCTTGTTTTTTGAAAGACTTTCTTTTCAGAGACCCTAGTTATTTTCTTCTAGTGAAACCAAAATAGTAGAAGAATAGTCTGAAACTATCCACCAATCTTAGGCCTGGAGTCAATGCATAACAGTGGTGCTCATTACTCAAAATGATTCTGTCAACACAGAGGATGGAGAGAAACAGATTGTAATGTTCTAATCATCTCTGGTGTTTCAAAGCCAAAATTGAATCTGAAAAGACCATTTCACAAAGATCTTCACCCATCCTAGTATGATATATACCTCTTTTATCTGTGAGTTCTTTTTATTCCCTTTTCATTCCTTAAATAATAAACCTGCTATGAATGTGCTTTAATAGAAATTATATCTGTTACAATCAGTTTTTAAGACCCTTTATCAGGACCTAGGGTTGAAAATAAAAGTCACAGTAATTCATTTGGATTCAACGAATGTCTGATAAGTGCCTCCTGTATACGGAGAACTCTGCTAAGGGTTTGTGTAGAAATACAAAGTTTAGGTCAAACATAGTCCCTGTTTCTCATGTAGATTCTATCTTAATAGACAGAACACATATATTTATACATACACATACGTACTATTTACACACCCACACTATACACACATATGTATATATACATATATATGTATGTATCCGTTATTTAATAATGATGATACATTGATTCATTCAACAAAGTTGTATTGAGTATCTACTTAGGACTAGAACCGTGCTCAGGTGTTGGGAACAAGAATAAAATTTCCCCTGCTCTCAAAGAGCATGTAGTATAAAGCAGAAAAATACAAGGTACTATATGAGGTCTTTTGACCACTACATATTACCTCCATATGAAAGCAACAAATAAATCTGCCCTCTGAAACAAAAGAGAAGCCCTGGTTATCACTCCAAGTTCTTTGAGGGAATGAATTATATCTTTTTTTTTATTTTTATAACTCTGCTTTTAATGGGTATTTAATAAAGGTTTATTGAATATTCATAAAATTATTTTATTTAAAATAAGCAGGTCATTCCCTGTTTGATCAACTTATTTGTTAAGAAAATGACCAAAGGCAATGAAGCAAATTGTTAATTGGATTGGATGACCTCTAAGGTCCTTTTCACATCTAATGACTTGTGGTAAAGCCTTTGATCTTGTCAGATTAGTTGTCTAACATTTTTGCTTCTGTCATAATAATTTTTTTTTCAGAAAAGCAGAGTCAGGTAGTGAAACTTTAAATGGATTTGGAGTTAGGTGACCTAGGATCAATTCTGCTACTTAATACATCTGTGAGGTAACTTGACTTTCTTCATCTGTAAGATTTAAGGATTGGACTAAATGACCTCTAAAATCCCTTCTAGCTTTATGTCTATGATCATATGAGTATTATTTTATAGGTCAACCTACAAAATATTCCAGAGTAAGCAATAAATAAGGGAGAGAAGAACACAGTAACTCAACCTCAATCACAAGATACAGACATAAAGCTTGGAGTATCTCAGTATATAAACAATGAGAGGCACTTAATTCTGAAGCAACTTAGGTGATCCTATTATAACTATTTTTTATTATTATCAGTATTTTTATTAAAACACATTGTTGGTGATACTTTAATTTTGAAAAGAAAAATCAGGAGATTGTTTTGAAATGTTTTAAATAATTTAAATCCCTTCAGTAGCTGAATGAGAAAAAAATGTGCTATTGTGTGGTTCATGGTAGATAATTATACTGTACAGGATAAAAATAATAACAGTAACAACTACTCACATTTACACAGAACTTTCAAGCTTACAAAGTACTTTTCTCATGCCAACTCTGTGAGGTAGGTGAAATGAAACCAAACTAAATTTTCAGTATTTACCCAACCTACATTCTCCCACTGAATGAAAAAAAATGACTTCCAATTTGCATCTGATCCCTGCAAAAAAAAAGAACTGGTTTCATCATATTTTCAAGGTAAGGACAAAGGATATCTCAAAATTTTGAGACATAGTTTCCTTTTGGTTTCACAAGATCCAAGTATATAATGTATCTACATATTGGCAATGCTTGTCAAACTTGTTGGGATGCATCAATTGTTTGTTGAGATGCATAGAGCATATAGTGATTTTTTAAAGCATTGATTATCAATGTGCAAGTACTTAAATACTCCAGTGGATCTGAGATATCATGAGTTCAGGAGTTCCCTCCAAGGTACCGATGACAGCCCATTCATATTTGTCCATCCCTATGTGGCTCTTACTGAAATCCTTCCAAAGTTCAGCAGAAGGGGTCTACCTATTGTACTTGGGTCCTTCTTTGATTTCTCCCAACATCATGAGGGTACTATTGGCACTCTCTAGTTGTCTACCTGTCATTCCTATCTCTTGCTTATCTTCTTCTACCACGCAATTCTTTGAAAGCATCCTTTTCTTCTTTGGCATTCTTCATTGGTTACATATTGTACCTGCTCCTACTGACCATGAACTCTCCAATGCCATCTGTGTAATACAAGTCTACTTGTTATTGTCATTGCTATCACTATTGTTATTTTGCTTCCAAACTTTTCTCACAGGGAAACAATTTATTGAGTTGAAGCATTAACTGTTTGCCTTTGAGTAGTAAGAAAAATAGAACAACTCAGACATACTAAGTAATTAGATATTTATATGAACCCCAAACTGACCTACAAACATTGAAGCTACCATGCTCTGTCCTACTGAATTTTAGCATTGGGTGTGAAATACAAATGTTCTTAATATTGGAATCCATGAACCAATAGAATTATATGTGTGTCATATATATGACATATATACACATATATGGAATTGAGGCTGGAAATCTCTTAGTTCTTAATTAGTTTTCAAATGAAAAGAAGCAGTCCAGAGCTAACTTCCCTCAAAATCTAACAAGCCATATACTTTTTGCAGATAACTCATCTAATTTCAGAAAGTGTATCTCTACTGCTATTAAAATTCACCATAAGAAATAATTTGGTAGAAGAAAAATGAAAAACAAATCCTGTGCCCCTAACGTTACAGGGAAAGTAATCAAGAGGGAATTTGAAAACAACTTCAGGATAATAGCAGTACCACAGCATGAATCAGAGGGCTCAGGGATAATGTTCATAAAATCTCAGAAATCTCATAAGGGACCTTAAAATTCCTCTAGTGCAACCACAGCCAATAAAACATTTCCTTTACAATAGACCTAAGAAGGGGTCATTCATTCAGCCTTTCCTGGATATTTCAGGGGATGTGACATCCACTACTTCCCATGATATCCCATTCTATTTTTAGGCAGTTCTACATATTATAGGGAATTTTTCCTAACATAAAACCTAAATTAACTTCTCTGAGACTTTCACCCATTGATTTTCACTCAGCGCTGCCCTCTGGGACCAAGGAGAACAAGAATAATCTCTCTCCCATATGACAGTCCTTCAAATATTTGAAGACAAATATCATAGCCTTAGTCTCCTCCAGGTTAAACAAATCCAATTCCTTCAACCAGTTTTTCACATGCCATGGATGTAAGATCCCCTCACAGTTAATGATTTACCATCTTTAAGTTGCTATCCAGCTTATATTCATCAAGTTATATTCATGAAAGCCCTTAATGAAATAATGGTGACCAAAACTAAATGTAATATTCCAAATGTGACCTGGCCAGTATAATTCCACCTTTTTGTACATCATTTCTTTTTTAATGCAATTTGAAATCACAGTAGAATTTTTTGTCTGCCAAGTCATGCTGCTTCAACACGAAAATAGAAGTGGTATGTCACTTTCTCCTCATAGTTGGATGGGTGGAGACACAGTAGACATGTAACCAAATAAAGAAAAGAGACCAAGGGGAAGATGTGCAATCTTCATCATTTTATAGGCACCTGAAGCAAGGAATCATGTTGCTCTCCCTACCCAGCTATGGGCTGCTAACTCTCTCCAGGATCCCTTTTCCCAAGTGCTTCTGGGGGTCCTCCAATGCTGGGCAAGCACCATTGCAGCTCCCCGGGGCCTGAAGGCCAACTCAATGTGGGACCTCTAGAATAAACTGCAGTAACAAAAGAAGCAGTTGTTGCACCAATACATTCCCAGTCTTGGGCTATCCAAAGATTTCTTTTCTCCCTTTCCTTCTCAATACCCAACCCTCAACTGAATTTGTGGCAGGTCCTGAAATTCCCAGCTTTGGCTTTAGTTTGATTCATTGTTCAAGCCTGTGGAGAACCTTACTCTGCCATCCAACAAGCTATTTGTGCCTCTTAGTATTAGCCTGACAACTATGCTATTTTTCAAGTACTCAATAAAAGTTTTAAATAGCAGTTCTGAATGATGTGATCCTGAGACACTTCCCTTCAGATAGACATCAAGACATCAATTACTACTCTTTAAGTCTATTCAATTCAATCAGTCCTAAATCCACCTAATTACATTATCGTTTAGCACAGATCTCTCAATCTTGTCCATAAGAAGAGTATGAAAGACTTCGCCGACAATTTTTCTGAAGTCTAGGTAAACTAGGTCATACAACATTTATCAGTTTAGTTACTTCATCAAAAAAGTAACCAAAATTGGTCTAACTGATCTGTTCTTGATGAAAGCCATATTTACATTTTAGGGATCAACATTTCCCTACATCGATGTTAACAAACCATCTCTTTAAAAAGACATTCAAAATTTTATCTCAAATTACAGTCAGGACCACTGTCTCATTTCTTGCAAATTTCATCTATTCTCTTCCATTTTCTAAGCACCAGAACAATACTTGTCCTTTTCCAGTTGGATAGAACCCCTCAGGTTCTCTATAATCTTTCAAAAACTGATAGTAACTTAGCATTCACATCCTCCAATTCTTTCAGTAGGCTAGGATGTAGTTCACCTAAATCTGGTATCTTGAACTCTTTGATGACAAGGAGATGATCCCTTACTACCTCTACAGTCATTCAGGACTTCAACTCTCCACTAACCCTTTTGTTCTATCCCTTACAATTCAGAACTTATTCTCATTTACAGAAAAAAAGAAACTAAATAATATTTTAGTAATTCTGCCTTCTTTCCAACACTTCCTTTTTTTCCTTCTCTCTGGTCATTCCTATCACTCCATGAAATGCTCCAGGTCCTTCTATATCCTTCCCACCTTCTTTTACCCACAATGTAAAAAGTCTGTTGTGCTGCCTTTGGCATATTTGACAGCCTTAGCTCATTTTGAACTTTTATGTTCTTTTGCTTTTGCTACAGAATCACATCATTCTTTTGGATCCATCCCCTGTTACCTATTCTTGCTTCCATCTTATATGTGTGTCTTTTTTCCAGTTTAAGTGAGTTGATGAGTTCTGAAGGCATGGTCTAGTGGAAAACTCGAACGGGACCACGTAGTGATTCCAACTGTCTACAGAGGAGTTTATCAGTAAGAGGCCTTAAAGTGATATGTTACTGGGGGCAAATTTACTAGAGATATAAGATCTTAAATGTGTAAAGTAACAATGGCACTTACATACCCTTTTATATGCCAATAAATTTTGTTATCATCATTTCACTGTCCCCTCAGCAACTTCTCATGATACATAATAGAGTGCTGGATTCTGGAGTCTGAAAACTTGGGTTTGAATATAGGCTTTGCTGTCTGTATGACCTTGTAAAAGTCACTTTATTTCCCTGGAGCACATTTTCCTCATCTTTAAAAAGATAGTCTTGAGCTATATGACCTCTCATGTCCCTTCTAGTTTCGAATCTATTATCATAATGATGTTTCACTGATTCCCCTAGTGGCCTCTCTCCCCAGACCTGCCCAGAAATATCCTGAAGTTCTAGAGTACTGGATGCTCTCTTTGCCCACGTCCCTCTAGGTAACTGTAGTTATAGCCGAATGATGAACATCTCAGTACTATAGATGAGAAATCGGACTTGTTAAGACATGAGGAGTCATCTGCCCAAGGTAATTCAAACCTGCTATAGAGCTCAAAATAAAATTCATTTTCCTAAGTCTTTACCCCACTGCTTTAGCCACTGAAGCACACATTCTGCCATGTCAATAAAGTTTATTTTTTCAATAACATTCCCCAATTCTAGCAATCTATCCTAGGGCTTCTATATGCTTGCTCTCAGGACAAGCTGGAAATCTGGAGGTCAAAGTGCATTTCTGATCCAGGTTTTCTTTTTCTTTTCTTGTTTCTTTCGAATTGTTGAGATGAAATGAAAAGCCTCAGTTGTTTTCTTTCCATTTCTCATCCATAAAATTCGAGGTTGTTTTTGTTTTTCTTAAAAGTAAGAGGAGATTTTAATGTGGAGATTATGATACAGGATATTTGCCTGTTCTGAGCATCTGCTATATTCCACTTGAGTGAGTGGAAATTTTAATTTGTAAATTGAAACATACTTTGGAAGCACTATGGGGAGCTTATAATAAATATATTAGTTAGTAAGAAATTATTGAACATTTATGGACCGAACATTAGGTAGAGGCAAATACAAGTCACTTCTTGGTAAAAAAAAAAAAAAGTTTTTTCACTGGTTTTCTAATGACAAAAATTTAGGATGACAACAATTATCAATAGACATATAAAACTTTTCAAACAATTCATTTGAAACTAACTTTGAAGTCATTTTATGATTCATAATACACATCTCTTTTCACCAAAGTCTTCCTCAAATATTTCACCATGGTGTGGAACTGTGGAACCCTAAATTCTCTAGGGACATATGAAACCCAAGGCATAGAATATCCTACCAAGCTGGCAGCCCAAGTAAGGGCCCACCAACATACCATGTGTTCATCTTCCAAGGACCAGCTTAACTGTATCTGTAATGGCTCCTCATCAAAAGACAGGCCATCAGGTGATCACTTTCTTTTTTTAATACTATGCTTTCCATGGTAAAGAGTACTAACATTGATTAAATTATGGGACTTTTTTAATAGTAACAAAGTATGATTTTTAAAAACACGAAAATGAGTAAAATTTAATATTGAATCAAACTCTGAAATAAAAACAAAGCATGGTGGAATGCCACACTGTGTAATGAGGGCTAGGCCTAGAATCAGGTTTTCAACTTGCCTCTAAAACTCACTAGTTGTATGCTTTTGGTCAATACCACATGACCACAACCTTCCTGCGCCTCAGTTTCTCATCTATAAAATGGGGAGCATAAGGATCTTATTGCCTACCTATTTACCCAGTTATGAGGATTAATTAATGTACACAAAGCAATTAGCAAACTTTAATATTCCATAATATGTTAGGTATTATTAACACCTCATCACTTTACCAGATTCAAAATGTCTGTTGATTTGTATCAACTCATTACTTAAAAGAATCGTATCCGTCTTTGGTGTCCACTTTTCACCCAACTCTCACTTGTGGATCCAAGAAGCTATAGCAGGTACAGAGGCAAGTCTCCAGTAAAACCATCTTGACAGATGGGATAAACCAGTTTGAGGGCAAATTGAGTTAAGGGAAATGTCTACCCCAAGCATGTGAAGACTTCCTCCAGTGAAATGAGTGGATAAGAACAATCTGTTCCAGGGTCCACAAAGGCAGGTCAAGCAGGTGGCATGGAGTACTTAGAGCTTGGTCAAACACAAAAGACACCAAGGTCATTATCCACTGCATCTCAGGCCATCACCAGGCATTCTGACTTTTTTCTTGCCACTGGACTTTGATGATTCTGGAAGAGAGAATGAAGCTGATGACTTTGTGCAACTCTGCCTAACTTAAATCCAATTTATCCACAAGAGAACATATTTCCTTGTGATGTCATTGGTCCTTTCCGAAAATAGACAAACAACAAAGGAATTAATAATGAGGAAGAGAATAAGAGATGCATTTTGTAATATAATATGAGATCCCTTTTGTAAAGTCAAGAAAAGGATGGGGCATGCCTGAATTTGCTTGAGATGTTTGTCTTCACTTTACATCCTAATTTTAGCCTGCATTCAAACTTACCATGACCTAGCTAGATGTGTGACTTTTCTTCTCTAATTTTTTAATATTTTTATTCAAAATTTTGAGTTCCAAATTCTATTTCTCCCTCCCTTCCCATCTCTCCTCCCTGAGATGCCAAGCAGTCAGATAAAAGTTATACACATACAATTATCTAAAATATTTTCATATTAGTCGCTTTGTACAGGAAAACTTGAATAAAAGAAGGAAAGAGAAAAATAGCAAGCTTTAGTCTGTATTCAAACAATATCAGTTCTTTCTCTGGAGGCTCATAGTATGCTTCATTATTAATCCTTTGGGATTGTCTTGGATCTTTGTATTGCTGAGAATAACTAAATCCTTCACAGTTCTTCGTCAAACAATATTGCTGTTACTATGTACAACATTCTCCTTGTTCTGTTCACTTCACTATGCATCAGTTCATGTAAGTCTTTCCAGGTTTTTCTGAAATCATCCTGCTTGTCATTTTTTACAGCACAATAGAATTCCAATACAATCAGCTTGTTTAGTCATTTCCCAATTGATGAGCATTCCTTTGATTTTCAATTCTTAGCCACCACAAAAAGAGCTGCTACAAATATTGTTGTACAAATAGGTCCTTTTCATTTTTTTTTTGGATGTCTTTGGGATATAGACATGAAGTGGTATTGCTGGATCCAAGGGAGACAAAATTTTATAGCCCTTTGGGCATATTTCCAAATTGCTCTCCAGAGTAGTTGGATCAGTCCACAGCTCTACCAACAAGGCATTAGTGTCCCAGTTTTCTTATTTCCTCTCCAACATCCAACATTTTCCTTTTTTTGTCATATTAGCCACTCTGATAAGTGTGAGGTGGTACCTAAGAGTGGTTTTAATTTGCATTTGTCTAATCAACAGTGATTTCGAGCATTTTTTTCATATGACAATAGATAGCTTTGATTTCTTTGTATGAAAACTGCCTGTTCATCCTTGACCATTTATCAGCTGTAGAATTACTTAGATTTTTTATAAATTTGACTCAGTTCTCTATATATTTGAGAAATTAAGCCTTTATCAGAGATAATGGTTGCAAATCTCCCCCCTCTCCACCTAGTTTTCTGCTTTCCTTATAATTTTGGTTGCATTGGTTTTGTTTGTGTAACTTTTTATTTCATATAATCAAAATTATCTGTTACGTTTTGTAATACTCTCTATATCATTTTGGTCCTAAATTATTTCCTTATCCATAAATCTGACAGATAAACTATTCTGTGCTCTCCTAATTTGCTTATGATATCACCTGTTAGGTATAAATCATGTAGCCACTTTGACCTCATCTTGTTATACTGTATGAGATGTTCATCCCTACCTAGTTTCTGCCATATTGTTTTCCATTTTTTGCAGCAGTTTTTTGTCAAATGGTCATGGGATTATCATATACTAGATTACTATGATCATTAAGATCATGTAATGTGTACCTAATCAATAACACTGATCCACCACTTTATTTCTTAGGCAGTACCAAAATGTTTTGATAATTGCCACTTTATAATAAAGTTTGGGATCTAGTATGGCTAAACCATCTTCTTTCACATTTTTTTTCTTAGATTCCCTTAATATTCTTGAGCTTTTGTTCTTCCAGATGAAATTTGTTATTATTTTTTCTAGCTCCATAAAATAATTTTTGATAGCTTGATTGGTATGGCATTGAACAAATAGATTAATTTACAAAGAATTGTCATTTTTATTATACTTACTTGGCCTACCCATATGCAATTAATATTTTTTCGGTTGTTTAGATCTGACTTTATTTGTGTGAAAAGTATTTTATAGTTGTGTTCATTTAGTTCCTAGATTTGTCTTCAAAGGTAAACTCACAAGTATTTTATATTTCTATAGTTATGTTAAATGGAATTTCTCTTTCTACCTGTTGCTACTGGACATTGTTGGTAATATATTGAAATGCTGATGATTTGTGTGGGTTTATTTTGTATCCCGCAATGCTGGTAACATTCTTAATAATTTTAAGTAGTTTTTTAGTTGATTCTCTAAGATTTTCTAAGTATAACTTTGTATCATCTGCAAAGAGTAAGTTTTATTTCCTCACTGCCCATTCTAATTCCTTTGATTTCTTTTTCTTTCTCTTATTGCAATAGGTAATATTTCTAGTATAATATTAAACAATAGAAGTGATAATGGGTATCCTTGCTTCACTTGTAGATTGTATTGGGAAGGATTCTAGTTTATCCCCATAACAGATAACGTTTGTTGATTGTTTTTGATAAATATTACTTATCATTTTATGACAAGCTCCATTTATTCCTATGTTCTCAAGTGTTTTTAATAGAAATGAGTGCTATATTTTGTCAAAAGCTTTTTCTGCATCTACTGAGATAATATTATTTCTGATGGTTTTGTTATTGATATAGTCAATTATGCTGATAGTTTTCCTAATATTGAAATAGCACTGCATTCCTGGTATGAATCTCACTTGGTCATAGTGTATAACTTTTGTAATATATTGCTTTAATATTAATGTCTTTGCTAGTATTTTGTTTAAATTTTTTGAATCAATATTCATTGGGGAAATTGGTCTATAGTTTTCTTTCTCTGTTTTGGCTCTTCCTGGTTTGGGTATCAGCATCATATTTGTGTCATAAAAGGAATTTGGTAGGACTCCCTCTTTGCCTATTTTTTCCAAATAGTTTATATAGTATTGGGATTAATTGTTCTTTAAATGTTTGGTAGAATTTGCTTGTGAATCCATCTGGTCCTGGGAATTTTTCCTTCAGAAGTTCATTGATGGCTTCTTCAATTTCTCTTTCTAAAATTGGGTTATTTAAGTATTCAATTTCTTCTTCTATTAATCTGGGTAATTTATATTTTTTTACATATTCATCCATTTCATTCAGATTATACAATTTATTGGCATATAATTGGCAAAATAGCTTCTAACAATTGTCCTAATTTCCTCTTTATTGATGATATTCTCCCTTTCATTTTTGATACAAGTAATTTGGTTTTCTTCTTTTTTAATTAAATTAAACAATGGTGTATCTATTTTATTGGGGTTTTCATAAAATCAGCTTCTAGTTTTATTTATTAGTTCAATGGTTTTCTTGCTTTCAATTTTATTAATCCCTCCTCTGATTTTCAGGATTTCCAATTTGGTATTTAATAAGGGATTTTAATTTGTTCTTTTTCTAGTTTTTTTTTAGTTGAATGCCCAATTTATTGATCCACTTTTTCTCTATTTTATTGACATAGCCAATTAAAGATATAAATTTTCCCCTAAGTACTGCTTTGGCTGCATCCCATAAATTTTGGTATGTTGTCTCATTGTCATTTTCTCTAATGAAATTGTTGATCATTTCTATGATTTGTTGTTTGACCCACTTGGTGTTTTAGAATCAACAAATTTTTGCATACCTTTTCCCATGCTATTGAATCTTTTTTCATGATTCTCTTGCATTACTCTTTTTTCCCATTTTTTCTTCTACTTCTCTAATTTGCTTTTTAGAAATCCTTTTAAAGCTCTTTTATGAACATCTAATTGACCAAGGATATGAATAAGCAGTTTTCACCTGAAGAAAGTGAAGCTATCTATAGTCATATGAAAAAATGCTCTGTCATTATTGATTAGACAAATGAAAATTAAAACAACTCTAAGGCACCACCTCATAGGTATTAGATTGACTAATGTGACAAAAAAAGGAAAATGATAAATGTTGGAGATGTGGGAAAATTGGAATGCTAATGTTAGTGGAGTTGTGAACTGATCCAACCATTCTCAAGAACAATTTGGAACTATACTCAAAGAGTTATAAAGCTGTGCATAGTCTTTGATCTTTAAACACCACTATTGGGTCTGTATCCCAAAGAGATAATAAAAATGCAAAAAGGACCCACAAATATAAAAATATTTATATCAGTTCTTTTTGTAGTGACAAATAATTGGAAACTGAGGAGATGCCTATCAACTGGGGAATGGCTGAATAAGTTGTGGTATATGAATGTAACGGAATATTATTGTGCTATAAGAAATGATGAGCAGGTGGATTTCAGAAAAACCTGGAAAGGCTTACATGAATTGATTCTGAGTGAAGTGAGTAGAACCAGAAGAACATTGTATGTAGAAACAGCAACATTCTCTGATGACCAGTTTTGATAGACTTAGCTCATCTCAGTAATGCAATGATCTAATTTAAAAAGACTCATTATGACAAATGCTATACACATCCAAAGAAAGGACTGTGGTGTCTGAATGCAGATTGAAGCATACTAGTTTCTCTTTGTTTTTTCTTCCCCAAGATTTTTCCCTTTTATTCTGATGTTTAATAGGATTGTAAATCTATAGCTTACAAAGCTCCACAGAGTCATTGTGCTGACCTCATTGTTGTATATTTGTGAAACATGGATAGTTTACCAGTACCGTGACAGGAAACTGAATCTCTTCCATTTGAGCTGTCAGGAAGATTCTCAAGATCACCTGGCAGGATAAGGTACCAGACACTGAGGTCCTTGCTCAAACTAAACTGCCAAGCATTCAAACTATGCTTCAGAGAGCACAACTCTGATGGGCTGGCCACATTGTTCAAATGCAAAATGTATACTTGCCAAAAAGACGATTTTATGAGAACTTGCATGGGGCAGGTGATCAGATAGTGGTCAGAAGAAATGCTACAAGGACACTTTCAAGGTCTTTCTCAGGAATTTTAGAACTGATTGTGTGACATGGGAGACACTGGCACAGGACCACTTAGCATGGTGTGCCCACATCAGAAAGGGTGCTGTGCTCTATGAGCAAAGCAGAATTGAAACAGCACGAAGGAAATGTAGAATGTGCAAATTTGGAATATCCACTCCAAATGTTCACACAGACTATCTGTGCCCAATCTGTGGTAGAGCATTCCAAGATTGTATTGGTCTGATCAGTCACGGTTGGACACATTGAAACTTGACTTTATCATGATACTGTCATTTTGGTCCTCTTTGAGAACGAAGGACAACAACCAACTAACCAACACATATAGCCTATACCAAGGGAAAGGAGAAAGAGAGGAAAAAAATTAAAACTCAAAATCTTATAAAAGTGAATCATGGAAATTAAAAATAATTTTAAAAAAAAAGTACAACTGACTAAGTGGAAAAGGAAGTATAAAAGCTAATTGAGGAAAACAACTCCTTAAAAGTTAGAATTGGGCAAGTAGAAGCTAATGATTCTATGAGACATCAAGAATCAATCAAAGAAATTCAAAATAAGGAAAAAATAGAAGAAAATGTGAAATACCTCATTGGAGAAATATTACAGAAACTTAATGGAATGAGACTCTTGAGCGGGATATGACTCCAGAAGGGTTGATTGTATTGAAAATAAGCTGAATAGACAAAGGGGGGTGTGGAAGGGCAATATGCATATTAAAAATATCTAAATCTAGGAAATAAGGAAACAGAAGAAAGAAGCATAGTGGAGAACATTTAAGTGAAGATCATTAGAAGTGAAACCAGAATCAATATTGTCCTCAGACTATACTGTACTACAGATGACCCAAACAGTTTAAGTAGATGATGAATTCAGAAAACACATATCAAAATCTGTGCTCTACACCCCCAACTCTCCCTCTGTGTGTGTGTTTCTTTCTTCATCTGCCATCTTTGTCTCTACTTGTCTCTGTTTGTCTATTTCTGTCTCTCCCTCCTTTCATCAAAAAAAATATAGAACAATAAGGCAGCTAATAATTTCTTGACTTCTCTTAATGACAATATCTCCCTTCAAAAGGCAGAGGAACTGACAAGAAATTCTATTCTGTGTCAAATTCTTACAGACAAATTTCAGGGGTCAAAATGATGGGAATCATAGCAGAAATGATCATAACTCCATCTTAGATATTGTGAAGAAAGATGAAACCATGAAAGGAAAATGTATTGTCTGATATATACTCTAGATTTTTGGAGAATATACTTCAAAAGTTCCAGAGGAATGTTGGGCAGTATCTTTGCTTGAAATTCTAAACAGAAAGTCAGTTCAGAGAGTATGAGAAGTTTTCAAGAGGGAAATTCTGAAGACAGAAAGAGAAACTACTCTGATGAAGAGGAAAATGGAGATCATTTGAACAAATTAATGCAGATGCACAAAGAACTCACAAATCAACTTAAACTTTTTTTATTTTTATTGATGTCTTTTGTTTTACATCACTTTTGTTTCCAACCATTTCCTATTCCTACATTCTGATTCCTACATTCTTTGTAACAAAGAATAAAGGGGAAAAAGGAGGAAAAAAGCAGTTCATTATTACTAACCAATACATCAACCATGGCTGTTAGCATATACAATGGTATACACCTATATTCCCTTACTTTTGAAAAGAAAGAAGAGAGAGATATTTTCTCTTCTTTTCTTCAGGTCCAAGGTTGGTCATTATAATTATAAAGAATTCCATTTCATTTTTTATTGTCCTCATTTATATTATTTTAATCATTGTGCAGCTGAAATTTTTATAATAGGTATGAGATATGGAAGAAGGCAGGTCATAGAAAATGAATAGGAAAGTGTGAGACAGTACAGTATGAATACTGTCAGATGTACTAAAGTTCAACATGAAATGAGGCTTGTAAGGAAAACTAAGAAAAACAGTAAGTGAGAGTTTTTGTTGTTGTTGTATTTTTATTTTTTAATGTATATTGGGAGGAAAAGGAGGATCCGAAAAGAGAACACCACAGCCCTGGATGGATGAGATGATGATAATAACTAATGATTCTTAGTTTTTATTTTACTTCTGTTTTCTCTTGCAAGAATGATCTTTGAGATGAAAAAGACAGTACAAAAAATGGCCCAGGAGAAACTGATACCTGAGGTGAGTAAGAAAGAGAATAGTAAAGAATACTTAGATGCTTTTTATGAGTTCAAATTACATGACCTCTATTCACTATATCCTAGAGAAGTGAAAGAACAGGCAGATGGGAGTGCTGAGCTACGGTCAGTGAAAAAAGGAAGAGAATGGGAGAGATACATTAAGAATGGAGAACAGCAAACATGATTTTAATTTTCAAGAAAGGGAAGGCTGTCAAATACAAGCCATCGAGCTTGACTTCCACTACTGGAAAAATTCTAAAACATATCATTAAATAAATAGTAGACAAATACAAAACTAATTGGTGACAAAGAAATAACATAGCTCTATCACAAAGAGTTTATGACAAAATAAACTCATTTCCTTCTTTGACAAGGTTACTAAACTGATATGTCAGGGGCATACTGCAGATATTATTTACCTAGATTTTAGTAAAACATCTGATAAAATTTCTCATGCTATCCTTGTTGAAGAGATGCACACTAAGATAGCAGTACAGCTAAATGGATTTGGAACTAATTATATGACCAGAAATAAAGAACATAATAATTGATGGTTCATGAGCAGCTAGATGGTATAGTTAATAGAGTCCTGGACCTGAAGTCAAGAAGACTCATCTTCATGAGTTCAAATACAGCCTCAGATACTTACTGGTTGTGTGATCCTCGACAAATCATTTAACCATATTTGCCTTAGTTTCCTCATCTGTAAAATGAGCTGGAGAAGGAAATGGCAAACCACTGCAGTATCTTTGTCAAGAAAACCCCAGAATGGAGTCACAAAGAGTCAGACAGGACTGAAAAATAACTGAATTTTAAAGGAAAAAGAGGTGATGGTAACCCTATGTCCTGTCCTAGTCAGACTACATCTGGAGCGCTATATATACAGTTCTGGACACTACAATTTATAGGATATCAGTAAGCTGAAGAGCACCCAGAGAACAATTAACACGGTAAAGGACCTTGAGTTCATGCCTTATGAAGACTGATGGAAGAAATTATGGATGCATTGTGAAGGAACAGGACAAGAGAAGACACATGGGAAATACCAGAATCTTCTTCAAAATGGAAAGGACTTCCATTTGAAAGATAGATTTATTCTGAACAATTGCTGGAAATTGCAAATAGGCACATTAACATATGATTTAAATGAAACTTTAAAAAGCAGTTACCTAAAATGCAAATGAGCTGCTTTTGAAGGGTAATGATTTCTCCATCATAGGAGATCTACAAGAAAAGGCTGCATAACCACCTGCCGTCATAATATGTTTCAGGGTCTAGATCGGGGTCAGTGGCTCTAAGCCCCTCTTCCAACTCTGAAATTCAGTGATTCTGATTCATAATCTGCAGAAAACAATAAGCAAGAATAAATATGCCACCAAGCCCAAACCGACTTGATTGGTCAGCCATACATACATCCAGGACCTTTTCGGAAAGAACACTCCAACTCCCGAGCTATATCTAAGCTGAAGAAGCTTTCACATTTTAACCATACCAAGACGAACTAAACTACGAAGCTACTGCCACTCTTCGATACTTACATAACACATTTATATTTTTCTTTGAATCAGAACTTCAGAGGGATATGACTTGGTGATAGGCAAAGTGATAGATCATGGGAAAAGTCCGAAGTATGGAATCAGGAGTCCTGAGTCCAAAACCTAGCTCCACCACGTGACCTTGGGGAGGTCCTGTCACCTCTGGTCCTCAGTCTCCTCACCTGTAAAATGGAAATGATAACACCTCACAAAGTTGCTATCAGGACCAAAGGGGTCAATAAAGTGCTCTGAAAACTACAAAACACCAAAGCAAGCTATCTAATTTTAAAACCTCATGGAACCACATTTTCGTCCCCCACTGTGGAACTGCAATTTGCATGTGCCTCATTCATAAACAAAAGACCTATTAATTATAGCAGATACTTTTTAATAGAGTCATAGGTTATTGAAACTTATACTTATGTAATAATATCATATGCTATAGACATGAAGCAATTACTTAGAATACAGTGGGTCTTCATTATTTCAAACCTCCTTAATTTGGAATGTGTGATCACGCTGGAAAGATCTGAGCTAAAGCAGTTTGATGATGTCAAAATGACCTCAAATTTGGAATCCTGGCCAGCCACACACAAACTCTCTCTACTGCTGGAAATTCCTGAAACTTCCTTCAGTGCCTGGAGTCTCCTTCTCCTGGAACAAACATTCAACAGCTTACTCTACAAGGAATACCTCTCCATAAAGCCTACCCCCCATTCTCCCATTGGTGAGTTCTTACTGGAGCCTCCATTTTTTGGAGGAGCCCAGGCTGGCCTGTTCTCATTCCCCTCCCTAACCCGCTCCTGACTTTCTTTGGACTTCAAAAGTAAGCCTCACTACCAAGTATCTTCATTCTCCTCCACCTCCCCATTTTCCATCTCCACTTAGTGTGTTATTAACCCCTATTAGGATGTAAGCACCTTGAAGGCAGGAATTGTTTTCCTTTTTAGTTAATATTTAAAAGTGCTTAGTATAGTGCCTGGCCCATAGTAAGTATTGAAAATATGGGTTTTTTTGTCTTTCCTTCATTCTTTCGTTGCTTTCTGCCTTCCTTCAATCTTCTCTTCCTCTCTGAGCTTCCCTTTCCTCATCTGTAAAATGGGAATAATAACATATTATTATTATCTACTTTACAGGGCTGTGAGGAATGTGCTTTGTAAACCTTATTAAAACCCTATGTAAATGTTTTCTAAAACCATCTATGAACAAAAGGCTTGGCTAGGCAAATCATTAGTGTAAGCATTATTTCAGCTGGAATATTTAACCTACTTAGGAATAAACTATTTTCAAGCAATTGTTACCCATTTACATAAAAAATTAATGTGCTCATTACAAATTAATCTTATTCAGTTCCTTAAGCAAGTCTTGACAGTGACCTTCTGGGCAACAATTTGTTAGTCACTAGTTTGGCTAAAATGAAAATTATACAATGTTTTTTTAATTCCATAATTGGAATTTCATTAATTCAAATAATTCTTTTCCTATTTTTGCCCAATTTATGTTCACCCTATGATGTCATTTGCATTACTTCATTATAAATGGTTGCTATAACAAAGGAGCCACTGTTTCTTCCTTTTCCTTCCTCCACTATTTCCTTTCCCACTCTTCTTTTGATATCATGTCCATGTGATACTGAAATGAATGTAAATTCCCCTCTATGATTCAGGTCACAACTCAGCCCATTCAACTCATTCTGTGGGACTTTCATCCACATTCTCCACATGGGATTCATTCAACATTCCAGAAGTCATACTTCCTCTTAAAATCATGAGGGTACCTGGGGAGCACTCTCATATTCAAATAGTCCATTTTCTCTTCCTATCATATAATTTTTTGATGACATCCTTTAATCCTGTTCTTTGAATTTCCCATTGGTTATGTGTTCCAATACTCTCATATCCACAATAAGCCTCTCCATTTTCCTCTGTGTGACACTCAGTTTTAGTTTTTTAGAGGCAGTAGTATTCTAGATATCACCACCATATTGAAACATTGTTTGAATTTAAAGATAGGTTATTGCTATGGGAAGCTTATGGTAGATAAAAGTGCAATCAAGTCTTTTCTCCTCCTTTTCAATGCTGGGCCTTTTTCATTGTCCATCTGTATTATCTATACTAGATGTAAATGTTGTTGAATAAACTCAGTAGTGTCCATTTAGATCAATGTTGAAATCTGGGAAATAGACATGATGCTTCCTAATTGAATCCCTTTATATCTTCAAAGAGGCTCTATAGTGTCTTGGTTATTGATAACATCAAAACAATGTTATTGGTAAATAAGTTCATCAGTAAAGCCTTACCATCTACTGGGAATCCCTCCTCAACCTAGACACTACAATGGATCTCTTCCATTACAGTGGTGAATTAATTTCCTTGTTTTACATCTAGCCTTATGTTTATCATTAAAGAGTCTTTTAACAGGGCTATTTCTGTTTCTTCCAAGAAATCTGGAATGATTTCTAGAGATACATAGAGATCACAGATAGATTAGATATAGAAGAATATAGATAGATAGACAGACAGACAGATAGATAGATAGATATAGAAGAAACCATGTTATAAAAGAGCATGTAAAATGTTATTTTGTTCTATCAAGCAAAAAGTTTTTTTTTTAAATATATACATACACAATAAGATCTTATTTTCTCTATAGTTTTAAGTTACTTGTGGAATGGTAAAGATGTAGTTCAGTCCCTACTAATCCCTTCACTGAGGATTCCCTCAAGTTGAATATAGATGGTCCACAAAAGATTTTGTATAGTTGAGGGAGAGTAGACATATAAGTTAGTAATTGGTGATCTACCTTTGGTCACCTTCTTTTTGGTATCAGTAAAATCTGATGTTTATATACATATCTTTGGTATCTTTCCTTTCTTTATTATGCCATTTGAATCAGTCCACCAATGCTGATATAATTGTTTCATTTCCATCTCATACAATTTGGCTGTTTTTCCTGACTTTGTTCTCTTTGGTGCCATTTCTCCATAAGCACTTCAGGGACTGTGGTGTTAGTAACCAAAAGTGGTGGTTCCAATCTTCTTGATAAAGAGACCAGTTTGTTGTAATAAATTTTTGCAAGTATTTTCCATTTTCCTTCAGTTGTCTACCTTGAATTCCTTTATTATAATGCTTAGTAGCATAACTTGCCAAGTTTTTTTTAAACTAGTGGTACTGTCCACTATGCTTTCTGTTCTTTCCAAAGTGATGATTTATAATCCCCATTCTTTATAATATTATAGATAAGTTTACATTCCGGCCATGTATTATCTTTGGCAGCCACTTCTTTCATTTGGCAAGTAAATCAAATGCACTACAACAAAGACACTTTCCGGGTTCTTTTGGTGTCCTTATTGTAGCAGTTAATTTATATTGTTTTGACTTCTTGATGAAATTATTATAGATGGTGTCAATGTCATTTCTCTTATCCATTTCTCAGTTTCAATTTTTAAGAGTTTGTTTAAAGAACTCAGGGTTACATCTACTTAATTGGATGTCATATCTTTTTCTCATTAATATTCTCTCTTTTCGTCTCTTGTAAATTCTGATGTTACCTTTGAAAAGTTGATGCTCTGAGGGAGCACATAGTTGACATAGGGATAACTCTCATATCCATAATAAGGATTTTTTCTTTGTTATTAAAATGTAGTTAATTTCAATCTTTCTGATTTTATTTGGTTTTCACCATGTCCTGTGGCTAAAAATTCTTTTTTTAAAAGAAAGTATTCACAGAACAAAGGTTTGAGGCTTCTAAATGATCCATATCTTTGACTTTTCTTATTTCTTCTTCTAAACCATATTTCTTGCCTATTCTAATCTCTTTCGACATTTTTATTGAAGTCACCAAGAATCAGAGCATGCGCTGATTTGATTTAGAGGGTCCGTCTTGCCAAGCTCTTTGTGGATTTTTCTACCATTTAATGTCCAGTAACCAATGTTGGTGTTTAAAGTACAACAGAAGTGTCAAACACATGGCCCACAGGCTACAGCCCACAGCCCTCTGACTGACCCAGAAATATTTCACAAGATAAACAAAAACAAATAAGACATAGATAATATAAATAAGTGGCTCCCAAAGTCACTTTGTAGCCTGCATGGATTTTCATGTATGATTGGTGGCCATTTTGAGTTTGGTACCATTGAGCTAAAATTACTATCATAGTGGTCTTTTTGTAAATATTTATATTATTACAACACATGATGACTATGTCCCATGAGATAATACCACTCACAACTTTTGGATTTCTGACAAAATATACCCGATCAATCCTTTCTTTGTCTTTTCAAAGAGTACCTGGAAACCATCCATCTATTTAGCTGCAACTTTTTTCTTTCCTCTTGTTTTGTTGATAATGAGAGTATCAAGATTCATATGATTTACTTCTTCTCCTCTAGCAATATGTCCACTCATCAATACATTATTTTAGAACCTGTTTGACCTTGAACTATACTGGCATAGCCTATAAAAACTATGGTCATCTCCATGTCATGATGAGGCTCTGAATCAGGACTATTTTGGATGGACTGTGGGAAATTTCATATAAAATCATAGAGCTTGAGCAGAATTTAGCTGTCTAATGCAGTGCTGTCAAAGAAATTGAAGTGGATCCCTCTGGGTTGCATATCAGAAAACTTCAAATTAATATTATCTATATTTATAATTTTCTTGATTTTGGTAAATATTTTTCAATTATATTTTAATTTGGTTCATCAGATGTAGGGAGTTTTGTGGGTGGTGCTTGAGTTTGACACTTCTGATCCAATCCAACACCTTCATTCAACAAAAGAGGAATTTTGAAACATAAAGTGCTGAAGTGACTTGCCAGAAGTCATACAGGTGACAATCAGAAGCCAAAATTCATAGTTTCCAGTATAGTTCTCTTTCTGTTATAGCACATTGACTCAAAATTTTAACTAGAATTGTCTCTAGGCAAAAAAGAAAGGAAAGAAAAAGAATTTTGTATTCCATAAGCTGATCTTCACCTTTTTGCCTCCTTACCTATTTAAGTAACTTTCCTCAAAATGCCCAGGACCTTCATACCTTCATTTGACTAGTCAGGGGCCCCAAGAGTGCTCAGTTCCCCACTTTTAACAGCAACTCATACTTTACATTTTTCATGACTGCCTCCCATCAAAACACCAATTCTGCATCCTAGTCCATCTATCCTATTGGCAGGTATTTATCTGACCAACTAATGAAAGTGTTGATTGGTGGTTTACTATAGTATTTATAACATTTGCATTTCAACATTGTCCTAACTGATTTAAGATAAAGAGAGTGACCATGTGGGAATATTTCATATGATAGAGAAACTTCGCTTACATGTTTGTGTCCTCCTCCCAAAAAAACCTACCAAATGGGTGGCTACTTCTGCTTATGAAGAAGATTAACATTAGTGGTGACAATATATATGAGAGTGAAAATTTATTATTTCAGCTTATGACAACACCATGGTCAGAGTAGATATTGAACAGGGGACAAACATCATGAACAGATTTTTTTGTAGCTATTTTATTTTATAATCCAATTTGACCCAATGCTAATAAATGGCAAAAATGAAATTTCTGCCAGGAATTATTTTTGACAATTTGGAGCTGTGCATTCCATGGAAGAACATCATGGACACTGTTTTAGAGAGTATGGTAATCACCCTAATTAACTGTGAGCTAATTGAAGGGTATGCTATATTCAGAAGTAAGATGGTAATCATTCAAAAATTTGCATTTGAAGTGAGTGCCTTATTTTATATGCCTTTTATGGTGAGTGTTCCCTACTGGTTTCGTTTCTTCATCTATTAGATTTGTTCTCCCTCAGATTTTTATCATCAGGAATCCATAAGACAGAGAAATTTTCTAAAAGGAAACCACAAGAAGTAAGAGAATGAGAGAGAAAGAGGGAGGGGGGAGAGAGAGATCCATATGAAAAACAAATAGGAATGTGGTCAATATGATTTTAAGGACAAATATTTTCAGGGACCCTCCAAATATGTTCTTTGCATGACAAACTTAATGTGATGCATTAATATTCTAGCACCTTCTTGGATGAATCCAAATATCAGACATATAATCTGGGTAAGAATCAGGACAATACGAAGTGACCATAACTATGTTTGTACACCAAGGGACACCTCTGAGCTATTTGATACCTTCAAACAATAGCCTTCACTCTTAAAACCCTGAGCTACTGTCAGATTCTGTAAAGGCTAACGTGTCTTCAACATGTTAGATAGAGGAAAGGATGACTTAGAAGTAGTGTTCCTGTCTGACCATAAATGTTTTTGGTGTGTGTGTGTGTATGTATATGTATGTATATGTGTGTATATATACATATGTGTATATATAGGTACATATTGTATGTGTATGTGCATGCACATATACATATATGTAAGTGTGTGTGAATGGAGAGAGAGAGAAAAAGAGAGAGAGAGAGAGAGAGAGAAAGAGTCTTTTGTTCTAGTGTTATCTCCAGAGGAGCCATACACTGTGAAGTTTCTCCTTCCACTAATAGGGTGGTGAAGGGAAAGAGTATCAGGAGTCTTTTCCAGTCCTTAATCCTAGTGCCTTGTTTCTGTTAATTATTTCCTATTTATCCTTATGTAGCTTGTCTGTAGATATTTGTTGCCTCCCTCATTAGAGTGTTAGCTCCTTGAGGGCAGGGACTCCCTTTGCCTTTCTCTGTATCCTTGCTGCTTTGCACATACCTGGAACATAGGAGGGACTTAATAAATGTTTATTGGCTGACTGCTTGCCTGGACCCCACTTTGTTTTAAGTAAGTTCATGCCCAAATGAATCAAGCCAGCTTTACATTTAAAATACCACCTAAAAATTTAGTACATTCTTTTTTGACTCTGAAAAGAGCTCTTTTTACTGAAAGCTTAACCCCTTTTCTTGAAATGCAGCTCCTTTGGCTTCCACAACGGCACTCTACATTGCATTTCTTCAGTTTTTCTCCTTTGTTTACGTTCTCCTTTTCTGACTGCTCTTCTCCTTCCCTTCCATCTATGATGCTTTTCATGGCTCAGTACCTAGAACTATCAATGGGACCACACTCTTTCAATCATCCAGACTCAAAATATCGGTCATCTGACATTTCTGTGAGTTCTTTGGAAACTGCCTCTATCTTTTTCCTCTGGTCTAGTCCTCTCCCTTCATCTCCTTCTCCGTCTGTTTCTCCCTCTCTCCCTCCATCCTTGTCTCTGTTTCTATCTCTCTTTGACTCCCTCTGTTTCTCTCTCTCTCCCTCCACCCTTGTCTCTGTTTCTGTCTCTCCTTGACTCCTCTGTTTCTCTCTCTCTTCCTCCTTTTCTCTATCTGTTTCAGTCTCTTTCTTCTCCATCTCTCTGACTCTGTCTCTCACTGTCTGTCTTTGTCTCTTTCTGTGTCTCTCTGTCTTTCTGTGTGTCTCTGTCTTTGTCTCTCAGCCTTTCTTTCTCTCTTTGTCTCTGTCTCGCAACTGGAGAAAGGGGAAGTGCTCAGCTGCAAGTGCCAAGCACTCAAGAGCTACAAGAATGAAAGGATCTCTAGCACTCCACTTTAAGATCCCCTGCCTTTTTTATGAGTTCTACTAGTCGTTTGTGAAAGTAAAATAAAATTAAAGTTGATTCTGTATTGCTCCCAAATGGATTTTTATAAATCACCAATGCCAGAAAAGGGAGGCTTCCGATAGCTGTACCTGAGAACTTATACACATCATGAACCTGTATCAATACAAGCTCTACAAACTGTTTAAACTACACACAATGAAATGCACTTATCTGAGATTAACCAAATTTTTTATGTAAAAAAGACAATCAGAATTTTTTTAAAAAAAGATGTAGCTCTACATCAACTGCTATTAATAAGTGGTCACACTGATAAAACATAACCAGGGAACAGATGATAAAGTCTTGATTGACACAGCAAACAGGCAGGTGAATGTTAGGGGGGGGAGTTCAAAAAATAACTCTACCAGATTTCTCCAGACAACTTAGCACTCCTTTTTCACAGAGTGGGAGCCCAAAATCCTAAAGGTACCCTCTACCCTTAGTGATGGCAACTGCTGTCCTTCAGTCATTCAGTCATGTCCAACTCTACTTTTTGTCCATGGCAAAGATACCAGAATGGTTTGCCATTTTCTTCTCTAGTGTATCCCCATTTTACAGATGAGAAATTGAGGCAAATAGTAGTTAAGTGATTTGTCCAGGGTCACACAGCTAGCAAGTGTCTATGGCTGGATTTGAAATCAAATGTTCCTGATTCCAGCCCCAGTTCTTTACCTACTACAACACCTGGCTGCCCCAAAGTGCGCTACCTTAAGTGTATTGTCCCAAATGCGAGGGTCCACTTGGTTTTCTTGTACTGCGCTAGGCCCTGGCTCCATCTCTAACAAATATCCCATCAGCCTATATAATTTCTTCTTGCCAAACCCCCCAAATGCTACCTGGCCTTTAATACTTTCCATAGTGTCAACTCACCCCTCCCTGTTACTCTTCCAAACCAAATATATTCAGTGAGACTGTTTTTTTCATTCTCCAAAAATATATATCATGTTCATTCTTACTTTGATGCTTTTACTTATAGCAACACCGATCTGAGATGCCTCTTCTCTTATTCCAGTCTACCAAAAGCCTACTCACCCACAGTTCAAATTCCTACAATCTGCTTGAAGTCAGGTGGCACAGTGCATGGAGCACGAGGCTTGAATTCAGAAAGCCTCATGAGCATGAGTTCAAATCCATCCACAGACTCTTACAAGCTGTGTGACCCCTGTGCAAGTCACTTAACCCTGTTTATCTCAATTTCCTCATCTGTTAAATGAGCTGGAAAATGAAATGCCAAACCACTCTAGTATCTTTGCCCAAATGGGATCATGAAGAGTCAGACATGACTAACAATGAACTCTCAGTTCAAATTCCCATAGCCTGTATGAAGCCTTTCCCAATTCCTGTCTTACTATGAAGTGGATATTGCTTTAGAATTCATCTAATTATCCCTTTCATTTTTATATATAATCTAGAAGCTTCTCAACTAAATATTTTTGCTTTAAAAATCATATCTTTGTGTTTTTATATAAACTTTATTTCCGAAAAGGTCCTTCCCCTTTCTTCTTCCCCAGAAAGTTATCATGTATAACAAAAAATCAAAAAAAAGTGAAAAAAAACAAAAGTAACTAATATACCAACCAAGTCTGACAGCACTGACAATGTTCTGTACTCAGAGTACCTCGCTTTTGCACAGAAAGGAAGAAAATTCATTTTCTTACTTTTATTTGGGATCCAAGTTTGGTCATTATAATTACACAATGTTTAGAATTTTGGGGTGTTGTTACTCTTTTCATAAGTTCATATTAATCTTCCCATGCTTCTCTGCATTCCTGATGTCCATTGCTTCTTTTGACACAATCATATTCCATCACATTCTTGTACCACAATTTAGTTAGCCATTCTGAAAATTATGGGTATCAATTTGTTTTCAGTGCTTTGCTACTTGGAAAAAATGTTATTATTTTGATTATATATGTAAGCTTTCTAGCTGACTTTCTTGCCTAGGAGTGGAATCTCTGAGTCAAAGAATTATGGACATTTTCAGTCACCTTCACAGTATAATTTCCAATTGCTTACAAGAATGACTGAACAAGGTCTTCCAATAGAGCATCAGTTTGCCTTTTAGCAACCCCTTCAATATTGACTTCCTATCATTTAACATCTTTTCTAACTTATTAAATATGAGGTAACACTATAGATCAATTCCCTCATTTTACAGGTGAGGAAATAGAGACCCAGGAAGTTGAAATGACTTGTTAACATCACATGAGTACAAAGTGAAAGAACATGGATTTGAACTTCTGTGTTCTGATTCCAAACTCAGTGCTCTTTCTACAACAAGCCTGGCCCTATTGGAGGGAAGAAGTTTTGTGGGAGACATGGTATGTGAAGATGACTTTGAAAGACAGGTAGAAATAGATCAGGCACATCAGAAGAAATGTATTCACATGAAAAGAATTATGTGAGCAAAGATGGATAGGCATGTTCAGGAAATAGCAAATAGACATGCTTGAGTAGGGATCATAACTAGACCCAAAAAAGATCATGAAGTGATCTTTGCAACCCCCTCGTTTTACAACTGGGGAAACTATGGGTCACAAAGATTTAGTGACTTAACAGAAATATGTGGCAGAGCCCAGAGCACCCAGCTTCAAATTTGATGCTTTATGTACTGTACTATGATGCCCCATAAAATAGTGAAAAATAAATTCATCCCATATTATTTCTTTTAATTTGTTAAACTTCTGTGTTGTGAAAACTACACTTTGTGTTGGAGGAGATCAAAGGTTTAATTAAGAAATGGTCTCTACTCTCCTTCATCATACAATTCAGTAACAATGAAGGGTCTTGGATACCATCTTGAAAACTTGTAGATTTTACAAAAATACTAACAAATTATTTCTATTTCTCAATTTTATTTCATTTTCAGTTCTGAATTTTCTTACTCCTCCCCCTCCCCACATATTTAGAAGAAAAAAAATTTACAAATATGTATAGTCATGTAAAAATTCTCATATTAGCAGGGAAAGGAAAAGAGAAGGAAAAGGAGAGGAGAGGATAGTAGAAGAGAGAGGAGGAGAGGAAAGAAGGAAAGAAGGGAGATGAGGGGAAGAAAGATGCTTCAATCTTTGGAATTGTGATGAGTCCTTGTGTTTCTCTCCCTACTTTGAAATATATTAAAAATCAAATTTGTAATTCCCTTCCAAAGAATAGGTTCCTTCTAACAGTTTCTCAGACACAGTTATTTTCACCACGTTATCTTAAGTACAACTTATACATATTATACTTCAGGTGTTAGAGAAAAGATTCCATACTTGAAGGAGCTAATAAGCTAGTTGGGGAGATGGGGCATAAATATGTGAAATGATCAAGTAAGTAATAAGACAATCCAGGATTGTCTCAATTCACATAAGAAGAGAAGAAGAAAAGATGCTTCATAGAAATATCCTGGGATGTGAATTCAGCGAACCTAGATTCAAATCCTTATACCTATGTGAGCTTAAGAATTCTGAATTCACATCTTAGAACATCATTTTCTTCATCTGTAAAATGGGAGTTAGGCTAGATTTCTATAGTGCCTTCCAATTCTAAATCTCATGATCCTAAGTTATACAGTCAAAATAAGCTTAAAATGACTCCCTAGTCTAGACATTTTGAAAGGAAAGTAGGAAACTGAATGATTCAGGAGGACAAGAGATATTTTCGTCTCTCCCAGCTGAAAGTCCTTAATTTGAAAGGGAATATAATCTGACTACATATACTGTGTTATAAGCAGCCTGGCTCCCTGACTCACACATCGTTCCAATTCCTAGAAGTGAAGATGAGACCATCTAACTCCTACATGTAGCAGCTATTCCATTTAAGGTTATAGGGCTAAGTATTACCTTACCTTAGCATTGTTAGCCTTGCTGTTGGCCAGTAGCTGGGACCTTGCTTTGTTTCTTGTAAACTAGGCTCTCCCCTAAGTCCTTGTCTTAGTATCACAAGCCTAAGCTCTTGCCTTAAAAACTCCAAGTTTGGGATCCTACCTTGCTTGCCCAGTCTTGCAATGGACTGAATGCCATCGTCTGAACCTCAGTCCTTTTTGCCTGTTTTCCAGTAGTTAAAATTTGAGCAAAATGATACAATTATCAGTGAATAAACATTTATTAAGTACCTACAATGTGCCAGGCACTGCTCTAAGCTCAGGAGCCTCTATAACACTTATTGCTTTCCTGCCTAGGCTTTCCTACCTCCTGTTGCCAGGCTTCTCAAACAACTTCTTCAGTCATCTGCCCACATCACTGGATCTGTCTAATTTGCAAGCAAAAGTCAGAGCTATCACATTGCCAAGCAAACCCTAGTTAAGTCAAAATTCTGATGTCCCAAACATCCTGGTCCCTCACTGGGCCTTCAATAACTAATATCTCAGACTTTCTAACACACAGCAGAAAGTAAGATATATTGGACAGACAAGGTTGCCTGTCAAAGCTGCCCTTATTACATGAGGAGAATTTTTTTTTGTCCCTAGCACCTCCTATCAGGTATTTACTCCAATACCTATTGAGTTCATGTACCAAGATACATTCAAGGATCATATGCTAAATGCATTCCACTCTCTAAGAGCCAGACCTTGACACTTAGAACTAATATGCCCTTCCTAAATCTGAAAGAACCCAGCAGTTATAGCAGCACTACTTTAAAGAATAGTAGTTTTCCACTTTCTGGTAGACCTGGACCTGCTCAGTTTCTAAATGTACATTCATACCCTTGCTGATCAGACTCTGCTTATCATCAAATCCCCAGCCTGTGAATGCCTGAGAAGTAACACTTCTGTAGTAATACTTCCACTACTCTAATTCCTTCGGTACCATTTATACCTTACATAGCACATCAGGTTTTAGAGGAATGGTCTTACATTTACAGGAATTAATAAGGCAGCTGGGGAGATGGGGCATAAACACGTGAAGTGGTCAAGTAAGTCCCTAAATGATACATATCTGGAACTGTACCAGATTTTCAATCAATTGTTATGAGCTTCAATCTCTCCTTCCCTCAAAGAAATAGGTGACCAGGTAGTCTCCAAGCTGAATTTCATGGACCAGCTACCCAACCACTTCAAATGAATACAGATTTCCATACTCAAGTTTATTATATCCTATGAGAGGTTGAATGGCTATCTATCCAGGATATTGCAAAGGGGAACACTCTATTGGGTGAGAAGTTAGACTAAGGCAACTTATAACTTAGATTCTATAATTATATGAGTGATAGCAATATGTACTAAAGAATTTCAGAGAAAGGAGAAATTATTAGAGGTTTTAATGGACTAGGAAGACCTCAAAAAGAAGGTAGACCTAGATGGACCTTGAAATGTGGATTTGACTTGGCTAGAGTGGGAGAAATGCATTAGCCAAAAATTGGAATTAGCAATACAGTTTATATTCTGAGGGGCAGTGAAGAAATTAGACCATCAGGAACAGAGTATTACTGCAAAGAATTAGTGGGAGTTAAGGATGTAGATGCATCCTCCACTACCTATGGATATAAATGTAATCAGTACATATAGATCAGAGCCAGATTGTGAATAGCCCTGAATACTAGGAAGAAGAAATTGGATTCTATGCAATAAGAAATGAGGGGGCCAGTGTAGTTTCTTTAATAGAGGATCTATATCTTGGAAGCACAATTTTAGAAATATTACCCTAGTGGTAGAATACAAGATAGGGCAACTAGGTGGCACAGTGGATAAAGTGCTGGGTCTGGAGTCAGGAAGATTCATCTTCATGAGTTCAAATCTGACCTCAGACACTTACTAGCTGTGAAACCGTACACAAGTCATTTAACTCTGTATGTCTCAGTTTTCTCATCTACAAAATGAGCTGGAGAAACCTCTCTAGTATCTTTACCAAAAAGAGTCTTAAAGAGTCAAGCATGACTGAAAACAACTGAACAACAGTATACAGGATGGATTACACTGGGGAGAGACAGGATAAGAAGAATAAGAAGGCTATGTAGTAATCAAGATGTAAGTTGATACAGGCATTGGCTGGGTCAGTGATACGAGGATGTGAGAGAAGACAAAGGACAAGATATGAGAAATATTTCATAGGAATAATCTACAAATTTTGATGATTAGTTGGCTATAATAAGTTAGAAAGATGAAAGAGTAAAAAAAAAACAAAAAGAATTTTCAGCAAAAATTTGGGTGTCAGTCCTCCATAAAATCCCATTTCAATGAATCATCATGATACTGAGGTAACACTGGGTTCTTGAAGGCTAAACAAATGTAGTAAAATCGCAAAATCTCTGACTGCTTATACAATGCTGGAGAAGCTTTTGGTACAGTCCTGTCCACAAACTACATATACTTTGCAAGGAGATGCCTAGCTAAGGGATGCTTATCACCAGTCAGCTGGCTACTTTGGGGCTAGTTCTTTGGACATGGCAACCCAGGAAATGGAAATACAAATTGACATTTAGTTTACATGATCCATTTCCACTCCTTGGTGATGTTGATAGAGCAGTGGGGGAAAAAATACAGAGGGTGCTAAGAATTCCAGTTTTCAGACTTGCTATAAACACCAACTCTATAAACACCAAGTGTCTCCCATGTACATCAAAATTATACAAGATCCTCTGAAAGATTCAACAGATATAACTTTATTCAACAAACTTCTGATAATTGCCACTCAGGAATGATATGTTCCCCAACTCTTTGCTTTCTAGGTTGATTCATTCACCCAACTGAAACTCACGGTGACAAGTTAGGGTTCTCTGAGGAGACTATTTCACGTGATGATTACTCACTACTCTCTCCTTTGGGATCTATAGGATGATCCTGGTATTTGTGTGATGTGGGAGAGAGAATACTTCTACTGCTAACCACTATATCTCCTGAGCCCCACTAGTGAGCTTCCCATTTGCCCAAAATTAATCATTGTGACACCATTAAATCTTAAACATAAACAACTTACTAAATGATAAAGCAAAAGTAAGAATATTTTATTCAATATAAGGCCAAAGTTAGAATAATTAAAT
Source organism: Notamacropus eugenii (assembly GCF_028372415.1). Classification (NCBI taxonomy): domain Eukaryota; kingdom Metazoa; phylum Chordata; class Mammalia; order Diprotodontia; family Macropodidae; genus Notamacropus; species Notamacropus eugenii. The sequence continues at coordinate 171,798,532 of NC_092872.1, forward strand.
ATTACATTTACTCAATAAAAGGTAAAAAGAGCAATAATAAAAGTAACACAGTCTTCCTGTAAATCTGGGTCACACTCTCTCACAAATGTTTACAGTGTGCGTTAGGGAGAGGGGATACTTACTCATAGAAAACAAGTAGGAAGACCTATGAGTGGGGAAAACCATATTCCCAAACTCTGGATTCAGACCTTGATGTCTCTGGTCTCCTCAGGAACAAGCTATGTCACATGAAGTCCCTCCTCTGCTAGCTGCTCCCTTTCTAGGGGCAACCACCCCAAAGTAAATATCCCATGGATATCTTAAATTTAACATGTACAAAACTGAATTAGCTATCTTTCCCTTAAAACTCTTGCCTCTTTGGAATCTCCCTATTGCTACTCAGGGCTCCCAACCTAGGTAGCATCCTTGACTCTACACTCTCTCTCTCACTCATCATATCCAATCTGTTGCCAAATTCATTAGAACCTTCCCATCTGCCTTGCATCTGAAACCTCTAACATGTGGTGTCTCTTCCATTAAAATGTGAGTTCCTTGAGTTTTCTGATGTTCTGTTTGTACCTCCAGTACTTTGCACAGTGCAGTGTGATAGTGTAGTATGTACATAGTAGTCTACACACAGTAACTATTTAATAAATATTTATTTATTCTGGTCCTCACTGCTCTGCTATTGTACAGAACCACTTCTCTTTTGCTCTTGAGCTGATGCAGCAATGACAAGCTCTTTTAATTCATAGCCACTCTTAACAGGACACTGAGAAAGTTATACTACTGTAGTGACAAACAATTCCCTCAAGCTAAAGAACTGCCAACCTCTTAAGAGTCGCAAATAGCGGAGGACTGTGCTCTGCACAATCAGCTCCCAACCTCTTCTCCCAGAAAAAGAAATGTAAAGCTTGCCCCACACAATCTGTTTCTCCTCAGACCAGAGAGGGCAGTATAGGGCAGCACAGGCAACTCTAAGAGGTTTCCCCTTTATCAGGCTGGAGAGGGCACTGGAGAGCTATAAATCTCAACCATTTTTTATGCAGCTGCCTTAAACTTCTCGATCTTCTAGAATGTAGAAGCTTCTCCAGACTTTTTCCAGACATTCAGCAAAATAATGCTTCTTTTCCAATCTGCAGGATCCAGGTAAAGCAGCTGAAGTGTCAGCTGACACAACTGAAAACCTTCTTTGTCTCTGTCCCTGACTTCTTATGACTCCTGTACTCATTTTCTATCTTTTCTTATAGCTGCTACTCCTGCTGACTTCTTAAGGGTCTCTAATACTTCAAATTAGAATCTACCAGTGGGCCAATGACTCAGCTTTAACTTAGGAGGTAAAACTCAAGAAATTCAACGTTCTGTCAGTTATGAACTCAATAGTTCTTATATAACCTCCACACAGCCCCCATTCGTGTTATTTATGCTTTTTTCAGTCATATAACCTTTAAAGTGCTAAAAAATAGCCATCTGCAACTGAGCCAATGAACCACAATGCCATGTATTCATTGTTACCTCAATCCCTGGACAGTCTTCCAGTAAGACTTTTAAGTGCATTCATCTACGGGACAGTTTTCTATCTCATCCTCAGAAAAGATTGTATCTCTTCTCAACAGCTCCTTCACAAATTGCTTTTTTATCATTTTTCTTTAAGTAAATGTTCTTCCCCCTCCACACTTTCAGCAACCAAACTATTCATGTACAGAAGGGTAATGACAAATCAATGACAAATAAAGCAAAAGAAAAGGAGATATATTCTCACTGAAAGTATTTACAGGGAAGGATTCCCAAGAGCCAGAGGAGTCCTTTCGATGCTCCTACTTACAGGTGACATTGTTCCAATTAAAACAAGGCAATAAAGCCTACAGAGTCTCCTATTGGATATTAATAATTACCCAAAAGAGCATCTCCACAGGAAAAATAAATTAAGAATGTCTATTGTGTGGACCATGATACGCCGCTGGATAACTAACAAAGTTTTCCCATCTGTACAGCTTTCTTAGACATATTCTACAGATGCACAATGAAATCAACCCAGAACTGAACAGGAGGAGGACATGTTGCAAAGTTCTTCAATTACTTCAAGCTTCTCCTTGAAACAAAGGTCCATTTTTTTTCAATACCAATGTTCTTCTGGCGATATTATACGGTTGCAAGAGTCATAGAGTATAGAAATCCCCAAAGAATGGAAGATTATCCAAATAGAAGTAGATTTACTGTGTGTGACAAGACTGCAATGTATTTATAAACGAGAAATTGTTGAGAAGTGTTACCAATGATGCTGTCAAAGACATGAATAATCATAGGCGTTCCTAGAAGGTATACCAAGTTTCCCATTACAAGTGGTCCTTCCCTTCCCTTCAAGGGAAAGGAAGCACAGAACAGAATATGCTAACACCACACACACATACACACACACACACACACACACATATGTTTGCATATATGAAATAAGCTAGTCATATGAGAGAAAAAGAGAATACCAAAGGATAGCCTATGGGATCCCCAAAAACAAAGAAGGCTTAGAATCATAAATGCCAATATAAGGCACAGTAATGAAAGATCAAAGTTTGAAGTCATGTCCTGCAGGGCTGGGAGAGCCACAATTTGTATCATGTGAATGACATCTAGACATCACTCTATAAAGCAGAAAGTTTTATATTAATATAAAGCAGTAATTCTAAGCTAAGGAATTTGGACTTATCCAATAGATTATGAAAAGCTACTAGAAATTCTTAAGCAAGGGATTTATGAAAAAAATAAAAGCGTCTTATGACCATGGATTTGGGGTTAGAAGAGATCTAGTACAATCACCTCATTTTTATAACTGAAGAAACTGAGCACAAAAAGGATTTAAGTGATTTGACTAAGGTCCCATAAGTAAAAATGGCAGAGTCTGAATCTGATATTCAGTTCTCTGATTCCAAATCCAGTGGGATTTTTTTCCACTACACAGATTTGTTCTCAGTCCCATAGTGTTTAAAGTAGCTATGCTGAGTCCCAATTAAGACTGTCATATCAGAAAAACTCTGGATCTCAACATACATACATGCATATATACATACATACGTACACATACACACACACACACACACACAGAGATTCAGTGAGTGCTTCCTAGCTAACCCTGTGTCTTAATCTGTACTGCTTGTGCTCTTTGTCCTTTGGAGAATTATAAAGGGATTTCACTATATGGAGGGAGCATGTGAAAAATGCTGTTCTCTTAGCAATCCCTAGGCATTGCTCATCTCAGCCTGAGCAAATTATACCCCAGAGACATTTGGTTTGCCATAAAACACATACAATTAATTTAAACGGTAGGAAAAATAGCAGGCAAGCTGGCTCCCTATTTCTACCCTGCTGTGTCACACACTGTTCTGTGCAGTGTAAATGACTATGGGATCACTGTTGGGTTTAATTCTGGAAAATTAAGATGCAATATTATATGCAAAAAAGGAGAGAACTTATATCCAGATCTGCCAGCCATCTGTGCAACCTATAGGCATGAAGTTTCTGTGGATTTATAGCCAAAGGGAGTTCTTAATTGGAGAGGTACACAACATAGTAGGCATTTTATAAATGATTGTTGAGTGAATTAAAGAACAAGACAATGTTTGGCAAATACCCAGAAAGACAAACAACTGATCCCAAGATTATCCAACAAGAATGAACTGACCCACTTTGGCCACCAAGACTTTAGGGATAACGAGAATTGCCTAGACAAAAATAATCCTGTCAGCATTACTTAGCAGCATTAGATGAACATCATATTGGGATGGTCTAGAACAGATGGCAGATGGTCTAGCACTGGGTCTGGAGTCATGAAGACCTGAGTTCAATTCCAGCCTTAGATACTTACTAGCTGTGTGATCCCAGGCAAGTCACTTAACCTTAGTTTACCTTAATCCCCTGGAGAAAGAAATGGCAAATCACTCTGGTATCTTTGCCAAAATATTCCTTTTAAGGGATCATGAAGAGTCAGATAGGACTGAACAACAGATTAAATTAGTGTATAGGCAAGGGGTCTGACCAGACAACATTAAGAGATTCCCTCACTACTGAAGTACCCTAAAGACCTGTGGGCTTTTGGCATCCACTCCACCACAAAATCCTTAGGACTTCCAGGCCTTCTGGCTAAACTTCCTCTTATGCACTGTCTCCAAGTAAACTGTGAGCCCCAACTGTGAGCCCCCTGAGAGCAAGTACTCTCTGTCCGGGTGGGGAACCTGAAGCCTCTTATGGTCCCAAGGCCCCAAGGTTACCCACCTCTGCACTGCTTAGCACAGTGCTTGGTACACAGTAAGTGCTCAATCAATGGTTCTTTATTCATGCCTTTATCTCATTATCTACTGTTCAGAAAAAACAAAGTTGAAGGATTTGTGTCTCCACTGAAAGTGATGCTACTAAGATTTAGAGTATTTACTATTTTAATTTATTATTAACTTTTCAAAAATGAGTTGAGTGGTAAAATACATGAGTTCAGTTCTAGTGCCATCTTTAGATGCTTTTTCTTTTAAATCCAGGACTGATTTCATCAAAATAGGGAACTCTCCACATGGATAACCCTCTCCTCTCCACATAGGCAACCCCTCTATAACTTATCCTCTAAAAAAGTTTCCTTGGACCTGGGTAATGATTGGCAGTGTTGATATCCTGCTCAGGTAGAATGTAAAACACTTTCAAACTGACTTTGTAATTCATGGTATGAGAAGAATACAAGTGCTACTAAGACAAATATTGTCAAGGAAGAGGGAGAATTACCACAGTGACTCAGAAATGGGTGTTATTAACAGTGCTGGGTGGCTCTCTATTTTAACTAATTCTAGACACCCAGTTGTTTAGTTGTTTCTATTTTCCAAGAAATGTGTGTATATCTATGTGTGTTTATGTGATAAATGTCTGTGTCACAGTTATAGTTCTGTTTGGGGCATTCAAAGCTTGAATAAGTTACCCAGGATCACACAGCTAGAGGAAGGCATTTCTAACTCTAATGGTGATCCTCTTCCCTAACACTCCAAGGTGCTGAGTTTTGTTTTGTTTCTGCATGGGGGAATAAGGATACAGAAAACACACCTTCAGAAGATCATCATTTTCCTGTTAGCAAGAACTTTCAGCTTCAGTATATTTGGCTTATTTTCTTCTCTCTTATTAGCTTTCTCAGCACAATAGTGCACCAGATGAATGTACCATTCAAGGGCAAAAAACCCCAGGAATGAATGTCAATTTGGTGGATGCACAGGGCAGAGATGTACAGTTGGATTTTTCCATTACTTTATATAATGTCTGACTTTTCAGAGACTCTTCTCGGAAAGGATTTTAAGGATTCAACAGGAAACACATCATAGACATAAACAGAGAAAGGAGGCAAACAAGTAGGGAAGGGGTGATGTAAGGCATCTGTTTGTATTAACATGATTCAAGAAAGAAATCTCCTGGAAATCAATAGGTGTAAGGATTCTGGTGATTTGAAACTTATAATGCTATTTTAAAATAAAATAGCTTCAATATCCTTCTGATGTGGATGGTTTTTCTTAACTGTTATTAGGGTTTGTCTTTACCAATGAACTGGAAATAATTCTCTACCAACTTGATTTCCCTTTTTTGAAGCCATGTTATGCAATGTTTGATGAAGAAAAATTGAGTCCTTTAAATCGTTGGTTCCAAAACCTCATTTTGAATATCACATTATAATACACAGGAAGCACATGCAGAGCACACACAGGCTCGTCTTCGAAAAGGCAGTATTATTTATCTTCAGCATATTAAGGGTTGCTTACTTTTATCCTAACCATGTAACCCTTTATTAAGCTTCTAATGGTTGTCAAGGCACAATTCAGTTATGATGGTTAAAAATATAAAACGTCCAAATCAGCTGACAAGAGTGAACATTTATCCTCCTTTGCTTTCCCTTAATCCATTTAAACTCACTTTGCCATTTATCTCTTAGAAGACTTCTGCTGCTTTCATCTTGTTTGAGAAATGAGCAAAAAAATAATGGTCTGGAGGACCATATGGCACTTGTCTTTCTCTTCATGTCAGAGAATGTTAGAGCTATACAGGACCATCTAGTCACGTCAGTGTTCTAGATCCTGTAGTATACAACCTGCATCTTACCCACAAGGAAAAAAAAGGCTCAACATAGTTAAGTGACTTGCCCAATATGATACAGCATGCATTTAGGGACAAAGGTGGACCTAAAACTCAGGGCTTCTGAGTTCCAAGCCAATGGTTTTCTTGTAATATTGTATGTCTAGAGACTATTTGGGGAGGTCAAGGCATGGGAAGAGGGAAACTATGGCTATTTTCAAGTACTTGAAAGGATGTCATTTGGAAGAGAGCTAAAAGCTGTGTTGATTACTCCAGAAAGAAGAATGAAGTCCAAAGGGGCAGACAGAGAATCAGATTTGTGGTCAATATAAAGAAGAAATTGCTAGCAATTAGATCTATACAAAAATGATATTGTACTTTCTTGTGAGATAATGAATTTCCAATCACCAAAGGCATAAAAGCAAGGGTACTAAGTGATTATTCCCATACACCTCCAGGGGTTTCACAGAAGACATGATATAGTCCAAAGAGCATTGGGCTGGGGAGTCAGAGGACTGAGATTTTACCTGGTTTTGCCTCTTACTCTCAGTGTATCCGTGGTCAAATCATTTAACTTCTATGGGCCTCAGTTCCATTATCTGTATAATGGTAGTACAGAATTAGATGATATCTAGTTTCTGCAGTTTGGACATCCAAATCCTATTCTCAAACACCATATTCTTATCCAACTATTCACTTATCAAGTCTGCCTTTTTTTCTCTCATGCTCTTTCCTTTGATCAACAAATATGAAAATGACAGTTATGCCCCTAAAGTCACAGGATTGATTATAGGATTGACCTAGAGCTGGTATGGATACTGGAGGCAATCTAGTCACTAGATTCTAGTCTAAAGCTCTCATTTTACAAATTTAGGAGACCAAAGCCCAGAAAGGTTGTCTTCAGTTCTTACTCAAGACCTCATCATGCTTAGCAGTGCTTCCTAAATTCCTTTTCTTCCCAGAAGAATCACCAGAAGTAAGCAGGAGTTTTCAAGTTTGACAAGCTTTTTGAAAGGTTCTTCACATTTCAGATACAACCTCTGGGAAGATGCAAGACTCTTCCATTATAAATGTCAGACAAATATCTACTTTGGTATGTCTCAGCAGGAAAGCATTGCCATTATCACTTCTATTTTTTTCCTCTTCCTTCTTCTCTTTTTCCTTTACCTTCCTTACTCCCACTTTGCCCCCATCCCAAAAAAGTTACCCTACTCATATTTGATCAGTGTAAGCAGAGTACTAAAAATGAAACTATATCAACAGCAAGGAAAGTCTTAGAACCTAACTCAACAGTGGTTTCAAAACAATGGTATTTTAAAATAGGTTGAGGTCCCTTCAGAACCTCTACAAAAGTCTTTGAGAGCAAATGGTGGACAGCAACATGGGTTCTGCATGAGATCTTTACAGAGAGAACTTCCAGAGCAGGTGACATGAGTTAAACCTTGTCACCCATATTTCTTACTTGTGTGCCTCACTACTATTATGGTCTAAGCTTAAGTCTACTTCTCACAAGGATGCTGTGCGAAGTTGTGAAGGATGGAGTGAAACCAGGTTATTAGAAGAAGATTTTGTACTTAATTGTCTTTACCATGTTATCTGAGAGTGGTGGTAGAGGCCTCTGGGGACCCAATCAGTCAATTCAACAAAAATTGGGAAATACTGCGATTATATTTTCTTCCTCACCTCCTCCTCCTCCTCCTCCTTCTTTTCAAAAAGCTGGGACAATTTACTTTTTGCACTGTGCAGTTTTCATTTTGATTTTTTTTAATATAGCTCTGAAAAAACAGGCTTTTAAAAAGTCCACTATGTTTTAAATGGAGCTATTTAATTACACTTTTAAACCAAAATCATTCCAGGTTCCACTGAAGGGCCAATCATAGCCCTAGCTTCAGCCTCTGTGATTCATTGGTTAGATTTTGATGGCTTAGAATGACTGTGCAAATACCAATTGTTTTCTGTTCTGGCCAGAAACTCTTCCTCTCCCAGAGTAATGTCTTTGTGATGGTAAATTAAAACATCTTTTGTGATAATTCTTATCTAACCCTTAGTCGTTGAAGGAGTGTGGCCTCAGACAAACTGAGACCTGGGAAAGACCTTAATTTAGAAAAGCCAAGATCACCCACCGCATCCTGGGCCATGCCAGTCATCTTGTCCTTTGCCTTTTGTACCACTTGACTCTAATAACTCTGGAGGAGAGTGAGGCTGATGACTTTTCAAAGCTCTACCTCACTCAAATGTAATTTATGCCTAAGTCAAGACATCATTCTTGTGATGTCATGGTTCTCTTTGAGAATGAAGGACGACCAACATCTGCCTCCTCATCACTGTCTGGGTAAACCTGCATTCCTGCAGGCAAATATGAAACCATTTGCTTTTCTTGTGTTTCTATTTTGTTTTATTATTAATAATATAACAGCATTGTTTTCTCTTACCTTTTTTTTCCATTGCAAATGTATTCCAGCAACATTTTAACTTGAATAGAACTGTTTATTTGAAGAAACAAAAATGTTTTCTATGCTGCAAACCATTGAATCACAATGAACTTTTGTACCACAACCCACTAGTGTGTTAATGGCTTCCATAATAAGTGTCTACCATGGCTGTCAATCTTCTGGGTTTTGGGTGAAAATATCACTGATTTAATAATGCATAAATTACCAATGCCATCATTTGGTTCACTTTCAAAGTGTTTTGGAAACATAAAGAAGACATGGAAAATGTACTCAGCTCTAGTTTTTATTCATTCTAGTTTCCCACAGTCCCAAACATCATAGTTTTTACCCTTCAAATCATACTTTGGATTGGTTTCAGAAAACTGTTGTTGTCTGTTCTCCCAGATACATCTGGGCAGAGTGGGATTACCATCAAAGCTCTGACTGGTCATGGGCCATACACATGACTTCCCCTCCTCCCCCAAGAAAGAGTTTTGCATCTTCCTGTTTGGCAAGTGACAACAGTCTTGCTATTATTCAACCTGGTCAGAGGTAAGTGAGGTGGAATTACCTCACTTTTGAATTGTCAAATTGAATTATTCAACAAAATACCATGTATGTGAGAGGCATTGTGCTAGACTTCTAGGATACAAGGACAAAAATGAAAACAGTTACTTCCCCCAAGAAACTTACATTCTACATAGGGGAAAGAAACATGCACCCAGATTACATAAATATGAGATAGTTCAATGGAAATGGGTCTAGATTTGGAGTGAGAGAATCTGGGTTAAAATCTTGGTTTTCATTAGTCAAATGACTGTGAGCAAGTCACTTTACTCCCTCTGGATATCACTTTCCCCATCTGTAAAATGAAAGGGACCCCTTCTCAGAATACCACTTAGAAGACTTCTCAGTGAGAAGACTTCCAAATTTTCTTCTAACTCTAATGCTGACTTATCTATCAGGAGAGAAGTATTAACAATCAGGGAGCAGGAATTGAGGTGAAACTTGACAATTTCCTCTCTGAGATGGGTATTGATTTAATATAAGGGGTCTGTGAACTTGGATAGGAAATAAAATCACATCTTTATTTCAATATCTTTTCCTTTATACTCATATATATATTTTATTTTATGCTCAGTTCCTTCAACTGATACTGTTATGATATAAACTCAAGACTGTTGGCCATCCTTGTTGCTTTCCTCTGCATATTCTCCAGCTTATCAGCATCTATCTTAAACTGTAATGCCTAGAACTGAATATGACTCTTTAGATGAGGTCTGATGAGAACTGAGGACAGTTGGATAATTCTATGCCTATTCCTAGAAGCATAAAATGCTATTATTGGAATGGATCTTTACTATGCAATGAATTCAATAAACATTTTGTAAGCATATAATACGTACTAGACATTAAGTTAGGTACTGAGGCTACAAAGATGAAAAATGGCCCATCATATATATGGATTCTATAAGCTAATGGGAGGACTCTCCCAGTCTACCTCAGCCCAACTGAGTAAGTGTGGAACCAGGCAGAAGCAATTAATCAATGTCAGTCAATAAGCAAGTATTTAAATGTTTACTAAGTACCAACAATAAAAAAACAAATGCAAAACAATTTCCACCCTCGAGAATAATGCATTCTAATGGCAAAAAAATCCCAGCAACTACATATTTAGATATGGTTCTTAAGGTACCAGGTTCATGGGAAAGGTCTCTTGCAGAAAGGGAGCAATCCTATGGAAGTACTTAAGGAAAATTTCAGGGACAGATCACTTTAAGATGGAAGCATCAGGGCATTTCCATGGAGTAGGTGGCAACTGAACTTGGCCAGAAGAGAAGCATTTCAATAGGTAAAAGAAAGGAGGGAATGAATTCATCTGGACTAATCCCTTCCTTTTATATATGAGGAAATTAATATCCACAGAAGTGAAGTCACTTAATCAAGTGTCATACAATTAGAGGAGGAGCTAGGAGCAGAACCCACTTTTTTATATAATCCAATATATATCCCCCATCATCCATGTTTGATCCAAATTCATACACTTCCCTTATATCCTTGAAGTCTAAAAGACCATTCATTAGCTATTCTATCACTAATATTCAAATGTAGACCCTCATTACCCTTCATCTGCATTATAATAATAGCCTCCATTCAGATTTTTCAAACTCAACTCTCTCCACCTCTGATGCACCCTATATACTTCTGCCAGAATATTTATTCATATACATAGATGTAGTTACCTCACTTCTCTGCTCAGAAAACTCCAGTGGATTCCTATTATCTATCTAATAAGGTTAAAAATAACTTTTTCTTGGCATTCAAGATCCTCTGCAATCACCATTCTCATCGGGACACCACTCTACTTGTCCGTCTTTATTTCATATAACATCTTTTCATGTGTCTCATGTTCCAAACAAACTAGGCTGATATGTGCTCTCTGAACACACTAAACTTTCCAGACTCCAAACCTTTGTTTGCACTGTTTCCAGTGCCTGAGATAGCATCTTTCATCCTCTTTGATAAATGTTTGCTGAATGAAAGGAACAAAAACACAGATGAGTTTTTGTCTTGATTCAACTCATTTCAACTGGGCATATCAGCAATACCATTCATTTCTTGAAAGCTGACAATACGAAATATATTTCTGTCATTGTCTTATTCCTACAGCTTATAGAACCCCACCCTCCGGCTGGCCCCCTGCACATCCTAAGAAATATTTTGCCTAATAAAACTTATGCTTGTCATCTTTGGTCTCTTTCCTGTCAATTAGGACTTGTTTGGGTTAAAATGTTACAGTGATCTCAGCATTTCTATCATATATCATGAGATCCAGCAGAGCTACTATATTATACAAACACACAGATGCTGTTTTTAATCTAAATAGGCCACTCTTGAAGCCCACATGAAAGGTCTTTAAATGGGAAATATGGACATAGTTATATCACAGAAGGATTTATAGTTATCTATCTAATTTTATGCCATGATGGGGGAAAGCATGGCTTGTGTTTAGACCTATAGAGTAAATGACAACACTGATTACAGGACAGGCCAAAAGTACGTTCATGAGTCAATCACATGTTTTCTTTAAGTAAACCAAACATCCTTACATCTAATGGAAATTTAGATATGTTTGTATCAAAGGTTTTGTGATTCTGCAGCAGTTTGAGACACTATGTGGGACAACATCCAGAAAGATATTTGTAAATCACGTTTGCTACAAGTAAACATCCCTATTTTCAATATACCTCACATTGTAATTGGCATTGTATCCTGGCCTAAATTAAGAACCATTACATTGGAACAAAAGGGTGCCACATTGAGGGGGAAAAACCAGAATGTGCAGAATTATTTGGACATCACTCTACATAAATGAATTTCTTAGTTAAAAGGAGAAGCAGATGGTCAAAGCAGAGGAAATATTATACTTTTATTTTTCTATGTCATTTTTCCTTCAGGCCATAGCAATGGCACTCATAAAGAAGCAGGCTTCAGGTTTTGTTCTGAAATAAGAAGACAAGCTTCTTTTATGTTGACAGAGGGACACTTTGCTGTTTAATATCTTCATCCTTCATATGACAGAATGTTTGCCAGAGGGTCTATACCCCTGCTTGTGTACCGGTCCTAAGAACCTACACAGCAAGTCCTTCACCCACAGTGGACACAAAGAAATAGACTAAAGACTGTCTGCCACCAAGAGCATTTCCTTGCCTCCTATAAGTGGACAGCCTTGGGGTAGGATGCATTACAGACTCTGACTCTGGATTTCAATATGGTTTGCAGCAACTATAATTATGTGAAGGAAATGGAGGTATCAGAATGATGAAGACTGACAGATTGAAGGGGGGGGAGGGGAAGGAAGGCTGCAAAACAGATCCCTCTGTGTGCAAATAAAAAATCCTGAACATGCCCTAATTCCAATACAGTGGATCCCAACTCTAGTTTCCCAGTAGTTTACCTGGTTCTTTCTTATTAAAAAATCTGCTTTTAGTTTCCCTAATGTGCCCAAGATATATTTCTTAACTAAGATTTGCTCTCCCTTCCCTACAACACACACACACACACACACACACACACACACACACACGCACGCACAATCTTACCTTAATACAAATTAATGGTATCCTTTGAGCCCTCTTACAGCTTTCAACAAAATGTTGGCAAATATGACCTATAGTAATAATCTTTGAGGGTAGGGAGTCAGGTAAAAGTTTGGTAAAAGGCCCTCCACTACCTCAAATCCCACCTTACTCAAAAGAATTCCCCAAGATTGAGGTTGAATAGGGAAGTGGGAGAGGTGAGGAAATGGAGTAAGTCAGTGAAAACATTGAAAAGTCATCCTTCATAATCTATTGTAGTGATAGTCAAAACTTACTCTCTCAGAAAGAGTCTGGTTACACTTCCATTTCTGAGCTCTGAGGTACCCCTGGGGATCGGTGGGATGGCTTGCTCTAATGCTCCTGGCTCAAGCCCCCATTCTTGTATGTTCTCTGCACTGTTAACCATGAGCTAGTTAGTGCATTATTGTCACTTAATCAATTAAAATCAATCAGTGTTGTTTTTTTTTTTTCAGGAAGGGTAATTACTGTGAATATGTAGCAAGAAGTATAATCATCTCTCCAAACATCTGGGAGAGAAACTCCACCCCCACCCCCAACACACACACACACACACACACACACACACACACACATACACACACACATACACACACATATATATACCCTTATTTCCTAGGGAAAGTGGACTCTAATTTACGGTAGTTTCTATATAGCATTTGACCCAAAGAGGTCATTTCCAAATGGAGCATAACCAGTGAGTAGATGAATCCAAATCTCTGCCACTGCTGGACTAGGCTGAGCAGGTTGCTTAGGACTTTACTCCTCACCATCTGGCTTTCCTGTTATGGATTCCAGCTCCCAGACTTCTGGCAGCTCACTCTCCAGACATTTCAAAGCCCACATTTCAAAGCCTTCAGTACCCTTCACTGAAAAACTGTAAAGAATGAACACAACATAAACTGAAGCAACCATAAGGCCATACACTCTCAACCTCATACTGGTCCCAGGTGACAGAGTGCCAGAGCCTCTGTCCCAGCACTTCATCCTTCTTCTCAAATGCCAGTCAGGATGGAAAGAACTAGAGCCAAGAAATTTTCTTTGGCTAATCACTGACTTTCAAGTGTACCATAGGTCTAGCTCTGCAACCAATCAAAAAATTCCTCTTTACCATATGGTTATTGTAGCAAAGCAGTTATAAAATGTTTATGCATGCTCCAAATTGGAGAAGGGGCCTCCTATTACACACAATTATGCCTTAGAGACAGCTAAGTGGTACAGTGGAGAGAGTACTGGGGCTGCAGCCAGTAAGACTGATAATGACTAGCTGTGTGACCCTTCAGCAAGTCACTTAGCCATCACCTGCCTCAGTTTCCTCACATATAAAATGGGGATAATAACAGTACCTACTTCTCAGGATTGTTGTGAGGATCAAATGAGCTAATATTTGTCAAGTGATTAGCGTAGGGCCTGGCACAAAGTAGATACGATATAAGCTGCTTATTCTCTTTTCCATTCTCTTTCACACCACCCTCCAGCCCTGCTTTCTAGCAGCAGACTCCCCAGCCTCTTCTACATAGAAACTGTACTAGTCAATCATGCCTCTTACTTCCCCCTGCCCCCATTACACCATCATCATCACTTACTACACTGAATTTTCTTGGATCTTTATCCCTCATACCTTTGGAGAGTCAGAAGATCCTTAGTCCGGAATGACCAAGGGGTTCCAAAGTATACTTGGTAAGAGGTTTATTGATTATAGGCTGTAAGTGTGGCATCACTATGGTAAGTAAAAATGACAGCAAAAAAACCCCACAGCTCTTCTATTAAGGATTTCAACAAAAAACCTATAGTTTTGAGTTCCTTTTCAAATCTTTCAACCCTCTCTTACAAAGCTTTCATTCACTTTCATCATGTTTTCCTAGGTTTGTTAGGGAATGTCTCTTGGTAATTCACTTTCGTCATAACTACAAAACTTTAACAGATGAAATAGATAGAGGCTCTCCTTTCAGCTAGTGGAAAAATATCTATACTTTCCTCAGCAAGACTAGAAAATGTACCAATCATTTTCAATTGTACTTTTCCTTGGATATTTTGATGACATTTTTTAACCTTTGGTGACAAGTTTACTTCACTGAAAACAAACAGAGAGGAACCATGGACTGTGTTATACTCCCATATTTCAGTCTGTTAAATGAAACAAGCTTTTGAAAAAAAGAACTCTTCTCTTGACATCTAGAATTTTTCTGATGGTTTTTTTTCTTCCTTCTTTTTTTTAAACCTCAAACCACTTAATCTTTATCTTGGCTTATCATTTATATCTCTTCTTTCATGTAGCAATAAAATAGCTAAAAATCATATTTACATAAGCTTTAGGGTTTACAAAGTGTTTTTCTCACAACAACCCTGTTAGATAGTTAGCACAATTATTATCTACATTTTACAAATTAAAAAAACACTGAAGTAGAGGAAAATGAAGAGGCTTGCCTAAGGTCACACAACAAATGCCAGAGATGAGTTTTCTAGCCCCATGAACTCCCCACCCCATCACACTGAGATGATTTTCCCATCAATAAAGTAGAAATGCATAATTCACACATAGCACCATCATTTTGCCTCTGTTGTTATGCCCATTTTGGGTACCAGGTTTGCCATGAAGAATAACAGACCCTTGAGAAATTGACAATCTAATACGAGCTCAATCCATTCTGCATCTGCTGCCCTGCCTGGTCTCAACTCCATGGAACAAGATATTCCTGCACTAGGTACCCTCAATGTCTCATTCCCCTTCTCTCTCCCCATTTCCTGCCTCCTTTTGTGTGTTGTCTCTCCATTTAGATTGTAAGTTCTTTGAAGGCAGAAGTTGTCTTTCTTTTTTATTAATTGTATCCCCAGTGCTAAGCATTTTGCCTGGTACATTGTGGGTGCTTCATAAATATATATTGTATTGGTTGCCAAATAGAATAAAAGAAAATGAAAATCACAGAAGGAAATTATTTGAAATGAGTTCTGAGGCTGAGCTACTTCATTAAAAACAAAAATGTCTATTCTAATAGAACCTTTACTTTTAAAAATGCTTATATTAAAAAAGGAAAGAAAGAAAGGAATGCCTCAATATCACCCCAAATCACTTAGTTACTACTTGGATGCATCTTCTTGATCCTCAATCCATCTATCTAAGAAGGGATCTTATCAAAAGTTATTCAGGTGAGGAAGCAATGCCTCATCATTAGCCATCATCTCAAACTTAGTATCCAAAAATGAATTCATCCCCATCTACAACCAAGAAAACATTGCCACCCCCTTCCCAAATCTTCTGCTTGAGTCCTGCTTGTGTCCTTGTCACGCAGGTTCAAACATCACCTTTGCATCATATGCTTTTCTCTCTCATGTCTTTCTTGGATTCAGTTACCTAATATTGCCAGATTTTTCCTTTTAGGTAATTTTTATAGGCATCTCTTCCTCCCCATTCTCACTGTCACTACCCTAGTATTGGTAGACCCATATCCTTTCTTACCTAGACTATTTAATCATCTCTCTAACTATTCTCCCTGCTATCAATATATCCAACACTGTACTATCAGACCTAAAATATCACATCCATAACTGTCAAGTCCATTTCCTTCGTTCTGCAGAAGAGAAAATTAAGAAACAGAGAGGTTAAATAACTTTCCCATGGTCACATAGCTAGAAAGTACTTTCAGGCCCAAATCTTCCTGACTTCAGCTCCAGCGTTCTATCTACTCCACTATGCTGGCCTGGAGTACAGATCCTAATACTTCTTCCTGGTTTTCCCAGACTGCCACAATCTGGACCCTCTCCACCCCTCTGGTTTTATTCTTCCCTAACAAGACCCTTCTATTCCAACCAGATCATTCTATTTGCTGCTCTTATTTTTCTTGTTTGGTCATTTTCAGTCATGGCCCACTCTTTATGACTCCATTTGGGGCTTTCTTGGCAGAGATACTGGAGTGGTCTGCCATTTCCCTCTCCAGATCATTTTACAAATGAGGAAACTGAGGCAAATAGGATTAAGTTATTTGACTAGGGTCACACAACTAGTGAGTGGCTGGGGCCAGTTTTGAACTCCAAGAGAAATTATAAGTTCCCAAGGATGAAATTTTGAGGATACAATGAGAATTTATTCCAGTTAGAATGAAAAAGAGTAGTTGTCTAATAAGACTAATACAGATACATAGAGACCTAACCAAAAAGCTAAGATTTTTTAAAGATACTTATAGAAGATAGAAGCAAGAAGCAATAAGAAGAATAAAGCCAAATGTATGTTATAGCCTTCTAAGAAGGAGCTGAGGTTGGTAAGGAAAGCAAAGGACATCAAACAGGGCATAAAAAAGTGATTTGGAGAGAAGAGGATTAAAAAATGGATAGGACAACTGTGTGGTATGCATGAGAATTTGAAAGGCACAGCAGGAGAAATATGCTGACTTTCAAAAAAGCTAAAAGAATAGAGCCTGAAAATTATAGTCTATTGAGCTTGACTTCAATTCCTTGCAAAATTCTAGAATGTATTGTTGAAGCAATAGTTAATGAACATCTAAAAAAGAGATCTCAAAGAACTCACATCACTTCATTGAGGACAGGCCATGCCAGCCTAAAATTTCCCTTTTTGAAAGTTACAAAATTTTAGATGATGAAAATTTTGCAATATACTTGACCTAGGTTTTAGCAATATGCTTGATAACATTTCTCATGCTTTTGCTGTATGGGGAAAAAAGTGGAGAGATGTGGGTCATATAATAATATGGAGTCAGAACTGGTTGAATGACCATACCCAATGGTTAGATATCAACTTGAAATGACATCTTCAGGGGAGTGCCACTGGCATTTCTTTTTCATCCTGTCCTTTTTAACAATGACTTGGATAGAGGAGAGAGCAGATAGGTCACAGGGGCAATTAGAAAGCTCGGGTTTGGGGGGGGAGGGGATAAAAGGGGAGAAAATTTGTAACCCAAAATTGTGTGAAAATAAATGTTAAAAATTAATAAAAAACAAAAAAAAACAAAAAACAATGACTTGGGTGAAATTTGTTGAAATTGTGCTCAGGACTAAGTGACCACTGAGTTTTCTTTCAGTTCTAAAATTCTGTAATTCCGTAAAACACTCCACACATGCTGCTGAATGAAAGTAGAGAAAATCTTCTACCTATATTGACTGAACCTACTACAGAATTATGTTACGTAACCTCAGTTGGGCCCTCACTGCTTCTAGACAATCCTACATACCTCTCTTAATTACTCATTATCCCACTCTCCACAGTAGCTCTTCTAAACCTTTTCATCCCTCCTCAAACTTTCCATGACTTCCCTTTCCCCCACCCTATCATATGAGAAACTTGCCTCTTATTTTACAGAAAAAACTGAGGCCATTCACTGTAAAATCCCTCTTCTCTCTTTTTCTTCTTGTCATATAATTCAAATGTCTTCTGACAGTTTCTCATCCTTCACCTCTGCCTCATATGAAGAAGTGGCCTTACTCCTAACAAAGTCTGGGCCTCACTTGAGAACCTAGAGGGCCATATGTGACCTCAAGACCACAGTTTCCCCACTCCTGAATCTTTCTACTCACTCAAGAGATCCCATTCTATCTCAACTCTCTCCAACAGACTGCCCCCCCCTATTATGCCCACTCTTTAACTTTCAGTATCTTCTTATCTACTGGCTCATTACCTATTGCCTACAACCATACCCATATGTCCCCTATACTGAAAAGGCCCTTATTTGATCCTTCCATCCCTGCTAACTATTGTCTTATATCTGTTCTTTGAAGCTAAATTTCTTGAAAAAGCCATCTGTGATAGTAGGTGCCCCTACTTTTTCTCAATTCACTCTCTTCTTAACCCTTCACAATCTGGCTTCCAACCTTATCATTCCACCAAAACTCCTCTGATCTCTTAGTTGCCAAATCCAATGGCCTTTTCTCAGTCCTCGGTCTCCTTGATTTTTCTACAGCCTTTAATGATGTTGACCACTTTCTCATCTTTGATACTCTCTTTTCTCTGGGTTTTCAGAATATCACTCTTGCCTGGTTTTCCTCATATATATCTATATGACCACTCCTTCTCTGTCTCTTTTTCTGGTCCTCTTCTATATCATGCCCTCTAACTATAGGCATCCCTTGGGAATTCTGTCCTGGACCCTCTTTTCTTCTCGTTCTATACTGTTTCATTTGGTGATCTTATCAGCTCCCTTGGATTTAATTACCATCATTGTACTCATAAATCTCAAATCTACCTTTTCTGACCCAATCTCTCCGCAGATCTCCAACTGCCTCGCAAACATTTCAAAGTGGATGTCCAGTAGGCATCATAAACTCAATATGTCCAGAAGACAGCTCATTTTCTTCTCCTTTAAATTTTCCCCTATCCCTCGCTTCCCTATCACTATAGAGGGCAACACTATCCTCCCAGCATCTTAGGCTCACAATCTAAGAGTCATTTTGGATTGCTCACTTTCTCTCACCCCCTCTATATCCAAATCATTGCCTAGTCCTGCCAATTTTACCTTTGCAACATCTCTGGAATATGCCCCCTTCTCTCCTCTGACACTGCCACCATTCTGGTGCAGAGCCTCATCATCTCATGCCTAGATTATTTCAGTAACCTACTGATGGGTCTGCCTGCCTCAAGTCTCTCCTCACTCCAATCCATCCTCCCTTTAGTCACTAAAGTGATTTTCCTAAAGCACAAGTCCAGTCTTGTCATACACACACATACACACACACAACACTCAATAAACTCTAGAGGCTGCCATTTGTTTCCAGGAGTAAATACAAGATGCTCTGTTTTGCATTCAAAGTCCTTCATAACCTAGTCCTCTTACCTTTCCAGTCTTGTTATATCTTACTCATATGTACATCACACATGTGCTTTTCAATCTAGTGGCCACCTTGCTGTTCCAACAACCAAAATACTCCATATTTTGGCTTTGAGCATTTTCTCCAACTGTCCCTCATGCCTGGAATGTTCTCCCTCCTCCACTCACACTATTCACTTTTCTGGCTTCCTTTAAGTACCAATTAAAATCCTATCTCCTACAAAGAACCTTCCCCTTTTAATTCCAGTGCCTTTCTTCCCTGTATATAACTTGCTTTGTAAGCATTTCTTTGCATATAGTCTCACTCATTAGATTGTAATCTCTTTGAGTGCAGGGACTATCTTTTGTCTCTTTTTATATTCCCAACATTTAGAACAGTGCGTGACACCTAGTAAGCACTTAATAATCTTTTAACTGATTGATGTATAGATAAATTACTTAAGCTTAAGTAAGTGTAATAAAATGCAAAATGTAGTACTTGTAGGCTGGGGGGGGGGGGGGGGCGCGCAGACAACTACTACTCATCTCACGGTATTAGAAAAGCCCAAGGGATGAGAAAATATCTTTCTCCACTACAATAACTCATAAGCCCCCATCTTGTACATTTCCAATGTCTCTTCAATAATACCTCTTCAATATCGATTAACCAGCTACTATCAATAAGCTTCCACAAAAGTATACCTGCTAAGAAAGTACAGTGAGGACAAAAAAATAAAAGCATCCCCCTGAGACAGGGAATATTCTCTCCTCTACATACTCACTAGGTCCCTGGGAAGATGGGCTTAAATTTCAAGTGGTTTTTACAAAGCATTCCCTACCTACCTACCCACTTCTGCCAATAAGTTCACTTCAAGTTGTTTCATAATAAAGAGACGAGTAGCTCTCTCCTCTGCAGGACACAGTAGCTTGACTGCCAGGTTGATTCACTGCTGGGCTGAATCAAGCAGGTCATTTCTTAGGGCTGGCTCCTCACCAAGCTCAGCTGCAATAGCTACTGGCAGACTCTCTTATGGACTCCAGTTGCTGACTCTGTGGTGTTTCTTCTGATGTTTTGAAGCCCATACAGTCGTAACCTAGTCCATTTCTCCTCCAATACTCATTCATCTAAGATGATGAAAGGACAAACATAACAGACAAAAGACCAGCCTGGCCAGGTATTCATGGTTACATGTATGGCTGCCTCGTGAGAGAGAGGGTCCAAAAGGCTACAATAGCTCGCCCTCCTCACTCAAAAACTGTTTGTGGCATGGGAACACATACTCAGTCCTAGCTGAACAGCTAATTAAAAGGTTTTTTGTTATCAAGCAGTAAGCCAACAAGAAATAATCAAAGAATAATTTGCACATATTCTAAATCAATGGGAAGACCACTCTATTATATATCAATGGTGACATGTGGTGACATTTCCATTTCTGGCATTTCCAGAATCAAGCTCACTAAAGCTTCTGCATGTGTTTACACCAAGTAGAATATATCATGTATGTTCCTAAAGAATGGACTCTCATGGGTCAGTCCATTCTACCACCCTTCACAAAAATATTAGAGTCCTAATAGAAGTCTTTTTCACAGAAGTGCTAAGGTGATGATGCCATCAATTCTGTTAAAATAAAAAACACAATTATGAAGGTAGCCCAGAGCCCTATTAAGTCCTATACGACCTCAAGGAAATTTGAAAATGGAGAAAATTGAACTAGGTGAATTCCAAGGGCCCTTCCATCTCAATATTCTGTGTTCCATGTTTCACGTTCTATTTGTGGAATAAAAACGTAAAATTCCCATAAGAACCAGGCATATATAATATGGCTACTTATTGTTCCTTTCAAAATATGTGTCTAAGATCTCCCACCTATTATTAAATCTCTCCAGAGTGAGAGCAAGAGAATAAATGAAGGGAAAAGACAATTTTATCAGACTCCTTCTGGTGGAAATTGATGGGACTTTTCCTAGGGAAACCAAAGCTGTCTCTCTTCTCTTTTTTTCATATTTGTGCCCCTAGAAGAGTATCTTATCCACAGTCTATGTCTAATAAATATTTTTGAAATTGGGTCTGGATGAAATGGAATGGCATTCCAGGTGAAAGGCATTTGATAAGCTACTGGCAAGTCTTGGTGGCAAATGAAAGCTAATAACAATACTCCTGTCTGTTTTCGACTGCTGTGAATTCAGCCAGTGGCACACAAAACCACCATTCATTTCTGTTTCATAAAAGCGTCAGCAGAGAGGTCATTTGCTAAAGAAAAAGGCAAAGAAAAATTTAAAGCCTAGGAGAGGAATCAACATCCTTTTCAAAATGGAATGAATAGGAGGAGGCAAAGGATGAAGGTCCTTATGATATTACTACTTCCAATCAAGCAATATCTCTTGGTGTCACTACTTCAGATTTTTTTTTGTGGTCCAGAAAAGACCACTTTGACCCAGGCAGGAGGATAGACAAGCTAGCATTTGCAAGAGAACACTGTGCATGTATGGATTTTTAATAAATTCTCTTTGAGATGTGGCTCCCTAAATCTGCAGCTGATTTCATGTGTCCTTATCAAGTTTGACAATCCTGAAAGTGGAAATACAAAAAAAAAGAAGTAACACAATGTAGGAGATTAAAATATATCATCTCAAGATTACTGGTATCAAAAACCCACAAGTTGGGGGGAGCGGGGAGAAAGGAGGGCAAACCTTGCTCTTACACCACCCCTATATATCATTACGTGACTGCTTTGAGCTAATTCTTTATATCTGTGTGAAGCAAAGTATTACCACTTAAAGCATCTTTTGCCTTTCTCCCTGGTGTTTTCCTGACCTTCTCCATGTAGATGTTTGCCTATTCCTACCCCATCTTGGCTAAAGGTTCATTACTTCCAACTCAGGCCACATGTCCCTAACTGTCCCCTATATGGGAATCAAGAGTGAGAAACTGGGCAAGGAAACTGGGGGTTTATCCCAAACAACTGCTAGCAAAAGGCACAATTCCTCCCAATAGTGGACCCCCAACCACTATCCCATGCCCCAAGATTCTCCAATGACCTGTACCCTTTAATGAGATCATCCCTGGTACCCAACCAAACCCAGGCTACCAGTGTCAGGGTTCTGTTGCCCTGTCACATAGTTCCCAGAGTCTTCCTTTACTCACTACCACACATTTCCTATTTTCTTCCTCTACCAAGCCCCGACTCTACCCTCCTCCAACAGCTCAGGGATCAGAATCTCTCTGAAGCATTGGCCACTCCATCTCCTAGTGGAACCGCAATTGACACAAACGGGCCATTTTCTGTAAGATTGTCCCCTTTTCCCTCCAGCCACCAAATTTGCCTTAAGTGCAAGAGGGCCTTGTTCTGGGGAACAATGATAAGTTGTAGAAAGAGCGCTGCAACTGAAGTTGGAGAACCTAGGTTCAAATTTTACTCTTCTACTAATTACCTATGTGACCTTTGGAAATTACTTCCTCTTTTTAGATCTCAGTTTCTCCACCTGCAAAATTAGGGGGTTGGACAGATGGGCCATAGTGTCTTCATTTGTAAAACAAGGAGGTTGGTCTCTAGGATAAAAAAGAAATAGCTCTAAATATTTGATCCTACCTCCTATGATGTCTGATGTCTCTTCCAGTTCTAAAACTCAGTGCTCTCTTACTACATGGATTCCCGCCTTTCATCTTTACACTGGTTCTGGGCTTGCTTTCTGATTCCTATTAAGGGTCATTGTGCTTGAATCATTCCAACACTTTGCCTTGGCTATCTTGGGGTTTGTTCTTTAATTCCTAGCACCTTACTAGCCTTTTCCTCACTTCAAGGTCCTGGGAATGAAAACAGTAATGCTACTGTGATATTCCTGGGCATCATCCAAAAATACTGGAAAATGGCGTAAGGGGAGGGCATCCTCAAATTTGCTTGAATTATTTTAAAAAGCTCACAAGATAAATGTTAAAACCTATAATGTGAAGAATACCACTTAAAAAGAGTCAATTACCTAGATATCAGATAACTCCCCCCAGAAAAAGACCAAGAACCAAAGAGCATAAGCTTCTAATGTCACTTAAAATCGGGTTGTTCTTTGTTCACCAAGATTCTTTCAGAGAAACAGCATGAGTCACCATGCCCCTGCTCCTTCAGGTGCTGTCTACACCAGCTGGCTGACTGTGCTTCCTCGGTGGTGTAACTAGGATCATGGCAGAGATGATGAGTTACCAGCACCGCTCACTTCCTTAACTAGAAGGAAAGGTCTCCATAAGTCAGAAGTCTCAAATAAGAGTCCTACATCAATGATTCTGATGGTTTCCTCAGAATTCTCCCCTCCTACAGGGGAGAATTTCTGTTTCTCTAACTTTGATTGGGAGTAAAGTGAGACTTTTGCACCTTGGACATCACCATCAGGTCTTGCTTCTGGCCCAGGATAAAATTCAAAGGAGTTTGCCCCAAATGCAAGAACAGAATTCTTCTCTGAACTCCTACTTATTTCTTATCTACAATCTATCCACATTCTTTCCAAATACAAAAATGAACCCTGCTTAGAAGTCATCTTGACTGATTCTGGATTTTTGTTGTTCAGTCTTTTCAATTGTGTACAACTCTTTGTGACCGCACCTGGGGGTTTTTTGGCAAAGATACTGCAGTGGTTTACCATTTCTCTCTCCAGCTCATTTTATAGATGAAGAAACTGAGGCAAACAGAGTTAAGTAATATGCCCAAAGTGTCTGGGCCCAGATCTGAATACAGGCCTTCCTAACATCAGACCTGATGCTATATTCACTGTACCACTGCTCATTTCTGGACTAGCCTTGTTCATTTATTTGATACAACCAAAGGAAAGTTTGGAAACCAGGAGATTTTGATCCCAGCTTTTCTACTACTTGGCTACATTACCTTGGGCAGTCACTTACCGTCTCTGGTCCTCAGTTTCAAACTGAAAGCCCTGAATTCAATTATCATGAAGGTTATTTTTAGCTCTTAATAATCCACGATTTTAGAATACCTATTCTTCTCGGGGCATTAACTTTTTTCCAGATAAACCCAGTAGCATAAATATCATCATTTCAGGTGATATTCTAAGCATATATGAATGAATATAGCACCCAGATTTACCCTGGCTCATTATTTTCTTTCAACAAGAGCATTGCACAGAGGAACCAGCTATTGACTTGGCTCCCCTGCTGATCTGGAAGGCATTTAGCCTTCCAGATGGTAATGCCAGCTCTGGGCACATTTCCAGCAGCAGGTGTAAGTAGTCCTCAGGTGGGCCAGCCCAAAAACTGTCTGCCTTTGTTTGGAGAACAAAGCTGCTACCACCTCTTATCAGTACACCTGTGTTGCTTCTCCTCTGCCCAGAGAGTCAAAGCAAAGGACAGAAACTGACTCAGATTTTGCTTAAAACACACACACACACACACACACACACACACACACACCACTATACTAGAAGAAAATGGCTCTAGCCCCTTTACAACAGAAACCTTGGCACTCTTTGTACCCCTCCTTTACCATTCTGCTTTCATACCTGGCACTATGAGGTCGTTAATATGCCACATACGTGTTCAGATGTCAGGGTGGCACAGCGCCACTAAGTCACTGGGTCTTAACAAAGACAGGATTCGATGGCCCAAAGCCATCCTCCAACTGTAGGGATCATTGCTTCCATAGCAGGGCTTCTGTCCTCTGCAATGCTACACACCGACCTACTTCACAATCCATTTCCCCCAAGAATCAAAATATATTTTAACAAAATCCTAGAAATGGGAAAGATGAATAATATACATTTCAAAGGACAGCCATGAGAGCTGCAATGGCATAAGAGATGTGGCTTAGGGTGGGAAGGGCAGAGGACGGGAAATCTGGAGAAGGGATTTCTAGTCTGGTTCTGCCTCCAGCTATTTGTGTGAGCTCCTCCTCTCTGGGTCTCCTATGAAAAACAGGCAGAATAATTTGGTCCCTTGACTACCTGCAGTCTTGTTAAGAAGAACAAATATAATAACACATTGCCATTAGCTTGCAAATTATAACACTCTACTCATATGCACACTGTTATTACAACTATTACTATATAAGACCTCCGCCACCTCTAATGGCCTAGGTTATATTCAACACTCTCCTTAAAAAAGACTATAAGATTAAGGCAAACTCCAAAGAAGCCTGATATTTTGGATAAAGGATGTTACACGGTGGCCAATGACATTATTGGTGACAAGTGGAATGATGAAGAGGCGAGGGGAAGCCACTGAAAACATTATACTCAGTGTTTGAAATTGGCCATTCTCTTTAATGAGAGGATGATAACAAAAGTGTATTCATGGCTCTGGTAATATGATTGGATACTAAATTTAGAGCTGGAAAGCATCTTAAAAGTAATCTAGCTCACCACTGACATTTTACAGACCAGGAAACTGAGGCTGAAAGGGTAAAATAGCTTATTCAAGGTCAAATGGCTAGTATATTGTAGAGTAAGGATTAAAGCCCAGATCTCTTGACTCTAAATCCAGGACTCTTTCAAGTGAGTGAAAAAATAGGGCTCACAACAGGCCCTATTGCTGACAACCCAGAAGAATATATATGTGTATGTCTGTATACATGCATACATTTTATATATATATATATGATCAGTCAGTCTGAGAAAACACAGGTGAGGTTGACACATGCATTGCCAGAGCTAGTTCAGTGTTTGGGAGGCTCTGAAGAAAGGTTTGGAAGAGAAGAGATATTAGACTAACTATGAAACTGAAGGTCTACAGAGCCATTGTGCTGACCTCATTGTTATATGCTTGTGAAACATGAATAGTCTACCAGCCCCATGCCAGAAAACTGAATAGCTTCCATTTGAACTATCTTAGGAAGATTCTGAGAATCACCTGGCATGATAAGGTACCAGACACTGAAGTCCTTGCTAGAACCAAACTGCCAAGTATTCAAACTATGCTTCACAGAGCGCAACTCTAATGGACTAGCCATGTTGTTTGAATGCAAAATGTAGTCTTGCCAAAAAGACTATTTTATGGAGAACTTGCATGGGGCAGGCAATCACATGGTGGCCAGAAGAAACGATACAAGGACACTCTCAAGGTCTCTCTCAAGAACTTTGAATTTGACTGTGCAACATGGGAGACACTGGCACAGGACCACTCAGCATGGCATGCCCACATAAAAAAAGGTGCTGTGCTCTTTGAGCAAAGCAGAATTGAGACAGCACAAAGTAAACTCAGGATGCACAAATTTGGGATATCCACCCCAAATATTCACGTGGACTATCTGTGCCCAACCTGTGGTAGAGCATTCTGAGCTTGTATTGGTCTGATCAGCCACAGTTGGACACACTGAAATTTCACTTTATCAAGGTGATGTCATTTTGGTCCTCTTTGAAGACGAAGGACAACAACCAACCCACCAACCAACATATACACACACACACACACACACACACACACACACATACAGACATATATAGATATGTATATACACACATATAGATATATACATACATATGTATATATCTATATGTGTGTATATAAGATAAATGATAGATAGATAGATAGATAGATAGATAGATAGATAGATAGATAGATAGATAGATAGACAGACAGACAGACATATATTTGCCTTGCTTTACTTTTCTTTTTCTTTCAGCAGAGGCTGGATAACCACCTGTCAAGGATACAGTACATTATTGGTGATATGAATAGGTAGCCTCAGAAATCCCCTCCAACTTTCAAATTATGTTAGCCTGTAATTTGGTGGGATAATTTTTAAGTCAACTAAATGCAATATAAAGGCTTTATTTTTCTCCTAGTGGCAGCTGTCTTCTAAATATAAACACCTCCATTTCAAAGTTGGTACAAAAGAGTAGAAAAACTAAGTCTGTGTGTGCTCACCCGGAATGAGGAGCAGAATGTAGTAGCTGGATTTGGAGTGATAAGAGCAAAGCTCAAAATCTCAACTCTATTAGTTATTAACTAAATGACTCTAGGTAAGTCACTTCCTCAGCTGTGGGATTTAGTATTGTCATCTGAAAATAAGGGAGTTGAACTAAATGGATTTCTGAGGTCTTTTCTTTCTCTAGATCCTATGACCTGAGCACAAATAGTCAATTTGGTAATTTTTACTCTCTTTATAAATACTTCAAAACATAAAATATCCCAATCTCATTGACTGTGTGTATTGAAGTGTGAACATAGTCCCAGATACCTGAACAGTTATTTGGCAGCTGGTTTGATAAACTTTTACAGACACAGTTTCAGTTAGAAATGATATCTGGACTAATGTGAAAATGTGTTTAATAGGAATGTATGTGTAGGGCCCATATAAGATTGCATACCATCTTGTGGAGGGAAGGGAGAAAATTTTAAACTTATGGAAGTGAATGTTGAAAACTGAAAACAAATTAATTAATTAATTAATTAATTTGGAAAATAGAATTAAAAAATGATGTTGGGAGGGGGGGCAGCATGGAAGAAGGAAAGAGTTGGCAAAATACAGCCAGCCTTTTTTTGTATGGCCCACAAGCTAAACAAGCAGTAAGCTGGACTTTGCCTGCTAGTCATAGTTTGCAGATCCATGAAGTAGGGCAAAAAACATAACATTAGAGAACGGAAGTCTGGGGTATGCTTATAATTAGCTAAGTGACCACTTATGAAGCTCTAGGGTAATTTTCATGGCTCTCATGCCAGCTCCCAGAGGCCTAGAAGAATAAAAGGAATGTCCTAATTCCAATCCTCAAATCCACCAATCCTGGGGGACTTCCTATTGAAGGGATAGACTTGACCTGTAGGCTTTCAATGTGATAGCCATGGGCCTGAGTCACAAAAAAAAATCTATAAACACTCCCACAGCAGGATAGATGTCACATAACAACTACAATTCAGAGAAACCGTGAAATGATAGATCAGTGGAGAAAACAGCCCAACAGATGATATCAGCAGCTCTGCAGAAAAGCTTCAGTAGCAAAGAGATGCTCCATCAGTAATACATCCCTGGAAGTAGGAGCTGTCTGGTCACTGAATGTTCCCTCTACTGGAATCTATAGGAGAGTGTGCAAAACAGGGGTTTGATGGGGAGTAGGTGCTTTTCCTTGTGATTCACCTTGAATTCTCTTTCATTTAAATGTCTTTTGCTTTACTATAAGCCATATGTTTTATTCTGCCTCGGATGGGATAATTCAATGGAAAGGAAAACTCATGAGCTATGCAGATTGAGATAAATGATTAACCTTTGAGTGGCCTAGACCTGTAGCAACCAACAAGGGGCAATTTGAATGCATTTGTCATGCTCTTTATTCAACTAACTGTTTTGTTCCATTAAATCTTGGGAGGAATTGATATTTCAATGGATCTGTGATCTCATCAATATGAGCACTCCCTTTAATAATATACATTAGAATCCATATGTGTCTGCCATCCTGTAAGACTCCTGCATATTCTCTTATAGGTCTTGCACAAGGGATTCACTCAAAATATTGGTGTGCTTCTGCTAGATCTTCCAACATTGCCTAAATACCAGAGGAACATACAGGCTGTCCATTAATGATTCTTTGCTCATGTTACATGACCATTCTTTTTTCCTCCCATTCATGCTTTGTTTTTGTAGCATCCATTGTATCACTTATTCTATGTGATTGATTCATAGTTTACATCCATAATGCACTTTTCCATTGAACTTTTGATGATTCTCAACTTCAGTCTTTCAGACACTGCCCCATCCTATGTCCCATAGACATATCACATTACCAGAAGAATATTGATGTCTAAAAAGATGGGCTTTTATTTCAGATGAAGCTTGAGGTCATTAAAAGCATTGTCTAATTTCCCAAAGGCAATCCACCCCATTCCTTTCCTCTTGTTCAATTCCAATCTCAGCCATCTATTTGTAGAATCTATATACATATATATGTACTGATAGATGAGTTCTATGGATTGCCATCCAACTACATAACATAGTCTGAGCTATAAGCACTCTAAATCTACTTAACTTTTCCTGTGTGGAAAGGTAGAGCACATTCATTTGAATGATTACGGATGGATGCTTTTTAACAAATGATTTTTCATTTATTATTCTCAACTAGGATGCTCTGCAGTGTTCTAGGGTTTGGTCAATATAATTTAGTCCTATACAGAGTGCTTTGATCCTACCAAGGGAAAGTAGAAGTGGAATATTAAGCAATGAGTCAAGAATGTCCATTGTAGGGGGCGGAGCCAAGATGGTAGAGTAGAAAGATGCATATACTCTAGCATTTTCCCCACAGCCCACAAAATACCTATAAAAAATGACTCTCAACAAATTCTAGAGCAGCAGAAGACACAGAAAGACAGTGTGAAAAAGATTTCCAGCCAAAGGTGACCTGGAAGGCCAACAAGAAAGGTCTATCCCATGGGACACTGAGTGGAGCAGAGGCCAGCCCTAGCTGCACAGCACGGGGAGGAACAGGACCTGAACAGACCTCCAAGGCAGATTCCCCAGCAGGGAGAATCTCAGATTCCTCAACCCACAAGCAACAAAGAAAACTTCAAAGATCAATGTGGAAGGGCTTTCCCAGGTGGGTGAGAGGAGAGTGGGGTCCCTCCAGCACTGGCCCCAGGTGGCAGCACAGGTGGCAGCAAAAGTGGGCAACAGGTGGCTATTGTGGCCGTGGAAGCAGCCTGGGTCCGTTGTCCAAGCAGCTCAACTTAAAACCTCTGGGGGAATTGAGCAGGGGATCTGAACCTCAGGCCTGAGTCGCACCCCCCCACCCAAAGCCCCTGGGGGAATTGAGCAGTTGATCTGAATCTCAGCTCTGAGTATGGTCTTGGGGGGAGGAAGGGCACTAGGACCCTCCTCTTGACAAAGAATTCAGGAGTCAAGTAACTGGCTGGGAAAATGCCCAAAAAAGGGAAAAAAAATAAGACCATAGAAGGTTACTTTCTTGCTGAACAGGTATCTCCTTCCATCCTTTCAGATGAGGAAGAACATTGGATACTGTCAGAGGAAGCCAAAGCTTCTGCCTCCAGTACCTCCAAAACGAATATGAAATGGGCTCAGGCCATAGAAGAGCTTGAAAAGTGAGTCAGCAGCTTGCTAAAGGAGATCCAAAAAAATAGCGAGGAAAATAACACCTTTAAAAATAGGCTAACTCAATTGGAAAAAGAGGTCCAAAAAGCCAACGAGGAGAAGAAGACTTTAAAAAGCAGAATTAGTCAAATGGTAAAGGAGGTGCTAAAGCTCACTAAAGAAAATAGTTCTTTAAAAATGAGAGTGGAGTTCAGAGAAGCTAATGACTATATGATAAACCAAGAAGTTATAAAACAAAACCAAAAGATTGAAAAAATAGAAGA
Organism: Notamacropus eugenii; assembly: GCF_028372415.1. Taxonomy (NCBI): domain Eukaryota; kingdom Metazoa; phylum Chordata; class Mammalia; order Diprotodontia; family Macropodidae; genus Notamacropus; species Notamacropus eugenii. Next base: position 171,829,196 of record NC_092872.1, read on the forward strand.
TAATGTGAAACATCTCATTGGAAAAATAACTGTCCTGGAAAATAGAACCAGGAGAGATAATTTAAAAATTATGAGACTACCTGAAAGCCCTGATCAAAAAGAGATCCTAGACATTATCTTTCATGAAATTATCAAGGAAAAATGCCCTGATAGTCTAGAACCAGAGGGCAAAATAAATATTGAAAAAATCCACCAATCACCTCCTGAAAGAGACCTGAAAAAAGAAACTCTTTGAAAATATTGGAGAAAATATTGCAAGCAGCTAGAAAGAAACAATTCAAGTACTGTGGAAATACAATCAGGATAACACAGGATCTGGCAGCTTCAACATTAAGGGATCAAAGGGCTTCGAATAGGATATTCTAGAAGTCAAAGGAACTGGGATTTAGACCAAGAATCACCTACCCAGCAAAAATGGGTAATTCTTCAAGGGAAAAATGGTCATTCAATGATATAGAGGACTTTCAAGTATGCATAATGAAAAGACCAGAACTGAATAGAAAATTTGACTTTCAAACACAAGAATCAAGAGAAGCATGAAAAGGTAAACAGAAAAGAGAAATCATAAAGAACTTTCTAAAGCTGAACTGTTTACATTCCTACATGGAAAGATAATATTTGTAACTTTTGAGACTTTTCTCAGTATTTGGGTAGGTGGAGGGATTATACACACACACACACACACACACACACACACACACAGAATACAGGTTGAGTTGAACCAGAAGAGATGATATCCATAAAAAAATAAAATTAAGGGGTGAGAGAGGAAAATATTGGGAGGAGAAAGGGAGAAATGGAATGGGGCAGACTATCACTCATAAAAGAGATAAGAAAAATCATTTTCAATGGAGGAGAAAAGGGAGGAGGAGAGAGGGGAAAAGTGAAGCTTACTGTCTTCACATATGGCTTAAGGAGGGAACAGCATGCTCACTAAATTTGGCATGAAAATCTATCTTACACTACAGGAAAGTAGGGGAGAAGGGGACAAGTGGGATGAGGGGGATGATAGAAGGGAGGGCAAATGGGAGTAACTAGAAGTAAACACTTTTGGGAAGGTGCAAGGTCAAATGAGATAATAGAAAAAAAGGAGAGACAGGATAAGATGGAGGGTAATATATTTAGTCTTACACAACATGACTATTATGGAAGTCTTTAGCAAAACTACACATATATAGCTTGTATTGAACTGTTTGCCTTCTCAGTGGGGATGGGTGGGGAGGGAGGGAGGGAGAGAAGTTGGAATTCAATGTATTAGAAACAAATGTTGAGAATTGCTGTTGCATATAACTGGGAAATAAGAAGTACAGGTAATGGGGTATAGAAATTTAGCTTGCCCTACAAGAAAAGAGAGAAGATGGGGATAACGGAAGGGTGAAGTGTGATAGAAGGGAGGGCACATTGAGAGAAGGAGTAATCAGAATGCAAGGGGTTATGAGGTGGGGGAAGGGAGAGATGGGAAGAAAAATTGGAATTCAAAATTTTGTGGAAATGAATGTTAAAATCTAAAAATAAATAAATAAAACTACTTTTCAAAAAAAGAATGTCTGTTGTATTTGTCTAATTTCATCACTCCTCTGCTTCAGAATCTTCCGTGTCTCACTATTTCTATCTAATAAAGTCTAAATTCTTTCTCTTGGTATTCATTTCCCTCTACAATATAGCCCCAACTCACCATCCCAGCTTTCTCTCATACATCTTCACGTGCTGCATTCCAGACAAATCAGGCTACTCACTGTCCCTTGCACTCATAGTACCTGCTACCAGATCTATGCCTTTAAACATACCATCCTCCATGACTAGAATAGATTGGCCCCACTCCCCCTACAACAACATCACCTTGCCCATATCCCTCCCTTCTTCCAAGGTCCAACTCTATTGTCGCTTCTTCCATAAGCCTTCCATGATCTTCCACTTGAGAGTGAACTAAGTCTTGGATTCCCCATAGCACTTTGTCTGAAACTTTCTCACACATATTGCCTTCTGTCTTGTATCTGACTTATTTCTGAACATATCTTACTTGCCATGTTGGAATATAAGTTCCCTGAGGGTAGGGACTATTTCTTATTTCATATTCCTGATTCTTACTGCATGACCAGCCCACTTTCTTTTTTAAGCATATATTTCCTAGACATCAATTAACATCCTGTCTAGCAGGCAAGTCTTAGTTGATAATATTCTGCCATCTATTTACCCCCCACGCACCCTGTTTCTGTCTCTGACTCTCTCTGTCTCTCTGTCTCTGTCTGTCTGTCTCTCTGTCTCTGTCTCTCGTCTCTCTCTCTCTCTGTCTCTGTCTCTCTCTGTCTGTCTCCCTCTTTGGGTAATTTATACTGTGAAAGACCAAGAGGAAGATCTCCAGAACAATGAATAGATCCTTCATGGGAGGAGGGAGGAACAAGCATTTATTAGGCACCTACTATGTGCCAGGCACTGTGATAAGGGCTTCATTTGCTTGACTTTGAGGAAATTTAAGAGGGAACAAGGCCTATAATCATAAGGGGATACTAAGATATGGATGGATGGTGATTTGCACCACTGGAGGGAGTGAGTACGTCACTGAGATTACAATTCCACTGCAGCATTAAACTATATACCTATTAGACAATTTACAGAGTGTTTATTCAAGGAGGAAAAAAGTACTGCAGGAAAGTACACATTTCATTCAGTAAAGAAACATTTAGTAAGAGCTCACCATTATAATGTTAACATAAGAGACAAGGTGCCGTAGTGGTTAGAATACTGGAGTTGGAGTCAGGAAGCCTTGGGATCAGAGCCAGCCTCTGCCAGTTACTAGTTACAAGGTCAATGGCAAATCACTTAACCTCTCTCAGCCTCGATTTACTCATTTATAAAATAAGGATAAGACCCATAGTACCTTGGTGCCACAAAGTTTTGCAGACTTCAAGGGGCATATGCCAATGTCCATTTTTATTAGAAAGACCCTGTTCTAAGTGATGTGGGGGAGACAATGATGAAAAGAATTGGTGGCTACTCTTGAGGAGTTTACAGTCTAACAAGGGACATAAGATAAGTAGATAAATATAAAATAAAACAAGACAGTAAAATCAGCTAAAATCAGAAGCTAGGTGGTACAGTGGATGGAGTGCCAGGCCTGGAGTCAGGAAGACCTGAGTTCACATCCAGGCACTTACTAGCTGTGTGACCCTAGCCAAGTCACTTAACCCTGTTTTCCTCAATTTTCTCATCAGTAAGATGAGCTGGAGAAGGAAATGCCAAACCACCCTAGTATCTTTGCCAAGATAATTTCAAATGGGGTCATGAAGAATCAGACATGGCTGAATAACAACAACCACAGTTGCAAAATGTCAACAGTAGAAGGAACCTTGGAGAACATGTAGTCCAATCACACCTCATTTTATTGATGAAAAAACTGGAACCCAAAGAGATAAACTGGCTCACTCAATGTCACTTAGCAGGTATATGACAAATATGAAACGAAAACTAAAGTCCCCTATCCTTGACATTTGCTATCATCTCATTACCCAGCAGATAGACTCAGGTTTTGATATTCAACCTCTCAATCACCCTTAATTGCTTCTCCCCTCTGATTGGATGACTGGAGGGCAGAGCCCTTAAGTCCTCCCAGAGCCTTCCTTGATGAAGCACTCACAACCTGCTGGGAACTCCATGGGAATACCACTTCCCTAAGCCAGGTCCCCCTGGTGCCATACACCTCCCCCACACACACTTCATCTTCCTTTTATGTGTTTTCTTCCCCCATTAAACTGTGAGCTCCTCATGGGCACAGACTATCTTTTTTTTTTTTCATTTGTATCCTCAGCTCTTAGCACAATGCCTAGCACATAGTAGGCACTTAATAAATGTTTCTTGAATTGAATTATACAATATGGTACAGCGGATAGAGGGACAGAAGATGGTTCAGATCTCACTTCAGCTAGTTAGTTACCAGTTAGGTGTTGTTAGGTGAGTCACTTTATCTCCATGAGTCTATTTCCCTCATGTGTTATAAGGGATGATAATAGCACTTAATTCACAAGATTGCTGCGCCAATTGAATACTATACTATATATAAAACACTTTGCAACCTTGAAGTCCTAGACATGATGTCCCAAGCTTACCTAACCCCAAAATGCACTAACACTTTGGCAACACACGGTATAATTATCATCTACTATTATTGTTACTATACCAGATAGTCTTACAATATAGTATGTAACATCTACTTATCTACCTGTCTTATGAAATAAGACAGATACAAAGTGCTATGGGGGTTTGTGCTGGTCAAGGCTTATTTTTTGCCAAGTCAGGGACATCAATGTAATTGGGTGAGATCACTTTGCCAAATATGATTTTCTGTCACTTCCAAAACAGTGATTTATTAATAAAGTTTCCATCTGCCGTGGGAATGATTTGCAATTAGATGAGAGAGAGGAAAGAAATAGGGTGAATGAAATGAGCTTATTTATCATTTTCTTTGGAGTGGCATAAATGCTGCTTTGTTTCATTTGCATTCATGATTGAGCGTTTTCATTTCCTGGCTGATCTCTGCCATAGAGTACTGAAATGGGGTGTATAGCCTCAATAGAATGGTCACTATGAAGTGGGCATAGTATCTGGTTAGCCACTGGTAGCTGAACCCCAATACACTGCTCCAGGTTTAGTGACTATGGCATGTTATGGCATGGTGGGTTCTATTCTTTTCACTATGGGGGTAATTTAATACCCAACCCTAATTAACATTAATGGAAACAGAAAATAGAAAAACCCAGGGCAGCTGCAGGGATCTGTAGGTTCCCATCAAAAGAAGAAATGAGAAAAGCAAAGCTGACCTCACAGTTTGGGTTCTTAGTACAGAATAAATAGCTATTTTCCTAGAGACAATCTCAACCATACAGATCTCTTTGCAGGCTAGTGGGGTTGGGGGCAAGTTGGCAGGATGATCCTGTTTTGGAAATTTTAGGGGAATGGTTGTGTTGCTGTTCAATCATTTTTCAGTCACATCCAACTCTTCATGACACCATTTGGGGTTTTCTTAGAAAAAATACTATAGTAGCTTTCCATTTCCTTCTCTAGCTCATTTTACAGATGAGGAAATTGAGACAAACAGGATTAAGTGATTTGCCCAAGGTCACACAGCCAGTACCTGTCTGAGGCCAGATTTGAACTCAGGAAGCAGAGTCTTCCTGACTCCAGGCCCTGCACTCTATATACTGTACCACCTAGTTGCCCCATTACAAGATATTTACAAGACTATCCCTCATCTAAGATAGATGCACAGTATAGAGGATAGATACCTGAGTTAGACTCCCATTCAAAATTATTCAGGGGCTCATTGTTGCATATAAAGTAAAAATTCTTTAATGTGACATTCAAAGACTTATATGATATTTCCAGTCTTTTGTCCTACTCTTGTTGGAGAAGTCACTTTAATGATTCTGTGACTTGGTTTCACCAAGTGAGTAAAATGAAGGGGTTAGCCTAGATGACCTCTAAACCTTATGGATTGCCTTTTGCCTTTACTTTATCCCTTAGCACAGAGCCTTAATAAATGCTTATGGATTAAGAGGTTTAGGATTCCATAATCCCTTTCACAGAACATTTAGACCCACCAAAATGGAGTCCTGAATATACCCTTTGCCCTTTCCCCGCTCTGGGACTTTATACATGGCTGTCACCACAGACTTAAATACCCATAGACCAGTTGAATGAAATCCTCCCCATTTTTCAAAGTCCAGCTCCAGTGGCATAGTCTTCTGGAAACCTTCCCTTGTCCTCCCAACTAGAAGTAATCTTTCCCTCCTGACAACTCTGTGGCATTCTGTGTCTTCTTTACTATACTTCCATATCCTACCTTTTGGTATATCTATTAGTATACATGCTGATCTACACGGTGTGTTCTGTCAGGGTAGGACTCATACCTGATTCACCTTTACATTCCGCATAGTACTTCAGACAAAATACACCTAGGTGTACTTAACAATAACAGTAACACTACTTCCCAAAATATTTAGAATGCTTTATATTTTTCAAAGCATTTTCATTCACAATGTCAAATGATCCTCATGGCTGCCCTAGGAAGGAGCTAAGATAATATATTTATCCTCATTTTAAAGATAAGGACCCTAAGCTTAAATAATTTGTCCAAAGCCACATAAATAATAAATAGCAGAGGTGAGATAACAACTTAGGTCTTTCCATTTCCTTGTTATTTCTAATATATCCCCCTCCTCATTTTTATTGGGGAACAGGGATGCTGGGATTTCATCAGTGTAGAGAATTTCAGAGAACAGACTGACAATATAATTCTCTCTCATTTATAGTCAAAGAATTTCCTGTGGGGGCCCTAAGGCACAAGGTCCCATTAATAATATATATTAGAAGAACTTGAACCCAGGTCTGCCTGTTTATGCCATGCTACCATATTGTATCCAAACTTGGGTATAAATATCTCAGTTAAAGTTGTTGTTTTTGAATCACTAATGAACAAAGAGAATTGATAAGGTTGCATTGAAAAAGGAAAGGAGAATATAGATGGACAAAATCCTGTAGAGGAATCAAAGATTACTAGAAAGCTTTGAGCTTCTGTCACTGAGAGAAGTGTGGTAATATTCACCTAAAATTTTTAGAAAAAAATTATTTAAGTGGAAAGATGATCAATTTGTTTTTTAATATATTGGGTTTGAGCTGCCAGTGATATAGCCAGAATATGTCCAGCTGAAAATTATGAATTCAGGAATGAAACTCATAAAACACTTCAGGAAGAGACAAGATTTGTCTGAAGAAAAATGGAAGTTAAAGTCATGGGAAAGATGGTGGGGAAAAAGAGGGGGAAGGGGGACCAATGACAGAATCCTACACTACACTTATGGAGTAGGATGACATAAAGGATTCACGGAAGGAGCAACAACAGAAGTAGGGACAAAATTAAGAAAATACAAAGTCACAGAAGTCAAGAAATTAAATTCAACTCAATAAATTTTAAGCACCTGCTAAGTTCAAGGCATTATACTAGGATCAGTGGATATATAGACAAAAAAAGACAGTCCCCAGCTTCATAAATACAACATATGCATAAATAAGAAACTCAAATTAATTCAAGGAAAGAGAGAACAGGAAAACTGAAACTACTGAGAGAGATCACAAAGAAGATGATGCTTTAGATAAACAGTGAGGGAAGAAAAGGACTCTGAGAGCAGATGAGGAAAAAGTACCTTCTAGGATGATTTATAAAAATTCACAGTGTTGGAAGATGAACAGCTAAATGCCAGAAGAGTTAGCAGTAGATTTTAACTTCAACAAAGAAGATATGATGGATAATATGACTGGCAAGGTTGTGTAGGTTCAGTATGAGAAGAGTTTCAAATGCCAAAGTGAAGAATTTGTGTTTACTCATTAAGGAAAGGAGAGAAGGAAGGGAAAAAAGGAAGAAATAAGCTTTGATAAACTTCCTGAAATTTCCTGAAAAAAAAGTCAGCATGGAAATTGTTGAAATTTTTTGAGCAGGAGAGTGACACAATCAGACGTGTTTTATTAAGAGTATTTTGGTAGATGTGTGAAGAGTATAGGAGAGAAAGGAGACTGGAAAAGGGGATGCCAATTGTAAGACTATAAACAATAAACTGGAGGTGAGGGAGGGGAAATGATGAGGGACTAAATAAGGAAAGTGATCATGTGAGTAGATAAGAGAAAAATACAGGGGATATTATGAGTAAATAAGCAAATGGATATTTTATGTACTTTCTAGGCTCAGGCACTATATTAAGCACTGGGAATACAAATACAAAAATGAGATAGTTCTTATTCTCAGAAACTGTAGAATATAATAGAACTTACATAGATAATGTCAGGGGAGTCAGAGGGGTGGTGAGGTGATTCATTAGACAGGCAGGTGACAAACATGAAAGAGAAGGAAGAGCTAGAGTGGTCACAGTAAACTCAATGAGGTCAGGAACCATATGCTATTTATCTTTCTATATTCCTCCAGTACCTAGAGAAATTCCCTGCATAGAATAAATGCTAAATAATTTTTTGATGAGAGAATGGATGAATCAATAAATGTAGCAAGTTCAAGAAAAGGGAATTTTATAAGATAGGAAAGTTTTGAGATTGATTTTAGGGATAGAAGAAGGGATCGATGGAAAGAGACATAAAAGAGGGAATGATTGATGGAAGAAGATCTTAGTGGAAGTAATAGATGACAGGAGGAGGCAGAAGTAGATGTTTTGTTATTTTAGATATTTTGCTAGTAGAATAATGGTGGAAGAGTAGAAATTAGGTTATTTTTCTTCTAAATGAGATGAGATTTTACAGTGATGCACCTGAGTTCAAAAATCAGCATTGGCAGTATAAAACACACTTAAAAGAAACAGGGAAATACAAAAACAGAGAGAGAGAAAGAGAGACAGACAGACAGAGAGAGAGAAAGAGAGAGAGAGAGACAGAGAGAGAGAGACAGAGAGAGAGACAGAGAGAGAGAGAGAGAGAGCAACAATAACCTAGTGAAGCCTTAAGCTGTATTAAAATATTTTAAAAGCCATAGTGTCCAATACTAGGAGGGGGTGACAGCCCCCTAACCAGGACACATCAGTAGTAGTGTGTTAAATTCTGGATACCCACATTTTATGAAAGGTATCAGTAAGCTAGAGAGTATTCAGAGAAGGGCAACCAAAATGGTGGAAGGCCTCAAGATTATGTCATATGAGAATGGATCAGAAATATTCAATCTGTAGAAGAGACAGCTTACAAGAGAGCAAAAGAGATGTTGTCTTTAAAACTCTGAAGAGCCATTTGGAAGAATGGCTGTTCACATCTGGCACTGTGAAGAACCGGGGAAATGAGTGGAATTTACAAATAAGCAGATATAGGCTCAGTAATCAGAAACACTTACTAACAATTATAGCTATCTCAAAGCGTAATGGGATGCCTTTGGATGCAATGGACTCCCCTTTAATGGGGTTTTTCAAGTAAAGCCTGTATGGTTACTTTTCAGGTGGCTTGTGGAGATGACCAAGCTCAGATATGGGTTGGACTAGCTCATCTCTGGAGTCCCTTCCAATTAGACTCAATGATAATTTTATTTACGATTCTATGCTTATTTACTTTATGCTTTCATCAGAATTATTCTCCATATAACTTCTGTAATGTTTGGGCCAAAGACTACCTACAATACAGTGGAAAGAGTATCACACAAGAGTGAAGAGACAAATGTTCTTGTTCCAGTTCTGCTGCTTATCTAGCTATACGACCTTGATCAAGTCACTTAACTTATTTTGGCCTTAATTTTCCCATCCATAAAAATGATGAGGTTGAAACAGATGTTCTGTAAAGTCCCTTCTGACTTTAATACAAAGCTATTAATACTTAAAACTATACTAAGACCTTTGGGACACCTTGTGTTATATGATTCACTTAAGTGAAAGTATTTCCTATTTTCCTCCTGTGTTCCTAGAAAGAATATTAGATTCAGTAAGAAAAAATAAATCTATACTTTTTACAACAGGCTTTGAGACCATTCCACTGAGCTTGGCTTTAATGGGGGATACTTATGACCACCATAGTAGGTTCATAGGAGATTAAAGATACATACATTCCAAGAAACTTGGAAGACACTTGGGCTCTGAGAGAAGTAAAGAAACGTGACCACATATATGAATATAATGGAATACTATTGTTCCATAAGAAAGGGTGAGCAGGCAGACTTCAGAAAAATATGGAAAGATTTACTGAATGGATGCTGAATGAAATGAGCAGAACCAAGAGAACAATGTACACAGCAACAGCAACATTGTTCGATGACCAACTTTGATAGATTTAGCTCTTCTAAGCAGTGCAATGACCTAAGACAACTCCAAAAGACTCATGATGGAAAATGCTGTCTACATCCAGGGAAAGAACTGCGGAGTCTGAATGCAGATAGAAGTATACTATCTTCTCTTTTTTTTGTTGTTTTTTTGCTTGTTTCTTTCTCATGGCTTTTCCCTTTTGTTCTGATTCTTCTTTCACAACATGACTAATGTGGAAATATGCTTACTGTGATTGCACATGGATAACCTACATCAGATTTCATGCCTTCTTAGGGATGAGGGAAGGGAGAAGAGGGAGAAAAATTTAGAACTCAAAATCTTACAGAAGTGAATATTGAAAACTAAAATTAATTAATTAAAATCTTAAAAAGAAATGTGACCTCAGGTATATAATAGAAAATGCATAAAACACAGAGACAAAAAGAGCTGGTTTGGTTTGAATCCAATTCTCAAAATTTACTAATTGTGTGATAATAGACAACTCATAATTTCTCTCACATTTAGTTTCTTTAGTTATAAAATGGAAATAAATCCTATTGTTTACTACACATGGTTGATTGTTCTGAGTCTCAAATAAGATCATGTATATAATGCACTTTGTAAAACTTCAAATGTATAAATGTGAACTCATTAATATATTAATAAGCCACAATTTCATCAGCTTGGGAAACTAGGTATAGGGTCTTCATTAATAACAATTTAAGACTTAATAGCTAAGTGGTACAGAGTTGCTTAGAGCAAATAGCGGCTGTGACCTGCCTAGTAAGTCTGTGTCTTCCCAACTTTCAGTCCACTTCCCTATTAGATGACGGTGCTTCTATTAATCTTATTCTTATTATATTAACACTAAGACTTCTGGAGCTACCAAAGTTCCATATATAACATGCAGTTGATACTAATGACCAGGAAACCTTGTAAAAGATTCTGAACTCAGTTTCAGTCATGGACCATTCCAGAAGGAAAGACTAACTTCTTAAGGAGTGAAATTGACTGTGTAACCTCAACAAGCAGTGTTCAGTTCAATTTATCTCTTTTGTTGACAAATTTTTTTTGACACAGACTCCAATGTACTCGTAAATAAATGCCCTCCCCAATGGATAATCCCAGCAAACACTTCACCAAAATAGCATAAAAGTTTTTTATTTTTTATTTCATTCTGATTTTAAGAAATAAAACAAGTACTTCTATAACATAGTTGAATAGAAAAAAAAGATGATTGCACTTGAAACTACAAATCTATTATGTGCAACTTGCTATTCCTTTTAAATGCATATTAATCATGTTATTTTCCCTCCCAACTCCCCTTCCCGGGACAGCTACCATTAGACACAAATATGTACACATATATAAAATCATTCTATACATACTTCTATTTATCAGTTCTTCTCTGGATGCAGATAATGTTTTCCTTCATAGGTCCTTTGTAGTTAGTTGGGTATTTCTAATAGTCAAGATATCTTAGTCACTCAGTTATTTTTTGTAAGTGATAGATAGTTGATGCAATGTTTTACTTGGGTAGTCTATCATTTCTTAGAAATCAAGAATGACCTTGCGTATTTGGATACCCCCTTTTCTAAGAAAGGGTTATAACTCCCAGGACTGCATTCCATTCCAGGAGAAGGGATGTATGAGTCCCCAAGGACCATCAGCACCTTGTTTGGGGACAGATATGGGGTGGGGAGGGAAGTACAGTAAAAGAAATAGTGAGCAATCAAGATGAGGAAAGATTTGGCCTCATGACTCCAAGAAGAAGGAAGCTTTCACAACGCACCAACGTTTCCATTAGACACTGTTTCCTTTATTGTTTTCTTATATTCCTAAGGGTACTACACAGCAGAGAAGTAAGAGGGAGTAAAATCTACAACTGCAATAACACAGGAATAGGATAGAGGAGGATGTTCAAATTGGGTGCTCCAGAAATTCTGTTCTCCTAAGAGATGAAGAATTAAGAAGAATTGGAGAATTGAGTTTACAATAGACTAGGATCAGGGAACTCGAAAGACAAAGAAAACTGAATTGAGAAGGGGAACTTGCAAAACAATGTTACTTAAACTGAGACGTTGAGGGGAAGAAAAGACTTTGAACCACCTACCTACCTGGCAGGTAAAAAAGGGTCAAGGAGAATGGGGAAGGCTAGGAGGGGATACAGGGAAAGAAAATAGAAAGAGAAGTAAATAACAGGGAAAACAGGAAAGAGGAAGGAAAAAATAGAAGGGGAAAAGGAAAGGAAAGGAAAGAAATTACATAGGTCTATCCTGTATAAATTAATACTAATACTGCCTGCTTTTTATCTCTGATTTTTGTTTTACTTTGGTTTTCCTGTTTAAAATTGTCTGCATTTATGTGCATTTTATACTGTATATATATATATATATATATATATATATATATATATATATATGTGTGTGTGTGTGTGTGTGTGTGTGTATATATATAGTGTTTATATATGTTTTATATATATATAATTATATTGATTGTGCTCATTTTTCTTTGGTTTGTCCTTGTTTTCTCTATATCATTGTGCACAGAATTTTTCCAATCTCTTTGAAGTCTTCTTATTTTTCATTCCTTAGAGTGAAAATATGGGAAAGCATAATAGATAGAGCATCAAGACTGGAATCAAAGAAGACTCAATTTCCTGATTTCAAATCTGACCTCAGACATTTACTAGCTGCATAACTTGGCAAATTTTTAACCCTGTTTGCCTCAATTTCTTCATCTGTAAAATGTGCTGGAGAAGGAAATGGCAAGCACTCCACTATCTTTGCCAAGAAAACCCCAAAAGAGGTGAAGAGTTGGACACCCTTGAAACAACTGAACAACAACAACACAGTGCAAGTCTACTCTTTTGTATTCACATACCATAATTCATTAAGCCATTCCTAATTACTGAATACATACAGTTGGACTCCACAAAACAAAAGTTGTGACTTATTGCTACTTTTTAAAAACATTTTTATCTAAATTTTGAGTTCTAAATTCTATCCCTCCTTTCTCCCCCTTTCCTTGAGATAGTAAGCAGTCAGATACAGTTTATACATGTATAATTATAAAACATTTCCATATTAGTCATTTTGTACAAGAAGAGTCAAATGAAAGAAAAAAAGTTAAAGAAGGAAAGTGAAAAATAGCATTTCAGTCTGTATTCAAACAATATCAGTTCTTTCCCTGGAAGCAAATAGTATGCCTCATCATTAGTCCTTTGGGATTGTCTTGGATCATTGTATTGCTGAGAATAGCTAAACCACTTACAATTCTTTTTTTTCCAATTTATTTATTTATTTTTAGTTTTCAACATTCATTTCCACAAGATTTTGAGTTTTAAATTTTCTCCCAATCTCTCCCCTTCCCCCACCTCAAAACACTGTGCATTCTGATTATCCCTTCCCCCAATCTACCCTCTCTTCTAACACACCCCTTCCTTCTCTTATTCCCAACTTCTCTCTTTTCTTGTAGGGTAAGATAGATTTCTATACCCCATTAGCTGTATTTCTTATTTCCCAGTTACATGTAAAAGCAATTTTCAACATGTGTTCCTAAAACTTTGAGTTCTAACTTCTCTCCCTTCCTGCCTCCCTACCCATCCCCACTGAGAAGGCAAGCAATTCAATATAGGCTATATATGTGTAGTTTTGCTAAAGACTTCCATAATAGTCACATTGTGAAAGACTACCTATATTTCACTCCATCCGATCATGCTCCCCCATTTATTCTATTCTCTCTTTTGACCTTATCCCTCCCTGAAAGTGTTTACTTCTAATTACCTCCCTCCTCTCATTTGCCCTCCTATCTATCATCCCCTCCACACCACCCTTTTCCCTTTCTCCACTACTTTCCTTTAGTGTAAGACAGATTTTCATGAGAGTAAGCTTCACTTTTTCCCTTTCACCTCCCCCTTTTACCCTCCATTGAGAAAGCTTTCTCTTGCCTTTTATATGAGAGATAATTTGTCCCATTCTATATCTCCCTTTCTCCACTCAATATATTCCTCTTAATTTATTTGTTTAGATATCAGCCCTTCCTATTCAACTCACCCTGTGCCCTCTGTCTCTGTATGTATGTATATATATACATATATGTATATATATACATATATATGTATATATGTATACATATATATACATATATATGTGTATACACACACACATATATGTATGTATGTGGGTGGGTGTGTGTAATCCCTCCAAATACTCAAATACTGAGAAAAGTTTCAAGAGTTACAAATATTATCTTTCCATATAGGAATGTAAGCAGTTCAGGTTTAGTAAGTCCCTTATGATTTCTCTTTCCTGTTTACCTTTTCATGCCTCTTCTGGCCTGAGCTCTGGTCTGTGAGCAGGATTTCCTCTCCAGAGCCTCCACTAGCCAGCACTCCTCCTCACCCCAGGGCAGTCACTCAGGGCTGAGATCCAGATAAGCTGCTCAATTCCACCAGGGGCTTTAGACCATGGCTCCAACAATGGAAACTACTGCTGCCTGGGGCCAGGTCTAGACTGCTGTGTTCCCTTCTAACCCACGTGAAAGAGCTTTCTCACTGACCTTTGAAGCTGCCTTTGGCATTTGTGAGTTGAGGAATCTGGAACCCACAGCTGCTGCTGGTGGTGCCTTAAAGCCCACTCCAGTCCTGTCCTTGCCTCTGCGTGGCCCACGCTGTGCTGCACTCCCCTACATGCCAGATGCAATAGATCTTTCCTGTCAGCCTTCCAAGCTGTCTTGGGCTGGAAATCTCTTTCACTCTGTTGTTTTGTGGCTTCTGCTGCTCTAGAATTTGGTTAGAGTCATTTTTTACAGGTATTTTATGGGCTGTGAGAGGAGAGCTTCTAGAGGTGCATCCTTCTACTCTGCCATCTTCACACTTACAATTCTTCAATGAACAATATTGCTGTTACTCTGTATAATGTTTTCCTGGTTCTCTTTACTTCACTTACATCAATTCATATAAGTCTTTTCAGGATTTTCTGAAATAATCTTGCTTGTCATTTCTTATTGTACAATAATATTCCATTACAATTATGTCTGCAGTTTGTTTAGCCATTCCCCAATTGATGGGCATCTCTTCCATTTCCAATTCTTAGCCACCACAAAAAGAGGTGCTATAAATGCTTTTGTATAAATAGTTCCTTTTCCCACTTTTTGGATATCTTTGGGATATAGAACTAGTAGTGGTATTGCTGGATCAAAGAGTATTCAGAGTTTTATAGCCCTTTGGACATAGCTCCAAATTGCTCTCCAGAATGGCTGGATCAGTACACAACTTCACCAACAATGCAATAGCATGATTTTTTTGCTATTACAAATGATACTATTATGAATATTTTCATCCTCTTCAATCCTTTATTGTCCATATCCCTAGAATATAAACCCATTATTGGGATCATTGAATTAAAGATTATGAGCAATTTTGTATTTTTTTCATAATTTCAAATTATTTTACAGTTTGCCTTTTTTTCCTTCACCCCTTTTAATCTTAAATTTTTTTCATCTTTGACAACTTTAGGGGTATAAGGACACACCTCTTATGTGTTTTCATTTACATTTACCAGATTAATGATTGCTAATACTTTTTAGAATGCCAAGAGCTAGGGAAATGTTGTTGTTGTTGTTGTTGTTGTTGTTGTGTTCGTCCTTCGTTGCTGAAGAAGACCATGCCATCAGAGAAATGATGACACGACTTGCACTTGACTTTGTTTTGAGTGAGGGAGGGCTGTGCAGGTCACCAGCCTCACTTCTCCTCCGGAGTCATCTGGAAATGTAGTGGGTGAAGAACTAGCCTTGAGGCCAGAAAGACCTAGGTTCAAATCCTGCCTCTGATACCTTACTAGTTGTGTGACACTGGGCAAGTTGCTTAAATTGTTGTTGTTCTATACAACTCTCTAAGACTATGAATTCCAGAAAAGATGCTGATCTGTATTGTAGAGGGAGTGTCCTCACCAGGGAGTTCCTTATACCAATAAAAATCAAAAGTCTAGTCCTTATCTCACGTCTTCTTTTGAAAACTGTTCATATACTTGTTTGATTCCATTTAACAAAGATTTATTAATTGCATATTATGTACAAGGCATGTGCTGCGTGCTAGGGATGCAAAAAATAAAATGACATGATCCTGGCCCTCAAGATTCTTCCAAGGTGAGGTCAGGATTGAAGGATAAGAATATAATAAAATGTACAGTGTGATAAGAGCTAACTAGAGATAAAGTATCTCTAATGTACTTTTTGATGATAGAGAGAGACAGAAACAGAGAGAGAGAGGGAGAGGGAGAGAGAGAGATTTGTTGTTGTTCAGTTGTGTCTTATTTTTCATAACCCCATGGACCATACTGTCTATGAGTTTTTTTGGCAAAAATACTGGAGTGGTTTGCCATTTCTTTCTCTGGTAGATTAAGGAAAACAAAGGTTAAGTGACTTGTTTAGGGTCACATAGCTAGTAAGTGTCTGGGGCCAGATTTTAATCCAGGTTTTCCTGACTCCAGGCCCAGTTCTCTAATCACTGTGTCATCTAGCTGCTAAAACAGAAGTCATTTTCAGCTATAAGAATCAGGGACAATGTAATGGAAGAAGTGGTACTGGTATTGAGCTTTGAATGAAGACAAAACCTTTAGTAGGTGAAGATCTAGAGGGAATGCATTGCCAGAATGGCAAACAGCTTATGCAAGTGCTTGAGACTTGACAGTGCAAGTGGGGTGGGAGGGGGGGATAGGGAATTGCTAACAGCAAGGTTCCATTATAACAATCTCAAGGCTTCTGTACAAAAGTTTACATAGGTACCAAGACAACTTTCCTCAAAGACAGTTAGATTCACAGTCCTTAACACCTCTGGGATCCAAGTCAGGGTCTCCCCACTTAATCTCCCTGAGTATCATCAGGAGTTTCCTGGTCATTTTTCTTGAATTTTGGTATGAGGACATGGTGCCAATTCTAATGACCTCTTGGGATTTGGGCACACAGCAAATAATGGTTTCCCATGTTCAGACATCCCTCTGGGGATGATTTCACAGGCCTAGAAGATCCAATCAATATGTATTTCTGGGAATCGAGCAATAGTATTATGGGAAGGATAAATAATAATATCTTGTATGATGCAGTAGACAAATAACAGGTGTTCATCCAAAGAATTTGCAGTGAGGAGACTGTGGTGATTTGAGGTTTAACTTCCCTAAAGTAGATGTGTTTTATTCTGTTTTGCCACATGTGACTCTGGGTGATATAATACCAATGAAGGCAGTCAGGAACTCACTTTCCATGACTCTATCTCTCGGTGTTCCTTGTCATCTACAGCTGTTCCCCCTACTATTTGGGAGCTAGGACAAAATGTATATCTCAAGAAAGGATCTGGAAAAAGATGACAGGTCCAACTCTGTGTCTGATCATTCAATAGCCATTGCTGAGTGAGACTGCCCAGTCATGGGAATCCTCATGACAGATCTCTTTAAAAATTACATATTTGACTATTTTTCAAAACAATTCCATTTTTCTCCACTTGTCCTTTTGGCATTTTTCTTAGACTTTAAAGGTTTAGAGACTCTATATAAAGCAGAAAATATTCAGAACTTGAGGGCAAACAATTATTTAATTCAAAATAAGTGGCAGAACAGTGAGGAAGGACTAAAAAAATGAGATATAGGGATGTAACAGAATATTACTATACAGAAAAAAATGAACATGAAAACCACAGAGAATGCATGGGATGACATATAAACTGATGTAAAGTAAGGGGAACTAGTAAGGCAATGAGACTACAACAGTGTAAATGGAAAGGGGAAAAAATGAACCTGAATTCTGAGTAATTACAATGACCAAGTTTGACCCAAAGAGATAAATAGATGCATCTCCCCTCCTCTTTTGCAGAGGTGTTGATGGGGAGGAAGAGGTGGAGGAGGAGGGACTCTGGGCATGGTACATTCAGTGTAGTGTCAGACTTAGTCAATATGTTGGTTGATTTTGATGAATCACATCCTCCCTGCTTTGAGTGGCAGAATAGGAAGCTAGAATGGCATGGTGGAAAACACAGTAGCTCAAGAGACCTGGGTTCTAGACCACCTCATTGTTCTATGACCTGAAGCAAACCACTTAACTTCTTTAAAACTAACTACTCTGAAGCAAACTACTTAACTTGTCCAGATTTTCACCTATAAAAGAAGGACAACTGTCTTATTTGGCTCCTTCCTCGTGTTAACATGAGAAGCAAAGGCAGTAACATGTGGGTGGGCTTTCAAAACAAAAGCCCCATAAATGTAAGGGAGGATGCTGGTGCTGATTGCTGTTTTCCACGCCACCAACTAGATGGATGCTCTAGCAATCATTCTATCCACCTGGGCATTTTTCTGTACAGTAACTGAATACATGTGAGTCAATACTCAGCAGTATCCAGAGGGTGAATAATGTGTATATTTTGCCAAAATGCAAAATCAAACAGCCCATAGCTAACTTAATAAAAAAGCTATCAAGTGTAAAACTGCTGAGCCCATCTGGAGAAAACAAGTGATTCTCTGTATTTTATGCAGCTCCCTTTACAATGTGAATATGAAATTGCCCAACCACATTATCACAAATGCAGGCTTTTTCATTCTTCCTAATAAAACTATCCTGCATTCTTTTAATGAACATCTCATCCTCATCAAACTTAAAAACCTTTGCATATGTTCTCATGACCAATCAACAAGAATTTATTGGGTACCTATGTGGCCAACCACTAAGTCTGACATTGAGGGGAGTATAAAATAAATATAATGTGAATTCTTCCTTTCTAGAAAATGACAGTCATGGGCACAGAAGAGACATACAAGAAATGAAAATAGCTAAAGAACAATGAGAGCTACAGACGGAGACATACAGAGAAACAGAAACACAGAGATTAATCACTGGGGTTATTGATTAGAAGGAGCGCATTAGGAAGTCAGAAAAGCTAGAGTTTCCCTAGGGTCAGGGACTAGAAAGATGACTGGAATTTGGAGGAGGAATGACATTCCAGGCAAGAGGAATGACATGATCAGAAGCACAGTACAGGGATGATTCTAGAATTGTAGGAAACAATGGAGGCACTACCTAGCCTTACTGGAGCAAGAGATTTGTGTTGCAGGGTAAAAGAAAATAAGGTTAGAGGAGACGTACACAACAAAATGGATATGAGGCAAGATGTATGAAGAGAGGCAAATTTTTGTGAGAAATTGAGAAATATCCTGACATATTGGGGAGGCAACTGCCAAGTGAGGAATTAGGAAAAGCAGGTTGGGGAGGAACTCACCTGGTGTGGCCATGAAGAGAAAGAAGCAGGACATCTGGTAACTTCCTGTTTTAAGCACCTACTTTTGCTAACAAGATGATAACCTTAGTCGTTTCTCTCTGCTGAAAAAGCATGCATTCTGTCAATACTCTGGATAAAGTCCCAGTTGACCCTCCGTGGTTATTACTATGTTGGTTAGAGAGAATGGACCGATCAAGTAGGTAAGAAAATCCTATTATAAGTTCTTGGCAGGGAAAGAATATAAGAAATGAATCAAAGATGGAGATGATGACAAAGATGAAGAGGAGCAGCTCACATTTTCATAGTACTGTAAGGTTTACAAGGTGTTTTCCTCAAAGAAATTGTGTAAAGTAACTACTACAAGAATTCTTACTTCCATTTTATTTATGGGAAAAGTGAGGCTTAGAGAGGTGAAATGACTTGCCAGTTTTTAAGGTTAGTAATGGGACTTGAATCAAGATCTCCTTATTCCTCACTGCCTCAATAAGGTTTCTAGCCTGGAAAATTGAAATAATGCCAGTGTCACTAAGAAGAATGAATAAGATGGGAAAAGGTATCAACATGGAGAAGGACGATGATGAGATTAATTTGGGACATGTTCAATTTGAGGTGATAGTAGGGTATCCAAGTAAGATGTCCTGTAGGCAATTGGAAATGTGAGACTGGAGCACAGATGAAGGACAGGGATCTCATGGGCAGCCAGCCCCATGTGGACTCTCTAAGAGGGAGGATCCAGAGCACCTGCAGTCCAGGGTCAGTTAACCTAATTGGACCTCATACATGGACATCTGATCTACTTCTCTGTGCTTGATCCTATGATTGTCCCGATTCTTCTTTCCAGCTATACCACTTTTTTACAATCTCCACTGGGGCAGCTAGGTGGTGCAGTGAATAGATTGCTAAGCCTGGAGTCAGGAAGACTTTCTTCCTGAGTTCAAATCTGAACTCAGACACTAACTGTGTGACCCTGGGCAAGTCACTTAGCCCTGTTTGTCTCTGTTTTCTCATCTGTATAATGATCTGGAGAAGAAAATGGCAAACCACTCCAGCATCTTTGTCAAGAAAACCCCAAATAGGGTTACAATGAGTTAGACACCCTTGATATGACTGAGAAACAACAACAATTGAAACAGTTAAAAAAAAAAAAAAAAGTCAAACCTGCTGTTCAATGTTACACCTGGTTCAATGACGCTACGAGAAGTGAACACCTCTGGAAACATCATCACCTCACTCAAAACCCTAGACTATCAGTCTTCACAAGTGCAACTCAGTTTATACAATGGATATATTCCTAAGAAGGTGGCTATAGCTAGGATATTTGTTTTGTTTTGGAGGGCAATCAGGGTTAAGTGACTTGTTCAGGGTCACATAGCTAGTAAGTACCTGAGGCCGCAATTGAACTCAGGTCCTCCTGACTCCAAGGCCAGGGCTCTAGCCACTGCATCACCTAGTTGCCCTTAGATAGGATATTTGTAAATTAAATCACTTTGTGTTCATCCTGATGAATATCTGGTCACTGGATTCAGATGGCTCTGGAGGAGAAGTGAAGCTGTTGACCTGCACAGCCATCTCTCACTCAAAAAAAACAAAAACAAAAACACCTTAAACACAACAAAAAGATGAGGAAATCCAGGCCCAGGGGAGTTATGAGACCTGCTAAAGTTCATATTGCTAGCAGGTTGCAGTCAGTACTAGAACTGTAATGAATGAGCCCCTTTAAGAAACTCTTTACAAGGGGTTATCACATAGCCTTTACACTTCCTTTCCCTTCCAACCCCATCCCCACTTGCTCAAGGTCACTATGTCAAGGGAGCCCAGGGGACACATGAACTAGAAAGCAAACCTCATGAGCTTTCATTTTCTGTTCTGCACAAAGGACAGCACCATTTCATTGGTTTCATCAGCAAGATGTAAACACTCTACTAAGTAACATTTGATTTAGAGCTGACCTATGTCTGGAAACTAGATTATAAGTAGAACTATCATTTGACACAGCTAAAGGCAACAGAGAAGAACACTTGGCAATCAGAAAAGACTCCATTGCAAGATGCTGAAGCACTTTTTCAAATTTTCAGACCTTGAACAAGATTAGCATTCATATTTTCTCTGGCTTCTATGCCTGGCCAAGCACTTTCGTCCAGAAACATAGCAGTCTCAGAAAGTACTGTCAAGAACACAACTTTTAGTCATGCTAAAGAAGGAAGTTATCACAGACCAACTTCCCTGTCTGGGTGGGGGGGACATGACGAAACATGGCACTAATCAGGTCGAGTGTCTACTCCTGATCACTCTCCTAGGAAGATATAAACATAATAAGTCCCCTCTGATTACCCTCCTCACCTTTCAGGGATGGGTCACACATCAGGAGGACACAATGACTCACAAAGAAGGGAGAGCAGGTCCACTGTCATTCTATTACCTCCCAACAGCAAAGGTCTCCTGTGACTTCCTCCCTCTTCCTCTCTAGATTATTCTATAGCCACAGAATTATAATGATTGCTGAAATATGAAGCCTGAACACACCCTGGTGTAAATGAAAAAGTTAGCTCATATTCAGAGTAGCCACCCTTGATCCCTTTGCTACCTTAGAGTTCAACTGTAATGAATTCCCTATTGTTCAAATATGAAAATAGATTTTTTAAAATTTGAATTACAGTGGTCACTGTCCTTAATGAAACTTCTTTGTTCATGGAATTTTGCATCTGTAAGAGAAATTTTCCTCCACAGAAGTATTGTCTCTATACCATCGTGGTACAGAGATAGATATAGCTATCTATTAATGAACAAAGACAAAAGAGTACAAGCTTTGGTGGGTTCTAGCAGACTGGAATACTCTTCAGTATGGTCCTGGTAACAAACTGCATCTGCTTAGCAAGGTTCAGCCTAGTGACGAATAGAGGCTAATAGGCTAGGCTAGCTACCAGGTGATGCATACTTCATAATGGCCCATATTTCTGTGTATATTTGTCCGCTTTTTCAGTGACTGTGGCAAGTGACTGAGAGGATAGGAGGTAGAGGGTACTGACAACCACATGGCTTTTACATCAAATATAAACGTTAACCAAATCATAGTACCTTTAAATATTAAATTCTTGACCTAACAACCAATAAGTCAACATACGATTAAAGAAATTGAACCTTATGAATATTTAAATTCTCTCTCTAAATAGAACTGGATATTAACTTAAATTGCCTATTATCTTTTAACAAATGGAAAACTACTGAAGTATAAGGTTTTATGTACTACGTAGATGGTATGTTGGACAAAGTGCTGGATTTGAAGTTAGGAAGACCTCAGTTCAAATCCAGCCTCAGACACTTATTAGCTATGTAATGTTGGGCAAGTTACTTAAACCTCCATTTTGCCTCAGTTACCTCATTTGTAAAATAAGGATAATAATAGTGCCTACTACCCAGGACCATAATGAGGATAAAATGAGAACCTGTTTGTAAAGAGCTTTGCATACTTTAAAATGCTATATAAATATAAGATATTTTAAGAGGAAACTAGGTGATTCAGTAGAGACAGTACTGGAATTGGAGTAAAGATAGACCCAAGTTCAAATCATATCCCAGACACTTAAACTATATGACGCAGGGTAAGTCATTTAACTTCTTTCTGTCTCATTTTCCTCACCTGCAAAATGGAGAAGACATTCAAAGGTTGTTGTGAGGAAAGATATTTATAAAGTGCTTTGTAAACCTTAAAGTGTTGTATAAAATAATAGATATTTCAATTATATTTTCACTTCACTATTTTCAGCTACTGTCAATTATGAAGGATTCAAATGAAAATATGTGGAAATTTTTATGTTCAAAAGTATAGAAAAATGGAAATATGCATGTGTGTATATATCTATACATATATACTATACATATACATATATGTACATGTGTGAATATGTGTATACATACATATATATAAAATCAGAAGTTATAAGAAAATTGCCACTAAATCAAAAGACAGGTCAAATTTTCTCCTTGGAAAGGCAAATCAAGGAGTTGTTTGGCATATTTTATTATGCGCCCAAAGACAATAAGAATCATATTATAAGATCCTTGATCATCCCATTGCAGTATCCATACTCAAAAACCAAATGAGTAGCATGAATACTGTTGTAGCTTGTTTGCCAGTAACTGTTTAGAGGATAAAGGGGCAGAGAAATTCTAGGAAGAACTTACTAAGTGCCTCCAAATTAAATCAATACATACTTTAATACTAAATGACTTAAATACAAAGGTGGCTGTAAAGAGTGATGGTAAAAAAAAAATACACACACATACATGCACACATGAACATATGGTTCATTATGTCAAAACAAAATTATCCAAAGACTTGTAGACTAGAGTTTTATATCTATGTCATTAGTATTTGGTTGTCAATCAGTAGCCATTCAATCTGATTAGTGGCAAACTATCACACACCAAAAAAATAAACAAATTGATCATATCTTAAAAGGTCGATGACTAGTTACAAATGAAAGAATTATTTCTTAATCAGGTCATTTTCTCTTCACTTTGATAACTATGATAACCTCCTAAATAGTCTCCCTACCTCCCAGCTTCCTCCTTTCCAATCCTCTTCAATAGCTATGAAAGGTCTGCACACATCAACCCTTGCTACAAAACTTTTGGTGACTTCTCATTTCATATGGAAGGTAACAATCTTCTTAGCATGGTTGATTCCCACCACGATCAAACTCCAACGTTTCTTTTCAGGTCTAGCTCACACTTTTCCCCTTTGCAGGTGTGCACTGCACTCAGACTCTACTATCTTAACCTCATCCTGCACTCTTGCATCTCTGTAAATTCGTACAAGTTCCCCATGCTTGAAATACACTCCATTCCCGTCTCTACTTCTTGACAGCCTTTTCTTCCTCCAAAGTGTCTGCCACTCAGATGCAGCTCCTTCCATGCAACCTTCCCTTATCCTCCACAATGTTCCCTCACTTCTTACATTTTTATGTAGCATTTTATCAATTTCTCTCCCTTGTTCATATATATTCTACCTAGTTATTATCCCTATATGCATTGCATCCTTTCCCTCAGCTCCTCCTTAAGCTGTAAGCTTCTTGGGAGTAGAGATTATGTAATTTTTTTCACTTGTGTATCTCTGGTACCAAAAAATTATTGCTTTGCACACAAGAAGTATTTAATAAATGTTTTTCATTGAATTGTTGAAGCAAAAGAGAACATATCTTCTGTATATATCTAGAAAACCATTCTTTTGGAGTTATATCATTCATGGGATCACTTAGCATTTTATGTTTTCATCATGCTTCGCTCATTAACATTCTAGATCAATATCTAAGAAGGTCAATAAACCTCTACATCTTTGTTTTCTATTCTCTAGAAGAAGGCAAACATTTCCTTTCCATAGTAATTGTGCAAGCTGATTTCTTTAAAATATATCCTGTCCAATTCTGGTTCCATGGAACAGCTGATGAAATACTCCCACCTTCTCTGAGCAGAGAAGGGATGAACTACAGGTACAGAATGCTGGATATGCTAGCAAGCACAGTTATTTTGTTGGCGAGTTTTACTTGGCTGTTTTTCTTTGTTCGGGCTTTTCAGTAAGGAGGAGAGAATGTATTGGTAAACTATTCTAGGGTACAAAGCAAAAGACCTCAGTAAAACTTTAAATACCCATTATATCACACTGTATATACTAAATATATACACACATTTACATATATAAAGATTCACATATATATTTGTATAGGTACGTGTATATGTGTGTACGTATATATGACTTTTTGTATCTGTATAAATGTATAAATATGTGTACACCTATATTATTAGTTTTGTGTATATGTACATGTGTATGTATATATACCTATATGTATATATGTGATCACATGTGTGGGTGTATATGTAAAGTTCATGAATATATGCATGTGCATATATATATATATATATATGTACTGCTCTATATTATTACTTGATTCCCAAAGAAAGTGACCCTGTAAGATTTTGGCTTCATGCAATTTGGTTCTACTAAAGTATACAGGAAGGACATGTTCTTTATAAACTCAAAGGAACTCCTCTCTCCAGTTGAACTTTACTGAACCACAACA
This sequence comes from Notamacropus eugenii, assembly GCF_028372415.1. Lineage (NCBI taxonomy): Eukaryota > Metazoa > Chordata > Mammalia > Diprotodontia > Macropodidae > Notamacropus > Notamacropus eugenii. The sequence goes on from NC_092872.1 coordinate 171,854,302, forward strand.
TGACCATAACAAGGTACTTTCCAACCCTACATGGTGGCAGAATTTGTTGACTTCTATAGTAAACAGACTCAAACAGAAACAAGAGGCTGGTTAACTGCTGATCAGCTACATCTCTGCTTATGCTTAGACTGTGCTCCTAACAATATATAGCTTGTTCGAGATAAATAGAAAAAATCAAACTATGTATTATGGACTGAATTGAAGGTTGCACTTCAGGGAACATACACTGAGGTTCTTGAATGTTTCTTGGGGAATTCTAGTGACCACCCTGGGGTGCAATTTTTGGTTCAACTCCGATATACTCAATGGCCCTTACACATGAACTTGGAGATTGTCCAGTTAGGCCAGCACTGTAAAACCTAACCCACGTTTTGGGGTCAACTCGCTCTGATTTAGTTTCCCCACAAATTCATTCTAATGCTGGATTGGCTGGCATATATTATTTAACCCACTCATCCCACCACTAATCATCTTCAACAGCTATTTCCTATGAGCCACTGCATCATCTTCCTACATTTTCGTCCTAGGGGCTACCTAAACTACAGAAAAATAAATGTACAACATAGGGGAGAAATAACTGTGAAAATAAATCCTCTAGCATATAGCAAGGAGCTTTCACATAGGTGCTCAATAGGTGGTTGTAGAATTTAACTAAATTGAGTTTGAAGAGGTTGATGGCTAAAGAGACCTTGAGTAACAGAAAGAGAAGAGTAAACTCAATGTCAGGAAAACGTCTACTTTTCCTCCAATACCTTTTCATTACCAGATAGAATGAATGCCTCATTAGAAGGGTGGATGAGAAAGGGCTGTTACAAGAAATGTGAAATTTCCTTCCCTGATGGTAATTTGGGTGGATCCAGTTGAACTCCTACCTGCCATCTGGTCCATGGGCTTAATTACCTGTCAGTGAGATGCTCACCCTCTGTTCCAATCGATGACTTTGTAATAGGATCCGGGATTGCTTCAATACCACATTCATTCAAGTAAATCTGCAACATCTACACAGATGTGACCCAATAGGACTGGACTGAGAAGCATTTTAATGGGATTTAGTTCATTTCTGTGACTAAACCATGCTGAAGTGTCTCAAATCTCTTTTCGTCTTCTCACCATGAACTTTGCCAGCATGAAAAGTCAGTTGAATGGACAATCTACAAGGTTCAAAATCCTATTCATCCATACTAATCAGTCACAAAGCAATTATTAAACACCATGTTCTAAGCCCTGTGCTAAGGGGGGGGATACAGAAAGGGGCAAAAGTTGCCTCTGCCCTCCAGAATCTTACCTATTAATGGAAGAAACAGCATGAGAATAAATACAAGACAAATAGTGAGTAAAAGGAAAGTTATATCATAGAAGAGGCGCTGGTAGGGGAGAGGGGAATCATCAGGAAGGATCTTCTTTAGAGGGTAGGATTTGAATTGAACCTTGAAAGAACCCAAAGAAGCTAGATGTAGCTTGAACCATGCCTTAGAACAACAGACTGGCAAAACTGGAAAAGATCTTATAAATCATTGAAATCAGTTCCCTTATTTTATATATAGGGAAGCTGAAGCCTACTGAAGTGAACAATGATGTGGATGATGAGGATGGAAAAACCCTCATTTATGCAACACTTTAGGGCTGTAATTCACTTCACACAATCACAAATTTTATAATGCAGTAAATAGAGCACTAAGTCCTGACCATAAGGTCAGGAAAGCCTGAGTTCAAATCCAGACTCAGATGATTTATTAGCTACATAATAACCCTGACCAAGTCACAGCCTCTGACTGTCTTAGGTTCCTCATCCTTAAAACGAGGACAATAATTTAACACTTACCTCCCAGGGTGGTTGTGAGCCTCAAATGAGATGATATTTGTAAAGAGCTCATTTAGCACAGTGCCTGATAAATAGTATGTGTTACATACATGTTAGCTATCATCATCCTCTTCTCATTTTGATCCACATAAAAATCCTGTTAGGTTGATAGTACAATTAGTATTTTCCTACATTTTCCAGATGAAGAAACTAGCTTGCTTTCTTCTTAATTGACTTTGTCAAAGTCTCAAAGACAGACTATGCTAGAGCCGTATCATAGGTTCACACAATTAGGATTCTAATTAAAGTCTTCTGATTCCTAGTTCAGTACTTAAAGTGACATACTTCCCCAAGCTAGGAAGGGTGATGATACTCAAAGTCCAGCTTAGTATCTCAAAGTCCAGCTTAGTATCTTCACCAGTCTCTGGCCCATACAACCTATAGCTCTTCCAACCTCTAATTTCTACCTAAGAGCATCGTGGTATACTAGACTCTGCAAGGCAAAGAGTTATGTTGGCTCTTGGGCTTAAAAACAATTAATGAGTGCTTCCCTAGTCACTTGACTGCTTCGGACTTAGAATGGCATGGACTCTGAAAGCCCGGGGTTCAAGTCCTGTTTCTTTCGCTAGCTATGAGCCTCAGTTTCCTCATCTGTAAAATGCGGGCAATAATATCTATTGTTCCTACCACACAGTGTTGTTGTGAGGACCAAATGAGAGAGCATACACAAAGTACTTTGCAGACCTGAAAGTGCTGCTGGGAGTTTAATCATTGTCATTCCTCATTTTGCAATTAGCAAACCAAGGCTCAAATTATTAGAAGTAAGAGGCAGACCCAGAATTAAATGCCAGTCTCTGGATTCCCAGGGCAGAGTCCTATTTGTTATGTCCCAGAGAGGACTGTTTACACAAGATCTTATACAAGAGAAAAGAGCCATCCCCACCTCATTTAATGCTGGTATTTTGGGTTATTGTTGTTGTTCAGTCGTTTCAGTCGTGTCTGACTCTTCATGACCCTGGGTTTTCTTGGCAAAGATACTGGAGTGGTTTACCAGTTCATTTTACAGATGGAGAAACTGAGACAAATGGGACTAAGTGGTTTGCCCCAGGACACACAGGTATTAAGTATCTGAGGCTGGATTTGAACTCAAGTTTTCCTGACTCTGTCCTCTGTGCCACCTAGCTGTCTTATAATTCTGGTATTGACTGGAAAACAAACAAAACTGGAGAGCTAGTAGGAAGAGCTCTAGAACCAGAAAACCGTATACTTATATAAAATATATATACTTATATAAAAACCAGGATACCGGCCCCAGCTCAACCCTTGACTTGTTACATGACCTTGTCCAAATCACTTTTCCTCACTGTTGTGTGCCAAAATAGTCCTACCAGAGGGCCACTGGCTAAAATTCCTTCCTATTTTACAAGCCCCCTACCTAGTACAGTGTCTGACATACGAGGCTTTTAAAATGCAATATAACGTTTATTGAACTGAATACTTCAAGTTGTTATCATAAGGAATTCCATGACTTTTCCTTGATAGTTACACTCAGAAAGAGGGTGGTATACTCTAATACAGAATTGCCCTTAAAGTCAAAGATCTACATACAAATCTTAGTTCTGAAATGTACCAGCTGAGTGACCCTGGGAAAGTCAATTAAACCCTTCAAGTCTCAGTTTGGGGGCAGCTAGGCGGTGAAGTGGATAGAGCATTGCCCCTGGAATCAGGAGGACCTGAGTTCAAATCCTGCCTCAGACACTTACTACTCTGTGTCCCTGGACAGGTCACTTAATCTCAATTGTCTTGCCAAAAAAAAAAATCTCAGTTTCATCAATTGCAAGATAGGGGTAACTGTGCTTGGGGGAAGAGAGCATTTTCTATAGTTCTGAGCAAGCATGGGCTATTATACTAGAACTTCCTCTCATTGTCAACTGTATTTACTTCTTTTGCGCCCTCATTTAACCTCAAGTACTTTTTCCTTCACATTTTTCTTTCTTTGGATAGCCCTTTGTCTAATAAATAGAAGGGCAGGGATAAAAAAATCAGTTGGGTATCAAAATGAATTCAGTGAACAATGCACACAGTACTGTTCACAGAGATGGAGCTCTCAGCCTCCTCTGCAGGGTCTGAGCTAATGTGGCATTGAATAATTAGATCCATTCTTTGTCTATGATAATTCAGTTTTAATACTGCTCTTTGCCCCCTGCATCTAAGAAAATCAATACGTATAAAATCTGGGAAAGTGAAAGAAAGTAGAGAACCACAGTGTCATCACACACCTGTGGTCAGGGAGATGAAATCCTCACATTTCAAAAAGTCATACACCCACAAAGTGGATACAGCACTGGACTAGGAGTTGGGGTGAACTGGGTTCAAATCCCACCAAACACACTTTGTAACCATGGGCAAATCATTTAACCTTTCTGTGCCTCAATGGATTCAACAGTGTCAAAGGTCCTTGCAGGCTCTAAATCGATGATCCTGTGACCTATCATTAGGAAGAAGGGCATGAAAACACACATGTGCTGTGAAATAGAATCTATTCTTCTCCACTGACCCTCCCCACTGCCTGTGGTAGAGCCTTCTGAGCTCCTATTGGTCTCATCAACCACAGTAGGACGCACCGTTCCATGACCCCAACACAGTGATGTCATTTTGGTTCTTTCCAAGAACAAACCAATCCCTCTGCCTACAAACATGCCAGTTTCTCTCCTATCCTAAAAACAAAATAAAACACCAGGCAAACCAACCGAAAACAACCTTTTCTCACTGGGGCAATCTCCTCAAGTTATCATCCTCCATGTCTACTCCTCCTTTACTAGTAAACTTCTAGAGTAGTCTCTACTTCACTCACTTCCTCCTCAGTCTCTTGCAATCTGGCTTCCATCCCCATTATTCAATTAAAACTACTTCCTCTAAGGAGGTTCTGGAAGGGCATGTTCACCTTATCACAAAATCCAGTGTCTTTTCTCAGTCCTCATCCTCAACCTTTCTGCTACATTTAACACTGTTGACACTGCGCTCCTCCTTTCTTTCCTTAACATAGCTGTGTTCTGGTCTCCTACCTCTCTGACAAATCCTTCTTAGTCTCATTGGCTGGTTCCTCCTCTTCCTTACCACCTTCCCCACCTAAACATGGTGATTCCCCAAAGCTCTACCCCACACTCTCTCCTCCTCTCCTCTCCTCCCTTCCCCTCTCCTGACCTTCCCTCTCCTCTGCTCTCCTCTCCTGACCTTCCCTCTCCTCTGCTCCCCTCTCCTCTCCTGACCTTCCCTCTCCTCTGCTCTCCTCTGCTCCCCTCTCCTCTCCTGACCTTCCCTCTCCTCTGCTCTCCTCTCCTGACCTTCCCTCTCCTCTGCTCCCCTCTTCTCTCCTAACCTTCCCTCTCCTCTGATCCCCTCTCCTCTCCTAACCTTCCCTCTCCTCTGCTCCCCTCTCCTCTCCTGACCTTCCCTCTCCTCTGCTCTCCTCTCCTGACCTCCCCTCTCCTCTGCTCTCCTCTCATCTCTTCTCTATACTCTTCCTTGACTTCTGCCTCCAGGCCTCTCCTCTCCCACTGTGGACTTCTTTGACTTTCTAGCAGACCTCCACTGAGGTTTTCTCCACTGAGAAATCTCTTCACCTTACAAAACAGAATCAGACTTATTGCTCATACTTCATCAGTGCCCTCTGCCCCTCCCATTGGAGGTGGAGTCAAAAACCATGGCAGCTTTCTTTTGTGTGGTGTCTATTGTCTTCCTCCATTGGACTCAAGCTCCTTGAGGGCAATGACCACCTTTCTTTTTCACATTTATATACTCAGAGCTTGTTACAGTGCCTGGCACACAATGATACTTAATAAATGTACTTTAACAATGGACTTGCCAGTCTCATGACTTCAATGATCAACTTTCCATGAAGTTGATTTCAAAATCTGTATGTCCATCTCCAATCTGTTGTTTCACATCACCCGCTACCCCATCAGCTGCTGGGCATACCCTCCTGAATGATACTTCAAACCCAAAATGTCCAAAACTGAACATTCCTCCAGCCTCCCACAAAACGCTGCTCGTCTTCCTAACTTGCACATTTTTGACAATGGTATCATTGCTATTCTAGTTACGCAGCCTTGTAACTTTGCAGCCAGTCTTGACTCTTCTGTCTTCCCCACTTTCCACAGGCAATTCCTTGCTGAGTCCTGTCTATTCTCCTACCAAAACATCTTTCCCATATGTCCTCTCCTTTCTGATCCCCTTTCTAATTTCATTGCCACTGCCATATTTCAAGCCTTCACCTCTCATTTAGATTGCTGTAATAGTCTACTAACTCTTCCCTCTGTCTTCAGGGTTTTCCTCTTTAATCTGTCCTTCACACTGGTGCCAAAGTAATCTTTCTAATGTACAGTTTGATCACATCAGTCTCCTACTCAGAAAACCTTCAGTAGCTCCTCTCCAAATCACCTACAGAATAAAATATAAATCTCTTAATCTGGCATTCAAGGTCCTGGCTCCATCATTTCTATCCTGATGCCACAGCACTCTTCTGTTCATACTCTGCTCCAAACAAAGGACTTTTTTCCCACCTCCACTGAATGTCTACACATTCAATTTTCCATTCCATTCCACTCTACTCTACCTGCTGTCTCCATCAATGAAAATTCTTTTCCTTCCAGGTCCAACTCAACAACTACTTAGTCCTTAAAGCCTTCCATTATGCCACACTTGAAAATGTTCCCTCTTCTTGAATTTCTGAATCAATTCAACAAGTATTCATTCAATACTTTCTATATGCCAGACAGTGCACTGTGTTAGGTGCTAGGGATTCAAAAAAAAAAAAAGATGAAATAGTTTTGGCCCTCAAAGAGCTTATATTCTTATCTACCTTTGATTCTACTGCTTCAAACTCCTTCTACCCATTTAGGGTTTTCTTGGCATAGATACTGGAGTGGTTTGCCATTTCCTTTTCCAGCTCATTTTATAAATGAGAAATGGAGGCAAACAGAGTTAAGTGACTTGCCAAAGGTCACACAGCCAGTAAGTTCCTAACTTCAGGCCCTGCACTTTAACCTACTGTGCCACTTAGTGACTTCTGTTCACTTGCAGTCAGTATTAAGAGTTAACAAAGAAAGGGGCCAAAACTACCCCTTCTATCTTCAAGCCATTCTTTTTGACTTCTTATTTTAACAAAATGATTTTCTAGTGTGACAGGTAGTATTGTTTTGGGAACTTCAAGATGAGAAAACTCCCTCTACCAATGTCATTTGGCACTTTCTTGAAGACTTTTAGTCTTATTGTTATCTAGAGTACTTAGAAGATAAGTTATTTACTGAGGATCATACAATCAGTATGTGTCAGTGGTAGGACTCAAAGCCAGGTCTTCCTGATGCCATGTTAGCTCTCTTGCCAAATTGTCATGCTTTCCATATAATTTTGTTATTATTTTATTATTTATTCCTCTACCCTTTCTGCCTCTTCACAGCATAGAGTTCTGGGTTCTCAAAGGCTATGATAGAGGAAGATAAATTCTGGGAAATCCTACCAAGATAAAAAGGTTTTAAGTATGGTCTCAATGAAGAACTGAATTTTTGTTGTCCAAGGAGCAACCTGGTTTAGTTCTTCAAGGCTCATCACCTTAAAAGGTTTACCCCAGGTGATTATTTGTTTAGCCATATCAACTAATGAAATTATTTACTAAGGCATGAAGGAGTTGTGATCTGCGTCAAGAGGCAGTATACCCATGATAAAGACATGACAGATCTTTGAGATAAATATCACACACACACACACACACACACACTTTTCATTTGTCTCCAAGCTACCTGCCCTCTTGACTTTTCCAGGGATTCTCTACAATGTCCCAGAAACCTGGAAGCTCACTCTACCCCTGGGACTTCACACACTGAAAGTTCTCTCTCTCCACTATGACTTCTCCCTCTGGTTGGCTTGTTTCTTCCAGAACTTTATAAGGAGGGTGCTACACTGTCTTGGCCATATTAGATACTTAACTAATGGTCAACAAAACTCATTGAACTAAACATAAACACCAGAATGAGAAAGGGTTTATATGATGATTTTGATCAGTAGTAGTTCTGATGATTTTAGCTGATAGCAATTTTCTTTGAAATTTCCTTATACCAGTCCTATGGAAAAGAAAAGAGGAAAGGAATAGAACAGTTCTTCCCTTTTCCTCTCAGACTGAGGCCACTGGACAAGTGGGCATGATCTCCATTCTCCAAAGCCACCTCTGGTTTTGACTTCCTTGTTAATAAGTAGAATAACTAATAATATGCTACATATTGATGGTTTTTCATGGGTAACAAAGAACTTTCATAAAGTCTTGTGAAATTATTGGTGAAAATTTTTTTCAGTCCTATTTTACAGATCAGAAAACTGAGACTCAGAAAGTTTGAGTTACTTGCTCAAGGTTACACAGTCAATAAATGGCAAAACCAAAACCTGAACTCTAACTCCAATGTCATTTCCTTTCCATAACCATGTTCATTGATTATACAGAATTTAGACATTATTGAGATATCCAAATTAACAGGATTGGTGGGGTTTTTTTAAGTCAATTCAGGAGTCAACATGAAGATAGTTGCTTGGAGAAATGGACTTCGTGGTATATTTGTAAGACAGAAGATTTATAGAACACTTTTGACTGAAAGTGCTAGAGAGCACTACTCTGCCAATGTATTTCCATGCCCATTGAATTGGTATTTCATGCTTATTGAGCCAAATATGTCCATGTCATCTCAATCTTCTTTTGCTGTGTTTCCAAGAAATTTATTCACCTTTTTATTTTTTAAAACTTAGTCCCATTTTGTCTATGTTCACCTTGCCTGGTCATGAGGTAAAAGACAGAGAACTATAGACGTACTGAAGAACTTTAAAACTTGAAATGAGGCCATGAAAGTTGATTCTAAAGGTAGACAATAGCTACTGAAAACTCAAAACAGAAGTCCCTTGATTCTGCCTTCTGTCCCTTTTCTGCACTGTAGAGGCCCTGTATTGTCTATTCCTGGCCAAGTAAATAAGTCAATCATTTACTGCTTTGAGTCAAAGATCATTGCAAGATATACAGAACTAAGTGCAGGTTTAATGGATTCCTCAAAATGAATTGCAAAGTTGGAATTGGTTTCTAGGTGTCTTTCCAGAATTCAACCTGTTCCTGTGACTGCCAGGCAAAAACAGTGTTACAATTCATAAGAAAATTTTGAATTTCAGAAGTAATTTCATTAAAAGAGCCACTAGAAATTAGAAAAAATGCCTTAGTTTAATATTAGTGTCTAAAATAACAGCCTCTGATTTCAGGACCTGTCTATGGAAAAAAAGATGCAGAGGACAGACTCCAGTGTGTTGGATCAGGGCTCTTAGAAGGATATATGGAGAGAATGAACAAGGAATACACTGGTTGAGAAGGCATAGATAGGCTGTGATTTGTGCCAGAGAAGGAAACACCTGCATCAAAGAAATCATAGAGCCAATGAATTGCTGATGTGTGTGTCTATAACTAGACAAGAAATTTCTCTGACCATTCTAACTAGCATGCACTTAAGAATATTCCAGAAAAGTTACAACTTCTTGATCTAGGTTTGAATGCAACTTTTAGAATCTGTATGGGATCTAGGACCTCATTTCTGACTCACAGGCCAACAACATAATTCCTGACTGGCACATATTAGACATTTAATAAAAACTAGTTCATTTTCTGCTACAGTGATATAGTTCTATGTTTACCATGTCCAATTTTTCCAGTTATCATACTGGACCAAAATGATATTACCATGTCATGATCAAGATGTAGTGTCTGACTGTGGCTGATCAGATCAGTATGAATTCAGAAGGCTCTCCTACAGGTCAGGCACAAATAGTCCATATGAACATCTGGAGTAGAGATGTCTCTAAATTTGTGAATCTCACTTTTCTTTTCTGAGGTATTACAATTCTGCTTTGCTCACAGAGCACAGGGCCTTCTCTGAAGCAACAATACCATGCTAGACAGTACTGTGCTAGTGTCCTCCATGTCTCACAATCAATTCAATGGTTCTTCAAAAAGACCCTGAGAGTGCCAAAAATTGGAAATCAAGGGGACACCCATCAATTGGGGAATGGCTGAGCAAACTGTGGTATATGAATGTAATGGAATACTATTGTGCTATAAGAAATGATGAACAGGAAGACTTCAGAGAGGCCTGGAAGGACTTACATGAACTGATACTGAGTGAAAGGAGCAGAATCAGGAGAACTTTGTACATGGTAACAACCACAGTATACAAGGAATTTTTCTGGTAGACTAAGTACTTCATTGAAAAGTAAGGACTTAAAGAATTTACAATGGACTTCAAGTCAAAACACCTTCCACATCCAGAGAAAGAACTATGGAATTGGATCCTGGAATGAAGCAGACCATTTACTTTCGTATTATGTTTTATTTTGTTTTGTTTTATGGTTTCTCCCATTCATCTTAATTCTTCTATGCAACATGACTAAGGTAAAAATGTATTGATTAGGAATGTATGTGCAGAATCTATACAAGATTGTACACCACCTCAGGGAGGGAGTGAGGAGGGAGGGGGAAAGAAGGAGAGGGAGGAGAAAAAATCTAAGATATATGGAAATGATTGTAGAACACTGAAAACAAATAAAATAATTTAATAAAAAAATAAAATAAAACGACCTTGAGAGTGTACTTCTATCACTTCTTCTGAACTCTGTGTGAGCACTTACATTATGGGAGTTCTCTGTAAAATAATCTTTTAGACAAATGTATATTTGGCATGCAAATAACTTGGCCAGTGCATGGGAACTGTACTCTCTGCATCAGAGTTTGAATGCTTGGCTATTCAGCTAGAGAAAGGACCTCACTGCCTAGTACCTTATCTTGCCAGGAGATTTTCAAAATCTCCCTAAGATAATTCAAAGGGAAGTAATTCAGTTTCTTGGTATGGTGCTGGTAGACTGTCCAGGTTTCACAGACATACAACAATCAGGTCAGCACAATGGTACTATAAATCTTCTGTTTGGTAGACAGCCTATTACTTCTCTCTCACACTTTCCTTCAGAGCCTCCCAAACACTGAACTAGCTCTGGCAATGCATGTATCAACCTAATCAATTATGTGTACATTCCTGGAAAGTATACTGCCAAGATAAGTGAACTTATCCATTCAAATTTTCTCCATTTGCTATAGCCAATGGTTCTATATACGGATGGTACAGTGCTGGCTGGTGGAGAACCTCTGTTTTCTTGATGTTAATTGTCAGGCCAAAATTAGCACAAACAGCAGAGAGTCAATTCATATCAGCCTCAGAGGTTGCATTGAGTGCACAATCACCAGTACACAAAAAGTCACCCACCTACTCACCTTCCACTTTAGTCTTGGTTTGTAGCCTTTTCAAGTTAAATAATTTCCTTTAAGTACAGTAGCTAATGTTGATCCTGTTTTCATCCTCATTGCAGGTGTCTGACAACATCACTGAAAACATTGAGCTAAAAAGCATGGGAGCAAGTCCACAGCCCTGCTTCACTCCATTGGCGACTGGGAAAGCACAAGAGCATCATCCATTATCCAGAACTCATGCTGGAATGCCATCATGAAACTGGAATACAATACTGATAAACTTCTCCCAGCAACCAAATTTTGCCATGATCTGCCCCAAGCCTTCATGACTGATAGGATCAAAGGCCTTGGTCAGATGAATGAACATTTATGCACAGATGCCTGTTCTGCTCCTGGCATTTCTCCTGGAGTTGTCAAGCAGCAGGCACCATATTAACTGTTCTTTGGCCCTTTCTGAAGCCACAATAGCTGTCAGGAGATGACAGTCTTCCAGGGAAGGATCAAACTACTAAGGACAACTCTGGCAAGAATCTTGTTGGCAATGACTATGAGAGAGACACCCCTACGATTGTCACAGGACAACCTATTTCCTTTTCCTTTATAAAAATGACAATAGGAGAATCCTTGAACTCCTAGAAGATAACTTCCTCTTGCAATATAACCTAGAAGACTTCAACCAACTTTTACATGAGCAGTGGACCCACTGACTTGTAAATCTCAGCTTAAATAGAATCAGCACCAGGTACTCTGCCATATGAGGGGAGCCTAATGACATTCCAAACCTCTTCTTCGGTTGGAAGTCCAGCTAGACAAGAATTGACTTCAACCTGAAGCATACAGTTAATGGCTTCAGCACTGGTTGATGGCAACCAGTTGAGAATACTATGGGAGTGTTCAATCTATCTCTCCAGGATCAGGTCTTTATCACTAATAATAATACTTACTGAAGATAATATTATTATGTACACATTCCAGGAAGGTGGATAATATACCTATTAAGATAAAAAATTAGATAAACTAAGGACTCCATTTGACAATAACTGCTAAGAAAACTGGAAGGTAATTTGTCATAAATTAGGTTTAGGTCGGTATCTTATACTACATACCACAATAAGCTTCAAATGGATTAAAAAGTCTTAAAGAGGTCACATCATAAAGACAAAATTAAAAGAGAATAGGAAATTCCTTTCATAGTTATGGATAGTGAAAGAAGTCTTACCAACAAGTAATAAGTGAACATTCAAGAAAAAATAAACTATTTTAATTATATAAAGCTAAAATAATTTTTGCATAAACAAAATCAAAACAACATTAATAAAATTGAGTTGGAAAACTTTTCTTCAAATATCTCTAGTAAACATCTGATATCCAAGATATATAAGAAACTGATACAATATAGAGAACCAAGAGCAATTCTCTATATGGATGTGAAGACAATTTTTCAGAAAAAAATATAACAAATGATCAACAACCAAATGGAAAATCATTCCAAATCTCCAATAAAAGAAAAATATGAACTAAAATATCTAAAAGATTTCTTCTTGCACCCATTAATTGGCAAAGATGACCCCAAAAAGGGAGAAAATGTTGAAGGGACTGTGGGAAGACAGGCACACTAATATATTATTAGAGTCATCAACTGAACTAAGCACTAGAAATAATGTGGAATTAGGAAGGAAAAGTCACCAAATTGCTGATATCCTTTTGAGACCATGATCTGACTACTAGGCATTTACTCCAAGGAGGTTAAAAAAAAAAACAACAGAAAAACCGGTGAGGAAATATATAAAGTGTGATGAAAATATATAAAATATATAAAAATGTGATGAAAAATATATAGCAATGAAAATAAAACCAAGAGGAAATAATACCCAATTCCCACAATCATGTAAATGATGATCCCCTAAAAATCAGTCAAACTATGTTGCATTATAATGACCAGCCTTAGTATGACAGATCTGATAAAGGAAAACACCCTCCTCTCAATGGAAAGGATGATACTTCTGGTATAGAATGCAGTACTTCTAGTTAGATATAGATAGTGTGTCAGTTGACCTTGTTTAATTTTTTCACCCATTTTGTAAAAAGGAAGCATCTAATTGCAAGGGATAGTGCAGTTAAGACAAATTGGTGTGCTATAATAACAAAAGGCAAAAATAACATTTTTATTAAACGTTTTTAATTACTTGACCTCTTCATCAGATGTTGGCACATAAATTAAAATAACTACATGGTTCAAGCTCCTCATGAGCGTTTCAAAGTGCAATGAGTAAGTATCCTATGAAATTATTTTTCTTCTTCCACCCATGATGAAACCAACTCAATCATTTGCCTCTCCAAGGAAAATCTGAGTCACCCTGTCATTGTAGGTGCAATTTCCTTGTATCTTTTGCTTTCATTCATTATGAAAATGTTAATATTGATATGATTCAGTTCCTCCAATAACATCTGCTCATGCTCATTGGACAAAAACCCAACATTCAGAATATCAAGAGTTAAATGAAAGCTCACGGTTGGTCTACAAACCATTATTCTTACACTATTTGTACCCTTTCCACCTCTGTCACAAAAACAGATAAGGGACTAACAGACATTTTGTTACCATATCCAAAGAATCAATCAACTGGGCATTAGTGATGAGATAATTTATTAAATGCTTTGCTAAAATATATATATGTAAATGTATATATGTATATGTAAATGTAAATGATAAACATTTCCTTTATCTCCCAGTTTAGTGAATTTGCAGGAAGAAAAAGAAATCATAAGATAAGATTTAGAAACAGAAGGGATCTGAGAATCCACCCAGCCCTTCTAACCTCATGTTACAGATAATAAAACTGAGGCTCAGAGAACATAAGTGACTTGTCTAGGTTTATAACGTCAGCAAGTATATGATGTGGGATTTCTGACCCCAAATCTAACATACTATCCACCATGCCACGCTAGTTCTCAATGAGGTCAATCGGAAATGAGTTGTTCTTAATGAAGCTATGTTTTCTCTTTGTGATCATTGTTTCTTTTTCTAGTTATTCACTAACTATACTTTTAATAATAAGCTTTAGAATTGTCCCAGGAATCCCAATCATACTCAATAGCAATGTAGTTTGTACACTCTAGCCTCTTTTCTCCTTTGAAAATCAGATGAATGTTTATCCTTCAGTAATCCTATAGTATCTCACTCAATCTCCACAATCTCTCAAAAATCATTGGCAGTTAATCAGCTATTACAGTTGCTCACTGGTTTTTATTTTCTCCTCATTCATTCTTTTTTTTAAGTTTTATTGATATATTTTGTTTTTGGATTACAAACATTTATAGATTATCCTCAACTCATGAGAAGTCCCTTAACAAAGTAAAATTAATAATGTAGTGACCTCATATGAAAGCATATGCTACATTCCACATCTGTAGCAGTCCCTACTTCTCAATTTTTTTTAATTAATAGAAATCTACTTTTTGTCTCTCCACCCACCACTCCTTTGGGGAAAAAGAAGATAAGTTCCTTGTAACAAATATTACAAAGTCAAGCAATACTAATTCTCTCAATGTCTAGATAGATAGATAGAAATATGTGTGTATATAAATATGTGTGTGTGTATACAAATGATCTTTTTAAAATAAAGATCTCATTTTCAAAATATATAAGGAAGTGATTCAAATTTCTAAGAATTAAAGCTATTCCCCAACTGATAAATGAACTGATGAATGATATGAACAGGCAGTTCTCAATGGGAAAAAAATCAAGTCATCTATAGTCATATGAAACTATATCTCTGTCATGGATGATGTGTTCCACCATCAGTCCTCTGGAATCATGGATGGCCATGGTATGGATTCCATTTCTTTTGGCTTTCCAGTGTTGTAGGGTTGTTGCTATTGTATAAATTGCTCTCCTGATTCTGTTGATTTCATTCTTCATGAGTATTATCTTTATCAGTCTTCAAAATCAATTTTGCAATATTGATGTTATTTTTAAAAATTATTCTCTTGGTTTTCATTTCACTCTTCATCAGTTTTATGAATGTCGTCAATCCTGTTCTTTTTGATAATATTGATGTTATAGTATAAATTGTTCAGTTTTGCTTATTTCACTCTGTATCCATTCATATGTCTTTTCATATTTTTCTTTTAAATCATCTTTCACTTCTTATAGTATAAGAGTATTCTATCACATTCCTAAGGCTGTAATTTACAGAGCCATTCTTCAATTTATGGGTATCCCCTTAGTTTCCGGTTTTTTCCAATACACACACACACACACACACACACACACACACACACACACAGAGCGGCCATAAATATTTTTATATCCATAGGACCTTTTCCACTTTCTTCATTCTCTTCAGTATGTAATCCTAGCAATGGCATAGTTGTGTCAAAGGATATGTCCTGTTTAGTAACATTTTGTGTACAATTCCAAATTGCTTTCCAGAATGGTTGTACAAATTCATAGATCCACCAGTAGAACATCAATGGGCCTCCACAGTACCTCCAACATTTATCATTTTCCCTTTTTTGTCATCTTTGCCATTCTGAGTGTGAAGAGGAATTTCAGAATTGCCTTAATTTGCGTGCCTCTAATTAGTAGTGATTTGGTGTGTTTTTTCATATGGCTATAGTAACCCTGATGTGTTTCCCCTGAGAACTACCAGTTATCAATAAGGGAATGGATTTAATTCTCCCAAAACTGAATCACTTCCTTGTATATGTTGAATATGAGACCTTTATCAGAGAAACTTACTGCAAAGATTTCATACTCAGTTAATTCCTTCCCTTTTAATCTTCATTTTACTGGATTTGTTTGTGCAAAAAGTTTTGAATTTTATATAATCAAAATGATCAATTTTATCTTCTGTGATCCTCTCCAATTTTTCTTTAGTCATAAACTTTCCCTCATTCTTTCAGCAGCCAAGGATGATGTGGCTTAATCAATAAGGAATAGGTGCTCTCTTACCATTTCTTCATTTGCCTTGGCTATAAGCTTGTTTTTAGGCATTTTTATTCTACCCTTTCCAGTTAAAAGAAACCATGCTCCTTGGCAGAGCTATTTAGGATAATTAAATTTTAAAGTGTGTTATTCTGTCAATCGGCCATACTTCAAGCATTCTTACCATGCAACCAAGTTACTACTGCTCATCTAAAAAGCAATCTATTAGGTTTGCAGGTAAAATGCTAAAAGGAAAAAAAAAGCTTAAAGGTTGAATTTGAAAACTTAACAAAGTTAATTGCAATGATCACATTTTCTAAAATTGAACAGCGGGTGTGGTGGACTTTGTTGGGCTTTTTTTTGCTTCCACTGGGATACTGAATTTGTTTGTTTTGTGATAACAATTGCGTGGTGGGTCACCCACGGAGAAAAGAGAGCAATGTCCCCCATCTTGTGAACTGTTAAGGATGCTGCTGCTAGAGATATTTAAAGTCATGGTTTATGACTACTGTACAGAAGTAAATAGATTTCAACAGCAGGGGGAAAGGGCACGTGACAAACACTTAAATTGTGGAAACTTGCTGAAGGCAGTCCTCCTCTAAGGGCTCACTGCAGCATGGAGATGACTCTGGGGTCTTAAAAGCTATTCCAGAGAAGTTCAAGGCCTGGCAAGCTATCCATCATGCTCAAAAGGCTTCTAACAGATCAGTGACAGATTCTGTGTCTGTTTTCTAAGGATCACACTGGCAGATTTTGTGAAGTTCATCACCATTAACCATCAGCTAATTTTTTTTTAAACTATAGTAAGAAAGAGCTGTGATCTGCAGTGGTGGACAGAGAACCTACAGCAAAGAAATCACTAAAGTCTTTCTAATTATTGAAGGTGGAGAAAGAATCTGACCAAAGAGATCACAGGATCAGAGATTTAGAGCTAGATAGGACCTGAGAGATCATCTAATCTAGCCCCCTGTCACATTACAGAGGAAGAAATGGAAGGCCAGGGAACTTAAGTGACTTACCCAAAGTCACACAGGCAGACAGACACAGAATTTCAACCCAGGTCTTCAGACTCCAGAAGCAGTACTCTTTCCACTGTACCTTTGGACTAGAGGTCCAGCTATCATCATAGTGGATTATTGGAGGACACAGCCCCCCTATCCATCTGGTACTTCTCTCTCTCTCTATCTCTCTCTCTGTCTCTCTCTATCACTCTCTCTCTCTCTCTCTCTCTCTCACTCTCACTCTGTCTTTCTCTCTTTTCTGTCTTTATCTCTCTGTCTCTATATTTGTCTCTGTCTCTCTCTGTCTCTATTTGTACTTTTATGTTTCCCATAATTATTTCTGGGTTCCCATTATACAATAAAACCCCTGCATATAGTCCTAGCTGGAATGTCCCTCCTCCACTTAAAGCCCTTGCATTACTGGCCATATGCCAAGTGGGAATGATGCTACCAACTGATGGAATTTTCCTAATTCCTTCACCTCACTTTTGTTTCACTTTGAGTGCTCTCTCTGTCTCTCTGTCTCTGTCTCTGTCTCTCTGTCCCTGTCTCTCGCTCTCTCTGTCTGTCTCTGTCTCTCTCTTTCTCTCTCTCGGTGTGTCTCTCTCTCTGTGTCACTCTCTCAATCTGTGTCAACTGAGATGATATATTTAAAGCATTTTGCTACTTGTAAAGCACTATGTAAGTAAGGATTATTATTTTTACTATTGTTAAAGCACCTTGCCGAAGCTTTTACCTCTTCCTCTGTTCCCTTAGCCATAAGACAAGGGGAATCATGAATGTTAGTTTCCCACCACACTCAGGCATTGGCAGGATGAATGAAACAGGTTTGTCTGTAAAGAGAAGAGCCAGACAGAGAAATGTGATGCCTGGATGCTGTTTTATTGGTTACCCCCATGTGTATAGCTAACTCCCCACCCAAATATAGCCAAATAGATTAAATAAGATTGCAAGTCCCTAGAATGGGGCATATTCTCTGTGCTTAATACTATCATTAGCAGACATTATGAACTACCTTCTATGTGTCTCTGTGTTTGTCTTTGTCCCTGTGTCTCTGTTTCTCTGTATCTTTGCCTCTCTATACCTTTGTGTCTCTGTCTGTCTCTCTGTGTGTCTTTCTCTGTCTCTGTTTCTCTCTGCCTCTCTGTCTCCCTCTCTCCATGTCTCTCTCTGTCTCTGTCTATCTCTGTCTTTGTCTCTCTGTGTCTCTCTTTGTCTCTTTCTGTCTATGTCTTTGTCCCTTTCTGTCTCTGTCTCCCTGTCTCTCTATCTATTTCTATGTCTCTCTCTTTGTCTCTGTCTCTCTGTCTCTGTCTTTCTCTGTCTCTGCCTCTCTCTGTCTCTCTCTCCCTGGTTTCCTCAATCTTCATTCATTCTCCTGCTAGCACCAGCTATGGCTCCCAAGAACATCACTGCCACAGAAACCCTGAGCAGCTGGGCTGAAAAAAAGTACAGAACTCACTGACTTGCCTAAAATTTATAGAGAAAACAAACCCTGAGTTAGGAGGAAGAGGAGAAGCAGGTACCCAAAAACCCAAGAACAGTGCTCTTACACTAACTCTTTAAGAGACATTAGCCCACTAAAGCTTGAGTAAAGTCAGAAACACGTTAGCTGAAGATCTTTAAATAGTCCAGCTCTGGTTGAGACTGAAATTTCCATTCATTTGGGTCTATGACCTTCACAAATCTATCTCCAAACTGCAGCTCCCTCTCACAGACTCTACATTCTATTTAGACTATCCTGTTTACTCTTCTCTGTATACAACCTTCTATGTCCCACCTGTGTGCTTTTATACAGGCTGTACCTTGTGCCTGGGTTATTTTTCTCTTCTCTCTGCTTATTGGAATCCCTAGATCCCTCCAAAAAAGGTTTTTTCTGATCCTTGAAGTTATTAATATATTCTATCAAAATAGCTTGTAAAACTTTGTATTTGCCTCTTTGTGTGTTCATCCCTGCTGCTATCCCCATCACCCCCTAAATGTAAACTCCTCCAATCCAGGAACTGGTTAATTTTTGTCTTCGTATCTTCAGTACTAGGCACAGTCTTACTTACACGCAGTAGGCACTAAAAGAAATGTTTGCTGAATTCCGTCAGTTCATTCTATACGTACATGCACTTTCTGGTATATAATAGAATGTTTAATGACCTGAGAATGCCATTAACTAAATCACTACCCAAAGGGGACAATGAGGAAGGAGAGTGATTGGATAATTCTAAAACAAGACAAATATTTCCTTTGTGTTACCTACTTTAACAACCACTATTTGCCTCTGTTTTAAATGCTCAAATCTCCATTAACAGTACAATGGCTGGCTATAAGTACTTAGTTTCTTCACCATTATCTTGGAAATGTGATTCTTGGTGGAAGGTTCTCTAACTCCCAGTGATGACAGGAGAAATCCATAAGGAGCTTCATTGAATTCATGGAATATAAGCACTAGAAGGGACCTTAGAGATCATCTAGCCCAATTCCTTTATTTTATAAATAAAGAAACTGAGGACTAGAGAATATCAAGTGAGACAATGTATTTAAAGCATTGTGCTAACCTTAAAGCTCTATACAAATTAGGGTTATTATTTTCAGTATTATTAAAGCACCTTGCCAAAGCTTTTACCTCTTCCTTTGTTTTCTTAGCCATAAGACAAGGGGGATTACGCATGTTAGTTCCCCATCACACTAAGGTGTTGGCAGGATGAATTAAACAGGTTTGTCTATAGAGAGAGGAGTCCAGTAGAGTAATATGATTCCTGGATGCTGTTTTGTTGGTTACACTCATGTGTATAGCTAACTCCCCACTCAAATACAGTCAAATAGGTTAAATAAGATTGCAAGTCCCTAGTATATTCTCTGTGCTTAATATATTACCAGCAAACACTTATTTATCATTTGGATAGTCCCTTTCTAAGGACTACAGATCCAAAGAAACATAAGGCAAGGCCCTTACATATAAAGGATTTATAATATCCTTAGAGAGAAGCATACACCGAGAAAATTAACAATATAATAGTATTTTTACAAGTTTCATGACAGGATTTACTAAACATTAGAAGATGGTTTCAGGCATCAAGATGTTGAAAGCTTAATGTTAGAAATAGGAAAAATTCAAATGGAGAGAAAGGAAGGGAGAGAGAGAAAGATGGAAAGAAACAGAAGCAGAAACAGAGACAGAGAGAGAAAAAGAGACAGAGAGAGACAAAGACAGAGACAGAGAGAGAGGAGAGAGAGAGACAGAGAGAGGAAAGAGAGTGAGTGAGAGAGAGAGAGAGAGAACTAAAAAAACAAATACCTAGACGATTACCAAATATTGCCTGAGCATCCATTATGTTCATCCATTATGTGAGTGATACAAGATGAATCAAGAAGATACCAGAAGAATGTGAGGGACAGATCTCCAGGAGAGTAGCCAAGATTGGAGAGTAGAAGAATCACTCAACTGAGCTCTTCCAACATTCCCCTCTCAACAACTTTAAAATAAAGCTTCAAATCAGAATCTGCAGTGGTAAAGTCAACAAAAAGTTCAGAGTGAGACATTCTTTTAACCCAACACAACTTAGGAGGTCAGGAGAGATCTGTGACACAGGGGTGGAGGCTGATGAAGAGCCCACACGGATGAAACATCAGTGATGGGACTAAGTGATGGCTATAGAAGTAGCATAGCTTCAGGAACTCTCAAGTCAGAGATGGTAAGGGGATCTGGCAACTGGTCAGAAAGAAATTACAGGGGACCCCTGTGCTAGCACTGTGATAGCTGTTTGGCAGCATCATTACCTATACCCACTCTTGGGTCACAGTTCAAGGGCAGAGAAAAGCATTTTCAGTCAAGAGTGAGCAGGCACCCTGAGCGGCTCCCAGTATTGCTTTTTGGCACAAGGGATCAGGGAGCCTGAGGAGCTTCTAATACCAAGGGAGCAGGGACCTAGAGGGGCAGTATCATTTGCAATCCAAAGAGATTAGGGGCCCTTTCTGTGTAAGGACCAGGAGAACAGTAACTATACCTCTTCCCAGATCACACCAGCTAAGAAACATTGAAAACTTCTAAACCCTCCAGAACTAGCACTGAAAACAACAGTGTGAAAAAAGACTGAAGCCCTTCTCCCCTCCACATTGGGAACAGAAACCAACTTTACCATAAATTCAAGGTAAAGAAATAGGGTGGAAAAATGAGCAAACAACAACAAAACAAACAAAATAATCTGACCATTAAAAGCTGATATGGTGACAGGGAAGATCAAGACACAACCTCATAAGAAAACAATGAAGTCCAAACAGCTACAAGCAAAGCCTCAAAGGAAAAATATGTACTAGATCCAAGCCCAACAAGAATACCTGTAAGAGCTAAAAAATCATTTTCAAAATTAGAGTGCTAGAGAAAAAAATTGGTGAAGAAACTGGGGTGAGGGAAGAAAATTATGAAAAGACAATTAACAGCTTGGCAAAAGAGGCACAAAAAATACTGAAGAAAATAACATCTTAAAAATAGAATTGGTTGAATGAAAAAAAAGGTAAAAAAAATTCATTGATGAAAATAACTCTTTAAAAGCAGAATTGGCCAAATGGAAAAACAGATACAAAAGCTCACTGAAGAAAATAATTACTTCAAAATTAGAATTGGGAAAGTAGAAACTAATGACTCCATAAGACATCAAGATGCAATAAAACAAAGTCAAAAGAATGAAAAATACAAATGTGAAATGTCAGAAAAATAACTGACATAGAAAACAGATCAAGGAGATATAATTTAAGTATTACTGGACTACCCCAAAGCCATCATCAAAAAAAGACCTTAGACATCATATTTCAAGAATTAATAAAGGAAAATCCTATATCCTAGAACCAGAGGGTAAAATTAAAATTACAAGAAATTACCAGTCCCCCACTGAAAGAAATCCCAAAGGGAAAATTCCAAAATTCCAGAACTCCCAGCGTTCTTTATACTTTAAGAGAAAATATTTTAAGCACCCAAAAGGAAACCATTCATATGCCATGGAACCTCATTTCAGGATCACACAAGATTTAGAAGCTACAATGTTAAACATGCAAAGAGTTTGAAATATGATGTTCCAGAATGCAAAAGAGCCATGTTTACACCCAAGATGCTCTACCCAGCAAAACTGAATATATTCTGAAGTAAAAAAAAAAAATGGATATTTAGTGAAATAGAAGACTTTCAAGAATTTCAAGCATTATCAAGCTGATGAAAATTTTCAGGTACAAGATAAGAAAGGCATAAAAAGGCAAAATGAAAGAAAAATTACAAGGGACTCAATAAAATTAAACTATTTGCATTCCTATATTAGAAAATGACATGCTACTCCTAAGAACTTTAGCATTATTAGGTCAGTTAACAGCACTCAACATAGATAGAGGGGACAAGAGGGAATTGATTTTGAAAACTATCTTTACATGTAATTGGAAAACTTAAAATACTATTAAGTATGGGGAAAAGAGTGAATTGATTATGTTCAAATGATGTAAAAAAATTGATAGATGAGAAAAAGGGATGCCTTGGGAGAAGGGAAAAGAGAGAGAAAGAATGGGGGAAATTATTCTATGCAAAAGAAGCATGAAAGAAAAATGTTTTACAATGAATAGGAAAATGGGGGAGTAGAGGTACAGGTGATACTTGAGCCTTATTCTCACCTAAACTGGCTCAAAAATAGGGAAATTGTATGTGTACACATATATGTAAGTATAAAAACACACATGTACCTGTACATACATACATGTGTGTAGGTATATATACACATGTATTTATATGTAATGTATATACACATACATATTTATATACACACATATATTTATACATTCAGTTGTGCGTAGAACTCTATCTTACCCAACAGGAAAGTAGGAGGGGAAGGAAAAGGGCAGGGGGATGGGGTGGGGGAGGTGATGAAAGAAAGAGAAGACAAAGGAAGGCAATGGTCCGAAACAAAACAGATTTTTGAAGAAGGATAGAATAAAAAAAAGAGAAAAACAGAGAAAAATTAGGATAGAGGGAAATGCACATTTAGTAATCATAACTATAAATGTGAATGGGATGAACTCACCCATAAAACAAAAGCAGATAGCAGAATCCAACAATATGTGATAGAGAAACACACACAGTTAAAACAAGGGGCTGGAGAAGAATCAATTATGGTTCAGCTGAAGTAAAAAAGTCAGGGGTAGCATTCATGATTTTGATAAAGCAAAAGCAAAAATAAACCTAATTAAAAGAAGCAAGCAGGGAAACTACACCTTGCTAAAAGGCATCATAGACAATGAAGTTGTGTCAATACTAAAGATATGTGTAGCAAATGGCATAGCATCCAAATTCTTAAAGGAAAAGTTAAATAAATTAAAGGAAAAAGGCAATAAAACTATACTAGTGAGGGAATTTAACTTTCCTCTCAGATAAATCTAACCATAAAGTGAATAAGAATAAAGTTAAAAAGATGAATAGAATCTTAGAAATGTTAGATATGATACTTCTGGAGAAAATTGAAATGGAATAGAAAGGAATGTACCTTTTTCTCAGCTGTATATGGCACCTTCAAAAACTAATCATGTATTAGGGCATTAAAAGCCTCAAAAACAAATGGAGAAATGTGAAATGTAACCTTTTCAAACCATAATGCAATAAAAATTACATTCAATAAAGGGTCATGGAAGTATAGATTAAAAATTAATTGGAAAACTAAATGATCTAATCCCAAAGAATGAATGGAACAAAAAACAAATCATAGAAATAATCAATATTTAATGAAATCAAAATTTCATTAAAGAAAATGACATTAATAAGACAATATATCAAAATCTGTGGGATGCAGCCAAAACAGTGTTTGGAGGAAATTTTATATCTCTATTATGTATATCAGTAAAACAGAGAAAGAACAGATCAATCAATTGGGCATGTAACTAAAAAAATTAGAAGAACAAAATAAAAATCCTCAATTAATGCACCAAAATGCACATTCTGAAAATCAAAGTAGAGATTATTAATATTGAAAGTAAAAATAAACAAACAAAAACTGAACTAACGAATAAAGCCAGGAGCTGGTTTCATGGGGAAAAAAGAAAGTAGATAAATTTTTGGTTAATTTGATTCAAAAAAATGAAAGAAGAAAATCAAATTACCAGCATGAAAAATGAAAAGGATGAATTTATTATCAATGAAGATAAGACGAAAGCAATTATTAGGAATTATTTTGCCTAATTGTATGCCAGTAAACTTGATAGTCTAAGTGAAATAGATAAATATTTACATAAATATAAATTTCCCAGATTAACAAAGGAAATAGAATACTTATATAACCCTATCTTACAAAAATTAACTGAATGAGCCATAAATGAGCTTCCTAAAAAAAATTCTCAGATGAATTTACAACTGAATTTTACCAAAATTAATGGAACAATTAATTCCAATACTACATAAACTATTTTAAAAATAGATAAAGAAGGAATCCTCACATGATCATGTCAGTAACATGATCAGCATTATGGAAAAGGTTATCCTTTATGAGACATCAGTACTTCTCTTTCTTAGTCTCTCTGAGTCTCTGGAGCACCTGGCACAGCAGGCAGCAAGATAAAAATGACCACAACTGAAAACAAGCATCACTCAAATAACATAGAAATGGTACCAGGGAACCCATGTCACAGAGATTCAAATCTCTAAAAGAGGTTGACCAGGAGCGGAGTCAAGATGGCGGAGTAGAAAGACATATATACTCTAGCACTTCCCCCACAGCTCACAAAATACCTGTAAAAAATGATTCTCAACTAATTCTAGGACAGCAGAAGCCACAGAACAACAGAGTGAAAGAGGTTTCCAGCCAAAGGTAACCTAGAAGGCTGACAGGAAAGGTCTATCTCACTGGACGCTGAGCAGAGCGGAGCCTAACCCCGGCCATGCAGCACTGTGAGGAACAGGATCTGAACAGACCTCCAGGGCAGAATTCCCAGCAGGGAGGGTCCCAGATCCCTCCACCCACAAGCAACAAAGAAAGCTCCAAAGGTCAGTGCAGTGCCCCTCCAGCAGAGGCGACAGCAGCAGCAGCAGCAGCAATGGTAGGCAGCACTCATAATGAAGAGACCAGAACTGAATAGAAAATTTGACTTCCAAACATAAGAAACAAGAGAAGCATGAAAAGGTAAACAGGAAAGAGAAATCATAAAGGACTTTGTAAAGCTGAACTGTTTACATTCCTACATGGAAAGATAATATTTGTAACTCGAGACTTTTCTCAGTATTTGGGTAGATGGAAGGATTACACACACACACACACACACACACACACACACACACACAGAGTACAGGTTGAGTTGAATCAGAAGAGATGATATCCATAAAAAAATTAAATTAAGGGGTGAGAGAGGAAAATATTGGGAGGAGAAAGGGAGAAATGGAAATGGGGCAGGTTATAACTCATAAAAGAGATAAGAAAAATCTTGTTCAATGAAGGAAAAAAAGGAGGAGATGAGAGGGGGAAAGTGAAGCTCACTCTTTTCACATATGGCTTAAGGAGGGACTAACATGCTCACTAAATTTGGTATGAAAATCTATCTTACACTACAGCAAAGTAGGAGAGAAGGGGACAAGTAGGGTGATAGAAGTGAGGGCAAATGGGAGAAGAGAGCAACTAGAAGTAAACACTTTTGGGAAGGGACAAGGTCAAATGAGAGAATAGAAAAAAAGGGGGGGACAGGGTAGGATGGAGGGCAATCTAGTTAGTCTTACACAACATGACTATTATGGTAGTCTTTTGCAAAACCACACATATATAGCCTGTATTGAATTGCTTGCCTTCTCAGTGAGGATGGGTATGAAGAGAGGGAGAGAGAGAAGTTGGAAATCAAAGTATTAGAAACAAATGCTGAGAATTATTATTGCATATAACTGAGAAATAAGAAATACAGGTAATGGAGTATAGAAATTTATCTTTCCCTACAAGAAAAGAGAGAAGATGAGGATAAGGGAAGGATGGTGTGTGATAGAAAGGAGGATACATTGAGGGAAGAGGTAGTCAGAATGCAAGGTATTATGGGGTGGGGGAGGGGAAAGATGGGGAGAAAAATTGGAACTCAAAATTTTGTGGAAATGAATGAATGAATCTAAAAATAAATAAATAAGAGATCAACCCCAGGTTTCTGAGAAATATGTGATTTGCTAAGAAGCATAACAAGAAAGACTGAAGAAGATGAAAGTCCATGTAGCCAAAACCATCAATACCTTAGAAGAGACCAACTGAGGTCCTAACACCGAGATTCCTTAAACTAAGCTTTTCAGGATCAAGATCACTAAGTCCACAGGTCCTTAGGTCACCACTAGATAAACCACCCCAATATTGCCACCAAATGTCCAGGTTCTAAAGTTGACACAAAATTTCTAGGTCCCAAGGTCACCAATGCTGACTCTAAGGTTACTACAACTTCTTGTTTCAAAGTTACCACACCCACTCACCCTGAGGTTATCAAGTCCACTGAACCAAAGGTTAGTAAACCTACTGACCCCACCAAGTCTGATCCCAAGCCTACTAAGCCTGAAACCTAAATCTCCAAGACTAATTCCAAGATTACCAGGTCCAAAACCAAAATCACCAAGTCTGGTCTCAAGGTTACAAAATTCAAAGCCAAGTTTAATAAAACTAACTTTCAGGTCAACAATCACAATGTTTCCAAGGCTACCAAGCCCATACATGAAGGCAGCCAAACTCTAAGTTGCCAGAACAGAGGTTCCCTGAGGTTAAGGCCACTAGTCCCAAACCTACAAGTAGATGTTTTAGGATGAAATAATTTGTCAGAACTATGATTCAACTAATATCAGCCAGAGCATCATCATTCATTATTTTGTATAAATAAAGGAAATGAACAAGTGACAAGAGAAAAAAAGAAGCATATATGACAGTCTGAGAATCAAAATGTTATTAATAAATATTATAGAAAGGTGATTCCCATGCACTAGAAGGAAAATTTTCCATATTATATAAAAGTGGAGTGGGTTGCTTCAGGAACTAGTGAGCTCTATTGCACTGGAGACATTCAAATTCAAGTTCATTCAAGTTCACATTCAAGTTCAATGAACACCTGTTGTGCAGGAGATTCCTGCTCCAGTATGGACTGACCTAGTTGAATCCTGAGTTTCCTGAAATTCTGTGATTCTTAGGATTAAATGAATGGCATAGAAAATAAATGCTTCAAAAGTTGAGAGGAAAGAGCCATCACAAAGCATGGGGGATATGCAGGGCATTAAACTGACCTCTGTACAAAGAGTATGTGTACAAAATAGATGTATTTTGTATGCCTAGAGGACATAGGAAGAGGAAGGAGAGGAGCATTCCAGACAGAAAATACAATCTTGGCCTTGAGTTAAGGTGCACACCTTATTTGGGGGGAACAGTGAATACACTAGTTTATATAGAACAGAAGGTGCAGATTGGAGAGTTCTAGAAGATAAGATTAGCCAGGTACATGGGACATATAGTAAAGTCAACTACAAATATGTTTATGGTATAAATAAGCCCTTTTGCCCACTTTTATATTTATACAATGTAGTTATATTTTATTAAATTTTTATCTTCTTCTGTCGTTCAGTGTAAGGCAGCTTCTACCCATGGTTCATTCACAGATGTTCTGGTGTTGAGTTGTGCTCAGAGGCATAAATATAGGATTTCAAAGGCTCCCAAGCTCCCCCAACAAATGCAGCTGCTAGATTTTTATCAATTTTTCACTACATTCGCGTAAGGTTAAGTTATATGGATTCAAGGATCTTAGAGGCAGAGATGATCACAGTAGACACAGAATTTAGAATCCAGTTTTTGCCTTCCATCTCTAATACTGACTTGGGGATGTTTGAGTGGGGAGGGCTTTGTGTTCACAGCCAATCTTGCAGAACAGTTCCCTCTACAATATTTGCCACTATGAATGGGAGCAATTGATTCCAATTCTGTAGAGGTGTTTAGGGCACCAAGAAGCAGGCAGATTATTGGTATGACTTAAAAACTCACAACTGTCTGACTGGCCTTGGTGTAAAGAATGTAGTGCATTTTTCTGACAGAAAAGTCTATTATATTGATTTGTTGTGGGGGAAAAAGTAGGTGACACAGGGGAAGGGAAAGTAGATGCACTGAGGATCTAGAGCAAAGAGCTCCTTAGAGTTTGCCAAAAAATTCCATAGCATGTTTCTCCCCTCCCCTAACATCCCTTTTCTCTTCA
Source organism: Notamacropus eugenii (assembly GCF_028372415.1). Lineage (NCBI taxonomy): Eukaryota > Metazoa > Chordata > Mammalia > Diprotodontia > Macropodidae > Notamacropus > Notamacropus eugenii. The sequence continues at coordinate 171,882,549 of NC_092872.1, forward strand.
ACAGCCAGGATTCAGTTAGACTCTCCACCTAGACTAAGGAATGGCCTTCCCACTCTACCCCACTCTTATTCCCCCTCCATCCACCTTGGGTAACCTATTGGAACCCATCAACTCATCAACCTCCTGGGTGGAGATCAGAGACTCAAACGCAACAATTTTCCTCATTCTCATCACTTGTCTAAACAAAATACAGGGAAAGGCCCTGTCTCTGGGGACAGAGGGGGAGCTCGGAGGCAGAAGTGGCTCCTCAGGATATTGAGAAGCCTCATCAAAAGCTGGTGTCTGAGGCATCTCATCTTCCATGAGTTGGTACACATGTGGCATGCTAGTCACCCCTAGTTAGAGCAAGGAAAAGGACAAGACAGGGATTTCTCAGGACAGGAAATGACTGGGCAGGTGGCACTTACAGACCTGGCATCACTTAAAGGGTGTCTCTGATTAGATGAAGGGAAGAGGATATTGGAAATCAAGACAAACAGTATCCAACATAGAAGGAAAAAACCAGACTCTCTAAAAGTACCTCTTTCCTCTTCTACCCTATAAGCAAACCCTCGTTGGCTTAAAATATAGAGGTTTGAGATTTAGAGAAAGACAGGCAAAAGGAGGGCCAGGAATTGAACTGAGCGACAGTTTCCTTGGGATGAACATTGAGCAAATGTCAGAAGGCACAAGAAAGAGAAGAAGGCTAAGCCATAGTAGAGAATCTGCTCTGGTCATTTGGGAGGCAGAGGTGGTTTGTGGATGTTTGCCTGGGTTGGGGATTATGGTTTATTTGCTCTAGTGCTTTCCTCTCCCTCCCCCACGTGGCATGTAACATTGAAAAAGAAGCAATAATGAGAGTTTAAGATAGAAGATTCAGTCTGCAACTGCGGAACTGAATCATGGTGCACACCTGTGCTTTCCTCTGGCTGAGCTGCCAACGTACAGGCCAGGTAAGGTCTTGTTTATCCCATTCCCCATGGTGGCTATAAGAAAACGGAACCTTAGCACTCTTAGAACTGTTGTTCTGGTATAACTAAATGCCTGTTATATACGAGGAGAAGAAAGAGGAAGAAGCAGAGGAAGAGAAAGAGGAAAAAGAGAAGGTGGAGGAGGAGAAAAACCTTACAAAGAAAGCAGAATAAGCTAGCCCAAACCACTATACTTTATGCCAGGCAATGTCAATTCAACTCAATAAACACATTAAGCATATATTATTACATACAAGGCACCGTGCCAGGCACTGGGGAGGCACAAATGAACCAAGATACAACGTCTGCCCTCAAGGAGCATCCACCCTAATGCAAAGATGGGATGGGCACACAAATTACTATAATACAAATTAAAATATATTAAGTACTTAGATAAAGTCAGACAGAGCAGCATTAAGAATTTGAAAAGGGGGAGAATGCTTGTACCTCATTCACTGATTTTTAACTTTTCTTTGACAATTCTGACAGTCTAGTGAAGACTATGAAAGAATCCTTTTCAAAACAATATTTTAAAAAACAAAACAAAATATGAAAGATTACAAAGGAAACCCATCATAATGAAATAGTTATCAAAAAGTATTTCAAAAACAAGTTCATAGATTCTTGGGTAAGAACTCCTGAGACGAATTAGGAAATGAAGAGTTCATGGAGGTCACCTAAACAGGATCTTGAAGAAGGTAACTGGCCTGAATGAAACTATTCTTTCCAGGCTCAAGATTACCAGAGTGCCTCCAAAATGACTTCATGTCCTAAGCTATCTTCTCTGGCAATTTTTACCTAGTCCTGAGCCCTTGCCATCAAACTTAACTTAGATCCCATGTGGCTTCCAGCAGTGACAATTCAGTTCAACAAACATTCATTAAGAGTCTAGGATGTATAAGATACTGTGTTTGGTACTTGGGATACAAAGATATAAAAATGAAATAGTGTTTGGTTTTTGTGAGGAAGGAGTTAAAGAAAGATAAGCTGGACATATTGTTAAGGTAGGTCTCTGCTATATCTAAATTTATAATGCTTTGTATGCAGGGAAGTAAATATGAAATCTACAGCACTAATAACCAGGTGAGGAGGAATCAGGTAAAGTCTCATTTAGGAATTAGCACTTGAGTTGTGCTGTAAAGGAGACTTGGAGTTCCAAGAGTCAGAGGTGAGAAAAGAATGCATTCTAGGCACGGGGACCTCATCCATTCTGCTTGATATCCCTTTCTGATACATTAAAGATCCCAGAGATGCAAAAGTATCCATTTAAATGTGATTATACATATGCTCAGAAATGAAATAAGGAAAATGGGGATAAAAGGAGAAGATACCTCACCTTTATCTGCAACCTGTAAACAAGGACATATTTAAAATAAATTTCAGCTTTCAAGCATGGCCTCCTGCCTGAGTCATTCTCTGGGAGTCAAGTGTTTCATCAGGTTTATTCACCCCCTCAGGCCACTGGGGAAGCATTCAGTGCTCCACAGTCTTCCTACATTAAATGGTGCCCTCATAGCCTGCTGCTTTCATTCTCAATAGGTTAAGAAAAACCTAATGTCTCCCAGCAACCAAAACATCCAACATATCCATCTTCTTCCCTTTCCTCTTCCCAAGGTCCCCATTACCACCTGCATGCACACATGTGCGCGTGCGCGCGCGCACACACACACACGTCTTCATTACACTTTAACCAAAACTCCATTTAAAGGAAAGACAAATCTCCTGACTCTTTTTAGCTTTGCTCTCTCAGTCCTTTAGATTTGTACATGTTTACTTTCAAAACTGGCTTAAAAGCCTGTGGCGTTGAGTCTGTGATCTCCTGACCAATCGGTCAATAAGTGTTTATTAAAGCACCTTCAGATATTCAGTGCCATGCCACCACCAAAAAAATATAGAGTTAGGAAAAAAAAGCTTCATCTGGAAGAACAAAAGGTCAAGATTATCACTGGAATTAGTGAAAAGAAATGCAAGGGAAGGTGGCCTAACAGTACCAGATCCTAAATTGTATTATAAAGCAGCAATCATCAAAACTACTTGATACTGGCTAAGAAGTAGAGTGCTGGATGAGTAGAAAGATTAGGGACACAAGACACAATAGTCAAGGACTACAGCAATCTACTCTTTGATAAATCCAAAGATTCCAGCTTCTGGGATAAGCACTCACTACTTGACAAAAATTGCTGAGAAAACTGGAAAAGAGTATGGCAGAAACTTGGCATAGACCAACATCTTACACCTCATACCAATAGACAGAAGCTGATACTATAAGCAAACTAGGAGAGCAAGAGATAGTTTTACCTATCAGATCTATGGAGAAGGGAAGAATTTATGACCAAACAAGAAATAGAGAACATTATGAAGTTCAAAATGGATGATTACATAAAATAGAAAAGTTTTTGCACAGACAAAGCCAATGCAACCAAGATTAAAAGGGAAACAGAAAGCTGGGAAACAATTTTTACAGCCAGTGTCTGTGATAAAGGCCTCATTTCTAAAATATATAGAAAATTGAGTTGAATTTATAAGAAAACAAGTCATTTTCCATTTGATAAATTGTCAAAGGATATGAACAGGCAGTTTTCAGAGGAAGAAATTAAAGCTATCTACAGTCATACGAAGAAATGGCTCTAAATCACTATTGATTAGAGAAATACAACACCTATTCTATCGGTTAACATGACAGAACAAGAAAATGAAAAATGCTAGAGATGTGGGAAAACTGGAACACTAATGCATTGTTGGTGTAGTTGTGAACTGATGCAACCATTCTGGAGAACAGTTTGGAACTGTGCCCAAAAGGCTATAAAACTGTGCATACCCTTTGATTCATCAATACCACTACTAGTTCTGTATCCCAAAGAGATCATTAAAAAGGGGAAAGAAACCACACATACAAAAATAGATATAGCACCTATTTTTGTGGTGGCAAAGAATTGGAAATTGAGGGGATGCCCATCAATTAGGGAATCCCTTAACAGGTTGTGAATGTATATATATATATATATATATATATATGTAATATATATGAATGTAATGGAATACTATTGTGGTATAAGAAACCATGAGCAGGTAGACTTCCAAAAAACCTGGAAAGACTTACATGAACTGATGCTGAGTGAAATGAACAGAACCAGGAGAACATTGTACACAGTAACAGCTGTGTTGTATGAGGACTGACTTTGATAGACCTAGTCCTTCTCAGCCATGCAAAGATCTAAGGCAGCTCCAAAAGTCTAACTATGGAAAGAACCATGGAGTCTGAATGCGGATGGACGCAGACTATTGGCTCTCCTTTTCTTTTGTTGTTTTGTTTTCTTCCTTCTTTCTCCTGGTTCCTCCCATTAGTTTACATCATGACTAATGTGAAAATATGTTTAATATGAATGTATAAGTAGAGCCTATATCAGATTACATACCATCTTGAGGAGAGAAAAGAGAGGGGGAGAATATTTAAAACTCAAAATCTAATGGAAGTGAATGCTGAAAACTAAAAATAAATTAATTTTTTAGCACCTTCAAGATAGCCTATACTTCAGTGGAAAAATCACTGAACTTGAAATGAGATCACAGAATCACAGATTTAGAGCTGGAAGGGTCTAGTGCAATTGCCTCCTTTTACAGATAAGGAAACTGAGACCTTGAGAGGCAAATCACCTTATCCAAGATCCTCAAGATAGATGTAAGGAGAAGAAACCTGGTTACAAATCCATTCTCTTCTACACACTAGCTGTGTGACCTTGAACAAGCCATTTAACCCCCCTGTTACCTCAGTTTCCTCCTCCATAATATGAGGAGATAAGATCATTTTTAACATTGCTTATTCATGTTAACATTCTACAATTCTAAAAAAATAAGGACATTAAAAGTTTCCCTGCTTTTTCTAATCCAGTAAGGAACATGGGAGATAATGTATGTATGAAAATGCTTCACCGTTACAAAGTACATTACTTTTGTCTATTTGCATTGTCATTGTTCAATAAATAGTCTGATTCTTCTTAACCACATTTGGGGTTTTCTTGGCAAAGATCCTGGAGTGGTTTGCCCTTCCTTTCTACAGCTCATTTTATAGATGAGGAAACTGAGGCAAACAAGGTTAAATAACTTACCCAGGGTCACACTGCTAGTGAGTGTCTGAGGTCAGATGTGAACTCACAAAGATGTGACTTCAGGCCCAGCATTCCATCCAGCATGCCATCTAGCTGCCCCATTTGCATAACTGGGATCAAAAAGACTGATTTAGTCCAAATCGATTTAACAAACGTAATAAATACCCACTCTGTGACTGGCACTATTAGATGCAAGAGAGAGAAAGAGGAAAAAAAACCAGTCCTTGACTTCAGGGAGCTTATATTCTGGATCAGTTCACACACACACAAACACACACACACACACGCATGCATGCACACACGCACCCAGCATACCTCTCTCTATGGATGAAATAGTGCCAGCCTTTCACCTCTGCCTCATTAGCCCTGTGCTGCTTTAGAATAAAAGGAGCTACCTCATTTGAGGTTACTTTCTTGTGCTGGTGCTCTGGCTGGCATGCCTTGCTGCCAATTTGATTCTGTCCCTCACTGTATCTTGAAATGGTTGTTTTCTGTCTTGCTCATTCCTGTCCCTTTTGATACCATTCATGCTATGCCCATGTCCAGCCCCACTGAGACTGGTGAATTGTTTCCTTACTCAATCAATAAATGGATTGGACTCCTTGAAGAAAATGGGCCAAGTAACTACAAAATAATACCTCTTTGACCTCTAAGCAGTGGCTGTTCTCTAACAGCAGTCAATAGTATTCATGTTCAAATGATACTCAATTTTTTGGTGAGATAAAGAAGTTCAAACTTTATTAATAAACTAAAAAAATTGGTGTCGTGATTTTGATGGCCAACAGTCACATGACAAACTCAGACAGAACCACCATGCTCAGTCTGAGAAGCTTTAAGACTTCTCAGTCTGCCCAGGCATGTGCCTATTATTCACCCCACTTTGTCCCATTTTACTTATTATTCATGTGTGATTCTCATTTGAAAGAACCTAGAGGATCAAATGAGCCCTTCATTCTTGAAGACATCAATCAGAGCTCATGAATCTTTGTAAGACCCACAGTGTCCTATACATAGAAGATACTCAATAATTATTTATTGAATAGATTTGAATGCATCTAGTACAAAGAAAACTGTGGGTGTAACACTTTAAGATTTTAGAGTAGAACAGCTCTGGTACTTATGCCTGTAATTAGAGCAACGATATATTTCTGAAATGGTTTTCTAGGGAATGTGTAACATAGTGGAGAGAATGCTGGGCTTAGAGACGGGAAGTTCTAGGTTCAAATACAGCCTCTGACACTTAAGTACGTAGGTGACCCTGGGCAATTCACCCAACCTCCACATGCCTCAGACAACTCCACAGGAGTTAAGTTTCATTTGGAGTCAGAGGATCTGAGTTCTAATCCTAGCACTACAACTTATTACTACGTGACCTTAGAAAAGTCACTTTACCTTTCTGGGTCTCAGTTTCCCCATCTATAAAACAGGAGGTAGGACTCGATGACTTTGACGTTTATTCCAAATAAGAACCTATGTTCTCTCAATCCATGATCTATGATCTACTCTGTCATGGAGCTGATTTGGGGAATTCCATTTGCTAACCAAAAGAAAAAATCATACAGATTATTCATGAATATACTGAATCCATTTAATGAAATAATAATAGCTCAAATATATGCTACTTTATGGTTACAAAATGCCTTACATATTATCTCAATTGTCATAACAACACTGTGAAGTAAGTAGTATATTATTATCCTCATTTTACATACAAGAAAATTGAGGTTCTGAGATGTTTCATAGGATTTAGAACTGGAAGGGATCTTAGAGATCATCTAATACAACTCCTTCATTTGACAGAAGAGAAAAAAAAACAACTAAGTCCAAAGAGTTGAACTGTTTTACACATGGCCACACAGATGGTAATTAGCATAGGCATGATATAAAATCCAGTTTTGCTGAATTCTATAATGTAAAATATAGTCCTTTTCATAGGATCATACATTAAAAGCTGAAAAAGACTTTGAGATACTCATAGATGAGAAGGGAGGCCCAGAGAATTTTATTTTTTATATTTTTACAATATAAAACTCTATTTTTCCCCTTCCACCTCCTCCCCATTAAAAAAGAAAGAAAAGAAAGACAAAACATTTGCTTAAAAAAATATGCAAAGTACCCTGGATTGCCTATGTCCAAAAAATATATACCTCATTCTGTGACGGAGTCCATTACCTCTCTGTCAGGAGATGAACAGCATGCTTTAACATCAGTTCTCTGGCATCATGATTCATCGTAGGGCTGATCAGAATCTATAGATACATAAATGATAGCTCCATAAAGGTTTAAAGGCTTGCCTAGAGTTCTTAAATATCTAAAGCAAGATTCAAACCCAGATTCTCCTAAAGTCCAGGTTTTGTCTGCTCCATCATACAGCTTCTCCATTGCAGAAATTGTTTTAACTATAAGAATTTTCTTGGTTTCTTTATGTCTTATGAATTAATGGTACCAATAGGGGGAAGCCCTAAGTGTTGGCCCATAGGCAGCTCAGATGATTTTGCTGCCCAAAACAAACCAACAAATTCATAAAACCGGCCCAATATCTTCATATAGCTTTACTGGTTCCCTATCAGAATGTTGGGCTAGAAATTGGCCACGTGGGAGAAGGTGCATTGTAGCCCGGTAAAACTGCACTCCCTATGCTTTGAGGAGCTACTCTGGTCCACTCAAGCCTTCATCACATTATAAGAATAATGCTACAAAGAGAACAGAGCAGAGTATTGGGCTAAAGGTAGGTTCTACCTAGGGTAGAACCCTTTGTCAGATATTTACTAGCTGTGTGAACTGGGACAAGTCACTTAAATTCTTTCAGGCTCAGTTTCCCCATCTGTAAAATGAGACAGACAATAATTAGTCCCTATCACATATGGTTGATAGGAAAGGGATTTTGCAAACCTTAAAGCGCTATCTAAACGCCAGTATTTGTATTACTATCATTTTGTCCCCCTCTCTGAAAGGTAAAAGCAGAGCACAAGTAACTTTGTGCCACCTCACAGGGAATAAAAAGACAGAAGTGAAATAGTCTGTGTTCTCAAGGCGCTGCCTGTAATCAATAAAACACTTACTGAACTTCCATTTGGTACACGGTAGACAACAACGTCAGGGGACCATGCATGCTCCAAAAACATTGAGCTAAAAATGGTTATGATTCAAACATGAGACCAAAATGAGGCAAGGTTGAAATGCTGTTCTATTTTTGGTTGCAGTAAGTTTGGGTTCTTCACTTTAAAAACCTCCCTTCTGTTCCCCAGTTAAAGCTGTAGGTTTTGTGAAGCCTCAAGAGCCATAAATCTGTAACTAGCTTCATCGTGTGCTTAAAAGTCAAGCAGGTGGGGGGAAGGGAAATTGGTAAGTCTTCTCTCCCCACATAGGGAGAAAAAAACTGTCAAAATCAGGGGAAAGCTTGACTAGTTATTAGGGAATGTGGAGTCAGATAGGGCTGCATGGCCACTTGTCATGGGGAGGGCTTGCCACCAGCTCAGAAGTATTGGCAGCTGGCAGCTGGCAGAGGCATCAAGATAGAGAGAGACTTCCTAGAAGGTCCCACTTGCATCTGAGGGCTCGGTCACTATATAAAGCAACTTTCTAACTTCCTAAGCCAGGTCTGTGAATGCGACCAGAGAGTAAAAGCTATTATACCATCAGCCAAACAAGGTGTTTGTAGACTTATTTACGGTCTTTTATCTATTTGCACAAAAAAACTTGGTTACTTCCTTTCATGTGCTTAATGTGCCAAAGAAAATGGCTCCTCACATATGACATTCGATCTTCCATCTCTTTGCTTTTCTTTTCACTCTTGACTCTGAGAATCCTTAGCTTTGTTCAAAGCTCACTTTAGACTTGACCTCCTACAAGAGGTATTTACTAATCTTTCCGCCCCTTGCTTGTTAGTGTACCTCCCCCAAAATTACCTTGTATTTACTTTAAATGTATTTTGTGTAACTCCTCTTTTGAACTCAGAGCCAGGGAAGTTGCCTGAATACTGGGAAGCTTTTTGCCCAAGTTCCTGTGGCTTTTGGACTTGACTTAGGACAGTCTATCCTATTCCTCAGACCTTAAACTGGAAGAGGCTTATGGGAAAAAGAGCCACTGAAGGTACTGCCAGTGTGAGCATAGTGATGATCCAGAAACAGGGATGCATCATGGGGTTGATTTGAGCATGAACCACAGATTGTGAAAACTCTGTATCACTGATCAGGTATGAGCAAGGAAAAAAGAACAATTCTACTTAATTAGGTTACTTACCATGCCAATCAAATTAGCAAAAAAAAAAAACAAAACATTATTTTATGGAGCTAGAAAAAAATAATAAGGATGAGCAAGGAGAAAAGGTGGAAATGCCCAGTTCCCTTCCTCTTCCCTCTCTCCAAGGAGAGGTGACTATGCTGAGTGTTATTTCTTGGCATCAGGAAGATGAGTTCAAATTCAGTTTCAGACATGAGTGGGATAGGCTTAGTGAAGACTTCTCAGATTGTAATTCTTCTCCCAGGGGTGAGGTAAGACCTAGAGGCTCAAGGTTACAATATTTTTAGAATAGAATAGTTCCATATAAGGATATAAAACTGTGTAGTGTATTAGGGTCTCAATGACTGGATAAAACTTACATAATTCCTCGATGTCTTCATTTCAAAAGGGATTGGTTAGATTTCATGTCTAGAATGTAAGATCATATTCTCAGCTAATGAGGATAATGGTCAGTGTGGGAGGAGGGACTTGCGTTAAGGTCTATATAAATCCCTGCCTTTTCTTTGTCTTTGGCTTTCCTACTCCAGATGAACTGGTATAGGATTGTCCCAATTCTCGAGAATCTAGTAAATAAACTTTCTGTCATCTTTTTGAGAGGCCTCTGAGTAATTGATGTAAGTAGGGACCTGAGCCATCCTACACAGACGCTTATTAGCTGTGTGACCTGAGGCACACACCGTGTGACCTATTTGCCTTAGTTTCCTCACCTACAAGATGGGGATAATACTACCACCTGCTTCCAGATTTGTTGTGAGGACCACATAAGATAATAGCTGCAAAGCTCTCGGCACAGTGTCTGGCACGTAGTAAGTGCTCTATAAATATTAGTATTTATGTGTTAGATATTGCTAACTCATACAGATGCACGTGCCACTTCCACCCATCCCTGCTAGGCTGTGAAAGGCAGGAACCATGGATGTTTCAGGTTTTCATTTTTTCTAACTGTTCATTTTCACATCTAACCCTAAATTTATTGGCCAATGAATACTCAAGTTACCTGATTTATGGGTTTTTGAATAGGAGAGAGGGGAGATTCCCCTTTAAGAGAAAAAAGACATATCTGTTTGCCTGAGCTGAACTGGCAGCTGAGCCATGAGTGGCAAAATGGAAAGAGGGGAAATGTTTGACATCCACAAGCCTCGCAAAAGTACCCGACACTCCTAGATTTATTTCGTTTTTAAAGAAGGCAGCCAACCAAAAACATCATGAGTAAAAAGGCTACTACTTTTAATGAAATTGATTCAGAACATTCCTGCCATTTTTGTTTCCAGGACCTAATCTCCATGGGGTATGGCAAAAGTGAGAAAGCTACATACGTACAGTAACATAGCAGTGGAAAGAAAGCATCGACCACTCATGTGCCACTGGCAAAGCAATGCTACTGATGACCAAACTCTCTCAGCTCCCTCAGGTGGCGAAATTTGTTTATGTTTCTATGGGTACATTGGGCAGCTAGGTGGCACAATGCACAGAGTGATGAGCCAGAAGTCAGGAAGGCTCATCTTCCTGAGTTCAGATCTGGTCTCAGACACTTACTAGCTGTGTGTCCCTTGGCAAGTCACTTTGTCCTGTTTGTCTCAGTTTCCTCATCTGTAAAATGCGCTGGAGAAGGAAATGGAAAACCACTCCAGTATCTTTACCAAGAAAACCCCAAATGGGGTCATGAAGAAGCAGGCACAACTGAAATATGACTGAACAACAACAAATGTGTATATGTTGTTTTATCCATTGAATACAAGCTCTTTGAGAGCATGTTCGCTTTGTATCCTCATGACCAAGCATGATGCTTGACAGATAAAGACAATTAAATGCTTATTGATTGATTGAGTTCTGAGTGATTTTAATAAAGAAAAGTCTATTTTTTTAAAAAAAATTTAATATTTTATATTCTTGCTATGATCTGTAGAAAACTTAGATATTTGGAAGCATACAACTATGAAACAGTGGGAAAGTACTAGCCTGTGCATCAGAGGTCCTGGCTTTGCCACTAACCCACTGGCATGAGATTAGACAAGTCGTTTCAATTCTCTGGGCCTCCATCTGAATCTACTAAAGAATTGGAGAACTGTCTGTCTCTCTACTTCTCTGTGTGTGTGTGTGTGTGTGTCTGCCAACAGCAGAGAAGTTCGTAATTTCTTGATGTCCCTTGATGATAATTTAATTCTTCTAAAAGTGGAAGACAAATAAGAGGAAATTTTATTATAGGCCTGATTCTTACCAACAAGGAAGAACTATTTGCTAAGTCTAAAATGGTGGAAATGAGGAGAGGGGTAATGACCACACCATTTTAAAATTCATGGTCAAGAAAGAGGAAATTTGGATTAGTCTGACATCCATTTAGATTCTGGGAGTGCAGGTTTCAAAGGGCTGAGAAAAAGAGTATCACAGATTTAGAGCTGGAAGGGATCTTTAAATGGTATCATAGAGTCAAAGCTGATCTAACCTCTTCATTTGACAGATAAGGAAACTGAGCTATCATGAGAATATATAGAATTTCAAGGACTAAAATTCTGAAGGGGAAGTGAGCCCAATTCAAAAGACAAAGAGAAACAATTCAGATGAGGAAGGAAAAGAAGGAAGACTCATCTAGAGAGAACTGATTGATCAAATTAGAAGATGAAAACTAAGGGAAGTGATGGAAGATGATAACCAAAGAACGGCCCTGTCCTGTAAAAACAGTGCTAAGAAGACAGAGGCTGGTCAGGAAAGCACAGGGCAATAAACAGCACTTTTAGCTACAGGGGGAAAAGAGAATCAGAGAAAGGCTAGGAGCACTGCACAAGTGGATAGGATGATAACGGAAAACAGAGACAGAAGGCAAAATGAATCAGTTTTATTTTGCTTCCCTTTACTCTGCCAAGGAGAGTGATCTTTGAACTTAAAAAGATAGAAAAAAAAGATGTCTAACAGGGAGCTGATTTCCAAAATTAGTAAGTATATAACAAGAGAGAGAGTGTCTATGGGTTCAACTTACCAACCGTACGTGAACTAGAGCCAAATGAACTACGAGAAGCAGCAGCTTTGATTGGAATTCAAAGCCAGTAACTCTAAAAGGCTGTGGACAATTGGAGAGATCCTACAGAGCAGAAGATTAAAGTTATTTTTTAAGCGAAAGAAAATTGAGTCTGCAAACTATAAGCCAATAATCTTGATCAATTCAGGGTGTGGGGGGAGAGGTGTGATCTAAACTGTATTGTTAAGACTGGTTAAGAAATACCTCATAAAAGGAAATTATAATCACAAAGAAACAACAGGGCTTCATCAGCAACAGATCATGACAGATTAATCTCATTTCCTTTTATGACAAGGTTACTAAACTGGTAGATTATGAAAATCCTATAGAATTTATCTCAATTTTATCAAAATATTTGGCAAAGTCTCTTGTGTTATTCTTGTGGACAAGGTGGAGAGCTATGGCAGTAGTCCATAGGAAAATTTGGTAGATTTGGAATTGGTTGAATGGATAAATCCAAGGAGTAGTCATTAATGATTCAGTGTCAATTTGAAAGGATTCTCTAGTGGAGCATCCCAGTTATCTATGCTCAAACCATTTAATATTTCTATCAGTGACTTAGATAAAGGTATGGATGGCATACTTATTAAATTTACAGGTGACACAAGGTTAGGGAGAATAGCTAACACAGTGAATGTCATCTAGGATTCAAAAAGGTCTCAACAGGCCAAAACATTGGACCAATTCAGTAGAAATAAATGTTAAAGTCTTATGCTGGATTCAAAAAGTCAGCTTCCTAACAGGATGAAAAAAGCATAGTTAGATGACAGTTTTACTTTAAAAAAACCAGAGGATTTGACATTGTTTGCTTTTTAGTGTAATAAAGGTATGCTAAAGTGTTGCTTACTTCAATATCGATCAACGTGATATGGCAGGAAAAAAAAGCTCATGTGGCCTTAACCTACATTGGCTAAGAATTAAGGACATTGCAGTCCCCTGTACTCTGTCCTGTCAAGTCTATATCCAGATTATTCAATTCAATTCTGGCTATGACATTTGAGTTGGTGCTCTTGGCAAAGATACTGGAGTGGTTTGCCATTTCCTTCTTCAGCTCATTTTACAGATAAGGAAATGGAGGCAAACAGGGTGAACTGAGTTGCCCAGGGTCACACAGCTAGTAGATGTCTAAATCCAGATTTGAACTCAGGAAGATGAGTCTTCCCGTCTCCAGGCCTTGCGTTCTACCACTGCACCATCTAGATGTCCTCATGACATTTTAGAAAGAATGTTAATAAACTGGAGGGCATTCAGGAGGTAGGCATGTTTAGCTTAGAGAGACAAAAGGGGAACATGATAGCATCTTGATACATCTGAAGAACCTTCATATGGAAGACAGAATAACCTCTGTTTAGCCCTCTTGGTAGTTCTAGGAGCACTGGAAAGAGGCTGCTGCAACTAGACAGATTTAGGCTTATCTCAGGAAAAACTTCCTAACAATTATCAAAAAAAGGGCAAGGGTTGTCTCAGGAGATAATATATCCTCATCCCCAAAGGTCTTTGAGATAGATGATCACTTGTTGAATATGCTGTATAAATAATTCTTGTTCTAGTGCACGTTGGTCTAGATGACATCTGAAGTTCCTTCCAACTTGGAGAATCTGGTATGCTGTGAATTTGCTACTCTGAAAAATGAGCAGGTTCAGGTGTCTCTAAGTTGGCTTAATATCTAAATCCTGTGATCCTATGACATTTCAATTCAAGAAGCATTCAGTATATTTAAGGCACTGTATAAGACAGGAAGGGAGAAGACAGCATGGTTCAGCACACAGAGTCTTCTGTGTAGTCATAAAGGCTCAGAAAGACAATGGTTCAGATTCTAGCTCTGACACATTAGTTGTGTAAGTCTTGGGTCAACTACTTGTCTTCTCTGAGCCTCAGTTTCCCCATCTGTAAAATGAAGAATTAGAATAGATGATCTCTTGAGTCTCTTCCAGCTCTAATTCTATAATCCTACAGAGACTAACACACACTGTACAAATACTACACTGATAACCAAATCTGAGAAAAGAGGTTAAAAGGTGCCATTCATGTAGGAGAAACTTCCCTCCCCCTGCTCTGCCCCTTTAATCCAAACGCTCCTCCCTCCCCCAAGAGATGATGCTTAAACTTTAAGAATTATTATGGATATACAAACTTAGAAATGATATAAGAACCAGAAAGGCGATAAAATCGAAAGAGTACATGTGAGTTGAGAATCTCAGAATGGATGTGTATGTATGTGGGAAAAAGTAATGACTTGCAGAGCAGATACTATAGTGTGCCAGTGATTAACAGGTTTAAAAAAAAAAGTGAGGAAAAAAAACTCCCTCTCTGTCCTCTTTTCCATGTATCAGGAAAAGTCTGACAACCCCACTCCCAATAGAATAGAATAGAAAACTACCCTTTAAATATAGCCCATTACTTCACTTTTTCTCCATTGACTTGGCATTGTTCCAGTATTGCTTTCAGCAAGTACAATATAGCCCAGAGAGACTGTTGGGGAAATAGTCATCCTGGGCCCTGCTGAGTAATTCATGAAAACGTTCCTCCACTGAGTTTCACCAAAGCCCAGCTTTGTTTGGTTGTGTGCCATTATTGAAGAGATGACAGAAATCTGGCATGCTTCCTTTACTCCTCAAATAGTTCTTCCTCTAGACTGTTCATTTGCACAAAGGCCTGCCTCCCTGGGTCTCTGGGTCAGGAATAAAGAGCTGTCCAACTCATTGCACTCACTGTGGCTAGCCCTCATGAAACATCAACCAGGGCCTCTCACTTTGTGTTTCTCAGGCATATGAGTGGAGGTCATTTGGGCTATCAAAGAAGCATTAGGTGTAGCATAGTTCTTCTAGCTTGCACATCTTCCACAGGGAATCTCATAGCCAGGTTCAGAGTCTCTATGGCTGGCCTGAATTCCCACCTAGATTTTTGTAGACTCTAAATCTACCAAGTCACCCAGTATACTGTTATTTCCACCACTATAACTTTCACAGAAAATACATCTATCCCTCACAGAAGGGGCAAAATTTGCTCTGAGAAAACCATCCACAAGGTCAAAAGCCATTATTTTTAAAAATCCTATTTTCACTCACTTTAATGATGAAAATTACGGAATATGCCTTAGACTCTTAACCAATTCATTTCCTTTTCACCCAAGTATTCCTAAATCATATGTCCCACTCTATGGGTGAGAATGCCCCAGCACTTTGTACTTGGTCCTCCCTACCTCTCTGTTTATACACTTTCTCTTGGTGATCTCATCAATTCTCATAAACATAACGATCACATACACACACACACACACACACACACACACACACACACACACACACATTTATTTATTTATTTTATATGTAGATGATTCCCAAGCCTATATTTCCAGCCTTCATCTTTCCCCTGAGCTTTAGTCCTTCATCGCCAACTGTCTGCAGGACATTCCTACTTGAATATCTCGTAACCATCTCAACTCAAAATGTCCATAATGGAACTATCTTTCTTCCAAAAGCCTATCCCTCTTCATAAGTTCCCAATTTTTCAAAGGCAACACCACTCCTCCAATCCTCCTTGACTCTACGCCTATGTCCCTCACTGTCTAAGTCCAATCTATCACCAATTTCATTGCTTCTATCCGCCCAAAATATCTTGCACCTACTTCCTAGTCTTCATTCACACAACTATTACTTTAGTTGGAGCCCTCATCGTTATGTTTAGCATAGTGGCAAGTACAATTCTCTTAGCTGATCTACTGCAGCAGCCCTCTCATTGGCCTCCCTGCTTTTGGTCCCTCCCTATCTCCAACCCTCCTCCACATAACTACCAAATTACCAACCTGTGGTAGAACATTCCGAGCTCGTATTGGTTTGATCAGCCACAGTCAGAAACACTGAAGTTTCACTTTACAATGGTGATGTCATACAATGGTGATATCATTTTGGTCCTCTTCAAAGACAAAGGATAACAACCACCAAATTGCTATTACTAAAATATTTGTCTTGGGCAACCAGGTGGCACAGTGGAAAGAGCACTGAGTTTGGGAGGAGGAAGACTCATCTTCATGAGTTCAAATCCAGTGTGACCCTGGGCAAGTCATTTAACCTTGTCTGCCTCAGTTTCCTCATCTGTTAAAAGAGCTGGAGAAGAAAATAGCAAAACAGTCTAGTATCTTTACCAAGAAACCCCCAATGGGGTTACAACATGTTTCTTGAGCAGGGGAATGTTGTTGTTCCTGCTCAAGAAAGCAAGTGTGTCTTATTGACACAAGGTAAGCCTGACTCCAAACTGTCTTTCTTGTACAATTTCACATTCTTCTTCTTCATGTATACTTCCCTGTAGCCAAGCCTACTTGCTAATACCTCTAAAAAATCCTTCCACTCTCAGCCTCTGTTTCTGCCCAGGTCGTCCCTGGTGCCTACAAGGCTTTCCCCTCCTCACTTCTACCTCTTAGAACACTTAAGCGCCTTAAAGACTCCGCTCAGGTATCACTTCCTACCAGAGGGCTTTCCTTAGCATCCTCTTTCTCCGCCTTCCCCCAACATCCCAACCCACCACCCAAATTACTTTGTGATTACTTTGCATATATGTGTACTTACTTATTTGGGTAGAGGCTTTGTCATTCCAATAAAATCCCTCCCCTCAGAAATGATATTTTTTTTGTCTTTGTATCTCCAGAGCTTTGCTCAGTACCTAGTACATAGCAGGTGTTTAATAAATATTTGTTGAATCAAAAAAATAATAATAGCACTTCATGAATAGAGAAGAAAAGATGGTGTGTGGGTGCTAAGGTGGCAGTCAAGTGACCAGACTGTAATCTGAACTCCTTCCTCGTGCCCCAGAAAATTCCTCCCCCAAGAAGATCAGCACTTCAGTCCTGGAATTTATACCTGGTAAAGTACCCTCAGCCCCTGTGGTCCATCCCTCTGATTGGATGGCTCCTGTCAGAATCTCTAGGTTGGTCCCACCTTTATAGCCCCAGGGTAGGTACCTTGCCCCACCCAGCCCACCCTCTTTTCAGCCTCTTTTTATGTGTTATCTTCCCCCATTAGAATTCTTGAGAGCAGAGACTGTCCTTCCTCAGGCTTGTATTTGCTTTCCAGGAGCCTAGCGCAGTGCTTGGCACACAGTAAGCATTTGATAAATGCTTTTTGACTTGACTTGACTTGATTTGATTTGATTTAGTCCACTGTCTGGAATGAAGAACACTATGAAAGGGAGGGTAATGGAACAGAAGTGCTTAACTAACAAATCTATTATAATAGTTTGTAGAGTTTTAGAGTTTCCTCTAAGAACATCAGAATATGTATGGCTCATGTCTAAGTATCTCCCAGAAAGGAAAGGACCCTCAGCTCCCAAACAGGATAAAATAGAACAGAATAAGGGACAGGCTTTATTTAATCTAACATAAAAATTCAAAGGGCCTGCACACAAATCCATGAACCATCAAGACAACACCCTCTCCCTCTCCAGTGAATGCCACCTCTTCCACAGAACAATAAAGCTGCTCCCTACTGATTGTACCATCCTAGAGACCAAACCCAATCTGTGTAAGTCCAGAGCTATAGTGATGAGTCATAGGATAAGTAAATTACCAAGAGAACTGGAGTTAGAGACCTGGAATTGCTGTGTTCTACCCCTTTCTCTGACATTAATAATACCACCTTGGATGAGTAATTTCATTTATCTGGCCCTGAGTTTTCCCTTCTTCACAATTTAGGTCCTAGATGATTTCCAAGGCCCCTTCCAACACTAATATTCCATGGATCTTTGAAAACTGATCTCAGAGATAGCATGGCATACAGGAAAGAGTACTGATTTTGAATTCAGATAACTTGGGTTAAAATTCTGGGTCTTTCTCAGTTTCCTCATATAGAAAACAAGAAGAACTCAGATAAACAATATTATTTCTAATATACAATACCTTTATCTGTCCTATTACCAAACAGAAAACTCTTCAAGTGAAAGACTGAACATACCATCAGTTGCACACATTCTTTTAACCTGTTTTCCAAAATTGTTTTTAAGATTGGACATTGTGCCATTGATATATATTTTGAAACCTCTCTCATGTTTTGTTGTACACATGACATGCTTTTTTTTATTTTTTAAGTTTCAATATTTAAGTTTCTAATATGTTTTTTTCTCTTCTTGTGTATTTAAGTTTCAGTAATAAAAAAATAAAGAATAAAAAAAATGTACATTGTGTGGGGATTTACTTTAAGTATGTTTGATTGTGTTAGGATCTTATACAGTGTGCCCCCAAAATAATGTTCCAAGATACAACACTTAAGAGACAAAAATAACATGATGTGAGAGGATTGGACTAAGTAGAGAATTATTTTAAGGACTCTTTCAGACCTAGATTCCATGATTATTGTTGTTTATTCAAGTTTTTTTTTTTTTAGTTATATCTGACTCACTCTGACCCTATTTGGGGTTTTCTTGGCAGAGCTACTTGAGTGGTTTGCCATTTCTTTCTCCAGCTCATTTTACAGACAAGGAAACTGAGGCAAACAAGGTTAAGTGACTTAGCCAGGATCACAAAGCTAGTAAATATCTGAGGCCAGGTTTCAACTCAGTTCTTCCTGATTCCAGGCCTTGTACTCTATCTATTAAGCCACCTAGTCATCCAGATCCCATGATTCTAAATATTAATTTCCATTATTAGAAGATCCTATGCTATAGAAGCAATAAGGTTTATACTTGGATTTCTAGATATTTCTAGAGATATGGCAATGTTTTAAGAAATCCTTTAGGTCTTTCCCTATGTTCAGAATTGTGTCACAGTCAATAAGGGACAGATGGAGGAAAAGAAGAAGCTAACTACAGGAAAACAGTCCATCTCCTAGCCCTAAACATGCCATGGATGCTGAAAAGCAAACTTAGAACCAAGAAGCAATTCTCTTGCCATTTAAATACAAGCAATGAAAGTTTTACCATCTCCCTAATGAAATCAACTGGGAGAAAAAGAAAGGAGAAAATGATGCTCTCCTCTAGGGTGGCTCCTACAGTAGGGATTAGACTGTGCAAGATAGACAGAGAAATCCAACTTCTTCCAAGCCCTGAAGACGACCAAACTTTAAAGGGAAGCATTTTCCCTTAGGTGTTAAGTCAGAAAAAACATACACATACACACATAGAGGAGCTAAAATGGTAATCTCTTCATTTTGTAGATAGGCTTCTATGTTCCTTATTATTAGAATATACAAAGGTCTGATTCAAAAACAGCAAGGTGTGGGGGTGGGGAAAGACCACTCCCCCCCTACCCAAAAGAAAGGATATCATTGTCAAAGTATAATGGAAGAACGGATCCAAAGGATAGAGTGACTTTAAGAACTATAGCAGGACTACCAGCTACTCATCACTTGCTCTTTCCACTATTAAGTCAGGCCAAATCAAGTTCAAAAGATAGATATTCAGTTGCAATAGTCAGCTAAAGATATATAATAGAAGTTTTTAATTGTACTACTGGAAGCAAGGAAAAAAACTAGAGAAGTAAGTAGTATGGTTGAATGGAAGGTGTATTCATTTGGAGTCATAGACCATTCTGCCTCTGTTTACCATTAACTGCAAGCTCAGGCAAGTCACTTTGCCTCAATGGGGCTTAGTTTCATCACTTGTAAAAATAAAGGGATTGAGGCAGAATCAAGATGGTGCCATAACAGGAAGAAGTATAGTCAAACTCTGCAACAGATCTAGAAAATTAGGCCAAGTCCTGATTGTGAAATCCAAGGGAAAAAAATCACAGTCATATTTCCAATGCAAGTCAGCATAGGAAGAAAGAAATAGAGGTTTATGGACGTTGGGAAGAACTAGGTTGAGCAAGTAGCATGCAGGTAGAACATTCCAGTAGGTAGGAACTGAGAGAGAACTGAAGCTATGAAAGAAGCCAGACTAAGATGAGGTTCGCTCTCCATCCAGGAGGGTCCTGATCTTGTGTGGGATGTAGCAACAGGTACCAACTGGAAGGTCTTTAATTCGTTACTCACTTCTGGGTCACAGATCCAAGGTAGACGGAGGAAGGGACCTGCACTGCACCTAGGGACAGTGCTCCAAAGTGAGGAGTAGTCTCATCCCTAGACTTTGTACCGAGCAAAACATAAGGTCAGAATCAATCAGGAGCTCTGTGGCTCTGACCTCAGAAGTAGAACAGGGTCTCAGTTCTAGTTCTAGTATCCAGCCCAATATGAAACCTACAGAAGAATAAGCATGGCAAGAATCTCAAACCAACAGGAAGTTCTGTCTCTCTGAACCAGTAAAGCATTTGAACTATCTGTTGGTGGCTGAGTCCTACAGAAGTATACTGGAAATCCAAACAGGGGCAGGTCCACAGATGTGTTGTTTAGACCAGAGGTATCAAACACACAGCAAGCAAAACTTGTGAGTATAGCCCAAAGCAGATTAAAATATAATTAGGAAATATTTAATGAAATAAGTAAAAATACAATAAAGTATAAATAAATACAGTAAAGTACAAATGCTAAGTCAGCATGCAGTCCACAGGGATCCTTATACATGGTTGAGTGGCCCCTGTTTCCATCTGAATTTGACACCATTGGCTTAGACCCAAATCCAAGTCAGAAACTTACAGAGCTCAAAAGGGTTGAGGGCAAAAAGTAGATATTGCCCTGAAACAGATCACTTTGTAGGCATATAGCCAGAGGATCCCAAGGGATACAAATTCAGCCCAGATATTCACCCCAGAAGTGTGCAGAGCATGGCCCTAACATAAAGTTTGAAGTCAGGAAGGAGACTAGAAGAATGAGTAAACACAAAAAGAATCCCACCATAAAAAGGTTCAGTGGTAAAAGACATATGCCCAGAAGAAGAAAATAATTCCAAAAATCTATAAGCAGAGACTCAAAGAAAAACCCAGCTTGGGCAGAAATTTAACTAAAATTCTGGGAAGAGATCAATAAATTTTAAAAGATACAAAAATTATTTTAAAAATCAAACAAAACCATGAGAGGAAAAAATATGAAAAAATTGAGAGTTATAAAAGAAAGAACTGGGAAAAAATCAATAGCTTGACACTAACTTGGTACAAATACTCATCTAAGAAATGAATTCTCTAGAAATTAGAATGGGCAAAAGGAAAATAATAACCCCATAAGACAATGAATATTAAAAATAAATTCAAAAGAGTGAAAATAAACAAAGAAGAAAATATATCTCATAGCAAAAACAACTGACCTGAAAAAAACACCAAGGAGAGGTGATTTAAAAATCATTGTATTACTTGAAAACCATTATTCCTCCCCACTCCTCCCCCCCAAAAAAGCTTGGGAATCATAATTTAATAAATCATAAAAGAAACTATAGAGATCTTTTAGAACCAGAAGATAAAGTGAAAATAGAAAGAATTGGTCAGTCACCTTTTGAAAGAAACCTCAAAATAAAAACTCTCAGGAACATTATAGCTAAAATCCAAAGCTTCTACATCAAAGAAAAAATAATGCAAACAGCAAGAAAGAAAGAATTCAAATGCCAAAGAGACAGTCAGGCTCACACAAGATTTATATGAAAGAGTAGAGAGCTTGAAATATCTTTGCTAGAAAGCAAAGAAATAAGGTTACAACAAAGAAGAAATTATCCAGCAAAACTGAATATAATCTAATAGGAAGAAATGGACGTTTTAGGAAATAGAGGACTTCCAAGCACTCCAAAAGTGCAGAAATCTTTGAAACTTTAGGAATGTGTAGAACTGGAAATTGTGGAGATACCGGTACAGAAATGGTGAAATGTGGAACAGGCTAGAAAAGAAATTAGTGTCTGACCTCCCCAGTTTAAAAACAGAGACCACAAAGTGGCAGTTAAGGCATGATACAGATAGACCCTCAAAAGACAGAGAGAGAGAGAGAGAGAGAGAGAGAGAGAGAGGGAGGGAGGGAGAAAGGTGAGAGATTCTTTGAGACAGAGGTCAGATAGGAGTACATTTCAGGAACAGGGCATGGCATATATGAAGCACAGCCCTTCTCACTGTCTACCCACTATATTATTCTGTTTTCTCTATTCTTTTTTCTCACTGTCCTTCTTCCCTCTCCTCTTGCTCTGATTTTCCTTTTCCTCTACTCATTTGTCATCTGCCAGTGACACTTGTTGATATTGCTCTCAGCTAGGATACATAAATTGAACTCTGAGTTAAAGAGTTTCTTCCCTCCTGATTTATGCTTTCCCTGTGAAAATGTCCCTCCCTCCTTCTCTCTCTCTTAAAAAAAAAAAAAAAAAAAAAAAGCAGCTCTGTGATTTGATTGGTATAACTAATTCCTAGAGAGGAATCTTCTCTGTCAATGCTTTCAGAAACTTCTGCCACTTACTGTCTTGGCGAATTCCCTTGGGCACTGATAGTTTAGTGACTTGCCCAGGGTTGGCATAGACAGCATTTGCCAGAAACTTGACCCCACACTGCTTCCTTCAAGACTCAAGTCAAATCTCATCTTTTAGAGGAAGACTTCCCAGCTCTCTCCCTAACTACTTTATATTTAACTCCCTTGTGTTTGTTTTATACTATTTAGTATTTGCTTACATATACACATATTGTCTCCATTGATAAGAGTGTATCTTCTCTGAAAGGTCAGAGTACTGAACTTGGAATTAGGACAATTTGAATTCAAATACAGCCTCAGAAATTTCCTATCTGTGTGACCTTGGACAAGTAAGTCACTTGACCTCTGTATGTCACTGGAGAAGGAAATGGCAAACCACTTCAACATCTTTGCCAAGAAAGTCCTATGGACAAGTGACCAAGGACAGCCACAATGTTCTTTGACTGTTGATGTGTGTGTGTGTGGGTGTGTGTGTGTGTGTGTGTGTGTGTGTGTGTGTGTATGTGTGTGTCCCTAGCACCTAGTACACTGCTTGGAACACAGTAGCTGATTAATAAATGCATATTGGTTAAAGGAAGGTGCCAGCTCCTCCAGGACTTGCAGGCACAGACACAAGGCATGTTGTCTTGGGATGAGGGACTGTTTTATCAAAAACAATCAGATATGCAGCTGCAGGCCAAATTTGTTGGGTCCATGCTCATCACTCAAGATACTCTGTTGATATAGTTTGAGTTCCTGAGTAGCACAGAACATAACCATAGGCCCATGAGGAGATGCCTGGGGAAACACAACTTGACTAGATGAATTCCCAAGTATCTATGCCATGGAGGCAAGAACACCAGACCACTACAGCCAAGTCACTGCAAGTTCTGTTAAACTTTATGTTAGTGTTTTAGACATTAGTTGTTCTGCCTAGGGGTTGGACCCTAAAAGGGTGACTGGGTTCCATGATATTAATGACTAAAGTGTATGCATAGAACTTAGTCACAGAAACTTGGAGAAGAAAGGCTAAATGTCCACTTTTGGGTAAATTCCATATATAACCAACATTAAGAAGGAGGTATTGTTATTCAGTCTGGACAAACTGTTTATTTCACTTCAGCCTGTTTTTACTGATTAGGATACCTCCATGTACATAGGCAAGGACCTCTCCCCACTCTACCCCCAGTGGCGTCTGTCAATTTATAGCTTTCCTGAGTGTTTGTATTTAATTAAAAGTTGAGGAGAGGTTGAGTTGTTTTGTTGTTGTCTGGTTGATTTAATCTTTCCAGATCCCAAATTTACATTTGGCATAAACATACACCTGGTCTAAGATACATGGTCATTCAATCCCAGGGTATCTCCACTCATTGCACTCACAAAGGACTGGTCATTTTGACACTTTGATTTTTGCTTTGTTCTAATTTTGCCTTAAAGTTTTTAGTAATTTACAATAAAAGTTTCAGTAAACTAAAAAAAAATGAAGAAGTATAATCTTTATTTCTGGAATCTTATTTCAGTCTCCTCAGTGCTAGGAAAGACAGAAACAAGGTTGCTACGATTAGTATTCCAGATATGGTCTTACGTCCAGGACTATGCCTGATGGAGAAGAGCACTGAACTGTTAAAAGGAAGAATATGGGCCCCTTGCTAGAACCTTGCTTGTACACGAGCATTGACTGTAACAGTGACCTAATTCAAATTTACTCCTCTCTAACCAATAACTTTTGATACACACCTGGCTGGCAATCTTACTCTATCTCATCTTCTTCCTCCTACACAGATCCCTACTGCTAACATTATTCCCCTTTTTAAGGTATTTCCCCACCCTCCCTCTGAGGTAGAAGATTGGTCTCAAGGTGCCTTGGGTGAAAAAGGGTGTTTAATACAGCAGTATATATATTCTCCATCCTTTGAGTCTCTACCTTTAAACTAAGAATGCAGAACTCGTCCTGGGTGGACATAACCAAAAGAGGATCAAAGAGATTTTGTTCCTGAGAGATGTACATAATAAACTCAGGAATGTGGACCTGGATTTAAGGCAATGACCTTGGTCTCCTCACCTGGCCTTGTCTTTCTCTTTCATGCCAATAAAAGAGGATCTTGCGCTCCAGGATCAAGTCACATGATTCCTGTGGGAATATATATTTTGAGCAGAGCTATCAAGATACCTTTTGGGGAACACAGGATATCAATCAAGGATTTGATAGGAGTGATAAGTAATTTCCTAGCCTTAAGTCACATAGCTGCCTGGGACCAGGATTTTGAGTTAGCACCAGGCACAAGAAGCAAATAGATTGAATCTTAGCCAAGAGCATCCTACTACCTTTTTGCAAACTATCTGGGTGTACTGGCTCATAGTCCTTGACCATAAATAAAATCTAGCAAAAAGTAACCTGATGACATCACCAGAGGACCTCTGCAACATTGTCCCAACTGCCCCAGTCACAAGTATACTTTGGCCACATCAATCCCTGACATCTGTACCCTCCACATATCAGTTCCTGATGTGTTTACCTTCCATGAATGTCTCCTGGACACGTGTTTTCTATGAATGTTCTACTTACATTGTCCAGTAATGTGTTCTCTGCATGTGCCCTCTCCCCTACTTATCTGAGAGCTTATCTCATGTGCATGAGATTATTTTTTGTTCCTTTATTTTCAATGATGTTTGATTAAATTAGCAAAGTGTTTGACAAAATATCTGTTCTTGTGGAAAAGATAAAGAAGTGTAGGCTATATGATCCTTCAATTTAATGGATTCAGAATTGACTGAATGATCAGACTCAAAGTGTATTTATAATGATTCAATGTCGCCTTGGAAGGAGGTCTATATTAAAATGCTCCATGGATCTATGTGTTCTGAGCTATTTAACATTTTTATCAAATATCTGGATTAAAGGTATTGATGACAGGCTTATAAAATTTGCAGATTACAAAGCTGTGAGACATAACTAACTCACTGGGTGACAGTCAGGTTCCTGACGAACTTGAGTATTGGGCTAAATCAAATGAGATGAAACTTAACAGTGATAACTACTAAGTCTTAAACTCATGTTCAAACAATCAACTACACAAGGACCAGATAAGGGAGAAAATAGGATTAGACAGAAGTTTGAAAAAGTACTGAGCTTGCTGGTTGCAAACTCAATATAAGTTGACAGCTAAAAAAAAAAAACAACTAATGTGAACTTAGATTGCCTCAAGAGAAATAGTGTTCAAGACAAAGTAAGTAATAACCCTACTCTCCTCTGCCCTGGTCAGACCCCCTTTGGGAATATTGTGGGCAGATCTGGGTCCTTATCAATAATGCCTTCCTAAAGGAGGAGGATGAAAGACTTCAGCCCACTCCATAGAAGAATTGGTTGAAAGAACTAAGAATGTATGGCACAGAGAAGAGTAGACCCATGGGATCTGATAGCTGTGTTCAAGTACTTGAAGAACTATCCTGTGGAAGAGAACACAAGAGTTTATAGACTTGTTCTGTAGTATTAGCACCTTCTCCATTCTTACAGTCTAGGATCTCCTGTACCTGATATTCTTAATATAATGAAAAGAATATAATAATATTCAATACAATTATGGTTATATATTATATATTTACCATTATAATTGTGTATAATTATATAATCATATTACATAATTATATCATAACAGTATGTGATTATATTATACACTAAATATATTATGTATCATAATTATCATAATGCTAATTTATAAAGAATATTATAATAATAGGAAACTGGCCTTCATTGATATTGTTTTGGTAATACTGGAGATATATAAGTTTTAGGCAGGATATCTACAAAATCAGATGAATTAGAAACAGAACAATGAGTGATTTTATTTAATGTGTTACCAGATTTAAACACTAGATATAGTGAAGGGTCCCAAAGAGTTTATTGAAGGTACAGGATGGGCCATTTTAAAAGCAGATGCATTTAGTCAATCCAGACCTAGTCTCTTGGCTCCAGCAAGGGAGCATCCATTCTGTACCACTTCTTCTGCCATTATCTGTTCCTAAGATTAGTTCAAGGCTTATTGTACTATCCAAGTTCTACATTCAAGTTGTCAGAAGATTCAGATGTTGCTAAGTTGAGAAGGGAAGTCAGAGGAACAGCTGCAAAAAAGATTGAGGAGCTTCATTATAAATCTATGGGAGTGCATCAATGGTACAAGGTTGTTATGTGTCTTTGGGGTGATTGGAACCTGGCCTGGGTCTTGTTAGTGCAGAGGGATGAAAGGAAAAGCCAGGGCTAAAGGGGGCTCCAGTGAATATGCATTTTATCACAAAAGTTATAAGAGCTAATGAATGAATATGGGAACTAAGACACCTTATCACCATAGCAAGGCATGAGAGTACAGAGTGAACGGTGAGAGCCAGGGTTCTATGATGGAGTTTGCTATGTATCTCCTTCTCTTCTACATTGGTCAAATGCAAAATGGATGCTTGCCTAAAAGACTACTTTATGGAGAACTGACAAAGGGCAAATACTCACATGGTGGTCAGTGAAAGCCATACAAAGACACTCTCAAAGTCTCTCAAGAATTTTGGAATTGACTGCATGACATGGGAGACACTGGCATGGGACCGTCCAGCATGGCATGCCCTTATCAGAGAAGGTGCTATGCTCTATGAGCAAAGCAGAATCGAAGTAGCTCAAAAGAAATGCAAGATGTGTAAATTTAGAAAATCCACCCCAAATGTTCACATGCCCAACCAGTGGTAGAGCATTCTGAGCGCATATTGGCTTAATCAACCATAGTCAGATGAACTGTAACTTGACTCTAGCATAGTGATGTCATTTTGGTCCTCTTCAAGAACGAAGGACAACTGACCAACATAGGAATTATGTTGTCTGAAGGTGTGTGTCTATTGGTAGATTTTACAGTCTGGTTCATTTCAATAAGCATTTATTAAGCACCTATTATATTCCAGACACTGTGCTAAGCACTCTAGGCAGACAAAGATGAAAACTAAATAATCTCTTCCCTTAAGAAGATGAGAGTCAGGGTGAACAACAGTAAGATACATGAGATCAGGTTCTGAGCATAGTGGCAACTGAATTGGAGGCATGGAACAGATTGTTTCCAGGTCTCAATTTCTGAAGGGGAGGGGAGAAACAGGGATGAGAAGTAGAACCACTGTGCAACCTAATAGTCAGCTCAGAAATAGACAACAATATGGTGAGATGGAAAGAATGTTGAACACAAAGAGAGGAGAAAGATTTAAATGCTGCTTCTGACATCAACAGCTATGTGACCTTGGCCAAGTTAAATGGTTACTCCTATGCAAAATGTTGGTAATAGCATTAGTATCAACTTCAAAGGGTTATTGTCATGATCAAATGGGGTAATGGAGTTTAAACCCTTTGCAAGTGTCATTATTATTATCATGACCCATCTCCTTGTCAGCTTGGATGACTTAGCCTCCTCATGTCTCCCTTTTATTTTCCCTGGATCTTCCTCTAAGACTGCTCAAATCTTAGCATCTACAAGAAGCCTCTACTGGTCCCCTCAGTTGCTAGTGCCTTCTCCTCTAAGGTTACCTTCTATCTGCCCTATCTGTATCTTTAGGTACCTATACATGTTTTATGTCATCTCCTCCATTAGACTCCAAGCTCCAAGGGGGCAAGAACAGTTTTTGTCTTTATATCCCCAGCATTAGCCCAGAGCCTGGAATATAATAAGTGCTTAATAATGCTTATTGGCTGACTGACCCAGAACAGCTGCCTGCTTGCCTGCATCCTTCCTAGCTCTGACTGCTCTCTGAACAAATTTTCTCTCAGATTTGCTCTAGCTCCATCTCTTCCTGCTCCACACTGTCAGCAAACTCCTCCTGTCACAGGTTCCATGTGACTCTGACTCCATGTGACCTAAGTAGGTCACATGGACCTATTAATGAATGGGAAAGATCTTCCCATTCAAATTACTGTTACAGACCCATATGGGTCCAGAGGAGAAAAAGAGGCTGGCAACTTTGCAAAGCCTTCCCTTGCTTAAATCCAATTCACTTGCAAGTCAGAACATCACCTCCCTGATATCATGGTCCTCTTCGAGAATGAAGGACAATCAACAACAACAGAGATGTCAGGCACTCTATAGGAATCACTCATCAAATTCCTCCCTATATTTTTCAGGGGAAAGAAGAGGAAACCCCATTTCTAGGGTCAGGGAATTTAGTCATGTTTAGAAAACAAGACTGAATATTTTCATCTAATCAGGGATGGGTAGCTTTTGTGATTAGGGAGCTAAGAGCTAATGTATTTCATTGGTGGTGCCTTTGATGGAGCAGAGCCTGTTGCTAGGGAAGTACCAGAATTCTGAAGTAGAATTTCAGTTGGAGATGGGATACCTAGAGGGGACATAAAATGCTACAACTTCTATGATGACTATCAAGCAGGGAGTAGCAAGAAGCTTGATTAATGGTACTGTGGATAGAGTGCGGGGCTTGAAGTCAAGAAGAAAGATCTGCATTCAAATCCAGCTTCAGATAATTACTAGCTGTGTGGCCGTGGGCAAGTCAATTAACCTTTATTTGATTCAGTTTCCTTATCTGTAAAATGGGGATAATAATAGCGCCCACCTCCCAATGTGCATGTGAGGATCAAATAAGATAATATTTGTAAAGTACTTAGCACAGTGCCTGACATATAGTAGACACGATATAATATTATTTATTGTTATTACTAAAGACTAGGTCTGACATTTCATGAATGTAAGGAACTCTCAGTGAGGAAACTCCCTCCTCAGAAGTAGATGGGCACTTACTCTTTAATTTATCATCTTAGACAGCTACCTATAACACTCAGAGGTTAAGCAACTTGCTCAGATCTACTAATTCATCCTGTCCTGAACTCACCTCACATCTCATGTCTCCAACTTTCTATTGGACATCTTGAACTATATGTCCCATAGACATCTCAAACTGAACTCATTTTCCCCCTACTCCTTAAGCTCTTTCTCTTCCAGATTCCATATTGTTTTAGGGGTTACCACCATCTTCCTAATCGTGCTGGCTCACAATGTTGGTATCATCCTCAACTCCTTACTGTTTCACCACCCAGATCCAATTTGTTGCCAAGTCTTATCAGTACTACCTTCACATAATCTCTAACACATGGCCTCTTTTTCCTCTGACACAGCCACCACCCTGGCACTGACTCTATTGCCTCACACTTGGACTATTATAATAGGCTGCTGGTTAGTCTCCCTGACTCACATCTCTCCTCTCACCATCCCCCATCCACCTACTAAAGGAATTTTCTTAAAGTACAGGTCTGATCATGTCATATCCCACCCTAGCCCCAACCAAACAGACAACTCCAAGGGTTCCCTATTACCTCCAGTATCAAATGTGAATCCTATCTGACTTTTAAAGTCTTTCATAACTTATCTCCTTCTAACTTCTCAAATCTTCTTACTTTGTTCCCTTCCAAGTATCACACAACCCAATGATACTGGCCTTCTTACTGTCCTCCTTACTGTTCCTCAAACAAGACAAGTCATTTCCTGACTACACATTTTCTCTAGCTGTCTCCCATGCCTGGAATGTTATCCCTCCTCATCTCTACTTCCTGGCTCACCTGGATTCCTTTAAATATCAGTTAAAATCCCACCTTCTACATGAAGGCTTTCCCAAACTGTCTTAAAGGGCCTGAGAGAACCTTGAGAAAACCTCAAATTTACCCTGTATATATCATGCAGTTCATAGTTTGTACTTGTCTCCCCCATTAAAATGGCAGCTCCTTGAGTACAGAGACTATTTTTTGCCTTTCTTTGTATCCTAAGCACTTAACACAGTGCCTGGTACTTAGTAAGCATTTAATAAATTCCTGTTAACTAACTGACCCAAGGTTACACTGCCAGAATGTATCAGAGACAAAACCCAAACCCAGATCTTATTCCTAAACCACTTCTACCTCTTTTGATCACATAAAAGCGTTGTACTGGTTCATGGATATTTGAGGTTAAAAGAAGTTAATTGCAATAAAAATCCTTAAAAATAGCTTCAGTGAAAAACTTCAAGACAGACAACTTGACAAGTCTGAGGGAAGTGTTCCTCCAGACAAAAAATAACCAAAACATGTTCAAATATAGCTTGTGGAGAAGGGTCCTCAATGGTCATGCAAAAGAGTCCTGAGCCAATTCATCTGGGGACTAGCTGGTAAAGTTATACTTCCCAAGAATGGAAGTAAAAGGAGCAGTATGGTTTATGCTTCAGGTGTGGAAGGCCCCAAGTTACCTGGCCCACTAAATATTAGTGATTCTGGAGGGGATAGGGAAATCAGTGGATCAAAAGCAGATAATGGAGAAACAGCAACTTGATGTCAGCCAGAGCCAGAAACTTCCATTCCCCAGGACACGGGGTCCTCTCAGGCCCATGTTTCTGATGTGGTGGCTCAGCTCACCAGTGTCTATGATGTTGGAAATCTGTATGAATGGAAAATCTGACCAACCACTATATCCAACAACCAGAGTAAGATTAACAGAGGAAGTCTGAGTCCTCTGATTTAGCCACAACAGCAGAAACCCAAGTCTAGAATCACTTAAGGGACAGAAAATGACCAGAATGAGGTCCATAGATGGGAAACAGTTGACCATCACCCTTCCTGCTAAGAATATCTGGAACTAGTCTTATTTGGAGGATTAAAGAATAAATCCTTGTGGACAGGCTCTTTAAAATCAAACCTCCATGTCAGATGGACAGACCTGAAACTAGACAAAATAATGAAGGAAATGATTGGGATGATTCTTAGGAAATTCAACCATCTGAGAGAAAGGTACAAGAGGAGACCCCATTACAAAGAAGGGGGTGAAACTGCTGAAAACTGGGGTTTTTAGGGGTTCCCAGGTATATTGGTTCAAGAGTTCTCTCCCATATCTCCTGAGAACCTTCTTGGGACATAGCTTCCTGTCCCTCTTCCTTTTTTTCAGTACACTGTTCAATGGATTCCAAGCGTGTATTAATCCTGCTAGTTTTTCACACATCCTCTTAACTGATCTGTGAGTTCATCCCTTAAGTCTTGAAGATCTGAATCAGCATTGCCTCTTCCATGAATAGATTATTGCCTTACTTTAGTGGATGGAAAACTGGCCTTCCTTAGATTCAGGATAACCTGGGTTCAAGTCTCTCAGACACATATTGACTGTGTGACCCTGAGCAAACAGGTCATTTAACCTCTCAGTGCCCTGGGGCAATTATCCAATACTATAAGATAGATAAGATAAAGCAATTAATAAGTGCTTGTTATATACCAAGTATATAAGTTGCTAGGAAAGTACCCTCGCCTGGGTAGAGGAAGTTCTTCACTGGGTACTCCCTATACAAATAAACACAGGTCTAGAAAAACAACATAAAAACATTTTAGTGCCCCTTCTTACTCTACATATATCCCCAATCAAAAGTCAATAGTTCCCCAAAAAGAAACTTCCATTCTCTATTAGTGGTACTGACTACTCAAACATAATCCAACCCACCATCTTACTCCCAGTTTCCCATTGATAAAGGCCACTCACACCTGATCATTGGCAAAGGAATGGGCTGGGGTTTAAAAACTAACTCATAGTCTCAAGAAAAGTTAGTGCTGTTTCTTTATATCCCTGAAAAATAGCTGTGTTGGAAAGGATGCCTATCCTACTGGCCAGCAGTGAGTGACCATCATGAGGATTCAGCAAAGTCCACTACTGCTAAGCTATCATACAGGAGAACATTGCCTAACATTTCTGAAACTGCTTCCCCTACTATTCTCTCCAGAGTAAACAAGAAAGGAGAAGAAGGTTGCAACTAAAGGAAAGACTGCCTTATTATTTGCACATACCAATGCCTCACACCCTTTCTATAGGGTCAGAGATCATAGGATTTAGAGTTGGAAGACACATCAAAAGATCATTTAATCAAACCCCTTTTTTACAAAGAAGATTTATATAGAGAGAACTTAATTGAAGTGCCCAGCTGGGTCACAGAGGATTAGGCATGTGAGCACAGTGCATATCTTTAGGATTCTTTTCAGTCTCTCAGATTCCCTCATGGTTGCATCTGGATCCATAGCGGCCCAGGATTTGACTTCAGCTGCCTAAAAGAACATAGGAATGACACCTGACTGACTGCCTCTCCAAAGGGCAATGATACATGGACCACATAAGGGAATACCAGGGCACACAAGGCTACTGAAAGCTCATGGGAACTTCAAGGGACTATTTGTTCCTATATTCATACACAGTAAATCTTACCAAGAATGGCCCATTTGACATTCATACACTAGCCCTGAATGCATCACTGATCTTACCTAAATTCTGTCCCAACTCTAATCCAGGTGCAGGTGGAGTATCTAGAGATAAAGAGATCCAGCTGTTCTCCATTCAAACACATATTACTAATAACAGATTACCTAACACTGGTATCCACATAGCTGACAAATTAATAAAGAATGTTTATTGTATTTATTTTAACATGTCTCCCAAGTACAGTCAAAACTTTATATTTTCTATATTAGATAGAAATATGTAGAACTATACTTCTAAATTATATATGTATGGATATGTATGTCAAGTCAACCAACATTTATACAAGTTAATTGTATGTACATATTTTATGTTTATGTGTGAGACATGAATGCTAGATATTAAATTTCTTGGAGGCAAACACCAGCTCTTTTTATCTTTTTCACCCTTTACCTAGTTGCTGAATCTAACTAAAAACTATAACACCTGCATGTGGTACAGTGAAAAGAGAATGGGAAGTCAAGAGAGACTTAAGTTTGAATCCCGCCTCTGACATTTATAAACTGTGTGACCTAGGACAAGTCACGTAACTTTGGCTTCCCTCAGTTTCTTCATCTGAAAGAGGAAGGAGTCAGACTAAAGAGCCTCTTAAGTCCTTTGCAAATTTAAATCCTATACATGCATATGTAGTGGGCAGAGGGCAGGTGACATTTCTATCAGAAATTGACTAAGATCTACTGCACACTATTTTACAAAAATTTCTATAATAGTTAATCATTTGAGAGCGGCTTTGAGTTTGGAAATAACTGGTTTTTTAGAGTAAGTCTGCTGAATGAAATATGTGATCAAGCTGAGGAAGTTCTACTAGTCAAAACTAAGGTGTGACTATTAATGAAACAAAACCATCATTCTTACGTATCTGGCTCTGGAGATAATTGCCATAGAGCAGTCTGAGCAACAACAATATACTATTAGCTAACATTTACTTGGCATTTTAAAGCTCTCAAAAAGACTTTGAATATACATTATTCTATCTGAGTCACACAACAACCCTGTGAATCAAGTGTTGGAAGTATTGTTGTCTCCATTTTAGAGTTCAGGAAGCTGGGATTCAGGGAGGTTAAGATCCTTGGCTATGGTGCTACACAGCTTAAAAATATCAGGGATGGATTTGACCTCAGGTCTTCCTTCCTGACTGCAAGGTCAGCACTCCATCTCTTATACCATATTGTTGCCAGGCCTAGAGGCCTGTATTGGGCTACCCGAGTCTTTCTTACCTCACCTCCCGAGGTCTTCGGCTGGCCAAAACCGGATGCACATATGAGAGAAAGGACGTTCCAGAGTCGAACAAGGGTTGAGCTTTATTTCAGGGTCTAGTTACAAGTGCAGGGGGGTCTTCCTTAGGAGGAAGAGGGGGAGATTTCCTAAGGAGGCTAAGCTTAAGGGATTGGAAGTAGAAGTACAAGCGAGGAGAGAGGGGGAGGGGAGAGAGAAGAGAAGAGAAACGGAGCCTACTGTCCTCTTGGCTCCTCACGTGCTAACAGAGCTTTCAGGCTTCCTCAATCCTACTTAACCTTCAGCCGCACAGTTTGCATCTCAATACCGTGCTGTTAGGTAACTAGGTGTGCTCCAATCCGGGACAATCTCGAGGGCAGGGAGACTCCACCCATCACGTATCTCCCGGGGAGAGGCGGAAATACCCGAGCTAGCCGAGCTAGTTCAGTCTGACCTTCTTGAATCCCTGCTGTTCATGGAGGGCCTCGTAAGACTCTAAGATTTAGAAGTCCCACTTTTACCCGCCCGAGACCGTCCACACAGATTTGAGCTTCCAATCCCAACATATTGTCCCTATATATACAATGAAATAAGTAAAGGAGGTAATCATTTATAAAAACATCTGCCAGGTACCAGACACTGTGCTAAGGACTTTACAAATACTATTTAATTTGGTCCTCATGATAAATTTATAAGGTGCTATTATCATCCCCATTTTACAGATGAGGAAATTGATGTGGCATTTAAATGACCTGCCCAGGGTCACACAGCTGACGCGTGTCTGAAGATGAATTTGAATTCAGGTCCTCTTGACTCCACGCTCATCTACGTTCTATCTACTGTACCACCCAGCTGCCTACACATGACTGGAATATGCATAGTCTCCCCAAGATGACTGCTTGGGGTACAGAAGGATGGAGCACTCATTGGGTCATGTAAGTTCTCATAACCTCATAAAAAAACAAAAATATCGTTTGATTCAAGAAGCGATCTAATTCCAAACTCTCTAGAAGTCCAAGAATATAACAGCCCCTTTCATTACATACAGTTGACTTTATTCCTTCTAAAATGTTAATTTTCAGCTCGCTGTGTTAGAAACTCTATGCGTATTCAATAAAATTTGACACTCAAGTTTCATAAAGCCCATTTGAAGACTGAACTCATAATTTTATAATGATTTCTAGATTAAAATGTTCTTTGTGAAATGGTTTCAATATTCATTCTTTTTACAAATTGCACAATTTAATGTTCAATTCTGTGGGATTAGTTCACTGAGAGAACAGTAATAAATTCCATGGGTATGGAGTAATTCCAGTGATACCCTTTGTTTAACTTTAAAAGTTCGATGATCCTCCAAGTTGCCAGGAGAAAGGTATTTCTCAGCTGTGTCTTCTCTCTATTTGTGGAATGAACACTCAATAGCAAACAAACCTAAGCTCCCTGCCCCAATTCAATGCACCTTCTTCAAGAGGTACAAACTCAAATCTACTTTTATGTATGGGGTGGGAGGAGGAGGAGTACTCATTTGTGTTGGAGGGGCTGCAACTGGACTTGGGAGAAAGCCTGCATCATTCAGTGACAGGCATCTGCTGTAACAGAATGACATCTTGTGACATAATCGTTCCTTTTGACACTAGATAGTTTTTCCAAGGCAACCAAAAGTCAAACTTTCAAGTATTTGTTTCATGCCAACCTTAAATATGAGAAAATAAGAGCCCATTGGTTCTACTATGTAACTGAAATATCAGATTGTACTTTTTAAAATCATCTTTACTTCTGGGCAGTCTGTCTTTTTTTTCCCCATGCATAATCCCCCATAATTAGCTAAATGGCAAATGCATAGAATGCCACACTTCCAGTGCCAATCCTGCCTCAAACATTACTAGTTTTATGATACTGAGCAAATCTCTTACCCTCTCTCATTCATTTTCTTCATCTATAAAATAGAGATGATAAAAGCACCTACTAGTTGTTGTGAAGATTAAATGAGTTAACATTTGTAAACCATTTTGTAAATCTTAAAACACTATAAATGCTAGCTACTGTTATTATTAGACATTGTTAAAAATGTGCTTTCCTTGTAGTTTATCATATCTAAGAGAGTCTGAGTGTTGGAAGACAGGGAAATGAAGATGAAAATCTTTTGAGGTGCCTTCCAACATTGTGTTTCCAAGACAAAACATGAGTAACAACGTTACTAGCCCATACTTACCATGCTTTTTATTACCTCATTGTAAAATGTTTTATTTGTTCACTGTCTCTTAGATAGATATGACTTCAAAGAATGTATATCAGTGTAAAGAGGAATAAATTTCACTAAAGGTTTGACTGTATTTTTTCCAAGTAATGCAACACAAAATTAAAAACCTCAGCATAGAATTTATACAGAATTAATCTACACCAGTTTGGATGATGGCCAATATGCCAGTTCAGCTCTAGTCCATAGACACAGACTAAGTTGAGGACAAGTCTACACTGACTAGGGAAGAGGATGATTTTTGAGCATTCTTCATCCAACTGCATCCAACTGCCTCTCAAGATGAAATTTTCTATCACCGAAGAGACATATTATTTGTCTAGTTGGTGCATTTTTTCCCCAGGTTACCTGTCCTGGGGACAGGTAACCTGGCTGCCCCTTATTAGAAAGTTGTCCTCTCCCCTCTTTCCTTCAAGCTATGTAGAACTAATGAAGTCTCTGTACAGTAAATAATAAGATTGAGGCATAGCTAATTTTAGGATAATAGATTTAAAATTGAAATGGATATTAGCAGTCATCTAGTCCAGTTCTCTCACTTTACAAACTAGGAAACTGAAACCCAGAAAGGTTGAGTGATTTGCCTAGACTGGAACAGGTAAATGCATAGTCGAGCTGGGATCTGAATCACCAAGTGCCCTGACTTCAAAACCAATATTGTTCGTACTCTTTCCATGGCACCACATTATCCCCTCTTAATGTTGTGGCCCTAAGAATCATTATTGGGTATGAAGATAGCCCAAAGGACCAGAGAGACGTTGTTATGATCTGGCTCAGAAGCTATATATACCTTTTTGTTGTGATGACACACTGTACTATAGACTAGTTCAGGAATAGACTCCTTCCATGGGCATTTGCCACGTGACTTGATGGGAATTGGAGACGTGCCTATACCTTTAGGCTGCATCTAAACATAGTCCACAGGAGTAGCTGAAGATGAAAAACTGTCAAACCCATTTTTAAGTACCACAGAACCGAAAAACAAAAATTTTTTAAAAATGTGTTTGTTTCGTTTTGGGGGGGGGGGGGAAGAGGAGAAGTTGGCAGGGTAGAGAATAGTTAATTTGTGT
Organism: Notamacropus eugenii; assembly: GCF_028372415.1. Lineage (NCBI taxonomy): Eukaryota > Metazoa > Chordata > Mammalia > Diprotodontia > Macropodidae > Notamacropus > Notamacropus eugenii. Next base: position 171,919,956 of record NC_092872.1, read on the forward strand.
TTTTATCAATGCATGGAGATCCAGCCTTAGAATTCAGGAAATGGCTGGGATGAGAAGATGGCAGACAAGAAACAGCAAGGCCCTGCCACTGTAAACCCTACCTAGCAGCATGACATCATGGAAATTGGCCCAGTGTGTTTTGTGAAGGTCAGCCAATCCTATCTCGTGTCCTCCAAAAGTGCTCCTCACAGGACTGGGCTTATGGTAGTTATTTTAAGAGCAATGAAGGGGCTCAAGTTTCGCTCCTCTGTGCGCATCTTCTCCTGATGGGTTTGGGAGAGAATTGTGTAGATGAAAATTGCTTCTGATTTTACTTGAGAACCCATAAATATTCAAAACTCTTTATGGAAGTTTGGTCCAAAATAAAATGTCTGGCAATATCCAGGTGTTTATCCACTGTCCAATATCTGCCAAAATGTTAGAAAGATAATTTTCATCCGTCCTGAGAGAAGGAAGGGGGAAAACACGTACAGTAAAAGATTAAATAGCAACCTCCATGATTCTCCTGTGTGTTAATAAAATAGAGAATTGGATCTTGGGGAGGCATCTGTTCTAAATCCATACTCTAACTTGATAACTTAAAAAAAACAAACAAGTAAAATTTAATTTGCTCATAAAGCTCATTCGTGTTTAGGTTTCTACATGTAATAAAAATAATGGGTATGAGTTGAGACAGTTAAACCAACTCCGTTTCCTAGTATATTAAATCTTTTCCAGCTTCATGTTCAGCATCTGACACTGTGAATTAACTTGTAAAATGGTCACATTAATTAGTATGGAGAAATCTAAAACTCTGTATGTGTGAAACTGTTGGCATTCACTTTGTGCTGATTCCAACATTCAAATGCCATACAATTTTTTTCTCCAGATCCCTTTCTTTCCTAAATGCCTTCAGGGCATAAAGCAGCATTCTGAAGCTTCATGTCGAATTCCCTGAGCATGATGGGACACATTTCCTCTGTACCTCATTTCTTTAATATTTTCTTTTAGAGTCAGCTAGGTAGTATAGTAGGTAGAGCACTGGGCCTGATGTCAGGAAGTCCTGAGTTCAAATCTGTCCTCAGACACTTACTGTCTGACCCTAGGCAAGTCACTTAATTTCTGTTTGTCTCAGTTTTCTCAACTGCAAAATGGGATGATAAGCATAGTATCTAGCTCACAGGATTGCTGTGGGGATCAAATGAAATATTTGTAAAGCACATGACTGGCACACAGTAGACACCTAATAAACACGTGTCCCCTTGCCCTTTCTTAGGAGACAGTCAGTAGCCATTCTTCAACAACCAGACACTTACAGGTCCTTTGTATCCCTTTTAAATTTTTAATTAATTTTTTAAGTTAACTAGTATTTATTTTTTCACTCCCACTTCATGAGGGAAAAGAGAAGATAATGAAAAACAAAATCCTTCTAACAATTATGTATTGTCAAGAAAATTTCCACGATGTCTACATCTGAAAGTATTTGTCTCATTCTGTATATCTAATCTATCACCTTTACACCAGGAAGCGGGTAGCCGTGAGGGACTAAGGACTAAGGACCTAGGTTATACTCATCATCCCAAGATTGATGCAAGGAGTTTTCTCACAATTCCCACAACTGAATAAAGTTTTCTTACAAGACAGAAGTTGGAAAAGCCCAATAAGTGAATAGAAAGGGAGGTGAGGTGGCTTCTGAACTGAGTCACAAGATGGAGTCAGTGTGGTTCACTCCCTTTCCACCACCACTTGCTATTCCAATCCCTCCAATTCCCTCATATCCTTCATCATTAGCCCTCTGGGATCATAACTGGTCATTGTGTTAGTCAGAGTTCTTATATTTTTTAAAGCTGTTGGTTTTTACAATGTTGCTCAAGTATAAACTGTCTCTGTGGTTCTGCTCGCTTCACTCTGTATCACTTTATATGAGTCTTTCCAGGTTTCTCTGAAACCATTCCCTCCATCAGTTCTTATGGCACAACAGTATTCCATTATACTTACATATCATTTTGACCAAATGACTCCTTTGATGAAGCTTCTGATGACCTATGCCAACGTATCCCACTTGTCCACATGCCTCTCACTCTTCCCCCCTTTCCCCTAAATATCTTGCATTTAGAGATTGTGTACTTTGTATATACCTTTATATATGGATCTTTTGTATGCCATGATTGAATAAAGCTCCTTGAAAGTCAGTATTGCTTCATTTTTTTTGTATTTTTATCCCTACCTCCTACCACAGTGACTGACTTAGAATAGACATTAAATAAATGCTTGATAGATTAGCTCACACTAGACACAAAATCTAGTCTTTGTTCATTTGCTACAGAAAAAAATAGAGAGAGTGGAATGAAAACAGAGGTAGAACCACAGTGAATGGGGTGATTGGGAATCATAAAGGTTTATAAGATGCCTTACATGTATCATATCCTGTGATCATAAAGAGCACTAATTCAACATTATTTCAGTTAGTCTTCATAACAATCTTGTGTGATATGTAATAACAGCTGATACTCCTACAGCAGTTTATGGCTAAGAAAGCACTTTCCCCTTGATCTCATTTGTGCCTCACCAAAATCCTGTGGGTCACTTAGGCAGTATAAAGGGAATCATCCTCATCTTGTTGTTGTAGTCATGTCTCATTCTTCATGACCCTATCTGGGGTTTTCTTGGCAAAGGTACAGCATTGTTTGTCATTTTCTTCTCCAAAGGGGCGGGGACCAAAATGGTGGAGGAGAAAGACGCATACGCAGGGTCTCCCCACACAGCCAATAAAACACCTGTAGAGAGGGACTCTCAACAAATTCTGGAGCAGCAGAACTGGAGAACAACAGAGTGGAGGAGATTTCCAGCCCAGGGTGACCTAAAAGGTCCATGGGAAACGTCTGTTTCTCCAGACGAGGAGTGGAGCCCAGCCCAGCCTTGGCCATGTGGCGTGGTGCGGCTCTGGGTGGAGGACAGCTCAGGGGCAGAATCTCCAGTCATGAAATCCCCACTCGCAGCAGCAGCAGCAACGGGTTCACAGATCCCTCAACCCACAGATACCAAAGGTCAGTGACAGGGCTTTTTCAGCTGGCCGGGGAAGGAGAAGGCCTTCGCATAGCTCCAGCCTTAGGCAGTGGCCATGGAGGCCACATCAGGCTGGCAGCAGTTCCCACAGCAGCCTGCACCCACTGTTGGATGGTAAAACCCCTGGGAGCACTAAGCAGCCCATTCTTATCTCAGCCCTGTGTAGAGGCCCTGAGGGAGCTGATCTTTATCTCACACTGAATGGCGGCCCTGCCCATCCAGCTTATATGAAAATCAGCCCCCAGTGCTGGTTTGGCAGAACTGGAGGCCAGGTGGCTATGGAGAGGAAACTGCCAAGATTCTGGGCATAAAAATCTCTACCTACTCCCAGACCAGTGTATGTGTTTGATTGTGCCACCTAGGAGGAACTGAGATCTTACAGATTCCCAGAGTATACTCTACTCTTGACAAAGGACCCAAAAGTCAAGTAACTGGTTGGGGAAAATGCCCAAAAAAGGGGAAAAAAAATAAGACTATAGAAGGTTACTTTCTTGGTGAAGAGATCTCTTCTCCCATCCTTTCAGATGAGGAAGAGCAATAGTTACCATCAGGGAAAGACATAAAAGTCAGGCTTCTGTATCCCAAAAACCCAAAATAAATATTCAGTGGTCTTAATCCATGGAGGAGCTCAAAAAGGATTTTGAAAATCAAGTAAGAGAGGTGGAGGAAAAATTGAGAAGAGAAATGAGATGCAAGGAAAACATGAAAAGTGGGTCAACACTTTGCTAAAGAAGACCCAAAAAAAATGCTGAAAAAAGTAACACCTTTAAAAATAGGCTAACTCAATTGGCAAAAGAGGTTCAAAAAGCCAATGAGGAGAAGAATGCTTTAAAAAGCAGAATTAGCCAAATGGAAAAGGTGGTTCAAAAGCTTACTGAAGAAAATAGTTCTTTCAAAATTAGAATGGAACAGATGGAAGCTAATGACTTTATGAGAAATCAAGAAATCACAAAACAAAACCAAAAGAATGAAAAAAATGAAAGATAATGTGAAATATCTCATTGGAAAAAACAACTGACCTGGAAAATAGATCCAGGAGAGACAATTGAAAAATTAAGGGACTACCTGAAAGCCATGATCAAAAGAAGAGCCTAGACATCATCTTTCATGAAATTATCAAGGAAAACTGCCCTGAGATTCTAGAACCAGAGGGCAAAATAAGTATTCAAGGAATCCACCAATCACCTCCTGAAAGAGATCCAAAAAGAGAAACTCCTAGGAACATTGTGGCCAAATTCCAGAGTTCCCAGGTCAAGGAGAAAATATTGCAAGCAGCTAGAAAAAAACAATTCAAGTATTGTGGAAATAAATCAGGATAACACAAGATCTAACAGTTTCTACACTAAGGGATCGAAGGACGTGGAATATGATATTTCAGAAGTCAAAGGAACTAGGACTAAAACCAAGAATCACCTATTCAGCAAAATTGAGTATAATACTTCAGGGGAAAAAATGGTATTTCATTGAAATAGAGGACTTTCAAGCATTCTTGATGAAAAGACCAGAGCTGAAAAGAAAATTTGACTTTCGAACACAAGAATCAAGAGAAGCATTTCCTTCTCCAACTCATTTTACAAATGAGGTAACTGACGCAAATACTGTTAAGTGACTTGTCCAGGATCACACAGCTAGTAAATGTCTGAGGTCAGGTCATTCAGACTCTACATCTGGCACTCTATCCACTGGGTCACCTAACTGCCCATCTCTTATGGGTCTGAAGCTAGATTTGAACCCAGGAAGATAAGTTTTCCTGATTCCAAGTCCAGCAATCTCTCTACTGTACCACCTAACTGCTGAGGTCAAAAGAGACTTGCAACTTGCACAAAGTCAGACAGATACATACCAAAGGCAAAAAATAACCCCCAGTCAAAACTAAGGGTCCCCTACTACCCAAAGGGCATCTAATAACAGCAAGGGCTTACAGAAAGCACTTTAATGTTTGTAAAGTTTCATAAATACATATATACATACACATAATCTCATTTGCTCTCATTTGCTATCCCCATAGAAAGCAGGCATCATGCTACTCTTTAAATTATTTCATTACTTTAAAAAAAATTATGTTTAAATAAGACATTGTGGCGTAGTAGAAAGAAAATAGGCTAAAAGTTAGAAAACTAGGCTTCTAGTCCCCAGTCAGTGACTAACTTCATTTGTGATCCCTAAGTTTTCTCATACATAACAATAATAATAACATAATAATGGCTCATTCCAATAGCACTTTAAAGTTTCCACAATTATTTCCTCATTATCTCTTTCACATATGAGGAAACTAAGGCTGAGAAACATGTGCCCATAGGCACACTGCTAAGAAATGTGCAAGTTAGGACTCAAACATCCTGACTTCCAGTCCACTGCTGTTTCTGTTACATCACATTGTCTTCCTACATAAGGAGTTGAACCAGAATGTCTTAAGATTCCCTTCTAGCTCTAAGGTCTTGTTTGGATGGGTATGGATTTACTCACCAAATCCTGGAACGCAAATGTAAAGAAATGTTTGTTATGGTTGTTTGACTTAGCTTTTCTGGTATCTGGAGATTCTGTTTTGTTTACCATATATTTGGCAATAGTCTGCTTTAAAAAGTTGGGTTGTAAAATACTGAGTCATCTGGGCAGACATCCCCTGAACAAATTAATTAAGCAGAACTGGGTGAAGAGATAATCATGTCCTGTGCTCCAGGAATAACGAGCTAGTTAGAATCTCAGATCTGAGAGAGAGCAGAAGTAGACAGAGGTCAGTTGCCTCAGATGGTATAGCAAAGCTAAGAACTGAGGAGAACTTTGTTCCTATTCTCCCAGACTAGAAATAAGCAGGCTGCATGAACTATATGAGACATTTATTGTCATGCAAACTGATATTGCTAACAATTTAACTAATTAGCAGCTGAGAACAGGCTAGGACCAATAGATAACAGCCATGAAAAAATCTAAGACAATCAGGGTAGCAACAGAAAAATTTAAATATATCAAATTAAAGGGTTTTTTAACAAAATCAATGCTGCCAGAATAAGAAAGAAAGCTTTCATTAGGAAAAAAAAAAAACAACTTTACATCAAATATTGCTGATTAGAAAGTCTGATATTTAAGGTATGTCAAGAAACAATGCAAATATATGAAACTAAGAACCAAATAAAGTGGTCAAAGGATTAGAAGAAAGTTTTCAAAAGGAAAAAAATACCATGAACTATCATATAAAAGATAAGTCCAAATAACTAATCATAAAAGAAATACAAATTTAAAATAACACACATATTACATTGGCAAAAATGGCAAAAGACAGAAATACTCAAAGTCAACAGTCATAACAAATGCTTGAAAAGCTGAGAGAATATAGTATGCTAATATAATGTGAATGAAGCTATATGAATTGGTCTAAACATCTTCCAGAAAACAATTTGAAATTATGCTATGTTATAACTAAAACATCTATACTCTTTGGCCTGGAGAGTCCACTACTGGGAATACTCAGTAGTACCTCAAGGAGATCAAAGACAGAAAGGCTAGATAGATATCGTTTCTCTCACTCTGTCTTATATATGTACATATATTTATATATACGTATGCACATGAACATATGTACATGTGCAAATATATGCAACTGTATATACATATATATATTGAAAGATCTTGTAGATGTGGATTTGGATGTTATAGATATAGACAATGTGGATGTAAATGACATCAATATCAAAGGGCACAGACATACATATGAGTATTGACCTTGATATCAATCTGTCTCAAAACTGATCTTGAAACTGACCCTGATCTCAAAAATCAATCAATCTATAGCTTCATTTTCTCAATCATGATGATCTCAGGGATATTGATGACATCATACATTGATCTTGATATTATAAGTGTATATAAGAAAAAAATTTGTTCTGACCACACAATGCTTTGCAATCTTTATTTGATCATTTTTCAAAATGCTTTACAATTAATTTATAAACCGCAGAAAAAAAACCCCAACAACTCATGAACTACAGCCTAAAGATATATATGACAGTAACTATGGGCTACTGTCAAGTTGTCCAGAGCCTCAGAAAGAACATGATTTCTGGAAGGGAGCAAACATCTAGTTCAGAGAGTACAGACAAATAGAAACCTCCAGAAACATATAAATGAGGTTATTAATAACTTCAACATTATTAATTGGGTTAGCTTTAATAAATTAACTGATTAATCTGATAGAGCAACAGGCTTCATTCAATCTAATGAGGCCATTTTAGGGCCAGTTTGTAGATAAAAATCTTTAATTATAAAAATGGTTACAAACGAAAAAAATGCCACTGAAGTCACTACTATTGTCTCAGCTTCCAGTTAGGATAATGAGGCAGGAAGACTTCATCCTATAATGCAGCCCCAAAGCCTATGATCACCATGACAATGGCTTCAATGAGTCTCTCAAAAATAAGGAAGATAGGGGGGCAGAATCAAGATGGTGGAGTAGAAAGACCCATATAGACACATACTCTAGTGCTTCCCCCACAGCCCACAAAATACTTGTAAAAAATGACTCTCAACAAATTTAGAGCAGCAGAAGCCACAGAACGACAGACTGAAAGAGATTTCCAGGCAAAGGTAATCTGGAAGGTCGACAGGAAAGGTCTATCCCACGGGATGCTGAGCGGAGTGGAGCCCTGCACTGGCTGAGTGGCATGGGGACAAACAGGAAGAGAACAGGCCTCTGGGACAGAATCCTCAGCAGGGAGGTTCCCAGATTCCTAAACCCACAAGTGACAAGGAAAACTTCAAAGGTCAGTGTGGAAGGGCTTTCCCAGATGAGCAAGAGGGGAGTGGAGTCCCCCCAGAACTGGCTCCAGGTGGTGGCAGAAGAGGCAGCAGCAACAGCAGGTGGCACATGGCTATGGTGGCTGTGGAAGGAGCCTGGGTCCATTGTCCAAGCAGCTCAGCTTAAAACCTCTGGGGGAATTGAGCAGGGAATCTGAACCTCAGCTCTCAGTGGCAGCCCTGCCCTTGCCTAAAGACCCTGGGAAAATTGAGCAGCTGATCTGAATCTCAGCCCTAAGTGGCAGCCCCACCTCGACCTAAAGCTCTTGGGGGAATTGAGCAGCTGTTCTAAAACTCAACTCTGAGCACAGTCCTACAGGGAGGAGGAGTGCTAGGACCTTCCTCTTCACAAAGGATTCAGAAGTCACATAACTGGTTGGGAAAATGCCCCAAAAAGGGAAAAAAATAAGATCATAGAGGGTTATTTTCTTGATGAACAGATATCTCATTCCATCCTTTCAGATGAGGAAGAACAATGTATACTGTCAGAGGAAGTCAAGGCTTCTGCCTCCAGTACCTCCAAAATGAATATGAAATGGGCTCAGGCCATAGAAGAACTTGAAAAGTGAGTTGGCAGCTTGATAAAGGAGAACCAAAGAAATGTTGAGGAAAATAACACCTTTAAAAACAGGCTAACTCAACTGGCAAAAGCGATCCAAAAAGCCAATGAGAAGAAGAATGCTTTAAAAGGCAGAATTAGTCAAATGGAAAAGGAGGTTCAAAAACTCACTGAACAAAATAGTTCTTTAAAAATAGAGTGGAATTCAGGGAAGCTAATGACTATATGATAAATCAAGAAGTTACAAAACAAAACCAAAAGATTAAAAAAAATAGAAGATTACGCAAAACATCTCACTGGAAAAACTACTGAGCTGGAAAATATATCCAGGAGAGACAATTTAAAAATTATGGGACTACCTGAAAGCCAGAATCAAAAAAGAGCCTAGACATTATTTTTCATGAAATTATCAAGGAAAAATGCCTTGATATTCTAGAACCAGAGAGCAAAATAAATATTGAAAAAATCCACCAATCACCTCCTGAAAGAGACCTGAAAAAAGAAACTCTTTGAAAATATTGGAGAAAATATTGCAAGCAGCTAGAAAGAAAGAATTCTAGTATTGTGGAAATACAATCAGGATAACACAGGATCTGGCAGCTTCTAAATTAAGGGATTGAAGGGCTTGGATTAGGATATTCTAGAAGTCAAAGGAACTGAGATTAAAACCAAGAATCACCTACCTGGCAAAACTGAGTATAATACTTCAAGGGAAAAAAATGGTCATTCAATGATATAGATGACTTTCAAGCATTCATGATAAAAAGATCAGAAGTGAATAGAAAATTTGACTTTCAAAGACAAGAATCAAGAGAAGCATAAAAAGGTAAACAGGAAAGAGAAATCATAAAGGACTTTCTAAAGCTGAACTGTTTACACTCCTACATGGAAAGATAATATTTGTAACTCTTGAGACTTTTCTCAGTATTTGGGTTTAGAAGGATTATACACACACACACACACACACACAAACATGCACACACATGCACATGCACATGCACACACACACACAGACAGAGAGAGAGGACAGGTTGAGTTGAATCAGAAGAGATGATATCCATAAAAAAATAAAATAAAATTGAGGGGTGAAAGAGGAAAATATTGGGAGGAGAAAGGGAGAAATGGAATGGGGCAGACTATCACTCACAAGAGAGATAAGATAAATCTTTTTTTAATGGAGGAGAAAAGGGAGGAGTTGAAAGGGGAAAAGTGAAGCTTACTCTCTTTACATATGGCTTAAGGAGAGAATAACATGCTCACTAAATTTGGTATGAAAATCTATCTTACACTACAGGAAAGCAGGGGACAAGGGGACAAGTGGGGTGAGGGGGATGAAAAGGGAGGGCAAATGGGAGACGGGAGTAACTAGAAGCAAACACTTTTGGGAAGAGACAAGGTCAAATGAGAGAATAGAATAAAAGGGGGAAACACGGTAGGATGGAGGGCAATATAGTTAGTCTTACACAACATGACTATTATGGTAGTCTTTTGCAAAACCACACATATATAGCCTGTATTGAACTGCTTGCCTTCTCAGTGGGGATGGGTAGGGAGGGAGGGAGGGAGGGAGAGAAGTTGGAATTCAAAGTATCAGAAACTAATGTTGAGAATTGTTATTGCATATAACTGGGAAAGAAGAAATCCAGGTAATGGAGTATAGAAATTTATCTTTCCCTACAAGAAAAGAGAGAAGATGGGGATAAGGGAAGGGTGGCATGTGATAGAAGGGAGAGCACATCAAAGGAAGGGGGAATCAGAATGCAAGGTGTTACGGGGTGGGGGAGGGGAGAAATGGGGAGAAAAAATGGAACTCAAAATTTTGTGGAAATAAATGTTGAAATATAAAAATAAATAAATAAAATTATTTTAAAAAAAATAAGGAAGGTAAACCATGAAGACACCACTGGGGCCCTACAACTTACTAAACCATTAATTATGGCTGGCTTGGTTAGATGTCTTCAAGCACAACACATCCCTACCTGATTCCTCTCAGGAAATAATGGAAGATAATTGGCTCCACAGGCCATCTGAGTAAATGTCAATACAGGGAACTGGATCTTAGTCATCATCATCATCATCATCACTGGTGGAACCTTGAAGGGGATCATTTTAGTCAAAGCTGTGCACAGGGTGTGAAAGACTGGTATCCTTGCTGCGACCACAGTGAGCTTCTTCTTACAACAGCAACAATATTTGTGATACCCTTTATCTCCATTCACAGATCCTTGACAAGACATGAGAAGCCAAGGTCTTAGAAGGAAGGAGGGCTGCTCTGAAGAGGAGCCCTAGGACACAAGGGGTGTCAGCCTTCTATGTAACCAAAATTTTCAGAACAATAAATTTTGTGATGATGGTAAAAAATTCAAAGCTTCTTAAGAATATTATCCTTTTTTTCCTTGAATTTGTATTTCCAGTGCTTAGTTCCTAGACATAGTATGCACTTAATAAATTTTTTATCAGCCATTAACTATCTATCTAGTCTTCTAAAACATGGAGGCAATGTAATGTGGGAAGAAAGGGAACATGCTGCCTTCTTTGGACAAGCCCTTAAAGTGTATTAAAAATACAACTGGTTGTTGTTTCTCGTCTTCAAAAATGACCAAAATGACATCACCATTGTAAAGTGAAATTTCAGTGTGTCTGATCAGACCAATATGAGCTCAGAACAGGTGGGGCACAGATAGTCCACGTGAATATTTGGGGTGGATATCCCAAATCTGTGCATCCTGTGTTTACTTTGTGCTGTCTCAATTCTGCTTTGCTCAGAGAGCACAGCACCTTTTTTTATGTGGGCACGCCATGCTGAGCAGTCCTGTGCCAGTGTCTCCCATGTTGCACAGTCAAATCCAAAGTTCTTGAGAGAGACTTTGACAGTGTCCTTGTATTGCTTCTTCTGACCACCATGTGATCACCTGTCCTACGCAAGTTCTCCATAAAATAGTCTTTTTGGCAAGAGTACATTTTGCATTCCAACAATGTGGCCAGTCCATTGAAGTTGTGCTCTGTGAAGCAGTTTGAATGCTTGGCAGTTCAGCTTGAGCAAGGACTTCAGTGTCTGGTACCTTATCATGCCAGGTGATTCTCAGAATCTTCCTAAGACAGTTCAAATGGAAGCTATTCAGTTTCCTGGCATGGAGCTGGTAGACTATCCATGTTTCACAAGCATATTAACAATGAGGTAAGCACAACAGCTCTGTAGACCTTCAGTTTGGTAGTCAGTCTAATACCTCTTCTCTCCCAAACCTTTTTTCGGCACCTTCCAAACACTGAGCTAGCTCTGGCAATGTGTGCATCAACCTCATTGTCAGTGCGTACATCCCTGAAAAGTACACTACCAAAGTAAGTGAACTTATTCACAGCATTCAAAACTTCTCCATTTGTTGTAACTGATGGTTCTATGTATGGATGGTATGGTGGTGGCTGATGGAGCACCCGTGTTTTCTTGGTATTAATTATTAGGTCAAAATGAGCACAAGCAGCAGAGAACTGATCCATACTTTGTTGCATCTCAGCTTCAGAGGCTGCATTGAGTGCACAATCATCTGCAAAGAGAAAATCGTGCACCAACACTCCCTCCACTTTGGTCTTGTCTTGTAACCTTTTAAGATTGAAGAATTTACCATCACTGCATTAGCTGACCTTGAAGCATTGGCCTCATTGAAAGCATTTGTCAACATGGCTGAAAACATCATGCTAAAAAGCATGGGAGCAAGCACACAGCCCTGTTTCACTCCATCGGTGCCTGAGAAGGCATGAGAGTTTTGTCCATTATTCAGAACCTGGGCAAACACGTCATCATGAAACTGATGTACAATACTGATGAACTTCTCTAGGCAACCAAATTTTGACATAATTTTCCATAAGCTCTCATGTCTAACAGTGTCAAAGGCCTTGGTCATATCCACAAATGTTATGTACAGGCTTCTTTTCTGCTCCTGGCATTTCTCCTGGAGTTGTTGTGCAGCAAACACCATATCGACTGTTCCTCAGCCCTTTCTGAAGCCACACTGGGTCTCAGATAGATGCCCATCTTTCAGGTGAAGGATCAGCCTATAAAGGAGTACTCTAGCAAGAATTATGCCAGCAATGACCAAGACAGCGGTCCCCCTGTGATTGTAGCAGGACAATTTATTCCCTTAACCGTTATAGAGGTGGACAGTGGAGGCATCCTTGCACTCCTGGGGGATAACCTCCTCTTGCTATTTCCAGTTGACTGGAAAATTTCAGTCAACTTTTGTATGAGCAATGGTCCTCCTACCTTGTAAATCTCAGCTGGAATAGAATCAGCATCAGGTGCTTTGCCACATGAAAGGAACTTAATGGCCCTCAAAACTTCTTCAGTTGGAAGTTCAGCTAAAGAGGGATTGACTTCAACCTCAGGCAATGGTCAGTGGCCTCAGCATTGATTGATGATGGTCTTTTGAGAACACTATGGAAGTGTTCAGTCCATCTCTCTAGGATCATGTTCATATCACTAATCAATGTGACTCCATCAGTACTGAGTAGTTGTGATGCACTATAGGTTTTTGGTCCATAAATAGCTTTCAGGAAATCATAAAAGTGCTTAGGATTGTTACTATCAGCATAAAACTGTATTTCATCTCCCTTCTTACTGAACCAGGAATCTTGCATCTCTCTAAGCTTTGCTTGTACTTCGCTTTTGATGGAATTAAATGTTGTCTTCTTAGAGGTGGATGAACTATCCTGCTGGTAAATCCTGTGGAGTTCAAGTTTTTCATTTAGCAGCTTCTGAATTTCCCCATCATTTTCATTAAACCAGTCTTGGTGTTTGCTAGTGTTCTGACCCAGATGAGCAAATGCAGAGCTGTACACCAAATTTCTGAGAGCTGCCCACTCCTTTTCTGCTCCACTGTTGCCAACTATGTGTTGGCTCAACTTTCCCTCCAAGTTAGCAGCAAACTGTTCATGCTCAAAGAGCTCTAATTTGTTGACATTAATTCCTCTGACAGTCATTTTGCCTTGGGGGCAGCACTTTCGATGAATGTGAATATTTAGCTTGGAAAGGATAAGTCTATGATCAGTCCATCACTCTGCACCAAAGCTGCCTTTGTCACTCACATCTTGTCTGTCTCTTTTCCTTACAATCACATAGTCTATTAGATGCCAGTGTTTACTGCAAGGGCTCATCCGTGAAGTTTTATTGCATTTAGGTAAATGGAAGACAGCGTTGGTAATGAGAAGGTCATGTGATGCACAAGTCTTCAGCAGTAAATGACCATTGTTGCTGCTGTTTCCAACTCCATTCCTCCCTAGGACTCCCTGCCAAGTCTGGTAGTTGGAGCCTACTCTAGCATTAAAGTCACCCAGAATTATAAGCTTTATCCTCTTTTGACACATTGACAATAAGGGTCTCTAGGTCTTCATAAAATTTTTCTTTGACTTCATCAGGGTTTGTCATGGTGGGAGCATAGGCACTGATGATAGTGGCATGGTGTTTTCCGTGAGTGGCAATTGCATTGTCATAAGCCTATCATTCACTCCTTTTGGCAGGCATACCAGCTTGCTGATTAGATTAGTTTGATTGCAAAACCCATGCCAGCTTCATGGTGCTCCCCTTCACTGTGCCCACTCCTGAAAAAGGTGTATCCAGCTCCAACTTCAGTAAGCTGGCCTTCATTTGCCAAGCTTGTTTCACTCAGGGCTGCTATTTGGATGTGATACCTGTTGAGTTCTCTTGCAATAAGAGTAGTTCTTCTTTCAGGTCTACTGGATTTTGTGTTGTCTATAAGTGTGTATATGTTCCATGTGCCGATGGTGAGTGGAATCATCTTTGCAGATGTTTTCGTACATTTTTTTGTTTTGCCCGTATAGTGGGATTCCCCACCTGTCGCAGTAATCAGGCCAGAGTTGGGTAAGCAGGCAATGTTTAGGGCACCTTTTCTAGCCCCCTTCCTCACACCAGGAGGTGAGCAATGAGATCCTTAAAAGGCTGCTCAGACACCCAGGGGGCTGCTGAGTTCCACTGCTGCTTCCAGTGAGAAACGACCTTATGGCCTGGGCCGCCTGTGGGCAGGGTCATGACTACAGCTCTCAGTGTATCCGCACCTGCTGCTTCATCCCTTGCCTGTTGCCACAGGACTTTGAGGCATAATAGCAAAATGGTATTGGTGATGTCTTTTGATTCATGCATAAATTGGGTTTAAGTGAGGCAGAGCTGCACGAAGTCATCAGCCTCACTCTCTCCTCCTGAGTCATCGTAGTCCAGTGGCAGGACAGAGTCAAGATGGTTGGCGATGGCTCAGGATGCAGAGGATGACCTTGGCATCTTTGGTGTCTAACCAAGATCTAAGCCCTCCACATTGCCTGCTTCATCTGCCTTCATGGCCGTTGGAACAAATTGTTCTCATCTGCCCATTCCACCAGATGAAGTCTTCACATGCTTGGGGTAGACATCCCCTTAACTCGCCAATGGGTTTGAGAATCCTTGGTTACCCTTAACCCGGTTTGGCCCGTCTGGTTTACCGAGGTGTGGCCACTGTGCATGCTGCAGCTTCTTGGAGCCACGAGTAGGAGTTAGGCAGAACAAGTGAACACCAAAGGTGGAAAGAGCCCAAAAAGGGCTCAGCAGCCATCCTACCAAAGGTACTGGTCCTCCCTGAACACACCCTACACCCCAAAAAATACAACTAGACCACAAATAGATATTTAACCCCAATACAGGAGAGTTCTGAATTACTAACTTACCTCCATACTTCAAGTTTCATCAGAGTGAGTCTTCCTCCACTAATGCGGATTGAAACCCTGCTGGATTTAGTAGGCAGTCAACAAATGTTGCTATACCCTGCAGCCAACCTAATGAGGAGCCTGTCTAAATTTAACCTGGCTGCACCTCAGAAGACTGACATAATAGTCCACTACTAGGGTTAGTCACCATATTGGAAGCTTTTCCAGTTTGGTAAGACCTGTCAAAGTTTGCATTTATTCTGTTGGCATGGTGTTCAAGAGCCAAAATCACCTGTATATCATGATGAGGTACTGAAGTAGGACTTTAATATTTATATAACAATGTTAAACTCATCAATATATCTTAGAGCTATTCAACACATCCCTTGCTCTGTTGTTTGACAGAAAATCTGAGGGTCTTTCCCTTTCAGAATGATTCTTTTGTGAAGGCAAACCAGGCCATCTTTTGCTTCAGTTCTTACCTAGCCTTTAATTACTGGACATTGCCTCAGACAAACTGAAACCTAGGAAGGACCTTGAAAAGGGCAAAGTCCCCCACTGCATCCTGGGCCATCACCAGTTGTCTTGACCTATGTCTTGCCACTGATGACTCTGGAGGAGAGAGTGAGGCTGATGATTCTGCACAGCTCTGCCTCACTTAAGTCCAATTCACTTGCAAGTCAAGACAATACACCTATCTGAAGGAGAATGAAGGACAAACAACCACATGGTTGGATGTTAGCCAGCCTCACTGCTTTTTCCTCATTAGTGCACAAAGTGACAATTTAGGCAGATGTAAGAACTTGCCCTTCTCGACAGAAGATCCCCAGTCCTTATTCCTTCTGAGTTACAGCAACTGGATTTCATTCACCTTTCCCCTGTGTCAAGATGGAGTTAACCTGTGTACCACCCTATGCTCTCCAAGAAGACTGGTGATTTCTGAAGTCATTTCTGAGACTATGAAGAAACACTTACACCCCTTCTCATGAGCCCTTTCCATTTCCATCATACTCAATAACTAGTGCCCAACTGGGCAAATTGTTTTTAAGCTTTGACAATCCTAAAGAATGATAATATCTAAAAATAACAGCTAACATTTATGTAGTGTTTACTATATTCTAGGCACTTTGATAATCACTTTGGAATTATTATCTCATTTGATTCTCACAACAATCCTGGGAGAAAGATAATATTTTTATATAAGGAAACTGAGGCAAACAGAGGTAACAGCAATATTGTACAGTGATCAACAGTGAATGACTTAGTTCTTCTCAGCAATACAATGATCCAAGGCAATTCCAAAGGACTTGTGATGAAAAATGCTATCCCACCTCTAGAGAAAGAACTGATGGAGTCTGAGTGTAGATCATATTAGTTTTCACTTTATTTTTCTTTGTTTTTTTCTTTTCTTTTTTTCTTATTTTGATCTCTGTGTTGTTTCACAACATGGCTAACATCGAAATGTTTTGCCTGACTGTACATATATAATCCATATTGAATTGCTTACCTTTTCAAGGAAGGGGATAGGGAGGGAGAAGGAATTTGAAACTCAAATTTTTTATAAAGCATGTTAAAAATGATTTTTGAATGTAATTGGGAAAAATTAAATTAAAAAAAATTTTAAAATACACAGAGGCTAGGAGGCACACAGCTAGTAAATTTGACTTGAACTTAGATCATCTTCATGGTCCCAGGTTCTGCATTCAGACACTAAAAACACAAAAGGAGTTCAAAATTTTGCAGTTTTCAGTAGAAGTTCATTTAGTATAGCAAAGCCTATGTCCCCATTATATTGTAGTAAACATATGGAACTTAAGAACTGGTATAGATTGAAATATATAAAGAAGTTTAACTCGGTGATATTCACAAACACATCTATGAATGATGGATAACATATACTACATAAGCTTTTTAGGTTAATGTCATAGAACCCATTCTTCCTCCTATCCCACAAATACACAGCTGTCCTACAATATTCTTGTAGAGAACTCAGATCAATGGTTTGAAGGCATGGGGATATGGAGTCAATTCTTACAGACTAAAGAGAGCTGATGGTTAAATTTTCTGGGTGAGCATTTACGCCTCAGAAACCAGAAAACACTAAAAATCAGGGCTTTTTTGTTTTATTTTCTCAACTTAAAAAGTGATGGTGGAAATGTTAATAATGCAGATTAAATTTAAAATTGTGTCATCTGCACATTTTTAAGGGGAGATCCAGTAGTTAACCATTTGTCAGACACTTGATTGTTGAAAGCATCATTGTTCTGACAGAAGACAGCATTCTTATGTTCTTAAATAGTCAAGTAAGCAGTTTATTGATAGAATTTGTCATTTTTAACTGTTCCTTTGATATTCTATAGTCACAGCTTGCCATCTCTGAGCCTTCAAAGCTAATTACCTCAGATGCTTTCTCATGTTTTAAATTCATTTGATCAGATGGGATGGTGCTCACCTTGGGATACTGCATTATCAAAGATCCACGAAGGAAATTGTTGTTGTTCAGCCCCAAGTTTAATATTCCAGCTCTCATGAAGATTTTGGAACCACCCCCAATGATATTGCCTTCATGGCTATATCTCCAAAAGGACGGGATTTCAAAAGAGTCATTTTCTACCTTTCATCTATTTGAAATCTCTGCATTCTCTCTCTCTCTCCCTCTCTCTCCCTCTCTCTCTCTCTCTCTCTCTCTCTCTCTCTCTCTCTCTCTCTCTCTCTCTCTCCCTCTCTTCTCTCTCTCTCTCCCTGTCTCTCTCTTTCTATTCAAGGATGTAATTAAAGTAAAAAAAGTCCATAAAATCCCCTTCCAATCAATAATTCAGAAAGTTGGTCCCCTGTGACATTTTTTCATTATAACTCTTCAGGTCAGGAGTTAATGAATTCTCTAGGATGGAGCTCCCTGCTGGGATGCTAAAGTATAATTAATGTACTTCTTGAGTAATTATATATTTTTTAATTATCCTTTTTTTCCTAAGCAGTCTGGAAGACTACTTATTTATAAATAAAAGAAAGAATTACAGGACTGTGAACCGTGCTTTGCAAAAAGGGGATTCAAATGAGGGAACAAAGTGCAGTGGCAAGAGACTGTTGGGATATTTGCTGAGTCAAGAAAGATTCATTTAGGAAGGGGTGATAATAGTTCAATTACCTATTAAAAATTCCTGACATGATGCTTCAGTGCCATAATGAATACAGTGAGAAATCAGTCCATTCAGAGGGGTTTTCTCACTCTCTTTCTTTTTGTCAATGTTGGCAGCATGCTTTTCTCCCTGGGCACCAGAGAACACTTGGAACACATTCAATCATCCCACCCTGTGTAAATTTCTTTCAGTTATAGGTACCTATTATTCTGTCACAGTCACAGTAACCACAGGATTCAGCCAAGTTCAGAATGATTCCTATGAAGGGCCACTGGTTAATCTGACTCTAAGGTAGCAAAGGAGTGAAAAGAATATTGAACTTTCAAAGCACCTTCACTTCTTAGAAAATATGACCTTGGGGGGTAAGTTACTTCTTCTCTCTCAGTCTTAGTTTCCATAATATAATATAATATAGGTACCTCCAGGAAGCTTGCAACAGAGGATCAGCCTTGTAATCAGAAAGGCCCAGATTCAAATCCCATCTCTAATACACGGTGTGACCAAGAGCAACTCCCTGAGCTTCTCCATGACCCAGGAAGCTACGACTTTGTTACAGGTAAGTTGCATCGGTAAAGGGATTGCCACACTGGGCATTCCCTATACTGTTGAAATAGCAAATCCAGATTAAAAAAAATCCATTCACTACCTGCCTCACAAAGATGCTATGAAAATGAAATAATATAATACAGGTGAATGTACAGTATAAACAGAAGCTATTGTTATGAATGTGATAATCTAGGTGACATACGTGGCTGAGCTTGTGGTCAGGATGATCTGAGTTCAAATTCAGTTACACAAACTAGCTGGGTGACCCTGGGAAAGTCATTTCACTTCTGTCTGCCTCAGTTTCCTCAACTGTAAAATGATAATAAAAGCACCTACCTCCCAGATTGTTCTGAGGATCAAATAAAATAATATTTGTAAAGCCCTTAGCACAATGTCTAGCACACAGCAGGCACTGGATAAATAATTATTCCCTTCCCCTTCAGTCTCTCCAGTCAAACTAGCAACTTTTATTCTAATTTTGCCTTCCTTCTCTTGTCACCAAGACATAGCTCAAACTATTTCCCATGCTTGGAATTGATTTACCTCCTTCCCTGTTAATCCATTCAAGTCTTTCTATTCCATTAAACTCCACTTAAGATATTACTTTCTCCACGAAGGCATCACTGTTCTCCCCTCCCACTACACCCTGCCAAACCCTGGCCTGACAAAAGTCTCTTTTCTCAAATTTCCCCTTGCCTGGCTCTCATTTGCCACTCTTATATGTTTTGTTTTATCATATTTATTTGTGTATGTGCTATTCTCAACCACCTTAGGGCTATATAATTGAAAAAAAAAATTTTAACCTAGGGAAAAGTCAGCTGAAGGAAGGGAGAAGTAGGGGCAATGCAATGGACAGACTACCTGTCATTGTAGTCAAACTAGTAAAGGGAACTGTCTAGTCTCACTCCTAAGGGAGGTAGGGAGGATTGGAAGCTTCTTGTGGGCAAGGACTCTATTTTGCTTCTTTTTATATATGGCATGTAGTAGGTGTATGATTGATTGATTGATTGACTGAAAGTTAGGATTCAGAGAAGGATACAGGAGCATGGGACCCTGGAACTGGTGGCTGTGCCACATTAGTGTAGGTCAGTAGAAGACTGCAAGGCAAGGTGTGTGGACAGATATATATTGGAGAAAACAGGCAGTGTGTCCTGCTAGGAAGGAAGCACGCACTGTATCTCAGGGAGGAAGTATGTTCCACTGGATGTTGATGGTCTGGATCAAAGCTCTGTCCCAAACCCTGCCCCATAGACCATAAGTTCCTTAAGGGGAGGATATCTGTATTCCCAGAATCTAGCACAGGACCCTGTTTATAGTAAGCACTTAAAAAATATTTATTGAATTTAATTGAATAGCTGATGACTGGATAAATAGACAAAAGAAAAAACAATAAAATAACCTTATTTTCTTCCTCACATAGCCAGTGACTAAGTGAGCATGGTAGTCTATTGTCTCCAGCTTCCTGACCATATTATTGAGAAGAGAGCCCTTTAATAAAATGTATGAACCAGAAAAAAGTTGGAATTTTGCCCAATTTTTCTGTAAAGTAGAATTTGATATAAGGAAGCTGTGCCTTTAGCACTGAGACTAAGGGAACCAAGTAGTGCTACAAGGAGAAGGTACAGTATATTCTGTGATTTTGTCATTCCCTTTCTGCATGCTCTCCCTGAAAGGGAACAGAGCTGTATGGGGGAAGGGGTAAAGGTGGGAGATCATTGTGGTATTTTTTTGATCCTTTCCTTAACTCCTCCAACACCACACTCTGATGTCTTCTGTGCTGTGCTTGATGGGTCTCCAGGGATACAGGATCAATTCACTAGAAGGGGTGAGTCTGGGATGACACAGGAAGCCAGATACAATTCAACAGTTTCATATGTATAAAGACATTTGATCTGACACTCCTCCCCATCCCTTTAAAGGCATACATTATCCTACATGCAAACCTGGTTCAGCCCACGACTCCCCTGATTCCTTCTGGAAGGCCACCCTAGCAATCATCTTCAAGGGGGCAATTTCTCCACCTCTACAGTCTTCTCTAATTAGTGAATCCATCCTCATTTGAGAAAGCACCCACAGCCACCATGCATACTCCAAACCTTGCTTGACCCATGAATCTCTAGACTCCTAGACTGTCCCATCCTCCACAATTACCTGCTAATATCCTCCCCTCAAGCTCCTGACTTCCCTTTTCTGTGCTTTCTTCCCATTAGAATGTAAGCACCTTGAGGACAGATATAGTCTTGGTATTTGCTTGTATTTGCATTCCCAAGGCTTTGCACAGTGCCTGGCAAGGCATAGAGTAAGAACTGGATAAATATTTTGTCCATGGAGCTATTTAACTCTCTCACTATCTTGGAAGTAATGCATTACTTAGTCCAAAAAAGGAACATTTAGTAATCTAAATATCAGTCTTAGAACAGCACCTGCAAGAAGTTTTGGAAGATTTGTTACCGAAGGATAGAATTTGCCTCATTGTTAAGGAGTTCTGCCCATAAAGGGATACTAGAAATGGACTCCCGAGACTGCCTTACAGGAAGGTGCCAATGTAGCATAGCATTTGCTCAGCTCTGCAGAGATGTTCTCTCATCAAACATCAGTAATGTAAACCACTCCATTTTGTTCTCATTTTGTCTCTATGAGCAAATAAGATCTTTGCTAAATAATGCATTACTTAGTCCAAAAAGGGACATTTAGTAATCTAAATATCAGTCTCAGAACAGCACCTGCAAGAAGTTTTGCTTGTTGACTCACCCTTCCCTCCTTCAAATAAAGATGAATTAAGTGGGGAGTCTAGCATTATGTAGCAGATCACGTCATAGAATCATAGAAACGGAGATAATTTCATCTAGTCTAATCTTTTCACTTTACAAATGAGGAAAATATGTCCCAGAGAGGCTGTGATTTGCTGAAGGTCATATTGTTAATTAATTAGTGGGAAAGCTAGGAATAGAATTTGTACCTCCAGACATCTAATGCTAGGTGTTGCAAAGGATTTGCAAAGCATTGGCCTTGGATTAAGGAGGAAAACCTGAGTTAAAATCCAGCCTCAGATACTAGTAAAGTGACCCTGAGCAAGTCACTTAGCTTCTGTCTGTGTTTCTTCATCTGTAAAATAGAGAAAATAATAGTACTTACCTCACAAAACTGTTGTGAAGATTAAATGAGTTACTGAGCTTAAATAATGAATTAATGTTTGTAAACTTTTAAGTACTACATAAATGCTAGCTTTATATGTCTGTTTATAAATTTATATATCTATATATAGATATACGTTCCCCCAATTACACGTCAAAAACAATTTTAACTTTTTAAAAAAGTTTTGATTTCCAAATTTTCCCTCCCTCCCTTCTTCCCCTCCCCTGCGACATTAAACAAATATAGGTTACACATGTACAATCACGTAAAATATTTCCATTTTAATCATTTTGTACAAGAAGACCCAAATAAATGAAAAAGAATGAAAGTGAAAAATAGCATGTTTCAGTCTGTATTCGGACAATATCAGTTCTTTCTCTGGAGGAAGATAGTTTGCTTCATCATTAGTCCATTAGGATCATGTTAGATCATTGTATTGCTGAGAAGAGCTAAGTCATTCACAATTCTTTATCATACAATGTTGCTGTTACTGTATACAGTGTTCTCTTGGCTCTGCTCACTTCACTTTGCATCAGTTCATGTAAGTCTTTGCAGGTTTTTCTGAAGTCATCCTGCTTGTCATTTCTTATAGTACAATAATATTCTATCGAAATCATACACCACAGCTTGTTTGGCCATTCCCAAATTGATAGGTATCCCTCTGATTTACAATTCTTAGCCACCACAAAAAGTACTATGAATATTTTTGTACCAATAGGTCCTTTCCCCTTATTTTTTTTAATGTCTTTGGGATAGAGACCTAGCAGTGGTATTGCTATGCCAAAGAATATGCACAGTTTTATAACTCTTTAGGAACGGTTCTAAATGCTGGTTATTATTTTTATTATTACTCAGTTTTCTTTTTATTGTACTATTTTAAAGTTGGAGGTTCTATGCAGCTGGGCAATCACTTAGCCCGAGTGGGTCTAAATATCTTCACATATAAAATGAGGGATTTGGACAGGGGGATCTCAAAAAACTTTCATTTCTAGTTCATATTAATTTATTTTTTAAATGCACTGGTCTTTAGCATAGTATAGCAGTTCTCTATGTGGTTTTTTGCCAAATAATTTTGTTTGAAAACCTGTTAGTTTTAAGGTATTAGTCATAATGTGTTATGGTAATTTACTTAAATTTTTTTGGTCATTGGTCTTATTGTTTAGGCAGATTAGTGTGTCCCTATGATTTCTAGAAAGACCTCCCCTGTACAAAAATATCTTCTTCCTCATTAGTCTTTTGTTGATGCCTGAAATTCTACCATTATAAAGTAATTCCTTTGGTTCTCTATGGAATTGTCCCCTTTTACAACACAAATTCACTTGAGGGGGATAACATACTCAATTTGTTCCAACAAATATTAACTTGTGTGGTAACTATATGCAAGATACTATGCTAGACACCCGGACTTCTCTCCATACCTTCATTTAAATAAGAATATTAATAAAAATAGCCAGCATTGATACAGTACTTTAAGGTTTACAAAGTTCTTTACATATATCATCTCATTTGATACATATAATGAAATACCCAGGGTGCCCCAAAGAGAGACTTTTTTTGTTCATTTTGCTAACTTTTGTTACTAATACCCAAGGATTACAAGTAAACTTCATCTTTGGGCTGCAAACTTGGATCTTTATTGTCTCCATCCCAATCTTAGTTATGAATCATCAGTAAAATAACTAGCACTTCAGCTGTGTCAAGGATAACTTGCCTACCTTGGAACAATCCTCAGGGTGCACCCTATATGCAAGTGGGCTAATTATACAAATGGAAAATACTTACAAAGTCTTTTCCAGCTTCACAAATGTATACTCTTTAATAATTTTCTCATTTCCAGATCTAACACTATATAATCTATCTAATGCCATATTTATCTAATGCTTCAATCTTTGGCTTTCCAACTCTGGGCCTGTTATCTACTTGGCTTCCTTCAAAGCCTGGCTTATCTTCTTAGCTGACCTTGCTTCTACTGCCCAAGTCTAACTACAGTCAGGTATCCAGTTGATCACTGAAGAAGCAGACAGTTTGGTTTCTATTTCTAATTGTCCGTGCCAGCTCAGGTAGAACTTGTAACCTTCATTTTCTTAAATCTTTTTGCACCATAGTGATAGTGATACACAGATTCCCACTGAATAACCCATGCACATACTGGCCTCTAACTCATTCTGGCTCTTGGTCTGTTCAAAATCAGTTCTGGTTTTTTACCCAGAAAGCTGAGTCATGTCTTCCCCCACCAATAGATATAACCTCCAATGAATATTAAGTTACTTGATAATCAATTTCCTGAATGGTCTGTCCAACTATATGAGATTTACATTTCCAAATTTATATTGAACATACAACAGAACAGGAAGTTATACCATAAACACTCTGATAAATTTCATTTAATAGAAATCACTCTTCCTCTGTGAAGAAATTAGGTGACAGAATTAGGGCTTCGTGAGCTGCAAAAATGGGCCAAATTTAGAATGACTGTAACCTGGAGCCTGAGTAACCCAACTCATGTGGCACATACGTAGCAGGTATCCTTCCCTCCTTCAGGGTCAGTGAATATTTCTGTTGACCATGTGAAAGCTTGGGGTGATCCTATTTCTAGATATGTGTGATTGAGAAGTTTACACTGTGAGGTGATAAAAAATATCCACACTGGATACTGTGCCAGAACAAAACAGATATACAAAATGAGTGACCTGCCTCCCTCTGCTTGTCTCTCTTCCATTTGGCTTTGAAAAATATACAGGCTATTTTGAGTTGCCTCCTAAGAGTAAGGTAGAGAAGGAGCAATAAACCCCATTCCTCCTCATCTGGTTCATGATGTCAGGAGTCCATGTATCAACTAGGGGAACCTAAGCCTAGCATTCTTTCTCTGAGGAGGTGATCAGGCAGACATCTCAAGTTGGAAATATCCATATGACCTTGTGAGTTTCTTTTTTAAAAAAATTATTCTGCTATATTTTAAGTTTAGAACTGTCTCCCTCTTTCTCTTCCTCCTCCCCACCACTAGAGAGGGCCATTTCACACACACACACACACACACACACACACACACACACACACACACACACGCACATATATATGTAAATATATATATGCATAATTCTGTTTCTCAGTTCTTTCCTTCGTAAGTCCTTTGTAGCTAATTTGAGTGTTTAAAATATTGAGAATAACTTAGTCATTCACAGTTATTCTTCAAACAATATTGCTATTGTTGCATACAATGTTCTCTTGGTTCTGCTCATTTCACTCTTTATTATTTCATGCAGGTCTTTCCATGTTTTTCTAAGGTCAACCAATTCACTGTTTCTCCTCTTTTTAATTAATTAATGAATTTTATTTAGTTAGTTAGTTTATTTTTCTTTTTATTTTCTTTATCTTTTTCTTTATTGAGTTTTCAACATTCATTTCCACAAAATTTTGAGTTCCAAATTTTCTCCCCATTCCTCCCCTCCCCCCACTCCAAAACACCTTGCATTCTGATTTCCCCTTCTACCAACATGCCCTCCCTTCTAACACCCCTCCCTTCCCTTATCCCCATCTTCTCTCTTGTCCTGTAAGGCAAGATAGATTTCTATACTCCATTACCTGTATTTCTTATTTCCCAGTTGGACACAAAAACAATTCTCAACATTTGTTCCTAAAACTTTGAGTTCCAATTTCTCTTCCTTCCTCCCTCCCCACCTATCCCCATTGGGAAGGCAAGCAATTCAATATAGGCTATATATGTGTAGTTTTGCAAAAGACTTCCATATATATAGTCATGTTGTGTAAGACTAACTATATTTCCCTCCATCCTATCCTGCCCCATTTCCTCTATTCTCTCTTTCGAACTTGTCCTTCCCCAAGAGTGTTTACTTCTAATTGCTCCCTCCTCCCATTTGCCCTTCCTTCCATCATCCCCTCCACCCTGCTTATCCTCTTGTCCCCCACTTTCCTGTATTGTAAGATAGGTTTTCATACCAAATTGAGTGTGCATATTATTCCTTCCTTGAGCCAAATGTGATGAGAGTAAGCTTCACTTTTTCCCTCTCACCTCCCCACTTTTCCCCTTCATTGGAAAAGCTTTTTCTTGCTTCTCTATGAGAGACAATTTGCCCCATTCCATTTCTCCCTTTCTCCTCCCAATATATTCCTCTCTCATCCTTCAATTTTATTTTTTTTAGATATGACCCTTTCCTATTTAACTCACCCTGTGCTCTCTGTCTCTGTGTGTGTGTGTGTGTGTGTGTGTGTGTGTGTGTGTATAATCCCTCCAACTACCCAAATACTGAGAAAAGTCTCAAGAGTTACAAATATTAATCTTTCCATGTAGGAATGTAAACAGTTCAACTTTAGTAAGTCCCTTGTGATTTCTCTTTCCCATTTACCTTTTCATGTTTGTCTTGATTCTTGTGTTTGAAAGTCAAATTTTCTTTTCCGCTTTGGTCTTTTCATCAAGAATGCTTGAAAGTCCTCTATTCCACTGAATGACAATTTCTTCCCCCTGAAGTATTATACTCAGTTTTGCTGGGTAAGTGATTCTTGGTTTTAATCCTAGTTCCTTTGACTTCTGGAATATCATATTCCAAGCCCTTAGATCCCTTAATGTAGAAGCTTCTAAATCTTGTGTTATCCTGATAGTATTTCCACAATACTCAAATTGTTTCTTTCTAGCTGCTTGCAATATTTTCTCCTTGACCTGGGAACTCTGGAATTTGGCAGCAATATTCCTAAGAGTTTCTCTTTTTGGATCTCTTTCAGGAGGTGATTGGTGGATTCCTTGAATACTTCTTTTGCCCTCTGGTTCTAGAATCTCAGGGCAGTTTTCCTTGATAATTTCATGAAAGATGATGTCTAGGCTCTTCTTTTGATCATGGCTTTCAGGTAGTCCCATAATTTTTAAATTGTCTCTCCTGGATCAATTTCCCAGGTCAGTTGTTTTTCCAATGAGATATTTCACATTATCTTCCATTTTTTCATTCTTTTGATTTTGTTTTGTGATTTCTTGGTTTCTCATAAAGTCATTAGCCCCCATCTGTTCCATTCTAATTTTTAAAGAACTATTTTCTTCAGTGAGCTTTTGAACCTCCTTTTCCATTTGGCTAATTCTGCTTTTTAAAGCATTCTTCTCCTCATTGGCTTTTTGAACCTCTTTTGCCAATTGAGTTAGCCTATTTTTAAAGGTGTTATCTTCTTCAGCATTTTTTTGGGTATCCTTTAGCAAGCTATTGACTTGCTTTTCATGATTTTCTTGCCTTGTTCTCATTTCTCTTCTCAATTTTTCCTCTACCTCTCTTACTTAGTTTTCTAAATCCTTTTTGAGCTTTTCCATGGCCTGGGACCATTGAATATTTATTTTGGAGGTTTTGGATGCAGAAGCCTTGACTTTTATGTCTTCCTCTGATGGTAAACATTGTTCTTCCTCATCTGAAAGGATGGGAGAGAATACCTGTCACCAAGAAGGTAACCTTCTATACTCTTATTTTTTTTTTCCCTTTTTTGGGCATTTTTCCAGCCAGTTACTTGACTTTTGGGTCCTTTTTCAAGCATAGGGTATATTCTGAGGACCTGTAAGATCTCAGTTCCTCGAAGGTGTCACAATCATGGGAGAGGAGTTTACTCCCTGGCCTGACTCCCAGCTGAGGTTCAGATCAGCTGCTCAGTTCCCCCAGGGGCTTTAAGCTGAGCACTCCAACAATGGAACAGTGGATGCCAGCTGCTGCTTGACTGGTGGGGCCACCAGAAGCTGTGATTGCATGCTACTGCTGCCTCCTCCAGTGCTGCCTCGGGCCAGGGCTGGGGGAGGACCCTGTTCTCTTCTTGCTCTAGTTGAAAAAGCCCTCTCACTGACCTTTGGTGCCTGTGGGGTGGGGGAATCTGTGAACCACCGCTGCCATCTGGGATTTCATCCCGAAGCCTGCTCTGGTCTCACTCCTCCCAGTGCTGCATGGCCAAGGCTGGGCTGGGCTCCACTCCATGTCTAGTGCAACAGACTTTTCCCATTGGCCTTCCAGGTCACCCTGGGCTAGAAATCTCCTCCACTCCGTTGTTCTGTGTCTTCCGCTGTTCTAGAATTAGTTGAGAGTCTTTCTTTACAGGTATTTTATGGGTATAGAGTATATGCGTCTTTCTACTCCACCATCTTGACTCTACTCCCCAATTCATCATTTCTTACAACACAGTAGTACTTCATCACAGTATTATACCACAACTTGTTTAACCATTTTCCAAATGATGGGCATTCCCTCAAATTCCAATTCTTTGACACCACAAAGAGAGCTGCTATAAATATTTTAGAATGTATAAGTTCTTTTCCTTTTCCCCTGATTGCCTTGGGAAACAGACCAAATAATGGTATTGCTGAGTCAAAGGGGTTACACAGTTTTATAACACTTTAGGTACAATTCCAAATTGTTCTCCAAAATGGTTGGATCAGTCCACAGTTCCACCAACAGTACATTAGTGTCCCGATTTTTCCACATCCCCTACAATTTTTGTCATTTTCCCCTTCTATAGTTTTAGCCAATCTGATAGATATGAGATATCTCAAAGTTGTTTTAATATGCATTTCTCTAATCAATAATGATTTATTATTATTATTTATTATTTTTATCTATTTTAGACTACATATAGATTTTATTTCCCCATTGAAAAACTGCCTGTTCATATCCTTTGACCATTTATCAAGTGGGGAATGACTCATATTCTTTTAAAGTTGACAAAGTTCTCTACATATTTGAGATATGAACCCTTTATCTGAGAAACAATCTAGAAAATTTTTTCCCCTAATTTTCCACTTTCCTTCTAATCTTGGCTACATTGGTCTTATTTGTACAAAAAAAATTTAATGTAATAAAAATCATCCATTTTACATCTCACAGTGCTCTCCATCTCGTTTATTCATAAATTCTTCTCCTATCCATAAGTCTGATAGGTAATATGTTCCACGTTCTTCTGATTCTCTTAAGATATCTCCCTTTATATCCAGGTCATGTATCCATTATGACCTTATCTTGTTAAATGGTGTAAGATATTGGTCTATACTCAATTTCTCCCAGACTGCTGTCCAGTTTTCAAAACAGTTTTTACTAAAGAGTGAGTTCTTATCCCCAAAGCTTAAATCTTTACACTTCTCAAACACAAGGTTACTATAATCATTTGCTACTATGTATTACTACTACATTACTACTAGTATGTCTACTCTGTTCCACCGATCTACCTTTCTGTTTCTTAGCCAGTACCAGATAGTTTGATGATTAATGTTTTATAATATACTTTAAGACCTGGTACTGCTAAACCTCCTTCATTTACATTTTTCATTAATTTTTTATATTTGTTTTTCCAAAATGACTTTATTATTTTTCTAGCTCAATAAAATAATTTTTTGGTAATTTAACTGGAATGTCACTAAGTAAATTAATGGTAGAATTTTTGTTTTTATTATATTAGTTCTGCCTACTCATGAACAATTAATATTTCTCCAATTATTTAAATCTGACTTAATTCGTATAAAAATTATTGTATAATCAAATTCCCAGGTTTGTCTTGGCAAAGTATATTCCTAGGTATTTTATGCTGTCTATGGTTATTTTAAATGGGATATCTCTTACTATCTCTTTTTGCAGGTTTTTATTGGTGATGAGTGGAAATGCTAATTATTCATGTGGATTTATTTTGCATCCTGCTACTTTCCTAAAATTACTAAGTGTTTCAACTAACTTTTTAGTTAAATCTCTAGGATTTTCCACGTATGATCATCCTATCACCTGCAAAAAGAGATAGTTTTATTATGATTTATTGCCATTGCTAGCATTTCTAATACAATACTGAATAAATTGGTGATATTGGCCATCCTTATTTCACTCCTGATCTTAGTGGAAAGGCTTTTAGATTATCTCCATCACAAATAATGCTTGCTCGTGGTTTTAGATTGATGCTTCTTATCATTTTAAGGGAAAATCTATTTATAGCTATGCTTTCAAGTATTTTTGATAGGAATGTGTGTTGGTTTGTCAAAAACCTTTTCTGCATCTATTGATATAATCATATGATTTTTGTTACTTTTATTATTCATATAATCAATTGTGTTGATAGTTTTCCTATTAAACCATCCCTGCATTCCTGGTATAAATCTCATTTGGTCACAATGTATAATGTTGTGATATACTGATGTACATACTAGCTAGTATTTTATATAGGATTTTTGCATCTCTATTCATTAGTGAGATTGGTCTTTAATTTTCTTTCTGTTTTTACTCTTCTTGTTTTAAGTATCAGCACCATATTTGTTTTGCAAAAGGAATTTGGTAGAACGCCTTCTTTGCGTATTATCCCAAATAACTAAGTTAATATTGGAATTAGTTGATCTTTAAATGTTTGGTAGACTTGTAAGTCCATCTGAGTCCTATGCTTTTTCTTTTCCTTAGGAAGCTCATTGATGGCCTATTGAATTTCTTTTTCTAAAACAGTTTTATTTAGATATTCTATTTTCTCTTCTCTTAATGGAGGCAATTTATATTTTGATAAATACTCTTCCATTTCACTTAAATTGTTCAATTTATTGGCATACAATTGGTCAAAATGACACCTAAAATTGCTTTGATTTCACCCTTTTCATTTTTGATACCAATCATCTGGTTTTCTTCTTTCTTTTTTTAAAAATTATATTAACCAATAGTTTATCTATTTTGCTGGCATTTTTCATAAAATCAACTCCTAGTTTTATTTATTAATTCAATGGCCTTCTTAATCTACTTTTTACTAATCTCACCTTTAATTTTTAGGATTTCCAATTTGGTGTTTAATTGGGGAATTTTAAATTGTCCTTTTTCTAGTTTTGTTTTTAATTGCATACCCAATTCATTGCTCTGCTGTTTCTCTATTTTACTGATGTAAGCATTTGGAGACATAAATTTTTTCTGGTTTCTGCTTTTGCTGCATCCCATAGGTTTTGGTATATTGTCTCATCATTGTCATTCTTCTTAATAAAATTATTTATTGTTTCTATGACTTGTTCTATACAGTCACTCATTCTTTAAGACTAAGTTAGTCTCCAATCACTTCTTAATCTGCATTTTCATAGTCCCTATATTTAGTAATATAATTTTTATTACATTATGATCTGTAATACTTTGTGGGAGTTTCAAACCATATGGAAAAAAGCTCACTCTAAGCTGTCCAAGGAAAAACAAATGGACATACCCTAAAGGAGTAGAAATAATAAATATGTATGATAAATATAAATATTATATACATATATACAGGTTTTATGTGTGTATATATGCATGTGCATACATCTGTGTATATGTGTGTATAAATATGCACATATACATACATATGTATGTGTATATATGTACATATATATAAATACAGAGAGAGAGGGAAGAATGGAGGAAGAGGGAGAGAGAGAGAGAGAGAGAGAGAGAGAGCATTAAATACGTAAAGTAAAGCAATTCCCTACAACAAGCAATAGGAGAAAGACTGAATAAGTGAGTGGAGTACAATAATAACAGAAGTCAAAGCAAGAAATCAGCACCAAGAGAATCTGGAGCAGATATTCACCATGGGGACTGCGTTCAGGAGCAATATCCCAGTTCCAAAAGGACTGGGGATTACAAAGCAAAATTCCAATCCTGAAGGCCCAAGGATACTAGGCAAGGAACCAAAGTAAATTGTGGTTGGTCATCCTTCCTTTTCAAAGAAGACCAATGACATCACGATCCTGGAGCAAAATAGTGGATGATGGGCAATACTTTGATTTGCACATGAACTGGATTTAATTGACGTGGAGTTGCACAGTCTCACTCTGTCTTCCAGAGGAATCAAAGTCCAGTGGCAAGACAAAGGTCAAGACAACGGGCAATGGCCCAGGATGCAGTAGATGACCATGGCATCTTTTATGTCTGACCAAGCTCTAAACACTCCACAGTAGCTGCTTCAGCCGCCTTCATGGTCATTAGAACAAACTGTTCTTAGCTACCAGGGAAAATCTTCACATACTCGGGGTAGACATCCCCCTAATAGGGAGACAAGCCAAGATCCTAGCTACTAGAATCAATATAAGTTATTGAGATGATCTCCCTATAATATGTTGATGTGGTCCTCTGGGACAAGATCCTAGATATAAGAAACTCAATTAGCAGATGAGGAGCAAGACTGATGATACAAACAGTACAAACTGACAATCCTGAGATTCTTTTACCTCCTCTGATGAGGGCTTACATTGAGGCCTAAGACTGAGTCAGGGAGAGACTTTCAGGAAATTGTTGAGGACCCAGCTTTCAGTTCGGGGAACCAGACAAGCTATTATACTTGCTGAAAGCATCTCCCTGAAGAATGAGACACATAAAAACCAAATCTGCTGCTGGTCATGAGGAGAGGTCCAGAATCCAGAAGACTGCCCAGAGTTTGGCAAACCTGGGTAGGCACTGCTATGGAGGCTCCTTGTAGCCATGAGGTTAATAGTCTTAATGGGCTAGGTAAAATGAGTCCACTGAAAGAGAAACACAAGGGTGCTCATAAAGGGTTTGAAAACATAGGGGCAAGGTGAACTTAAGAGATTATATGTGGCAGAATGATGTCTCCAAGATGTAATTGATGACCCCAGTACCCCAAACACTGGACTTACAATGACTGAGTTCAATTTT
This sequence comes from Notamacropus eugenii, assembly GCF_028372415.1. Taxonomy (NCBI): domain Eukaryota; kingdom Metazoa; phylum Chordata; class Mammalia; order Diprotodontia; family Macropodidae; genus Notamacropus; species Notamacropus eugenii. The sequence continues at coordinate 171,952,475 of NC_092872.1, forward strand.
GGTGATGCTTTGGCTCTTCTGGCCCCAACCCAGATTTTCTTTTGGGAAATTTCAGGATACAGCTCATGTCTAGCACTCCACAGATGTGAGTCAAAGGGACAGTCCCTAGTTTCCATTTAAGTATTAGCAGTAAGAAGGCATATCATTTACAGGACAGTCTTTAATTTTACTCCACACACAAAAAATGCAGAAAACACCCAAAAAACTCACAATGGGCGGTAAACAATAAATACAATTTTTCTCCCTCTTCCCTGAGCTCCAGTTTCTTCAGGGACGTACAGAATTCCCCAGACACATAACTTCATTCTGTATAGGCTCCACAAGGCAGGCAATAAACATTTGTTAAATTGTTATTATGTGCTAGCCACTGCACTAAGTACTCTCTGTGGAGTATCTTGGGACTCCCCTAAGAATTCTTATAAATTTGAAGTCTCAAATTTTTATCAGTTATTTACCACAAAGGTTTTTCCCCCAAAATCTATTTCTGTACTTCAGATTATAGCTTCATTCATTCATTTATTTCCTTGATGTACTAATCTTACAATATCATATCTTGCAGGAATTTGTGTTCGCATCTTACTTTTCTATCAGTTCCTTGAAGGCAGAGATGGTCTTCTATAAACTTTATATTTTTTCCAAGCACAGAACTTTGTAAATAGCAAGGATCCAATAAGTGTTTGATGAATTTATTATAGTTTTTTAAATATTGCATCATGCTTCAGGATATTTAGAGAACATTTTTATAAGTTATGTAACAATTCTTATAACCTTCCTAGATTATTATCATAGTGTCATACTGAATCTTTCATATTTATTCCATCCCCATTTGATCCATTCAATTCTTTCCCTCATAGTCTGGACTCTATGTAGAATGTAGTCAAGTTTCTAGATCAATCCTCCTAAAACACTGCTTTCATAATGTCAAAAGCCAATAGAACTAAAAAAGAGTACGTCCTTAAGATTTCCATTCTTACTTCCTGTTGTTCAGTTCAATTCCACGAACATTAATTACCTCCTCTCTATGGAAGATCTTGTTTCAGCTACTGAAAATACAAAGACCAAAACAACAGTTGATGTCCTTAATGCACCGATGCAACACATGCACCTAAAATGTAGATGTATAGTAAATATAAGTTAGAATCACTGGCAAAGGGGAAGATGGGGCTAGGGTAATGGAAGAAATGGTACCAGAGATGAGCTTTGGAGGAAGAGGCAGAGGTAAGGAACTGAAATACAGACATGGGGAAATCCTGTGCAAAACATAAAGGCAAGACAAAATGTTGAACTGAGCTACTGCTAAATAATTCTGCTTAGCTTGAAGGTGAGAGGTGTATGTTAAGGAGTGATAAGAAATAAAGTGGGTATGGTATGCCAGAGTCAAATTGTGGAGGACCTAGACTCCAAGTTGAGGAATTGGTATTTTATTGTAAAGTCCAAAGGGGCTGATTCAACACTTTTGAGTGGGGAAGTGACATGGGCTGACCTACATGCCTTAAATCCCTATATCAAGAAAGTCACTTAGTTTTGCTGGGTATTTTCCCCTGTAAATATCTCTCAAGTGCATCCCTTCTACATTATTTTCATAACTGCAAGCTTAGCTCCCTTCCCCTATTAGACTACGAGTTCCCTGAGAAGAGGCACTGCTTTTGCCTCGCTTTGTATCCTGAGCACTTAGCACAGTGCTTGGAACATATGTGCTTAAATAAAGGCTTACTGACTAGTTGACTTGACTCCCAATCCCTCTTTTTCTCAAAGGAGAAAACTGGAAACAATTTGGACAATAAAAAAAAGAAAATAGACAAGGATTTGGGGAAACAGATCATAAACCTGGCACAGAGGCAGGATAAGAAACTTCACTTAACCAGACATTTACTGGAGCTCCCTCTCTGCCAAAAGCAGAGCACCACATAACGCCTAAATGTCTTTGCTTATTATTTCATCCTTCAAAAGGTAAACAACAGAACTGTATTTTGGACCTGATTCTCACCAACAGGCAGTAGTGGGGAGGGTGAAACAATAGGAATCTTGGCCAAAAATGACTACACCCTCCTAGAGTTTGTGATAGACACAGAAGGGAAAGTCAGGCTGGACCAATACATATCCTAAATTTGGGGACAGCAGATTTCAAGGAAAGGGAGGTAGACATCATAAATATAAATGTTGTGATGGAAGTTAGTTGATGAGATATGGGAAGGCTCTCAAGAATGAAACTTAGACACCACGGGAAACAGTTCTTGTGAACAGGGAAAATGAGTCATCTGAAGTGACTGGTAGAGATTCACTAAGAACTCACCCAACAACTTAAGTTTTCAAAAGAAGATGGAAACAAAAAAACCTAACACAAGGTAAATACAAAGTCTTGATGTGACACTGTAAGAATGGTATTTGGCGTACTAAAACTCACATTGATTGCAGGTTGATAAGGAAAGATCAAGACGAACAAAGTTGATTTGTTTGGCTATAATGTGGGAAGGGAGAATTAAATAAATGATAAGCTCACTGTTCAGAGAAGATATTGAGACAACAGTAAAAAAGAAAAGGCACCATTGTTAGTCTCTAGCCCATTTCTTGTGCATATCATTTTCACTCCCATATCCATACAAAACCAAAAGTATGGGGTGACCAAGCCTTTACACACATACACACACACATATGTATGTATGTATGTACATATGCATGCATGTATATGTATGTACATGTGTGTATGTATATATGTGTGTGTGTATATATGTGTATGTATAAGTATATATATATGTACATATATATATATATATGCACAAAACTTCATTACACATACTCCATAGTCGTTGTTCAGTCATTTCAGTTACGTTTGACCCTTCATGAACCCGTTTGGGGTTTTCTTGGCAGAGATACTGGAGTGGTTTGCTATTTCCTTCTCCAGCTCAGTCAAACAGGGTGAAGTCACTTGCCCAGGACCACACAGTCAAGTGTCTGAAGCCAGAGTTGGACTCATGAAGATGAGTTTTCCTGACTCCAGACCTGCCACTCTATCCACTGTGCCACCTAGCTGGCCACTAGCCAGAAACTACTGAATCTAATTGCATGATACAGTACAAATGATATTGGCTCTGGAGTCAGAGAACTTAGGTTCCAATTCTACCTTTGATATTTAACTACCCATATAACTTTGAACAAGTCACTTAACTCTCCCTTAGGCTTCCAATTTCTCACCTCTCACATGAGGGGGTTGGGCTACATGGTGTGGGAGGTCCCTTCTACTCTTAGACAGATGATTCTATTATTCTAATTAGGTAAAATAATTAGTTATAATAGGAAGAGACAAGCACTATTAATGACACCCAACTGTGAACCGCTATGAAAACTAATTCCCACTTAACTGACTTTTCCTTAATTACTCCTTTTTTTTTTTTGACTCATAAATTACAAAATTGATTTGAGAGTCCATTTTGTGCTGCTTGTCCTGAATGGTGAAATTACTCATGACAGCCCTGCCTCCACGTTTGCTCATGCTTTTCCTTCATCTGGAATTTTTCCGATTTTTTCTTCATTTGTCCACCTCTATTCAGCATCATTATCATCATCATCATCATCATCATCATCATCATCATCATCATCATCTCTATACAGTCAAGTTCAAGATTATGGGATTTAGATGGATCATTGTGAGGATCAAATGAGATAATGGACGTAAACCTCATAGCACTATATAAATGTCAATGGTTGTTATTCTACAGTCACCAGACCTCCTTTCTGGGTGATGACTTCATTCCCTGGGTGATCCATTGCCCTCCCACTGAGCTCAAGCAATGTTTATAGAGCAATAGAGGGGTATACTGGTAAATATTTAACTGGGCTCCCTAGGGGGAAAAATGTGCACACATACTTTTAAGTTGAATCTGCATTATTAACACTTGCTTAAAACTAGACAACCAACAAAACAAAGCAAGCCCTGATTTTAGTGTTTGCTGATTTCTGAGGTATAAATGCTTGAACACAAAATGTCACAACACCTCTCCTAACCTGTTCAGCTGGTTTCAGCAAACCCCTGGATTCCGTGTTAGAAGGGACATTACAGAGCATATAATTCAAACTCCTCTTTTAATAGATGAAGAAAGTAATGTTTTACTAGATTGTGAGCTCTCTTTTTTGCCTCTTTTTGCATCCCGAGAGCTTAGCATAGTGCCTAGCACATATTGATAAATGTGTATTAGCTGACTGACCATTCAGTGAGACAAAGTAATTCATCCAAGGTAACACAGATCCTTGCAACCAAACAGAATGCTTAGTTCTCTACACCATACGGACAAGATTCTTGAAGACTGAGCCTATATAATATTTTACCTGTTAATCCAATTCCTACCACAGGCTCTTACAGGTGCTTAATAAATGTTTGTTGAATTGAGTATAAGTCCTACCTTCCAATCCTGCCATGTCTCCCTAGACTTTAGCCTATGTTGATTTCTCCTTCCTCTGAACCATAATCACACCTATGTTAGAAAAGTTTATCACTTAATTATTCCTTAATTATCTTATATATGTTAGTTTAATTAATTAGTTAGTAGTAGTTAATTAGCTCGTCTCTTCTTCTCAATTATAAATTCATTGAGGACATGGACAATGTCTTCCTCTTACTTTGCATCTCCCACCATGCATATGTGCTGGGCATGAGAGGCACTCAATCAGTTGAGTGGATAATTAGGATAGTTATCTAATTGATTCAAGCCAACAAACATTGTTTTCAAGGGAAAAAAATTACTTTTGCCTAAAGTTGAGCTATTTATTATAAATATATTTCCCATAGGAAACACATAGGTAAAAAGACTGATTTTCTGAAAAAAATGAAGTTTGTATAGTATAGTGTCATCAGGGACGAGAGTCAATGGGATTTCATTTAGACAAAAGAAAAAGCCAAGTGTGTTGTAACATTGATAGTGTATTACAGAGAATAATATTATATAATGAAATCACAGGACCATAGTTTTTAGAGATGTTATAGGATATCTGGTCTAACATGCTAACATCTAACAACCCACAGAAATGAAGTAAAAATAACACTAATAACTAATATTTATGGAATACTTAAAAGTTGAGAAGGTACTTTAAGAATGCCATCTTATTTGAGCCTCAAAACAGCCCTGTATGGTAGATGCTATGGGTATTACTAATCTCATCTTATGGATGAGGAAAATAAGACAGAGAGGGGTTAAGTGACTTGCCCACAGTCACATAGCTAGCAAATGGCAGTGGCAAGATGAGGATTGAGATCTAGATCACAGATTCAGAACTAGAAGGAAGGTCATTAAATCCAGCCCTCTCTCATTTTACAGAAGAGAAAACTGTGACACAGAGAAGTTAAGCAACTGCCCAGGGTCACACAACTAAGCAAGCATCTGAGGTAGGATTTTATACAGGTCTTCCTGACTCCAAGGGTCAATACACTAACCATTATCCAACTTACCCATTGATATTAGTAGTGATACAGCTCCATTAACAAGTCCCAATGGAAATCTACTTTACACTGAATCTAAGTTACAGTGTTTTGTTATGGTTCAGAAACCATCCCATGAGTGAAAGCTGGACCTCTGATTAATTTAATTCATCGCAGTAGAGAGTTACTAGGACTCATTACCATGTCCATACCTATTGGAAAAAAAGGCATGATTTGGTTTTAACGATCCTCAATAACAAAATCCTACTAGGCTCCAAGATGAGAACATCAGTCTAAGAAACCTCATCCGTAAGAATTTGGGGATCAGGGTCTCTGAGTTAATCTGTCTCTCTTCGTACTGTGTGAACATGAGCAAATTATTTCCTGTCTAGGATTTAATTTCCTCAACTACAAAATAAGGTAACTGGACTAGAGTTAGGACTAGGGGTCCATTAACTTTTTAAAAATATTTTAATAACTATACTTCAATATATTTTATTCCTTTTGTAATTCTATGTATTTTATTTTATGCATTTAAAAATGTTATTCTGGGAAGAAGAGGTCCATTGGTTTCATCAGACTACCAAAGGGATTCAGGACACAAAAAAGGTCAAGAGCTCCTAACCCCCCGTTGTCCCTTCCAGCTCTGAAATCTGTTACTCTAGGTGCTGCAACTCCTCAGCCTTGTATTTAATACCCATCACAAGTTGGTTCCAGACTACCTTTCCAGAACTTTTCCCCACATAATTCTATTTTTCCTCCTTAACCTTTATATGTAGCAAGCTCCTGGTGAGGGATTACCTCTACCACTGCAACCTGAAAGTCTCAGAAAGTTACCTGGGGACACAGAGAGCTTCAGTGATTTGTCTAGGCCATACAACAGGATTGTGACAAAAGTGAGATTTGAAAGCAGGTCTTCATGAAACTAAGGCCCCATATTATACCATACTACCTTCACATGCTCCACACACAATAAAACTGACTATTCCATACTCAACATTCTACCTTGCACTTCCACATAATCTCCCTAGCTATTCTCCATAACTGTCATGCACTCCTCATCTCTACATCTCACAGTCCTTGCCTTTTCTCAAGGCTCACCTTAGGTTCCACTCTTTTAACCATTAAATCTTTCCTGATCCCCTTCATCACCAGTGCTTTCACTTTCCCCACAAGAGGTGGGGAACCTCATAGACCCTCTAGATCCTCAAATGAGGTCCTTTGACTGAATCCAAACTCCAAAGAACAAATCCCTTTAATAAAAAGATATGTTTTGTAAAACTTGGATTCAGTCAAAAGGCAGCACCCAAGGACTTAGAAGGCCACATGGAGCCTTGAGGCTGAAGGTTCTCCACCTAATCAATCACTTTGTATTGATGTACCTAAGAACCCATTGCATTTTTCCCCTTTCCCCCACAAGCTCTTTGATGAGAACTGTTTTTTTTTTTTGTTTTTGTATCCCTACTTAGCCCAATGTCTGTACACAATAAATATTTGTTGAATAGTTTCATTTTCTTTTATGTATATATGTGTATGCACATATATATATATATATACATATGAATATAAGTATGCATGTCTTTTCCCTTTTGTTTACATCTCCAGCTCAGTGGCTGTATATATCTGTACCTTCCTTTGTTTGTATCCCTATGTGTCTTACATCTCACTGTGTTTTTATGAGTTTCTGTGTCTCGACTACATGTCAAGGTCAGGAAAACAGGGGAAGGGACAAGTTCTTAACTTTTCCATTCAAGAAATGGATCCAACTTCATTCACCGTGCCATTCCTATGGGTAAAATACATTTAGAAAACCGACTCCACTTAAAAAAAGTTCCTTTTTCACCCTAGCGTATTTGTTCCTTGGTTATTAGGTTGAATTCCAATTTCAGAGGTACAAATGTTTTTTGCTAGGAAGTGAGATATGAAGCCAAAAAGGCTGTAGGGGCACCATGCTTCCAGATGATTGGCTTTCCTTCATGTGTCCACATAGCCTTGGCAATGTCTAATTGAAGAATCTGTTCACTGCAACTCAAACAGTTCATTTGGAGCTGTTCAAAGCTGAAACTTACTCCAAGAAACAGGGAGAAAGGGCTGAGAATTATCATACAAGGGGCTTAAAAATACAGGTATGCATACTACATGTAGCTTGACAAACTGTGTATGAATTCTGCACCTAAAGTCCAGATATTACTGGGTCACATCTACCTTGGGCCCGTATTTGCCTTATATTTTGCCCACAGTTCTGGCAATTTCCCTTCTTCATCATCTGACCAACCTCTTGCTTGATGAACTGAGACTTTGTAGCTGGACTTTCCCCTTCTGGGTATCCCAGGCCTCCAGGACCTTAGTTAAAGATATGGAAGAACTGGGGAGACAACACAGGATCTTAGCTTCCTTTGATAGTAGGAAAGCTATCAATGGCCCAGAGGGGTTTATCATTTCTTCCAAAATAGGATAGGGTGTTGCTACGTAAATGGGAAATTTAAAACTCCCCAAATTATCCACACTGGCCTAAATTTGGGTCCTGAAAAAAAGACACAGAAAGAATAGACAATTATCCAGGTAATTCAGGCAAAGAAAGAATCCATGATTATCTGGGCATTATAAGGGGAAAAGCAGCATTGCTTTGGTGCATATAATGGCCACAAATAGCCACTTTAATTTCTATAGACGTGGTCTGAGGAGTACTGGCCATTCATGTGATTAGTGTTGTCAGGTTTCGCCTGACCTAAGACGTTAAATGCAATCACACAGCATTTTGAATTTTTTATTTTTTTATTTGTAATAGCTAGACTTTAAAGATCACCTAATCTTTGTCTCATTTTATAGATGATAAAAATGAAACACAGGGAGGCTAAGCAGTTTGGTTAAGGGTAAGCAGCTTCTTCACAAGGAAAACAGACGCCACAGTAGAGCTATCCCAGTCCAGTATTCTTTGAGGTAGCTAGGCGGTACAGTGGATAGAGTACTGGGCCTGAAGTAGGAAAGACCTGAGTTCTAATCCAATTACGTGATCCTGGGAAAGCTGCTTAAACTCCGCCTGCCTGTTTCTTTAACTATAAAATGGGGATAATAAGAGTCCCTTCCTTGGAGGGTTGTTGCAATGACCTGTTCTCAGTCCTCATTCTCTTTGACCTCTCTGTAGGCTTTGACGCTGCTGGTCATTCTCCTTGATACTGTCTTTTTGCTAGTTTTCAGGCTCTCACCCTCTTCTGGTTTTCCTCCTACCTATAGGATCATTTTTTCTTCTCTCCTTCCCTAGATCCTCCTCCAGATCACGCCCTCTAATCATAAGTGATCCTCAGGGTTCTGTCCTGGGCCTTATTCTCCCTCCACACTACAAGTCACTTGGTGATCTCATCAGCTCCTATGGATTTAATTACCATTGCTAAGATGATGACTCACAAATCCCACCTATGCAACTATTTTCAGACATCTCAAAATGGATGTCCAGTGAACATCTTAAAAATGTATGTCCAAAATATAACTCATTACATTTCCTCCTTATTTTCCCCCTAACCTCCTACCTTCCCTATTACTGTAGAGAACACCACCATATTTTTAGTCCCTCAGGCTCATGAACTAGGGGTCATCCTATATTCCTCACTATTTCTCATCTCCGAAATCCAATCTGTTGCCAAGGCCTATTGATTTCACCTTTGCAACACCTCCTAAACACTCTCCCTCTTCTTCTCTGACACTGCCACCACTCTGGTACAGTCTTCCCTCACCTTACAACTGCACTATTGAAGTAACCTACTGGTGGGTCTGCCTGCCTCAAGTCTCTCCCCACTCCAGTCCATCCTTCATTCAGCCACTAAAGTGATTTTCCTAAAGTAGGTGCAATCATGTTACTTCTCCCCCCCAAAATAAACTCTACTGGCTTCCTATTGCCCCAGGAACAAATACAAAATGCTCTGTTTGCATTCAAAGCCCTGCATAACCTAACCCCCTCCTACCTTTCCAATTTTCCTATACCTTCCTCCCCAAAACATACATCTTGCTGCAGTGACACTGGCTTTCTGGTTGCTAAATGAACAACACATTCCACCTCTTAGCTCTGAACCTTCCCTCTGACTATCCCCCATACCTTGAATGCTCTCCTTCTGCTTTGAGTACTGACATCCCTGCCTCCTTTAAATCCCGACTAAAATCTCACTTCCTACAGTTTCTAACACCTCTTAATTCTAATTCCCTCCATTAATTATTTCCTGTTCATCTTTTATATAGCTTGCTTTGCACATTGTCTCCCCCATTAGATTGTCAACTCCTTTAAGTCAGGCTCTGTCTTTTGCCTCTTTTTGTATCCCAAGCACTTAGCACAGTGCCTGGCACATAGGAGGTAATTAATCAATGTTTACTGATTGATTGAAATGTGATACTATATGTAAAGTTCTTAAAGGTACAATGCCTGACATATACTAGGTGCTGTGTAATTGTTAGTTATCATTATTATTATTAATTACTGTTACCACCAGTAGGTTGTGAAGACTTGGTCAGTCTCTCAGTTTGTTGCTGACAATTGACTCCTCCTCTCCTTAAAGAGATTCCCAAAGGAGGAGAATGTGGCCAATAGTATTGTCTCCTCTCTCCCTCTATCCAATGACTTTACTGTCAACAGTTCCCAATATCCTTCCCACCTTTTGAGGAACCATCAAAATCACTCTGACACAATTGGGTAGTCAATAGGGGACTAGAGTAGAATATGAGAAAAGGAATTGAGGAGTTCTCTGCGAGCATAACTGGGTACCACATATAGACCTGGGGAGATCATGGTAGAGAAAATGAATGAAACAAATGTCAAAGAATAGATCCATTGACAAGGAGACAAAACAGAAAGCTGTGGGTGCTACATTATACTGCCCAACACTGACTAATTGCCCTGCAGAGCATATGTAAGTAGTCCTATAAATGACCTACTTCACTTGTCTTAATGATGTTAAATTGAGAAAGAGGGGATATGTGCAATGGAAAAAAAAATTCTCGATTGAGACTCAGGAGACTTAGGTTCTATCACAAATTGGTTATCTGATCCTATCTCTGGTCCTTACTTTCCTCATCGATAAAAAGACAGCATTGGATTAGATAATCCCATAGGTCACATGCAGTTTTATCCATCAAGGGTTCTACTTGCTTTGGATAAATAAATCCAGGGACTGTTTCTCCCACAGGGTGGAATCCAGTTGAGTAGATAGTTTGGTTGTATTTGATATGTTCAGATATATGGCTGGCTGTGCCATCTACTACCTCTCCCGAACATTTGCTTCCCATTCTAGTGCTGCCTGAATTTTAATTACCCTTTTCTGTAATAGGTCCAAGTCCTGGGGCAGACACTTTAACCAGAAATTAAAAACTACTGGCCTCTTGCTAGTGTTGTGGAACAGGAAGCTGTTGGCACCTACATGCATGTGGATAGGAGAAAATGTTGATTCTGGGGACAGAACAACAACTTCAACTACGTTAGGCAGGTTAGCATAGAGGCAACCTGTATCTTGGGGGGATCTGGGAGAAAGCCAAGAACAGATCTGGGGCTGGGACCAAAGAAATGCAGCATGACCACAGTAAAACAGACAAGTGTTTAGTCCAGATTGGCAATGGGTTGGTAGGAAGGTTTCAGGCAAACCAACAGTTCAGCACCGTGACTTACGATGGCCATGGGATATCTGCAGGGTTAAACCTGGAGGGGTAAGGAGCTAGAGAGCCAGATAATGTGCACTGGCACCTAGGGCTCTGAGGGAATAGGAAAACTGGAGTAAGAGGGTTGGGGTAAACAAAGTGGAACAGGGGAAGATTGAGACCTATGAAAACTGGCTACAGTAATGATAAACATTACTAGAGAAGCCAAAAAAGTAGAGATTGGACTATCAAACTCACATTCCCTCTAAGCTCCACTAGGATATTTGTGCTAAATGTGCAGAAATAGACAGCAATAGACTATTTCCTTGGTAGCCAGCAAACATCTCTAAAAGCACATCCTTTCACTCTTCTTTGAGAGTGGGCTTTGTTAGGCATAGTCTTTAAAATCTGTCCTGATTCCAGGGACATCACTGATACTGAATCTCATTTCATAAGCACTATTACCTTTCTTTTTTAAGTGTCACCAGTACATGACCTGAGATGAACTTAACAATTTTCAGAAATGGCTATATATGAAACTGCAGATTGCGTCTTTTATCACAATACTTTTAATTACTGTACATACTCAGTTTTATTATCCAATTATGGATAAGATTAAAGTTCATCAAGCAACTTGCTTTATGTGAATTTCCTGCATTTCCAAAAGATCAGTAAACATTAAAAAGCAAATGAAATCGTCAGCTACAGATTATAAAGGATGATTTATCATCTATCTTCCATAGGCAGCAAAACTGGATACAATATTTTCCTTTAATGTATTCATTCTGCATATATAGTATATTGTATACCTTTTCATTTCAGCATTGAAAAAATACCACTAATCCCCAGTGGGAATGTAATTTCACTAAGGGTAGAGTACCTTGAGCTCCGTATCACTGATTCTATTTGTTACACCAGATGCACGAGGGAGGACCCACTGTTTCATGAAAAAATGTTGACAGTTACATTGCCCCAACAAGATACCTAACTCTTCCCATAAAATAATCAATATAATGAACATTGCCATTCATAAGATCATAGGATCATAAATTGAGGGACCATAAAGGTCATTGAGTGCTCTCTTTCTCTACCTGCATTCATTTTACAGGTAAGGAAACTGAGGTTAAAGTAAAATGACTTGCCCAAACTCACAGAATTAGTGACTAAGACAGATTTTGAATCCAGGTCTTTTGATTCTAAATCCAGCACTATTTCCACTGGGGAAGCATATAAGATTGGTCATACCAGGGGTCAAATCATGTCTCCTCATCTACTTCATCCAACAATTCAAGCCCTGTTCATTGAATACTTAACTGTGTGTATAATGCACATCACAGGGAGAAGCACATGATGTATGCAGCTTGGTGAAAGTAAGATTTCACCAGTTATTTAACCTTTTATGTATAAGGCACTGTACTGAGTGCTTCAACACTGAATTACAGTGTTAGACCTGGAAGATCATCTACCTCAAGCCCTTATTTTACAGATTAAGAAAGTGAAGGTCAGAGAGATATGGCCCCACCACATGACAGTGGTAAGTAACAGTACCATTGGTATATGACTGTGATAATCTCTTGCATGTGGATAGCACCCGAAAGTTTTCTCATTGCTTTCTTATACATTATTTCATTTGAGCCTCCTGGCAACCCCATAGAGCCGGTAGGACAGATGCTAATAAACCCCCAGAGTATTGTGTTTTTGTATATTTGTTAAATATTTGCCAACTACATTTTAAACTAACTCAGGACACACCTCCAGTCACCAAGTTCAATACCTGTGGTGTAGTGGATAGACTGCTAGCTTTGGAAACAGGAAGATCTGAGCTCAGCCATTTACTGGTTATTTGATTCTGGGAGAATGAGGTTGGCACTGCAAAGCTTCAAGCATTACATAAACACTAGCTATTGTTGTTATTATTAAATGCTTTGTTAAAATCTATTAATATTTCCCTGACCTGCCAGTTTATAAATCCCATCCAAAAAATAAAATAAAATTAGTCTGTTATGACTTGCTCTTGATGATACCATGCTAGTTTCCTTGTAATTGTCATTTCATTTTCTAATTGTACATTAACTATCTCCATGGGGCAGCTAGGTGGTACAGTGGATAGAGCACCAGTGCAGGAGTCAGGAGGACCTGAGTTCAAATCTCATCTCAGACACTTGACACTCACTAGCTGTGTGACCTTGGGCAAGTCACTCAACCCCAACTGCCTCATCCTGGGTCATCTCCAGTCATCCTGATGAATATCTGGTCACTGGATTCAGATGGCTTTGGAGGAGAAGTGAGGCTGGTGACCTGCACAGCCCTCCCTCACTCAAAACAAAGTCAAGTGCAAGTCATGTCATTATTTCTCTGATAGCATGGTCTTCTTCAGCAATGAAGGATGAACACACAACTATCTCTATAATGATCCATTCTAGAATTTCTACCACAAACCCCAAACTTCTGACTCTAGGGTCCTAAGTCCACTGATATTTGCACTACATACATGGGCCTGAGCTGTGCAGACAGGTCATGTATGTAAAAAGATGAACAGCCAATGAGGTTATAATCAGTATCACTTACTACATTAAAGACACCAACTTTTAAAGAGGTTATAACAAAAGAAAAATTATGTACATCTACAACTACGGGGGCTGGTTCATATGAAAAAAAAATACTGGTAAATTATACCAATTTCTCAAAATTAATGTAACACACACCATTTCCCAATGGATATGTTAAAGTATATGAATAAAAAGTTCTCAGAGGAAGAAATCCAAGCTATCAATAGTCATATTAAAAAAACCTTCCAAATAAGAATAAAAATACAAATTAAAATGACCCTAAGATTCCACCTCAAACATATCAAATTAGCAAAAAAGACAAAAATGAAAAATAACAAATGTTGGAGGGGCTGGGAAAGGCACACTAATGCACTGGTGGTGAAGCTGTGACTTGGTCCAGCCATTTTGGAAACTAATTTGGAAATCTACTTCAAAAAGTCACCAAACTATAAATTCCTTTGATCTAGCAATTCCATTTCCAGGTATGTAAAGCTCAAAGAGAACAAAGAGACAGATGTCCCATATGTACAAAAAATGTTTATAGCAGCCTTATTTTGGGGCAGTAAAGAATGGGAAACTAAGGGGCAGCCATCAACTAGGGAATTTATGATATATGAATGTAACAAAATACTATTATAGCATAAAAATTATGAATAGGATTAACTCATAGAAACCTGAAAAAATATATGAATTATGAAGTAAGTACAACTACAAGAACAACTAAAATGGTATTTTTAAAAATCAACTTCAAAAACTTAAGAACTAGATTAATACAATTACTCATCACTACATCAGAACACTGATGGACCATATTACCTACTGTGAGAAGGGATCAAGGGGCAGATTGCAGTAGGTCAGTCAGTCAGTAAACATTTATTAAGTGATTAATATATGCCAGTCACTGTGTTAAGTGCTGGATTTCTTCTGCTTCACTATCTTTATTCACAAGAATAAAAGAAATGGTTGTTGTTGTTTTTTAATTTCAGAGAAACTGTTATATAGATGACAAAAAAAGAAAAAGAAGAAATGGTAATTGTATCATTAAAAACATATGACAACAGAAAGAGGCTCAGATGGAGACACAGACACACAGGCAAATTTTGAAAGTAAACTGTCTGATTATATTCCTTTTTAATGTATGTTATAAGTAATAGTTTCATGGTTTCATGTAAAAAAAAAAAACTTCCATTCATACGCCAAAAAAAACCACAAACCACCCAATTAAAGCAACAATGAAAAATCCAGATTCACTCTATAGCAAAAAGTTTTAATTATAAAAAAGCATCAGTATTGAAACTTATAATTACAGTGTAGTTAACATTAATATTTATAGTCTAAATAACTCAAAATATCAAATAGTGTTGAATCACTTTTTTTTAACCAACATAGTATTTGTCCTTATAGCTCACAGGTAGTTTCCCTACCCACTCCCCCACCCTGTTACTTCTACCTTCTTCATTCTTTGTAGCCTACTTGACTTTCTTTGCAATGTGTCTGTGCTCTTTCTACATGAAGTCTCAAATCTCACCCAATTCTCTAAGCCATTATGAACAAATTATTCAAATAATGTCACTTTTAAGTTATTACCACAACCAAAGAAGATACTGTTCCCCAGGTGAAATGTCATCAGCCAACTTTCCACCTAAGGCAAATTTTATTTCCAAGTCAGAAATCCCAAATAAATGGAGCTGAGTTTATAATCACTATAACACCAAAACTTGGCATTAGAATCTAGAGATACTAATAGGCAGCTTTCCTATAATGAGGCATTTAGGGACTTATCATGGTGAATTATATTAAGCTGCAAAACCAAAGAGCAATTTTTGTTGCATCCTACGTCACTTTAACCCACCAAAGCTATGAAGTATTAAACCCAAATTTCAGGTTGGGTGAACAAAGAAAAGGATTAATAAAGTCGGGATGAGTACTATTTGCCTTCTCTAAAGTCTGAACCAGAAACAAACATCAACAAAGCAATTAATATTTATCAGATCTTCCCATGTATCTTAGGCACTGCAGCAGAGACATTACAGGACATGTGAGAATATAGCAAAAGGCTTGTTCTAAAGGAGGTTAAGTTCTCTTCATCATGCAAGGTGGACCACAGAATCTCATTCATAATTTACATTTCAAAGGGAATATAAAACCTGTCATTTTAAGACCAGGAAATTAGGAAGAAAAATCACTAAATGCAATGTTCACCTTTAACTAATGTTCTTTTATCCACATTGCTAAAGATTTTTAACTAATATTTCATACTAAATCCTTTCTAATTACACCAAAGTCAATCCAGTTCCTAATGATACAAGGATAGAGCTGCAACTGATTTTTGGAAAGGAGACAAGAAACGTGTATCATTTTACTCAGACCATTCCATAGCCCTGTCACTGGGAACCACAGAGGTCACTGGCCCTCACAGAGTACTTCATCTACTTTCATATCATTTTCTCCCACCGGCACGGCATCACAGATCTGCTCTTTGAAAGCCAAAGCAATCGTATAAGGTTTTCTTTCTTGGTGCTGCAAGCACTTCCTCAGGTAGGTGTCATAGTATCCCTTCCCCCTTCCCAGGCGGTTGCCATGTTTGTCAAATCCAAGACCTGGCATGAAGATGAGATCCAGACCCCCTATTATAAAAAAAAAAAAAAAAAAAAGAAAGAAACAAATATAAAAGAGTTAGCAAATTAAAAAATAATGGATTATTTTAATCCTACCATATTATTAAAGGAAAGATATATATATATATATATATATATATATATATATAGTTCCACTGTAATACTTGAATGTTTGCAAGTTAATTCTACATAATGCTTATCTTAAACCTAAAAGGCTGGTTCTTTGGCTTTTCTCTTTCAATTTAGACAATTAAATTTGAACGTCTATATGCTGTACGCAAAGCACTAGAGATACAAAGACAAATCCCACTAGACACAGACTGATGGGAGGTGTACAACATCTACACAGAAAAATATGTAATTATGAAAAAGCAGTATGCCACAACTGGGATTGAAGGAGGGAAGTCATGGATAATTGAGCCTAGAAAAATAAAACAGAAACAAATAAGGAGGGAGGGGATTCCATGGACAAGGGACAGCCCATGAGAATGGAGGAGTAGGGGGTAGATTACTGGGTTTGGGGCCCATAGTCAGAACACAGACAGCTCAAAAGGAATAACATAAAATAAAGTTAGAATGATGAGCTGGACTGGGATTGGAGAAGGTCTTAAATTCCAGACAGAATGGTTTGCATTTTCTCCTAAGAGACAGAAGAGCACTGAAGGTGTCTGAACAGAGGAGTCACATGGTTAGATGTATGTCTGAGAAAAAGATTGTTTCGGCCGCTCTGTGAAGGATGGATTAGAAAGAGGAGAAACAAGAAATGGGGAGACTATTACACTAGTCCAGGCAAGCAGCAATGAGAGCCTCAGTTAAGGAAGTAGTCACCTTGTTAGGGGTGGATACAATGGATACAACGGATACAAAAGATGGTGTAGGTATAACCAACAAATATAGGCAATTGATTGGATGTGGAGCAAGGGAGACAGAAGAGTCAATCAAGGTAGGGATAAACCAGGGTGACCTGGGGAATAGTGGTACCATCAAGAGAAATAAGAAAGATTGAAAGGAAAGACAGAGCATGCACATCTCACACGAAACATCTACAACTCGTTATCTCCAGAGCCAAAATACCTGGGTTCAAATCCCACCTCTGACAATTACTACCTGCATGATCTTAGTCATACAACTTCACGTTCACAACTGTAAAATGGGGGAGCAGACCACATGCCATGTGAGGTCCCTTTAAATTCTTGCTCTGTTATCTTGTGATCTTTCCCTGTAAATCTATCTCTCTTCGTAACTTTTTCAGTTACTGCTGAAGGCACCACCACCTTCCAATTATACAGGCTGAAAACTTTGGTATTATCATTGACTCATCATCCTCCCGGATTCCTACGCTGAAACTGAGAAGGAACAAGCAGACTGGTGCGGGGAGAATCAAGAGATAAAAATGGTACAGATACTAAAGTGGGTGAAAATCTCCAAGAAAAGGGAAGTGTTCCACAGTGTCAAAGAGGTGGTAAGATCATAGAGGATAAAGACTGAGAAAAGGTCATCAAATTTAGTGAATAAAAAGACAACTGGCAAGCTTTGAGAGACCAGCTTCAACTGAACAATTAGATCAAAAATTAGATTGCAAGGAGTTGAGAAGTGAGCAGGTAGGCAGTAAGGCAATGGAGGCAGAAAGGGTTTTCAAGGAAAGGAAGGAGAAATAGATGATATTGAGAGGATGGCAGAGCTAAATGACGGTTTTTAATGGTGGGGGAGACCAGAAGATGTTTGTAGTCAGAGGGAAAGGAGCCAGTACACAGGAAGAGATGAAAAATGAGAAAGAAGATGATCTATAGGACAATATCACAGAAATGACAGAAGATTACAATTAAGGGCACAAGAGGAGTAAACTTTAGCAAAAAAGAAGGGACACATCTTCAAAGACTAGTGGAAAGGACAGAATGGATGAAAATTAGAGGGATGTTGAGATGTGGAGTAGAGAAAATGAAGAAATTCATGATGGATGGCTTCAATTTTCTCAGTAAAGCAGGAGGAAAGTTGTCTGCACTGGGTGGGAGGACAAAGAAGCTTGAGGAGAGAGGAAAAGATTTGGAGAGTCACTGGGGATGAGGGGTGGGGAAGGGAGTGACTGAGTCAATAAAGGGAAAAATAAAAAGATTGCTATGCAACAGTGATAGTCCATTTGAAAATAGGTGACATAAATCTGTATTGGACACAGTCAGAACAGTTGCATTAACTTTTCCACACTATTTCAGCAGCTTCAGTAGGGAAATAGAAAGTCAAAGGTGCCAATTGTGACTTAAGACTGAGGATTAGTAGAATGTGAATGGGTCAAAAACAAGGAGTCAAGGGATTTAAGGGTGGAGGAAAATGCAAAGATGAATTGGTTAAGTATAGGGTCAAAATAGTGAAGGAAGGGAAGCAAGGTCAGGACAGGGGATGACAGGCTGGGAGAACAGAGAGGGATGAGGGAAACGAAGAACAAAGGATAGACTTAGGAGAGAGGCAGAAAGAGAGATGGAAAGATAAGCAACTGCGATCAAAGGAATTTAAGCACTGAAGGACACAGGGTGGCAT
Source organism: Notamacropus eugenii (assembly GCF_028372415.1). Lineage (NCBI taxonomy): Eukaryota > Metazoa > Chordata > Mammalia > Diprotodontia > Macropodidae > Notamacropus > Notamacropus eugenii. Next base: position 171,971,200 of record NC_092872.1, read on the forward strand.
AGTTTAAGGTGAAGGGTAGGTTGAAATTGTAACTACACCTGTGGATGACTGAGGGGAAATGTAGATGTAGGTAGGTAATGGAAGGTCAAGGTTAATGCACTAGAAGGAGCAGGCATGTGAATACTGAAGTTCCCAGGAAAAAGGGCAAGATTTGAGGAGGAACACATGACTATAAACCAGGTACTGAACTCCTGAGGAAGGAGGGAGATTAGTGCAAGTCTGGGAGCAGCAGCTTCACATCTAACTCAGAACTTTCGTAGCCTGACCAGCAACCTCAATATGAGTTCAGATATCTCCCAGATATCCCCAAAATGGCATCTACTCTCAAGGATCAGATGATTTTGAATGTCCTAAAGGAAGACCAAGTTCCCCAGAACAAGATCACTGTTGTTGGGGTTGGCGCAATTGGCATATGTGCCATAAGTATCTTAACAAAGGATGTGGCTGATGAACTTGCCCTAGTTGATGTAATAGAAGACAAACTAAAGGGAGGAATGTTGGATCTCCAACATGGCAGCCTTTTCCTCAAATCACCAAAGACTATTTCTGGCAAAGACTACAGTGTGACTGCAAACTCAAAACTGGTCATTGTCACGGCTGGGGCTCATCAACGGGAGGGAGAAAGTTGTCTTAATTGGCTTGTCTGCGGCAGATCTGGCAGAAAGCATTATGAAGAATCTGAGGAGAGTGCATCCAATTTCCACCATGATTAAGGGCCTATATGGCATTCATGAGGATGTCTTCTTCAGTGTCCCATATGTGTTGGGGCAGCATGATATTTCAGATGTGGTGAAGGTAAACCTGAATCCAGAGATGGAGAGCTGTTTAAAGAAGAGAGCAGATACTCTTTGGGGAATCCAGAAGGAGCTGCAATTCTAAAACCTTTAATCAAGAGAACATGACAGTGGTTAAGGGGTTACGTATGATGGGCTTTTCAAACAGGTCAAATCCTTCCTCTGATGAGTGACTGAACACCAGAAATGTAAAACCTGTGAACGCACTCTAGTTTCTTCCTAAAGTTAGAAATGGGCAATGGTACCATGTGACTATTATTTATTAAACCCTGCTGTTGTTTGCCTATGATGCTGGATATGACTTTATAGTCTCAGTGGTTGGTGTCCAGCAGAGTCAGTGACCCACAAGTATATAAACTACCTGCTTTGTATGTAGGTGCCGCAGGTTCCCATAGGTCCAGAAGACAACACTCCTGGATACAAAACACCATACGGTAGAAATTCTTTATTGATGCATTGATTACCTTTGTGCTCCCCTCCACTAAGACATTATAGCAAGGCCCCATGTACCTTTCCAGAGGACCTGATTTTTGTCTGCCTGTATATATAATATCAATAGTTGTAAATCTCCACATTATATAAAAGGATCTGTATATGTATAACGCAACCAATTCCTCAAATGTCATACTAACCATAAATACTAAATAAACAACAAATAACCAATTAAAAAAGGGGGGGAGATCAAAGAAGTCTTATATGAACAAAAAATATAGCAGCTCTGTGATGGCAAAGAAACTAAGGAGATGCCTATCAATTAAAAAATGGCCTAACAAATTGTGGTATAAGAATATAATAGTAATACTATTGTGTTGTGAAAATTATGAAAGGGACAACTTCAAACAAACAGGAAAACTTCTATGAACTGATACAAAATAAAGTGAGCAGAACTAGGAGAATAATTACACTATAACGACAACATTGTAAAAATGAACCATTTTGAAAGACTTAAGAATCCTAAACAATGAAAAAATTACCCATGATTCCAGAGGATTAATGATGATAAATGCTACTCAGCACCTCCTCACAGAGAAATGACAAGACTAAACATTCAGAATGAGACACACATTTTTAGACATGATCAATATGGCTTGACTATGCATATTTGTTACAAGGTTTTATTCTTAGTGAAGAAGAGGGAGGGAGAGAAAATGAAAACTTACTAATTGGGGCAGGAAGGGAGATGGGAAAGAGGAAGAATAACTTGGGTTGGCCAAGTGTGAGCCTCAATCTTTTTTTTTTCTGAATTACAAACACCTTCCTGATTAAATAGTACATATACACACACACACACACACACACACACACACACACACACGCACACTTATCACAACAGCTTCTAAAGAACATTTGTCTAAGTTATGATCCTCAGAGTTTTCAAACTATTTACAGCTGTCAACATACCTGGCAAATACCTAGTGTCAGCTTCCCTTCCCCAAATATAATTTTGGTACCTTAAACAGATTCAATTTGCTTCCTCTGGATACTATCCTTATGCCCTATTCATTCACTCCAAATTTTAAGGATTATAGTTCTAAAGTCAAAATGTACCTGAGAAGCTATCTACTACAATTCCACACCCATGTATTCTCCATTTTGCAGATAAGAAAAATGAGATCGAGGAAAGTTAAGTGATTTGCCCAAGGTCAAAAAAGCAGTAAGTGTCAAAGGCAAAATATGAACCTGGATCATAAATTTAGACAACTATATGATTAGAACCCAGGACCCCTGATTCTAAATCCAGTGTTCTTTCCACTAAAACATGCTGCTCTTTGATAACTTAGCATGTTACTGGTCTATTCTACTGCTCATGGAGCTTTCTCTAGGGAGGAGTGGGTGCTATCACTGCTGCTATTACAACCACTAATAATAACTCTCATTTAAAAATATAGCTCCTTTACATACATAGTCAATAAGAATAAAAGGTTTTTTTCCATTCATTACAACCACCACCCAACTATAATTTCAGACTTTTCTGAAGATAATGAGGTCAGTCAAGGTGTAGCATTCAAAATATTTCTTCTAAGAAAAAGGTCCCCTTATAAACAAAACATCTCTTTTAGACAAAGGATTCTGTACCACACCAAAAGACTTCATTTCTATAAACATGTCCATAGAACTCCATTCCATTAAAGCCCTCCAATAAAGCCCCCAGACCTGTATCAGGAAGAGGATAATTATCTTCTTCAAGGAAGGCAGCCTGATGGGGGAGACAATCTCAGAGGGAATGTCACTAGAAGCTTGTGGGCCTGGGACAGGACTCCTGAAGAAAACTGGATTTAAGCTGAGTCTTGAAGAAAGCTAGAGAAACTAAGAAATGGAAGTGAGACGGAAGAACATCCCAAAGAATGGGAGACAGCTCTTCCAAAGGCACAGAGATGGAAGATAGATGGAGATGTCTGAGGACTAGGAAGATGAAGGCATGGAGGGGGAATAGGTGTAACAAGTCTAGAAATACAGAAAGACTAGGCTGGACAGAGCTTTCAATGCCAAGTCTTCCTAGGCCCAGCACTGTAAGCACAGTGTCAAGCACAAAGTAGATATTTAAGAGATGTCAAATGATTACTGACTAAGTAAAGTAACAGGGAAATTGGAAAGAAGGAAGAGTCTGGAGAAAAGAAAATCAGTTGTTTGGGCATGCTGAGTTTGAGTAGCCTACAGAATGTGTAGGTTGCGATGCTGGTGAGGTATGACTATTCATTGGGAGAAAGATTAGGGCTGGATCTAAGATGTGAGAATCATCTGCATAGGAACCACTGAACCCACAGGAACGAGCAAAATCCAAGTGGGAGAGGAGAGAGAAGAGAAACAAAGGCCAATGACAGAGACTCGAGGCACCACCCAATGATGCTGGATGTGACCTGGAGAAAGGCCAGCAAAGGCTGCTCCTCCCTGTGCTTACTGTCCTTCTTCTCTTTCTCATCCCTTTGCCTCACCTGTTCCTGTTCCCCACACAGCTCAGCTATGGTATCTGTAAGGGTTAGCTTTTATAGCTCTTGCCAGTCAATGAAAGTGCCCCCTTCCTTCTATCCAATGAACCGATCAATTATATCACATCATGTGTAATCTTTGTGTCTTTGCTATTTCTCAACTATTTTCCTCACTTCCTGCAGCTTGGTTTACGTTGGGTTTGTGGCAGTTCTGATACTACTGGATAAACGATGTTTTTCTATCTGCATCCCTTCACGTGTACCAACTACAATGGTTATCAAGTACTGAAACAGTGCTACTTATAACACTGGAAAGAGCTTACTCACCCAGGAGAAGCTATATCACATGAACATAAAAGGATGATTTATTTACTTTTTTGCCCTATGAAAGCTCCACAGAGGAGACTGAATTTGGCAAAAATGAATGAAGTAATAATAATTTGTATGAGTAGGTATTTTTTTTACTTATTTAGAAAATTATTGTGAAATTATAAAGTATTTCACATAGAGGACAATTAATGGGCCAAGCACAGACTAGTTAGACCAAGAAAGCACAAGGGAACGTAGTATTTATATAAACTTATTTGGTCTTCAGTGAAAATAATTTGATATGCCAACAGCGTAATCTTTTGCTGAAACTAGTGGGGGAGAGCACAGGAGGGAGAAACAAAGCCCAGCAGAGAGAAAGGCAAGGCTGGAAACTAAAGAAAGGAAGATAATGGTCAGAGTGGAAAGTAATTTTCTTAATGGAACTGTACTGTTCTGTAACTGATAATAATACTGATCACCCTCAAAGAAGTCACTTTGTTTTGCAAAAGGTTCAGCCATGGGCCATGATTTGCAATTCTAGATATCTAAAACACACACGTGAAATCTGAGTTTCTTACCTGAATCATATCTGGATCAGCACAATGGTGCAGTTGAAAGAAACCAAGAGTTGGAGTGGAAGGGGAGAGGCTTGAACTCAAGCTCTGGTTTGCCATTTACCAGCTCTAGTTAGCCATTCAGGGCATGCCACTGAACTTCTAAGTCCTTGTGTCTTTAGTGTAAAATGAGGTCCTCTCACTGGGGGCTGTTAGAAAAGAGCTATGCAGTTCTGAGCTGTTATTACTAGGATCATGATTTAAATTCGTTTCTGTACTTAGATGGTGATTCTTTCATATCAGGATCATCCCAAGATAACTGTGGTACAAGAGAAAGCAGTAGTCTTGAAGTCAGAAGACTAGGGCTGAATCCTAGCTCTAGTCCTTGTCATTTAGCACCTCTGTTTCAGTTTCCTAGCCTAAAAAAATAAGCATAATAGAGTTTGTACTACCTGCCTCACAGGGTTGTTACAGGGAAAGTGTCCAGTACAATGTAAACCTCCTGGGAACAAGGGATGTCTTTGTCCCAATACGTGCACTGAATTGAACTTAAAACACTTGGCAAACCTTAAGAATTCTAGGTAATTGTAGGGTGGCGTTATTATTACGACCCCAGTAAGAGGTAGCCTACTGAAATGGCTTCTCACTCAGTGACAAGCCCAAATGGATCAACCCAAAAGCATTTATTAAGTGCCTACTCTGCACTCCGCACTGAGGATACAGAAACAATAAATGAAACAAGCCTTATTCGTAAGGCGCTCGTGTTCTAACAGGAGAGTTAACAACAACATATATGAACATATACAGAACAACTGTGAAGAGGATAAATACAAATAAAGATAATGTAGCTACGTATAAGACGGCTGAAGGGAAACCCTAACCATTGGGAGAATCAGGAAAGGCTTAGCGTAGAAGGGGCTACTTGAGCTGCATCTTGATTAACTCTTATGTGACGATTATTCAACATTACAACCATTTGGAAAAGCTCATCAACTGTTTTGTTTGTTCATCTCAAACACATATTAAATTTAACCCAGTAGAACTGGTATTGCCTTGCTTGTCTACCTTCCTTCTGCTAGCTCTTTGGACAGGCTCCTATTATTATGACCACAGTAAGAGTTAGGGCTTATTTTCCTATTTTCTGTCCACAGAAGGATTTCAGTGCTGGACTTGGAAGAACTGAGGAGGTGGAAGGGAGAAGCTAATTTCTTCAGATCAGTAGAAAGCTGTCTGATTCATGTCTCAGTCTGCCTGGACCAAGGAAAGGATTCAAAACAAAAGGGAAAGGCTAGCAAGTCTAAACACAGTCACTGTTCAGATGACCATTGTTTTGTCTCCTGGTTGTTCTCTGAAAATGAAACAATATCAAAAAGGTATTCTGTCACCAAATGAGTCTCATCAATATGTCCACCACTTCATCAAGAGATTATCACCTAAACAGAGTGGGGAAGGATACTGAAAACACACACAGGGAATCTGGGTTCCTTACCTGAATCACTTCTGGGTTCGTATGATGGTGCTGATAACCTATTTCCAATAATGGAGACTACTCGGGTAAAATTCAAGTTTGAAGAAAGGACAGGAAATTAGAATGAAAAACAAGGTTTCAAGATGGTTCATAAATGTATTATTATGCAGTTGGTTTTTCCCAATTCCCTTTCATTTTTGGGAGAGGAAAGAGAGAAAAAGGTGAGAAGGAAAGATCAGAAAGGAAATACCAGGGGTGTGAAAGCTTGCAAGCCTCAGGATGGAAAAAAAGGATTAGTACCCACTCTTCAGTTTTATGTTACTTTCACTACACCCAACAACTTGTGGCCTATCACATTAGTTCTCAGACCCTTTTCAAGGCTAAAAATGATCCATTTTCCTAGTCTTTTGATGTTATCACAAGGGAAGAGGAAGAATAAAGGTACTGAGGTACACAGCTGAAATGTTTCGCACTCAAACTGTTAGAGACTATCAGTTTGGCTGAATTTCTATAGGGGCTGATTAATTCCCCCTCCCTTACTGGGGAACCATGGGGAGATATTTCCTGATTTTTCTAGCTTTTCTCTTGTAAGTTGGGGAAGGGAGGGAGTTTGAGGATAAGCAGGTGGTTGGTAAGAGTAAGCATATTTTCTATTTCCTTCTGCTGCATCCCATGTATTCAACAGAAAGACCTCTAGTTGATCTGGTGGGGTACTCCCCCTTCCAGGGAGATCAAAAAAGACCTCTGTGATCTTCAAGGTACTTTTCCACTAATCAAGCCATAATGTCCTTAAATATCCACTTGGGTCTAATTCTGGTTTCAATCTCTAACTATTGGTACCACAGTAAGCAAGTGGAATATAACTGGAAATTAACTTGTTCCATCTCATGGCCAAACTAATGCTTGGTCAGCAAGCTGCCAACAGGGTTTTTCAGTAGATTTTCCCAAAGGTACTACCCTGTTCAATCAATGGAGCATATCAAATGCTTCTATCTTACTTTTAAAGGCTTTCCTTATAAAAGTAAAAATAATGGTCAACAGGATTAAAAAAGAACTTTTATCCTAAAATTTCAAGAGTATCCTATTTGGAATATGCCATTCCTCACTTTTGAGACTACAGCGATTTTGGTCCTGACCTTGTTTAAAAGTTCATTTCTACTGTCTTTAACCATAGAACAAATATCAGTAATTAATCCATAGGTTATTTTCTTACTTAACTATTCTATGATATATTGGATAGAAGGAAGACTTGTATAGAGTTCCACCTGAGACACGTAGGCAGTATACCCTGGGAAAGTCATTTAACCTCTCAGTGTGCCAGGCAGGCAGTGACTGATCAGCACTAGTAGAGACTATTTCTTCATCAGAAGCTTCCTAACACTGATAAAATCATGAGTCCATATGATTTAATTTTATGAAGACATAAGCTTTGGCTCAAAATGTCTTTTAGAAATGTTCACTGAGACGTGGGCAAGTATAAAAGGATAAATAGAGAGGTAGATAAAAATATGCATATAAAATAAATATATGCATATTTTTATTCAAATGCATATAGTAACACAGTACCATTTTCTTAGAATGATGTATAAGGACGGTGTTCTTTTTAAGGTGGAGGTTGTAGGCAAGGTAAGAGAACATCATGGTCCAAGAGGAAGGGCCCACAGAGTGAGAAAGTTAATTGTCCTAATAACAATGTGCACAAATGTAAACCCACATGCCCACAAGAGAAGTCTGGGCAATGTACTCATAAAATATAGAACTCACAGCTGGTCACACTGGTTGCATAAATTACTACATCTTGATACACAGGTAGCTACCCTGATCTGGATTTGTTAACCTTGATCTTTTCTACTCAGTCTGCTCCATGCCCCATCATAATCTCCTCTCCTTACTAGTAAGGTTCAGTCTCCTTAGTATCTCATCCTATCCAGCAGCATCCTTCCAGTACCTATGTATGTTATGGATCCCAGAGAGGGAATTGGGATCTGGCTCTTCAGATTATCCCTGATATTACTGTGTTATCAATCCCTGAATCAGAGCTCCCTCTTAGAGAGTAACTCTTAGAGAGTTACTCTTAGAGTAACTCTTAGGTAACTCTTAGAGAGGGACTTTCAGTTGGCTATTATAGTGCTTCCTACTTGCTTCAACCACATTACCCAAGGTTTAGCCCTGAAAGAAGAATTTCTAGCATTAAGGAAACACATACTATACACTAAACACAGTTAAGTATTGTATGAAAGGAGAGAACACCAGGATTTTCCTTAATAAGGATGAAAGGGGTCCTAGAGTCTTTATAACACCTATGATTTTCTGTGGCATCCAAACATGGTTTTGGAAAGCTGGCTCAGTGCAGTAGATGGAAAGCCAGTCTCAAAGTCAATAAAACCTTATTTCAAGTCTGTAATTCATACTGACTGTGACTTTGTCATACGTCATTTAATCGTGCAACTCTTGACAACCCCTAAGTTGCAGAGAATTGTGGGGCTTGACACTGATTCCTCACCCTGGATTTCCCTAAGTCAGTGAAATTGTAGGTTCAGTTACAAAAGAAAACAGCCCCTGCCTTCAAAGAACTTACATTCTAAGGGGAAAAGAGGGAGAAGAGGAAGAGGAAACATGATATGCATGTTTATGCAAGTATACACAAGACTCATAAAATGCAGGCACAAGGCAACTTTGAATGAGAAAGCAGTAACAGATGAGGGTGCTGGTAGGGAATTAAAGCAGAGTCACAGGCCAAATGTGATTCCCTGTGTGCGTGACGCTTTTAAGCGAGCACATGGGGCCAAGTGCAATCTCCTTTCTGCCTACAAGTTTGTAATGATGTCTTCTATGCTATTTATTTAACGTCATCATTAGTAATACACTGGAGTCTACTTATAGCCCGCAGAGGCTTTAGGACACCTACAAAGTAGAGTCTTCAAAGATGATGGGGTTCCATGACTTGTAGTCGTATAGCATCATCAATCAATGTAGCTTGTTTTGTTTTTTTTTATGGATTCTGGTGGCAGGGAGCAGTTTTTAAATGCAGGACAAGACTAAGAAAGATCTGGCAGTTTATTCTGAATGAAATATGGAGTACAAGAATGACATTAACATGGAATGGGGTAGGAAAGTAGTTTGGAACAGAATGTGGACCAATAGCAGAGGGAACTCACTTAGCTCACTGTAATGGTAATTTAAATGGGAAGATCTTTCCCATTCATTAATAGGCCAATGTGACCTGCCTGGGTCACATGGAATTCTGAGTCACATGGAGCCTGTAGTGGGAGGAGCTTGCTGAAGGGATGAAATCGGAAAGGATGGAGTAGGAGAACAACTGGGAGGAAGCTGGTGAGAGCAGTTAACATGGAGGGAGGAGAGGATACAGGCAAGCAGACAACTAGTCTCATGAGTGTTTCTTTGTCTGTAGGAAGACCCCAGGAGGGAGGGGAATGCTTGGGAATGGCTTTGTCCCCTGCAGCACTAATGTGTATTAACTTCTTGGTTACTATGATGGATTGGCTTTCTGGTGTCTGAATAAGTGTTTTTCTTCTGCATTCTACGTGGAGAATCAGTTATACTTTGTGATTCAGAACTACACCTGCATATTCTTAGGTGCTGTGAATATTACCTTGGCCGTACACTCAAAGGGACAAGTGGGTATGGGCAGGAAAAAGAGAAAGAGGGGGAGGGACTAGATTAGTTGTCTCTGGTTGTAAGGCAGAGTTTTGGGCCTAGGCCCAAATCACCATTTATAATCACCAGAGCAATGCTTCCAATGTTTTGCCTTGTACAACCACAGGGACCAGTTTCAACAGTTAGGAGGTGCTGAGTACCCCTCACTATTACCTTAAATAACTTTCCTGTGCTCTATTCCAGAAGTACAATCATTGGGTGCTGCCTCCTGGCTAGTAATAAGTGTTTCCTGTATTCATGTACAGGCTTGCAAAGATAACCTGTGATAATGCAGAAGACATGGTTACCTTGGTTCATACTGTGCTGTTTACTGTCATTCAATTATTAAGAGTTCTGCAGAATAAAGTCCAAATGGGTACACAATCTACGTATAAAGACTGATACCATAAACAAAATAGGAGAACAAGGAATAGTTTGTCAGATTTGTGGAGAATGGAGGAATTTATGAAGAAACAAGAGATAGAGAACATTATGAAATGCAAAATGGATAACATTGATTATATTAAATAGAAAAGTTTTGCACAAACAAAGCCAGTGCAAGCAAGATTAGGAGGGAAGCAGAAAACTGGGAAAGAATTTTCCAATTAGTGCCTGTGATAAAGGCCTCGTTTCTAAAATATATAGAGAACTGAATCAAATGTTCAAGAATACAAGTCATTCTCCAACTGATAAATGGTCTAAGGATAGGAACAGGCAGTTTTCAGAGGAAGAAATTAAAGCTATCTATAGTCATATGAAAAAGTACTCTAAATCACTATTGATTAGAGAGATGCAAATCAAAACAACTCTGAGGTACCATAGCACACCTATCAGATTGCCTAACATGACAAAACAGAAAAATGATAAATGTTGGAGAAGATGTGGGAGAGTTGAAACACTAATTCATTATTGGTGGAGTTATGAGCTGATCCAGTTATTCTGGAGAGCAATTTGGAACTATGCCCAAAAGGCTATAAAAATGTGCATACCCATCGACCCAGCAATACCGTTTCTAGGGCTGTATCCCAAAGAGATCATAAAAATGGGAAAAGATCCCATGCATACAAAAATATTTTTAGCAGCTCTTTTTCGTGGTGGCCAAGAACTGGAAATCAAGGGGATGTCCATCAACTGGGGAATGGCTGAACAAGTTGTGGTATATGAATGTAAAGGAATACTCTTGTGCTATAGAAATGACAAACAAGCAGACTTCAGAAAACCTGGGAAGATTTACGTGATCTGATGATGAATGAAGTGAACAGAACCAGGAAAACATTGTATACGATAACAGCCATAGTAGGCGATGACTGACTTTGACAGACTTAGCCCTTCTCAGCAATGCAAAGACCTAAAACATCTCCAAAGGACTCATGAGGCAAAATGCCCCCCACATCCAGAGAAAGAACTATGGAACTCAAATGCAGAGTGAAGCAGACTATTGTGTTATGTTTTGTTTTCCTCATGATTTCTCCCATTCATTTTAATTCTTCTATGCAACATTACTAATGTGAAAATGTGTTTAACAGGAATGTATGTGTACAGTCCACATAAGATTGCATATCATCTTGGGGAAGAAGGGTGGGAGGGAGGGGGAGAAAATTTGGAAGTTACGGAAGTGACTGTTGAAAACTTGTAAACAAATAAATTAAATTTGGGGGGAAAAATCGTTCTGAGAATGTCATGCCTCATGTCAAGACTCTTGAGTTGTTCTCTATTGCCTCTAAGGCAAAATACAAACTCCTCAGCTCAGTAGTTTAAGCCCTTCAGGCTTAAAGACAGGCTCCAGCCTATCTTTCCAGACTTACTTCTCTTTCCTCCCTTTCAAAAATTGGCCAACTTAACTGTTGCCTGACCTTGACATTCATTATATCCTGCATTACAACCTACCCATTTTTACTTCAAGTCCCTTCTACTCCTTCCACCAAAGGCTAAGTGAGAGCTTTCTCATTGGGCTATACCTCTTGCACCTTTATTTTTCAGCTACTTCACACATAGGACAGGTCTTTTAAGTACAAGAACCATTTTACTACAGTATAAGGATTTTCATGGCCCAAGCTATATCACAGACAAGTTCTAGATATGTAGTATAAATAAAGAGCCCAGCTTTGCCCAGTTGTATCTTACCTAATTAGGGGTGGAGGAAGGAAGGAAGGAAGGAAGGAAGGAGGGAGGGAAGGAAGGAAGGAGGGAAGGAAGGAAGGAAGGAGGGAAGGAAGGAAGGAAGGAGGGAAGGAAGGAGGGAAGGAAGGAGGGAAGGAGGGAAGGAGGGAAGGAGGGAAGGAGGGAAGGAGGGAAGGAGGGAAGGAGGGAAGGAGGGAAGGAGGGAAGGAGGGAAGGAGGGAAGGAAGGAAGGAAGGAAGGAGGGAAGGAGGGAAGGAGGGAAGGAGGGAAGGAGGGAAGGAGGGAAGGAGGGAAGGAGGGAAGGAGGGAAGGAAGGAAGGAAGGAAGGAAGGAAGGAAGGAAGGAAGGAAGGAAGGAAGGAAGGAAGAGAGGGAGGAAAAAGGGGCATTTATAAAGCTCTTATGTGTTGAACACTGAGTAACCCCTGAGGATATAAATACAAAAGCAAAGATAGCTCTCGACCTCAAGGAGTGTATAGTCTTTCTGGTTTGCACAAGCATAAAACTAAAGCACAGAAGTAAGAAAGACTGTGATATGTTTAGGAGAAGATGAGACCAGACTTGGTTGGATCAGAGGAGGTATAATGGAATCAATGATTGCTTTAAGATCTGCAAAGCACTTTCTTCACAAGAATCCTGTGAGGACAAGTATCATTTTTCATTTTTCCCATTGTTGTAGATGAAGAAACTGAAGCTCAGAAAAGAAACAACTTCTCAGTTTCACAACACTAATAAGTGGAAGAAACAGGGCTAAAACCCAGATTTTCTGGCTTCAAGACCAGGAAGTTCCTCTGAAACCTGAGCCATAAAAAGTCAACAGAAAAATGTTGCTAGTGCTACTTTAGAAGCAAAGATAAGCGCAAAAAGATTTCTGAGCCAAAAAAATCATCATCAAAACAGGTTATTTCACCAAGGGGTCTCTCAAGCAAACATCTTTTAGAAACTGACACTGCTGTACCATGAACATAAAGAACCGGTTTTTGTGACTAGTGGAAGAAATGCTATGCCAAAAAACAACAGGATATCATAGCTTCCTTCTAAAGCAAAGCTGGTTAGTGCATTTCTGTTTGAAACATTCTCGTAAATTTTTGCTTTGTCATTTGTCCCATTTTCCTCCCAGAAGAATTCACTCAGCAGGCAGTTGTCTGGCTCTAGGAATGGACTATTCTCACAAGGAAAGAGTCATCCGTGAAATCTGCCAGTTCAGTTTGTGAAAACCTATATTCCTTTTCCAAATCACAAAAATGATGAAAGAAACAGACAACAATGTTGTGGTCTACTCAAACTTAGGACTTAAGATCATGGAAATCATTTAGTCCAACCTCATCTCTGCCCTACCCCTCCCATTTAATAGATGAAGAAACCAAAGCCCCCAAAAGTGAAGGAATTAGCCCCAAGTTGCACACAACAAATATTTGAACGAAGATCTTCTCACTTCAAATCCAAATGTTTTGCTAGATTCTGCACCTACTTCTTAAATATATGTTCCAGTTCAAAATGTTAACTGTCAGTGGAATGGAAAACAGCACCTAGCATTACACTGTGCACAAACAATGATGCACAAATTAACTAGGACTAATTAAAGTAATTAAATGTACTGACAAAATGCACTTTACAATTTATTATGTCTTTTTAAATTTTTATAATGTGATGTTATTTTGTTATAATGTGTTTCGCATGATTTATGATTGTGCTTACAAGATTTTGACACATACTTTTAAATTCATCATAATTAAACTGCACTTTTATCACATTGGATATTAAGCATAATTTTGACAGTCAATTTTTCTAGGTCTAGTCTTGATTTCAATAGGGTTTAAATAACATGAGTTCCCAGGCCACTGAAGCATGTTTGTCTCCATTTCTTGGGTATATTTTTTGAATTTTCATGGCATTTGGCGCAGTACCTGGCACACAGGAAGTTCTATGTAATGTTACCTATTATTATTATTGTAGTGCAAGCCCGTGACACTATTTCTACCTCCATTTAACCAAATTTGCATCTCAGTATGTAAGTATATTTATCAGACTTCATTATTCCCTCATTAGGGACAAGACTTCCAAGCCTGCTAAAAGGAGAAAAAACAAAAAACATTTTTAGGGGTTACAGTCAAGTCTTACAGGCTCCCCTGAACTCCTTACAATGGTTGTAATAGAGCTTTGAATGAAAAAGTGAGTTTCATTAAGTAAAAATTACTCTTTTCCAGTCTTTAGTATTCCAGTCTTTGTATTGTCTTGCCCACAAGGATTCTTTCTTCATAACAATAGGTTGCAGCTGTTTTGTTGTGTGTTTTTTGTTTTATTTTACTGGTCTTCTCACTGTTCTCCCAAATTTAAGATGCTTATACCACACAGTAGAGGAATCAATAACAGGCAGTCCAGCTGCTAAGCCTTTCTGAAGTCTTACTTGTTTTCTCAAGCTAAATTGGGCTTTTTTGCAGCGCTATTTTGTCATATACAGTTTTTTACACTGACTTTCATTTTCCATTGTGTTTACGCAGAATTTAGCCTAATTTATTATGAGCTTAAAAAATGCTTGAAATGCCTGACTTCCCCAAACCAATAATAACCTCTGCAGTATCTCTAATATTCACTTAGGTATGCTCTACAAGTTATAATTTTTTTCACCTTTTCTTGAAATAATATCTTTTCTTAAAAATCAAAGAATTAAAAGCATGAGATCAGCTAAACATATGTTCGGCACAAAATCTGGCACCTATTGGATGAAGAACTAATGAAGCTGGAAAACAGTTCAATCTGCTTTCAATTGGTCAAGGTCAGATAGATGTTCTAAGTCAGTCTGGTGTCAGTATTAAGACTCATGAATGAGTCTTAATGAACTGCTGTTACAAAATGAAACCCTGTCAAAATATTACTTGTCCCAAGTACTTCATAAATCACTTCAATCGGTACATAATAAATATTTGTTTAATTGACTAACACCTAGGTTAAAGTGAGGCCTAGTACAGTTCATTTACAATTATACAGACTTCACTTTTCAGAAAGGATTTTTTTCTTTTTAATGTTATAACTTTGGAAAGAACAAGTCACAACCTCTCTGGGCCTCAGGTTCCTCACCTTTAAAATAAGAATGTTAGGCTAGATAACCACTACTACCACCACCCTCCAATCTTTTTTTTCTCTAAATATATAATCCTATGACTATTTCATCTATCAGAATATTATAAAAATAACATCCATTCTTTGGATTGGATGGGAAACCTGAGCTCTAAGTCTATTACAACCTTAGATGTGTGTGACCTGCAGCAAGTTAATTCAACTTTATGGGCCTCTATAAAGTGAGCAGTTTAGAGAAGATGGTGAATGAATGAATGGAACATTTATTAAACATGACATACCAAGCATTGTACATAGCACTAGGGATACAAATAGAAAAACTGAGACAGGTCTTCCTCTCATGGAGCTCACATTCTAACTGAGAGAAACACTACAGAAAAGAAAGTTAACCTAAGAGTGGACAGTGACAGGACCAAGAGCAAGTTCCAAGGATCTTTAGGCTACATCAGTAAGTTAGAGGAAAGTGTCAGGGCATAAAAGCAGGGCAGATAATAAGACCAGGTGGTCCTACATCTCCCTGGAAGGAACAGAGCTGGTGACTCCCACCTCATCCAAGCCAAATGAGCAGTCAAGTAAGTTGGATGGATGCCAGGTGACCCTACTTGGGGAAGCACTAAAGAGTGAAAATGGGGCAAGGCACACTACCAGGTACTAGGGTCATGATCTTTAAAGTCCCTTCTAGATTTAACATTTTATGGTTCTAAAAATCAGTTTTAGTTAGCATATTATGCAAAGGAACTCTATTAATGTTTAAAGGTGGTTTTTTTTCTTTGAAAGTAAAACATAAAATACTCTTTCTACTACACTCCACTGCCTCTTAAAATCCTGGCATACCTAGGTCACTCAAGTATACACAACACCTGGTAATCCTAAATTCCTAGACACAGGTCTTTCTTATTTAATATTCTATCCTCACCACCTCTTCCTTTCCAGCCACAACCATATTCTCCATTCTCATTCCAGATTCATCTAACACTTCACTTCTAACATTCTTAGTTTACCTTTGCCATGATGTAAGGTACTTCTCTCTACAGAAAAGGTCACGGGAAAAGAGATCCATCAAAAGGAGCTGGGTAGAATACAGAGAACTGCCTGATATGAGTTCTATTGACTACAGAGAGATCAGTTTTTTTTCCATGGGAGAGGGTTATATCTGAAGCCTGGTAAAGTTAAGAGTTAGCCTGAGTGGGGAAAAACCGAAAGAAACTGTAAAAACAGAAGTGGGGCTTTAGTTAGTATTCAGTCAGTAAAAGTGTTGTTTTAGTTACATCAACCTGGGCTAAATAATGAAGTATCGTATCTGAAATGTCTCTACCCCAACACTGCTCATGCCTGGTGTTTCTGTTTACTAAAGTCTTGAAATCTGGGAAATAAGGAGATTGGGATAACAAACAATGCAACATACCTCTCACCTCTGCAGAGAGGAAGGCCGGGATGGCTTGCACAGACTGACAGACACAGTCACTGTGTAAGTTGGTTTTGCTTAAGTGTTTTTCTTTGTTACAAGGGAGGGTGGGTTCTGTTCTTAGTGGGGGAGGAAGGACAGCCACAAGGGGGAGGGGACAACACTATATCTGGAAATGACTATCATAAAAATAAAAGAAGAGGAGGCTGGGATTAGACAATCTCTCCAAGGTCCCTTTCAGAACTAAAATTCTATGGTTTTTAAGAATTACTCACAGCAATGGAATATTGGAATACTACTGTGCTATAAAAATGATGAGTTGATGGGTATCAGGAAACCATGGAAAGACTTGCATAAAATAAAGACAAGTGAAATGAGCAGAACTGAGAGGATGTTGTACGCAGTAACAGCAATATCTTTCTAAGAACAACCTTGAAAGACTAAGTCATCTTGAGTATTACAAATACTCAAATCAACTACAAAGGACCTGTGAAGAAGGATGCTATCCGTATCCAGAGAAATAACTGTTAAACAGAAGTATGCATATAGATATGTATGTATATATTGTATATGTGACTAATATTTGCCTTTTCCAGAGAGGTGTGGGGAGGGAAGGAGCAAAACAATTTAAAAATACACAGCAGAGAACCAAACAAAAATTAGAAGAAAGCACAGAAAAGCAAGGCAGCTTTGAAAATGATGTGTAGTATTTATTACGTTGTTTTTCAAAAAGAGCAAATCGCATGAAATGGAAATTCATGATTTTATATTGAATCCTCTTCTTACGTTATGCTGTGGAAATGGAAATGTTCTCTTTTGTTGTCTTTTTGTCTTTAAGCTAAAAATGGATAAAAGAAATTTTAAAGAAAATAAAACAACTTATCATCATCATCAAAGAATTACTCATAGGCATAAAAGGGGGAGCAAAGTAACAATAACAGTCCCTCACAGTGAAGGTTCTTTATAAGTGAAAATATTTGACATTTTTAGAATATGATTTAGTGGATAGAGTTCTAGTCTTGATATAAGGAAAACCTGAGTTCCAATCTCACCTTTGACACTTACTAGCTGCATAAATTTAAGTAAGTCAATAACTTCCATGTGCCTTAGACAAGTCCCTAGGAATCATCTACTAATTCTTAGATGGCTTGTGATCTTGTTGGTAGAGGGAATTCCCTAGGAACTCCCTTGTGTAGTAGCATGAATCTTTCTGCCTCTGTGTTTAGATGTTTTTATGTCTCATACACAGAGAGGATCAAGAATTGTAAGGCTCAATGGATACTTATTTTTAGACTTTGAAGAGAACTGAGATATTATCTGGTTCAACCCTTTCTTATTGGAGATGAGGAAATACTTGGGCCCAAAGAGATGAACTGTCTTGTTTAAATCACAAAGGCAATAAATACCACCTCCAAAATTAAAACCCAGATCTTTTGAGTTCAAATTCAGGGCACTCTCTACTATGCCATGCTAGGAACAAAGGAAATAGAGGAGAGTCCACTCATTCCTAAGGTCACATCAAAAACTGTCATGAAAACTACAGGACACCTATCTCAAAGAAGTCAATGACAGAAAGAAAAGTAACGAAAGAAAACAGGTGTCCACTGATTGAAGAAAGGTTGAACAAACTGTGGCATAATATTGAAATGTTATTTCATCACTGCAACAAGATTTGATCAATAAATAAATAATTATGGTATAAAACACAAAAGACAAATTAAAATTAACTTTTTTAAAAGAGGGAAAAACAGTTGGCCTGAAGGGAAAGTCATGAACTTTTGTCATCTGACCTATAACGAATGTACTGGGCTACTAGTTATCAACCTTTCTTATCCATTACTGGAAAAAACCTTTGGATGGAAGTCTGAGCTAATCTGCTACAAACCTGCTTGGTAAAAACCAGTTCCCCAATTTTAGTTTCAGTTTTCTCATCTATAAAAATAGAAAAGTGAACTAGAAAATCTCTAAAATTCCAGTCAGCTCCAGCGTTCTATGATTCTAATACATTTGTGCAAGAGACTGACCACATACCATGCTAACTTCCAACTGGCATATGAGAAAACATTACTAACATAATACCCTTCATTTAAAACTATTATTTGGATTATACATCTGAATATTCATTTTTAATGTTGGTTCAAATTTGTAATTAGAAATATACTTTTCAAATGCACGTTTGTGGGACTTTTTGGATCAGGCTATAATGATTTGGAGAACCTTGCTACAACATACAAAGACCACTGTTTTAGGTCACAATAGTCACAAGTTCTAATTTAAGATTTCCAAAGCCTGGTCTGTTGTCTGATGTTTTTCTCCCTCTTCAACATTCACTCTATCACCTTCATTTTCTGCAAGCAGCTATGGAATCTGTGGCCACAAAAGACAGCATAAAATGTTAACTATGGATACAAACCTATTTCAAAATAAATGTTGGTCCAATGGCTCTGAAAACCTCTGATATTCTCTTTTCTAGTTTGTTTACTGATGCACTGAACTTGTAATAAGTGAATACATAAGGATGACAGAAAAGTTGCTCCCATGGCATTAACCAGCATTCATTCCTTCATTTTAGTAGAGTATCATCTCTTCTTCCAACAAAGCTAGAGGAGAGAAGTTTAGAAGAACAGTAAAAGGGGTGGAGCCAACATGGTGGAATGGAAGGACAGACCTGTAGAAGCTCTCCCCCCACAGGCCATAAAATACCTGTAAAAAATGACTCTAAACAAATCCTAGAGCAGAAGTCACAAAATGACAGAGACTTCCATCCCAAGACAGCCTGGAAGGTCTATACAAAAAGAATATCACACCAGGCTCAGAGCAGAGTATGGCCCAGCCTTGGCCATGTGGCACGGCACAGACAGGACTAGAGCACGCTTCAGGGTGAGGAATCATGGGAAGCAGCTGCAATTCCCAGATTTCTCAACCCACAAATGCCAAAGACAGCTTCAAAGGTCAGTAAGAAAGCTCTTTCACGTAGGTGAGTGGGGAGTGCGGACTGGCCCTGGTCCCAGCTCCAAGGTGGCAGCAGCCACTATGGCAGCAGCATCCACTTTTGGAACCCTCGGCCTAAAGGGGAAACACAACCTGGGAAAATCGAATGATCTGAGTCTCAGTCCTGAGTGGTGGTCCTGGGGTGAGGAGGAGTGCTGGCACGGTGGAGGTGGTAGTGGTTGTAGAGAGGGAACCCTACTCGCAATTCCAGGGCAGAAAAGAGTGCTTGTGGTTACTCACAGACCAGAGAGCATGCCAGGAGAGGAGTAAAGTCTTCTCCCTTGACTGTGCCACCTTGGAGGAACTGAGAATTTACATGTCCCTAGAGATATCTCAGAGAACAGCTGCACAAAACCTCTGAAACCTAGGTCAGTACACCCTCCATTTGACAGAAGACTCAAGAGTCAAGTAACTGGCTGGGAAAATGCCCCCAAGGGGCAGGGGGCAGGTAAATAAGACTATAGAAGGTTACTTTCTTGTTAAAAAGGTATTTTTTTCCATCCTTTCAGGTGATGAAGAACAAAGCATACCATCAGAGGAAGACATCAAAGTCAAGGCTTCTACATCCAAAACCCCACCAAAAGTATTCAATGATCTCAGACTATGGAAGAGCTCAAAAAGGATTTTGAAAATCAAGTAAGAAAGGTGGAGAAAATTGTGAAGAGAAATAAGAGTAATGCAAGAAAATCATGAAAAACAAGTCAACAGCTTGTTAAAAGGAGAATCCAAAAAATGCTGAAGAAAATAACACCTTTAAAAATAGACTAACCCAAATGGCAAAAGAGGTCCAAAAAGTCAACGAGGATAAAAATGCTTTAAAAAACAGAATGGGTCAAATTAAAAGGAAGTTCAAAAGCTCACTGAAGAAAATAGTTCTTTGAAAATTAGGATGGAGCATATGGAAGCTAATGACTTTATAAGAAACCAAGAAATTATAAAACAAAACCAAAAGAATGAAAAAATAGAAGACAATGTGAAATATCTCGCTGGAAAAACAACTGACCTGGAAAATGAATCCAGGAGAGATAATTTAAAAATTATTAGTCTACCTAAAAATTATTAGCTACCGTGATCAAAAAAAGAGCCTAGACATCATATTCTAAGAAATTATCAAGGAAAACTGCCCTGATATTCTAGAACCAGAGGGTAAAATAGAAATGGAAAGAATTCACTGATCATCTCCTGAAAGAGATCCCCAAAGGAAGACTCCTAGGAATATTGTAGCCAAATTCTAGAGTTCCCAGGTCAAGGAGAAAATATTACAAGCAGCCACAAAGAAACATTTCAAGTACTGTGGAAATACAATCAGGATAACAGAGGATTTAGCAGATTCTACACTAAGGGATCGAAGGACTTGGAATATGATATTCCAGAGGTCAAAGGAGATAGGATTAAAACCAAGAACCACCTACCCAGAAAAACTGAGTATAATACTTCAGGGGAAAAAAATGGAATTTCAATGAAATAGAGGACTTCCAAGCATTCTTGTTGAAAAGACCAGAGCTAAATAGAAAATCTGACTTTCAAATACAAGAATCAAGAGAAACATGAAAAGGTAAAAAGGAAAGAGAAGCCTTCAGGAACGTATTAAAGTTGAACTGTTTACATTCCTACATGGAAAGATGTTATCTGCAACTCACAAGATCTTTTCAGTTTTAGGGTTGTTAGAGGGTATACATATATATACATATACACACATACACACATGTCTATATGGATACATATGTATGGGTACATTATTTAAGTGTAGATATGTATATGTACATGGGTGTATATGTGTGTGTGTATATATATGTGTGTGTGTATACACACACATATACATATATACATACACATAGAGAGCATAGACTGAGTTGAAGGGTAAATACCTAAAAAAAATAAAATTTGCTCTTGAGTGGAATGTACTAAGAGTAGGAAGGAGAAAGGAAGGAGAGGTAGAATGTAGTAAATCATCTCACATAAAAGAGGGAAGAAAGAGCTTTTACAATGGAAAGGAAGAAGGAGGAGATGAAAGTAAATAAGTGAGCCTTACTCTCATTGGATTTGGTTTAAGGAGAAAATAGCACACACTCAATTGGATATGGAAATCTATTTTACCCTGCAGAAAGGCAAGGGGGAAGGGGACAGGAGAAGGAATATAATAGAGGGGACAGCAAACTAGGGAAAGGATAATCAGAAGCAAACACATTGTAGGAGGACAGGTCAAGGGAGAGAATGGAATAAATGGAGGGCAGGATAGGGTAGAGGGAAATGTGGTCAGTCTTTTACAACATAATTATTATGGCAGTGCTCTGCATTGAATTGCTTGTTTTCTCAATGTGGGCGGGTGGGGAGGGAAGAAGGGAGAGAATACAGAACTCAAAACTTTAATAATGAATGTTAAAAATGTAAAAAATTCTTTTAGCATACAACTGGAAATTAAGATATACAGGTAATGGAGTATAGAGATCTATTTTGCCCTACAGGAAAATAAAGGGGAAAGGGAATGGAAAAAAGATGGGTAATAGAAGGGAGAACAGACTGGAGGAAAAGGTAGATGGAGTGCATGCTGTCCTGGGGTGGGGGGTGGGGAGAGATGGGGAGAATATTGTGACTTCAAATTCTGGTGGAAGTGAATATTGAGAACTGAAAATAAATAAATTTTATAAAATTTAAAAAAAAAAGAACAGCAAAAGCCCATGCTGCAGCCTCCAGTCTGTTGATGCTTGCATGAAACTACTGGAACAAACACATATTCACCTTGCTGTCTGTCCTTCATTCTTGAAGAGGACCATGACATCAGGGAGGGGATGCCATGACATGCAAGTGAATTGGATTTAAGTGAGGGAGGACTGTACAAAGTTACCAGCCTCACTTTTTCCTCCAGAGCCCTCTGAGTCCAGTAGTCAGATATGAATCAAGACAACTAGAGATGGCCCAGGATGCAGTGGGAGACCTTGGCCCTTTCAAGCTAAGAACTTTAACAAGTCTCAGTTGGACCTTACAGCAGAAATGAAAAGAGGGAACCAACCAAAGTGTTCTCTGTCACCAATATACAGGTTCCACCCATTAATTCCATGGATGAGGAAACCCATCTGGCATACAGAAGACTACCATAAAAGGAGGCATGACTTCAGCTAGAGGCCACATTGAAAACCACAGAACTTCCATTCAGGTAATAAAAATCTGCTTCCAGCTTGTAATCCATTTATGTAGTTCATAAGCTCTCAGATCATGTGAACAAAAAATTAAAAGGGCATACATCTATTTCTACTTCCATGGCTTCCTTCTGCTTGTTGGCTTCCATGATAATGCTATGATCATGCTTCCACGATAATTTAATTCTAGGACTCCAGAACTCCTCCACCATTTTGTTTCTCTGCATCATGATTCAGATGCTCAACCGTTCCCTTGACCGTACAATGCTCCTGTCTGTCAGGAAATTCCATTAACCCTCATTAAATTCATCCCAACTGACTCACCTGTGAAAGCCACTATCATTATCACTCCTGGAATACAATGCAAACTACACTGGGTGCATCATCCGCCTAGAGGCAATACGGTGTAATGGAAAGGACCTTGGGCTTTAAGACCAAAGACCTTGGTTCCAGTACTTACAAGCTATATGTCTTTGATCAAATGACTTTGCTCTTTCCTCTGGGCCTCAGTTCCCTCAATTAAAAAATAATGCATTCAGAGTATTCTACAAGATCTTTCAAAACTCAAACAGTTTAGGATGAATATGCAAGTTACTTGCAGCTATGTATGTGGATGGAGGTTCTAATGACAAAGGTGGGTTCAGAACCCTAAAACCTGACTCTAAATAATAACATCTGACATATACAGTGTTCTAAGGTTTGCAAGTTACACTGTCTACACTCTCTCACTTGATCTTTCCAACAAACCTATGAGGTCGATGTACCACAAGTACATCTACTTTTACCAGTTCATAGTGGATAAGTAACTTGCTCATAGCCACAGAGTTAGTTAGGGCTGGCAATAAAATTTTAATCCATATCTCCTTTAAATTCAATGCTCTTCCACTACAATATACATAGATCAAGTGCTAAATTGATTGTGCTTCATTTACAAAGTTAATGTTCCTGGCCTGCCATTAGCAAAGTTGCATTTCTAAATGTTCATTCCAGTAGTGGTGATGGAAATATATTAATCCTTCCTCAGCCTCTTGCCCATGTGACTGATAACATTTCTTAGAGGCAGCTAGGTTACACTGTGGAAAAACCTGAGTAAAATCCTAGCTCAGACACTTACCAATTATATGACCAGAAGGTAAGTCACTTAACTTCTGAGTCTATTTCCTCACCTGTAAAATGGGGATGAAAATAGCAACTATGCCATAGGGTTGTTGAAAGGGCCAAATAGGACAGCATTTAACATATATAAAGTGCTTTCCAAATCTTAAAGTGCTATATAAATGCTGGCTACTATTATTCACCAGTACATCAAAGATATATCATTTTGGTGCTGTGGAAACTCCTTTCACAAACACAGACAGTATATTACCTTTCTCTAGCCTTTGTAAATGGCTTTATGGCTGAAAAATTCATTGGTGGCCAATCTAGTGACAATGCTCACCAACTTAGCTATGCTGCTTTTAGGATGACCAATAAATTCTGTCATCAATCCCTGACTTGAAGTCTTTCCAGCTGGGTGCAACTCTCCAGTTTGAGTTCCACTGACTGAAATAACCTTCTGTATCAACTTCACACCAAAATGAGGGATGTGAGTAAGACATTGGTGAAGGCTCACTATCACATGCAATAAAGGTCCTGCCAGACCTTAGCAACATGCCGTATCCAACTTGGCTATCCAATCAAAGATCAAGCCTATATTTAATAGATACCTTTTAGGTTTTCCCCAGTTTAAGGAGCAATGAATTAGGGGAAAAGAAATCCCACCTCTCCCCTACCACAAGGCTCTTTTGCAGTTATATATAAGAAGTCTAATGGTACAGTTGTGGTCTATCAGGTGCAGCTTCTTTTTCCCTGTCAGAGACCTTCTCTACTTTCCTGTAGTTCATCTTCACCCAGTATCTTTTTTTACCTGCACGCTGGTGAGGCTGCAGCTGGCCTACCAATAGCTCTTAGGAGACTGTGACCTGGCAAAGATAAGCCCTGCCCCATCTTGCTCTCCTTTCCCTCCTTAAGGCCTGGCTGCCGTTCTGAGCTGCCCAGGGCTAAAATTAGCCTGACTGATGCTTTCTAGGTGGTAGGAAACTAGGTTATTTTTAGCCTCCAAGAGCTCAGAACCAGGACTATGCTGGGGCTGGAAATAGGCCTTGCCTCCAGCTTTCCCACCTGTCATTACCCCCTGCCCAGCTCTTTATATGCTTCATTTTCATTTCACCAACATTCTCCCCATTGCCCAGTTCTGTGGTTCCTACCTGAATGACATCCCTTCTCCTCTAGCCCAACTTGGAGTCTTCTGATTGGCCTACTGTAAATATCTTCTCAGTGGACCATCTGACTCCAGCATTGCCCTCCTCCAATCAATTCTCTCAGCTGTTGCCAAAGTGGTCTCCTCTGCTTGTCACTTTGAATATGCCACCTCTTCTCAACACCTAATTAGTTTCCCAGACTCGTCTCTCCCCTTGCAATCCATCCGATGTATCACTGACAGATTAATCTAAAACATTTATTTCATGATTTCATACCCTACTTACAAACTTCAAAACAGATCACATTGCCTAAAGGATTAATAGCAGTAATGATTATGGTCGTTAGAGTTAATTTTATATAGGACTTCTCAGTTTCTCCACAACAGCCCTGTACAGGAGCTAATCCCAGTATCCTTCCATTGGAGGCCCAAATTTCTTAGCCTAGCATTCCAAACTCTCCACGACACAGCCAAACCTCCTTTGCTAATCTTATTGCCCGGTACTCCCTTACATGACATCTCCACTCCTGGTCTGTTCACTGTTCCCTAGACTTCATTCTCTCAGTTCATAATTCAACAAATACTTATTGAACAACTACTATATGCAAAGCACCGTGCCAGGTAGTGGGGATAGAAAGATGAAAAATGTCACTAGCCCTGCTCCGAAAGAACTTACAGGAGAACTGCAACCTCTACACAAATCAACTTAATACATAGTAGAATGGGCAAGGGGAAGGAAGATAAAGTCCTCTAGAAAGATCTGAGGAAAAAAAGACCACTTTCAGCTGGGCTTTGGGAGTATTGAGGAGAGGCTTCATGAAAGTGCTCACACCTGCACTGTACCTGGAAGGAAAAAGACTTTAATGGCTAGAGAGAGGAAAGAGAAGATAATCTAGGCATGAGGGCATGAGACGATAAAGAACAGCTAGCAGTTCAGTCTGACTGGAATGTAAAACGCATGAAATAAAGTAATATTTAAAATTTCAAACAAAGGTTACAAAGACAGGGTTATTCAGCAACACTGTGTGATGATCAGCTTTGATACACTTGGCTTTTCTCAGCAACAAAATGATCTAACACAATTCCAAAAGACTCATGATGGAAAATGCTACCCACATCTGGAGAAAGAACTATGGAGTCTGAATGCAGATCAAAGCATACTATTTTCACTTTTTTTTGTTTTTCCTTTCTCATGGTTCTTCCCTTTTGTCCTCATTTTTCTTTTACAACAATGTGGAAATACACCTAATACAATTGTACATATATAGACTACATCAGATTGCTTGCCATCTTAGGGAGGAGGAAGAGAAAGAAGAGAGGAGGAAAAAATTTTGTAATTCAAATCTTATAAGAGCAAATATTGAAAACAATAAATAAATAAATAAATAATTTTTAGAAGAGAAAAAAATGTCAGGTTATAACCAAGAACTTACATGATGGCTAAGGAGTTTGCATTTTATCTTATAGGCAATAAGCACTCGTTGAAGGTTAAGTAGGGGGCAGGGCAGGGAAGCATCCTCAGACTTATGCATTAAGGCATCACTTTAGAATTGGAAACTAAGGGGGCATCATCCTCTTTGGAAATGGCTAAACAAATTAAGGTATGTGGATGCAGTGGAATATCATTGTATCATAAGAAAGTCAAAATTGTTGCAAAGGAAATTGGGAAGATCTCTATTAACTGATGCACAGTAAGATAAATAAAACTAGAACAATTTTACATATACATATACATACATGTGTACATATATGAATATGTATACACACACACACATATACTGACCACAGCATTACAGAGAAAAACAATTTTGTAAGACTTTGGATTTCTGATCAATGTAATGATAAATTGCAAGTTCAGAAAACTGAAGATGAACCACGACACTCACCTCCCACCAGATAGGTGATGAACTTAAAATGGAGAGAAAGCACACATTTTCAGGCACAGTCAATGTGGAAATTGGTTTTGCTTGGCTATGTATGTTTATGACGAGAATTTTATTTAGAGAGGTTTTGTTCTTTTTGTTGTTATTTGATAGGGAAGAGCAATAAGAGGTACATATAAATATATGTGAAAACAAACGTGTTTTTTAAAATATGTATCATTTTGGCAACTGTTTGTGAAGGCTAAACTAGAAAGGTCTGTGACAGAGGGATCACTAAGGATGCTATTATGACAGTCCAGGTGGGAGATAATTAAGGCTGAACTGAGATGTGAGCAGTATAAAAACAGAGAGGATGGTTATGAAGAGAAACTGAAGAATTAAATGATAGGAACTTAAAAATTAGTTGGATAAGAGGTGACAGAGAGGAAACGGTCAAGGAAATCTCCTAGGTTTTTAGAACAAAAAAGGTGGCTCAGTGGACAGACCACCAGCCCTAGAGTCAAAAGGACCTGAGTTCAAATCCTCAGACACTAACAACTTCAAATGCTTCAAAAAAAAACCAAGGAAGGCGGTCATGTTATCAAACAGAACTAAGGAATTTTAAAAGGGGGAAAGACTTAGGGGGAAGGGATGTGTGATAAAAAAATGATCCGAGGGCGGAGCCAGGATGGCCAAGTAGAAAGACACATATACTCTAGCACTTCCCCCACAGCCCACAAAATACCTGTAAAAAATGACTCTCAACAAATTCTAGAGCAGCAGAAGCCACAAAACAACAGAGCAAAGGAGGTTTCCAGACAAAGGTAACCTAGAAGGCCAACAGGAAAGGCCCATCTGACGGGACACTGAGCTGAGCAGAGCGCAACCCTGGCCACGCAAAACTGGGAGGAACACACCTGAACAGACCTCCAGGACAGAGTTCCCAGCAGGGAGGGTCCCAGATACTTCAACCCACAAGAGACAAAGAAAGCTCCAAAGGTCAGTGCGGCAGGGCTTTCCCAGCTGGGTGAGCAGGAAATGGGGTTCCTCCAGCAAGAGCCCCAGGCAACAGCAGCAACAGCAGCAATAGCAGCAGCAGACTGTAGGCAGCTACAGTGGCTGGGAAGCAACCTGGGTCCACTGTGAAGGCAGCTCAACTTAAAGCCTCTGGGAAAACTGAGCAGCTGATCTGAACCTCAGCACTCAGTGGTAGCCCTGCCCCCACCCAAAGCCTAGGGAATCAAGCAGCTGAGTCCAATCTCAGCCTTAAACACAATACTGGGGAGAGAAGGGGCAACAGGACCATCCTCTTGACAAAGGATTCAGAAGTCAAGTAACTGGCTGGGAAAATACCCAAAAATGGAGAAAAAAAATAAGATTACAGAAGGTCACTTTCTTGGTAACAGGTGTCTCTTCCCATCCTTTCAGATGAGGAAGTACATGGCATACTGTCACAGGAAGTCAAGGCTCCTGCCTGCAGGGCCTCCAAAGTGAACTTAAATTGGAATCAGGCAACAAAAGAATTTGAAAAATGAGTTAGCAGCTTGCTAAAGGAAAACCAAAAAAATACTGAGGAAAATAACACCTTTAAAAAGGAGCCTAACTCAATTGGAAAAAGAGGTAGAAAAAGTCAACAAGGAGAAGGAGGCTTTAAAAAGCAGAATTAACCAAGTGGAGGAGAAGGTTCAAAAGCTCACTGAACAAAATAGTTCTTTGAAAGAGAGAATTGAGTTCAGGGAAATGAATGACTATGAAATAAACCAAGCAGTTAAAAAAACAAAACCAGAAGTTTGAAAAAATTGAAGATAATGTGAAACATCTCATTGGAAAAACAACTGACATGGAAAATAGATCCAGGAGAGACAATTTAAAAATTATGGGACTACCTGAAAGCCATGATCAAAAAAAGAGCCTACACATTATCTTCCATGAAATTATCAAGGAAAACTGTCCTGATATTCTAGAATCAGAGGGCAAAATAAATACTGAAAGAATCCACTGATCACCTCCTGAAACAGATCGAAAAAGAGAAACTCCAAGGAATATTGTGATCAAATTCCTGTGTTTCCTGGTAAAGGAGAAAATACTGCAAGCAGCTAGAAAGAAACGATTCGAGTATTGTGGAAATACAATCAGGATAACATAGGATCTAGTAGATTCAACATTAAGGGATCAAAGGGCTTGGAATAGGATACTCCAGAAGTCAAAGGAACTGGGATTAAAACCAAGAATCATCTACCCAGCAAAACTGAGTATAATACTTCAAGGGAAAAAATGGTCATTCAATGATATAGAGGAGTTTCAAGCATTCCTGATGAAAAGACCAGAAGTGAATAGAAAATTTCAAACACAAGAATCAAGAGAAGCATGAAAAGGTAAACAGGAAAGACAAATTATAAAAGACTTTCTAAAGCTGAATTGTTTACATTCCTACATGGAAAGATAATACTTCTAACTCTTGAGACTTTTCTCAGTATTTAGGTAGGTGGAGGGATTGTACATACACACACACACACACACACACACACACACACACACATACATATAGACAGAGAGTACAGGCTGTGTTGAATCAGAAGAGATGATATCCATAAAAAAATATAATAAAAATTAAAGGGTGAGGGAGGAAAATTCTGGGAGGAGAAAGGGAGAAATGGAATGAGGCAGGCTATAACTCATAAAAGAGATAAGAAAAATCTTGTTCAATGGAGGAGAAAAGGGAGAAGGGGAGAGGGGAAAAGTGAAGCTACTCTCTCCACATATGGCTTAAGGAGTGAATAACATGCTCACTAAATTTGGTATGAAAATCTATCTTACACTACTGGAAAGCAGGGGAGGAGGGGACAAGTGGGATGAGGGGAATGATAGAAGGCTGGGCAAATGGGAGAAGGGAGTAACTAGAAATAAACACTTTTGGGAAGGAACAAGGTCAAATAAGGGAATAAAAAAATAAGGGGGAATAGAGTAGGATAGAGGGCAATATAGTTAGTATTACACAACATGATTATTATGGAAGTCTTTTGCAAAATTACACATATATATCCTGTATTGAATTGCTTGCCTTCTCAGTGGGGATGGGTAGGGAGGGAGGGAGAGAAATGGGAATTCAAAGTATTAGAAACGAATATTCAGAATTATTATTGCATATAACCGGGAAATAAGAAACACAAGTAATGGGGTATAGAAATTTATCTTGCCCTACAATAAAACAGAGAAGATGGGGACAAGAGAAGGGTGAGATATGACAAAAGGAAGGGTACACTGAGTGAAGGGCTAATCAGAATGCAAGGTATTAGGGGATGGGGGAAGGGGAGAGATGGGGAGAAAAATTGGACATGTTACAAAGTAAAAGCAAGTAGTATTAAAACAATTGACTGAATTAATTACCGAGACTAAATCAGAGACATCTTTAGTTTGGGGAAATGAATTTTAGTCTAAGTTTCCTAGAGGCAGGTAACCTCAGGTAAAATTTGGCATTGATGAAAAAGTTAAGGTTTTAATGATAAATTTGATTTTATGATTGTTATTTAAGCAGGAACTGGAACATGTACAGAAAGGCACGTAAGTCACTTAAGACCTGCCTCAAAAGATATTCCTTAAGGTGAAATTGTAGTCTTATCTGAAAACTGGTTATTGGAGCTTGTTATTCTAAGATTTTATGGGACTATTAACTGACTGTTCTTCTGAGTCTAACTCCAGGTATGGATATCAAGAAAGGTGGTCTGAGCCTCCAATCCATGATGCCAGTAAGCCTGTGAGATGCTGGTATGAACTGCAAAAGATGATTTCATGGGAAGGGTGGGAGAGTGGCTGTTCAGCCTGAGCTGAGGTAGGATTCTCCTGACTCAATTTCCCCACTGATACCTGGCAGACTTTAAGCCTGATTGAATGCAAATTGACAATCTACTCCTGCCTGGGACTGACATGAAGCTAGGGAGATATTGTTTCCTTGCAATGTCCCTACTCTTAGTGGGAACTTCCTATAGTTTGTAAGCGTAATACCAGATCCATTAAATTATAGATTGTTGGTAGAGGAACATCCAAAGTTAAGTCTAAAATTAAGCTATTAGGCTTATGACTTTAGACCAACAACAATAAATTAGGGTCCTTTAATTCTTAGCAATAGTATGGAGACAATCACGTCAAGGGCTTATGAAGTTAGCACGCATAGTTATTATTTGTGTCTCGGTTAATGTTAAAAAAAAATTCATTTGTGGTCTATACTGTAAATGCTTTAAAAGAAGTAGCACCTGACCAAAAGGTGGAATTGCTTTATGTGATATGAACTGTGTTAAAAATGAAAAATTAAAAAAAAAAAGATTCAATTTTTTAAAAAATTTTTTTAAAAAGAGTGGGAAAAATATGTTCAATTTTGGACATTCTGAACCAGCAGGATATCCAATAGGAAATGTTCAGTAAAGCAGTTTCCTACTTCCATTTTTATCATATACTACCTGGTTTCAGGGTTCTGCAACACTGAACTACCAATATACTGCAACCTCTGGCAGAGATGCCTAAAGAAAGGGGAAAGGGTCATGAGGTGGTGTTAAAAACTGACCTTATGGCACAGGGTGATCATCATTCAGTCTTCAGTATTCTCTATGCTTAAGAACTCAGGCATTAGAGTCCAAGGCATGAGACTTTTCCACACATAATACAAGGAAATTTTAAAAAAAGAAAAACTGGGAAGGTCATTCTTAGGCTCCCTAAAGCAACATCTAATTTTTTTTGACTTTTCTGTAATTTTGGGGGGGCTTATGGAAAATTATGTCAAAATTTGGTTGCCCAGAGAAGTTCATCAATATTGTATGTCAATTTCATGATGGCATGTTTGCCCAGGTTCTGAATAATGGACAAAACTCTTGTGCCTTCCCATTCACCAACGGAGTGAAACAGGGCTGTGTGCACTGGGAAATAAGAAACACAAGTAATGGGGTATAGAAATTTATCTATAAATGTGCATCTCCCATGCATGATATTTTCAGCTATGTTGACAAATGATTTCAATGAGGATGAACATGACTTCAAGGTCAGCTACTGCAGTGATGGTAAATTCTTCAATTTGAAAAGGCTACAAGCCAAGACCAAAGTGGAGGGAGTGTTGGTGCATGATTTTCTGTTCACAGATGATTGTGCACTCAATGCAGCCTCTGAAGCTGAGATGCAACAAACTATGGATCAATTCTCTGCTGCCTATACTAATTTTGGCCTAATAATTAACACTAAAAAAACACGGGTGCTCCATCAGCCACTACCACACCATCCATACATGGAACTATCAGTTACAACAAATGGAGAAGTTTTTAATGCTGTGGATAAGTTCAATTACCTTGGTAGTGCACTTTCCAGGGATGCACACATTGCCAGAGTTAGCTCAGTGTTTGTTTAAAGAGTTACAAATATTGTCTTTCCATGTAGGAATGTAAACAGTTCAACTTTAATAAGTCCCTTATGACTTCTCTTTACTGTTTACCTTTTGATGCTTCTCTTCATTCTTGTGTTTGAAAGTCAAATTTTCTTTTCAGCTCTGGTCTTTTCATCAAGAATGCTTGAAAGTCCTCTATTTCATTGAAAGACCAATTTTTCCCCTGAAGTATTATACTCAGTTTTGCTGGGTAGGTGATTCTTGGTTTTAGTCCTAGTTCCTTTGACTTCTGGAATATCCTATTCCACGCCCTTTGATCCCTTAATGTAGAAGCTGCTAGGTCTTGTGTTATCCTGATTGTATTTCCACAATACTTGAATTGTTTCTTTCTAGCTGCTTGCAATATTTTCTCCTTGACCTGGGAACTCTGGAATTTGGCCACAATGTTCCTAGGAGTTTCTCTTTTTGGATCTCTTTCAGGCGGTGATTGGTGGATTCCTTGAATACTTATTTTGCCCTCTGGTTCTAGAATCTCAGGGCAGTTTTCCTTGATAATTTCATGAAACATAATATCTAGGCTCTTTTTTTGATCATGGCTTTCAGGTAGTTCCCATAATTTTTCAATTGTCTGTCCTGGATCTATTTTCCAGGTCAGTTGTTTTTCCAATGAGATATTTCACATTATCTTCCATTTTTTCATTCTTTTGGTTTTATTTTGTGATTTCTTGGTTTCTCATAAAGTTATTGGCCTCCATCTGTTCCATTCTAATTTTGAAAGAACTATTTTCTTCAGTGAGCTTTTGAACCTCCTTTTCCATTTGGCTAATTCTGCTTTTGAAAGCATTCTTCTCCTCACTGGCTTTTTGAACCTCTTTTGCCAACTGAGTTAGCCTATTTTTTCAGGGTGTTATTTTCTTCAGCATTATTTTGGGTCTCCTTTAGCAGGGTGTTTACTTGTTTTTCATACTTCGCTTGCATGTCTCTCATTGCTCTTCCCAGTTTTTCCACCACCTCTCTAACTTGATTTTCAAAATCCTTTTTGAGCTCTTCCATGGCCTGAGCCCATTGAGTGGGCTGGGATACAGAAGCCTTGACTTCCATGTCTTTCCCTGATGGTAAGCATTGTTCTTCCTCATCAGAAAGGAAGGAAGGAAATACCTGTTCACCAAGAAAGTTACCTTCTATAGTCTTATTTTTTTTCCCTTTTCTGGGCATTTTCCCAGCCAGTGACTTGACTTCTGAATATTCTCTTCACACCCACTCTGCCTCCAGATCCGCCCAGCTAGCACTTAGGGGCTGAGATTCAAATGCTGCTTCCGAGCCTCAGGGCTTTGGGCGGGGGCAGGACTGCTATTCAGTGTGAAATCAAGTTCAGGAGCTCAGGTGGGGGCAGGGATGCCTCACGGGCTCAGTTCCCTCAGAGGGTTTATGCAGAGAACTTCAACAATGGATCCAGGAGCCTGCCTGCTTGGGGAGCCCCGGTCTGCCACTGCCTCTGCTGCTGCCTCCCTAGGGGGCCTGAGTTATCGGGGCACCCCACTCCCCTCTCGACCCTCCAAAGAGACCCTCTCACTGACCCTTGTCACCTGTGGGTGGAGGGACCCGTGCGGCTGCTGGAGATTCCGTCCCTGAAGCCTGCTCGGATCCGCTCCTCTCGGTGCCGTGCAGCCAACGCAGGGCTAGGTTCAGCTCCACGTCCACAGTGCAACAGACCTTTTGCGAGAGGTTTTCAGGCTCTCTGGAACAGAAATCTCCTCCACTCTGTTGTTCTGTGGCTTCTGCTGCTCCAGAATTTGTTGGTAGTTCTTTTTTACAGATATTTTGTGGGTTGTGGGTTCGGAGCTAGTGTATATGTGTCTTTCTACTCCGCCATCTTGGCTCCGCCCCCTAGCTCAGTGTTTGGAAAGTGCCGAAGAAATGTTCGGCAAAGAAGATGTATTAGACTGACTACCAAATTGAAGGTCTAGAGAGCTGTTGTGCTGACCTAATTTTTGTATGCCTGTGAAACACAGACAAATCTACCAGCACCATGCCAGGAAACTGAATCATTTCCATTTGAACTGTCTTGGAAAGATTTTGAGGATCACATGATATGATAAGGTACCAGACGCTGAAGTCCTTGCTCAAGCTGAACTGCCAAGTATTCAAACTATGCTTCAGAGAGTGCAACTCCAATGGGCTGGCCACATTGTTTGAATGCAAAATGTATGCTTGCCAAAAAGACTATTTTATGGAGAACTTGCATGGGGCAGGCGATCACATGGTGGCCAGAAGAAATGATACAAGGACACTCTCAAGGTCTCTCTCAAGAACTCTGGATTTGATTGTGCAACATGGGAGACACTGGCACAGGACTGCTCAGCATGGCATGCCCACATAAGAAAAGGTGCTGTGTTCTTTGAGCAAACCAGAATTGAGACAGCACAAAGTAAACACAGGATGTGCAAATTTGGGATATTCACCTCACATATTCATACAAACTATCTGTGCCCAACCTGGAGTAGAGCACTCGGAGCCAGTATTCGTCTGATCAGCCACAGCTGGACACACTGAAATATCACTTTACAATGGTGATGTCATTTTGGTCCTCTTTGAAGACAAAGGACAACAACCAGAGCAACATCACTCAGCCAAAAAGCTATAACAAACACATAAAGTGATTCTCTTAATCATCTTCCTTTCAATTCATCTTTACAGTCAGAGCATAAAAGTCAGTTTAATAATACCACCAGTACAAGTCTGTGCTGTCCTAGTGTAAAATTGTAAAAAAAAAAAAAAAAAAGTCCTAGTGTAAAAGTGGCAAGTAAAATAGAATATTTTGCTGTTTCTGTTTTACCAAAAGTGTCTCTGATTGAATAATGTGATTAAGGAAGATCTTTCCTACCCATGGATGGGCTTGCCCATAGTGGGAAGCTTGATTAGCGGAGTTGTTTTGTAGGAGGGTCCCAAGTACCTTTTGTTTTCTCTATTGAGGCACTGGCTCTAAAAGGTGTATAAATGCTCTGAGGGTGAGGTTTTACTTTGGGGCTTACTGAGTAGAAGTATTTCTTTGGCCAGAGAGACTCTGGGAAGCCACTAAGGAGCCCTCCCCTCCCAAACTCCAGAAGGTGATGCTTCCCTCCCTGGTAACTGTGTATGTATGTAATGGTCAGACATTTTTGAAGCATGTCTGTTGACTTCTGATTTCTCTGAAATTTTGATTTTCTCTGATACCTGTGCTTGATTAAAATAACTGTTAATCCCCTGAAAGTTGCTTTCCTTTTATGAATGCAGATCTAAGAACCTGTGGTAGCAAGTTCCCCTGTGTATATTGGGGTGCTTACCGACATACCTAAATATTACACAGCCCCTCCAGGCAAATGCCGTGTTTTCCTGGTCTCACTACTAAACGATCCTGCCTAACTGTGGCAACATTAGGAATTGGAGATAAGTTGGCACCCCCAGGTACAAGCATTACTACTGGCCCTTCCCATTCCCTCTACATACACCTGGGAATATCACCAACTTAACTATAAATTATAATACCTTCCAGTCTTTTACACAGAAGATTCTTAAAAAAAGATTTTTCTTGGTTGATTTGTTAATTACTGTGGTAGCTTTCTAATAAACTATGATTCAAGCACAAAATTTTAAGTCTTCTAAATCTTTCAGCAGGCCATCTTAGCCTAAATAGCTGGATTTAGGCTTTCCAATACTTTGAAAGCCCTATTTGCCTAATTGTCTGACTTCTGTCTCCACTTTCAAGTATCTCTCTACAATGCACTAAATAACTAAAATTGTTCTCTAAAACCCCTTCCCAATGCTGCTCATAATGCAAGCAGCTCCACAAAATCTTTCTTCACTAATATGAAATAATCATGACTTTTCCCAACCTAATGCTATGTTAAAATATGTGTTTGTGGGGAGAGGAGGAGGCAGCAGAGGGATTTGGGTTAAAATTCTACCTTCAAATCCTACTTTTTAGTTCTATGACCATGGAGAAATAACTTAGCCCCTCTGAGCCATATTTTCTCATTTGTGAAAGGTGGACCATCATAGCTGTAACACTTCAGGAGGTTGCTTTGATTGTCAAATGAAGTAATCTGTCTTAAATGCTGTAAGAGTAAGCAAAGTGAGCTTTTTGTTGTTGTTTTTTCCTTGGAGTTTACGTTCCCTGGCTCATGCTAAATTGTAAATATCTGAAGGATCAATCTCCTTTGAACCTTGGTAATTCACAGCTGTGCTGAGTCACATAGGTTTGATGCCTTCGAGCTCTCAGCCTATTAGTTGAAAACTATATATACCAACCTCCCAGTATATATAAGTACCAACCTCCCAGTATATACAGGATTTGAAGGCAGAATTTTAACCCAAATCTTGCTCACACCAAGTTCCTTGCTTTATAGACTACGTACCCTAACTACCTATTCATAGCAACTGATATCCCCTCATACCTTCCTCTGTGCTGCAATTTTATAATATAGAACATAGAGGCAGACCCTCTACCCAGATTCATTTATTAAGAATGAAGGGTATTAGAGACAAAGGATGCCATGAATCACAAAATATCCATGTACATTTAGTTTTCCTGATGCAATATACCCTATGACTAAATACCTAACTGACAGGGTCAATCCTTAATTCTTTACTACAGCAGTTTCCTTCAGAATGAACTACCATATTCCTAGTGTCAATGGTTCTCTATAAAAGAAAACATCTTCCCCTCTCCCACTTTTTTTTAACTTCCCTTAGTCCTTGAGGAAGATTCAAATACCTCTACCTCTTCTGGACACAATGAAACAGCCAAATATGAGTCCCACCTATTCACCAGCCATTGGCAAGTGACAAAAAGGAAGCAACTCCTATTTTATTTCCATCTTCTCTAGAAAGCAGGTTGTCCAACATACTTTCCAGATTGATGAGCAAACAATATAAAGAAGAAACTGGAACCAAACACAGGCGACAAGTGAGTAAGAGGGCACCAATAGCCACCTTAAAAGAATGTGAGAATTCAGTCAGAGATAGATGGTGGGTGCTGAAGGAATTTGGAGATGTAATCTCAGAGCCACTGTCTGTAATCTTTGAGAAGTCATAGAATGGAAGAACTGCCAGAAGGCTGTCAACTATTCATTTACAAAAAAAAAAAAAAAAAGGCAAATAAATAAGTTCTGGAAACTATCCAAGAAAGCTTAACACTAACCCCTGCAATATTTTAGAAGAAAATATTAAACAGATGGTGTGCAAGGATATAGAAAAGAAAGAGGGATGGGGCATAAACCAGAGATAAGTACAGTTTTTAAAAGAAAATATGTGAAACTAACCTCATTTACTTTTTTTTAAAAATAGCATTGGTAGGTTGTTGGATCAGGAGAATGTCCCAAATATGATATATTTTGATTTCAGCAAAGCACTCAACAAAATCTGTCTTGATATTCAATCCAACAAGTATTTATAAAATAATTATTATGTGCAATGCCAAGGTACTGGGGATATAAAGACAAGATAAAAACCAGTTTCTACCCTCAATGAACTCATATTATATAGAGGGGCTAAAACATGGAAATCAATCATTATGCACATGAAGAGGGAGAGAGATGAAGAAAGACTTTTCACATGTAGTAGCATAGGAGCTGAGCCTTAAAAGAAGGACTCTAAGAGGCTGGACTCAGGCAGAAGACCATCTCAGGTTTAGAGAAGAGTCTGTGCAATGAACATAGGGGAGATATGGATGCCAGTGGCAAGGAACAGCAAATGAACTGGCCAGTTTGGCTAGACCTGATGAAATTTGGCTGTTATGGCTACACCTGAGTAGTATGGTTAGAAATGGCCTGCATGACTAGTACAGGATGTACATAAAATGGAATAAAGTGCAATGCACCTGAAGGAAGTTTGTGAAATTCTTTAAACGGCAAGCTGAAGAGTTTAATATTTCATCTGAGAAGCAACAGGGAGCCACTGAAGATTCCTAACCAAGGGAGAGATGCAGATCATAATTTTGCTTTAGAAATATCAATTTGATATCTGTATGGAGAATAGGTTAAAAAAGAGGAAAGACTGGAGTCAAGGAAACAAATTAGAAGACTGTTACAATAGTGCAGGTGAGACAAGATGAAGGTTTGAGTGGTCACTGTGAAAAAAGGGAACAGACAAGATATGTTCTAGAGCTAGAACTGAAAAGCTTGTTAGGCTGACTAGATATGGTGCATGATGCTGAGGTTGGGAGCCCATGTGACTGGAAGAGAAGCAGTGTCCTCAAAATGACTGGGCACATCTGGAGGGGGAGGGCTAAGGAAGAGAAATAATGAGCTCCATTTTGGATATATTAAGTGTGAGATGTATATGGAAAAGTTAGAAATGTCCAATAGATTGTCTATGATGCATAACTAGAACTCAGGAATGATACTATGGTTTCATTTGTATAGAGGTGATCATTGAATCCACAGAAGTAATGAGATCACCAATTGAAAGGAAATAAAGAAAGAAGAGGAAGACAGGACAGAGCTTTGAGAGACACTCATTATTAGAGGGAGAGAAATGGATGATGGGCATAAGACAGAAAGAGGATGACTGCCCAATCAATTGAATTTATAGCTAGCTGAATAACCAGCTACAAAAATTGTTAATTAGTAGATTGGTATTAATCTGGAAGGTGGTTTTACTGGAATATCATCAGAGAGTTCTATCCTTTGTTCCCTCCCAGTCAACCATTTCTTAATGACTTAGATAAAGAAATACTTTCAATTATTGTGCCCTTTCCCCATGATCCTTCTCCAGCTAGAGGAAGAGGACAGCTAAGAAGATGCTCTGAGAAATCTGTAAGGCAGCCAAGTGGTATGGCAGATGGTCTGGTAGAACAGGAGTCAGGCAGACCTGAGTGCAAATATGACTTTTGATACTGTGTGACCTTGGGCAAGTCCCAGTGTCAGTAGATTTTGGGCATTAATTTTCACATGTACCTGTAATTAACTAGCAACTGACCCATTACACTGCTGTAACTTACATTTAAATACTTGCTACACATCTTGCCAGCTCCTACACTGATGGAGAGGGCATCTCTGCCCTGGGTTTCAGCTCCTTTTATTTACAGGTAAAACAAACCTGGGAGAGATAGTTAATTCCATAAATGATAAAAATCAAGATGCAGAATGGTCAGAGAGGTCAGAAGCACTAAAATAAAACTGGACAGGGGAAAATGTGAAGCATCACATTTAGAATAAAAAATTCATCTGCACAGGTACCAGATAGAGGAGAGCTGAAGACTGCCATTCACATGGTGATATAATACATTTTGCTTACTACAATCTTAATATCGGTCAATATTTATAAATGACTGCTAAAAAGTCACCAATTTTGCATTAATAGAACTAATATAGCCAGATCAAAGTAATTAACAGTCTTACTCTATTCTCTGATCAAAACATCTGTTCAATTCTGGATAAACGGGCAAACTGAACCTGTCCGCAGAGGGCAACTAGGAAGAGAAGAGATCTAGGAATTCTGTTACACAAAGGACATTTAAAGAAATTAGGGATGTTTAATCTGGAGAAGAGAAGGCTAAGGGAGGACCTGAGTATTTTCAATATAGCTGAAGGGTTTGTCAGGCAGTGGAGAACTGTTCTATCTTGCTTCAGAAGGCAGAACTGAAATTAATGGCAGAAGTTAAAGAAGAAAATATTTGAGTCAGTTTAAGAAAGAACATTAGAATAATTTCATTTGCTCAACAACTGAATTACTTGCCTTGCTAAGAGCTCCCTGTCACTGCCTCTTTTCAAGCCTAGATGCTATAGGACTGTGATGTGGGGAACAAAGGAGATTAGGATGAAAATGAAGTTTTCTTCTTTGTTTCTTGGCCCAGATCTGTGATTTCATGGGTGAAGAAGACTCCCTCTACAAATGCAGATCTGTCACAGTTTGAGAGAGATGCCTGGGCCATAAAGTTCACACACAGTCAGTATGTGTAAGGGTTAGGATTTGAACTCAGCTTGTCCAGGCTTGAAGGTCAGTTCTCTATCCATTACTCCCTCCCCAGGATTCCTTATAACATCGGAACTCTATGACTAGATTATTAAATATTCTCAATAAAAGCTAAATTCTAAAGTTACAAATTCTAATTACCAGATTATTTACAAATTTTAAGAAAACTGATGTACCCTTCAACTCAAAGGGAAGTCTGGAAAACTCCCATAAATCACAATGGGTTATAAAAGTTGTTTGAAGCACAGCTTTTACTCAGTTCCATTTACCAGGATATCTTACAGAAATCTCTACCTAATTTTCATAAAGTTGTGATTCCCTGTTGATAGTCATGACTGACTTTGTGCTTCTCCTGAGCTTAGCACACCCTCCACTAACTAGTTTCTTACTTTTAACACACACAAAAAACCCTAGCAGGCCTGAGCTTTCTGGAGGAACCCCTCCTGCATTTTTTTTTTATTACTGATGTCAAGAAGCAATAGGATAAATCATCACTGACAGGAACTTCAAAAGAAGAGTGGATTCTTAAGTTAGTGGATGCTTAGGATTCACCAGGGGTTCCTATGAAGACAAATAATAAGTTAGAGATGTTTGGACTGATAATTACATAGAGAGGTAGCTTCACAAAACAGCTGAGGGCTGACCTTGAGTCCAAGGAAACCTGAGTGCATGTCCCACCTATGACCCATACTTGTTGTGTGACCTTAGGGAAGTCGCTCAAACACTCATTGATCTAGAACACTCTCGAAGATTCTCACCGGCAGAGAAAGTATTTGTAAAAAGTGACAGATGGAGTTTCCTAATCTAGGATTTCTCTATACCAATAAAATCAAAGGCCCAATCCCTATCCCTAATTAACTAACCCTTAAGTATCTCTTACTGACCTTTCTATAGCATTTTAAAGTTGGCAAAGCACTGGATATACATTATTTCATTTGTGACATTACAGGGTTCCAATCAGGGTATCAGAATCAGGGCCATAGGCTCTAGTTATTAATGTCAAATTCTTTAGCTTTTCTATAAATTCGAAGAGAAATTCAGAACCTTGATCTGGTAGATAAAGGGAAAAAAACCTTGCTTCAAATCCTGCCTTTGACATTGGCCACCTGTGTGACCAAGAGCAAATACTTAATCTCCCTGGTCCTCAGTTGCCTCATCTGTACAATAGGGATAATATTACTGCTGTCCTGGAGGGAGGGAGATAAGCATGTACACAATGCTTACTATGTGCCAGGTACTCTGCTAGTAAGTGCTTTACAAATATAATCTCATTTGAACCCCACAACAAGCCTGCAAGGTCGGTGATATTATCATCTACATTTACAAGTATTACTATCTCCATTTTACAGTTGAGGAAAGTCAGGTTAACAGAGGTTAAGTGACTTGCTCAGGGTCATACAGGTAGTGTTTGAGGCTGGATTTGAATGCAGGTCTTCCTGACTCTAGGCCCAGTGATCTTCACTGGGCCACCTGGCTGCCACTGATCTCTGAGGACTGTTTCTAGGTTCAAACAAAGGTGTGCGTGCGTGCACGCGTGTGCGCAGGTATGAACACACATGCTATCAAAGTGACATATAAATGTGTGTATGTCACTCTGAAAACTTTCGAGCACTATGCAAAGGTCAACAATTATTGCCATTATTATTGCCATTATTACTATGAGAATTACTATAAGAAAATCTTACAATCCCCCCCACACACACATCCACACTTCCAAAAATAATGAAAGAGACTCAGGATCAATCCACGTGAAGCCTGGTTAAAGGGATTAGGGACATTTAACATGAAGAAGAAAAGGTTTAAAGGGTAGCTGTCTACAAGTATTCAAAACATGGTCATATCGAAGAGGGATTTAGGCAATTTGGCCCCCAAAGGCGCAGCAGCTAGAGAGTATGACAGAAAGCACACTAGAGTTAGAGTCAAAAACCCCAGAGCTGAAATCTTGCCCCTGTCATTCTCTAGCTGTGTGACTCTGGGCAAGTCACTAAATTTTTCTATGCCTAAGTTTCTTAATCTTTAAAATGAAAGTACTGGACTTGAAGGCTTCCAAGTTCCCTTCCAGGTCTAAATCTGTGATTGAGGTGGGGGTGGGGGGGAAGCAATGGGCAGAAGTTAC
Source organism: Notamacropus eugenii (assembly GCF_028372415.1). Lineage (NCBI taxonomy): Eukaryota > Metazoa > Chordata > Mammalia > Diprotodontia > Macropodidae > Notamacropus > Notamacropus eugenii. The sequence goes on from NC_092872.1 coordinate 172,013,175, forward strand.
AAAGAGAAACACTGACACCCAATATAATAAGAGCTGCCAATAAGTAAGACAGGCTGCACTGGAAGACAGGGTCCTCCTCACTACAGGCTTTCAGGCAAAGACTGAAGAATCACTTGCAAGCAGACTGGAAGACATAGCATGAGATCCCTTGGAAATCTGCAAGTCTTTGATTCTGAGTATGATTTATCATCTCTGGACTGATATTCCCAAATAACCTTTTTTTTCTTTTGGGACACATAAGGCATTCTCTAAAGCACAGGAACTGTGCTTGTCAAAACGGCAACGAAGATCAGCACCCTCTGAAAAATGAGCCTGCTGGTCTAGATGAACTTAAGTGAAATGGAAGGTGGCAGCATTCCTGGGGCCAGAGATTCCAATGTTTTCCTATAGTAGACAGATACAGTATGGTATATGTATAGAGAACACTCTAAGACAATATATGTAAGTAAAGATTTTAAGTTCCAAGAAGACAGCATCCTTTTCTTAATTATCCTTATATCTCCCCAGTATGTATTACACATATATATGTATCACTTTGCAAGAGTTCAATTATAAATGATTATAAGATACTTTACTGTATGTTATAGTTTTTAAAAGAGGAAAGGAAAGAGTGTGACCTAACGACTTCCAAGGTCCTGTGTAGTTCCAAATCTCTGCCCCTATATAAGCCATCTCCCTGCCCTGCCAAAGACTGGTACCACTCCCACCACTGGACCTTCTCTCTGCCCCACAACCCTTAACCAGCTGGTTAAGACCAGCTCTTAACCTCTAATGGGGCCATGCTGATTGGTGAGAGCCCACTGTTCCCAAGCACCCTATCATGCCACCTTACTACCATGCCACTCTGAATAACACCCCTTGCCCTCAATTTCTACCTCTTGTTCTGGGACCAGCAATCAAATTAATATTACTATTGCTTCTGGGAAAAGGACACATCATTCAATAGCCCTTATGGCTCCATCAACCATCTGTGACTTCAACCTGCCTGGCCACCACCCTCCTATATGTTAGAATCTAAGTAGGATATGATCTAAGGCTCTGTTAGATCTAATCTCTAATATCATGGGATGAGAAGGCCTGGGTAGGTCATGCTCTTCAATGTTTGGAGGCAATATCCTCACTGGTGAGATTATACTGAAGGATCAATTCATCCAAGTACCTAGCACAAAGAAAATATGTTATGGAAAGCCAATTATTAACTATTAAAAACCTAATGTCTTTTTTTGGGGGGAAGGGGAGCTTATATTTATATTCCCAGTACTTAGCATGGTGCTAGGCACATAGTGTTTAATGAACGCTTGCTGACTGACTAATGTTAATATAGGATCAGAGCTATTAGGGAGCTTAGAGATCATTATCATAGATTTAAACTGGAAGAGACCTTAGAGGTCATTTGGTCCAACCACCTAATTTTACAGTCTAAGAAAGGTTAAGTAACTTCCCCAAGGTTGAACCCAGGTTCTCAGATTCCATGTCCCAAGCCTTTTGGAATCAGGTGGGAGAAGCTCTGTCAGCTGCAATAACCACCATTACCCACCTCACACACAGCACAGGCCAAAGATGTTATTGCAAGGAAAGTGTTCCTGAAGCCCTAACGGGCTACAAAAATGGAAGCTGATTTTTTTGTATCATGTGACTATAAGAGGATGTTATTCTTCTGGCTAATTGCACAAGTCCATAAAAGAAAAGAAAAAACAGCCAGAAAGAACAGCAGCTAGGCTAGGACCGTCTAGAATGAAAGGCTAATAAAGAAAAGTCTTCCTAGCAGGACCTCAGGGGCAGAACAGACCCCGAGGACAGGCTGTGAATCCGGAGCACACCTGAGCGATGAACAATTTCTATTCACTTCAAGTTTACTCTGAAAGTTATTTATCTTTGAGTTCTCAATGTTTTATTTAACATTCAATTTCTGGCCCACTAATTAATTGAATTATAAACACTACATCCTTTTGATTCAGGCCTATCAGCTTACACTGCCCAGATATCCTCAACTCTCTTCTGACACCTGGTGGTAACTAAAAATTTGCAGGGACCAGTACAACCCAGGAAGAAGCCAGAGGACATACTGGAGACTCTGAGATAGCTGATGAACTGTGATGATATGAAAACCTAAACCTATGAAAGAAGAATCACTACCTAACTGAATTACTGCAAAAGCAGCCTTCACTAAAAAAGAAAAGGAACCACAAAAACACAAACTAGATTACCTGCAAGAACTCTTTAAAGAAGTATTTACTTGTATGCAGAACGAGAGGGATACAGTAAGTTGATTCCCAGAGTTGCTGGAGGACAGAGGAACCTTAATACATTTTTAGGACTGCCTTTTTAAGAGAAAATCTTACCCCAAGCCCCACATCTAGGAGGAGTAAAAGTAGTTAAAATGACAGCCTTTCTCTATGTTCTCTGCTCCCTTGTAATAATTATATCCTAAGCCAGGGCTTAAACACATTCCAAAGAGCCAGACCATCAGGAGGCCCAGACATTTCACTGCAGCATCTACTCTTTCCTTTTCTCTTCGTGCTGTAATAGACTTCTTTTCTGCTGAAATAGATACACCAGTTTTTTTTCCTTTTCCAAGTTTTATTGATGCCCTTTTTTTATATCATATTCAATTCCAGATATACCCTATGACTCCTGCCGCCCAGCAAGCCCTTCTTTGTTAACAAAGAAAAACAGTGAAGCAAAAAGAACCCATCTAACAGTAAACGCAACACTACACACATCTAGCCCCTCATTTCTATAAGGAAAGGGGAAGTAATATCTACCATTTACACAATAATCACAGGAGGGTAAAGAAGAGAGAAGAAAGGGAAGGTCAGGGAGGGAAGAGAAAAGGTGAAGGAGAGGGAGGAAGAGGGATGAAGAGGGAGGAAAAGGAGAGGGAGAGAGAACGAAGGTGGTGCTTCACAGCACAGCTCTATTACAGCTACTTTAGCCTGTGTTGACCCTCTGCGGTACCTCTGCCCAACCAAAATCACCCCCAAACAAAAGCATCAGCTGCTGTCTCACTGGCCTAACTCCCAGTTCCCTTGGTCCCTTTTTGAATGGACCCCGCCTGGCTCATTCTCCTTAATGCTAACTGACTTGCTCAAGAATGGAGCTGGGCAAACCCCTTTAGTCGACTTCCTCTTGGACTAAAAACCTCCCGAGTTCCCTTATGCATATTTGAAAAGAACAAGTAGTTTCCCCACTAAGGAGAAAAGTCTTTTCTTCTTCGGAGTTAAATGCTGAGGTCAGGATGCAGTGTAACTCTCCAGTCTTTTGGTCCTCTCGCTGGACCAGTTCTGAGGAGCTAGAATCCCCAGGGAGCTGACCAAGGTCAGTGAGGTCGAATTCAATAGAATTCAACAAGTATTATTAATGAAATACTGTGTGCTTGGTGCTCAGCTGGGCACCAGGGGCACAAAGACAAAACCGAAACTGCTCCTACCCTGAAAGAGCTAGCATTCTACTGGGGAAAAACAACAGGAGCACGAGGAAGTCAATAGAAAATATCTACAAAATAAACACAAAGTGTTGGGAAGAGGAGAAGGAGAACAAATAAATGGAGGCATCTGTAAAGGCTCCCTACAGAAGGAGGGCTCTTGAACCTTAAGGGAGGTGACAGGGAGAACATGCCAGGCATGTCCCGGTGCAAAGCCAGGGAGATACAGTGACAAGGGGGCTAGTTTGGCTGAAATGTCAAGTACATGAGGAGAATCCTATTTAATCAGCCTGGCAAGAAAGAGGGGTACTAGATTATGAAGAGCTGTAACATTCCTGAAGAACTCACCATCCCAACATTCCCCAGATTTTCTAATTTCTCTGCTTTTGCACTGGGACAGTGGGGATACCCTCCCTTCTCCTCTTTGTCTGCTGAATTACTATCTACACTTTAAAAGCAAATGTCACCTTTTCCATTCTACTTGTTAGTTACAGTTGGCTCTCTCAGACTTCACATAGCATTCTGAATTTCTCTAATGTTTTCTATAAGAACACAGTTCTGACTTTCCATATAAATCACTGGGGAAAAAAATTCTTCAATTTAGAAAATCTGAATTACATGCAACTTTTCATTATCACTGTCATGGTGTCATGGTCAAAAAATAATTGTTGAATACTTCCCAAATTTTCTTAGAGTATATGTGAAATGGCAATAAAGATACAGAAGCAGGTCAGTGTTGTGGAAAGAACAACGGATTGGAAATCAGGACCGAAAGTTCTAATCTGCTTTGACTCTAAGTGGCTGTTTGACCTTGGACAGGTAACTTTACCTCTCAGATACAGTTTCCTCATCCGTAAATGGAGTCAATTTGACTCCACAATTTTGAAAGTCCTTATGTCCTTACTTCATAAGAGCTAAAACTATTTGTATCTTACTTTATGTAATAATAAATGCACTCATATTGTATCTTTTATTCAGCATTGTCTTGAACATAGTAGGTACTGGCATATTATATGAATATTGTCAAATCCAAGGACTTCTTTCTAAAGAGAAAATCCAATTTTTTAAAAACTGTCTTTTATTTAAGTCTGCAAAGGATTAAAGATTGATGAGAATTCTAAATAAGCTAAATACTCTTTACTGCTAATATGCAAAAAGGTTTCCAGCAAAGAACTTTACATAAAACAGTATTCACTAAGGGGCAATTTTTTTTTTTCCCAAATGCCAAGTTCAGTTCCAGGTACTACCACTGTTATTAATAATAATGAGATGCACCCCTGTGTCTCTTATACTCTTTAACATCTTAATTGGCTGTCCCCAAAAAGGAATACTAAAATCAGGAAGGAAATTACAGATCCTTTCCCTATCTTTATCACAATATTATGAAACCTATTACTAGCTTATCTGTGTGGACAGTCAAGTAATGAGTTAGGAGCTAGGTAGAGCAAAATCCTAAAGTAAAACACTTTTTAGCCTGTTCATCTCTAACTTAAGTACACACATCAGGACAGCCAACAATGATTTTTCCAGTCAGTTGACAAAAAGAAAAGAACAAGCTCTTTTAAGGTAGGAACGGTTTCGGTTTTGTCTTTGTGTCCCTAGTGCCCAGTGGAGTCTCAGTACCATCAAGTAGGTACTCCGGCAAAGAAAAGACAATTTCATAGTCACTGATGACAGCTTACATTGATACGCTTCCCTACAAGTAATACTGGTCTTATTTTCCTCAACTTAAAGATGAGGAAACTGAGGTTTAGCACAATGAGGCTGCCACCCACAGGGACACAGTCTGTACATGTGGGAGCTTGTCAGCTTCTGAGTCTCACAACCTTGCCACTAGGCTGCCCTCCAGAAAGAGAAATGAGTGACTGTAATCGAAACCTCCATTTCTGCTTTTCTCCCTCCTTAGAAGGTCAACTCTCAAAGCCACTATTCTTAATAATTGTGTTATTGTATCACCTTAAATGCTGAAAAGACTTGGAGCTTTTATCTCATTGTCACCATTTGTTTTACTAAGATGTTCAAAAAGAAAGCACTTGAAAGGCTTGCAACTTTTCTGGTTCAATACATTTAACTAAAATAAAATTACATAGTATGTTATCATATTTCTTATGCCTGCACCACTCTTCCAAGTTCTGCTAATGTGAGCCTCATGCCACCTAGAATAGTTTCTATTACTGCAAGTCCAAGATAAAGTAAGCTATTACTCAGAAATAATAGCACCTAGTATTTATATAATGTCTTTCTCCAATGAGCTCCAAGTGCTTATTCACTGCAACTCTATCCTGGTTATCTGCATCAATAATTCTTCCTTGACGGGTGATCTACTTACTCTTTTAACCCTTCATGCTATATTCAGTTGCTAGAACAGCCTGATTCAGAAAATGCAAGAACTATAAAAAAGCCCAGGCCACATAGGATCCTGGATTAAGCTATTCAGTAACTTTGTACTGCTCTACAACGACACAGAGACAGTGGTTCAGTCATGTCCGACTCTTCATGACCCCATTTGGGTCATGATATTGGAAAGATTTGCATTTCCTTCTCCAGCTTATCTTACAGATGAGGAAACTGAGGCAAACAAGGTTAAGTGACTGTCTAGGGTTACATAGCTAGTAAGTGTCTGAGGCTGGATTTGAACTCAGGAAGATGAGTCTTCCTGACTCCAAGGTGAGTGCACTATTGCACCACCTAGCTGCCCTAGCATATTTAATACTGAGCTAAAAGTAAGGAGCCCTGGATTCTAGTCCCAACTGCATGACTAAGTGTCTTGTCTCTGAGCCTCAGGTCTCTCCCTATATAAGGAGAGAGGTGGACTACATGAATGACCTCTAACTGACAAGTCAAAACTGCACACCTGAAAAAGAACACTTCTCCAAATACTAATTCTGTTAGATCAGTGACAGTCACCTGACAAGAATTAGCTCTTAAGAAACTTAGAATTCTACTGATATTTTGAAAAATGCAGAGTGGAGATAGTCTTGATGCATTTAGCAAAGCCAACTTACAAGCATTCCTTGATGTTTTTAGAGAATTTCACAGCATCTTCATAGATTATGCCGTGTTCTTAAATCACAAGAACAAAGAATGTTAGATCTAGACAGAACCATAAAGCTCATCTTTGGTCTTTTCTCAGACCTTTCCCTTCCTGGATTTTTTTTCTTAAGTTTTTAACACCACTGAGCATCTCCACAAAACCCTCCTAAACACTCTCTACTCCATATATGGCAAACTTAAGATTTCCTCCTTTTCTGACAATTGCTTCTCAGTTTCCTTTGCTGGTTCATTATCTTGTGGCTGCCAACTAAGTGAGAGAATCTGCCAAAGCTCTATCCATGACCCTCTTCTCTCTACGCAAGCCCTAGGACTGTGAACTTCCTTTTTACCTTTAATATTTTTATAACTGTATTTCAATATAATTAGTCTCCTCTGAAATCCTATGTACTTTATTTTATTCATTTAAAAACATTATTTTGAGAAGGGCTTTACCAGACTCTCAAAAGGGTCCAACACACACACACACACACACACACACTCTCTCTCTCTCTCTCTCTCTCTCTCTCTCTCTCATTTAAAAACTATCTCTATGCTCTCTCCCTTGGTATTTCCACTACCATGAATTACATCATATCTTTGTGCTCATTTTCTACCCCCAAAATTCATTTTCTGTCCCTTTCAAAAAACCAAATTGTTCACATATGAAAAGGACAATAACTTATGCAGCTAATCACTAAATTCACAAAGCCAGCCTTCATATTTCTCCTAAATTCCAGTCCCATACTTTTAACTGCCTGTTGGACATTTCCATCCCAGCACCTCAAACTCAATATGCCCCAAACTGAACTCACTGTCTTCTCCACCCAAAACATGACTCTTTCCTATTTCCTTACTCTTCCTGGTGAAAGAAGGCCAAGGTCTCCCACTGCATCCTGGGCCATCTCCGGTTGTCCTGATCTATATCTGGTCACTGAACCCAGACGGCTCCCAAGGAGAAAATGAGGCTAGTGACTCTGCATACCCCTCCCTCACTTAAATCCAATTCACTTGCATGTCATGGCATCATCTCCATGAGGCCATGGTCCTCTTTGAGAATGAAGGACTAACAACGACAATACCTCCTCCTCCTGGTAGTACCATTATCCTCCCAGTCACCAAGGCTCAAAAAGAGTCATCTTTGACTCTTCACTGTTACAAGGCCCTGCCAATTCTGTCTCCATGATATATCTTGCATTTACCCTCTTCTCTTGACTCACTGCCACCCCCCGAGATTAAGGCATTATCAAATCCTGCTTGGCCTTTCAGAATACCCTTCTAACTGGTTTTCTTGCTTTCAATCTGTCCCCATTTCAGACCACCCTTAAGGGAAGTGTCAAGATGTGGAAGAGCTGGAACACTAATTCATTGCTTGTGAAGTTGGGAGTCGACCCAACCATTCTGGAGAGCAACCTGGAACTATGCCCAAAGGGCTATAAAAATGTGCATAGCCTTTGACCAGCAATATTGCTTCTAGGACTGTAACCCAAAGAGATCATAAAAATGGGAAAGGGTCTCACATGTACAAAAATATTTATAGCAGCTCTCTTTATGGTGGCCAAGAACTAGAAATTGAGAGGATGCCCGTCAATTGGGGAATGGCTAAACAAGCCGTGGTATATGAATGTGATAGAATACTATTGTGCTATAAGAAATGATCAACAGGTGGACTTCAGAAAAACCTGGAAAGACTTATATGAACTGATGCTGAGTGAAGTGAGCAGAACCAGGAGAACGCTGTACACAAAAACAGCCACAGCATGCGATAACTGACTTTGATAGACTTAGCCCTTCTCTGCAATGCAAGAACCTAAAACAATTCCAAAGGACTCATGATGGAAAATGCCATCCACATCCAGAGAAAGAACTATGGAGTCTGAATGCAGAGCGAAGCAGACTATTTTCTTTTTGTTGTTGTTTTGTTTGGTCTTTTTCTTTCTCATGGCTCCTCCCATTCGTTCTAATTCTTCTACACAACAGGACTAATGTGAAAATATTTTTAATAGGAATGTCTATGTAGAACCTATATATAAGATTGCATGCCATCTTGGGGAGAAGAGAGGGGATGGAGGGGGAGAAAATTTAAAATTTATGGAAGTAAATGTTGAAAACTAAAAATAAATTAACTAAAAAAAGAAGAGAGAAAGAAGAGTAAAAAAAAAGAAATCTTCCTAAAGCACCACTGTGACCATATCCTTACCTATTCAAAAATCTTCAGGGTCTTCCTATTGCTTCTAGGACAAAATAGAGACCTTATGCTGGCATTCATGACCTCACCCAATCTAGCACCAACCACCATTTCTAACCTTATTTCACACAGTGGTCCCCAATCTTCTTATCAAACTGGACTATAAGTTGTTCCTTCAATACAAACATTTTACGCACATTCAAGAAAGTAATCTCCCATGCCAAGAAAGCACTCCCAGTCCTCCTGGGCTTTCCAAATTTTGTCTCAGCCATGAAGCCCCAGCTGGAAATGTTTTTTCCTCACGACAGCACAGGCCACTTTTCCAAGAACTCCCCTTGCTCTTCCACTACAGCCTTTCTTAAATTACACCTTGCTGTGTTCATGCCACATTCACATTTCCAGATTTACAGAGCATCTCTCGCATGCAGAATAATGCTTTACACATAGAAATGGGCTTCATAAATGCTTTTTTCATTCTATTCCACTGAGGGCAGAGAATGGGTCATGGGCAGAGTGGATAGACTCTATCCAGTACAGTGCTAGAGGTAGAGACAGAAAAGCCTGAGTTCAAATCTGGGTCTCTTCACTCACTAGCTTTGTGACCCCAAGAATTTCATTTAACCTCTCATTCTCAGTTCCCTCATCTATAAAATGGGTATAATTTTATCCTCATTTTATCCTGTTATGAGGATAAAATGGGATAATGTTTATAAAACATTTTACAAACACTATATAAATACTATTATTATTAGTTATTATGTTTGTGTCCCAGAACTTGGCATATATGTGCTTAAAAAATTGTGATGAGGCAGCTAGGTGGTGTAGTGAGTAAGAGCTCTGCACTTGGAGTCAGGAACACCTGAGTTCAAATCCAGCTTCACACACCTACTAGACATGTGACGTTGAACAAGTCATTTGGTCAGCCTCAGCTTGCTCACGCATAAATAAAGATAAGAATAGTACCTACTTCACAGAGTTGTGGTAAAGATCAGATGAAATACACAGACAGTGCTTTGCAAACTTTAAGGCTGTTATAGCTACTACATTTGTTGAGTTGTATCAAAATTAATCTAGTACAACCTCCTCATTTTACAGAAAAGGAAAGTGAAATCCTGAAAGGAGTTATAACTTACCCCAAATCACAAAGCTACAAAGCTGACAGCAGAAGCAAGATCTTCTGATACCAAGGCCGAGCTCTACCTACTAGATCATTTCTTGTATCGTCAAACAGACTGTCCAGCATCCTGACAGCCTCTGACTAGGAACAAAAAAAATGCAGTTGAATTTCCTGTGAGAAAGCAAATAATTCATGTCTCAAGCTGCAAATTATCCACTGGATTTTCTGAATAACTTGGAAACCTCTCTATTTGTACAAGTGGAGAATTTAAATTTCCTTTGAAACTTTCAAAGGTCCCTAGAAAAAAAGTTATCCAAGAGTCCCTCTCCTTTAGAAATTCTCCTAAGGTTTTAAAACAATTGGGAACAAGGCAAAGAAATATTCTCTAAATCTAGTGTTGAAAGAAAAGAAAAGAAAAAGGAGCATGACATTTCACACAGTTAATATGGAAATAAGCAATTTATCGATAGACACATTCTTTTCAATCAAGTCAATCAAGTCATCATAAAAGATGGTGAGATACTTTCAAGGCCATCATAAAAGGGCAGAAGGATATTTCATTGACTGTCTCTCCAATCCAAGACTCTACTGCTCACTTCCAAGAATATGCCGTATATCTTCCTATTAGTCAAGGCATGCCATTTTTGAATCTGGAATAACAATTTACTTGGCCAATGGGGTCATGCTTTGGGGATGTCAGTACTTTTTCAAGGTCAAAAAGTCCATGGAAGCAGCCCCATGAAAATTTTGGCTTGGATCGTTTTTGTTTTCCTAAATTAGGCAGCATTTCATTGGTCCCCTCAGTGCTACTGATCAGGAACACCAAAACATCTATAGTTTTGACAGTGTGGGGAACTTTCAGCAAGGGAACTTTTCTACCAAAACACAATCCATCTATGATTTAGTAGAGAAGCTGCTAGGGAGTTACGTGGGGCACCTATAGATGTACAAAGGACTTATCCAGAATCACAGGGATGGTAAATGTCAAAGTTGATGCATGAACCCCAGTCTCCCTGAGTCCAAACCTGGCACTGTATTCTACTACTACACTCTATTGCTTCTGACCTAACAGTTAACCATGCCACTGACATGATGATTTTGAATAGTCCACCCCTTGGATTACATAAGTCAAGGAATCTGGGCTCAAATCCCGTCTCTGGTGATTATCACCTATGTGAATTTGGGCAAGTCACTTCACTTTCCTAGGCCTCATCCATTTAGAAAAAGGGGGAATGGGAAGACTTAACTAGGTGACTTCTAAGGTCTCTTCTAGTTCTAAATCTATGATCCTATGATTATAGGATCCTAAGCTGAAAACTTATCTGTGATCACTTGGTTCTGCTGAACAGAGTGCTGAACTAATGAGGCCAAGAGAGCCAGCTCTTGCAGCCACTTGACAAATTCAAGCCCAAGGTTGCAAGGGGAGGAAGCCAAAAAAGTTCAGCTGAATCAGGAGTTATCTCATCACTATTATAAAGACAGCGCCAAGGCAGCACAGGCTAGTTCAATGTGCAAGGCCTTTAGAATTAGAGCGGCTTTGCAAGGCTTCCTCAGAAGCTTGTTTTCTCATCTGTAAAATGAGGAGAACAAAATAAGTAAAGGTCTCTTCTAGTTCTACATATTGTGAATTATGAATGCTAGGAATTCTATATTTTTTACTAAATAGACTTCCAAAGGTCACTCAGTCAATAAGCATTAATTAAGCATTTGTTATGTGCCAGGCACTGTGCTATGCAATAGAGACACAAAGAAAAGGCACAGCACAGTCTCTGTGACAACATGTATAAACAAGAGAAGTACAGGGTTCCTTGGGGATAACCAATAGAAAGCAGGCAGTAGCATTAACTGGGAATCAGGAAAGGCTAACTACAGAAGATAGCATTTTTAACAGGGACTTGAAAGAACCCAGGAAATCCAAAAGTGGAGATGAAAAAGGAAAGAATTCCAGACAGAGGAGACAGTCAGTAAAAATGCCCCAAGTTGGGAGATATCTTGTGCCAGGAGCCCAGTGTCACCAGATTACAGACTATATGTGGCACAATGGATAGAGCATTATGTCCAATTTCAGATACTTAGTAGCTGTGTGACCCTGGGCAAGTCCCTTCACCCTGTGTGCCTCAGTTTCCTCATCTGTTAAATGAGCCAGAGAAGGAAATGGCAAGTCACTCCAGTAGCTCTGTCAAGAAATCCCAAACAGGATCATGAAAAGTCAAACATGACTGAAATGATTCAACAAAAACAACAAAGGAATAAACTGTAAGAACACTGGAAAAGCAAGAGGACAGGTTATAAAGGGCTTTGAATGCTATATGAATCTATATTTGATCCAGGAAGTAACAGAATGCCACTGGAGTGACTGAACTGGGGTAGAGTACAGGGATGATACGGTCAGATCTCTGCTTCATGAAGATCAATCTTATAGCTGAGTAGAGGAGGGAGAGGAGTGGGGAGAGACTGGAAGGAGGGAGACCAACCAGCAGGGTAGTGCAGCAGTACAAGTCTGAGGTGATGAGGGCCTGCACCAAGTGGTAGCAATGTCAGAGAGGATATATTCAGAAGATATTGCAAAGGTGAAATCAATAAGCCTTGCCCACAGACTGAAAAGAAAGGAGGGTGGATGAGAGTCAGGATGACATTTAGGTTATAAATCTGGGTGAATGGGAGGACAGTAGTGTCCGTAACAGCAAAGAAGGAAGTCTGAAAGTGGGGAAGAGGAAGGAAGAGTTGGGAGAAAAAATGATGAAAAGATGTGAGATCAGTTTGACACATAATTGAGTTTAAACATCTACAGGACACCAATGGACAGCTGGAAGTGTGAGAGTGGAGGTCAGCAGAAAGGTTAGGGACAGAGAAACAGATCTAAGAATCAGCAGCAAAGAAGGGATAATTGAATCCATGAGAGCTAATGAAGTCAAATCAAATGGTACAGAAGAAGAAGACCCAACCTAGCTAAGGTCCATTGTCAAAGAGCTTATAATCTAATTGGGGAAACAAGACAAACACATAAAAGGACAAATAGCAATGTAAGGTAGTATGCCAAACACCAATGAATAGCTGCAGAAATTCAATGGTATAAGCATTCCAAGTGCTGGTTCTAAGCAAAAAAAGGGAAAAGCTTGCCCATATCACCTAAAATATAAATGATTCATCTTCAGATGGGAATATCTGATAAGAGATTTGATAGGCAGGAAGGCATAGTGCACCTCGAGGGATAACAAGGGTACACAGGGAAACAGTAAGGGGGGAAAGAGAGGCTGAAAGCATTAAAAAAATATCTCACCCATGTTTCCATTTTGTTTAAACCTGCCCTTCTTGGTGCTCATATTCCCCTCCTCTGATTAGACAGGAAAAAAAAGCTGAGCAATTTACTATTTCTTGTGTTGGATGTCTCGTTCTTTATTTAAAGGTGAGTCAAATTTTTATTTTGTGTTTTTCTCTCAAAAATCATTTGTTAGTTTGAGGGATTGTTGTTTTTTAAAGAGGACTAAAACATACATATATTAATGAATAATGGAAAGAAGTATTCATTACATGAGAAAGCACATTTGCATACACAATCATCTTGCTGACAGATGACAGAAATGATTTCTCTTTCAAACCAGAGGCACTCAAATATTAACACAGCCCAGAAAGTTGGATTTTTAAAAACGGATTACTGACGTAATAAGTGCACGGTACCATATTGTGTCACAGAAAAAGCACTGAATCTGGAGGCAGGTACAACCTGGGTTTGTGTGCCATGTAAGTTACTTAAGGGCAGAGACTGAGGTTTGTATTGGTATCACTAGTGCTTGGTACATAGTAGGCACTTAATAAATGTTCATTTGGTTGACTGTGTGAGCATGGACAAGCCATTTCCCTTCTTTGAAATTCAACTTCCTTCACTGCAAAATGAAGAGATTTGACTTGCTGATTTTCTAGAAAGTCTTTCCAGTTTTCACATTTTAACAGCTTAACATCTAAAATAATGATCCATCAATCCCTCCAGAGTATAAATAATTCTAAGAACACTACACTGTAATTTTTTCTCCCATAAGTAAACAAAAGAAAGACATTTTAACTATAGAAAATCATATAGAAAAAGCTGACTAATTCACACTAGTCAGTCTGTTGAACACTGACATCTGCTGGAAAATAGAAAATGTATTTATTTCAGCTATGGAATTTTAAAATCTAAGCAACCCCATATCCCAGCATAATACTGGTTCAACTAAATATCACCAAACCACATCATAATATCACAAAATCATGTCATGATGTCATTTTATTGATTGTCCACTTACGGTCACTTTCCTATGGAACTCACTACCCTGTATGATACTGTTACATCTAAACACGTTTTTGCAAAAATCAGTTAAGAACTTTAGGTAAGGTATGACTATACTTCAGATAGCAGCAGGCAAAATTTTTCTCAGTGCCTAATTGTTTAGACATGATTGTTTTTTAAGTTCCAATACTTAATCTCATTGACCTTTAGGAAATACTACAGAAAATAATTGTTAAAAATTCAATTACCTACACATCTTCTTCTTTCTCAAGACAGTTCCTCTATGTCTATGATGGTCCTTCCTCAATTTCTTATGAAAGGCAAAATTAAGTAAAGTCACACCACAAAGTGTTTCACAGCATATGGTCTTTATGTTACCATGCACAAGATAGAGATCTTTCCCCTTACTTCAAGGATGTCAAGCAGTATTGTAATAGATAATAAAGTTCTGGGCTTTGATTCAGAAAGATTTGGGTTAGAAAGCTACCTTTGATACTTACTAGTGGAATGACCATTCAGAAGCCATTTATCCCCTTTGATCCTTAGCCTCCCCAAATATAAAATGGGGATCAGAATACCTATTAAGTACCTACCTCACAGGATTGTTGAGAGAGTCAAATTATATAAAGTGTATATGCAAACTTTTACATTTGCAAACTTTAAAAATTCTCATACATTACAGAATCAGAAAATTCCAGAGTTCAAATGGACCTTAGCAGCCATCTAGTCCAATGAATACATTAAAAGAGTCCCCCTACAGCCTACCTAACAAGGTGTCATCCATACTCTACTGGGAGCCTGAGGCACTGCTCAGCAGTGCAGAGGAAAGTGTGTTGTTTCTGGTGTGAGGAGATTTGGGCTCAACTTCTGGCTCCATCATCTAATGCCTCCATCACCTTGGGCAAAATGCTTAAGCTCTCAAACCTTATTTTCTTCCTCTGCAAAATAGATGCTTTCTTCTGGATGCTCTTTGGCTTATCAACATCTGCCCTAAAACATGGGATACAAAATTGAATCCAAATAGTACTCTAGATGGGACCTAACCAGGGCAGCGTACTGCAGATGTTACTTAACTTACATATGCCTGTAACCTATGCACATCATAATGTAGCCCAAGTTTACATCTGGTTTTTCTGGATGCCATATACCACAGACCCAAACTGAGCTTGCAGTCCACTAAATGCTCCAAATATTTGTGAGGCAAACTTCTACATAATCAGTCCTTCCCTTTCTTGTATCCATGAAGTTAATTTTGAGAACTCAAGTACAAAATTTTCCATTTATTCCTATTATATTTCAACTTACTCAATTTAGCCTAAAGTCAAACACCTTTTGGATGCTGACTCTTGTCATCTAGTGTGTGGGCCAGCCCTCCCAGTATTGTGCCATCTGAAAATCTGATACAGGGCACCATCTATGCCTTTATTATTGTTTTGTTAGAGTGGGTATTTTCTTCACCTATACAAATCACAACCCACTTTATACCTTAGTAGACAGTCTTTTAGAATTGTAGCCCCTCTAAACATCACCCTGCCGGCAACCTGAGGGTGAGCCTCTGTGATCTTCAAATTTCTGATGCACAGTTCAAGGCATATTCAAAATCCTACTACTGGATAGGGATTGCCAGAGCTGGTGCTTTCACAGACAAAGTTTCAAGAAGTTGGCATCTATTACTTCTATACCACAATGAAACATCAGAAAAGGACTTAAATAGAATTCTATATTTCTACCACTTAAAAAAATTATATGTATGTATATATATGTAATATGTATGTATGTATATATGTATATGTGTGTGTGGTAAGATTTCTTCTCAGGGACCAACAACATGGGGAAAAAAAACTTCCCATCTTTCTAAGTATAGGTAACTAAATTGGTTTAGGTTGCATTCAGTTCCAGCCAAAAAGTATAAGGAAGGCCTTTGTCTAAGGGATATCTTCTTTTAAAAGCAAGTAAGAGGGCTTTCTCTTCTGATGGCTCCTTAAAACATGAATAGTATCACTCAGTAGAAACTAAGTTTTTGTTGAGATAAGAACTTAAACCTTCAGGAAGTCTAAAGATGTTGAAGCTAAATTCATCCTAGCAACATTAAGCTAAGTTATTCAATCCATCTGCAATGTTTCTCTAAGTTTGTTTTCTTTAGGAAGGTGTTGACAGGTAGGTCTAACACAGATTAGAGGAATCCTATATCTACTGGATTCATTCAGTTACATTTAAATCATCTTAAATTTCATTGTTAACGTTACTGCGAGGAGCTAGTGCACAGATACATCAAAACATTCTGCCTTTTGTCCCCTCCTGTTTTGAGTTCTTTACCTGTGACGGACCCACAAGATAAAACTTACCAAAGCACAGGTAGTCAATAGTTATGGCTTTATGTAGTTTATTACTAACTGAGCATACTTCCATGGAACTTAAAATGTAGCAACCTCTCCAGAGAAAGGAGAGAACAAACTACCAGGGGCATAAGGGACAGGGATTTCACATGTTTGTAATTTCCTAGTTTCACAGATCTTATCAAGTCTATGCTGTTCAAAGATACTGTCCCTTATCACATCATTTTATCATTTTATTCTGTTATTCTGACAACTAAGGCAAAGATAGACAGATACAGATATATATATGTACTATATAATATATGCAGCTTTATCTGTAGTCCTTCTGTCCTAATAAATTGCGAATATTCCTCTGTTTCTTTAGCAACTTTGTAAGTTTTTTTCTTTTCAACTAAAATTGACCCCCTCTCCCCACACAGTATTACTTCATTCAAAATCCTCCCGATATCTTCACTGGATATATTTAAACTGTCCAAGGAAATGTTTTTAATTAGGTATGTGAAATAATATTTCATAAAGCAAAATTTACATTGATCATGCCCACATTTCACCAATTCTACTCCTTTCCTCCTGCTATTACATCAAGGAAAAACAAGACCCCTCATAAAAAATGCAAATGCAAATGGAACGTTTATTTTACAAAATGGGAAAAATATACAGTTTCTCATTAGACTCTCACACAAACTGCCTAATTATCCCTTGCCTCACTGACTTACCTTCAATCTTAAACATACCGAGGGATAGACTGATTACTGGTTTCAAGCCAAAGTACTATTAATATAGAACTTTTTGCTCTAATACATATATTTTCCTATAGGAAAATCAAGTTTTCAAAACTGAGGCAACAGTTAAGTTTCAGTAGGTACCAAAATATCAGAAAATAGGCATCTGTTATATATACTACTTCTATATTTCATGACTTCATTATTATCTCACTGACCTGAGTCCACCCTTCATCTGGGCAGATTTAACCTATCTACAAGTGCTCACTGTATGTAATTCTTGTCCGCAAGAATTCCACATGCTTCCACAAATCCTCTATGGAGGATCTACAAATTAAAGCATCTGCTCAATACATGGAAAGTCTTTGTCTATCTATATATGAATCTGCCACCTCAAGGTCAGCAGCCTTCTGGGTCCTTGGATGTGGTCTTTTGACCATGTTTTACAGAACAAATCCTTTCAGTAAAGGAATTACTTTTGTGAAGCTTGGAGTTTGTCAAAGGAAAGCACTTGAGGACCTAGAGGGCCACAGGCGGCCTCAAGGCCACAGGTTCTACACTCCTGAGATCTTTCAATAATCTTTGGGCATCAGGGCGGCACTGAGGCTGAGCATTTGTTATCCCTCTCTCTTGCCACGTAACTGGTCCACCATCTTTCTGATCAAATATTTCCTGTATATCTTAGGAGATAGGAAATAACTGGATATGAACATATTGGGTATTTCCAAATCAATATCTGTAGAATAAGACAACCGACATAGAAAAGATCAAAAAATCAAAACCAAATAAAAATAAAAAGTAATAATGATAAGATATCAGGGAAATCAAATGAACTCCAATCTAACCTATTTAAACAAGCATTTGATATGGAAAAATAGGAAATGGACAAAAAGAAGCAGCAGTTCTTCAGTTTTTCAGTCACTTCAGTTAATGACAACCCAAAATGATAATACAAACTATCATCACATCCAAAGGAAGTTTAACCATTGTAAATTGATCATCACAACCAAAAACACCTAGCTAACATTTAAATTTATTTTGCATGACTTCATATTTATAGTGGACTTGGTATTTCTTGCCTTCTCAATGAAGAGGGGAGAAGGGGAGGAAAGGGAGAGATTCTGGAACTGAAAATAAAACTGAATGGAAAAAATAATTTAATTTTTTTAATGGATATGCGCAGTTTGGTGACTTTGGGGGCAGGGTTCCAAACTGATTTCTAGGACATCTGTGCCAATTCATGGCTCCACCAATAGTGCATTAATGTACCTGTTTTGATGGTCTGGAATTTTCACTGCTACATTAGCCATACTGATGAGGTATGAGATCTCTCAAAAGGCTTTGTATACCCATTCTTACATACAAATCACTACTGATATTATATTGACATCAATCAGAAAGCATCTCTTAAGTGCTTATTATATGTAAGGCAGTGTGCTAAGCACTAAGGATATAAAGCAGGGCAAAGACTGTGCCTGGCCTCAAAGAGCTAACATTCTAATGAGGCACATAACACAAAACAGTTACACAAATACAAAACAGACCCAGAATAGACAGAAAGTATCTAGGTTAACTCAATGTGTTGCTCATCTAGCTGTGTGTCAATCTGGATAGTAAGTATTCTGCTGCCAGCTTATCACTATCATAAGTCTATCTTACTTCTGAATTGAATTTGTGTAAATTGTGGTATTCCATAAGTCACAGACATATAGCATTACTGAAAGTATATTGGCTTTTAAAGATGAATTTTTGCATCAAAAAGCAACTTGGGATCATGGAAATCAATCTAGCCCACTGTCTACTTTCTATTCAGTTCTGGTCCCAGGTCATTATCCATCTGCACTGACTGTTCAAATTACTTATTTGCTTTGAGACTGATTTCTACAGACCACATCTTTATAGTCACACGATTAAAAGCAAGATGGAGAAAAATATAAGATCCCACTGCGTTTATTGTTTCTTGATAATAAAAAGCATGTGACTCAGTAGAGCAAAATGCAATTTCACAGGCTTTCTTCTAACAGAGTGACTCCCATGCATATGTTAAGATAATGTACCATTCCTCAATAGTTATAATCACAGAGAAAACTTTGTTTAAAAATGTTCTGATTCTCAGTATCAAGTGAGGCATAAAATAGATATGCTTCAAAAGTGCTCACCATCATCATGGAGCATGCCGTCAACTGAATCCAAACAGAAGAGAGATTACCTACAGATGGGTAAGGTTTTCCAGATGCTCCTGATCAGATTGAATCAAGTCCCATGAATGTAACAGAGGCTCCCTAGTAAGAATCAATTCAATGCGAAAATAATTTATTAAACACTCATAATAGGTTCTAAGGATATAACTAAAATGTAACACGCCTTGAACTCTTACCTTCAAATAGTTTATATGCATGTGGGAAAACATAACATGTACACATATAAATAAACAAAAGTTTGAGGCAGAAGAGAATCCTAACTGCTTCAGAAAATAGGAAAAATCTTCAAGGGGAAGGTTATGTATGAGATGAACCTTGAAAGAAGAAAAAATTCTGAGAGGCAGAGATGTGAAAGAGGAGACATTACAAGCATGAAGGGCCACTTGTGAATGAAAGCATGGAGCTTATGGATGGGCATAAGGTGGTGATACCTAGAAAGGTAGGCTGGAGGCTGGCACATGAGGAGTCTTAAAAACTAAGCTGAGGAGTTTGCATTTTACCTTAGAGGCAAGAATCAGTGAAGGAATTATGTAGTCAGAACTCTGTCTTCACAAGATTATTGTGACATCTATGTAGAAGAAAGATTGAGAGGAGACAGATTAAGTGTCAATTATAATAATACAGGGAAGAAATTATGAGGGTCTGAACTAGAATAAATGGAGAAAAGGGGACATATGCAAAAGATGTTCTGGAAGCAGAATCAATAGAGCTTGGCAAGTGACTGGGAGAAGCAAGAGAGAAGAGTCAAGGATGACTCAACGGACACAAATCTGGGTAACTGTGGGAGAGCAATAGTACCCTTTAAAAAGTAGGGAAGTGTAAGAAGGATGTGTTTGCAGGGGCATGAGAATGCAACACTGATTAGGAGTTCTATTTTGGAGATATTTGAGAAGACAATGAGACATTAAAATGGAAATGTTAACTAGACAATTGGATTGTATCAAGGTAAAAATGAGGGTTAAAGATATAGATTTGGGAGCTATGTGCATAGTGATAATCAAATACATAGGAGCTGATAAGATCTCCCAATGGACTAGCAGAGGGGTGAATGACAGGGGGTCAAACTGTGTTATGCAGTTGGGTAGAAAGACCATCTGTCTAGTCTAGAACATGTATCCTTGACGTCTAATTTGGTATAGACCTCTGAATCCATTGGTATATGGAACTCCCAGTGAGGAAATTTCCTCTACCAGTGGAGAGTAGTAATTGTTCTACAATCAGCTTTAGAGTGTTGCCCAGGACACTGAGAAACTCAGTGTCTTTCCTAATATAACAGAACCAAATAGTGTAAGTGCATAGCAGGGTTTGAACTGAGGTCTTCCTTATGCCAAGGCTGGTTCTCTTATCCACCATACTGCCTTATCTGAAGAGGGTTGCTATGGTATTTTCTTTTGTTATTTATTAACTAAACAAACATTTATTAAGCACAGTAGTATGTAAGTAGATGGCAGTAATGTTTCTTAAATGAATGCAGAGACAAATACTGCTAAAATAAGAACCACAATAACTAATTTAGTCAAAAGATCAGTAAGTTAAATGAAAATTAGACAAAGAAGCTATCTGATATCATGTAGATACAGTCCTAGTCCCAAAGCTCTTTGGTATGGGACTCTCTCCTTACTGGTTGGCATCAATGCCCTGTAACTGTATGAGGGGATAGGGCTGAGTTGGTTAGAACGGGAAAGAGGAAAGCTCTGAATTTTCTGAGCCGTTGGTCTTCAGGTGCTTCTAGCTTCAAGAGAGAAGATGGAAGATGTCAACCTCACATCAGGTTGCTTAAGGAAAAGATTCTGGGAAGAAAAGATTCTGACAGTCTCCATCAGTGTCCTTAATCCAGCTTGCTACACTACAGACTTTAGGAAACTTCCCCTTGGATAAGGTCCAGGACTTTCTCTCCTCTCCTCTGTATTATCTAAAACATATATTCTCATGGACACATATTTTTTCTGGTTTTGCTACTAATTCAGATAAAAGGATTTCTATTCTGATTTTATAATATGTGTTCACTATGAAACTTTTTATTTGGTGGGAAAGGGGTCAAGCTTTGTATATAAAGCTCGGGACCCTCCTTCCCCCAATTAGTGAAACAGCCATCAGAAGTTAGATTGAATTTGAAAAGCATATCCCTGGACTAAAAATATTTAAGGGAACAGACAGATATAGTTCTGGTCTAGTATCCCCTCTCTCTGTACAGAGCAGAGTGGTTAAGCCTCATTTCCCCAAACTCTTGCTTCCCTTCCTAGCAAGAATTAAAGACTCTCCTGGAAATGGGGGAAGGGAAGAGAAGAAGAGGCTAGAGATGTCTATTTTACCTCCCATGGGGTTGTCATTGTGTGCTCAACACAGCGACAACCCCATGCTCCATGTGGGAGATAGCCTCCTGCCACATAGACAAAATCTGCTTAGTAGCAGCAGCAGTAGTAACTGGCATTTGTATAGCAGTTTAATGTTAAGAAGTGTTTTACAAATATTATGTCATTTTACCTTCACAACATTTATCTTCACATATCATTTTATCTTCTCTCTTGTAACTGGAAGCACCTGAAGACCAAAGGCAGGTACTGCTATTAATCCTATTTTTAGGAAACTAAGGAAGCCAGAGGTTGTGACATAGCTAATAAGCACGTGACGCTGTATTTGAACTCACAAAACCTCTGTTCACACATGTCTTCTGATTCCAAATGCCACATTCTTCCCACAACACCATTCTACCCCCAGGAGTCCAAGCCTCTATCCACTGAAACAGCTAGCTGACTCAAAATAACTAGATTGTTGAACAGTTATCTAGTTATTGTGGTATCATGTCAATATCCCCAAAGTAAATCAATGTCATCAAGAGCCCACAAATGATCACTTTTTGAAGACTAATCACTGGTCTATTTAAGTGAGAGAGCAGAACCTAATAAAGAATAGACAAGAAGTTGAGATACCTGGGTTCTTTTTTCAGTGCTAAGATTCTGAAAATGACTTAAAAATGGATAACCTGACACACTCTGAAAGAGTAGCACATCAACTATACTAATGAAACCATGATAAATACAACTTTTTGAAAAAAGACTCAAGAACTTGCAAAAAAAAATTTAACATTCTTTTATTATGTTATTTAGGTCTACTTTATTCATTAATTACTTATTTTGTAATTAATCATTTTGTTTTGCTGAAACATTAAAGATGCATTAATACAAAGTTCTCAAACAAAAAAATACCAATGTAACACAGCTGATTCAAACAAAAAGAAAAACCCAAAATGTAGCATTTTCAACATAAGGAAACTTTATGGGATGAATAACCTTATTGTGCCAATCTGAAGTTTCAGTTTACAAAAAAATAAATAATGCTGACTTGAAATGTTATTAAAATGAAATTATAACTGGTTCATTTTATGTTAACAGAACACACAGGAAAGAGTCCAAAACAGAAAATCTCTGCTGTAACATGCAGTTCCACAAATTAAGCACTCAAATTAATGAAGATTGTTTTCTTCTGGCATGGGGCCCATTGACTAAAGCCCTAAATGCTTCATAAATACAATTTTCCTTTTTTTCTCATTTAATCACTGGATGAAGCTTATGTACTGTACACCACTGCCCTAATGTTGGACAAATGCTGGCTAGAGTACATAGCTTTTAATCATTCTGGGTACTGAAACATTTGGAATGTGTCAAAACAAGATAATAAGATGTCTTTTCAAAAAAATATATAGCAGCATTATTTGTAATTGCAAAGAGTTAGAAACAATCTAAATGCCCAACAGTTCGTGAATAGAATTGAAAAGACTATGGTATATCAACATAATGAGCTACTAGCATACCATTAAAATGATAAATATGGGGGCTATAAGAAAATTTGAAAAGACTTACATTAAGTAATGTAAATGAAAGAAAGTAGAACTGCCCAAACTATATAAATACTGAGACTATATTAAAAGGCTTATTCATAATACAAAGAATCAAGTTATAACCCTATTATATAAATAAATTAATTTTAAAGTATAAATAATCATAAATATATGTTTATTTGGTTTGGATATTTGGTGTAACCTACATAAAAACTATTTTAAAGAAATAAACATTTTAAAAACATATCAAATATAAAAGGATGCATGTTTTACTTTGGTATACCCATACTGCTACAAAAACTCTGTTCACACATGTAGGCAATGCCAGATCTGAGAAATGAACACAGCTCTTCTGATTCCAAATGCCACACTCTTCGCATGACACCATTCCACCCCAAAAAAAGTACAACCCACCCCAAACTGATAAATGGTCAAAGGATATGAACAGGCAGTTTTCAGATGAAGAAATCAAAGCTATCTATAGGCATATGAAGAAGTACTTTAAGACACTTTTGATTAGAGAAATGAAAATGAAAACAACTCTGAAACACCACCTCACACCAAATTTGCTAAGATGACAAAAAAGGAAAATGATAAATATTGGAGAGGATGTGGGAAAACTGGGACACTAATGCATTGTTGGTGGAGCTGTGAGCTCATCCAACCATTCTGAAGAGCAATTTGGAACCATGCCCAAAGGGCAACCAAAATGTGCATACCCCTTGATCCAGCAATACCACTACTAGGTCTGTATGCCAAAGAGATCATTAAAAAAAGGGAAAAGGACCCACTTGTGCAAAGATATTTACAGCAGCCCTTTTCATGGTGGCAAACTGTGAAATACAAATGTAATGGAATAATGAACAAGCAGATTTCAGAAAAACCTGGACTTGTACAAACTGATGCAAAGTGAAATGAGCAGAACCAGGAAAAGACTGTATCCAGTATCAGTAACACTGTGTGATGATCAACCATGAATGGCCCAGCTCTTCTCAGCAACACAATCCTCCAAGACAAGTAATGAAGGACTCATGAAGGAAAAGGCCATCCCTATCCAGATAAAGAACGGATGGACTCTGAAGGCAGGTCAAAGCATATTTTTTCACTTACTTCATTCTTCTTCATGGTTTTATTTCTTTTTGATCTGTCTCTTCTCCCACAAATGTAATGAATATGGAAATATGTTTTACATGATAGCACATTATAAACTATATCAACCTGCCTACCATTTTTAGAAGGGAGAGAGAGAAAAATTTGCAACTCAAAATCCTACAAAAATGAACGCTAAAAAATTTTCTTATTATGTAATTTGGGAAAAAATAAGATACTATTTAAAAAAAAGAAGAAAAAGAAATGTATAACCCAAAGAGGAAAGGAGCCAGTCACATACCAAATCAAACAAATAGTTTCCCAAGTTCAGCACTGGATGTTAAAAAACCCAGAGAAGGCCTCCAAGGGATTGGTAAAACCTCTGCAGAGGATTTATGGGAGGAAACAGCCAAGAATTTCTCAGGATAAGAAACTGTGGAGAGCTTGTGATTGAAATTATTGAAGGATCCATCGCAGAAGTGATGTCTCTAGTGATCTTGAAGTGTAAAGCTTGTCATGCTACCATTCTTTTTAAATAGCTCCAGAAAAATTACAAAGGCACTTGTGAACAAAAAGGATTGAATTTAAAATGAAAGTCTTGATTTTAAAAGAAGTGTCCTAAAATGAAATAATCCCAAAATAGTGGCCTATATAAGCCAAGGAGAAAATTTAAACTGTTGTAAAACATCTTAAAATGTGAGCACTCAGTGAATTTCATTCATGATTATAAAGCAACTATTGGTGATAAATACACACAACCTTCATTCTCCCGGAGAATGTTAGAATGTTAGATTCTGTTGTTAGATTCAGAATAAAATTAATCTGAAAATATAAAAGCTTTAAAATGAGTTTTGTCCTTAGCATTATTAGTAAACATTTTAAGAATAATTTATGTTATTTTGATGCAGCTGCTCTGATCCCCTTTTAGGAGCACTTTTGTTTAAAGCAAAGTGTTCTCCATAGCCAAGTCAACAAACATTTATTAAGCCCCCGAGTTATGGGCAAGGCAAAAACAGTCCTTGTCCTCTATAAGCTCATGATCCAGCGGAGGAGATAACATGCAAACAGCTATGTCCATACAAGATATATCTACATTTTATACTGGGAAGACTGGAGTAATCTCAGACATAAGACACCAGCATTCAGAAGGATCTGCAGAAGGGATTTTAGCTAAGACTTGAAAGAAGGCAGGAAGTGGAGGTGAGTAGAAAGAGCATCACAGGCCTGGGGACAACAGTCATTAAAAGGCATGGAGTCAAGAGATGGAGTATTGTTCATGGAACAGCAAGGGAGGCCAGCATCACTGGACCACAGAGTACTTTGATGGAACAAAGGTACAAGAAGACCAGAAAGGCAGCAAGGGGCCAGGTTGAGAAGAGTTCTGAAAGCCAAACATAAGACTTTATATTTGATCCTAGAGGGAATGGGGAGTCAGCAGAATTTATTGTATTAGGGCATGACATAATTTAAGTACCAATTACCTTTATAATCTCCATTAACTAAATTCAACAAACATTTATTTAATATCTACTGTGTGCACAGCACTATACTTGGTGCTGAGGCACATAAAAAAATTTAGGGAAAAAAACACCTGCTGATCTAATCTCTTCCAAGGATAGAACTAGGGTAGGATAACTGGTACTCTGTCCCAGGGTGAGGACATCAGGTTGAGAGGGAACATGTATTCTGGGGGAGTGGGGGAGAGTGCTCACATCAGTTGCCTTGAGACCGCCCTCTGCTGAACAGCATGACTGTGCTCCCTCTTCCAATCTAAGACATTACCTCTGGATATCATCACCAGGGCACCCTTCTCCTAGGAGACCTTCCCCTAAACTCCCAAAGGAATATGGGCAGGATTCTCTGATGACTAGGCTGCCCTTTCTCCCAATGGAAATGTTCTTTGAGGAAGGAAAGTGATGCAGGGGATAGAGCACTGCATTTGGAATCAGAAAGATCTGATCTGAATTCAAATCCAGCCTCAGATATTAGCTGTATAACCTTGGGTGAGTCAGCCACTTAACCTCTGTTTGCCTCAGTTACCTCAACTGTGAAATGGGAATAATAACAGCATTGCTGTGAGGATCAAGTGAGATAATATTTGTGAAGGGTTTTCAGCACAGTGCCGGGCACAAAGGTACTATGTAAACACTTATTTCTTCCCCATTTTCACCTTACTCCACACTGCTACTGCCCCAACCACACCGCTCGCACACACACACTCACTTGAATTTGTCACACTGAAAGAATACCTCATTACTGCTTTAAACCCTGCCCTCATAAAGCCTCTTACTCAGATAAGATTAAGACAGCTATATTATACAATATATTATGATAAGTTCATTAGAGACTTGCAAAATAAAGGGCTATGTTACTGACCAGGAAGATCAAGGAAAGCGTTCCAAAAGAAGTAACTTCTGAGTTAGGCTTTAAAGGATATGTAGGAATTTTAATAGGTGAAGAAATCAAGAGAAACTATTTGGGGCATGAAATAAAAGTTACAGGGTGTGAAGAAGACAGAACATAGTCCACTTTGGCTGGAGTATAATCTGTGTCAAGGGCCAGAAGGAGGTAAGGCTAGCAAAGCAGGGTGATGTCTACTGGGTCAATGACTTGGAGCTTTACTTGGCAGGCAAGAAGGAAACACTGAGAAGTGACTGAGAGGTGTGTGCCAGGGGGATGCCAGATGATAAAAGCTGCACTGACATAGCACTTTAAGGTTCACAAAACGCTGTACATACATTCTCTCATTTGATTCACAAAATGACTCTGAGGTAGGTGCTACCATTATCCCCATTCTACAGATGAGGTCACTGAAATCTGGAATTATCACATGACTTATCCAGAGTCACACAGCTAATAACCCACTGTCTATGGCAGGATTTGAAATAAGGTCTTGATTCCAGATCCGGCACTCAATTCATTACACCACCTAGCTGAATATGAGGAGAGAATCAAGGCGCAATGGCCTTTCAGGAGTCTATTGCAAGGAGAACCTAAATCAGGGTGATGGCTGTGGGAAAAGAAAGGACATGATAACATTGTGGTGGCAGAACAGAAAAAACTTAGTTACTGTTCAAATGTGAGCCACGAAGAAACAGAAAGGTTCAATGACACCAAAATCTTGAACCTAGAAAACTAAGTGAATTTTAATTAATAATGTTGACAAAATAAAGCCATAAATAAAAGCAAAATCTTAGAAGATGATTAATTTAAAAAAGAAAGCTACCAAGAAGTTACAGCTACCTAACTAAGCCCAAAACTATGCATGCCCCCTTTTAAGAAAGACCTTAACTCTCCGAAGATCTAATTCCCTAAGGAAAGACAAATTTGTTCCTTTTGAGATTCCCAGTGGGGAGTGCCAGGCTTCAACCAGGACATGATCCAGAACGAAGATAAAGAAGATAAGAAGGCTGACCCCCAACTTATGATTCGGTCTCACCAGACTGGTCATGCAGTTTTGTTTTATAAATAATAATTACAGTAATTATTATTATGAAACATAATACTTCAAGGATCTACGATTTCATCAGAGTGGGATACTCCCACTGCCAACACAGATTTCATCCATGCCTTAGCAGATGGTTTAATGAGTGGCTATGGCCAAAAGATCTGTCACCTGGTGACCGACTCCCTGGTAATGAGCCTCTCTGAACCTGCCTAAATGACAGACCACAGGTCTGAAATCCAGCCTAGCTAATTAAAATAATAGCTCAGATGTTCAAATTCTTTATCTCATTTGATCACCACAATCCTCTAAGGCAGATAGTATAAATATAATTACCCTTTTACAGATAAGGAAACTGATTCTCATAGAGGCTAACTGACTTGCCCATGGTCATCAAGACTTTTAGACGATACAGATACAGATATTTTTCTACCTGAAACTGTAAAGTAGAAAAGGGAAATATCAAACATAACCCTGAACTCTAGCACTGGGCAGCTGAATTTGGAATTAACAGCAACAACTCAATTTGGATGGCACCTATTAGCTGCAAGCCCCTAATACACACACGCACGTGCACACACACACGCACGGGCACACACACACACATACACACACACGCACACACATGCACACACACACGCACACACACGCACACACACATACACACACATATACACACACGCACATACATATATAAATACATAAACAATTTGGAAAGGTCGTTTTTTTTATTAATAGTGATCCTTTCGGCATATATTCTCAATATAAACTTTTTAAAAGAGACACATTTTGCCTTTGGAATAGGTTGCCCAAACTGCATTACTTCAGAAGGCATCTGAAAAGACTGTCACCTAAATTCAGTCAATACACCTGAAATAAACTAGAACATTTCACACCATGCCTACATCAAGGAATCTGAGGTCCATTATTTAACGTTCTTCAGTAACTCCATTCACATATGATCCTATCATGATTTAACACCTCCTGAGCATCTATTGGGCATATGAAATTGCATGGAACCATGGGGGCTTTCACCACATTACAAAAATACTGTAATTGTTCCACTCTCTCTTTTCCTTCCCTCCCTCCCCTCAACTACAGATTCACAGATTTATTAAGAAAAAGAAGGTGATTTTAAAGGTCATCTAATCCAAGCCTCATTTGACTAATAAGGGAACTGAGACCCAAAAAAGTTAAATGATTTGGCCATGTGATATGAGTAGCAGAGCAAAAAGCTGAACCTAGGTTTTCTCATTCCAAATCCCACAGTTGTCCCACTGTACCAGGCTGCCTATATCTGAATATATCCCCAAACTGAGTCTAAGCATTTTTAAACCTATCAATTTGACTCAAACATCCACCCAGTCCTCCTCCACTAGGGGAGATAAATCAAGAATGGACTAAATGTCAATTGTGACATTATGCAGTGGGTAAGGCCACCAATTGGTGACTATGGCAGAAAAGGAAAAATTTTTAATCTATAAATCTTACTCGTTCCCAAAGGTGGCTAAGTACAATTTTTTTTGTCTTGATCTCTATATTAATGTGCTTGCCTCTGTTTCACTAGTATATCTGATTCATAAGTACTGAATTTCAGCAATATTTCCATGTGCCAAGCCACGTGTTAATCAAGACAGAAATAAACAAATTACCTTCAGAAATACTTGAGTTCTTCATATCTTTAGATCATCTATCCAGACCAGGAAGGGGCCCCAAGTGCCATCTAGTCTCAACACCTCCCTTTACAGGTGAGGAAACTAAAAACCCAGGGAGACTGCACAACATATCCAACTGTAATACTAATGAGTCACTCAACAAGCATTTATTAGGCACCTACTATTTACCACATACTCTGCTCAATAAAAAACAAAAATGAAATGGTCCCTGCCCTAAAACAGTTTGGTTAGGTCAAACATAAGGAAAAGCACCTTCAGAACTAGGGAGACAATATACACATGGACTACAACAATGCAAATGAAAAGAACACTAAAATGAACCTGAAAGCTATACAATTATAACAATCAATCTTGAACCCAGAGAAGAGATAAGGAAAGGAACATCTCTTCGTTCTTTGGAGAGGTGGGAGGGTTCTGAGAGTAGAATGCTGCACACCCTAATCAGAGAGAGGAGTACTGTGTTGGTTGGTTTTACTTAATTTTTTTTTTTGGTCACATGATAAGGCTTATTGTTGAGGATGATGAGGGGGTGATAAGGAAGCGGGCATTCCTGGAAATAACTGTGATTTAAAAACAAAAATCATAAAATAACAGTTTTTCATTTTAATTCACATGTCCAAAAAAACAACATTAATATGGTTAAAATAAGATAAAGCGTTTAACTATTCAAAAGAAGTTATATCAATTTATAATGAAAGTGAAACAGTGCTCTGTTCAGACTCTATTAGGTACAACAGTGAGCCCCCCAATATTCCACAGAGCAGAATGGGGAAATGTTTCTTTCTACCAAGGGCCACTGGCCCCCAGGGCAGGAAGATCAAGGGAAGGCCGCATTCCAGCTTCTTTGTATTAAGAGACAGAAATAAAGTTCTTGCTCACGGGCTTTTTAAATTAGCAAAGAACATGAAACTAGAATATACAATATAATTGTAAATGTCTTTTATTTCTAAATTTACAGATGCTTAAGAAAAAGGAACAAAATGAAAAGGAGAGTTAAAGAGGAAGAAAGAAATAAGGAGAGATGGAGGGGAAGAAACACAAGAAAGGAGTAAAACAGAGGCACTGACAGAATCGCAGGGGGCAGAGCCAAGATGGCAGAGCAGAAAGACACACATACGGAGGCTGTCCCCACGCAGCCCACAAAATACCTGTAGGGAGGGACTCTCCACAAATTCTGGAGCAGCAGAAGTGGAGAACGACAGAGTAGAGGAGATTTCCAGCCCAGGGTGACCTGAAAGGCCCACAGGAAATATTGACTGCACTGGACACGGAGCAGAGCCTAGCCCGGCCGCAGGGCCAGGCGTGGCTCTGGGAGGAGGACACCTCAGGGGCAGAATCTCTGGTCACAGAATCCCCAGTGGCGGCAGCAGCGGGTTCACAGATCCCTCAACCCACAGGTGCCAAAGGTCACTGTCAGGGTTTTTTCAGTTGGCTGGGAAGGGAGAAGGGCCTTCCCATAGCTCCAGCCTTAGGCAGCAGCCACAGAGGCCACATGGGGCAGGCGGCAGCAGTTTCCACAGTAGCTCGCATCCACTGTTGGATCGTAAAACCCCAGGGGCACTGAGGAGAATGATTCTTACCTCAGCCCTGTATAGAGGCCTTGAGGGAGCTGATCTTTATCTCACACTGAATGGCAGCCCTGCCCATGAAGCTTTTCTGAAAATCAGCCCCCAGTGCTGGCTTGGAGGAACTGGAGGCCAGGTGCCTGTGCAGAGGAAACTGCTAAGATTCTGGGCACAAAAATCTCTTCCCCCTCCCAGACCAGTGTACACCCTTGATTGTGCCACCTTAGAGGAACTGAGATCTTACAGATTCCCAGAGTATACCCTACTCTTGACAAAGGACCCAAAAGTCAAGTAACTGGTTGGGAAAATGCCCAAAAGGGGGGAAAAAATAAGACTATAGAAGGTTACTTTCTTGGTGAACAGGTATCTTCTCCCATCTTTTTGGGTGAGGAAGAACAATGCTTACCATCAGGGAAAGACATAAAAGTCAAGGCTTCTGTATCCCAAACATCCAAAATAAATATTCAATGGGCTCAGGCCATGGAAGAGCTCAAAAAGAATTTTGAAAATCAAGTAAGAGAGGTGGAAGAAAAATTGGGAAAAGAAATGAGAAAGATGCAAGAAAAGCGGGTAAACACCTTGCTAAAGGAGACCCAAAAAAAGCTGAAGAAAATAACACCTTGAAAAATAGGCTAACTCAATTGGCAAAAGAGATTCAAAAAGCCAGTGAGGAGAAAAATGCTTTAAAAAGCAGAATTAGCCAAACGGAAAAGGAGGTTCAAAAGCTCATTGAAGAAAATAGTTCTTTCAAAATTAGAATGGAACAGATGGAGGCTAGTGACTTTATGAGAAACCAAGAAATCACAAAACAAAAACAAAAGAATGAAAAGATGGAAGATAATGTGAAATATCTCATTGGAAAAACAACTGACCTGGAAAATAGATCCAGGAGAGACAATTTAAAAATTATGGGACTACCTGAAAGCCATGATCAAAAAAAGAGCCTAGACATTATCTTTCATGAAATTATCAAGGAAAATTGCCCTGATATTCTAGAACCAGGGGGCAAAATAAATATTGAAAGAATCTACCGATAACCTCCTGAAAGAGATCCAGAAAAAAAGAAATCCCTAGGAACACTGTGGCCAAATTCCAGAGTTCCCTGGTCAAGGAGAAAATATTGCAAGCAGCTAGAAAGAAACAATTCAAGTATTGTGGAAATACAATCAGGATAACACAAGATCTAGCAGCTTCTACATTAAGGGATCGAAGGGTGTGGAATAGGATATTCCAGAAATCAAAGGAACTAGGACTGAAACCAAGAATCACCTACCCAGCAAAACTGAGTATAATACTTCAGGGGAAAAAATGGTCTTTCACTGAAATAGAGGACTTTCAAGCATTCTTGATGAGAAGAGCAGAGCTGAAAAGAAAATTTGACTTTCAAACACAAGAATCAATAGAAGTATGGAAAGGTAAACAGCAAAGAGAAATCATAAGGGACTTACTATAGTTGAACTGTTTATTTGTAAATATTCGTAACTCTTGAAACTTTTTTTTAGTATCTGGGTTGTTGGTGGGATTACACACACACACACACACACACACACACACACACACACACAGAGCACAGGGTGAACTGAATAGGATGGGACCATATCTTAAAAAAATGAAATCAAGGGGTGAGAGAGAAATATATTGGGAAGAGAAAGGGAGAAATGGAATGAGGCAAATTATCCTCATAAAAGAGGCAAGTAAAAGACTTTTCAGTGGAGGGAAAAGGGGGGAGGTGAGAGAAAAAACATGAAGCTTACTCTCATCACATTCAACTAAAGGAAGGAATAAAATGCACACTCATTTTGGTATGAAAACCTATCTTACAGCACAGGAAAGTGGGGGATAAGCAGGGGCGGGGATGATGGAAGGGAGGGCAATGGGAGGAGGGAGCAATTAAAAGTCAACACTCTTGGGGAGGGACAGGGTCAAAAGAGAGAGAGGAAGAAATGGGGAGCAGGATAGGATGGAGGGAAATATAGTTAGTCTCGCACAACATGACTATTATGGAAGTCATTTGCCAAACTACACATATATAGCCAATATTGAATTGTTTGCCTACCCAATGATGATGGGTAGGGAGGGAGGGAGGAAGAGAAGTTGGAACTCAAAGTTTTAGGAACAAATGTTGAGAATTGTTCTTGCATACAACTAGGAAATAAGAAATACAGGTAATGGAGTATAGAAAGTTATCTTGCCCTATAGTATAAGAGAGAAGATGGGGATAAGGGAAGGGAGGGATGTTAGAAGGGAGGGCACATTGGTGGTAGGGCTAATCAGAATGCTCGGCATTTGGGGGTGAGGGCAGGGGAGAGATGGGGAGAAAATTTGGAACCCAAAATTTTGTGGAAATGAATGCTGAAAACTTAAATAAATAAATTAGATAGAATCACAGAAAGAATCAGAGAGAAATGCCATCATGCCAAGACACAGTCACACAGAGAAGTCCAAAGACACAGAGAGAGACATAGAGATATCCTAACAGAAAGAGAGACAGGCTATGAGAAAGATGAGGAAGTTTCACAGGTTTTATGTTGGAAAACAAGAATAAGTATTCATATGGTGCCTACTAAATGTCAGGCACTGTAAGGATTTTTCACTGGGAGGTAGGTATTATTATTATCCTCATTTTACAAATGAAAAATCAGAGGTTAAATGACTTGCTCAGAGTCACACACATAGTAAGCATCTGAGGCTGGATTTGAACTCAGGCCTTCCTGACTAAAGGCCATGGCACCTCCCTGCCTCTGATGTTAGGCTGTATGCTCATGGCGCATTCTGTGCACTGAGACAGGGCATCATCCTAATAGGTTCCCTACTAGCTCTTAAACAACTTGATTGACTTTGGGAAACAACTTGAAGGTTTTTTAAAATGAATTTCAATTTTCACATGACACAGTTTTGTATTTATGTGAAGTTATGCCCTAAGTATTAGAAGAGCGCTGGTCGATTTACTAGTTTTAATTACAAGCCTCTTTAACAGGCATGAACTGCTTGATTACATCACCTTCTGTTCTACAATGATGTAATGCTGACATTTCAATTCAGGATTTATGTCACTGTTCTAAGCTTTTTTACTGAATCAAATGCAACAGAAGCTAATAGCAATAGTTTACATAACATCTCATTCAACCCTACCAAAAACCCTACCTTGTAGATGTCATTGTTATCCCCAATTTAGACATGAGGGTATGAGGTATGAAGGTAGGTATGTTCAGGGTTACCTGGCTAGTTACATCTAAGGCAGATTTCAAACCTGACTCCAAGTCTAGCATCTGCCCTATTTACACATCTCCTCTACCACTATTCCCATCCCCTTCCCCCCAAAAACAAATAAACAAATAGATACATGCATACATACATGAATAATGAATGAATGAAAGCCCTCAGGACCAGGCACCAGCACACACATTTACAAACATGCCATTTAAGCCTATGATTTTGCTCCAAAAACAACTATACTCCTGTAGCCCCACTAGGTTCTGGCCTGCTTTTTTGTTTATACCTCTAATGCCCAATGTTGTATAATTATAAGTTATTACTATCATCAAGCTTTGCAAAGAAAGTTGATTACAAAATCTACAAGGCAGCCCTGGGCCATTAAAGTGAAAATATGAAGATGAGAAACAGCAATGAGTCTGGGAACAATGGTTTTTCATTTCACAAAGAAAACAGTCTATTTTCACAGAGTAACATTCCAACTGTCTGATCCTTTAAGGCATTGTCATTTATAGGAGTTAAAACTGACTTCACAAGTAAAAACATTAAAGGGAATGATCTCACAGGACAGATGAATAGACAGAGTGGACTCTATCGCGAGGCCAGAGCTTCACCTTGACTCTACAGATAACATACTGCATTGGATCTTTCTGAAGGGTGTATCTGGAGGGTTGGGTGGCCAAGAAAGGTATCATGAAAGAAGAGGAAAGCGTTCTCAGACTAAAAGGCAAGACATAAATAAGGTCTTCTGGCCTTCCTTTGTGTTCCTGAGTTTAGCACAGTGCCTGGAACATAACAAGAGCTTAATAAATGCTAGCTGACTGACTGAAAAAAAGGTCAGTCCAAGAAGGAAATCAGCTCTAAGCAAAGGCATGCTGGCAGAAGAACAGTCAAAGCCCCTCAGCCTCCATGGAAATTCCTATGTGGGCATCTCCATACACCTGGCCTGTAAGCTGACGACCAAAAACAATACACTAAAGAATACAGAGTTTTAAAATTCCAGACTCCTTTGTTAAACTTGCATCTGTACAATCATATGTCTGTAAATCTAATGAGGATTTTTAAGGTCCCAGTTAAAGGTAATAAATGAAAATTGAATTGTAATAACAGTTTTAAACACCTGAACTTCTTAACGTAAATAGTTTGAATTCACCTGGGCCCTTCCTTCTAATGATACTTAAGTGCTCACCCAGTACATTCAATGAATCATTGTGCTGGAATAGAGCATTTAGCAGGCTAACATATCTTGGCAAGAATAACAGGCTATAACCCCTCCGGAAGTATCGCTTAATTTTAATGTGTAAAGAGTTAGCAAGTAAAATGCCAGTCTGAAATTAGGGTAGGTTCTAAAGCTGTTGTCTAAAAGGCAAAGGAGAAAACATTGGAAAAGGCCAGGGATATCCTGTCCATCCAGTCCTGTTCTGTTGGATGCAAAATGGACTGAAAAACTCAGCTTCAGACAAACAATCTACTTTCATGTGTACTTATTGCCTATAATCAAAGTCCTTCTATTTGTAAATTATCAAGAATAATGCTTTCTGGAATAGTATGTATAATGCAGCACACTCTCAGAATAAAAGCAAAAGGAAAAACTCAGAGAGCAGAACAACGGTAACATACAAGGCTCTAAAAATAAAAGGAATCTGAAGAGCCCTGGAAACAAAAGCAGGAGAACTGGGTTTTCCTCTCAGCTGCTGTGGGATCCTGAACAAGCACTCTGTTTTGGGGCCGCAGCATCCTCACCTAAAAATGGATGGATGCTAACGTCCACCCTACCTATGTCATGGCATAGGAATAAGGACAAAATGAGGCAAATGGATGTGAAGGGACTTCAAAGACTATAAAGTGACAGACAATTTTAAGATATTCCTTCTAAGGCACAATTCAAAAGCTACACGGACAGCTTGTCTTGCACTTAAAAACTGCCATGCCTACTCTCTGAGAGCTAAAACCTAGATGGTCTCTGGGACAGTGTACAGACTGAATAAACTGCCTGTGGATTGACTGGTAAATGAAGAGATCTTTAACCTCATTTGTGTCATGGACCTCTTTGGCAATCTAGTGAATCCAATACACTACCCTTTCAGAAGAATGTCTTTAAACACATACCGAAAAATACTTATCCACTTATTTTTGTAAGTTCACAGACCTCAGGTTAAGAACTCCTGTCCTACTAATTCATTTCTGGTGGAGTTGTGAGCTGATCCAATCATTCTGGAGAGCAATTTGGAACTATACCCAAAGGGCTACAAAAATGTGCACATCCTTTGACCTAGCAACATCCCTTCTAGGATGTATCACAAAAATGGGAAAGGGTCCCACATGTACAAAAATATTTATAGCTGCTCTCTTTGTGGTGGCCAAGAACTGGAAATCAAGGGGATGACCATCAACTGGAGAATGGCTGAATAAATTGTGGTATATGAATGTAGTGGAATACTATTGTGCTATAAGAAATGATGAACAGGAAGACTTCAGAGAGGCCTGGAAAGACTTACATGATCTGATGCTGAGTGAAAGGAGCAGAACCAGGAGAACTTTGTACACAGCAACAACCACAGCGTGTAAGAAATTTTTCTGGTAGACTTAGCCCTTCATAGCAATGCAAGGACCTAAAAAATTCCCAATGGACTTGAGGCAAAACACCTTCCACATCCAGAGAAAGAACTATGGAATTTGATCGCAGAATGAAGCGGACCATTTTCTTTTGTTATGTTTTGTTTTGTTTTATGATTTCTCCCATTCATTTTAATTCTTCTATGCAACATATCAAGGTAAAAATATATCTAACAGGAATGTATGTGTAGAACCTATATAAAATTGTATGCCCTCTCAGGGAGGGAGTGGGGAAGGAGGGGGAGGGAGCTAAGATATATGGAAGTGATTGTACAACACTGAAAACAAATAAAATAATTTAATTTAAAAAAAAGAACTCCTGTTCTAATGCTTCTGTTTTGTGAAGTAGCATCAATGATTTACCATCAGAATTCACTATAGTATGTTGCTGATTATTTCCTGGAAACTATACTATTTTACCAATTTATGTAATAGTTGTTTCCATTTTGGAACTACAAAGTTTTTACTACATTTAAATATTAATTATCGCACACGTGTATTTTATTACATATGCATATAATTTATTACATATACCTGTGTTTCATTATCTACATATTACATACTAATATATCATATACATATCCAAAGCAATGTCAAATGAAAAACAGCAAAGTAAAGGAGGGAAGAGGAAGAAGGAGTGCCCACCATGTGCCAGGCATTGTGCTAACTGCTGTAGAGATCTCTCAGTTGAGGGTGGAGAGTGCTATTTAACTGGGAAAAAAATGACAAGATAACTATTGACTATCTGCAACATTTCAAAGAGCTATTCATAAAATGAAGGAGATTGGTGCTATGTCGTCTCACGTTAAAGAGAACTAAGAACAACTCGTAGAAATGTGAGGGAGGCAGATTTCACCGCGAAGATGGCAAGTTTCAGGTTAAAGGGAGAATTTCCTAATATTTATAACAAGGCAACAACAAAATGGGCTGCCTCTTGAAATAGTAAGGGGCCCATCTTTAGAGAATACATGTCAGGGACAAATTCACGTCCAAATTTAAGGTTCCATAATTCTGTGATTTTACTTATAATTCTTAAAAAAGCTTCCTTAAATTAAAAAAAAAATTAAAAGAAAAATGTCATTGATTTTCCTCTAGTTAGACAGCCTTATTGGAGCAGGAAAGAATGAAAAGATAAGAAAAAGGATGGGATAATGAGTGGAATAAGGCTCTGGAGGGACTGAGAGGGGATGGCATCAAGAGTACAAAACAGCCTTGGAAATGAAGAGAGATGGATTTTCCACAAAGACAAAAAGGAAAGAAAAGGAAATGTGAAGATTTAAAGGTCTAGACAGAGATGTTTTGAGAGTCACAACAATGAATACTGGTTGAATAATTTTTCCTCCTTAATTTTCTTGTTCTTTTTTTTCCCCACAACATGGCTAATATAGAAGTGTTTTGCATGACTTCATATTATAATGGGTATCGTATTTCTTGCCTTCTCAGTGGGTAGGAGAGAAGACAGAAAGAGGGAGAGAATGTAATTAATTAACAATTAAATAAGTTAATTATTTGTTTAATTAAAATTAATTATTAGTTAATTTAATAATTAAAAATTTACAATTAAATTAAACAATTAAATTTCAACAAAACTAAAAAAAAACAAGAATCAACAGTGGCTGAGAAGTAAAGAAATCTAGGTTCCCTAGGTTCTATATTAATTTGACATCAGACAGTTTCTCTGAGTGTCGAGTGTCTTCATCAGTAAAATGAAAAAGCTGGACCAGATGATTTGTAAGGTGCTTACCTGCTTTAACATTCTATGATACATGATTCAGCCTGGATCGAGGAGTTCGTGAAAGATGGCCAAAATTGTCTTTATAATGAAGGAAGCAAAATCATTTGCCAAATCAAGTGGGAGTTGGGGAAGTATGGAAAATATTTGGAACAGTCACTGTGAAACATGCCCTGGGGAATCAACACAAGATAAATTAAAGCATTGTGAAGCAACATCAAGGGCCCCACCTGAAGACAGACACACAACTGTGTAGTGGGCTCACCCATTAATTTTGTAACTTGCTCTAGCAAAACTATCAGACTTCAGCATTAATTTACCCACCATGTCAAATAGTATCTTCATTTACCTGTTCCCAAGCTACTCCTCTGAAGCATCAATAGGTTGCCCTCACTACTACTTCCTAATTCTAATATTCAAGGATACATTCAATATGTCCATGCTCATCCACTATATCCATGAAACACT
This sequence comes from Notamacropus eugenii, assembly GCF_028372415.1. Taxonomy (NCBI): domain Eukaryota; kingdom Metazoa; phylum Chordata; class Mammalia; order Diprotodontia; family Macropodidae; genus Notamacropus; species Notamacropus eugenii. The sequence continues at coordinate 172,052,102 of NC_092872.1, forward strand.
TGATTTTATAGACTTTATGTCTTGGACTTGGCTTAGTTGGGTCTCTGTCTAAGCTTTCTATAAATTTGTTTTTGTTTCTCTGACACTGCCGTTGCTTCTCACTGTTCTATAAAATAATACAGTTCATGATCATTCACTACTCTCCTCCATAAGATTTTGCAAATGACTTTATATTTTAAATCAATATTGCAACTGGCTTCCATATTTCTCTGCTTGACAAGAAAATCAAGTATGAACTGGCTAAAGCAGTTTCTAGGTTCATCTGGTTTCCTGGTCATGTGACTTCCAGTAGTCAAACTTCCCCAGGAAATGGTGATAGTCTAAGTTGATGGCTGCTTTTTTATACATTTTCCACTTATGACACCAGCAATGTATGACATCAAGTTAGATTCACTTCAGTTGTATGTCATACATTCTCATTTTTATTCTTTCTTAGTATTGATTTAGGTCTTTACTCTAACAAGGCAGTATACAGTATACTTGACTATACATAGATAACTAATTTGGATATTAGTACCACATCAATAACAAACCATTTTTTCTGTGCAAAAATGTAATTAATTTCATTTACTAAAATGTTATTTAGAGCACACCATGACCAATGCCTCCTAACTCTCTTCTTGAGTAAAGTACTGATGACCTATAAGGGTGAGGTCATTTAAGGATAAAACTGGGGAGAACAACAGACAAAAATGTAAAAAATATGTAAAGATTTTTGTAACAATTTTTTCTGTGTAGAACACCACATTAGGATTCTAATATCATACCCTAGATCTGTTTCTAGAGGAAACAGAAATAGCACTAAGAAAATAAAAATGGGAAGAGCTAGACTAGACAAGACCATACACATAATAAAGAGGTTCAAACTAGAGGTGGCACAATTTTAGGGGTACTGAGGGAACAATCCTCAAGTTATCTGAAATAAGAGAAGATACCACCCTTTGGGGAAATATGTGGATTTTATTATTAACAAGAAAAAAAGTGACTGACAAAATAGCCATAACCACCAAATGTTATGTCTGCTTCTCCAAAACTACTATAGGTGGATCATCTATACATGTTCTCAGAGCATCTTTTATGAAGTGTTGAGGCGGAACATGCAGGCTTTGGCAGCCACATGCTCTAGCAGACTATATCTAAGTCATAAAACTGACCAAAATACATAGAAAATATATGATCCAATTATTTTTATCATGTTAACTATAAAAAAATCATTAGTCTGGTAGAACAAATGACTTGGTAGACAGATAGTGTCTTTCATATGTATTCTAAAATCATATAAAAGAAAAAATACTAATTTCATCATGAAAAGTTAAGATTATATATGGGGAAAATTCTATTCAGATAGTAAAGAATCATGAGAGTCACGTAATGAGTGATCTTCCAGAGGTCTTTAAAAGTTGGAAACTAGTTTTGTTTTCAGTTCTCATTTATACAGTCCTTGTGATTTCTCAAAATTCTTCTGTTATATTCCACTGCTTTAGTGATCTGTGATGGGAGTCTGGGGGAGAGGGGGGAGTGTGGAGATGAAGAGAGGGAGGGACAGAGGAGGAGGGGGGAGAGAGAGGGAGAGAGGGAGAGAGGGAGAGAGAGAGAGAGAGAGAGAGAGAGAGAGAGAGAGAGAGAGAGAGAGAGAGAGAGAGAGAGAAAGAGAGAGAGAGAGAGAGAGAGAGAGAAAGAAAGAGAGAGAGAGAGCTTTCATTAATTACTTACTGTGTTATTAACCACTATGCTAAATGACGAAAATACAAATATAAGCATAAAAAAGGCAGTCCCTACCTTCAAAGAGATTACACCCTAAGAGGGGAAAACAACACAGACAAGAGAGATGAAAGCAGATGAGGACAAGGAGAACCAATGCAAGGTGTGAAAGTCTGAAGAGCCAAGAGTAGAGCCAAGAGTAGAGGTAAGAGAGCCTTACCTAAGCAAGGTTGTCTTGGCCACTTCTGCAAATGGAGGTTCAGGGAGGAAGTCACCAATTCAAGGAGAAGGCAGATTCATCTTCTAGGATGAACAGGCTGCTAGCGCAGAAGTAAAGTCCAGAAAGTAAGAAGCACAGCCAAGGTAAGTGTGAGCACTGCTGGTTCACAGTGTAATAACTGGGTGTCCATGAGATATCTGTGACTTAGGTCACACAACCGGCCTCTTTTTCCAATCATATGTCCTTGATCTGTCTTTTTTTCCACTTATAGATTTAGAGCTGGAAGGAATCTTAGAGGTCACCCAGTGCCACTCCCTCATCCAAGATGAAGAAAATGAAGCCCAGAGATTAATGTGCTTGAGGTCACAACTAGTAAGTGGCAGGGCCAGCATTTGTACCCAGGCTTTCTGACTCAAAATCCAGAGTTCTTTCCACTGTGGTGGAAATTTGTCTTTAGTTATATATTGTAGCCTATGTATACTTGCCATGTAGGTCTTTGGGTTACATGAGAGATTTTGATTTTTCTGAGATTGTGTTCATACAGTGTCACTTGGGAACTATTGGTAATAAAAAGCTGGCTTTCTACAATACTGAGCAGCTTGGAATTATTAAAAAAAAATTGCTCAATATATCAAATGAAATCTAGCCAGATATCAATCTTCTATTAAATTCTGGGCCTAGTTTATTGTACTTCTGTGGCATCTAGTCAAGATATTCTTGGATGGATGTGTGATCTCCTCTCTGTGGTGTCCTTCTTCAGCTGATACAGCTCTCAAACCACTCCCATTCCTTCATTCTGTGTGACTCCTAGATCTGCTCTGTTATTCAGTTTAACTAACCCATCTGTAGACGACAGATAAACCTTACTTTTCCTTTCTGTTACCTATGTTTGAGTTTCTTCATTAGAAATTAAATCTTTGTACAACCAAGTCTAACTGTCCTGATTCTTCAATTGCTTTGGAAATTTGCCACAACAAATGCTGCATGATATAAGTGAACTACTGGCCAAGGCTCAAGACTTTTGTGAAGCTAAAATTTCATTTTAATGATAGCTCCTTGTAACACGAAACTTACTTTATCTTGTAAGGAATCATGTTAACAGCTCTATTAGTCTAAGGTATAGAGAAGATAAGAAGAAGAAAGGAAGAAAAATTAGCTCCTATGACTACTTTTAAGTCAATGCAATTTTAAGTTGTGTTATCTAGGTGTTTTCAGACTATTTGTAAATTTAAATTCCCCTTGCCATTGCTACCATACATTAGCACAGACACTTAACAATGAGCTGGGCTTCTTATTCATTTCTACATTTCACTACACAATAGAACCAGTTCCCTAAGATAAAGAGTTAAAGTTTCAAAAAGCCATATACAAATAAAAGATACCTTTTGACAGATGGAGTGATTAATGTAATTGCAAAGAGCTCCGTCTCCTATAGGTTTGAGGGAATGGCTAAAGAAAAGTCCCTGAATAGAAATTCTATGTGGTTAAATGTATATAAGGCAGAGGCATCATGGTTTAGTGGATAGGGAACTGGCCTCAGAGTGAGGAACACCTGAGTTCCAGTCCTTCCTCTAACATACAGGACTGCCACTCTGGGCAAATTGTTTAACCTCTCACTACCCTAGGCAATTCTCTAAGATTATAAACTGAGATCTGCATTGGTAGAAAGATCTCCTCACTGAGGAGTTCCTTATATCAATAAAATTATGCCTACCTTCTCATCCCATCTCATATCTATATGTACATGATGATCTAGTGAACTTTTCCCAGAGGAGAGAGGAGGAGTGAGCAAGGGAAGCAATGAGTCCTAAATTCAAGGGTCTTTCTACTTTAAGAATGGTGATATCTGAAAGATCTGAGGGTGCTAACCCTGAAGTTGGCAGGAAGATCCAGAAGGGGCTCCATCTTTAAAGGAGAAATAAATAGGAGTCAAGTCTAAGGCAAAGTCAGAAAACAGAATCTTCCCAAGAGGCACCACAGCATTTGGCCACAGAGCAGGGGAAGCCAGAAAGAAAAGGGCCTGCAACAGAAAGACAATGATTATCCCCAGATCATTCTCATGCTCTGTGATTTTATAAGTCTTCTCTGTATGTGTTTTATTTTCATTTGTTTTGCTTAATAGTAAAGAATTTTCCAAAAGCCTAATATCTGCCATTAATAGAGGAAGAGGAATTGAGAGGGTATTCACACAGAGAGGGAGAGAGAGAGAGAGATGGAGGGCAGCAAAATCTGAGGTATGCTGGTGGCCAAGCACAGACTGGTAAAAGCAGAACAGGGGGAACTTTGGGGCACTGCCCTGAAAAGACAGAATATAGTAGAAAAGGAAAAGGAGAAAGAAAGGAAAAATAGGAATAGAGACTGACTACAACTGTGATTTCACATAGAGATTTCCAAATAGGAAACCCCCTCACCCCTCCTTGCTGATTAGCACCTTTTCTTGTTAACAAAAGAGAAGGAAAGGCCAGACAAGCTTTTACGTTGGACTTGATTTTTTACTTTTAATCAAGAACCAGTGATGTCACTGGCCCTCTTCAAAAATGAAAGACAAATATCTCCTGCTTTTACTTTACTCTACTTGAATGCATACTTTAAATCTGTTAGTTTTTTTATTGGATTTGCTGTTTTAAGTTCAGTAAAATAAGGACATTCAAGTGGAGAGGAAGCGTGGCATTGTAGCATGAGAGTCAGGAGACATGGATTCTGCTCTCTTTCAACTCTAAATCACTGCAGAACCATGAGCTAGGCCAGTCTAGGCCTGTTTCCACTTCTATAAAATGAGAGAATTAGACGAGATAAGTGATTCCCAAAGAGAGAGCTGTGGCACACCCTTGTGACGAAGTTTCTAGGTGTACCACAAAACTCCTTCCCAAGCCCCAGATTTCCACATTTGAGCCCCAGCGGACCTGGGTTCAAACTGTGCCATTAATGACCTTGAATAAGGCATGTAGGTTTCTTCATTTGAAAAATGAAGGGAGCGGAATGGACAGTCTCTGAGTTCCCTTCTAGCTTTGCCTCTGCCCTCTGCTGTGGTCTGTTGCCTTCTCTTTCTACTTATCATTTGACAATAGCATTCCTATTCATCCAAATGCAAAGCTGTGTTCTTTGCTGTGAATGATGAGGAAGTAAAGAAAAAAGAAGGTGGAGGGAGGATGAGGGAGGAGGGAAAGGAGAGGTAGGAGAATCCCAAGACTCCAGGTGATCTGAGGCCCAATTCCCTGAGTATTTTTCTTTGTTGCCAACTTAAATATCCACTCTGGCTCCATTCCTCATGGTGAAGAATACTGTGTTGTAAGCAAAAAAAAGTTTTGAAAAACCCTGGACTAAGAGTTCTAGGGTTGCTTCTGACTCTAAAGTCCTAACATACTGTGATATTTTTTATGTGTGGGAAAAAAAGTATACCATTAACACAAAATTCCCCAGAGACTCCTCAGATTACTGCCAGAACTCAGTTAATGGCTGATAGACTTCAAATTTTCTTACCAACTGTCACACTGCCAAATAAATTAGGTCTACCAATTTATAAGAAAAGTCAGATAAATACAAATCCCCCACATGGGCAATTCAGTTTGCTATAGAAGCTGTTTGCATTATTAATAGAGAGGGCATCAACAAAATGGCCAGGAGAAGCAGTCTACTTAGTCAGCACTAAAGCTGGGGTGAGCAGCGCAGCCAAGGCATCTGGGTTGCATTACATCAATTCATCAAGTCCCTGAACAGAAATTCTATGTGGTTAAATCTATATAAGGCAGAGGCATCATGGTTTGGTGGATAAGGAACTGGCCTCAGAGTCAGGAAGACCTGAGTTCTAGTCCTTCCTCTAACACACAGGACTGCCACTTTGGGCAAATTGTTTAACCTCTCATTACCCTAGGCAATCCTCTAAGATTGTAAACTGAGATCTGCATTGGTAAACAGCTAGTATGGCAACACGTAAGAGCTGGAGTTACCTAAGATATTTAAGGAAGAAGAAGGGTAGTTACTGGTTGCTGGTAGGTTTAATTACCGAGACCAATTTTTGGGCCTTTAGATGGTTTGAAGTGTTCTCAGATTGAAGGCAAGACCCAAAGACCATGTAACCAGCAAAATGGTTAAATAGTTGCTTGCTACAAACTACAATTCCAAAAATCAAGAGAGGGTAATTATGCAGTGAATATAACAATTAAAAATGGATACACAAGTTAAAAAGACATATATGGCAAACACCCAATGAATTAATAACTCCAGAAACTTTTACTATATAGAGGTCTCATTCAACAATCCTACACCCACATGCCAACCACAGGAAGCATAATTAAGCCCAGAGGCTTACTATTCAGGAAGTCAGCTATAGAGATACCCAACAGCAGTAATTGGAAAGGGGGAGAGACACCCAACTTCCATAAAAAGTGACAGACACTAATTCTGTTCAGTCACAAGAAGCAATAAAGGAAGGAAGTGGAAATATTGGACAGGATGGAAAAATATGCTGAGAAACAAATTTGATGGTAATTCTCAGTGCTCATCCATCTTGCCATCTTGCTGCATCTGACACTGTTGATTATCCTCTTTTTACAGGATGTCTTCTCTTCTCTATTTCTCTTTTGTTTTCCATTATTCTCTCCTAATTTTCCTTCTTCTGTCTAGCCACTCCTCAAAGGCTCCCTTGATGGCTTTTTCATCCATACCATATACTGTGGATTTTCCTCAAGGTTCTGATATGGACCCCCTTTTTACTCTACACTATCTCTTGCTGACCTCATCAGCTCTTGTGGTTATCTCTTATGGATGACTCACAGATCAGCCCCAGTCTCTTTCCTGAGCTTCTATCTTATATAACCAATTACTTACTGGACATTCCAAATTTAGACATTCTAGAGAGATCTCAAATTTAATATATTCAAAGCAGAACTTATCAAAGGCATCACCATTCCTCTCTTCTCCCAGGTTCACAATCTCCATGTCATCCTCAACTCCTCATTTTCCTTCATAGCACATATTTTTGCCATTTCTACCTCCCTAACATCTCTAACACCTGACTCCTTCTCTTTACTCAGGTGGCCATCACCTCATCACCTCTTAACAAGATTATAACAATGGTCTCCTTTCCTCATCTCTCTCAACATTTCGATCCATCTACCATCCACACATCTACCATGGTGATTTCCTTAAATGCAAATATAACTAAATCATTCCCCGCCTAAACTCTAATGATTCTCTCTTCCCTCTAATATAAAACACCAAGTCTTCCTGTTTGGCTTTTAAGCCCTTTACAACCTGGACCCAAGTTTTCTTTCCAGGCTTACTATATATTACTCTCTTTCCTTACTCTCCAGGTATCTGAAGACGTAAAAGATATGGAAAAAATCCTGGACCATGTTCTTACAAACAAAAAGCAATCAAGAGAAAGAATATCAATAACTAGTGACCTCTATGCCTACTTTGCCAACTATATGAAATTTTTATGAAAATAATCTGCATCAAGGGCATCCTTGATGAAGGCATTAAGAGGAGGGAATGTTAGCTGAATATTTAAAGAAAGGACTTTTTTTATTTTTTTAAGAACTGGTTAAGAAGTTGTCTAAATATCTAGGGAATGATATTCTTCCCCAGTTACAATTATAGGGGAATCAATCAATGGAAATTCCTCCTCTGATATTTCCCTTTACTCATAAATTTAAATTCTTCCTGAAGCTTAATTACATTTAGAATAAAATACTGTGGTACAATAGGGAACAGCCAGAGTGAAGGAATTACCTAGTAGCAAAAATAGATCAACAAAAGAAGAAGCACCTAAAAATAATGAGTTTTGTAATATAGGAGTAGAAAGTAATGATCATAGTCCCAAATAGCTAAGTAGTCTAAGAAGATGAATGAATAGTTCTCAAAAGAAGAAAAATAAACTCTCAACAGCTATCTAGAATGTTCAAAATCACAGACAAAAGCAAATTAAAACAACACAAAGGTATCACCTCACATACATCAAATCAGAAAAGAGGGGGAAATTCAGTCATGAAGCCAAGCAAACTAATTCACTAATGGTCATGCTGTGAACTGTTCTCATCATTCTGGAAAATAATTTGGAATTATGAAAGAAAGTTACCAAGTTGTTCATGCTATTTGTAACCAGAGGTCCCACAACTGTGTTTATATCTCAGGGTGGATAACAACAAGAAAAGACCAATACGTACAAAAAGATTCATAATATGATCATTTTTAAAAATTTTTGCCTAGCATAGCAGAAAAAACACTGGGAGTCAAAGTCGGACTGCTGCTTTCTGCCTGCATGGTCCCAGGAGAATCACTTAATCTCTCTGGGCCTCCGTTCCTCATCTGTAAAATAAGGATGTTAGAGGTAGGTGACCCCTAAATTCCCTTCGGCTCTAAATCTATAATTCTATTAGTGAGAAATGCCTGAAGAAACTAAGATATATGGATATAATGGAATACTACTGGATCATAAATAATGATAAGTATAGAGAATGCAGAAAAAGTGAGAAGACATGTATGAAGTGATTCAAAGTAAAGAAAGCAGAGGCAAAAGAACAATATATAAAATCAATTGTTTCTTGTTGAGTTGTTTCAGTTGAGTCTGACACTTTGTAACCCCATCTGGGGTTTTGGCAAAGATACTAGATTGACTTGCCATTTCCTTCTCTAGTTCATTTCACAGATGAGGAACTGAGGCCAACATGGTTAAGTAATTTGTCTAGGGTCACACAGCTAGTAGCTGTTTGAGGTCAGATTTGAACTCATCAAGGTGAGTTTTCCTGATTCCAAGCTCAGTGTTCTATCCACTGCACCAAAAGGCAATGAAAATCAGTCCAAATAAAACTGACAATGCTGGTGCCAAATTATTGAAGTTAAAGCACATGTCCTTCCTTTCTGTTAACAATCAATTAACTCTAAAAGAGGAAAGCAGCATGCACTATCAGACATAAATGCTCAGCTGGATGGGGGTTTTTTCATAGTTTAAATAACTCTCTCAGGTATTTTTGCTTAACCATTTCGGGGAAACATTTTCTGAAGGGGAAGAGATGGTGCTTGTGGGAAGCCCATAGAGTGTCAAGAGAAAATGAATCCGTTCTCTCTTAAAAAGTAACGATAAAACCAAATAATAAAATGGCCAATGCTTTACTGCACTGAAATCATATTAATCATAAAGAAAGGGAAAGTCAAGAAGCATCAGAATTTCAAGGCAAGTACAAAATATATAACAAAAACTGAAACAGTGAATAAAAAGTGAGGAATACCATTAGGTACAGGAAGTAATTTACCCAAACAGAATAGATGGCATTTCTATATCCACTGCTATCATAAGTCCTCTGCTCAAAAATCAGTAATCATATGATGAATACTGACCTTATTAATCTGATTAATATTGTGGCCTGGGGCGTTAAGAGGTTCTTATAACTCAAAGTCTCTTCCACTCTGCTATGGGATCTAGTCTAATTCCAACTCTGCAGGAGACAGGTTGAAATAGACAACTGGCCAGGACCGTACTTAAGGGGCTAAGTTCCTTGAGACCCAGAAAGATCTCTTGCTTAGCCTACATTATAAGGGAGTGAAGCAGCCACGTCTGACTGACTGCAACAAGGGAGCTATGTGCTCAAAGGCAGAATTCAGTTAGGAAGCAAAGGCTCCCCACTCACCTGTGGACAAAGCCTCCTCCCTCACATCATCATCTCTCGGCTGATGAATGTTCCAGGAAGTTTTGGGAAGTGAAAAAATTTCTTCTGCAGAAAATAACTTGACCATATCCATGGAGTTGCTCTTGAATTTGTACCGAGGGATAAAACATGTTTTACCACGCTGAAAAATATCTTTGATAATTACTTCTGTCTCAATTTCATCCTGCATGCTCAGAAAGATTGAAATTCGCTGAGATTCTTGATATTTACTGTGAGCAATCACCTAAAAGGGAAAAGATTGCAATTATATTTACGAAGCTACTGAAAATATGATGAATATTAATTAAAAATCTTTCTACTTCCTATTAGTTTTTTTTTTCCAATTTCTTCACCAATTTGTTGCATGCAAGAAAAAGCACTGGGGTCTCATATGTTAAAAAAAAAATACTCATGACAGCATTGGAGTTTTTTCTGAAGTAGCAAGAAATTGCAAAGAAAGTGGGTACCCACTTGGGAAAAACTAAATGAATTATGGAATAGGAATGGACTATTTTGCTTTAAGACATGATGGATATAAGGAATTTGGGAAAACATGCATGAATTGATGCAAAGTGAAATAAGCATAATCAAGACTATACATAATTACTAAACCAATGTAAATAGAAAGAAAAAATAAAATGCCATTTAATTTGGAGAATTCTAGTGGCTACTCCAGATATAAGGAAATGCTCCTCATCCCTAGGAATGGCAATCAAATTAGGATCTTTTGCAGTTTTTGTTTTATTAAAAGTGCCTCTGATTGAATAATGTGATTGAGGAAGATCCTTCCCACTCATGGATGGGCTTGCCTATTGTGGAAAGCTTGATTAAGGGAGTTATTTTGTAGGAGGGTCTCAAGTACCTTTTGTTTTTTTCTACTGAAAAATTTCTATTTTTTCTATTTTTTATGGTCTTTCTATTGACACTGGGTCAGAGGACTATGCCCTCTGGCTCTAAAAAATGCATAAATAATCTGAGCGTGAGGTTTTACTTTAGGGCTTACTGATTAGAAATGTTTCTTTGGTCAGAGAGACTCTGGGAAGCTGGTAAGGACCTCCCTCCTCCCCCCAAACCCAGAAGTTGATGCTTTTTCTGATGATTTCTCTGAAATTTTGATTTTGATTTTGTCTGATACCTGTGCCTGATTAAAGTGATTGTTAACCCCTTGAAAGTTGCTTTCCTTTTATGAAGGCAACACCCCTGTGTATGCTGGAGGGCTTACTGATACACCCTTTCTCCTGAGATGCAGAATGTTGCATATACTATCAGAGGTGGGCTGTGTATTGGTTGAGTTTGCAGAATTTTTTTTCTTAAAAAGGAAGGTTCATTATTAGGTGGATATAATGGATTGAACGGAGGGATACATCTAGAAATGACAATATGAGAATAAGACAACAAAAAAAAAGAAAAAAGTCAGCATAGTACAATGAACCGAGCACCACTATGGGAGTCAAAGACCTAAGGTTTAAATCCTGCCATTTACTACCTGTGTCATTGCAGACAAGTAACTGCCCCAGACTAGTTTCTTCATCTAAGGTCTCTTCCAGATTCCAGTTAATGATTCTATGGTAAGGTACCATCATTTTAAGTCACTATCCCTTCATATGGAGCAGTTTGTTGTGGAGGTATCTGCTTTGATCAGTTCTAAGAAATACTCTAATTCAAAGTTCTGAGACAGTTACTATTCTTTATTTTTCTTTCTTACTTTGAATAAAAAAATGTGAAAAGCTTTATAATAGCATAGAAAGATAACAATGCCAGAACTTTTCTCTGATTATGGGATAAAAGAAATTTCTTTATCTGACTATAGACAGAACATGAGAGCTCCATTATTAACCATAAGCTACAGTGGAGTAATTTGTGGAAAGGACCCAGAGTCTGACCCTAGAAAGTAAGAGAAGAAAAAAGTAAAACAACAGATTTAAGAACAGAATCAACTAAGTTTGAAGCTGAAAGTGATGGACATTACAGCTGATGTTGAGAAATAAGTGCAATTAAGTAGAGGAATCACTTAGAAATAAAAAATCAGAGAAGTCACTAAGCAGATTGACTACTTTAGCTAAGATACCATGCCAGTGTGAGGTACTGATAAAGCACAGTATGGATTAACTCATCTTGGCAATGAACACATCTCTTCAATACAGAAGCTACATAGTTCCTCAAGGAATTTTTAGGGACATTTCCTGGGAAAGAAAGAAGATACCCAAGTTTACAGTTGCAGAGTTGTGTGTTACCCTGAGTTCCCTCATGTGCCTCCTTAGAAGGTTTTCTGTGTATGCGTGCTTTCATTCACAGATACACTGGTATCAGAGTGCTATCCATCTTTATGTGTAGATTGTGACATATTTATTATTCCCACATTGGATTTAGTATATGAATACATTATTATTTCTTTTGTTTTATTGTTAAGTTTGTGTTTTAGACCTACAAGTACCACTATTATCAGTGTTTGGTTTCGTGTAAAGTGAAGTATGTTAGCGGAGGCTCAAAACTGAAGTGGTATATGATGAGAGTATATTTGTCCACATTCTCTGGGTCCATAAGAGTTAATGGTGGTTTTCTGGGAACCTGTTAGTGTGCATGAGCAGACTGGAATGAGCAAGCCAGACCAAAGATTGAGTGGACAACCACGTGGTTTGTTTGAGAATTGTAAGGCATTAAAATGTGGGTGACCACTCCATGTACCAGGTACGCTGCTGGGGGAAAAAAAGACAACTGAGTTAAGAGTCAAAGGTCTTAGGCTCCATTTCTGGCTATGTCACCTACTACCTTTCAGCACCTAAGAGAATCTCAGGGATCCTTTCTATAATAAAACTTTTTAAGAGGGTGGAGGAGAAAGTTAAAGCGGGGAGCAGTGGTGAGAGGGGGATGTCACATGAACTTCGGCTTGAAGTGCTAAATGGGCAGCTTACTACAGAATATGAGATGGGTATAATGGAAAGAATGCTGGGTTTGAAGTCAGAGGACCTGGGTTCAAAATATGCCTGTGCCACTTACTACCAAAGTGACCTGAGCAAGCCATTTAATCTCTTTCCCCATCTGCAGAATCATAGCATTATACCAACTGACTGTTAAGGTCCCTGACAACTCCTACTCCATGATTTTATGACTTCAAGAGGCAACCCATTCCACTTTGGGGAAGTTTTCATTGATAGGAAGTCTCTCATTGTATTAAGCCAAAATCCATCTTCTATAACATTCTCTCAGTGCTCCTAGTTTTGCCTTCTGGGTCCTTGCTGAATAGATCTAGGTCTCAGGTTCCTCAATGAAAGATGGTGAACTGCTTCTCTGCTAAACTCACAAGACTGTTGTAAGAGAAACAGACTAAGGCAGGATGTGTAAAAATATTTTACTATATGTAAATGCTACAGGGAATTATTATTGTTTCTACTTCATAAATTCTTCAGAAGCTGTCTTTAGAGTAACAGAACACTGAGAAATACCTCCCAAACAAAAAAAAAATTTTATAGGAACTATGTGCCATGCTCAACACATCTAGCATTTATGATTTCGATGTTGTGGGATCATCCTTTTACAAAGACAGACCATAAAACCTGTGGCACTTAGATGGTCTTCCTGAGTTTCTGTAATAGTAAAATTCATCATCCTCTAGTCAAATAAATAAAGGATTTCTCCAAACTGGACAAAGACTCAGAGTCCCTTACTGGGACAAAGCCTTATTAGCTCAGAAGGCACTACCTGAGCTTGTGCTCTGCTAGCATAGCTTTCCAGAACACTGAGTCATCTCCAGTCCATAATGAAGTCTTGGAGAACCTATAGAATAAACTACACAAAACTCAGAGGAAAAGCACTTCTAGTGAACATGATTAGTTGTAAGTAGTCATTCTATATTCGATTCTGTATATATACTTTTTAAAAAAAAACTAATATTATATAAATTTTCCTAAGGACATCTTTAACATAACCATTATATTTTCTGTATTGCTGCCAAGATACATTTCCTAATGTAAAAGTTTTAACCTGCCAGAATAAAATGAAGCTTTTGGCCCTACTGGGGAAAATGCCAAAATGGTATAAAACTCTCTCCAGGTAAATCACATGCCAAAAAGAACAGTTAACATTTACTTAGTCATCATCCTCTTCACATATCCTATCTAGTGAACTTGAGAGGCAAGTTTTCTATCATTGTTATTATTTTATAGTTCAGTCAGCTCAGTCAACTCACATTTATTAAATGCCTCCTACGTGCCAGGCACTGTGCTAAGTAAGCACTGGGGATACAAAGAAAGGTAGAAGAGAGTCCCTACTCTCAAGGAGAAATCTAATGGGAGAGATAACATGCAATAACTGTCTATAAACAAGCTACAGACAAGGTAAATTGGAAATTATCACGAGATGGAAGGCTCTAGCATTAAGGGGCATCAGGAAAAGCTTTTTGTAGAAGGTAGGACTTTAACTGAGATTTGAAGAAAGCCTTCAAAGTTAGAAGGTGGGGATGAGAAGGGAGAGAATTTCAAGCCTCGAGGTCAGCCAGTGAAAATGCAACATCAGGAGATGGACTGTTCAAGGAGAAATAGCAAGAAGGCTGGTATTGCTGTATCATAGAGTATAGAAGGGAGATAAGGTGTAAGAAGAGAGAACAGGTTCATATTAAAGTCAGTGATATTGTTAGAGACACTCATTTGCTATTTTAAGCGGTCATCCTTAAGGCCAAGTAGATGAGGGTAGGAGTCCCAGGTTCACCGATGCTGCAGAATTTTATGAGGTAAGAGCCTGAGCTGACAGAACAGGAGAAGAGGCAGCATCAATAAAGTATCATTGGCAAACATACATTAATTAATGTCTACACATAAGCCCATTTCCATGATCATCTTCCTCTTCCTTCTATTCTGATAAATTTAGCTGCTTTTATATTTCCGCATCCTTAGCTAGAATCTCCCACTGACTTCTTCCCAACATTGATTCTCTTTGATCATCATTTCAATCAAACTTCACCTGCAGAACCTATTAGAGTGAAAGGGCCTCAGATATAAATGATATGTCTCAGGCCCTCATCCCTCCAGAGATGGCCTCAAATTTGAGATTAAGCATGGAACATAAATCATAATAACTTGCATTTATTAGCTCTTCACAATTTGCAAAGCACTATCCTCCCAACAACCCAATGAGGTTTAAGTATTATTATCCTCATTTTAAAGGTAAGAAAACCGAGATTTAGAAAAGTGAAATGGCTTGTCCACAGTCACACAGCTAATCATGAAGCACGGTTAGAGCTGGAGCCCAGCTCTTTTGACATAAAGTTTTACACTCCTTCTTCAACATGCTGTCTCTCCTACACAAATAGCATTGAATAAATAAGCAAAAACCAAACAGGAAGAGCCCTTATAATGCCCTTCTTCAAATAACTTATCCTCATGGCATCAGCTGGTAACTCCACACCAACAATATCTCTAGCATATCCACTCACTTGACCTTCAGATACCTCTCTTATGGCAGCCTGGACATGTATTTAAAATACAACACAAGATATCAATTAAGCCCTCATCATACACAGAATACTACTGTAAGCATCAGGGGAGGCATAATATGTAGATAAAACACAGTCTCAGCTCATATGGAGATTACAAAATAGTAGGGTGATAACAGTAATATATTATATGGCATGTTAAGAGCTCTAGAGAGCCTAAAACAGAATGCTAAGTGAAGACTGAGGGGGAAGATTGTTCACAACTGGGGAAATCATGGACAGCTTCCTGAAAATGGTGGTGTTTGTACTAATACAACAGGCAAGGTGCTAGGGGGAAGGAACGGTAGCCAGAAAATCAGTTAATACAGGAGGTTCTATCTAAGTTCATAAAAAGAATAGTAGTGGAGAGATGTATGAAGAGGTACAAAAAAGGTTGATAATAGACTTTCTAATTAAGATTCACAGAAAAGAGATTACAGCAATTACTACCTCCATTTGAGCTAGGCACAATAATCTAGAAATTTCTAATCAAAGCCAGCTAAACTGTTATTATATTGCAAGAAAAGGTGAGAAATCTGCGATAGATAGATAGATAGATAGATAGATAGATAGATAGATAGACAGACAGACAGACAGACAGACAGACAGATAGATAGATAGATAGACAGGCAGATATAGAGGAAAAACCTGATTCAGAAGTCTGAGGTGCAACAAACCAAACCAAACATTGCAGTATGCCATGACAACTAGCCACAAAAGCTACAAACAAGAATGACAGAAGACTGAAGATCTTGCTTCCAGAAAGTATGAAGGGCAAGTGGAACTGTGCAGTGATCTGTCAAGAATGTCATGCTCCTGTTTCTGCCAAGTAACAAGTTAACAAACATATATACACAAAGTGGAGAATGACCTCTCTACTATAAGAAAATAAGAAAGAGCTAAAAGAAAGCTTCTCTACTCTCTAGATAAGCAGAGAGTAGAATTCCTTTAAATGAGGAAGTGCTTCAAAGAGAAAACAAAGAATATGAAATTTCTGACTGGGAGAGGGAAACCATAAAGGCAAAACAATGTGAATACAACAGGAAGAGAAAACTGATCACTAAACATCTGGAACTCTAGGTATGAGGTTTTTCCCATTGAGTGGGAACCCACTGAAGAAGAAACACAGTCCTATGCTCTGAGGCATAATGATGACCAAGAACAGCCGAAAAGAAAAAGTCTCTGCTAAAGAATATCAAAATGGCTATTGGCCAACAGAAAGGAAGGGAGGGAGGAAGGGAAAGAGGGAGGGAGGAAAAGGGAGAGGAAGGAAAGGAAGGAAGAAGGAAGGAAACAAGCATTTATTAAGTACCTATTATGTGCCAGGCACTATGTTAAGAGTTTTACAAAAGTTACTTCATTTGATCTTCACAACCACCTTGGGAGATTGGTACTATTATTATCCCTTTACCAATGAGGAAACTGAAGCAAACAGAGGTCCAGGGCCACACCGCTAAGTGTCTGAGGCCGAATTTTATCTTGGGTATTCCCGAGTCCAGGCCCAGTGCTCTATCTACTGCATGACCTAGCTCCCTAGAGCATGTATCTGGAATGTGGAGATATGCCTCAGACATGTCACAGCCAAGGACCACAAGCTACTCCTATTGATTCATGGAGACAAATGATACTAACAGAAAAAAACTACAACTCATGAATCCTATGGAAGAAATTGAAGACTCTAGTCTAGAAAAATAAATGGTGTTTCCATTACAGCAGCTTATTGAAGCAGGGCCTTCAGAAGAGAGGTAATTAGAGAAGTGAACAACTAATTAAGAAGATGGTTCCTGAGAATTGGATTTGGATTTCTGGGCTTTGGCTTAAAATACAGTAATGATGATTCTTGTCCAAGAAGAACATACTTAATGAAGTAAGAAATATATTTTCCTATCATCTTGTGATGCTGATTATGAGCCACAGGGCATTCATTGACTAAGATTTTTTAAAGTCATTTATAAAAGATGGAAAAAAGGGTAGAAATGGAGGATAAATACAAAAGAGTAGCACAGTCATAAAAAAAAATCAGAAATGCTAGAATAAGCTAAGGCTAACAATGAATGCTAAGCACAACAAAAAGGAGCTTTTTTCAGCTTTTTTGGAGACAAAAGGATGATTAAATAAGGAATAGTTCTACTATAAAGAATGTATGGCACAATAATAATGAGTGAGTTAGAGAAGAAAGAACCTCAAAAGTCTTATTTTGACTCAGTTTTCCTTCTAAGGAAAATTGTCTTGGGACGGGGGAGGAGAATAAATATGGTAAACGAGGGCTGAACACCAAGTTAAGTGAGGAGATGGAAAGAAAATACTTATCTACCCTCAGCAGATGAGTTCATATCACCAGGCCCAGATCAGCCCCACTGGAGGTACAGAAAGAACAAGAATTTGTACTTCCTGTGATTCTGTCAGTGAACTTTGAAAGATTGCATAGAATTAGTGAAGTATCACAGAACAGGGGATCAACATGTACCAATTTCCAAAGGAAAACAGTGTAGTATCCAAACTAGTGAGTGTGATTTAATTCCTGGCAAAATTCTAAAATGTTTTATTAAAAGGGAGAATTTACGAGTATTTAGAAAAGTATGTTATCCCTAACAGCTCACAAGGTTTCACCAAGAAAAGGTGAAATCAGACTAGATTTTTTTGATGGAGTTTTTTGACAAGGTCTGTCTATGCTCGTGATATTCTCATGCTAATTGGCAGAGAGTAAGGATATTGAGTAATTAAAACCATGTAGTAGTAGTAGCTAACATTTATATAGTGCTTACCATGTGCCAGGTACTCTGTGCTAAGCACTTTAAAATTATTATTTCATTTTATCTTCATAGCAGCCCTAGGAGGTGGGTGATATTATTAGCCCCATTTTACAGATGAGGAAACTGAGGTAAATAGCTGTTAACTGACTTGCCTAGGGTCACATGGCTAGTAAGTGTGTGAAGTAGGATTAAAACTCAGGTTTTTATGACTCCAGGCCCAGTGATCTATCCACTGTTCCACGTAGCTAGAACACAAGCTCTGGTAGGTCCTATGAAGATAGAAAGTCTTCCATTAAGGGTCAAGAACCCTTCCAGAAATTTCAAAGAGGCTCATCACTAAGTTGGCTTCAAAGGGATGAAATTTTTGGCCACTAGAATTTTCAAAGACCACCTTCTGAACTCGAGAGTAGTTGCAATATGAATTTATGAAAGCATCACTCAGTACAATGAAATGATAGATCCCTGAAGTATGAAAATACTGTTGGGGCGTATCTGCATGGGAACCACCAAGATAAAACTCCCTCCACTAATTTAGGTCAGCATATTAATGGTATTTATAGCCTTGGAGAAGTCTGTCCTTTGAGTTAGGAAAGTCAAGATTTAAAATAGTCTGACACATATTACGGGTCTGATGCTGAGCAAGCCATTTAACATTTTAATGCCCCAGGTAAATCTCTAAGACTAAAGGTACATAAGTATATTAAAATGTATTTATATAATCTCTCATTTATGTAGCATTCTACTAGGTCCTAGGTCTACTAACTCCAAATCCATTAATCAATCCACTTCCTTTAGTAGACTCTCCTCCCCTTTCAATACCTAGGAAAATCCAATCCATCCATTAAAGGCATAGATCAAATTTCACTTATTCCATGAAAGCATTAATAATCACCCCAGAGGAAGGTGATCTTTCTTTCTCTGAACACTTTTTTAACATTTCCTGCCTAAGTCATTCCAACATCAAGGATTTTTTTTTATTTCAGTGCTACGGGAATTGCCTTAAACAGATGCTCTTTATAATTCAGTCACGAAGAGTTATCTAATCAAACTATAGATTTACAGTTGGAAAGGACCTGTGAGATAGATCATCTAGTGGCAGTCCTTCATGTTGTCAATGAAGATGAGAAAGGTGAAGTGGGCTTACTTGCCCATGGAAACACCACTAGTTAATTATCAGAAGATAAGTCTTCCTGCCTCCAAATCCAGCACATTTATCCTAACTTGATGACTTATAACATACAGCTTTGCTACAGGTCTTCATTCTTTCCAAAACTGTCCCTTTTTTTTAAACATATACTTTGTGCAAAACTGTTTAATACAAAGTATGTCCGTCTTAAAGAATTTGATGGGATAATCATTCATTCAAATAAACGCTTAAGTTTCTGGGGTGAGGGGATTGTGAGCAGTACACCCCAGAAACAGTGCTAGACACAAAAGGAGGTCGACCCTTCAACTCTGAGAGTTTTATAGCCTAGGAATCAAGAACCTCTGAAGGTAAAAATCCTATCCTATCTGCATTCTCAGCACCCAGCAGCGCCTGACCGAGGTCTTCCAGAAATATTCGTGCAGAACTGCTGCACCTCTGAACAGCCACATCACGGCCAAATAGACCAGCATGGGCCTCGCCACCACTTTACAACTTCAAGAGGGATGTAGGGACTTTTCCATTTTTAAGCTCCCCTTGGTATGTGCCTGGCAGTGCCAGGGTAGTTTGAAGAAATGGACTGAAGTGTGACTTTTGTAAGCGCTACATTTGGGGAGGCAGCTACGATGGAGGACCAGAGCTCCCGAGCTGGAAGGTCAGCTCTTCTCAACGTGTCAGTTTCATCTCCGTCAGTTTCCTTATGTTGCAGTGAGAGGGGAGGAGCCAATGAGGTCAAAGGGCCCTCCCAGCCCTAGGTCTCAGGAGCCCGGGAAGGACACACGCAGAAGCGCGGGGGCGCGCGCGTTAAACGTGAGGGGTGGAGCCGCGTCCCCAAGGCCTAATTACGTGCGCGCTCGCGCGCCTGAGTCCAAACGCGAGATAGCACGAGTCTTCCTACATGCTGCCCTAGGGTTCCCCACCCGCGCCCTCGCTTCACCCCGCGCACCTTCTCGGTCAGCAGACGGGACTGACGGAGCCGTTCCTCGGCGCTGAGCGCCCGTAGTCGCTGCTTCAGCTCGGCTCGCAAGTTGTGCTTGGCTCCGTTTATAGCCGCTGCGGCCGCCATGTTGGAGTACGGAGCAGACCCGCCCCCCTGACCCCTCCGGCCCAACTGGGGAGAGGGACACCTGAGCCTGACCTCGGAAGCGACCTCCCCCTGAGCAGGCTCCGCCCTCCCCGGAGCACGCCCCGCCCTCCCCTGAGCAGACCCCGCCCCCAGGAGTAGGCCCCGCCCTCCCCGGCGGGCCTCGGGAATCCTAGGGACACCTTGACCGAAGGGTCGGGCCCAGGAATCCCTGGTTTACACCAGCTCAGCGGGAAGGATGAGCCAGGTGCGGGAGGGCCGCAGGATTCCGAGCGGGCATTAGGGACTTGCCCAGGGTCAGGCGGGCCTGGGATTCTGGGCCACTAGCTCCTCCTTAAGCTGTAGAAGGCACGGATCCAAATAGGATGGGCTCCCCAGGTACGGAACGAACAGTCCAGGTTACTGCTGTTTGGACATGAACTAGCCCGTCCTCCCCCGTGCCCCCCTGGCACGTGCCCCCCGGTCTTCCTCCCTCACTTTAGAGATGAGGAGAATGATGTACCTTGGGCGAGGTCAGAATATCCCCACGTGGTTCCGATGAAGCGGGGTGGTTGGTAATGGGGTGTTGAGACCCCCTGCCACAGTGTGACCTTACCCTGGTCATCTTATTTCTGTTTTTCTCCTATAAAATAAAGGGGCCAGCTGCCTCACAGGGTTTGCTTGTCCTTAGGAACAGCTATAATAGCATGTGTTTAGGTGGAACTGTAAAGGCACTTTCCTCATTTAGGTTCTACTTTTCCCATAAAAGTCCTGAGGTGGGTAATAGAACCTTATTTTACAGAGGAGAAGACTAATTCAGCAAGCCTTTTGTAAGGGCCAGACTCCATGCTGAGGGCTAGAGATAGACAAAAGAAAATAGCCAGTGAAGGCAAGCCCCCTGTACCCAGTTAGGTAGGGGTCAAATAAACATAATTGGGGGTGGGAGAAAGGAGTTGGTAACAACTGGAACAATTAAGAAATTCCTCTTAGTGAGTGGCTCCTGAGCTGAGCCTTGGAAAGAGCTAGGGTTGGAAAAGCCTATGCAAAGATCACCAGGGTGGGAGATGGAATGTGTAGTGCTGAAAAGGAGTAGTCCAGTGTGACTACAAAGTAGAATCTAGAAGAGGAAGTAATTGGAAAATATGTTGGAGCCAAGGTTGATGAGATTTAAATGCCAAAGAAGTCTGTATTTTGCCCTAAAGGGCCATAGGAAGCCACTGAAGCTTCTTGGATCACATGACAAGATCTATGCCATAGGAATTTCAGTTTGATAGCTGGGTAGAGACTTGAAGGAGGACCAATCAGAAAGTTACTAATCAAGATGAAAAGCAATGAGGGTTGGAACTACAGTAGAAATGACATAAGGAGAAAGGTAAGAAAGGAAAAATTGATTAATAACTGGAGAGAGGAAATAGTTAAGGATTTTTCCAAGGTTGCAAATCTGTTTGGAAATGTGGTAATACCCTTGACAGAAATAAGAAAGTTGAAAATATTGGCTAAGTTTGGGGGGAGGAATGTATTCCTTTTAGGATGTGTTGAGGTTAAGATGGCTGAGATATCCAGATGGGCCTATCTGGAAGACTAATGGTGTTATGGGACTGGATATGGTGATAGTAAGAGAGGTGAGGTCTGCATAGGTCAATTTGATCAACATCCATCTGCATAGACATAATAATTGAACCCAAAGAAATGAGGGGCCAAGACATAGCCCTGGAGTCCACCACACAAAAACTCAACAGAAGTTAGGAAACATATGGTGGCACAACCAATAACAGAACTGGGACAAAAATCTAGCTTCTTCTGACCTCAGTAACGAACATGAATAATTCAATGGACATTTATAGGTTTGAGGCCTTAGGGCTATAAAGACTTGGTCTTTGTTACCCTGTAACAAAGAGTTTTTAAAAATATTTAGCAAAATGAAACAGTACATCAGCCACATATAATAGTTTATGAAATATTTTACATCCCTGTGCACACATCCCTACCTCATCAAAGAAATGAGGTACATTTTCTTCTTTTCTCTGGGGCCCAACTTGAACATTATAATTATACAACATTCAGTTTTGGTTTATTGTTGTTTCCATGTACTTCGTTACAGTGATTGTGCATATTGATTTCCTGGTTCTGCTTGTTTCACTCTACATAATTTTGTTTAAATCTTCCTGGTCATTATGTATGAATTAGTGGCCTGAATTTGACACACTGCTTTAGACAAACTCTTTTAAGACTGTTAGTTGCAGTTAAGGCGATGACTTGCATTGATAGAAAGATTTTCCTCACATGAGAGTTCCCTGTGTCCATGAAATCATAGTTTCATCACTACCTCTATATTCATGCAACCAAATGTGTTTATGGATTCCCCAGTTGGTGCCATTAACTCTATTTGTACCCTTGAGCTTATCTCCTTTGTTTCATTCCTTTAACCTCATCTTTGACCTCTTTGTATCTGCTGACTCCTTTTCCAAAGCCTACAAATATTTGTAGATCTTCCCCATTCTTGCACATAATGTAGGCTCTTAATCCATAAAAATCTTCCCTTGACTCTACTGTCCTTCTGTATTTATAGATATTTCTTTTATAAACAACCTCTTAGAAAGAACCTTTACCTCCCATGACTCAGCCCTGGCAAATTGACTTATGACTTTGCTGATCTATTGAAACTGCTCTCTCAGTGGTTACCAACGTTTCCATTGTACTTCTCTGTAGTTGACCACCCTTTCCTCCTCTCTCTTAGTTTGATTGTTATTTTACCTCTGACTTGCTCAGTCTCCTTAGCTGTGTTGCCTGCAGGGCATGGTACTGACCACTAACTCTCTAAAGATTCTCCTGCTGGGCTGGGACTCTCTCACTTTTCAGTTCCACCTATGCTGTCAGGTCATAATGGTTATCTAGTGTCACCATATTGCTACAACTTATTTTCAAGGGCCTAAAGACAACCTTGCTATGGGGGTATACATATGTCTACTATTCACAGTTGTAACTCCTGAACCCTTACCAATATGCTTACCATTTGAATTAGCCGTGATGGCACCATTAACTCTTAATAATAATCATGAAACATTTAATAACAGAAGACAAAACAATAATAACCTTACCATGATAATCTACCTGTACACTTGGGTCACATTATCACACAAATACAAAAGTGTCTTTGGGAAACAGTGGACACAGAGAACGGAGAAACCATGGCACCTAGCAACTCTGGATGGTAGGCTTTTACGTGTTTAGTCTTGGGAACAGCCTGAACTTTGCTTTACCTGTTACATAATTTAAACATTCCATTGCTGGGCCTATTTACTCTCCTTTTAGATAAAGCTATTTTATTGCTACTTTCTCTCTACTGAAACAGTGGTAAGATCTTTTTGGTGTCCCCTCTCTAAAGCTCTAAGTAGAGAACAGGACCATATTTTCCTATTTAACTCTTCAAACATTAGAGGATTTTGCTTTCTCCAGCTCCAAGCATCAGCTCTTCTCCAATCAGTTGAGCCCCCAGCTTCAACTGTAAGAACCTCTACATCTCTAATTAGCTTGTTTCAGAGCAGCAGCTTTGAATGGCTTAGCTTTTACTATAAAATTTCTGGCATATTTGTCTTTTCTGTCTCAAATCAGTAACTACTTGTGTTATGACCCAATTCTATGTTAGACTGGAAAATTGAAAATTTAAATTTCTGTTATATATAACACAATCAATATACAATTAATTTCTGCTCCCCAAGCAGTTCTTTAACTCAGAATTTCCCAGCAATAAATTTACAAGTCCCAGAAACAGTTATATGTGAGTTAGCTACTGGGAAATAGTGACTCTGGGGATCTTCTTTCGTTAGGACCTACTCAGAACTGTATCTCCAAGCACTGAGGGACTGTTTTCCCAGGTCCTCTTCAGAAAGTTTCTGTTTCATCTCAAGCTGCTTCTCTCTGTTTCTGACATAAATGTCCTTTATCTACCCCTTTCAGTAAATAAAATATCTACATAAGAAAGAGGCATTACCTTACAGCTGGATTATCCTTCTCCCACCCTCCAAGTGTGGTTGTCTGCCAAGACTCCATACTAGAGTTTCTTCTCTTTGGACATCATTCCCATAGTATCCTCATCAACTTCTGTAGATTCAAATATCATTTCTATGTACATGGCTTCCAAATTCACACATATACATACACACATCTGTGTGTAGGGTATTGCATTCTAGAGATGAGTTGAACTTTATTTGGTAATCCTTAGAGAGTCATTGAAAATATTTGTAAATAATGTAACCAGCTCAGTCTTCAAGGAAGATTGTAGCACTATATAGTACAGTAGTATACAAAAACAACATATCAGTAAATGTTCATTGATATTGATGTTCAAGGCTTGATGTGTTCCTGTCAATTGAACGTATTATTGAAGTGATAAGGCAGAACTTGTATTCTGCTATGCTCACCTACTAAGAGCTTAAATTTTCTACTCCAAGCAAAATAGGTTGTCTGAATGTGTAGATTTATTGATACACTCCCAGTTTGTTAAAAAAAATGGTGATTTTTTTTTAAGTTGTCATAGATTCCTTAAAGAACTGGTCATGTCCACAAAATTGCCTTAAAGAGGTAAATCTTGGCTAGAGTTCTTATGTTAGCCAGTGCTTTAGGATAGGCTGGTGTCACAATGCAGGCTAATTTTTTTCAGTCGAAAAGAAATACTTCAGAAAGGAAAATATACCCCAGATCTTTGTTGAAATATCTGTGAAGTTTGGCCATGCCATATTAGGTTCAAAGTTGTTTACGAAGCCATTTTCCTGTTTAAAAAAAAAAATGAATTCTTTGTTTTTAAACATTTCCAAAACAAGTGAGGATTAAGTTAATGATGTAAAGCATTAAAACTCTCATAAACCAATAAATGGTAAATAGTTCACCCAATTTCTTTTGCAAATACTAGAGGGCAAAAAGTCTTTTTAACCTCAGGTCCATGGACCCAAGAGGTCTGTCTTGCTCTCTCCTGCTTCTCTCTACCAAGAACAGTTACCCTTTCCCCTAACTCGGATGGAGTTACTCTGTGCAGCATTAGGACTTACCAGGAAATGGAGCTGCCCAGATAGGAGAGGGAATGAGTCAGTCTTTACTTCAAACTCTCTATGTCTACCTAGATACTCAAGCTGTAATTAATCTCTTCTAGCTATCAAACAGGCCACCAGGCCTAGCCCATTTACATATTTTGCTATCTGCCCTGCTGTTTCACTACCACCACCTCTCCTACCTCTTTATCCTCTTATCTACATAGCAAATCAATATTACCATTGATACTGGAAAGGGTAATATATATGCCCCATGGCTCCACTCACTATGACTGATCAACAAGTGGTTCTTAATCTTTCTCTTGTCCTGGACCTCTGGAGCAGTCTAATGAAGACTCTGGACCCTTTCTAAGAGTAATATTTTAAAGGCATCAAATAAAATACACAGAACTACAAAGGAAACCAATTATATTGAAATATAGTTTTGGGCTTTTTTTTAAATTTCATAGACCTCAGGTTAAGTTCTAAAAAGCAGGGATGTTTTACTGTTTTTTCTATACTACTAACACAAATGCTTGTCGATTAATTATAAGGACCTTAGACCAACGTGCTGATTTTATATATGAGGAAAGAGAGGTTCAGTGACTTGCCTAAGGTCACTCAGGAGGGGAACAGGGACTAGGACACAGGCTTTCTGTGTCCTAGATCTGTATATCTTCCATCAGAGTACATCTCAGATTTCTGTATCGAATACAGTGGTACATTACTGAACAATAACTTTAAGGAGATAAAATTCAAGAAAATGAACATGATTCAGTATTTTTTTAGATGATTTAGATAATCATAAACACATTAGGATCCTGTAGTATCTCCAAGTTGCTTTTATGATCACTTGTTCTCTTACTGGCAAAGTGACAGTTAGTAGAGATTTCAATTTGGCAAAAAGATAAACCAATTTTTACTATATTTAATAATCCCTTTTCTCTCTGTGTCATAAGGACCCTGCTATATTCTAAACACAGGGTGAGAAAACCTCCTCATTTTCCCATATATAGCCTATCCACCCTGGATCCATGCTCAGTGGAATAATACAAAGCACAATTCAACAAACATTGATATGTGTAAGACACTGTTTGGAGTCAGGAGAGACCAGAATGTGAATAACACCTGTAAGAGCAGTCATTTGATCCCAGGGGAATCATTTATCCTTCCAGAGCCTCAATTCCATTATCTATAAAATGAAGATAACACCAGTTTCATGGAGTTGTTGAGAATCAAAGATAATATCCAAATGTCACCTATTATTATGGAAATGAAATTGTCTCCTTTGCTCTGGGAAGTTACTATATCATCTCTTTAAAACGCAAAAATTTAGCATCTAAAATAATGGTAATTTAAGCCACTATTCTATTATTAATTCCAAGAGACATTTTTTAAAATGTTCACATATATTTTAGTATCTCTGGGAGTAATTGGCTCAATTTAACTATATTGACCTCAGGCTAATTCACAGTTTGAAATAAAATACTGCAGCTACTGCTCAAAGTAAATAAAATCACAGTTACTTTTTTGGGCCTAAAACCCCAAAAAAGTATTCTAAACTCAAAAGTGTTTAATAGTCTCACTGAGAGGTTTCCAGAAATCACTTAAATGGGTCTACATGAGAATTTTTTTTTAACAGTTCTTTGCTAGGACTGTGCTCTTCTGGAAACATAAGCATCTGCCATCATTTCTTAACACAACATTTTTAATTTGGTTTGTTAGAATTCAGAAGAACTTAAAGTTCAGGTTTTTTAATTTTCAGATTCTGTTTTACACAGAGGTATGATGAGCAAAGCAAATAAGCCATTCAACCTGAGGTCTTACATTTAGATAATGTCGACATCCAGAAAGAAAGCAAACTTTATAGTCAGTGCTCTGTGAGTTTCCACTGAGTTAAATGTTTGCCATCAAAGTATGCAGTGGTCATTCTTTACAAAGAAACATGAAAGTTTTTTTTTCTTTAGATTTTTCTTTTAATGGCTCATTTGTCTGTTCCAGAGTTTCATACAGTATTTACTCTGAAGATTCCACTCCTCCCTGTCTATATTTAGCTTTGTAAAGGACTTTGTTTGGTATCAGTGATGTTCTCCCAACAGTCTGCTGGTGCTATACATCTTAGTACTTAAATAGGCTAGGAGGGTGCTTTAGAGAAGTACAAGTAGAATCCTACTAACCCTGGTTCAGAACCATTGCTGTTATTCTATGAATGAGATATGTCATCTTAGAGAAAGCCACGTGGAACACAAAAGGGAGACTGACGGGAGATTTTCACTCTACTGGCATGGATTTTTTAAAGAAAGAAAGAATCCCCTTGATATTCAAGAAAACATTGAAACAGAAGGGGAAATAATAATAAATAACCGAGGGGAAGAGAAACAAGAGATGAAAGTAGCAAAAGAAAAAAATAAAGTTATTCTGGTGAAGAGAGGGATCCTAGTGTTGATCAACATGCCTCTTTTCCCTACCCATCAAATTTTAAGTAGTCTTCAAATATATTTATGTTATTATTTGTATAACCTCTGTAGAACTAAAAAAAAAAAAATTAAGCTGTAGTCTTTTAGTGGGAATTAAAGAAACTCAGAAACTTGAGGGAAGGGGAAAAACATCTAGGTTAGCAGTGGCATATTTTCCATTTTTTCTCCAGTCATCTCCCATGTGTGAGAATGAAGAGATTCTCCCATGCATGATTTCAGGGAGCACAGGAATCAGATTGACTCATTTGCTAAAAGCTCCGAAGAGTTATTATAGAAGTAGGTTACTAACTAATAAAGTCTGACTCAGGGGTGGGGAACCTGTGGCTTTGATGTGGCCTCAAGGCCACAGGTTCCTCACCCCTGGTCTGGCTCATTATATGAAGCAACTGAAAGCACAGGACCAAAGGACAGTGAGTTGCCTCGGAGGCTCATGTACATTCTGAGACTCTCAAAAGATCGTAGATTTAGAACTAAAAGAGATGAATGGGCCTGTAGTTAAACCTCTTCATGTGAGTAAAAGGAGGCCAAGAGGGTATTAATAAATTGCCCAAAATGAAATTTGTAGTAAGTAAAGCAAGTATAATTTGAATCTTGGTCCTCAGGTCCAAATCCTATATGCCCTCTGCTCCACTACAATGTCTCAACTCATCTGGACAAAGGAATAAGTAGCATTTTATTGTGAAATTTTCACTTCAGACTTCTTGCCACATGAAAATTTATGGACAAATTCCTTCAAAAGGAAATCTCCAGATTAATTTCTGAGTAGTCCTACCAACTGATGGAGTTAAAAAACCTAAAAGGAAAGAGAAAGTAAAAGGTAGCTTTCACTTGACTTCCAAATATAGTCATCTTTAATAATTTAGTATATAGGCATACTAGAAATCTCAAAATGGCATTTCAAAGCAGTTTTAAATATAATCACATATGTTACATATTTCTACATGATGGAAGGGCAGCTGGGTGGTCCAGTGAATAGATTACTGGGCCAAGAGTCAGGAAGACCTGAATTCAAATGTTGCCTCCTTCCTAACAGTGTGACCCTGGGCAAATCATTTATTCCTATCTGCCTCAGTTTCCTCACCTATAAAATGAACTGGAGAAGGAAATGACAAACCACTCCAGTCTCTTTGCCAAGAAAACCCCAAATGAGATCACACAGAGTTGAACATGACTCAAAATGACTGAACAACAACGCACACAATGGAATCTGTTGACCTTTCAAAAGAAGTAGATGAGGTGGGTAACAAAATACAAATTCTTGTCAGCTGTGAGATTAAAGATCAGTTGCCTTTATCATTTATTGATTATGTCTAGTATACACAAAAGCTTCTTGAAGATTTTTACTGCATGCATATGTAGATACAGATATCTGAGATAGGTAGATTCATTGTTACTGTTTTGAAGAATTTTCTTGATTATACATAAATGTAATAGGAATTGACTACAGATATATTATACCTATAACTCATCTAATAATCTCCTATAGGTTGTTTTTGATTATGAGAAGGAATTTCTTATCAGTCAAATCAAGGTAAATATTTCCACAGGGCAGAAAAATAAGTGACTTCTGAATATGTTTAAAATGCAAAATTGTGATAAATAAGTAAAAAAAAAAGGTTTAAAGATTGATTTTAAAAAATAATAGAGGTGCTATGTATGAGTAGAGAACATTAATAGTCTTATAACTATGTGTGACAAAATCATAGTTGAACAGATTACATGTATTAAAACTAAACCAAAAGAACTTCTAACTAAGCCAAAGGACTACTTTGTTATGAGTCTACTAATTATTAAACTCTGAGACAAATCAGTTTCTCTGTTCTTCTACACAAAATTGGGAGATAATATGATTTTCTTTTGTCATTTCACAGAGATATTTTGGAGAGAAATTAGGTGTTGTATGAGTTATAATTTTAAGTATAACTGAAAGTATTTCAATTACTAAAAAAAAAAAAAAAGAAAGAAAGAAAATAGTAGCCCTCTTATTAAAGAAGGAAAACATGTATTAAGTTTAGATTACTTACTGATATGAAAATCATATCAGTTCTTGTTCAGTATAGTGGCCAACACGGTGCCTAGCACATCTAAGTCTTTTAAGAAATATTAACATGAATCACAATTTTACCAAGGTCTCAGAAGTTCATAAAAAAAGGTCTCACTGACAGGTAGATTTCCACATCATGCTCATTTTGTACTAGACAGAGTAATGCATGCATTTTTACCAACAAAAATTATTACTAGAGAGTATAGCTTAAATATTTGCAGAAATGTGTAACTGTCTCAAATAAATATTAGAAATGTCTAAAAATAATTGCTAATTGAGATACCTACAACATGTTCTGTGTTCTACATGGTCAGAACAACTATAAAATATTACCCACCCTATTTTAATAATGCTTGCTACAAGGCAAGCAACATGTTCCTTACATGTTAAGTAGGTCTTGACTTTTAAGATATAAGGACCAACATGTTCCACCATACATACATCCTTTCCAAAGGAAGCCAAGCAGCATACATTGTGTCATCTTTTTCCTAAGACTCCCTTCTTCTGAACTGATTTCTGGTTACTTGGTCTTCTGGCTTTGTGCTGTATCTCTTCAAACCAGCCCATCTGCATGGGCTATGTTGTTCTTCAAATTCCAATCAAGTTTACATTTGAGGATCTGCATCTGCCTACTGTCTTCCTAAGCATTTATGGTGTGCTCCCCCCTTTTCTCTTCATTGAATTCCTGAGCTACCCTAACATCCCTTGGTATTCACTCTATGCCCTTCCTACTCGCTGCACTATGTAATAAAATCATTCCTTAATTCTTAGGGTGCATATAGCAGTTAATTATTTTTTTAGGTCACTGAAGTATCAGTCTTGTCTCTTAATATTATTACAAATAAAATATATTCTGTGTCTGCTGGTACAATCCCCTTCCAGCATCACAATAATGTGATTCTCTCAAACTGTACCAGAAAGTTTTAATCAAGGTCTAGACACGTAAAATAGGCCATCTAGGAAAGACTGTGCTAAACAGATAGAATCACCAGGCAGATTAAAGAATAAGGAAACTGTCATTTTCTATTTTACCAATAAAAAATTTTGAGAAACATTTCTATAAAACATACCCATCCTCCATTTTGTCTTATCCACTCTGCTATATTGTTCATTATGAACTCAGCAATAAAATAAGAAATTTCTTCATGGGTGCCCATAGTTAGTGGAGCTTTATGTCTCAGAAGCTTCTTGAGGAGAATTCCCCCAAAAGCAAATATGGTGACAATACGTCCCCAGTTAATGATGCCATCCTCAAATTCCTTTTCCATAACGCTATTGAAAATTCTTCTGGCAGAATCTACCGAAACAATGTCCAAAGTACTCAAGAATGTTTCCATATCCTTTTCAACTTCTTCTTGGACAGAGAAAGCAACCTTTTGTAGTATTTGAGATGTCTTGTTTAGACACGATCCCACTTGTGGCATTCGTTGAACATGCTTCAAGTAGTCCTCGGCTAACCTGTGAACATAATGAAATTCATAATCAGCCATATCAAACAAGAGAACCAAATTTGGGGTTTTAACACTTTGAAGCTGCTGATACAATTAGAAGAAAGAGCTAACTGCTCAGGAAATATAAAACATCAAGATGTGGGGGCAGGTGGAATTTTTGTTTGCATCACAGAGGACTTTTTAATGTGCCTGCTTTTCCTGTGTAGGCTGTAAATGAAAGTTCAAAATGCAGAAGAAAATCTTGTTCAAAGAAAGGTCATACTTCCTTGTATTCTAAATGACTGATTAGTCTTTAAAAGCCATAAGCCATGGGGGGCGGGAAGAGAGGGAAAGGGAATGCCTAGAAAGGACATGATAATATTCATTTCCTTTTGGAAACAAGCCCAGAAAATGGGCACTGATCATAGATTCATGCCAAGAAATTTAAGCATTCTGTCTGTCCTCTAGCAGTTGGTAACTTGATATTTTGACACTCAAATAAAGGCTGCTATTTTAGAGAAAGAATGTGATAAAAAGGGAAGGGAAAGATGTCTTTTTTTGTCTTCAATGTCAAGATACTCTAGAATTGCCTCAGGTCGGAGAAAATTTCTCCCACAAAAACAAACAAAATTCTCAATTTGCATTTCTCATTCATTCAGCTCTTGATTAATTCAGAAGTCAATTGGAATCATAGATTTCATGCTGTGAAAGGGACTTCTAAGTTCCCCCAATTCCAGTTTATTAATTAACCAAGTTCAGGAGCAACTCTTATAAACAAGTATGGGAGACAAGAATTGAAATTAATGATTAAACTGAAATAGGACACTTACTAGTATCACATTCTATAGAGGGAGATGGCAGTGGAGTCTTATCTCTACTACTGCATGACCTGGGGAGGGAGGGCACAAGTCATTTAGCCCCCTAAGCCTCAGGTCCATCATCTTTAAAAAGGGAACAACAATATTACTCTACCTACTTGACAAGAGTTGTGGAAATATGCTGCAGCATTCCATGTGAATGAGTTTCTATTCCTGGTGGATTTACCATGTACCATGTACCATGAAGTTGGGTAGAGAACTATCAACCCTTAGCTTAATTAGTAAGCTTATTTGTTCTGTTATTGGGTGAGTCTGGAATTCTGACAGGATTGTCCTGGCAGTTGGACCAAGCAGCTTCTCTGCTCTCTTCCCCTCCCTTCCACTTACCTCTTTTCTCCTCCTTCCTCTCCCTCTGTCCACATAGAGTATCACATCCTTACCTGCTGGTGCTCTGCCCAAAGGAGTGTATATTTTGATCACTGAAACCTCCTAAGATATCTAGGGGTTTACCAGCTATATTTCTTTTTTAAGGACCCACCCTTAAACCCAAATCACTCTGGCTCTCACAGATTGGCCAACAATTAAGTCCCAGCCCAAACCCAACTTGTCATTGTCTAGGCCCTGATGGCTCAGAGTGAATGTAAGTAGCAGTTGTTTTTGTTTTGGCCGGAAACCCTGAGGGTCTTCCCCTCCAGACTGATGATTTTTTTTTTTTTTGATTAGGTAAAAGGGCCGTTCTTTGCTTCATTTCTTATCTAGCCTTAATCATGGCCAACTGAATGGACATTGCCTCACTCAAAATGAGACCTGGAAAAGAACCTTAGCTTAAAAATGCCAAGATCTCCCATTGCATCCAGGACTGTCTCCAGTAGTCCTGATCTATACATCTTGCCACTGGGTCCAGATGGCTCTGGAATCCAATTCACTAGCAAGTCATGGTATCACCTTCCTGAAATTAGGGTCATCTTCAAGAACGAAGGGGAAACAACAGGATTGCCCTCACAGTGGCAGAGATCCATTTTGGAATATTTGGGATGCTCTTTAGAAGAACCCAGAGGAAATCTTCCTGGACCTCTGAGAAAATTGTCTATGGCCCCAGGATCCCTAGAGAAATTTTAGTGTACCCTGTGTAGAAAGGAAAAGTTAGACATATTTGTCTGAATCCTGGATGGATGGCCTTTTTACTAAGGGAATCATGGAAGAGTTTTCACCAAGGACAATTAGTTTTTCACCTAAGGATGTGGGGGTGACTTCCAGTCAACTAGGTCAGAAATTTGGTTTTGTCTATGTGGTTTGGGAAGCTCTGCTATGTCCAGGTTTCCTTCCAACACAGGAAGCCAATTTTCTTTGTCTTTTTCCTTTTCTTTATTGTCTTTGGGTTGAGGAAAGCCATTTTAAGCACTAAGAAAGTGTAAGTAAGGTGGATTTTGGGGTGTGTAAAGTAGATTTTTGTTATTATTTCTTATAGTTCAGTTTTGGAGGATCCATAGCCATAACAATTTCTATTTCCCAGGCTCATGGTTCAAAACATATTCACCATGCTTGCAAAGCATTATATAATGATAAATAATATCTAAATATCTACTGTGACTGCACAGTAAATACAGGGATGAGGTAATTTAATTGGAAATTATTGCTGGCAAAATGCCTTCTTTGTCTGTTGCCCTATAAATCAGGTGGGCACTGGTTAAGGAGTGGGGGAACCCCTAGGGTTTAATGCACAATCTGGAATGCTGTGTATGCCTTGACTGGTCCCCATCAAGACTTGGGGGGAATCTGTGTTTGCCTCAACAGACCCCCATTGAGGCTTGAGGGGATTTGGGGTAGTGCAGAAGCTGTGCTTGTCTCGATTGACCCCACTGAGAAGTAAGGGTAGTAGAAGTAAGGGACTTCTCGCCATGTCCCTGCAAGAGAGATGATTAGGGAATGCTGTAGGAGTTGGTGCTCCCATTATCAGCAACCTTTGTGAGAAGACTAGACTAGGATAAAATAGGATTACTAACCCTAGAAGCTGTCTTAATGTCTTTCCTGTATGACCAGATCAAGAACGAACCTGTGTCAACAGCCTGCCTGTGTGCTAGTGCTATCTGTCTTACCAAAAGGTACTTATTGAGTACTAAGCAAGCAGTAATCTTTGGTAATTTTTCTAAAATGTTCTTGTTGAATCTCAATAATTTTTTATTTGGGGGCAACTGTGATTTTTGCCTGTAAATGTGGAACAGCATTAGACCATGTCTTGCTGATTGGTGTGAAACTCTTTGCTGTATGGCACTGGGGAGAAAATGAAAGGACGTTTATGTCTTCTTGGGATCCTAGAGGACTGGTCTGAATTGGAGATGTGGACATGTTCAAAATACCCCCTCAAGCAACATCAAAAAAAGGGAAGAATTTAACAGGCATTGTGGGAACTAACCAAGTGGTTCAATCTGTATAAGTGCAAGTATGTGCTTGACTATATCAGCATGTATAGCTGGTCCATTTCTCCATGTAAAAGAAGCCCAAGAGGTTGCTTCTAAGAGTTGTAATGATGTGTGAAGGAAGGGTCTTGGAGAGATTTTAGAGCATTCATGGACATTCTTTAACTGGTCTCAGGGAAATGTTTGTATTTTTATTCTTTCTATATTTTTGAAGTAAATATTCCTTTGTAAAAGCTAATGGAGGGGGCGGAGCCAAGATGGCGGAGTAGAAAGACACACATACACTAGCTCCAAACCCACAGCCCATAAAATATCTGTAAAGGAGAACTCCCAACAAATTCTGGAGCAGCAGAAGCCACAGAACAATGGAGCAGAGGAGATTTCTGTTCCAGAGAGCCCTGAAAACCTCTCGCAAAAGGTCTGTCGCCCCCGGACCAGGAACCGAGCCCAGCCTTGCCTTGCCCACTCGGCACCGAGAGGAGCAGATCTGAGTGGGCTTCAGGGATGGAATCTCCAGCGGCTGCACAGGTCCCTCCACCCACAGGCCCCAAAGGTTGGTGAGAGGGTCTTCTCGGCTTGCCGAGAGGGGAGTGGGGTGCCCCCATAACTCAGGCCCCCTCGGGAGGCAGCAGCAGAGGTGGGAGCAGACCAGGGCTCCCCAAGCAGGCAGGAGCTCGGATCCATTGTTGAAAGTCTCCCCAAACTCCCTGAGGGAACTGAGCCTGTCAGGCGGCCCTGCCCCCACCCTGAGCACCTAAACTTAATCTCACACTGAATAGCAGCCCTGCCCCCGCCCAAAGCCCTGAGGCTAGGGAGCAGCATTTGAATCTCAGACCCCAAGTGCTGGCTGGGCAGATCTGGAGGCAAAGTGGGTGTGAAGAGAATACTCAGAAGTCAAGTCACTGGCTGGGAAAATGCCCAGAAAAGGGAAAAAAAATAAGACTATAGAAGGTTACCTTCTTGGTGAATAGGCATTTCCTCCCTTCCTCTCTGATGAGGAGGAACAATGCTTACCATCAGGGAAAGACACAGAAGTCAAGGCTTCTGTATCCCAGCCCACTCAGGCCATGGAAGAGCTCAAAAAGGATTTTGAAAATCAAGTTAGAGAGGTGAAGGAAAAACTGGGAAGAGCAATGAGAGACATGCAAGCGAAGTATGAAAAACAAGTAAACACCCTGCTAAAGGAGACCCAAAAAAATGCTGAAGAAAATAACACCTTGAAAAATAGGCTAACTCAATTGGCAAAAGAGGTTCAAAAAGCCAATGAGGAGAAGAATGCTTTCAAAAGCAGAATTAGCCAAATGGAAAAGGAGATTCAAAAGCTCACTGAAGAAAATAGTTCTTTCAAAATTAGAATGGAACAGATGGAGGCCAATAACTTTATGAGAAACCAAGAAATCACAAAACAAAACCAAAAGAATGAAAAAATGGAAGATAATGTGAAATATCTCATTGGAAAAACAACTGACCTGGAAAATAGATCCAGGAGAGACAATTTAAAAATTATGGAAACTACCTGAAAGCCATGATCAAAAAAAGAGCCTAGACATCATCTTTCATGAAATTATCAAGGAAAACTACCCTGAGATTCTAGAACCAGAGGGCAAAATAAATCTTCAAGCAATCCACCAATCACCGCCTGAAAGAGATCCAAAAAGAGAAACTCCTAGGAACATTGTGGCCAAATTCCAGAGTTCCCAGGTCAAGGAGAAAATATTGCAAGCAGCTAGAAAGAAACAATTCAAGTATTGTGGAAATACAATCAGGATAACACAAGATCTAGCAACTTCTACATTGAGGGATCGAAGGGCGTGGAATATGATATTCCAGAAGTCAAAGGAACTAGGAGTAAAACCAAGAATCACCTACCCAGAAAAACTGAGTATAATACTTCAGGGGAAAAAATGGTCTTTCAATGAAATAGAGGACTTTCAAGCATTCTTGATGAAAAGACCAGAGCTGAAAAGAAAATTTGACTTTCAAACACAAGAATGAAGAGAAGCATGAAAAGGTAAACAGCAAAGAGAAGTCATAAGGGACTTATTAAAGTTGAACTGTTTACATTCCTACATGGAAAGACAATATTTGTAACTCTTGAAACTTTTCAGTATCTGGGTACTGGGTAGGGTTACACACACACACATGTACACGCACACACACACACACATAGAGACAGAGTGCACAGAGTGAATTGAAGAGGATGGGATCATATCTTAAAAAAAATGAAATGAAGCAGTGAGAGAGAAATATATTGGGAGGAGAAAGGGAGAAATTGAATGGGGCAAATTATCTCTCATAAAAGAGGCAAGCAAAAGACTTTTTAGTGGAGGGAAAAAGAGGGGAGGTGAGGGAAAAACATGAAGTTTACTCTCATCACATTCCACTAAAGGAAGGAATAAAATGCACACTCATTTTGGCATAAAAACCTATCTTACAATACAGGAAAGTGGGGGATAAGGGGATAAGCAGGGTGGGGGGGATGATGGAAGGGAGGGCATGGGGAAGAGGGAGCAATTTGAGGTCAAAACTCATGGGGAGGGACAGGATCAAAAGAGAGAATAGAAGTAATGGGGGACAGGATAGGATGGAGGGAAATATAGTTAGTCTTATACAACACGACTATTATGGAAGTCATTTGCAAAGCTACACAGATATGGCCTATATTGAATTGCTTGCCATTCAAAGGGAAGGGGTGGGGAGGGAGGGAGGAAGAGAAGTTGGAACTCAAAGTTTTAGGAACAACTGTCGAGTACTGTTCTTGCTACTAG
Source organism: Notamacropus eugenii (assembly GCF_028372415.1). Classification (NCBI taxonomy): domain Eukaryota; kingdom Metazoa; phylum Chordata; class Mammalia; order Diprotodontia; family Macropodidae; genus Notamacropus; species Notamacropus eugenii. Next base: position 172,089,074 of record NC_092872.1, read on the forward strand.
GAAACAAGAAATACAGGCAAAGGGATATAGAAAGTTATTTGACCCTACAGGACAAAAGAGAAGATGGAGACAAGGGCAGAGAGGGATGATAGAAGAGATGGCAGATTTGTGATAGGGGCAATTAGAATGCTTGGTGTTTTGGGGTGGGGGGAGGGGACAAAAGGGGAGAAAATTTGGAACCCAAAATTTTGTGAAAATGAATATTAAAAGTTAAATAAACAATTTTTAAAAAGCTAATGGAACTGGGAAGTAACTCACTGGTGACTAACAAGGGGGGGAACCCTCACTTGAAATGGGGAAGGCTCAAGCAAATGGCCTTAGAGTAGAAATACTCCAAACCCTTAGAAAAATCCTAGAACCTTTAGAGTTCTTCCACATTAGAGTCCTTTAAATACTTGAAGTAGCTGCCATACCTTCGTTTCTCCAAGCCAAACATTCTCAGTTCCTGTAACTGATCCTCATGTCATGGACTGAAGACCCTTCAGCATTTATTATTGTCCTTAACTTGTGGTGCCCAGAACTGAACACAAAGTCCCTACAAGGTCTGAAGACAATAGAGTATAGTGGAATTATCACTTCCCCTTTCCTAGATGCTATGCCTCTCTTGACACAGCCCAAGACTGCATTAGCTTTTTTGACTACTGCATTATATTCCTGAATCACATGGAACTTGCAATCCACTACAACCCACAGGTCTTTTTTTAGACTAACTACTGCCTATTCATACCTCCTCCATCTTACACTTGTGACAGGGATTTTTTGGTATTGAAATACAAGTTTCCCTATTGAATCTCATCCAGTTATATTCAGCCCAATGCTTTAGTTTGTCAGGATCCTTTTGGATCCTGATTCTTGTGATCCAGCTCATTCCCTAACACTCCCAGGCTTGTTACATCTGCAAATTTAATAAGCATAATGACTCACCAATGACTTTATCCAAATCATTGATACTTGCCACATTGACCCATAGTAACTTTTTGAGTACAACCATACAACCAAGTCTGAATCCATCAGACTATACTATCATTGAATCCATATCTCTCCATATTCTCCACAAGAACAGTGTATTTCAATTATAGATACAAATTTCAAGGCTAGAAATAATTGAAATTTAGTTATACCTCTCCAGAGAACCTAAAACAGCTACAAGGAGAGAAGAGTTCATGTCCTGCCCCAATAACTGAGATATTATAATTATTTTTAGGATCAGTAAAAAAAGGTATTATAAATTAGCTGATAAAACTAGTCAGTCAACAAATTTTTTTGGAGGCAGTCAAGGTTAAGTGACTTATACATAACTACTGAGTATTTGAGGCCAAATAAACATTTATTAAGTACCTACTATGTGCCAGGCACTATACCAAGAACTGAGAATATGAAGAAGGGCAAAAGATAGTCCCCACTCTCAAAGAGCTCACAGTCTAATGAGAGAGGTAATATGTACCATGAAAACAAAACAAAAGTCTATATTAAAACAAGGTATTAACAGGATAAATTGGAGATAATAGGGGGAAGGCACTAGAATATTATAGGGGCATTGGGAAAGCCTTCCTGTAGAAAGTGGAATTTTAGCTGGGACTTGAAGGAAGTCAGGAGGCACATATGAGGAAGAAGAACATTCTAGGTACGGGAGATGGTCAATGAAAATGTTCATTCTGGAAATAGAGTATCTTGTTCTAGGAACATTAAGGAGGCCGATTTCACTGGATTGCAGGGTACATGAAAGGGTACGAGGTGTAAAAAAAGTGAAAAGGTGAAAAGGGAAGGGAAGAGAAAGGTTATAAATGTCTTTGAATGCCAAATAAAGGATTTAATATTTGATTCTACAGATGATAGGAAGCCACTAGAGTTAAGGGAGTGACACAGTCAAACCTAGGAAGATCACTTTGACAGTTGAGTGGAGGATAGACTAAAGTGGAGAGACTTTAGTGGAAGGGAGGCCAACCAGGAGGTTATTGCAATAGTGCAGATGTGAAGTCCAGGGTGGTAGCAATATTAAAAAAGAGAAAAGAGTGCATAGGGAGATGTCACTAAGGTAACATTGACAGGACTTGACAACAGATTGGATGTGGGAAGTGAGAGAGGAGTTGAGGATGACACCCAAGTTATGAGCCTGGATGACTGAGAGGATGGCAGTACCCTCAACAGTAACAGGGAAGGATTTGGGGGAAAAGATAATGAGTTCCATTTTGGACATGCAAAGTTTCAGATGTCTTTGGGATATCCAATTTGAGATGTCCAATAGGCAGTTGGAGATGCAAGACTGGTCAGCAGAGAGGTTAGAGATAAGCAGATTTGAGAAGCTTCAGCATAAAGATGAAGCTCAAATGCAAGGAAAGCAAACATCAGCAAGTGAAACAGCACAGAAGGAGAAGGGAAAATAGCAGGAATAACTTGGACAAAGACCCAATAAAGGAGACAAAAGGAATAGATAGGTAAGAAGAGAACCAGTAGAGAGCAGTATCCTAAAAGTAAAGTGAAAAGAGAATATCAAGGAAAATAGGGTGACTGGCAGTGTCAGAGGCTTCCACGAGGAAAGGAAGAATGACCAGTAGATCTGATGATTCAGAATCCTTAGTAACTTTGGAGGGTGAAGTTTGAAATGAATGGTGAGAGAAAGTGCCAGACTGTAGAGAGTTAATACAGCAAACAGAAAGTGGAGGCACCTTTTTTAGATGCCCTTTTCAAAGCATCAAACCAGGATGCGTGAGGAGGGAATTTCATAGCCTCTTAAGCAATTTCCTTCTGTTTTTTTTTTTCAGTTCACATGTGAAATTAATTTGATTATCTGCATAGTGCCTTTCTTCTCCTGCCACCAGCTACTTCTAGGCTTTTGATGCCCTTTCAGGTATAATATATTCAAATTAATAAATGCAACCTCCAGGTTCCTGGATTTTTTCCTCAAAAGGTGAGCATGTATAGGACATCACAAATGTAAGGTTTTGACAGTTATTACATAGGTAAGAAGTAGGATGCAGTGATAGCTATTTGTAAGGATGGAAAGAGGACAGCAGTCAGGATCAGTGCTCATAGTAAGAGTTTCCATTCTAGGTGGAAGAGATCGGAGGGTCTACTCTAGTTACGTAGAATACAAATATCACCAGCCCCCAACCTCCAGAATAATCTTGCCTGAACTCAGTTTGTGTTTGCCTTGAGGATTTGTTTAATTTAGGAATACATATAAAAAAAGTTATGTCTCTGCTTATAAGTTCTCCTGTTTATGGAAACCTGATCTTTCTAAGAGGTATCATATTGTTCATTTTCCTATCATGTGGGACTTCCTTGTGGTATGAGTGGATGAGAGTGTGGCAGCAGGAGAAAAGGAAACCCTTGCTGTTGGCAGACTGCAACAGGCACTACAGAAACATCCTCCCATGCTCATGATATTTTCCTTCTTCTGGTCTTATTTATTTCCAGTGCTTTCAACTCTCCACCCCCACCCCACCCCATCCCTACATACATATGATATTGATGTTGTCCTGCTGTTGAGGTTTAGGGGTTCTGGGACCCTGAAATAGCGACACGCTGGGTCCTGCCCAAATGAATTAGACACAAACATTCTCTCAGCCAGAGAAAAACAAAGTTTATTAGAAATCCACCATATGGGGTAGACTCTTACGGAATCTGAATATTTGTGACGCTTGTATGGACTAGTGGGTCAGATTGAATCTGAGCCCTTGTGATTAGGGCCATATTGAATCTGAACACCTTCGTGGAGACAAGACAGATCTTATATACAGAAAGACTGTGAGAGGGATCTAGGGGTGGCCAAGTAGACTAGGGTAACTAGAGATCCAAGGTCAGGAACCAAGAGAATGGGATTTTAATAGGATCAAGGGTGGGAAGTAGCTGGAGGCAATCCCGAGGTAACAGATTTGGACATAGTGATGATGAAAAGCTTATGGCTTATGGCCAAATGCCAGATCAAGTGGGAAGATTCAAAGAAATTTCAAGGGGAGCTCCCAGAGCCTATATCGCATCACTGAGACAAACACAGCTCCAATCTCAAAGACCTGTGAGATCAAGATCAATTGAAGAAGTCCCTTATATGTGTGATAATATAAAAATGATTTGCACATATGGCCAATAGTAGAAACAAAACACCTACATATGATACATAATTTCTAAAATACTAATGATGGGGACACAGGCCCAAGCTGAGACCTTTGTCCCTTACCCCAAAAGAATTTGGGTCCCATTTGCCTATGGGCCCTGCAGAACCCCGCCTTGAACTCTCCCTTGAATTTTCCCACTAGATCTGGCATTCCCTGAGGCTATAATCCCCTCAACTGGCCTTCCATTATAGTTAAACCCAATTCTCTGCTACCCTTAACCTAGCCCAGGTCTTCCTTATCTGTTACCTCCAGATTGCCTCAGGCTACCCTTGATCCTATCTCTTGGTTCCTGGTCTCTGATCTCTAGTCACCCCAGACTACTCGCCACTGCCATCAAAATTCTCCCTAGATTCCTCCTCCAATCACCCCAGACTACTTGGCCAATGCTAAATCCTTTCCACAATCCGTTTATAAGATCCATCTGTGCCTCCGTGAAGATGCTCAGATTCAATCTGGCCCACTTCCATTAGAGCATTACAAATGTTCTGATTCCTTAAGAGTCTAGCCAATAGAGCAATTTGCAATTTTTAATAAGCCTTGTTTTTTCTTTGGCTGAAGTAAAGCTTGGGTAGAATTCATTCAGGCAGGACCAGCGTGTGGCTATTTTGGGGTCTCAGCACCCCTAAACCCCAATGTTACCACATGAAAAATGGAGGAAGGAAAACATAAAAAAGGCAAAACAATTATTAAGGCACAGGGAACTTTGATATAATGAAAAGCACATTCAATTTTTAGTCAGAAGCCATAAATTTTTATCCCAGATTTGTTACTTTCTATATGCTACTTTGTTACTGTATGACCTTGGTAATATTTGACCTTGATAAAAGTTTTCTTTTTGGAGTCTCAATTTACTCATTTTTTTTTCATTGAAGGCATTTAGGACCAAAAGATCTACCAGAATCCTTCCATCTCCAAATCCTATAATTTTATATTAATTGCTTAATGTTAACCTAATTCTGAAAAACCATTTCACTTGCATGAAACTTAGAATGAACATTACACAGTATCTTTTTTTCTCTTAAAAATATTTTCAAATTGATTTTGTGAAGTTTTTTTAAAAAGTTTTTCCCAGTTTACCTGCAGAATTTATTTATCCACATTCAAGGTGCAGTTTCAAAGCAGATGGCAGTTCTACTTCATTCCCCAATATTGTCAGCATTCATAATATTTGGGAAAAGAACAACTTTGGGCTTTCTCCCTCCATTACATTCCATCTGTCTCATCCTTTCCCCATAGGAAAATATCTTGGGGAAAGCAGGAAAAGCCTATTTTTAAGGGACTGTCCAATAATCTAAATTAGTACAAATGGTTAAAATACAAAAAAAATAATAATTTCTATTAGAATTGTAGTCAGAAACAGGTGGAGAGGAGAAATAAGTGAGATAAGGGATGGCTCTCCAAGTGGGGAAAGAGGAAGGTATCCTGAGAAATTAAAATGATATGGATGTAAGGGTTGTCCTCTACCTCCTTGAATTTCAGCAAAGCAAAAAAACAGTTGGGAGAGATGAAAGATAAAGTCATTGAAAGGTAAAAAGGAGGTGCTTTCATAAATGAAGAACTCCACTCCAAAAAGACCCCAGCAAGGGCCTGAAGCCTGAATAGCTCAACTGCATGTAAAAATTCCAGCAGAAACAGTGAAAGTAACTCCTAGGATATAGACTGCCTCCATATCTTTTTCCTCAGTCATTTATCTTGCAGAAAGAAAACTGTTTCCAAAAGTCAACACTGTTCTACCTGCCTTGCCTTGGGAGGGGGACAGATATCAAAGGGAAACAGAATGGAAGGGGTTACACTTCTCTACTTTCCTCAGCTCCACAGATGGGCTAGGGTCTTGGACTTGCAACAAGGTTTGATCTCACACCCCGAGTCACCCAGGGTTTACACATAGAGAGTTTTAGATAGAAAGCTGACATGCACTAATAGGAAACTACTCACCCACCCATGAGGCAAGATAGTGTGGTAGTCCTGACAGCTGAAATCAGGGTATTTTCTGAATTGCCTAATAAGGAATGAGGGCAAGGACCCAGGAAGCAACTCTAAAACTGCCACAGGAAACAAGTGGCTAGAGGAGGGTGAGCCTTAGCATACTTGCACCCAGGAGTTGGGGCTATAACATTTAGACTGAGTTTCCACTAGCTTATAATCTACATAAGACCCAACAGGAATCTGGAAAGTGTAATTTGGGTAAATCATCAGAAGTAAAGGTGAAGTGTGCCTCAATGAGGCAAGTTAACTCTGGACCAGGAAAGAGTACTGAATAGGAAGAATCCAGACCTCTTCTACCACCTGCCTGGAGCTTCCAAACCTCAGAGCCCAGGCTCTGAGGGATTCAAAGAGCTTCTGCTCATCCTAGGCTAAGGGACACAGTCCGTGCTGAAAAGAATATTGTAATACCCCAGCTGCAAAAAACATTGTACACTTGACCAAGCCAAAGTTTGGAGAAAGTAAAGACTGTCATTAGCCAATGAAGAACAAGCCCAGGGAGCGCAGCAGATCACATTATCCTCCCAAGATACTGTATCTTGTAAGGAGGTCAGCCATCAAGCAGTCAATCTGCACAGCTTAGTGTGGCAATCCAGCTGCAGAACCACCTGTCTGACTTCATCTGGTAACGGTCAAATCCAGCCAGGAGCCAGCAGAGAAGCTGAACCACCTCATCCACTGAGCCAGCTCACTAGACAAGACTTCATCCTCTGAAAGGAGCCAGTGGAAGACGGACTTGATCATCATTGATAGCAGTACCTTACCCCACAGTGAACTTCATGAGGACTTTCTGGAGGAAAAAAAGCTCATTAAAGCCCCATAGTTCCAGATCTGTGAGTTGCCTTGGCCACGTGTTCCCTAGGTGTATGCTTCACTATCATAGTTCATGCTTGTTTTTCCTCCCAGAGACTCTGTATATTTGTGGGAGAGTACACTCCAAGTTTTTTGGGGGAAATGCTTTATACTTACTATTTCTGCTATTAGATTTCAGTAAAAGCCTTTCCAAAAAAAAAGTCTACCAGCTTATTGTAAAATGGAAGCACTTTCTTTTCCACCTACAATAAAGTTCTATTAAAGAGAAAATACTGAAGAAGAACCTATACATGTCTGCAATCTTATGATTCTGAGTAATGGGGTTTTTGGTTAAAAAACTTTTTATGCTCTGTTTAGGATCATATTCGCTGTATTCATTCTGTAGTAATCACTTTACCATAAGAAGTTTCAGTTCCTTAAGCTCCCACATTTTCGTACTCCGCAGTGTAAAGAGTCATATTAAGGATGGAATTGAAATGAATATTGGAAATACTGATGAGTAATTAAATGAACTTTTGAATATTATGAAACAGTATAAAGATATGAATTAGGAAGGAACCAAAAAGAAGAAACATTTGCCTGGTTGATGAAGCTGTTGAGAAATGTTCAGGAGGTGTAGGATTCAGATAGCTAGGGGGACACGAAGATGAAAAAAGAAGAGGAAGGGGGAGAAGAAAATGGTAAGAAAAAAGAGAAAAGAAGGAAAGTAACAAGAGCAGGGGCAGCAGAGCATATTCCAGTGTTGTCAACATAGTGCTTATTTGGAGATCGAAGTTACAATTGGTCCTGCCTAAAGCAAGGCATGTGGTCACCTTGGATTTCACAGAAGTGAGTGCATCTTAGAAAAAAATAGAGAACAATTCATCCTTCTTTTGAACCAATACAGGTACATTTTCTAACCACAGACTAAACACTACCGAGCCCTCAGTTCTTCCACCTATTTCAGAAAGAACTCCAGCCATGCTTCACCCCACTCTCAGCTGGACTCTTTCTGGATTCCGTCTCCTTTTCTCCATTCACCATGTTACTCCTGTCACCACCACCCACTTTTACAGTATAAGCTCCATGAAGGGAAGGGCTGTTTTTATCTTATACTCAGGAAAGTGCTAAATCTGGTAAGCACTTAATATATGCTTTATTACATCTCAATTTTACCTACCTACCTTCCTGTCTTCCTACCTGCGTATTAAATGGTAATGTTACAAGTTATTGGAGATGTTAGGAATAATGACCAATGATCATTATTTAAATTGTTTTTACAAAGAACTTTTATTTGCATTTAATTGTATCAATGCTGTGGCCAGAGATGCAGTATTCATCCTTTTTTAAGCACTAAAAAAATAAAAATCAAACTTTCCTTTTGTCAAAAAATCATTGTAGGGAAAGTACCCAAAGAAACAGCTATTCAAATAACTAAAAGTAATTACTGACCAAAGTAGCTCTGGATTTTCCATCTCCCTAAATGACACTGTAAAACATTAACACAAATGATTAAAGCAGAAGTTTCATAATGAGAAGTGAAAATGTCCTTTCTCACCATTCACTGATAATGAAGAACCCAGAATATCAGGGTCCAAGCAACAAACATTTGCTTAGAAGAAAGTTTGGTAGAATGCTTTTTAAAAAAGCATTTCCAAGGCAATCTAGAATCAAATAAGAGTACCATGAGATTTGGGCAACCCTTCTGGGTGTCAATTTCTTAAATGAGGAATTTGAAATTGATGATCTGTAAGGTTTCTTCATAGTCAATGATCCTAGGAACACTGAAACCCTTTGACATTTCCTCACACATACCAGGTTCAGGCCTCAACACAGCCATCATACTCGAGATGTACCCTCCCTAATCCAGCACTTTCATACTTAGCTCCCCAACCTAGAGTTCAAAACTGTGGCACTCCTCAGCCTCATTATCCTGGAACTGTTGGTATGGCCAAATTTCTATTGTAAGAACTCTTTTCTTCTGTTTCTATACTCCCTTTATTGGTGACTTCAGCAGTTCTAATAGTTTTAATTTATCTTTATGGAGGTGATTCACATACATATGTGTAATGATAGATATAGATTTATAGATACACACACACACACACACACACACGGCAATGCCAAGGTCTATTAATTTTACCTTTATAACATCTCTAATATACACCCTCTTTCTCTGACACTACCATCACCCTCATCACTTCACATCTGAATTATTGCAATGGCCTGCTGGTTGTTCTGCCTGCCACAAGCCCCTTCCCACTCCAGTCTTCCATTCATCCCCTACTCAATAAACTGTGTCATCTCCTACTCAATAAACTCCAAGGGTTTCCTATAAAGTCCAGGATCAATAATAAATGTTTTGCACTGTTTTTTGAATTAGACACTCCATTTCCAGATTCTGGGCATTTTCACTGGTTGTTCCCTGTGTCTGAAATACTCTCCCTTTACATATCTGCCTCCTAGCTTCCCTAGTTTCAAACCGCAGCTAAAAACCTACCTTTCACAGGATGCCTTTCAGATCCCCCTTAATTCTTGTGTGAAGCTTCCCTGTTAATTATCTCCAACTGATCCCATACATGGCTTGTTTGTATACAATTGTTTGCATTTTATTACCCCATTAGATTGAGCTCCTAGAAAGCAATGACTGTCTTTTACCTTTCTTTGTATCTCCAGAGCTTAGCGTAGTTTCTGAAACATAATAGAAGTTTAATAAATGTTGCTTGATCTACTGACTATTATCTTTCTCCCTCACCCTTCCCAGTAACTAGGAATTCTAGGCAAATTTGGTTGAGAAGGTAGGCTGGGAAAGCCTGGGCAGAAATTCCCTCAGGCTACTGCTCAGTTGCAGGGAAGTAGAGACGTAAGGGTGACACTACTGGAGAAACTACCTGACAAGGAAAAGGGAAGGGAACAGAGAGGGTTTGGGCTAGGGAAAGTTCACATGGAGTACTGGAAAACCTTCGGATCCCGCCTTAGCTTACATGTTTCAGTCTTCCTACTGATATAAGGGGGAAAGCTTCATGAGGAGGAAAGAAAGGCCCTGAAAGAGGGTTACGAATGTAATGAGGAAATGTTGGTGATAGTCCAGGACTAGACACGGGGTCAGAGGTAGTTATGGTGTACAGGGGCAGGGGATGAAGGTCCACTACAGGGAGGAGGTGCGTTCTCCTAGATGTAGAAAAACCTTCATTTCCTCACCCTATTTATAACTCTGCCAGTCAAGACAAGTTAGTGAGGTTGTCTCCAAAGTAGGGCCTGGTCTTGTAAAGGAGAGGATGTAGCATGACCTCAATGGTATGTGACCAATGAGATAGTAGAAATATAGGTTACATCCCACCATCCTTTGGTCTCCAATGAAGAATGAAGAATGTCTCCAATATAACCATACTTCACTCATTATCCCCCAACATTCCCCCAACAACAGTGACAACCCACCACTGTGCATATTCCCAACCTATCCACATTCTGTGACAACCATAGCCTTTCAGGACAATTAGAACATAATCCAAACTTGGTTGGAGCAGCTACAAAGATAATTCCACCCACCAACACTGATCCCTAGTCCCCTAGGTTGCCTCAAGGTTTTAGCAAATGTCCCAGGGCGGGTTCTGAGTTTCTAGGTAGTGACCAATGAATAAACCCCCTTCCCCTTTTCTCATTGTGTCTTGGAATCTCACAGGAAAAGGAAGCATGAATGAGTGGAGATCTGAGTCACAAAGTTAATCATATAGTCTTTTTCCCCAAATTCTCCACATTTCTGAACTTCCTTCTTTCTATAAAAGGCACTATCATTCTTGAAGTTACTCACATTCACAACCTTGGTTGTCAATCTCAGCTTCTCACTTTCACTCACGCATGTATCCAAGCAAGGCTTGTCACCTTTATCTCACATCTCTCTGATCTGTCTCTCTATTTATATGACCACTTGAGATTAGTTCAGGGCCTCAACACTTCTTGTCTAAACTATGTCAGTTACCCGATAGTTGATCTCTCTGCCTCAAGTCTTTCCTCACTGTCATCTGCACACCTCCTAAAGTTCAGATCTGAGCATATCACTTGCCTACTCAAGTAGGCATTCCCTCTTGACTCTAGGATCAAATATAAAACCCTCTATTTGACACTTAAAGCCTTTCATAACCCAGCCTATCCTTTCAACCTTATTATACCTTCCTTCCCTTCCTACATTCTCCTGTCCAGCCAAACTAGCCTTGTGTTAAGACTCATAAAATAGTCAAAACTGAATAGGAAATTAAAGCATGATACTCCCCATTAAGCAGAATCACATAAAGAAAATGGAATGGATTTATATTCAAAACTTTCTGCTGAAAACAGAGATAATTATTTTGGTTTGTTTTGCATAATTTATTATGACTACATACAGAAATATTTCTCCTACTGTAAAACCATTATGTTTACTTACTGTTGTGACCTGTTATTTAAGACCTGAGTTCAAATTTGGCCACAAACACTTACTCTGTGCTCTTGGCCAAGTCATTTAATCGCTGCCTCAGTTTCTTCAGTCATAAAATAGGGATAATAACAGCACCTACCTTCCAAGATTGTTTTGAAGATAAAATGAGATGTTTGTCAAGCAATTTGAAAACCTTGAAGTACCATATAAATGTTAGCTGCTATTGTTGTTACTGTATTTTGAATCTCTCAATTTAAAAGTAACTTAAAAAAAATTTATCTGATTAACTAGCTACATTGATCTAATTATTTAACTACAAAGAAATTGTTATTACTTACTAGTTTTCCGTGTTCCCAGAGTATACAAATTTTTTTCAAAAATAATAAAGCATATTCAATCAAATAGCTGCCACAAAAATATTATTAAATGTTATAGTAAAAAAGTTTTATTAATAAATTAAAATTATTTTAAAACATTATTTCACCTTTATCTCATCATGTTATATGTTTTTTGTGTATTCTTATAATGTACAGAATATATTATTATAATCTCTCAGTAAGTCATTAGACCCCTTTAGATTATGAGGTTCTTGAAAGCAGGGACTATCTTTAGACTTTTTTTCATCCCCAGTGCTTAATGAAGTGCCTGGAACATGGTAGGCACTTAATTAATGTTTATAAACTATTGATTGATTGTTTTATAATGTATAGGATAAATTAGTATAGGTGTATATGTTTATCATTTATAAACAGAGAAAGAGAGTGTGTGAGAACATGCTGGAAGGGTGTACTCAAAAATTGTTTTATAGGCTACCAAGTGCAGAGTGTACAACCCAGACCAGAAGTACCACAAGCACCTTGCTTTCAACAGCTGACCAGCCCCACAGCTGTTTGTTGATTCCCCCAGTTCCAAGGAAAAAAACAAACAGATTCCTTAAGAAAAATCCATTTTCCCTGGACACAAACATGATGTCTACTGCTTCAATTAATGGTAGCCATTCTTTCCTGAGATTCATCACTATAGTTTCCAAAAAGGAGAACTTTTGGTAGGGAGAATGAAATCATAGAAAATTTGTAAATATTTTAATTTTTTTGTTCAGTTCTCTTCTTTTGTGTGTAAGGACAGCATGTTCCCTTTGTGCAGGAAGAAAAGGAACATTTCTCCCTCTACTCCCCCCTCCATCTTTTATCTTTCAGCTTGAGACTACACAAGGCCACAGAAGTGTCAAAGCAAGTGGTGGGAGGCTTGCTTTGCTCCTGATAAAAAAAGTTATCTGGTCACTATGCACCAAGCACAGCATGAGAGTGGAACAGCCATCTGCAGAGTCATTCCATAACTACATGGGGCAAAAAAATACTAGTTCTCCCAGAATCTATAAACATATATTCTTTCTATAGATTTACATGACTAGCAAAAGTGATCTATGTGCTGTAGAATGTGAATACCATATTGAAAATATTTTATTTATCCCAGTTTGAATTTACCCCACTTATTTTCCAGTTTTGTGTGCAAGCATGTATACACATATACATGTGACCATATGTGCACACATCTTAGTCATCTTCAACTACATTCATTTAGCGAAGTCAATGCCATTATTTTTTTCTAGATAGGGAAAAGTTTTGAATGTTTTGAGACACATAAGAAGGCATCAACAGAGAGAGGTTGGGGATTCTATAGATGTTTGGGCTGATTAGAAGCAGGGTTCCTCAAGAGTCTAGAAGAATGGGATCAAGGGCACGGGTAGAGAGGTTAGTTGTAGATTAAAAAGAGATCTCTTCCCCTAATATTACAGTGAAGGAACCTGCTCAGTCATGACAATCACCCTAACTCCTCCCCCTCTTTCAGCTACATCAGATTCAAGGTAGTCTTTGGATCAATATCATCTCAAAACAATACCTTGTGAGGGTCTAGTAGTGTTTCTTTACCAAATCAGCCACAAGATACATTAATCCTCGAAGATATTTAATTAGGTGCCATAACAAAATAGATGACAAGGAATATCTCTCTATAAGATAATGACGTCTCAGATCTGGCCTGTCAGAGCTGCAGAAAGAGCTGGAGCCTGCCCCTGGAAGTTGACTATGAAGGGAGTTGAGATTTTGGCATTATTCCTTGGGATCCTCCAGGAGGCCTTAAGCCACAGCTCCTATCAGAGCCATAACAGGATACAAGTCTAGCTCCAGATGGATGGTTGCCCAGGCAGCCTGAAGCAGGAACCCTCTAGAAGTTCTGAGACCAACACAATCTCTAAAATCTAGTTTGGGCTTATGGGGTATGCATCAGAGGATAGAATATCGAGTTAGTGATCTAGCAAGGTGAAGGAAAAGGATGGGACCTGCCTTCCTCATCCAAGAGTGCAAAAGACAGGAGACAAAGGAGGAAGGTGGGGAAAGGGAAATGCAAGGGACTGGCCCTGGAATAATGCCCCAATCCAGAAAACAAGCCTAGTTTTATGAGTAAATAGAAGAAAACTTTGAATTCTCGACAGTGTGTCTCTTCATCTCCATTTACAGTTTTCCCTGGTTTCCTTTATGTCCCAACTAAAATCCCTCCTTCTATAGAAAGCTATGATTTAAATAACAGACCCTTCCCCTAATGAGGGAAGTCAACAGTGCAGCTGAGGACCAGCAGGTGGCAGTAGAGAGCAGGTCATTGATGACAGCAACACCCTGCAAATCAGCCTAGACACCCCCAGTCCTCAGCACAGGACTGAAGCTCAGTGAGCTCAATGACTTCAAGAGAGATTACAAAGGCTTTGCACATGATTGAGAAACAGCATCGGGGCAGAGACAAGGCTGCCTTAGGAGTATGAATAGTCCTCAGTATCCTTGTTCACTGACCTTGTGGTACACACGTGCCCTGTTCCTGCCACACATGTCCCATGAGTGCCTAGAAGAAACCAGGAGACATAATAGAGCACTAAGCTTGGAGTCAGGAAGACATGTGTTCGAATTCTGCCTCAAACAATTTAATCATGTTGTTTCTACCATCTTTTCATCTAACCCTTTTCTCTAGCTTTACAACTACCACCTTAGTTCGGGCTCCCAGTGCCTAGTCTCTAGATTTGCAGTGGCCTCTTAATTGACCTCTCTGCTTCCTGTACTTCCACTCCAGTCCATCACCCTTCCTGCTTCCTTTGTTGCCCTTTGTTTTAAGTGAGATCTGATCATGTCACTCCCATGGCCCCTTTATTGCCTCTAAAATCAAGTATAAACTCTTCTCCTCAGCTGTTTAATCCCTTCCAGTCTATCTTTCCAGGCTCACTGGGTATTACTCCCACCCCGCACAGTCTGTGACAAGCCAAACTGGCCTTCTCTGTGCTCACACACTCCCATCTCTGTGTACTCTCTGCCCCCCCATTCCTGGACTGGACTCCTTCTTCCCTCTACCTCATAGAATCCCTCTTTTCAAGTACCACTTTTTATTTGAAGCCTTTCCTGGTCCCCGTAACTGCTAGTATTTATTCTGTTTGCTTTATATGTGTGTGTATTTGTGCATGTGTGTGTTCGTCCTCTGTTGCCAAAGAAGACCATGTCATCAGAGAAATGATAACATGACTTGAACTTGACTTTGTTTTGAGTGAAGGAGGGCCGTGCAGGTCACCAGCCTCCCTTCTCCTCCAAAGCCATGTGAATCCAGTGACCAGATATTCATCAGAATGACTGGAGATGACGCAGGATGAGGCAATTGGGGTTAAGTGACTTGCCCAAGGTCACACAGCTAATGAGTGTCAAGTATCTGAAGTGAGATTTGAACTCAGGTCCTCCTGACTCCTGCACTAGTGCTCTATCCGCTGCACCACCTAGCTGCCCCTATGTATATTTACATAACACATAGATATGGGGATCATCGTGGAGGCCTCATCAAAACTTCTGCTCTGCGTCACCCTTATCCCCTCCTAAACTTATTACAGAAATAACAGTATTATTACAGTAATTAACATGAACTGCTCACCATTTATGCCTAATTGCCATGCATCACATCACATGAACAAATGCACATTTCCTTAAATGTGTCATAATGATATTATCATTCTTATTTTTTTTCTTTTTATAACACTAAGCTCTGTTAAGGTATATTTATTCATTATAGTTTGTTACTCATCTAGCTTGGCCACCTACTCACAACTTAGAAAAAAATTAGTAATGTTTTTGCATATACCACCAACCAACTTTAATAGCTGTTTGACTCATTCTACTGCTCCTTAGAATGGTTGAAACCTAGGAGGGCCATCAGAGTCAGTCCAGAGTTAGGGACAATCTCCTTAGGGCAGTCTTAGGTAGCCTGGACAGACCCTAGTTCTACCCTGGAATTGCTCTAAACAGTCTGAGATCATGTCCATCTATTAAAAGGAATGGACCAAAAAAAAAACAAAAGAATGAAATGGAATGGGGAAGTCAGGAAGAAGAATTCTATTTGACATGGTCTGGTTTCTATTTACATTCAAGCACTTCTTTTTGCATGCATCAATGCTGTTTTATCATCATAATCTGTTCACAGTAGGCAGTGCCATCCTAGACAGGTAGGAGAACTGGAGGCCAGTGGGTAGAAGGATATTCCCCATTGAATCTTCAAAGTTCAGAGAATTCATCCTTATATTTTGAGTTTAGTAGGAAGAGAAGCCTGAGGAATAATGATTGTCCCTTTAGCATATAAGAGTTCTAGCTCAGTACCTAACCTTAAAAGTCATCATGGCCCACAAGAAACATTCAGAAGTTATCTGTGCTTCCTCTGAAGTGGTTGAGTGGTAGAGGGAGAGCCCCTTCATCATATATTTCCAAATGGGTGTTATACAGGAAACATACATAGTAGATGGAAATTAACCTTTAACGGGAAAGAAAATACTAGCAGTTGAGTAAAGAGTAATGGCTTCCTGTAGGAGGTGGCAGGTAAACTAAGAAAGAACTTCACAAAGGCAAGGGCATTTTTTAAAAAGTATCTATTCTGATATTAGCAAACACCACAAAAATAAAACACTTCCATATACAAAGTGGAACAGAAAATGAACTATATGTGAAACTGAAAAATCTCTATTGTAAACCACTTGCTTTTTTTGGAGTATATAATAAATTCAACATGTTGCTTTCAAAGCTGTCCCATTTTTCTACGCTTCTTTTCTATTCTACTTTTCTATTCTATTCTATTTTTATTCATTTCTTTTATTCTAATCTCCAGTTTAAAAATCATACTCTAGTGACCCTCTTGCCTTTCTTCTTTTTCTTGGCAACACTACTGCTAGCTCCCCTCTCTTCCAAAGTCCCCTCCACCAAATAAAAAAATAAAAGAAAAATGCAGTCCTTGTAACAAATAAGCATGGCTAAGCTAACCAGTCCCACACATTTCCTAGGTCCAAAACTGTATGCCTCATTTTGAACCTTGAGTGCCATCATCCTTCTTTCTGGAGGTGAATTACATCATCATCATCACTAGTATTTAGATAGCACTTTAAGGGTTACAAAGCACTTTATATGTGTGTACTCATTCAACATCAGTTCTCTGGAGTAGTGGCTGGTCATTGTGCATTGTGTTCTTAAGTCTTTCAAAGTCCATTTTCTTTTTAATGTTTTTATATAAACTGTTGTCTTGGTTTTATTCACTTTATTCTAATTCAAAGGAGTCTTCCCAAGTTTCTCTGAACTCATCTCTTTTGTTGTTTCTTATATCAGGATAATGTGTTCAGCCATCCCCCAATTGGTAAATAACTTTTATTTTCAGCTCTCCATTATAACAAAAAAGAGCTAAATATCTGTGTACATTATTAATCTTTTCCCACTTTCCTTGGTCTCTGTGGCATGAGGCTAGAAATAACAGTATGGGGTCAAAAGTAAGACTAGTTTAATGACATTTTTAGCGTAGTTTCAAATAGCTTTCCATAATGACTAGACCAAGTCTCAGCTTGTCATTTTCCTTTTAAATCATCTTTAAGTCAGGGATTCAAAGAGGTGGAGGAATTCAGAGAAACATACAATCATTTTTATGAACATGTACAGAGTGAAGTAAACAGAACCAAAAAACAATATCCACAATGTAAATGAGAAAAGAATTAGAAAAGAAATTAAATTCCAAGCAACTGAAAGACTAATGATGGTCTAGGAGAATAAATGGTTAGCCTATATCTCTGTCTTCTCTCAGAGAAAATGAGAGTGAGTATTAGGGAAGAAAGTTAACATTTTTCAGACCCTCTCCTTGCATGGGAGTATTTTTACTTGTTTTTCTCAGTTACATGAAAGGATGTGATTTAAGGTAGGAGTAGAGTATTTTCAGAAATAACTGTAATATAATAATAGAAGACATCAATAAAACTTTTTTAAAAACCCTCAATAGCACTGATTTCTCAGAGGCAGCAAACATAATTATGGTTCTGTGTATGCTGAAGTAATGTTGCTAGTAACTATATCACTGAATTGTAGCTGCATATAAACATAATGAAGTAGTTTTATTTATAACTGAAGTGACGTATTTTTGTTTTTGTGTATTCACATCTTTGAGTGTGTTTCATAAGGCATATAATCTTATTTGTTGCTGAAGTAAAACCACTAATGACATACATGAATTTGAAAAGGTTCAAATGAATGAACTCTCTCTCTTTTCCCTGGTGGTTGAGAAAAGCTAAAAATATTGTGGGCATCCAAGTGGAAAGAAGAGGTGGAAACATACAAATGACAGTGGATCACTGCCTACTGTGTACTGCCATATCTCCCCATCCAGACATCATGTTTTCATGAAAACATAATTGCCTCTATTTCTTTCCTCTTCTGTTTCATTCTTTCCTGACCTTAGGTGGATGAATATTGGAAATGCAAAGGAATAGGTTATGATCTCATGAGTTCTAAAAGGTTGGAAGAACCATCAAGGCTCCTCTTCAGCAACTAGTTGGTGGGAAATTGGTGGGAAAGAGAAATTGGGAGGGGATCCTTGTAGCAACTACTTTGTCTAAGCCCACTTTTCCCAGGCTTTAGAATGGTAGAGTATGTTCCTGGTTTGGAATTTTATACTTATGTCCTTGCCATATTTTCCTAGTAAATATCCCTTTGTAAAAGCTAATTTTTTAATTTAATTAGTATTTATTGGTTAGATGATATTAGAGACATTAAATGATAATCAGTATTGAAGGGAACACATTATATGATGACTTATAAGCAACAGTATTAGAAGCATCCCAAACCTCTCAGGATTACCCCTAGACTGCTGAGGGAAGAATTAGTTACCCTCCTAGGACATCACCTAACAGTGGGGTCTGTGAGAAGGAGCCCAGAGTCTGTGCCATGCTGCACGTATTGCTGTATTTATTGTTTATTTAATAAGTACCATGCCAACATAAGTGATTATTCATTATATTATCTTGTGCTACCACAAAACCAATATTAGGTGATGTCTGATTCTAGGTGAGTGGTATCAGGATATGGTAAAGAGAGAGGAAGAGTTGTCTCTGAACATTAGCTCTTTTAATATTTCAAGATAGACAAGATTGCTACAACAGTTTACCTAATCTAAATAAGTCTACAAATAGCTCAACTTCATCATGTAACAACAAGTTTCAGAAGCAACTCTTCTCTGGGCTTTTGAAGGCTTCCTTCAGTTCAGGTTTGCCCCTTTAGTTTGCTGATCATCTCATCTTGGTATCAATCTAAATTTTAAGTATACTCCAATTCTCAAATGTGAAGATACTTGCATATGCTCCCTTTTGGTCTAACACTTTGATTGTTTCTGCCTCCCATATACTCTTCTAGACCTCCTGGTAAAGATAGTTAGTAAACTTAAAACTTGGTTTCATCATTAACTTTATCTGTCTGGTCGAATCTGATCAATTCCCTGTTTTATACACTATTCAAGGATAATATAAGCCAGCAGAAAGTCTTCCTAAGTGTCCTTGCTGAACTACGAAGGCAAACACTGGGCACACTTTCTAATCCTGAATCATCTGACCCATTTGGAAGTATGCAAATTCACACAACCAATCAATAGAAGGAGGGTTCGCAGGCACAAGAAGAGAATTTCCTAGTTCATATGAACATCTGCACACACACACAAAAAAATCTTACTGAGTTTCTGAATTGCAATAACCCCTCTAAGTAAAACTGATAAAGTCAGATCAGATCACTAGCACATCTCTGGCATTCCTTCTTAAAGACTAATACTAATGTGCCCCCCCCATGGGGGTATTAGCTGAGGAAAATACACTATAGCTGCATAAGCTCTAGCACTATTTTTCTTTTGCTGTTTCTTCTCTTTCCAGTTCTGTGCATCGATATTTAATGCAATGATTGTGATGGTTATGATGAAGTGGTACATGTAGCTTTCATCAAGGACAAATGAATGTGTATTCTTCCTGTTGGGCATTTACATCCTGAAGCCTCAGTGTATTTCCCTGTTGTCAACTTTGCTTTGCCAACGGTAGGTAAAGGGGGCAACAGTATGAAATGAAGGGTTTTTCAAGATAAAAGATACTTTGTAAAAATTTACTTATTTTTAGTTTTCAACATTCATTTCCACAAGATCTTGAGTTCCAAATTTTCTCCCCACCTCTTCCTTCCCCCCACCCCAAGATACCATGTAATCTGATTACCCCTTCCCCCAATCTGCCTTTCCTTCTATCACACCCCTCCCTTCCCTTATCCCCATTTCCTTTCTTTTCTTGTAGGGCAAGGTAGATAGATTTTTATATCTCATTACCTGTATTTCTTATTTCCTAGTTGCATGCAAAAACAACTTTCAACGTTCATTCCTAAAATTTTGAGTTCCAACTTCTCTCCCTTCCTCCCTCCTCACCCATCCCCACTGAGAAGGCAAGCAATTCAGCATAGACTATACATGTGTAGTTAAGGAAAAGACTTCCATAATAGTCATGTTGGGAAAGACTAACTATGTTTCCCTCCTGCTCCCCATTTATTCTGTTTTCTCTTTTGGCCTTGTCCTTTCCCAAAAGTGTTTACTTCCAATTATCCCCTCCTCCCATTGCCCTCCCTTCTGTCATCCCTCCCACACTCCCCTTATTTCTTTCTCCCCTACTTTCCTGTAGTGTAAGATAGATTTTCATACCAAATTGAGTATGCATGTTATTCCCTCCTGAAGTCAAATGTGATGAGAGTAAGCTTCCCTTTTCCCCTCCAGTGAAAAAGCTTTTTCCTGCCTCTTTTGTGAGAGATAATTTGCCCCATTCCATTTCTCCCTTTCCCCTCCCAATATATTCCTCTCTCACCCCTTAATTTCATTTTTTTAGATATCATTCCTTACTATTCAACTCACCATGTGCCCTCTGTCTATATGTATATTCCCTCCAACTACCCAAATACTGAGAAAAGTCTCAAGAGTTACAAAAGTTATCTTTCCATGTAGGAATGTAAACAGTTCAACTTTAGAAAGTCCTTTATGATTTCTCTTTCCTATTTACCTTTTCATACTTCTCTTGATTCTTGTGTTTGAAAGTCAAATTTTCTATTCAGTTCTGGTCTTTTCATCAAGAATGCTTGGAAGTCCTCTATATCATTGAATGACCATTTTTTCCTGCGAAGGATTATACTCAGTTTTGCTGGATAGGTGATTCTTGGTTTTAATCCCAGTTCCTTTGACTTTTGGAATATCATATTCCAAGTCCTTCGATCCCTTAATGTAGAAGCTGCCAGATCCTGTGTTATCTTGGTTGTATTTCCACAGTACTTGAATTGTTTCTTTCTAGCTGCTTGCAGTATTTTCTCCTTGACCTGAGAACACTGGAATTTGGCCACAATATTCCTAGGAGTTTCTCTTTTTCGATCTGTTTCAGGAGGTGATCAGTGGATTCTTTCAATATTTTGCCCTCTGGTGCTAGAATATCAGGGCAGTTTTCCTTGATAATTTCACAAAAGATGATGTCTAGGCTCTTTTTTTTGATCATGGCTTTCAGGTAGGCCCATAATTTTTAAATTGTCTCTCCTGGATCAATTTTCCAGGTCAGTGGTTTTTCCAATGAGATATTTCACATTATCTTCCATTTTTTCATTCTTTTGGTTTTGCTTTATAATTTCTTGGTTTCTCATAAAATCATTAGCCTCCATCTGTTCCATTCTAATTTTTAAAGAACAATTTTCTTCAGTGAGCTTTTGAACCTCTTTTTCCATTTGATTAATTCTGCTTTTTAAAGCATTCTTCTCCTCATTGGCTTTTTGGACCTCTTTTGCTGATTGAGTTAGCCTATTTTTATATTTTCTTCAGCATTTTTGGGGGTCACTTTTAGCAAGCTATTGACTTGCTTTTCATGATTTTCTTGCATCAATCTCATTTCTCTTCCTAATTTTTCCTCCACCTCTCTTACTTGATTTTCAAAATCCTTTTTGAGCTCTTCCATGGCCTGAGACCATTGCATATTTATTTGGGAGGCTTCTGATGGTAAGCATTGTTCTTCCACATCTGAAAGGATGGAAGAAAATACCTGTTCACTAAGAAAGCAACCTTCTATAGTCTTATTTTTTCCCCCTTTTTTTGGGCATATTCCCAGCCAGTTATTTGACTTTTGAGTCCTTTGTGAAGAGGAGGACTCTACTCTGAGGACCTGTAAGTTCTCACTTCCTCCAAGGTGGTACAGGAAGAGGAGTTTACTCTTCTCCTGGCCTGTACACTGGTCTGGGACCAACCAAAAACTTTTCTACCGAGAATCTGGGAGTAGTAGAATTCTTACTCCACAACCACCTCCAGCTCTGCCACATCCCAGGACTGTGCTCAGGGCTGAGGTTCAGATCAACTGCTCAATTTCCCCTGGAGCTTTAGGCTGAGTGCTCCACAAATGGACGTTGCCACTGCTGCTGATGTTGCTGCCTCTACTGCTGCCACTGCCTGGGGCAGGGCTAAGTGAGGACCCTGCTTGCTTCTCGCCCAGTTGAAAAAGCTCTCTCACTGACCTTTGAAGTTGTCATTGGTGTTTGTGGGTTGAGGGATCTGAGAACCTCCGCTGCTGCTGGGGATTCCGCCCCCAAGGCCTGTTCCCATCCTGTTCCTCTCAGTGCCTGCAACTTGGCCAAGGTTGGGCTGCAGTCCTCTCTGTGTGATAGACCTTTCTTGTCGGCTTTCTAGGTGACCTTGGGCTGGAAATCTCTTTCACTCTGTTGTTCTGTGGCTTCTGCTGCTCTAGAATTTGTTAAGAAGTATTTTTTACACGTATTTTATGGGCTGTGGGGAAGGAGCTAGTATATGTGTGTCTTTCTACTCTGCCATCTTGGCTCTACCTCCTGAATGTCTTTTTTAAAGGAAGATTTTCTTTGCATATTTTTCTACAAACAAGATGCTACCAAATCCCTAAGAAGATTTGACTAGCAAAACTTGCATCCAGAGCTACAATTAGCTATTTTTGAGCTCAGGGCAAGTAGCACACACTGAACTCTGGGCAAGAAGTATGAAGGAGGCCTTCAATTTAGTCATAGTGGGGGATGGGGTATCACTTTGTGATGGGAGTATAGATACAGAGACTCTAGGACAGTAGCATAAACAGGCATGGGAAGTTGGGAGAACTAGGCAGAGGAAGAGCTTTCTTAGCCTTCTATTTGGTAGCTTCCTATTTTAAATAATTATACTTGTTATTGTTGTTACCACAACAACAACTATGCTTGATAACTGGTTTATAAACCCTGTTTCTCCTCCCCCTCCCACCTCATCCTCTCAAGGTCTGAAGGACTTCAAGTACTATTAATATCTTAGAAATTTGATGCTCGGGGCAAAGCCTCAGTGTCCTCACCCTGGTTATATTTGTAGCATGAGAATCATGAGATCATGAAAATTCTTTTAATCACCACATTGATATTGCCTGAGGAGGAAGTCAATAGAAAAATAATGAAATACGAACATTATTGAAAAGATTTGACAGATAGTTGAATCAGAATAGCAAAAGTGGTGGGGAATTCTAAAATATACCATTTTAAAAGAATGTGACCATTCTTTTTTTGTGTTAAATATCTGGCACTAAGGGTTACAATGACAAAATTGAATGCTCCAATCTTTCTTGATATTGTAGAACTGAATACTAATCTTGAAATAGTTTTAAAGGAGGTGAATTTAAAGTATATCTATTCCATAAACTACTTGTCAAATGAATATTTTAAAATAGTTTAATTGCTGAACAAGGTCTAAGCTGAAATAATTTCTAAAATTAACAAAAGAAACTGTTTTAATCACTATTTTAACTGTAATTTTTGTCCTTCATGTTCATTTATTTGGAACATACATGTGTTTAAAAAGTATATGTCAATGATACCAATGGAAGATTTCTATAAAAGAGAGCTTAATAGTGACATAGAACTACAGAGTTGGAAGGGTAATGTAGATGTTATCTAGTCCAACCAGTACCAACGCAGAGATTTCCATCTCCAATATACTATGTGTCTTCTGAAGGTGAGCTTCTCTACATGCAATGAGGTTAATGCTTGCACAACAGACACACAGTTCATTGCTTTACTAGTGCTGAATGCCTTTCCAGCTTGACAGAACTTTCCAGAGCTTATGTATAAGTTTGCAACAGCAGATGAGACTTCAGTGAATGAAAAGTTTGGTAAATTGAATTGTAAAATACTTTTGTTCTACCTATGCTGGCAGATATATTGTATAATTTGCATCTGGATGTAAATTCCATGAAAATATGCAGATTTTTAAAAATTTAGATATGACTAGGAAACTCACTCTAAGAAATCTGACTCATAAGAACCCAATGGGATGTCCAATTAATTACCATAATTGTTTAATCTTTTAGTGATTTAAGTAGTTATAAGACAAAGGACTAATAGAAATGAGGAAATGAGTCTTCAGTCAATCAAAGTTTCTCTCTCCTACCCATTAGCTCTTTTCCTTTTGCCTTCAAACATGTACAAGTATCTTTTATGAGGGGGTGGCAGAGCCAAGATGGTGGAGTAGAAGGATGGACCTGCTCTAGCTTTACTCTCATAGCCCATAAAATACCTGTAAAAAATGACTCTAAACAAATTCTAGAGCAGCAGAAGCCATAAAACAACAGAGTGAAAGAGATTTCCAGTCCAAGACGGCCTGGAAGGCTGACACGCAAGGTCTGTTCCACCAAGTTCAGAGCAGAGCATAACCCAACCTTGGCCACATGGCACAGACAGGACTGGAGCAGGCTTCAGGGTGTGGAAACCACAGGTAGCAGCTTCAGTTCCCAGATTTCTCAACCCACAAATGCCAAAGACAGCTTCAAAGGTAAGTAAGAAAGCTCTTTCACCTGGGTGAGAAGGGAACAGGGTCCACCCTAAGCCCTGACCCCAGGGTGGCAGCAATCACTGTGGCAGCACCTCCTCTTTTGGAGCCCTCAGGCTAAAGACCCTGGGGGAATTGAGCAGCTGATCTGGGTCTCAGTCCTGAGGGGCAGTCGTGGGGTGAGAAAGAGCACTGGCTTGGTGGAGCAGGTGGAGGTTCTGGAGACGAAATCCTACTTGCAGATCCTGGACAGAAAAGATTGTGGTTGCTTCCAGATTGGCGTGCAGGCCTTGATTGTGCCACCTTGGAGGAACTGAGAACTTACAGATACCCAGAGCATACTCTCGACTTGATAAAGGACTCAAAAGTCAAGTAACTGACTGGGAAAAAATGCCCCTAAATGGGAAAAAAAAATAAGACTATAGACTTCTACTTTCTTAGTGAAAAGGTATTTTCTTCCATCCTTTCAGATGAGGTAGAACAAAGCATACCATCAGAGGAAGGCATCAAAGTAAGGTTTCTACATTCAAAACCTCCAAAAAAATATGCAATGGTCTCAGGTCATGGAAGAGCTCAAAAAGGATTTTGAAAGTCAAGTAAGAGAGGTGGAGGAAAAATTGGGGAGAGAAATGGGAGGGGTGCAAGAAAATCATGAAAAGTGAGTCAACAGTCAAGAGACTCAAAAAAGTGCTGAAGAAAATGACACCTTTAAAAATAGACTAACCCAAATTCCAAAAGAGGACCAAAAAGCCAATGAGGAGAAGAATGAATTAAAAAGCAGAATTAGTCAAATGGAAAAAGAGATTCAAAAGCTCACTGAAGAAAATTGTTCTTTAAAAATTAGAATGGAACAGATGAAGGCTAATGATTTTATGAGAAACCAAGAAATTATAAAGCAAAACCAAAAGAATGAAAAAATGGAAGATAATGTGAAATATCTCATTGGAAAAACCACTGACCTGGAAAATTGATCCAGGAGAGACAATTTAAAAATTATGGGCCTACCTGAAAGCCATGATCAAAAAAAGAGCCTAGACATCATCTTTTGTGAAATTATCAAGGAAAACTGCCCTGATATTCTAGCACCAGAGGGCAAAATATTGAAAGAATCCACTGATCACCTCCTGAAACAGATCGAAAAAGAGAAACTCCTAGGAATATTGTGGCCAAATTCCAGTGTTCTCAGGTCAAGGAGAAAATACTGCAAGCAGCTAGAAAGAAACAATTCAAGTACTGTGGAAATACAACCAAGATAACACAGGATCTGGCAGCTTCTACATTAAGGGATCGAAGGACTTGGAATATGATATTCCAAAAGTCAAAGGAACTGGGATTAAAACCAAGAATCACCTATCCAGCAAAACTGAGTATAATCCTTCGCAGGAAAAAATGGTCATTCAATGATATAGAGGACTTCCAAGCATTCTTGATGAAAAGACCAGAACTGAATAGAAAATTTGACTTTCAAACACAAGAATCAAGAGAAGTATGAAAAGGTAAATAGGAAAGAGAAATCATAAAGGACTTTCTAAAGTTGAACTGTTTACATTCCTACATGGAAAGATAACTTTTGTAACTCTTGAGACTTTTCTCAGTATTTGGGTAGTTGGAGGGAATATACATATAGACAGAGGGCACATGGTGAGTTGAATAGTAAGGAATGATATCTAAAAAAATGAAATTAAGGGGTGAGAGAGGAATATATTGGGAGGGGAAAGGGAGAAATGGAATGGGGCAAATTATCTCTCACAAAAGAGGCAGGAAAAAGCTTTTTCACTGGAGGGGAAAAGGGAAGCTTACTCTCATCACATTTGACTTCAGGAGGGAATAACATGCATACTCAATTTGGTATGAAAATCTATCTTACACTACAGGAAAGTAGGGGAGAAAGAAATAAGGGGAGTGTGGGAGGGATGACAGAAGGGAGGGCAATGGGAGGAGGGGATAATTGGAAGTAAACACTTTTGGGAAAGGACAAGGCCAAAAGAGAAAACAGAATAAATGGGGAGCAGGAGGGAAACATAGTTAGTCTTTCCCAACATGACTATTATGGAAGTCTTTTCCTTAACTACACATGTATAGTCTATGCTGAATTGCTTGCCTTCTCAGTGGGGATGGGTGAGGAGGGAGGAAGGGAGAGAAGTTGGAACTCAAAATTTTAGGAATGAACGTTGAAAGTTGTTTTTGCATGCAACTAGGAAATAAGAAATACAGGTAATGAGATATAAAAATCTATCTACCTTGCCCTACAAGAAAAGAAAGGAAATGGGGATAAGGGAAGAGAGGGGTGTGATAGAAGGGAGGACAGACTGGGGGAAGGGGTAATCAGAATGCAAGGAGTTATGGGATAAGGGCAGGGGAGAGATGGGGAGAAAATTTGGAACTCAAAATTTTGTGGAAATGATTGTTGAAAACTTAAAATAAATAAGTAAACATCTAAAAAAATAAAATTAAAAAAATTTTAAAAAAAGAAAAGAAAAAGTCATTCAGTTTGTAGTTCCTCTTTCACTTCCAGATTGCTCAATCAAGAGAACAGTAATCCATAAAGCAGAACTTTGAATTCTCAGGACTCTCTGACTCTTTGCTCTCCCACAGCCAGTAAGTCAACAAGTGCTATCATTCCTGCCTTCACAATTACTCTCCTATCTATTCCCTCCTTGCTGCCACAAGTCTGAGGCCATTGTTATAGGAATGTAGCATCCTTATAGGTCTTGCCTTCCTCCATTCTCTTCCCCATTTTAACTTATTGTTCAATGATTCCATAACACGTACCAAATAAAAGTTAAGCTCTTTCACACTGAACCCAGGGTCCTTTTTAATCTGGCACCACTCTCCCTTTCCAAATTCATCAATATGTTCCTCTCTATGTACTTTAAAATCTAGTCAAACTGAATTCTTCCTGCCCCTGCGTGAACTTTGCTGCCTCTCTATCTTTGCCTGGAATGTCATCTCTGCTTATTGATTTCCTTTGTATCTTCAGCTGAAATACTCTCTCCCCCAGAAAACATTTCTCTTGTTGGTAATAGCCTTTCTCCCCTCTCCCTCCCTGCCCCTGCATTTTGTTTTTATCTCTCTTATGAACTTTTCATGTATTATTTCTTCTAGTAATGTTTATGTATTATCCCCCTAAAATAGACAGTAAGCCCCATGAAAGTAGCAATTATATCCTTTTTAAGCTGTCCCTCTCCAGAATTTAAGAATGTTTTAAATAACTATTTGTTGACTTTCTGTTTTCATTTGAATCATTGAGACTCGTGTTACCAATAGACTTGTTTGTCTGCCAGTAATTTTTACAACTATAAGTAACCTCAGTGTGGCCTGGTTTTTCTTTTCCTCTGCATTTCTTTGCCATCCACAGGCCTTAAATAATAGTGGAGAGTTGAATTAGCAGAGTCACTTAAACTAATGGCATTTATCTAGGATACTATGATTTCTCACTATGCGAGTGCAATTTGGAAAGACAATGAAGAACTTTAATAGGAAAAGAGACAAAGAAGACTAAGTTCTGGGGAGCTTTTGTTTGCCAGAATAGCTGTGGAGTAAGGACAAGGATGTCAGTCTCTCCGTTTGGTTGAGCAACTACCACCAACGGCCTAAGTATTCATCAGGGCTTTACCTAGAAAGACACTAAAGTACCTGAGAAGCAGCCCAAGTGCCATTGTTTCAGGAGCAGGATGGTGAGACAATTCTGTCCTCCCCTTGTCCTTGGAAAGGAGGATACTGGAGAGTGCTTTCCTAAAAATGTTATTTATGCTGAATGTGTGAGAACCAGGAACATAAGACAGAGTAGGGGGAATTGAAACTATAAACTTTGAAAGGAACAGCTCGGCTCAATGACTTTGGACTTGGAGCACTGTAGCTTTCATTTCTTTTTTTTTCTTGCTCAAGAAATGTACTCAAACCTGTATAAGAACAAGGAATCTTTTTGCATCATAGAAGTTGGTAAGAAGACTGGGAGTCTCAATGGGATGAGCCAGATAAGTTATGGATTATTGTTGGTATTATCTACACCCTTAGATAAAAGGGAGCCACAGCAAAATGGATACAGTTGGCCTTGGAGCCAGGTCCTGGCTGACTGATCTTGCCTCTGACACATTATTGGCTACATCACCCTGAGCAAGTCCCTTAAATTCGCAGCAGTCCCCCAAGATTATAAATTACAGAGAAGGTGATGAACTACATTGTCAAAGGAAGTTTCCAACCTAGGAATTCCCTATATGGATGAAGCATCTGGAAACACTTGCTGAGACAGTTTGAGTCTATACTACCACCTGGTTGTTTAGCCATTTAGAGCATTCTGAGTTAAATCTAGCCCTACATCCTAATGCAATTAATAGATGAAATCTTGGTCCTGCCTCTGTCAAAGTAAAGCACACATCAGTAATCTCTTCCATTGCTGTGGTAATCTCAAAGCTCCTTCCTTTTATCAGCTTTATTTTTTCTAATTTTGGCACCAAACAGTTATTTTGATGCCATTTTAAACCCAGCACAAAGACCTAGTTCTATGAGAAAAAAAAGATTAATGTTCTTTTTTTCTCCATTTGCCTACTTTTAAAATGACTGAGTACAACAAGTTTCACCTGAATACCGTCCACACTGATTTATTGCCTACTTCTATACTCTCCCACAGAGATTCATGGACAGAAATGCTATTCATCATAAAACAATCAGAAATCAGCATTTTGATTGCCCATCACCTCCATGTTGCTGCCACCACTAGTAGGGAAGGAAGGTCCAAGTGAAGAGAAAGTGAGGAAAGACCTGGGAAAGTGATCTTAAAGTCAAATTGGGTTCTGCATTCCACTTTCAGGAAATAGTAGTTACAGCCAAGGGGCAATGTTTTCCTGTAGTGGTGATCTGATACACTTTGCATCAATATTAGCAAAGGAAAACAACATACCGAAAGACTCTAAATGATACTTTACTATCAAGAGTTGTTTGGTTGTTGTCCTTCATCTTCGAAGAGGACCAAAATGAAATCACTATTGTAAAGTGAAATTTCAGTGTGTCCAACTGTGGCTGATCAGACTAATATGAGCTCAAAATCCCCTACCACAGGTTGGGCACAAATAATCCGTTTGAATATTTGGGGTGGATATCCCAAATTGTGCATCCTGCATTTACTTTGCTGTCTCAACTCTGCTTTGCTCAAAGAGCACAGCACCTTTTCTTATGTGGGCATGCCATGCTGAGCGATCCTGTGCTAGTGTCTCCCATGTTGCACAGTCAAATCCAAAGTTCTTGAGAGAGACCTTGAGAGTGTCCTTGTAGTGTTTCTTCTGGCCACCATGTGATCGCCTGCCCCATGCAAGTTATCCATAAAATAGTCTTTTTGGCAAGCATACATTTTGCATTCAAACATCATGACTAACCCATTGGAGTTGCACTCTCTGAAGCATAGTTTGAGTACTTGGCAGTTCAGCTTAAGCAAGGACTTCAGTGTCTGGTACCTTATCCTGCCAGGTGATCCTCAGAATCTTCCTAAGACAGTGAACTATCAAGAGTTATTGGGTAAAGGAAAGAATTCAGAATTCAAAGAAATAATTAAAGGATGAAACATTCTTTGTGTTGAGTTTTAGAAACCAGTCATCCATTAGACTAAGTCTGTGCATTAGAAGTAATATTATAGTCCATGATCTTACTTAAAACCAATAAAAGTATATTTTTTAAAAAGCCCACATTGCCTTCATACTTCAATGAAATCTAGAAATCCTGAGATTGTGATAGCTCATCAGTCCCATTTGGTACTCCTGGGAATAAAGCAGATGCAATATTTCTTTGCTCTGAACTTTTTGAAGTCTGCTTTGCCTCACATCACCGAAGGGAGCAGTATTTTAATTATACATCATTTTTCTGGTTTCCTTTCTCTTATTCCCTCCTCCTTTCTTTGCAATTATTTGTTGTCTACATCTGTTTAGACACTATTTTTACATTTATGCTGAAGAAGCCAGATACCACTGCTGGTACTACCAACAACAATAACAAAAAAGGCATCTCACAAATCTGCATGTCTTTCTTAAGAAGAGATAACAAGTGATTAAAATGAAAATGTTCACATTGTGTTTTATATTCTTTGTTCAAACAAGCTTTCTGCAAAACATGTTTACTATGTGCATCTTCTGCCTCACCTTTGTTAGGACTGGTAAATTACTCAAGATTACTCACAAATAGATTTAGAAATAGTTACAGAAATTACTTCACATGCTTTTTGAATTCAGCATTTTGTTCACATCAGAATTTTAAAATTAGATTTCAGAAGTGTGTTGAAAGTTACAGTCACTAAAGCATGATGGTATACAAACTGGACGATAGGTGGTCCTCGATTTGAAAATGGCACCTATAGATTTGTTCATTTTTTTAATATAACCGTTTTCCACACATGTGCATATGGATATGTGTACGTGTGTGTATATGTATGTATAACATATGTTATATATGTTATTTGAAACCCAAACCACATTTTCCTAGAGAAATGCTCAACTGGTACATCCTATAATAGTGCAGACTGGAATGTATCCATTGACTGCCTCGCCTTTGTGCCTGTTGTGCATTCCCTCTCATCAGGCTCTCACACAATATTCTAGGGATCGTCCTCTAGGTCTCCAGAACCAAAAATCAATCAATTAACATGAAGCACCGTCTATAGGTGCCAGGGACTGTGCTAAGTGCTGAGGATACAAATATAAACAATAAGAAGGCATGTTCCTTCAAGGGGCCTGAAAAGACAACGCACAAGAGGAAAATGAAACATGGAGGGAGGGGATGAAAGTACCCCAAGGCTGGGAGGGGAATGAAGGCTTGCCTCTTCACAAATGGAGGCTTCAGGAGAAACTCACTTGTGAACACAGTCATCAGTCACACTTCTGGTGTGACACAGCCTGCTGACTAAACAGTGGTTTAGGCTATGAAAGTGCTTAAGATACATTATCCCATTTAAGCTCTACTACAACCCTATGAAGTAGATACTATAGATATTATCCCCATTTTATACTCTTCTGGAGCCTAAATGACAGTGAGTGAAGTGCTGAATCCAAAGTTAAGAAGACATGAGTTCAAATCCTACCTCAGATAATTACTATTTGTGTGACCCTGGGGAAGTCATTTAACAACTCTGAGCCTCAGTTTCCTCAGCTGTAAAAATGGAGACAATAATAGCACCTGGCTCCCAGGACTGGTGTGAGGCTGTAATGAGACATTGTGAAGTGCATTGCAAACTCTGAGGTCCTACATAAATACTAGCTATTATTACTATAAATAAGGAAACTGAGACACAGAGATATTATGTAATCCCACTGCTTTGCTGAGATATCTTGGATAGAAAACTGAACTTTTGCAGAACTCTGTCCCTGTATTTGCCTTATATGTTAAGTGGCTAAGGAACATTGTTTTTTCAGCAAAGACTTGTGCCTTTCTAGGACCTGTCAGGAGCTAAGTCAAAGAGTACATTATGATGACAAGGAGGCAGTGTTGTCCATCAGAAAAAGCCAGGAGCAGCAGACTTGCATTCAAATCCTGGCTTTACTACTTACCACCTATATGAGTTTATAAAAGTTACATAATAATAACAAACAACAATTATAAAAATAATAATAAACATTCTTAACAATAATGGTAGTAGTAATAATAGACATTATTATAACACTGTAAGGTTTGCAAAGTACTTTGTAAATATTATTTCATTTTGTCTTCGAAATCATCCCAAGAGATAGATGCTATTTATAGGGTGCAAGCCTGAGTGACTGGGAGGATGGTAATATTCTCAACAGTAAAAGGGAAATTTGGAAAAGGGGAGGTTTGGGGGGAAAAGATGAGTTCATTTTTGAACATGTTGAGTTTAAGATGATTATGAGACATTCAGTTTGAGATGTCTATTAGGCAGATGGAGATGTGATAATGAAGATCAACTGAGAGGTTAAGACTGGATAAGTAGATCTGAGAACCGTCAGCATAGAGGTCGTAGAATCTATGGGAGCTAATGAGATCGTCAAGTGAAATAATACAGAGGAAGAAGAGAAGACGGCCTAGGACAAAGAGGGCTCAGGTCCTAGGGGACCCCCAAAGTGAACGAAGGTCCAGCACAGAAAACTGAAAAGGACTAGTCAGATAGGTAGGAGGAAAACCAGTTAGAATAGTGACAGAAACTAGAGAGAAGAGAATATAAAGGAGAATTGAGTAATCAACTGTATCAAAGACTGCAGAGAGGTCAGGGAGAATGAGCAATGAGAAAAGGCCATGGAGGGGTAGCTAAGTGGCACAGTGGATAGAGCACTGGCTCTGGAGGCAGGAGGACCTGAGCTCAATTCTAGCCTCACACACTTATTATTAGCTGTGTGACCCTGGGCAAGTCACCTAACCCCGATTGCCTTCCTCATTCCCCCTAAAAAGAAAATCCATGGGATCTGGAAAGTAAGAGATTGTTAGCAGCTTTGGAGGGGCAGTTTTGGTTGAATGATGAGGTCAGAAGCCAGGCTGTAAAGGTTTAAAAAGAGAATGAGAGGAAAGGAAATTCTATATTGTCATTTCCACTGATAAAACCCCATCTATTTCTGGATTTTGAGGCATTTGAGAGTGCCAAGGATTTTGGTATCCAAAACTTTCTCTTCTGGATCTTCAGTAGATGTGTTTGCTGAGAAGGCAGGAACAGCAGCACTTGTAGGAAAAGTTGCCAGGTGGCATCTCCACAGGGTTGGCGTCTTCCTGGGATGACCACATCGTTTCTAGAACCCATAGGCAGTTCCCTTTACTTCTTCAGTACAGTGATCTGCTTGCATAGTTTCATTACAGTCTGGTTATTTTGCTGTTTAGTTAGTTGGTTTGATTTTTTTTTTGTCTTGTAAGTTAGGTGGTGCAGTGGATAAAAACAATGGGCCTCGAATCAGAAAGGTCTGAGTTCAAATCCAGGCTTAGACACTTATCAGTTGGATGACTCTTGTCACACACGTCAGATAACCTCTCTTAACTTCCTTAATTCAGCCTCAGTATTCCCAACTGTAAAATGGGAATGATGATAATACCTACTTCATAGGGCTATTGTCAGGATCAGATGAGTTAATATTTGTAAAGCAGGTAGTTCATAGCAGATGGTTAACCCCCTAATAGATTCTTGATTCCTTCCTCCCTTCCCTTCTCCTGCCCCTTTTGCCACCTTTCCCCACACCTTCGAAAGCATCTTCTTTCCAGCCTCCAGCCCCACAAATGAAAAAAGTACAAGTTTGGAACCTGAGGATGTGGGTTTAAATCTTACCTCTGCTGGGTCTGCCTGTGTCACTTTGGGCAAGTCACTTAACTACCCTAGGACTCTGTTCTCTCATCTGTTAAATAAGTGAGCTGTAATTACCAATCTCTGAGGTCTCCCCCAGTCCTAAGACTATAATTCTGTGAGGTAAGGCAAATGGTGAGTGTCCCATGCTGAAAGATCTATAAGTAAGGAGATTTCACTATCTGGCTAACTCATCTCAGTGTCTAAGGATAATACATACCTCCAGCATGAGAGCCTAAAATGACTAATTTAATGGGAGGAGAGAACTGCTTCCATTTGTTTTTCTTACCATGTTTAGAATTAAAAAACACTAAAAATTTACAACTATGGTTACGTCACTGTGGACTAACTACTACTGTAGCTGTTCCAGCTATGTTAGGGCTAGAAATCACTCCGAGAAGGATGAAAATGCAATTCTGCATTTGGTGGATTGATTTAGCATTTATTGTGTATCCATAGCTTGAGTTTACAAGGCACAGGCAAACTGAGCATTGAATCAAAACAATTGGTGCATTCATTTGCTCAGGCACCATATTAATGGCCTCCTCTTCCAGGGTACTAGCATTTCTAGATCCCCACCAGGTGGAGCACCCAAGTAGGCAAAGTCCAGTTTAATTTAGACATACTCAGGAACATAATCTCAGCTAAGCATCACTCTCATTTACCAAGCCTCAGGACAGCTGAGAAGTGAACCATACCTGCCTATATCTTACTCGTCCCATGCCAGGCTGTGACTGGTGGCCAGAAACTGAGACACAGAGACAAAGCACATTTCAAATTTGGTTTAGCAAATAAGTGAAAGGAATAAATAAAGGGTAAACCAGAGGTCAAGGTGTTCCTAGAAGGAGTGATAAAACAAGTAGACCAAGTAGCCAGTGGAGAAGCAAGAGTACTAGAGTTGTTTATAAAACCAGAGGATAATAGGATTTAGAGTTGGAAAGGACTTCAGAGATCATCAAGTCCAAGCCCCTCATATGAGGACACTGAGGCCCAGAAAAGTGAAGTGGCTTGCCTAAAGTCATTTGGCAATAAATAGTAGAATTTGGATTGGGATCCAGGTTTTCTGACTCCAAATTCAGTGTTCTTTCTACCATACTGATCCTGCCTGAGTCAGGCATCATATTAACAAAGAAGGACAACAACCTTGCTTTTCTTTTCTTTTTCTTTTCTTTTTTTTTTTTTTTACAGTTATCAAACATTGTTTTTCCCTTCCCACTTTCCCCCCTCCTCCCTCTTCACTTGAAAAAAAAAACAACATAAACCTTTGTAACAATATGGTCAAGCAAAATAAATACCTCCATTGGCCACAACCAAAACTGTGTGTCTAATTCTGCACGAGCTAATAGTCCATCATATCTCTTTCGTGCAGTGGCTAGCATTCATCATCTGTCCTCTGGAACTGTGATTGATTACTGTGTTTCTCAGAGTTCTTAAATCTTTCAGAATGTTGATGTTATATTATAAATTACTGTTCTGGTTCTGTTCACTTCACCTGGCATCAGTTCATACAAACCTTCTTAGGTTTCTCTAAAACCATCTTCATTTCTTATAGCTCAATTGTATTCCATCACATTCAGATATGTAACTTGTTCACCTGGTCCCCAATTAACAGACACAATCTTTGTTTCCAGTGTATTTTTTCACTACAAAAAGGAATTGCTATAAATATTTTGGAACAAACAGGACTTTCTCCTGTTTTTTATCTCTTTTGTTATATAGGCCTAATATCCCTGGGTCAGAAGGCATGCACAATTTAGCAATTTTTTAAAACGTATTCCAAGTTCCTTTCCATAATAGCTGTACCAATCATAGCTCTGCCAAAAGCATATCAAGTGCCTATTTTCCTGAAGTGCCTACAACATTTGTCATCTTCCTATTTTTGTCAACTTTACCAATCTTGTATATATGAGGAAGAATCTCAGTTACCTTAGTAGCATTTCTCTAATAATTATTGATCTGGAGTATTTTTTGTCTATAGAGTGCTTAGATTTCTTCCCTTAAGAACTGCTTATTCATATCCTTTAACTACTTACCAATCAAAGAATGACATTTATTCTTGTAAATTTGAATCAGTTCCTTATAAATCTTCCAAATGAAACCCTTACCAAAGAAACTTATAGCAAAGATTTTTTTCCGCTCAGTAAACTTTTTCCCTTCAAATCTTAACTGGATTGGATTTGTTCTTACAAAAACTTTCTAATTATATGTAATCAATATTGTCAATTTTATCTCAATGATCCTCTGTGTCCTTTGCTTAGTCTCTTTATCCTAAAATATGAAAGGTAATTTCTTCTTTGCTCCTCTGCTTTGTTTATGCTATTACCTTTTATATCTGGATCATGGTTGCTCTGGAACTTATTTTAGCATAGGGTGTAAGATGTTAGTCTACTCCTAACTTCTGCTAGGCTACTGTGCAGTATTCCCGGAAGGTTTGTTTTTTTTTTTTTTTGGTCAAATAATGAGTCTTACCCCAATAGCTAAGGTCCTTATTACTGAACACTAGGTTACGAAGTTTGTTTGATTCTGTATGTTGTATGCTTAATCTATTCTACTGGTCTACCTTTCTATTTTTTATTTACCAACAAATTATTTTGATCATTACTGTTTTATAGTAAAGTTTGAGATCTGGTACTGTTGGGCCCCTTTCCTACCCTCTTTTTTCATTATTTTACTTGATATTTTTGACATTTTGTTCCTCCATTTCAATTTTGTTACCATTTTTTCTAGTTCTTCAAAATAATCCTTTGGTAGTTTGACTATGAATAGGTAAATTAGCTTAAGCAGTATTATCATTTTTATTATATTGGCTCATCTTACTCTATGAGCAATTATTATTGTTCCAACTACCTAGGTCTGCCTTTATCTCTGTAAACAGTGTTTTGTGTTGAATTCATATAATTCCTATGTATATCTTGGTAGGTAGACTCCCAAGTTTTTATATGTTTTGTAGTTATTTTAAATTCAATTTCTATTTTAATCTCTTTCTACTTAGTTTTATTCATAATATACAGAAATGCTAATGATTTATGTGGTTTTAATAAACTTGCTTTTCCACTCAATTATATTTTTCATTTTAAAAAATCTAGTTACTTATTTCAACAGCAAAAACGTAAACATTAAAGAAATTAATGTTCTTAACCTGAGGTCCATGAACTTTTTAAAAAATTCTGATAATTGTATTTCAAGATAACTGGTTTCCTTTGTGAGCCAGTTTAAATTTACTAAGTACCTACTATGTGCCAGGCAATGTGCTAAGCAATGAGAATATAAGAAAAAGAAAGACAGCCTCTGCATTCAAGGAGCTTATAATCTAAAGGAGGAAGACAATACACAGTTCAATTGAAGGGACTTCTTCACCTATGTGTCTTTATTATTTTAAAGTCATTCTTTTCCAAAGATAGTTCTGAGCTATCAACTCAGCACCAAAAATATGCCATTGGCTTTTTGCCAGCTTTGGAGCTGTTCAAGCCTTTTCTCCACTTTGGCCAGCATGCTATGAATGGTCTTGCCAAGCTTATACTTTTGTGATTTTAGTGACTGTCACTTCATTTGGTTCTCCCACAAGTCATGCAGGTCTTAACCCATCCATGCCTTTTCATCTTGTGTGATTATTCATCAACTACCATGAAGTCTCCAAAGAATATCTGTCTAACATGATGAAGGCCTTTCTCTGGCATATTCATAGGTACCAGTGCATCTGTACTTTCTTTTACTACATGACCAGTATGCTCCCTTTTCCTATCATACATTTTCTGAACAAAGACCTGTAATGGTAATTTAAATAGGAAGATCTTTCCCATTCATTAAGAGGCTCATATGACTTGTCAGGTCACATGGAAGCCTAAGTCACATGAGTCTGTGGTAGGAAGAGCTTCCTGGATGAATAGAACAGGAAAGGGTGGAGCAGGAAGGTACTGTGAATACTGCATTAGCCCTACAAGACCTTAAAGCTACTTCTAGTTTTTAAGTTATCATTGGTAATGTGCTGCAACTTACTTGCTTCTACCATATTTCTGTCCATTGCCCTTCAGGCTACTCACAGTTTTGTTTTTTTTTTTAATTGAATTATTTTATTTGTTTTCAGTGTTTGACAATCACTTCCATATATCTTAGATTTTTTTCCACTCCCTCCCCCTCATTCCCCACACCTTCACTCCCTCTCTGAGATGGTGTACAATCTTATATAGATTCTACATGTACATTCCTATTAAATGCATGTTGTATAGAAGAATAAAAATGAATGGGAGAAACCATAAAACAAATCAAAACATAATACAAAAGAAAATAATCTGTTTCTATCTGAGGTCTAATTCCATAGTTCTTTCTCTGGATGTGGAAGGCATTTTGCCTCAAGAGTCCATTGGAAATTTTTTAAGTCTTTGAATTGTAATGAAGTACTAAGTCTACCAGAAAAATTCTTCACACACTGTAGTTGTTGCTGTGTACAAAGTTCTCCTGGTTCTGCTCCTTTCACTCAGTGTCAGTTCATTTAAGTCTTTCTAGGCTTCTCTGAAGTCTTCCTGTTCATCATTTCTCATAGCACAATAGTATTCCATTACATTCATATACCACAACTTGTTCAGCCATTCCCCAATTAATGGGCATCCCCTTGAGTTCCAGTTTTTGGCCACCACAAAGAGAGATGCTATAAATATTTTTGTACATGTGGGACCCTTTCCCATTTCTATGATCTCTTTGGAATAGAGTCCCAGAAGCAGCATTTCTGGGTAAAAGGGTATGCATATTTTTGTAGCCCTTTGGGCATAGTTCCAAATTGCTCTCCAGAATGGTTGGATCAGCTCATAGCTCCACCAACAATGAATCAGTGTTCCAAGTCACAGTTTTAGTTCTTCAGAAATCAAGTTATCCCATGAGTCACAGTCATATAATATCAGAGGGATAATACTGGTTTTCAAAAGATTTTTTTTGCATCATAGGTTGGAATGATTGATAATGCTATATATTTTCCCAAGTGAAATTCAGTCAACGATCCTCCCTTTTAAAAATAGGATATAACTCCTTATTTATCTGAATGTTTATCTGTCTGTCAAAGATGTGTACTGGTGAATTAATTTAATAGGACACCCATCCAATTACATGTTATAGTTTGAACAATATACAATCTTTATTTACTATTTTTTTCCTTTGTGGATTATTAGGCTGATCTCTTTTGAATATGATTCTCATTTAGGAGGCCCCATAGCCTCCCAGTGTTCTGAGATTTGATAGTAATAAGCATAATAAGATCTCCTGAAAACATCTGCAGAACTTAACAAATGAGAAGCAATCCCTATTTCATTTGGACTTTGCAAGACATCCTCCTTAAAAAGTGGAATATCGTTGGAGTGTATATTTCTATTTTATACTTCACTTGTTCACCAAATATCAAATTATATGCTGAATTCAGTCTCCGCAGAGGCTTTTAACAAATGCCATGCACAATTTCTCCACATTTTTGTCCTCTCTGACAAATACCAGCATATAACCTACAATTTTTTTTATGGTGGTATTTTTGCTCCTGCTAAGATTTTATGCCCAAGTAGCCCATGAAATAATGCATTATGGGTGCATTAGGAAAACGAGAGCAAACTCCTCTTTCATTTCTCCAAGAACCTATGACTCCTGTTGCTGTTTAGCTGCAGCTTCTTTGTGTCTTCTAGTTTGATTCATAGGGAGAATGTCTATACCAGCATGGTTCATTTCCCCTAGTGGTATGTCAAGTTGTCTCTCATTGGATAAAGATGTTTAGAATAGAAATAGATATTGGACATGTGGTATTGGTACTCTATTAAGTGAGAAAACTCTAGCAACACAGGTTGGCATCTTTGGTGCAACTTATGGTTTTAAAATTTGTCTATACTGAGTATTGAGAGGCTAAATGATTGCCTAAAATATCATAGCCAATATGTGTTAGATGTGAGATCTGAACTGAGGTCTTCCTGCCAAGGCTAGCTCTCTATCCACCATGCCTTGTTGTTTCATGTTAGAATACCAACAGTTAAATCCATATGTATAAATGGACTCAAAATGGTGATTTTATGCCTTTTTTCTGCTATTCCACCACTCACTGCAGAAGTAGGGAAACTTGCTATGGGAGGGCCATTTTGCATTTTTATTGTTTTTTGTGGACAATGAATCCATCACCCAGTGATGAGCCTTCTCATCCTTAACTAGCTACATTGGTCAAGTGTGATGGGGCACACTTAAAATCTTTGTGGAAATTCAAAAACTGAAAGACTCTTCAAATGATAAATGAAACTAAAAGCTGTTGTTCTCAACCCTTTTCAGCTTGGTAGAACCAATTCTTTGGATAGATCTAAATAATACAACTTTGTTATTCCCTCTGGCTTCTCTGTGACTACCTTTTCTGTCTCCTTCTGAAGCCAAGGACATCATAATCATACAATGTAACCATTACTAGCAAGATTAACTTTCATGGCTGTGTTTTCCTCAAACAGAAGATTTCCTCCCTCCCTCCCTCCTTCCCTGCTTTCTTTCTTTCTTTCTTTCTTTCTTTCTTTCTTTCTTTCTTTCTTTCTTTCTTTCTTTCTTTCTTTTCTTTCTTTCTTTCTTTCTTTCTTTCTTCTTTCTTTCTTCCTTCCTTCCTTCCTTCCTTCCTTCCTTCCTTCCTTCCTTCCTTCCTTCCTTCCTTTCTTCCTTCCTTCCTTTCTTCCTTCCTTTCTTCCTTCCTTTCTTTCTTTCTTTTTCTTCTTTCCTTCCTTTCTAATTCATTTCTACCACCTTCCCATCAGGTGACAATCTTGCATTTACATACAATGGATCCCTTATCGACCAGCCCTTATTCTAACTAGATTCAGATAATAAACAGCTTTCAGTTAAGTTCACCATGTCCCTTTGCACAGAACAGAACATGAAGACATATTTCAACAGAACTTAACAAGGGCAATTAAACAGAGAGATAAATCTGAGAATTCCTGGAATTGGCAAATCCTCTCAGTCCCTGGAAAGAGTGCCTAACTCCAGTCTAGAAAGGCTGGAAGACAACAGCATTGGGGTTAAGACAGAGATTTGTGTCAGAGGAATGATTTCAGTCCTTCTTAGGAGATACCTATTTACCTATTCCTCTTTATGGGAATGGAGGTGAGAGTGTTTAACACATTCCTCCCTGATTAAATTATCACCAGGGAAAACGTCTCAATAATCATCCCTTTTGTTCTGGGAGTAAAGGGTAAGATAGCTGGCAGAACGTGGTGGAGAACCATGTACAAGCAACAAATATCATGCAGTGACTATTAAAAAAAAACAATCTGCCACAAAATGACCATGAGCTACGATGAGAGGGGAAGCAGACTTTTGTGGTGGAAAGAGCACTGGACTGGAAGTCTGGGACATGGAGTTTTTAATCACAGCTTTGGGCTATCTCACCTTGTAGCTGTGGACAAGTCATTTCCCTTCTCTGGGGCTCAGCAAGAAAACTTAACCTTTGTCAAGGACTACAGAGATATGTTTTTGGAGCTTCCTGTTTGCATAAAATGTAACATTGCTACCTTTTAATTTATTTGGGTTCAAAATAAAACTTCCTTTCAGGTATAATATGCCTATAAACCTGCTTGTGTGCAAGTGGGGAAGCTGGTTTTGACCTATTGGTGAATATGCCAAATTTCTGGGAAAGGGGCTCAAGACACATAGCAAGTCCAACTAATGTTATTCTAACTTCGAATTTAGGGAGTATTTAATAATAAATAGCCTGTATTGCTAACATTCTGGTATAATCTAGTACCTTTCTTCAACATGGAGAAAGATATTGAATTCTCAGCCCACTGAGGAATAAAGTTCTGCTAGCCAGATCAGAATTCCTTTGCTTATCAGGAATGAAGAAATTAAGTTTATTTTATAGGGAGAACATTGTGGCTTTTCTTTACTCCTTACCCTGAAGGAGAAACATTGCAATAAATAAGACAGATGTGAACAAGAATGTCAGGTATGGGATAAGTATTCTAGTTGAAAGGGAAAGTGGGTGAATGAACCAAGGATAGACAGGAAATGGAGGTTGTAGATGGTGTTTGAGTTTCAGGTGGGAGCATATCTTTGTTGTCCCTGATCCCCAGTAGCGTCACAGAGGTGGGGAACCTGCCGCCTTGAGACTACATATAGCCTTCTAGGTCCTCAAGTATGGGGCTGCACTTGAGGACCTAGAAGACCACATGTAGTCTCAAGGCCACAGGTTCCCCACCTCTGTGTTGAGACTATGTCCAAAGTGGACTGATTGCTGGGACTTTTCCATCACAGAGATGAGGTGAAAAGCTGTACCTGTCCTCCTCCCTTTTCCCTTCCCCTTCCTCTGTTTGAGGGATAGGTGAAACCCAAATTTTTTCTACTCTTTAAAGCTCATGGACATTTTCTATCTTCTCATATATGTAAGACATAACCCCTTTCATATGTGGACATTTGAGTTCCTGAAAAGAGGTAGAAAAGGAACATTTGTGTAAGGAAAAGTAATTAAATCACCTTGAGAAAAAACAAAGCCTCTCAAATAAAATGATGAAATGAGACACAGACTGTTTTGAGGAACTAAGAGAACTTACCCTCAAATAAATGCACTGAGAGGATCTATTGAAGAAAGATCACTGACTCAGTTAATCATAAATGCATGGCATTGTGGTCA
This sequence comes from Notamacropus eugenii, assembly GCF_028372415.1. NCBI lineage: Eukaryota > Metazoa > Chordata > Mammalia > Diprotodontia > Macropodidae > Notamacropus > Notamacropus eugenii. Next base: position 172,131,436 of record NC_092872.1, read on the forward strand.
AATGTTTACATTAGGAAGATTATTTTGCAGCTTTATAAAATATGGGAGTAGGAATGGACAGATTGGAGGTCAGGAGACTAGTTAGCAATACATTATAATAGCCTGTCTAGATGAGAAGCAATGAAGACCTGAAAGTAGGGTGACAGCAGTGTGGGTGGAGAAAAAGAGATGGATTTACTTATTTATTATACTTCATAAAATTACTGAGTTGGATGGGGCTTCAGAACACACATATTACAATACATACCTACCTTTTCTTGAAAATCTCCAGTGAGAGGGAACCCACTATCTCCCAAGGCAGCATCTTTCACTACTCCATACTTGTAATTTTTAGGAAATTATTCCTTATATGAAGCCTATATCTGCTTCTTTTCAACTTCCACTCTCTGTTTCTAATTCTAGAAACTACTAGTTCTCTGTGGTCAAGTAGAATATCTGATCCCTCCTCCATATAACAACCCTTTAAATATAGCTATCTTATCACCTTTAAGTCTTTTCTCCTCCATGATAAACACTAGTCAGGAGCCCCCAAATGATTGAGAATGAGTGCCATATTTCCATATGGGTGTAACCAGGGCTCAAGACTTTCCTCACTGGTGAATAGTGGGAAGCATGAGGTTGGGAGATGAGACAGCCTAGTTCTTCTGGCTTCCAGCTTTGATGAAGAAGAATCTGTTCCAGATTCTCTTGAGGGAGAGTTCCCTGAGGGGAGGTAAAGAATTCAGGAAGGAGGTGACATGTGGAGGAGCTAGCACCTTGATTGTATCTCTATCCCTAATTTACCCAAGTAAAGGTCAATCAATTTCCCCTTGGGTGAGATGTGGGACTCTCTCTTTTGGTTAAGGTAGGGGAAGGAAAAAAAATAGCTTTAATGACTGGAGTGATCAGGAAAGGCCTTCAGTTAGGAACCAGCAATAGATTTAAGTGTTAGGAAGTCCTGAGTTCAAATCCTGCCTCAGACACTTAATATTTGTGTGACTATATGCAAGTCACTTAACCTTTGTGACTTTCAGTTTCCTCACCTGTAAAATGGGGATAATAACAGCAACTACCTCACAGAGTTATTGTAGGAATCAAATGAGATAGCATGTATACAACACTTTGTAAATCTTAAAGACACATATAAATGCTAGATTATTAATCTCTTTTAAGAACTTCCTCACCACTATGCTTCCCATTTTTTTTCAAAATCAGTCAGTTATAGTGATACCACTGACTCTTAAACATGAAACATTTAATAAATGATAAGGCAAAAACAAGAATTATCACAACATTTACTCAATAAAAGGTATTGCTTGATTTACTCATGTGGTAGAGGATATTGATAAGTTTTTCTCTTACAAATACAGATAAGTAAAATTTAAAATATAGAGAGAGTAAATACAATTGGAGGCAGGGAAAAGGAAGAAGAGCTTTAACAGCTGGGGTGATCAAGAAAGGCCTGTGGTTTAGGAACGAACATTGGAGATTAGTCTTGAAGGGAGTAAGAGATGGCTAGAGGTATATGTGAAGAAGGAAAAAACATTCTAAAATGAGAGGCAGCTTGTATAATGGGCCCCAAGATAGGAGATGGAATAACAAGTATTGGGAACAGTGGTTAGGCCAGTTTGACAGGGGAGTGTAGAATGTGCTCTGGAGCCACATGAAGTTGTTTTGGAAAAATATGTTGGAACCAGACTATGAAGAATTTTAGATGAAAAAGAGAGGAGTTGATTTGTAAGCTATCCTAAGAAGCTTCTTGATCAGTTGTGTGGAAAATGGACTGAGGAAGAGAGATACTAGGTAGTAGATACTGATTTTGAAGTGCATAAGGAGGCTAGCCTATGAGAAGTCAGTACCCTTCAGGCTTGGCATTGCCCCATTGTGGGTCATCACATCTTACCCTATTGACCATACTTATTTCTATGCAGAGACAAGAAGGAGATCATCTATATGAACCAGTACTGTATTCTTACTGAGAATCCTTTCCATATTATTGCTTAGTAAATATTAATTTGTTAACAAGTGATCCACAAGTATCTCATTCATCCAGATTTGAACCTTAACTACCAACTACTGCACTGATTTGGCTACAGACATCTAGAATCTCTCTGAAACTGAGGTAAATATCTGGGAGACTATAGTAAAGGGTAAGTGGAAAGAAAGCTATCCATCCCTTCCTCAACTCTTCCAATCCAGTTTAAGCTTGGTTCTTCACAGGACTGGGACCTTCAGTTTCTCTTTTGCTGGTTCAGTTCTAGTCACTTACTAAATGACATAATTACCCCTAAAACATGCTTTGCTCCTCTTCTCTCCATCTAAGAGGCCCAAGGTTCTTAGACAAAACATGATAGTTAAAACTGTTCTTTCTCCTCTTTTCCCAGGAAAAGTAACATTGGTTCCCTAAACAGGAAGAGTAAGAGATATACCTCTGTGTCCCCTTCCCCAAACTCTGGAATATGACACCAGAAATCAAGTCTTTGAGATGCGAACTTCCTCTCTTAATTCTTACAAAGGGAACAGATTCTTAGATGTCATTCATATTTTCTCCCTCAAACCTCAATGTCCATTCATCTCCTTTTCTCTACCCTCATTTTTGCCCCTTCTCCTTGGTAATAGTTCATCCTTCGATCATGCCATATGGTCCTTCAAGATACTGGCCCTCTAACCTTGGTTAGTTGGTGGCCAACCATGGTGCCAACTCTCTGGTATAAGTCTAAAAATATTGAAAATAAATGGAGTTAATAATTATACTACCCAGCTCACAGGGTTGTTGTGGAAAGGGCTTTGTAAATATAAATTAATTTTGCTCTAGTAGCAGTGGTATTGGTGATAGCTACAGCAGTGGCTGTCACTCATAGCAATGTCAAACCAGCCCTGAGAGCCTGCAGAGATCCCTAAGTGGAATCAAAACATGTATGGGGATGGGAGTGGAGATGGTGTGGAGGGAGGAATTCCTGCCTCTGAGAGCTGTACACGAAGTGCTCCACAGCACTGTAGGAGGCCTACCTTCGACTTGGCTTGCTTCTTTGCCAGGCTCACTTCATTCCCGGCTGCTCCTGTCTGTCCAGTTACTACACTGAGGAGGAGGCTGCCTCATGCACAATGAATGGGCCAGTTGCCGTACTGAGCATGTTGTCATCAGGGTTTATGATGATGTGCTGGTAGAACCATTTCTATTTAAAGTGCACCATATAATCCTTTTCATTCATTCTCGCACATATGGCCTGTGAAGTGCCCCAATGTTATTGCCATTTTGCAGATAGGGTAACTAAGAAACCAGTCTTCTACTGTAATTGAAATTGCTGTAAATTTCTATTCATAAGAGCTGTGGGGGGTGTAGGGGAGTGGAGCACACAAAGCATAGATTTATAGCTGAGACTAATGAACACTCTAATTCCTGCCTTTATGGCACCATGTCTTGGCTTCCATTTCAATAAAATGACCCCATCAGTCTTACTCATGGTTCATTTCAGTTACCTTTTGTTTTATTTTTTTTCTTATACTTTCAGAGTCAGTTATCAAAAGTCTTTATTCTTTGCGGCCCAGAAGGGTAGTGGTTTTACACTCTCCTTGAAAAGGCTGGGAGATGAAGCAGCCTCCTTCTAGAAGTCTCCAGAACAAGGGGGAATCTTGGAGCCCTTGAAGACAATGGAGAAGGCTCAGTGTAGGGAAGATGCAAATAATGATTGCCCTGGGGGTGTAGGAACAAACCAAACTTTTCACAATGCAATGGGGAGAGCACTGGCAATCCAGAGAGACTTGAATTCTAATCCCTGTTTTGCCAGTAACGTAACAGGTTACTTCCTCTTTTTTTGTCACCTCTGAAATAAAGAATTTGGACTAAGTAGAATCTAAGCTCCTTTCTAGCCCTTTGCAACTCAAAATTCTGAGGCTCAAAATAGCCAGATGAAAGGATTTGCAAGAGGAAGGGATTTTAAAGGCCATGTATTTCAGTCCTTTCCTAGAAAGGAGGCAGCCCAGAGAGGTGGTGAGCTGCCCAAGGTCAGTCATAAAGCAATCATGTCAATAATGTTGTGAGGTCAGGATCTGAGCCCTAGTCCTCTGACTCTGAAAATTCCCTTATCTTTCCATTACACTAAACTGAGGAGGTGTATAAGGGGTGGTGGTTTGTCATCACTGAACACTTTGACCTTTTCTCAGTACAAAGCAGAACTGGTGCCTATATCTGCTGCCAAACAGCACCAAATTAGACTCGATATCATGGCAGCCAGGTCAGTCTTTCATGTTTTCACAAGAATTTCATCTACTTCATTCTAATCCAGCATCCAGTAAAAAAAAAAAAAAAAAGCAGGGCTGAGTGACATGAAAGAAGGTTATTCTGCACTCAGAATTAAGGAGAAGTCAAGGAAAGTTCACAAGAAACAGGCACATATATTTTGGCCTGTTAAAGGAAAATGTTTCAAAGTTTAAACACATCCTTTCTCAATTTTCCAGTGTTTGTGGAATTGATATTCCTCCCCTCTCTCTAAGGGATACTTGAATTTAAATTGATATTTCCCTCTTCCTTTAAGAAGATAAAGATTTTAAAATGAGTAAAGCACCAAAGATCTGGAGAAATATACAGGAAAAGAAGCTTGTCATCTTGACTATGTATAACATCTCATTTTTCTGAAGCTGTTTTACCTTAGGCAGAACACAATACCATGGTAATGAATAAAATATTAAATACTGTTGAGAATTTAACTGGAAATTTTTCTCTTATGACTTCCCTCATTACAGTGGCATCTTATAATTACGCTGACACAATGATGAGTATCAGAGGAGAGTGTCAATATCTCTGTATCTTCAGGTCTCCATTTTACACGAGGCAAAAGATCCTCTGGATCTGTTAGGACTGAGTCTGATTGGAAATTCTCAAGTTCCTGATGACACTGGAACTTAATCAGCATCTTATTGATGGAGCCAGAACTAGCAATTTTTGGTCCAGGAGCCAGTGGTACAAAATGTACTTTCAAACACTGCTGGGGGTAGGGAGAAGGGGAAGTGTATTACCTGTTGGCTTCCTAATGATTCCTGGCAAATAGTTATAAAACCCAGTTGTTTCTTTACTACTTAAGGATTCAAAGTGTTGTCAGTATCTTTACATTTGCATGCCCTGGGGTAGACTCAGTCACCTTCTCCTAGTTATGACTTTATTTGGGAACTATTTTACCTCACCCTCCCACTATTTCCAAATGTATAGATATAGATAGATACATACAGATTTGTATATATGTATATATATATATGTATACATATATATATGTGTGTGTATATCTATCCATCTATATATATATTTTGCTTCAGATTATTTCCTTTTCATTTGGCTGCACAATGGAGAAAGGGAATTCCCTCACTGATATTGAGGGATACTTTTTGGCTTGTCTCCTTCAGTTCGATTAAAAAAAAAAAGTAGATCCTATGATCATAGCTCTAGAGATGAAAGAAACCTTATCCATCCTTTAATCCAACCCTCTCATTGTAAATGATGAGGAAACTGAGGTCCAGAGAGGTTGGGAAATTTGCTCAAGGCAGAATCAGAATTTCCACTCAGATGCTATTACTTGCTATATAGGAGCCATCCTGCAAGGCCTAGGAGATACTAAAATGAAAGAAGATACTACCCTGTCCTCTCTCAAGGACTATACAACTTGTGCACAAATCAGGATACTACAAGGTAGAGTGTAATGGGGGGAGAATGGGGAAGGAAGATACAAAGGGCTCAATGGGAATTGAATAAAAAGCACTTGAGTCGTTGTTAGAGACAAACTTGACACAAAACGGTATCAAGGAAAATTTGTTAAAATAGAGTTCAGCGGAGGGAGGGCCTTCTACGTTCATTCCCTTGAATGAACAGGTAGTTTTTAGTAAGGCTATGGGAAGACTACAACTTGTTCAGAATAATGGAATCTTCTTATACTGTTCTGAATTTTGGACCTACCACGACACTGTCCATTGCCACATGACTTCATGTCTTCCTCTCTCATAGGCTTTCCCTCAAACAGCTCATCAAGCCTGCACACAAGTTTCTGACCTCTACCTGACCATGCTAGGTTACAAAACTGTAGAAACTGAATTTCCTTGTTTCCCACAGCCATGGAGGGAGGAGAAGGGATGTTCAGGAAAGGCTTCACACACACACACACACACACACACACACACACACACACACACACACACACACACACACAGCATTTAAGCTGTATTTCAAGAATGACAACCTCCCTCAAAGGTGGCATGGTATATAGGGTCTTCTGGGGAACAGTGAGCAACAAGCAATATGAGAGAAGCCAGTTTTTCACAGCTCCAAAGACAAAGGAATGCTATTTTCTCAAAGTGGACATTTTGTGTTCTATATTCTTATCATAGCACACTGTGTTTTTTACATCATGGACTTTTAAACAATCTGCATTGTTCGGTTATCACCTGTGCAAAATACAAAGGTGGCTGTGTGGGAAGGCTTGCTTTTTTTCTGTACTTTCCAGAGAGTGTACAGCTGGTATATCCAAGGAGGAGACGGAAGGTAGTGTTCCCTTTCTGAGTTATACGGATCTCATAAGAAGGACAAATTCAAGCCATATGGCAAAAATGTCGATTGTTGAGGAAAAAGACAGACCAACCTCGTATGTAACAATCAAAAATATGGTTTGGTTTATATCGAACAAAAGAAGCCTGCAGTCCACAAAATGAAAGGATAAACAGCTGTGCCAACAGTGTTTGCCACAGAAAAGTAAAAGGGATATAGATCCTCAAAAGGAATTTATAAAAGCCAATGTTACCCACCGCAGCCTGGGCCATCACCTTTGTGATGTCAGTCATGACTGGAAGAGAGTGAGGTTGATTACTTGGCACAGCTCTCCCTCACTTAAATCCAATTCACATGAAAGTTTACAAAATACTTTCCTCACAATAACTCAAAGAAATAGAAATAACTTGCCCAGAGTGATATAGCTAGTAAAAGTCAGAGCCAGAACTCAGCTCTTCTGACTGTAAAACCACTGTCCTCACTAATCCAGGATGCCTATCCTGTATTACAATCAGTCAGTTAACAATCGCTGATTAAATACTTATTATGTGCCAGGGACTGTACTAAATGCTGGGGATACAAAGAGAGTAAAAAACATAGTCCCTGTATTCCAGGAGGTCACAATCTAATAAAGGAGAAAATATGTAAGAAACTCTATGTATATACATATATGTATACACACGCACACATATATATCTATATCTATATCTACATACAGATATAGATTTAGATATGTATATAGTGTTGGTGGAAGGTAATCTCAGAGGGAAGGTACAGGGAAAGCTTTGTTTCCTGAAGAAGGTAAGATTTATGTTGAGTCTTGAAGGAGGCCAGGAGTTGGAGGTAAAGAAAGAAAACATTCTAGACACAGGAGAAGAAGAAGAGCCATTTGATTAGATCTAGAGACAGTGAAGGAGGAATGAAGATCATTTTCCTAAGCCTTGTTTCTGTAGTTTTAGGCTGAGAAATACACTAGGAGACAGGGTAGAGTGTAGTTCTTGGAGCATGTCCTCCAAATACCATGTTTGACACTCATGGATTCCTGAGTCAAAAAAAATCCCATGAGATTTTCATCCTGATAAAAGAATATATCCCTTCTTCAAGAAATTCAGGAATAGGAAAGGTGATATGAAAGGTCACAGTCTGCAGGTTCTCTATCACAATTATGGCAGCTGGAGGAACTTGGAAACCCCACCACCACCACCCTGCCCCCATCTGCTCTTTAGAGCAGTTTATCTCTGTGAAAACAAACCACTAAGTTTAAACCTGTCTCCACCAGCTTGCCTGTTCTGCCAACACAGAAAAGGCCTTGGGCACATTTTTTCATTTCTTCCTGCTCAAGAAGAAATAGTATTGGCAACCTGGCTTAAAAGTATATTTAGAGATCACAGAATAAATGATAATGATGTAATATAAATTGAATTTAGTTTTGAATTTGGAAGTTCAATGTATTGGAAAAAGCACTGAAGTTAAAGGACCTAGTGCGAACTCCGCTAAGAATTAGCCATGAGGTCTTGGGCAATTACTTTAATTTTCTTAGGCTTCATTTTCACTTGCAAAATGAGGGGGTTGGATGAGATAACCTCCAAGGTTTCTTATAGCTTTAACATTCTCCAATTCTGGTCTTGCTTTCAAAAATCAGTTGATAAAGGGTATTTGGCTACCCCCGGAGATTTAATCAGTTCACAGAACTAAGGAAACCTTTTTCATCCTCAAGGATCAGCAATGTATAGATAACTTATAACCTTAGAGAGGTATTTGGCGCAATGGAAGTTTGAGGGACTTGCCCTGAGTCAGACAGATTCAGGAATTAGATCTAGGTCTTTATGATTTTAAGGCCAGTTTGCAATTTGATCTGCTAGGGTACCTCTGATAAGGGTTATATGGTTAAACTCTGTAGAAAAAGAAGTTATTAATTGGCTATATACCTTTTTTTAATCATTTTTAAAATATAGGAATTGCCATTCTTAGAAACCGGGGATTAAAAATTGTTAGGTTTAATTGGCAGAATGCACTAAGATAATAAAAATCCTACAAGGCACTTGGGCATTGACTTTCACTCAATAACATAATGTACTTTTATCCTGCAGTTCAGGAAATGATTTGGAAAAGGAAGTCTTCACTACTCCCTTTTATTACTGTATTGAAGTTTCTTCCACAACATGATTAATGTTTGCTATAAGGAAAGCATTGTCTTCCCTTTGTGTTTTTATATTCCCTTGTTGCTTGTGTTTCTCTACAAACTTGGACATTTTTTCAACAAGCAATTTATAAAAATGTTTAGGGATGACTTACCATTTCCTCATGGCAGAGAAGTACATCCAATAGCCTTGATCAAGAGGGAAGGGTTGACTGGTAATGTAGAAGTGACAGAGACCTTTGGAGACAATGCTGACTATGGATGTGCCTTAGACTTTAGCAAAGCACATTTCTAGAGGCTCAGTAAAGATATCTTTGTAGGATTCAAAGGAGAGAGGTTTGAGAAAAGGAATATGATTCCAGATGGAGGATATAAACGTGGAAATCCTAATAATAAAATTGAGAATTATGTCCAAAAAAGAAAGGACAATGGGGCAAGCATTCAAAGAAAATTGTGGTGGCACAGTGAGCTCTCTGATGAGTCCAGCTATTGAAAGAACACATATATAAAATAAGAAAGAAGCACACAGAATCAAGGACAAACTCACAGTAAAGCATAAGCCCATAAGAATGTTAAGAAAACTAAACTACAAACTAAACTGAGATGTGTGGACATGCAACAACAACCAAATACTGTCCAAATGAATTTTAAATCGATATTTAGAGCAAGAAGTGAAGGAATGTACTAGGCCCCATGGCTTGGGGACAGTTGTATAATGGTAGCAGGTGGCAGAGAGAAGGCAGAACTGGAAAATTCCCATCACAATTCCATCTTCTCCAGAAAGGAAAATGAATGGTGGTAAAACTGGAAAGAGATCCAGTTTAAACCTGGAAATGTCATGATAAAGATATGGAAGCCCAAGATAGCTGATAAGAAGAACACCTAGCTGGTATGAATTAATTTAAAGTATTAATTTAAATTAATTTAAAGCTAGTTAACTTCAAGCTCTAAAGTCTGATAACTATGAAAATTTATGGATGTGATTATGAGAGAATTGCTATGAATGATTTTTGAGAAGTTATAGAGAATGGAAGAGATATCAGATAATCAGAGATGTCTTGATTTTCAAGGGGGAGGAGAGCTAGATATATTAAATCTGTGGCAAAATTCTAGAACATTTGTTGTGGGTTAGCATGAGTAGTACCAAATCTACCAAAGTGGGATGATGTGGCAGTGGTTGGCTCTTTAAGGGCAGCAAGATCCCTGCAGAATTTTAGGCCATAGGATCCTAACTATCCTTTCAAAGAAACTTTTTAAATCTGCTGTCCTATGGACACATCATAACTGGAGACCTGTCTAGTGGGAAGCACGGTTAAGCCAAAGTGACCAATAAAGGAGATTCAGGGGAAAAGAACAAGGGACATGAAAGCAAAATAGGCGTTGAGTAGTTCTGCCTTTTCTCTGTCACCTACTAGCAGAACATCATCTTTACCAAGACATAGAGGTATCAGTTACAGTAGAAATCAGAATGAGGACTTGAATACTGCCAGGGGCTCCATTTTCATGTCAATCATTTCACAGAATGAGGAACTTTCTAAAGCATAAGAGATTTCCCTGGTTTCTAGTACTTCTGCTAATCATTCATGCCTGTAATGGTTCTAGGGTCTAGATATTAATAAACACATTTTATGAATACCTAAAAGTAGTGAATATGAGAAGTTAAAATTGGTTCACTAACAGAAGTTATGTCAAAATAATCTCATTTCCTCTTTAAATACAATTTCTATCAGATTTTCCAGCTTAATAGAACCTTCTAGAACTTGTGCCTTTGAGATTCCTTAGTAATCTCCAAAATACTATGAGATTGCTATAGGATATTGGTGGAGATGTATTTGAGTATAGTCCCAGAGACATTTTACATCTGCATTCTTGGACTGGCTTGGATACATATGGAAAGTATCATCTCGGGGAAGGAAATAAACATTTGCTGAACGCCTACTATGTGCCAGGGATTGTGCTAATTGCTTTACACATATTAGCTCATTTGATCCTCACAACAACCCTGGAAGATAGGTGTTATTTTGATCCCCATTTTACGGCTGAGGAAACTATAACAGATACAGATTAAGTGACTTGTCCAGGGTCACATAGTTAGCAAGTGTCTGAGGCTGGCTTGAACTCAGGTCTTCCTGACTCGAGACTCAGAGTTTTATCCTTTGGGCTACCAGGTGCCTCTGTCACTAGCAGGATGATCACTAGTGGATGATTTATTTGGCTGTCATGATGAAGAAACAAAGAAAAATACAAAGCATAGCCCTGTGTTTCTCCTTTCATAGTGGTGATGGTTGAATGGTGGAGAAGGGTCAAGGTAAATAGTCCTTCGTAAAAGCTTAAAAAAAAAAAGTTGAGCTAAACAGAAGGATAGCTCATAGCTTTCTTCTTAGACATATGAAGGACTTGGCAGACTTAGTTGTATTGTGTATTCAGAGGCAAAAAGAAACTTCATTTCTTATGATATTTTGTCATTTTCCTTTATAGTGTTTGTGATGAAAATAAGTAAAGAGAATGCACCCTCTATGCTAACATCTGTTTCAAGGAGTGACATGGAGGGTTAAATTAGATGACCTCTGAAGTCCCCTCCAGCTCTATGATCACAGAATTCTGAGGGGAGATGGGAAAAATTCTATTGAGAAGCCCACAGCAAACGTGCCAGCCTGACATTCCAAAATCTGGTTCCAGGCTACCTTTCTAGATGTTTCATATTATTATACTTCATATTCTTTAGATATCAGTCATCCTGGTCTACCATCTGTTTTCTGAACCTGACCTTCCATCTCCCACTTCTGGGATACCTTTATACAAGTTGTACCCCATAAGTCCTCTCCAGCCACCACTCCTTAGAATCCCTAGCTTCCTTCAAGGCTCAGTTTAGGTGAATCATCCTACATAAAGACTGTCCTTATTTCTCCACTCTTCAAGTCATTAATGTTCTCTTCTTGCTCAAGTTATCCAGATTTTATTATCTGTGTGCAGGCTATATCCCTTCTCCTCCCAGTAGAATATAAACTCCTTAAGGGCAGGGTCTTTCATTCTTGTCTTTGTTCCCTCCTTCCTAGATCAATGCTATGTGTATGACAACTTAATAAAAGTTTATTGAATTGAACTGAAGATCCTCTGATTATATCTATATATACAGTGATACTTGATGATTTTCTTTCATATAGCTCTAAAGACACAATTCATTATAAGCTTTAGCACCTTTTACATTGTTCTTAAAAGACTGAGTCATGCTTCTGCATTCATTCTCTGTTGTCTACTTCCATCTTCCTCTTAAATCTAAACTTAATCTTTGCTACCATACTCTCTACATATGTATTTTTAAAAGCTAAGTTGGTTAGTGAGTTCCCTGGGTACCCACTTTGGTCTCTTTAGACAACACTTCTATTCTCCTCCTCAAAACTGTTTATTTATATGCCTTCAAAATTTCATTCCTGAGACTTTCCCATTCCTCTTAGGCTATCTTTCCCTATTGAATTTTAGACCTTGAGACCCTAACTATCCTTTCAAAGAATCTTTTGAAATCTGCTTCCTAAAATCTAGAGCACATGTCAGATCATACCTGGCTTTCTTCTCCTTTTATGGCACTAATTTCAAGATACTGGGTGAAGATTCCCTTGCAGGATCATACTTAGCAATCTATTATTTCTCACTGGTGAAAGTCGAGTCCAGAATGGAAATTTCTTTTTCTTCCTTCTCTACCATTTAAAGGATGCATTTATTTTCAATTCTGTGAAGTAAGGGCTGTTCTCTACATGTATTACAGGGATGTCATTGTATGGCTTGAAAAGAAGGAGAACAGACATTTCTAACTTTCCCCCCTTTATCCCCTTCTCCAAGAGAGATTTTAATTCCTGTCAGGAAGGGAATAGGTGTTTGGGGCTAGAAGTGTGACCAGAGGGTCAGAGAGAGGGGGTACCATGCTAGAATGATATCTATCTGTTTCCTTAAATATTATTTGTCTAGGGGATATAGTTTTCAGGTTCAGGGTGACTCCTAATTGCTGTTCCTTAATGAGGAAAGGAGGATTCAAACTTTATATCTAATACTTGGTCTCCTTCCCACCAAATACCAGTCGTACAATGCACACAAATGGAAAGGGACAAAGAAACCCATTTATCCAAGTTGAAAGCAAAATAGAAATCAGACAAAGTCTATGAGAATATATACTAGAAAATACAGAGTAAAGAAACTCTCCTATTAGGAACAAGGCAACTCAGCTCAACCAAGAGAAAGCATCCCAGAAGTCACCAAAAGGGAAACTTCTAGTTTCACGTGTAGCAAGCTGGAGAAAGGAACATGATGGAGATTGTCAGCTCTTCTCATGTAAGTTTCTTCTCTGAGTCTTTTCCTTCCTTGAAGTGGGATCGGCATCTTCCATCTTCTCTCTTGAAGCTTGAAGTCAGAAGCAGCCAAAGTGACTGCAGAGCCTGAAGAAACTCACATGAGTCAAAGAGCCTAGCACCCTCTTTTCTCAAAGAACTGTCCAACATTCTACAAAGAGTAAATCTCAAAACCAGGATATAGCAAACCCAGATCTTCTGACTTCTGATCCAGTGTCCTTTCCATTGTATGTGGTAGATGAGTGAATGGATGGTTTTTTTAGTAACTCACACCAAGTTAGCCTCCAACTGGTAATTGACAACTATTTTAAGAACAAGTTTGCCCCTATAAGCATGCCCTCATATAGCAAATCTCTCATAAATCTGTAGCAATTTGATAATTCCTGGATCTTTGCAAGGTTAGAAGTATCTATGGACCACATAATGGTGAAATTGTCTCTGCTGATGGAACAGTGTAAAAGCAAGGACCCTCACATACACAGGAAGGGCTGCTATCACAGGTTCTCTGATCTGCTTTTCTAAAAGGAAAGCAACTTTTGAGGGGTCAACAATCTATTTTAATCAAGCACATGTATCATTTACTTAGTTCAGGGGAAAAAGTCAGCACCCTAAACTTCAAGGAAAATACAGAGAAATAAACATCAACAGACAGGGCTTCCAACTGTTTGACCATTAGCAATACATACATCACATATAAACAGACAGATCCAATACTCTGACCATTACATACATACATAGTTACCAGAGACAGAAGCACCAACATCGGTGTTTTCAAAGCCGGAGGCCTCCTTAGCGGCTTCCCAGGGTCTCATCTTGCACACAACCCTTCTTCCTAAAACTAAGCCCCAAAGTAAAACCTCACCTCAGAGTATTTATACATTTTTCAGAGCCAGAGGGCATCACAACCCTTGAGAACCAGTGCCTCAATAGAAATTAACAAAAGGTATGGGCCTTCCAACAAAAAAATCTCCCCTAATCAAGCTTCCCTTAATGAGTAGGGAAGATCTTTAACTCTTATTATCATTACAAACAGAGGGATGCAGAGATAGTTTAAGATCAAAGAATTTAGAGCTAGACCAGAAAGATTATCTAGATTTACTACTTCATTTTACATATGAAGAAACAGTTGTCTAAAGTTATGCCATGTTTTATCATGAGATAGATTCATACACAAAATAATAAGATATATTAACTATGAGCCTGTGTGGTGCAAACTAGCAGTAGTGTAGATTTTCAGAGGAAAAAACAATGTTAAACTCCTTGAGATCAGGGATTATTTTGTTTTTGTCTTTATACAATATAAGTACAATTTAAGCACTTATTCCTATTTGTTGAATTGGATCCAAAGGAGCAAAAGTATTTAAAGCACTTGGGTGTTATGAGGAGACTTGAACAATAGACTGAATTTAGGTAAACAGGAAATAGAAGCACATTTCAGGCAAGAGGAACAAGGTGGACCAAGTCATGAAGACAGGAATAAACATAAATTATCAATGGGAAGAGAGAATGAGGAGGCCTGTCTGAGGACCACAGAGGATGAGTTTGGGGAAGAAGTAGAAAGCAAATTTGGATGATTAGGGTGAGTTAATTATTGTGGAGAGCCTGGAAAACCAGACAAAAGCATTTCAGCCCAATACTCTGAAATGGGAAACCACTGAAGGGTTTTTGTACAAAGGAATGGCATGATGAAAGAGGCATATACAGTATATCTGATTCAGGAAGGGAAATTGTTCAGATTGAGCTGATCCTTGGATAACTAGAAGGAAATGGGAAAAGAAGCCCAGGCAGGGGGAACAGTGTCAGCCAAGAGAAGGCTGCATGTAAAACCATCAGACTTAAGGTTTTTAAACTAAAGTCTGTCTGGTATGTTCCTGTTTATCTGTGATCTTTGCTGGACTAAAGGTCATTATAGGGCTCTGGGTGTCTTCAGGAAAATGACATTTATTCTTTTAGTTCTGGTTTTGTTTCAATATGTGGCCTGAGGGACTTCTATTGAATAATGCCAGGGCCAAAAGAGCACAAACAGATCTAAGAGCAAAGTTAAAACAGTAGAGTTTGTTAAAACTTCTTTTGACTGTGTCAAGTACAAAAAAAATCTTCTTCCTGAGAATCATGGAACTGGGACCTTAGAGACCATCTCATTCAACTCCCTCATTTTATAGATGAGCAAACTGAGGCTTGGGTAGAAACTTGCCAAATGACTGGCTCATGGTCACATAGCTAGCCACAAAGAGGCAGGACTGGGTTAGAACCCAGGCTTCCTGGCTTCTGGTCCAGTGGATTTTCTGCAATAGCACACACAAGTTCACTTCAGAATGAATGCTATATTATGGTGGCATAGAGAAACTATGGAGAAAAGACTATGTGGTATAGCAGTAAAGTTACTTGGCATTGGCATCACCAGAGACCTGGGTTCAAACTCTGTCCCTGATACTGTCTAACTGTAAGGCAATCACTTAACTAATCTCAACCTATTTCCTCATAAAGGAGGGAAATGGAATAAGTTGTATTTATTATACAGGGCTGTTTGAAGCCCAGTTAACATAATATATGTACAGCACTTTATAAACTTCAGAGTGTTACCTGTCAGCTCTTTTAAAGTAAAGTCCCAGAAGAAGAGCTACTACCACTTGTCTACTTGTAATGACCATCAGCCAGTCCATCAATCAGAATTTATTAAGCATCTACTACGTAGCAGACACTGGGCTGGGGATATAACAAAAAGCAAAAGACAGTCCTTGTCCTGGAGGAGCTCACAATCTAATGGGGAAGTAAACATGTAAACAATTATGTACAAACAATGCGTGTGTGTGTGTGTGTGTGTGTGTAGAATAAATTGGAGATATTCAACAGAAGGAAGGCACTAGAATTAAGGCAGATCAGGAATGACTTCTTGTAGAAGGAGGGATTTTAGCTCGAATTTGAAGAAAGACATGGAAGCCAGGAGGCAGATGATATTTCAAATCTTCAAATGGTTCATCTGTGCAGGCGTTCTTTCCATTAATGAAGATTGAAAATCCTTTTACACCAAGTTGAATTGTGTCATGAGTTGTTAGGGCCAAAAAAATTCATTACCTGTTGGCCAACCTCCTGGCAATAAGCCTTTCAGCACTTGGCTAGGCAGACACAAAGTCTGTTGCAAGCCCATCTGTACTCAAAGTCATTCTTTCCAGCCTGGTAAGAATGGGCAGAGCTTGGATCTGTTAGCTAACCAGGGTCACCTTCACGCTGTGTTGAGACATGGGGGGAGGTACTTCAGTAGAGAACGGTGTCATCACTAAGAAAGAAATAGACTGGTCTTGCTAGAATATCTTTTTCAATAAAATATAATTAAGTATAGAGCAGGTTGATTATTGAACTTAAATTGCTTTTGAGGTAGCAAGGTGATAAGGTGGATAAAGGACTGGGTTTGGAGTTGGAAAGAATGGAGTTTAAATCCTGCCTTAAACAGCTACAATCTCTGTGACCTTGGGAGTTTAATATGTGTCTGCCTCAGTTTCATCTGTAAAATGAGAATGATAATTGCACCCAGCTCTCAGGGTTATTGTGAAGATAAAATAAGATGATATATGTGAAGCATTTTGTAAACCTTAAGGCACTATGGAAATGTTAGCTACTATTTGCCTTCTGAAAGCAACAGTACTCAACCTATTCCACTTGTCCATAGCAGTACATATATTCCATAAGTTACTTGTGTAGCCTTTTAATTCAACCAGCAGAAGTCAAACTACAAACCACTATGGTCCTTCCTGTCCCAATTTTAAACTCAAGACTGGAAAATTTCAACATATTTTGGGTCCTTTGCTGTGAAAGGTCAATGTAGCATTACTGTCCACTGAATAGACTTCCCTGCAAAACAGGTTTGTTTTGCACCTTCTTCAAAGGATTTTAGGTACTCAAGAGGGTTTGGGAGTTAGGAAATCCAGCTTCTGGTCCAAGTTCTACCTTGGACAAACTATTTGATTTTGTATAAGTCATTTTATCAATCTGAGTCCCAGTTTCAGCCCCTATACAATGAGGAGTTGAGTTAGATGATCCCTAAGGTTCCTTCAAGAATGTCTGCTAGATAAAAGCCAGCATTACAAATATACCTCACATTTTCTCACAGTCACTCTGAGAGTAGGGTGCTATATTCTCCATGTTACAGACGAGAAAATTGGAACAAGCAGGGATCACGTGACTTGCTCAGGGTTATACAGCTAGTAAGTATCTGAGGCTGGATTTCAAATCAGATCTTCCCGACTCCAGGTTCAGCACCCTATCCATTGGACGACCTAACTGTCCTCTCTCTAATGGATAATAATAGAACCTACCTCTTAGGGGAAAATAAAGTGAGATAATATTTATAAAGTGCTTTGTAAACCTTGAAGTGCTATAAAAATGCTAACTATTATTATATGGTCAGATTCATTACCAAAATATCTTCCCATAAGGAATTTTCACTTCAGTGTTGTGGAATGGAGAGTGTGAAAGACCTGGAATCAAATTCACCCTCAGACTTTACTAAGTGTGTGACTGCCACCTAATCTCTCTCAGCCTTACTTTACTCATCTGTAAAATGGAGATAATAGTATAGGTAAGAGAGGCTCAAATGTAAATAAAGTGCTTTGCAAACATTTAAGTGCCATGTAAATTCTTCTTATTATTAAAAGATGATTCTACAGCATGCACACCTCACTGTGGCAGGGTATCACTTACACTTTGATGTCAATGGAAGAAATAAGAAAGCTTTGGGGTGTCTTAAATAACTTGGAATAGTATCATTTTAGAGCAGTATGGCAGGGAAGGGAGAGACCAGTTGAAGAAAGTATGACATGCTTCCTTCAACTAATTCTTTTCTAGTTGTATCTTCTAGATGATATGACTATAAGTTCCTTGAGGGCAAGAACTATTGCATTTTTATCTTTGTATCTCCAAGACCTAGAACAAAGTCTGATGCAAAGTAAGCATTTAATGTTAGGGATCTATTTATTTATAATAATAAATGTATTTATAATAAGGATCTTATTATTTGAGTCCTAATTAAAAGTTGGATATCTATTGATTGGAAAAAGCATCTATGTTTAATAATGTCTATATAATAATAAGATACTGCAATACTGGAGGATGATTTGGGAATTAACCAACATTTAAGGTTTCATAATTCACTGTTTTTCTCTACCCTTAACAGGCTACTGAAATAGTACCATTACTAATGTATCAATTGAACTCAGACTATTAGCATTCTTGCAGTAAAGTCACTATTCCTTGCTGCTCCCACCATACTGTATTTATAGAGGTCAGTCCTTTGGAAGATTGAAAAGCACTTACAAAAGTTAAGTCCTGGAACTGGCAATAAGCATCACATAACCAGCACCACATCTAGCTGATTTTGAAACCAAATTGTTGGTAATTACAGAAAAAGGAAGGATTTGGAGCCAGAGGACCTTGGTTTAAATCCTAAACAACTCTGTCACTTGCTATTTGTGTATTCTTTGGGAAATAATTTAACTTTTTGTACCTCAGTTTCTTCATCTGTAAAATAAAAGCATTGGACTAAAGAACCTTTAAGGATCTTTCAATTCTAAATATATGATCTTATCCATTTAGAATGGATCCATAATGTTTGCAAAGCCCTCTAAGAAAGAGAATTGAAAACAAGTTATTAAAGCTGAGTTTTTTCCTTCAAAATAATACAATTTAAAAACCAATTAAACTGTTCAAAATTTCTAATAAAAAATAGGAATGAAAATAAAGCAATCTTGAGTGAACAACTCACAAATATCAAGTCAGAAAATATAGAAAAAAACCATAGAAAGGACTATGAGAAGAAAGGTATAGTAATTCTCAACCATTATATAGCTGCAAATTGTTTCAACAGTTTTGAAAAGATAATTTGGAATTATGTAAGCTACTGGATTGTTCCTAATTTTTGACCCAGAGATACTACAACTAGGATTATTTCCTAAGGAAGTTACTTATGTTAAGAAAAGACATATGTATATACATATATATGTGTATTATATATATTATACATATGTATGTATTATGCATATATGTTATAAGTTCATAGTGTAAATGATTTGTATGATCTAAATGTATAATTAATGAAACATTTTACATATTAAATACTTTCTGGATCAATTCCCACCTAGACTATCATTTAAACTAGTGAGAGAATTCACAGAGTAATGAGCCAGTACACAGATGAGGGATGAGAGTTAGATGGATTTCTCCTTCAGAGCACCAGAGAGGTATTCACATCTGTAACACATACCCATACATCAAAAGGATTTCTACCTATGGGATCTTATTAATGGGCTTTTTAAAAAATACGAGTAAACAAAAACCCTGCTACATATACAGAGAAAAAAATTTCATAGCAGTATTATTTGAGTTAAGAAAAGGTGCAAACACAACATGAACCCAAAGATTGATTAATGGCTAAACGAATTCTATTACAAAAACATAATGGAATATTATTGAATCATAAGAAAGGACGTACACATGAAAAATTCAGAGAAACATGAGAAGACTCATATGAGGTGTTACAGACCAAGAAAGGCAGAGCCAAAACAGCAATATATAATGGCTACAGCAAGGTAAGAAAAACCAACATGAAAAGGCAATAAAATTCTTGGCAATGTTAGTACTATAATGTTAGAGTTAAAGGATACATCTCTCTCTTCTTTCCATCACTTCTTTTCAGGGGCAGCTAGATAAGGTTAAATTCCAATCCCACCCCAGATACTAGCTGTGCAACTCTGGTTAAGACTTGTCTGCCTCAGTTTCCTCAACTGTAAAATGGAGATAATAATATCTACTGTGAGGATTAATAAGTTACCTGTAAAGAAATTAGCTCAGTACCTAGTACATAAGTAGGTGCTTTCTTTCATTCCTTCTTTTCTTCCTTCTTTCTGTTAATAGATAACCAAGCTTTTCTAAAGAATGTATTTTGTAAAGAGGATTGTTTTTGTTAATGTGTGGGAAATACTTATAGTGTCAAAATAAAAATGTATCAATAAATATTGTTTTTAAAGAAAAGAACATGATGATTGTTGTTTATAATATTTACCAAAAATGATAGACATTTAAAAATTCTTTGATCTAGACTTGTGATTTCATTGGCATAGGGACTCGGAGTATGGAAACTTTTCTCATCCAGACATATACAATTTCTCTTAGTCTTGGAAAGTTGGCTGGGGGCACTGAGAGATTAATCAATTTGTCCACACTCAAATGTTTTGTCCTTCTCAAAGAAGACCATAACATCAAGGAGGTGATGCCACGACATGTAAGTGAATTGGAAAGTCTGAATTTGAACTCGTCTTCATTACTTTTACGATAACCACTAAAATATACTGTCTAAATATTATGACTAAATTGAAAAGCACATATTCCCATAGGTCGTATCTGCTTCTAAGCTACATGTTCAACCCTGATGTCGCTGTTCAAATTTTCCCTAGGAATTTCTACCCTAAGTAAGTTCTATGAATTGGCCAGTTTCTAGTGCTTCTGAAGCAATCAGCCAGTGATTATTTATTTCGTATGGAAAGTGGGCCAGACCACTACAATGCCTTTCTTCATCATACGTCTGCAAACTTTCTCCTTCCCTTCCCATAGTTCCCTACTAAGGCTCCCCTTGTTTCCTCTGTTCTGCTTAGTATGTGTACAGAGTGTGGGCGTTCTTTCTTTGTTTATTTCCACAGTGTTTATTATTTTTTTTGTCTTAGGTTCAATCTCATCTAGTATTATCCTAATTATGCTTCTTACACACTTGCTTCCTGAACATCTCTCCAAGAACAGACCAAGGTATTTGTGCTATGACATGCCATTTCTGTTTCAGATATAATTTAGCAGATATAAATTAGCACTTAAATCATTTGAATTTTCAGTGGTAGTAATAGTATTAGAGATCTCCAGCTGAAGGATTTGTCTTGAAAATAATTCAGCTAGATTTCATCTTGTTTTAAAATAAAAGTTATTTTAACTTCCATTGACAAGTTCAGGCCTTCAAATATATGCACAAGATTAAAAAAATGGAACAAAGTGATTGAAAATGATCATGTGTATACATGTATATATAAATATACATATTTACACAACCATGTATGTGTGTATAAATATATAGTTAAATGTATATGTAGGTAAAAAATAGAAAAAATATAAAATTATTAAAAACAAGTGTATGAATATATGTCTATATTTAAATACATATATGTTTTTTCCTTTGGAAAAAAAACTCAAAGATGTATGCATTTATCCTAATAAGATAGTAACATCTTTCAATGAATTAACATTAATTTTGTTAATCATCTATTTACATAATGATCTATCTATTTAGATCTTTTGGTTCTGCTTTCTTTACCCTAAACCATATTGTGTAAATATTTTTCCATTTCTTTTGTAACATGATAAGAATGGATGAGTTGGGTTGATGCAATATCCATGTAGAAGAACGGGTGTAATGGAAGTATCCTGCTCCCTGATATGGAGAATGTGAAAACATTTTATCACTGGTTTTGCTTTGCGAAACATGTAATGAGGAGGTGGATTGTTGATTGGATATGTAGATGAAACTGCGGGCTTTCCCGAAGGTCCTAGTCAGCCAGTATTGTGCCCTTGATGGGACTCTTTTCCTGCCTAGTTTCAGAAAAGAGTAAGGGAGACAATGAAGTAAAGGGAGAAGTTTTGGAACTTTCCCATCCAGGGCCAACATGTGGCCTGTGAATGTGAGTCTCTGTTCTTGGCCTTCTTTAATTTATTCTATATTGTTTTAATTAAAAGAGGCTATGACCTTGTGAACTTCCAAAGTGTAGGAGAACGAGCCACCAGAGATCAGAAGCTAGAGTCCATGCTTGGATTCTTTGGAAGCCTGGGAGAAACGCCAGGCCCAGGCTAACAGCAATGGAGATGCAGACATGCACTCATCAGCCATCGTCAACTTGATGGGCAAATGATAGGTAGAAATGACATGAAGTACAAGTTTTATCTTCTCAAATACAAAAGTAATAAGGGAGCATGGGCCCCCAGGGCTTGGGGGAAATGTTTGAGTCCACTTTCCTGAGGGACCAATGTGGCCTACAGGACAGTGTGTCCCCTCCCGTTGGGGAGAGTGTGACCTCTTGTATTGGGGAGAGATGTTTGTACTTTTGTTTTTGCTGTGTCTTTGAAGTAAATATCCCTTTATAAAAGCTATCTGAGATTAATTAGTTAACTAGAATTGGAAGGCCAATCACAAGGTGATTAACATTGGGGAAAACTGGAATGGGGGCTCAAGTGGATAGCATTAGAGTCATCCTAAACCCTCAGGGTATCTCTAGGATTCTGAGGGGGAGATATAATTAACCTCGGATTAGAAGTGTGAAACAAATCATTGCTACACTTTGAGTTCTTCATATTTGTTATTTTTTCCCCTGTAAATATATTCCATGGAAAGCTAGATGGCTCAGTGGATACAGTGGTAGGCCTGGAGTTGGGAAGACTCATCTTCATGAATTCAAAACTGGCTTCAGACACTTAACAGTTGTGTGACCACAGGCAAGTCACTTCACCTTGTTTGCCTCAGTTTCCTCATCTGTAAAATGAGCTAAAGAAGGAAATGGCAACCTACTCCAGTATCTCTGCCAAGAAAACCTGCAATGGGGTGATGAAGAGTTGGAAATGACTAAACAATAAAACAGCAATAAGTAAATTGTATTATATTTCCATACCTTAACTTTCAGTCATTTTCCAAAAACCAGGAACATAGTTTATTTTCAAATTCTTTCTCTTCCAAATAAACTGCCAGAATTTTTATTTTTTACAGGTAGGTCTTTTTTCATCAGGTGGTTGCTTCCTCAGGATATACAAATGCTCAATCAAAGTATCTGAACATTTTGTATCTCTTTATATTACCTTCCAAAGAAACCGAGTCTCCCTTACTTACCACTGCTATGCCAGCATTTTATTATTTTTGATAATGCGTTGGGTAGAATGTGGGATCTCAGAGTTGTTTTAATTTTAATTTCTCTGGTTATTATTGACTTTAAACACTTAACCATTCATTGATAGTATTTTTTTTTTTGTAATACTGTCTATCCTTACCACCTGACCACTAGAAAATGACTTCTACTCTTATACTTTTTTTTTGGTCAATTCCTTTTAGATTTTGGATATCAGATCTTTATCATCAATGTTAAATATAGGATTTGAAGGCAGAGTCAGGATGGCATAGTAGCAGGAACTCACATGAACTTTCACAAATTACCTTCCAAACAACTTTAAAATAATGCCTCAAAAGGAATTCTACAGTGGCAGAACCAACAAAAGGTTGAGGTGAAACAATTTTCCAGTCCAAAACAACTTAGGGAGTTGGCAGGAAGGGTCTTTTTCACTGGAGTCGTGGTACCAGGGCCCAGGAGCACAGTGCAAGCAGTACAGACTGGGTCTTGTTAATGGCTGCCTCAGTTAGGCAGCAGCTTCAGGAGCTCACAGCACATGATAGTAAGGGAGCAAGACAAGTGATCAGAAGATTATAGAGGACCCTTTCCTGTCACTAGGGGCAGGATCCTGTTGCATTGCCCATTATATAGCTCTGGATCACAGTCCCAGGGCAAAAAAGGAACACTAGTAAACTGCTATTTATAGCCCTGGGGGGACAGGAGCCCTGGTCACAGTTCCAGGGCAGAAAGGAGCATTATCACTTACTTAGTTGCATTTACAGGGCCAGAAGAAGTAAAAACCACAGAGGGGGCCAGGGGCCCTCATTCTGGTTCTACATATAGAGTGAAGGCTCGAGGGCCAGAGCACAGGTCAGGAGAGCAGTGACCACTCCTCTCCTTAGATCATACCTTCTTGGAAGAACTGAAACTTTCAGTCCTCCAGAACCAGCTCTGAAAACAGCAGCACAGAAAGCTGACAGTTGGGTCAGTGCCATCTCCGTACCAGGAGCAGAACCAAATTTTAACGTAAAGTAAAAGTTAAGAAAGAGATTAGAAAAATGAACAAACAACAACAAAAAGAGTCTGACTGTACAAAATTACTATGGAGACAGGGAACATCAAGAAACAAACCCAGAAGAAAACAACAGAATCAAAACAGCTACATGCAAAGTCTCAAAGAAAACTATAAATTGGAGATGAGCCCAAAAGAATTCCTGAAAGAGCTCAAAAAGAATTTTATTTTATTTTATTTTTAAAAGTTTTTTACATTTTATTTTATTTTTCTTTTTTTTCTTCTTTTTTTTATTTATTTTACTTTTAACATTCATTTTCACAAAATTTTGGGTTCCAAATTTTCTCCCCTTTTGTCCCCTCCCCCCACCCCAAAACTCCGAGCATTCTAATTGCCCCTGTCTGCCAATCTGCCCTCTCTTCTATCATCCCTCTCTGCCCTTGTCTCCATCCTATACCCCTTTACCTTTATTTCTTATTTCCTAGTGGCAAGAACAGTACTCCACAGTTGTTCCTAAAACTTTGAGTTCCAACTTCTCTTCCTCCCTTCCTCCCCACCCCTTCCCTTCCCTTTGGAGGGCAAGCAATTCAATATAGGCCAAATCTGTGTAGTTTTGCAAATGACTTCCATAACAGTAGTATTGTGTAAGAACTAATTATATTTCCCTCCATCCTATCCTGTCCCCCATTACTTCTGTTCTCTCTTTTGATCCTGTCCCTCCCCATGAGTGTTGACCTCAAATTGCCCCCTCCTCCCCATGCTCTCCCTTCTATCATCCCCCCCACCCTGCTTATCCCCTTATCCCCCACTTTCCTGTATTGTAAGATAGGTTTTCATACCAAAATGAGTGTGCATTTTATTCCTTCCTTTAGTGGAATGTGATGAGAGTAAACTTCATGTTTTTCTCTCACCTCCCCTCTTTATCCCTCCACTAATAAGTCTTTTGCTTGCCTCCTTTATGAGAGATAATTTGCCCCATTCAATTTCTCCCTTTCTCCTCCCAATATATTTCTCTCTCACTGCTTCATTTCATTTTTTTAAGATATGATCCCATCATCTTCAATTCACTCTGTGCACTCTGTCTCTATGTGTGTGTGTGAGTGTGTGCGTGTGTATGTGTGTGTGTGTAATCCCACCCAGTACCCAGATACTGAATAGTTTCAAGAGTTACAAATATTGTCTTTCCATGTAGGAATGTAAACAGTTCAACTTTAGTAAAGTCCCTTATGACTTCTCTTTGCTATTTACTTTTTCATGCTTCTCTTCATTCTTGTGTTTGAAAGTCAAATTTTCTTTTCAGCTCTGGTCTTTTCATCAAGAATGCTTGAAAGTCCTCTATTTCATTGAAAGACCAATTTTTCCCCTGAAGTATTATACTCAGTTTTGCTGGGTAGGTGATTCTTGGTTTTAGTCCTTTAGTTCCTTTGACTTCTGGAATATCCTATTCCACGCCCTTTGATCCCTTAATGTAGAAGCTGCTAGATCTTGTGTTATCCTGATTGTATTTCCACAATACTTGAATTGTTTCTTTCTAGCTGCTTGCAATATTTTCTCCTTGACCTGGGAACTCTGGAATTTGGCCACAATGTTCCTAGGAGTTTCTATTTTTGGATCTCTTTCAGGCGGTGATCTGTGGATTCCTTGAATACTTATTTTGCCCTCTGGTTCTAGAATCTCAGGGCAGTTTTCCTTGATAATTTCATGAAAGATGATGTCTAGGCTCTTTTTTTGATCATGGCTTTCAGGTAGTCCCATAATTTTTAAATTGTCTCTCCTGGATCTATTCTCCAGGTCAGTTGTTTTTCCAATGAGATATTTCACATTATCTTCCATGTTTTCATTCTTTTGGTTTTGTTTTGTGATTTCTTGGTTTCTCATAAAGTCATTAGCGTCCATCTGTTCCATTCTAATTTTGAAAGAACTATTTTGTTCAGTGAGCTTTTGAATCTCCTTTTCCATTTGGCTAATTCTGCTTTTGAAAGCATTCTTCTCCTCATTGGCTTTTTGAACCTCTTTTGCCAATTGAGTTAGCCTATTTTTCAAGGTGTTATTTTCTTCAGCATTTTTTTGGGTCTCCTTTAGCAGGATGCTGACCTGCTGTTCATGCTTTGACTGCATATCTCTCATTTCTCTTCCCAGCTTTTCCTCTACCTCTCTAACTTGATTTTCAAAATCCTTTTTGAGCTCTTCCATGGCCTGAGCCCATTGAGTGGGCTGGGATACAGAAGCCTTGACTTCTGCGTTTTTCCCTGATGGTAAGCATTGTTCTTCCTCATCAGAAAGGAAGGGAGGAAATGCCTGTTCACCAAGAAGGTAACCTTCTATAGTCTTATTTTTTTCCCTTTTCTGGGCATTTTCCCAGCCAGTGACTTGACTTCTGAGTATTCTCTTCACACCCACTTTGCCTCCAGATCTGCCCAGTCAGCACTTGGGGTCTGAGATTCAAATGCTGCTCCCCAGCCTCAGGGCTTTGGACGGGGGCAGGGCTGCTGTTCAGTGTGAGATTAAGTTCAGGTGCTCAAGTCAGGGCAGGGCCGCCTCACAGGCTCAGTTCCCTCAGGGGGTTTATGCAGAGACCTTTAACAATGGATCCAGGCTCCTGCCTGCTTGGGGAACCCTGGTCTGTCGCTGCCTCCCTAGGGGGCCTGAGTTATGGGGGCACCCCACTCCCCTCTCTACCTGCCAAAGAGACCCTCTCACCAACCCTTGTCACCTGTGGGCGGAGGGACTCGCGTGGCTGCTGGAGATTCCGTTCCTGAAGCCTGGTCGGATCTGCTCCTTTCAGCACTGCGCTGTCGAGGAAGGGTTGGGCTCTGCTCTGGGTCGTGAGGAACCTTTTGTGAGAGGTTTTCAGGCTCTCTGGAGCAGAAATCTTGTCTGCTCCGTTCTGTGGCTTCTGTTGCTCCAGAATTCACCCGTGGTTCTTTTTTTTACAGGTATTTTATGGGCAGTGGGTTCGGAGGTAGCGTATGTGCGTCTTTCTACTCCGCCATCTTGGCTCCGCCTCCAAAAAGAATTTTAAAAATCAAATAAGAGATGTAGGAGAAAAACTGGGGAAAGAAATTAGAGTGATGCAAGAAAATTATGAAAAAAGAGTCAATAGCTAGGTAAAAAGAGGCACAAAAAATGTTAAAGAAAATAACACCTTAAAAAAACAGAATTGGGCGTCCCAAGGGAGGTGGGGTCACTCTCAGGCCTCCATGTGGACGTGGGGCTAGAGTTCTCAGGCCAAGTTGGGTGGGGCACAGGGCCGGGGTGGGGATGTACACGTGTACACCGTGGTGGAATCGCAGCAGCTGCAGGTGCAGGAGGTGGTGGACACCATGGTAAAAGGACTAGAGCGGGAGAATATCCACAAGATGCAGGGTACCATGTTCTGGTGCAGTGCCAGCTGCTGTGAAGATACCCAGGCCTCCATGCAGCAGGTTCATCAGTGCATTGAATGCTGCCATGCTCCCTTGGCCCAGGCACAGGCTCTTGTGACCAGCGAACTGGAGAAATTCCAGGACCGTCTGGCTCAATGCACCATGCACGGCAATGACAAAGCCAAAGATTTGATGGATGCTGGGGGCAAGGAGCAGCAGGTGAAGAGGCAGCTAGAGTCCTGTGTGACCAAATGTGTTGATGCCCACATGGACCTCATCCTGACCAATACCAAGAAGATGAAGGATTCCCTGGTATCTATTGCAAAACAGTCATTGTCAGTAGCTATCTGGGGTGGAAGAAGGGGTCTACTTGTAAAATTGTATGGAAATTTTTACCTTTCAGTGAAAATTTAAGAATGAAGAAATTGAGGCTGGTAGCAAGTTTAAGAATATCTTTATAGGAATTTCCCATCTGCCTCTGGACTCTGTTGGTTCCATTATATGTTTTAGCCCATAGGTGAAGAAATGGAAGAAATTGGTGCTCAGATCTGGATTAGAGGTAGCATGGAGAGCTAATAGTGCCCAGGCCCATCCCTTCAGTGACGATGACCCTTAACAGCTTTCAGCTAGTTCAGAGGTATTCCATTCCTAGAAGCCAGAATAAATGTTTGGGTTTATAGGTATTAGCAATTCTTCTCCCCAACCTACCTCCCATCTGGTATGAATCCCTGAGATAGCTATCCACTTTTGTTTGGTGCCAACCTCACATCCACCTGATTGAACCATTTCTGATAGTCCAGAAAGCAGCAGCCATGAATTCAGTACTGATTGGAAAAGAGAAACACAGTTGTGCTTTTCTCCCCAGTATAAGAAGTGGCATTGAGAAGGGAGTCTGGGGAAGGAGGCTTACTTGCATGACAGCCCTGAGCAGGTTCCAGATGATCTTTCCTTTGATGAAGACAGCTCGTGCCAGCTTTCACAGGGACACCAAGCAAGATCATAAATGGGAAATCTCCTACCAGGCATATGGGAATGCGGCTCAGTTTACTTCTTCTTGCCCTTCTGGAAGGAGCAACACTTAAGTTAGTGTTTTTTAAGACTAACATGAAATGGTTTTGAGTTAAGACTAAAGATAACCTCTTTGCTTACAGAACAATCTTAAACCTCTTGCTTAATGGAATGGTAGGTGACTGGTTTGGGGGAAAGTTAGTTTTCCCCAAAGCAGAAAAAGATGTGATACCTGACCCTGGCCCTGCTCATTTGCCCTCTTCCACAGAAACATTTTGTTGAGAGGAAGGGTAAGAAAACAACTTAAACTTCTAAGCAGGTTGCAAGGGAGAGATTTTTTCTACCCCAGAATACAGGAGGCAGCTAGCACCAATTATCCAATTATCACTGTTGGTTAAAACTTTGAGCAACATGGTAGTACCAGGCATTGTGTTGGAAAAGATCTTGTTCTCTTTATATCAACTTCTTACTGAATGCAATTAACATAGCCTTCCTGTTCTGTGTTTCAAGGCTATGTCATATTTTCCTAGTGGTTTGATGAAAAAATAAATAGTTTGATTTAAAAAAAACAGAATTGGTCAAATAGTAAAAAAGGCACAAAAATCCATTGAATAGAAGAACTCCTTAAAAAGCAGAATTGGTGAGAGAGGGAGAGAAAGCAACAGAGAGGAGAGAGAGAAATAAAAAGAGAAGAAGAGTGAAAGGTGAAATAGGGAGAAAAAGGGGAAAATGGGAGAAAAAGAAGAAAAGGATGAGAATATAACTTGAGATAATTATGAAATGGGACACAGAACATAAAAACTTTTCTGTTATTTGATTCAGTTCTACCTGTTAAATTCTAAGAGTTTATATAAGATTTATTTTCTTATTGTATTTATTTACTTTTAAAATTATTTTTGGATGTTAGTTATTAAGTATTTTGTTATATTCAGGGAAAAAGAGCAAAACTGGTCAAATGGAAAAAAGATTTTAAAAATTCACTGAAGAAAAAAATTCCTTAAAAAGGAAAATTGGCCAAATAAGGTAAAAGGTACAAAAGTTGACTGAAGAAAATAATTCCTTAAAAATTATATTGGGCAAGTGGAAGCTAATGACTCTATGACACATCAAGAAACCCTAAAACATAATTTAAAAATGAAAAAAAATAGAAGAAAATGTGAAATATCTCATTGGAAAAACAAGTGACCTGGAAAACAGATTGAGGAGAGTGAATTTTAGAATTATTGAACTACCTGAAAGCAATGATCAAACAAAATAAATAACCTAGACACTATATTTCAAGATGTTATCAAGGAAAACTGCCTTGATATCCCAGAACCAGAAAGTGAAATAGAAATTGAAAGAATCCATCAATCACTTCCTGAAAGAGATCTCAAAATGAAACCTCCCAGGAATATTATAGTCAAATTCCAGAGCTCCCAGATCAAGGAGAAACTATTGCAAGTAGCCAGAAAGAAACAATTAAAATATCACCATCAGGGTAACACAAGATCTAGCAGCTTCCACATTAAAGAATCTGAGGGTTTGACATATGATAGTCCAGAAGGCAAAGGAGCTAGAACTGCAGCCCAGAATCACTTACCCAGTAAAACTGAGTAAAATCCTTCAGGAGAAAAATGGGTATTTAATGAAATTGAGAACATTCAAGCATTTCTGATGAAAAGACCAAAGATAAATAGATAATTTGATTTTCAAACAAAAGACTCAAGTATAAAAAGGCAAAAATGAAAGAGAAATCATAAGGGATTCAGTAAAGTCAAACTATTTACTTTCCTATATGGAAAGATAATACTTGTAACTCCAGAGAACCTTATCATTCTTAGGGCAGTTAGAAGGAGTATACATAGACAGATGGTATGGGAGTGTGTTGACTGTGATGGGGTGATTTTTAAAAAAAAATAAAGGGTAAGAAAGAGAGCTGCACTGAAAGAAGGGAGAAAAGAGTGGAAGAATGGGAAAAAATTATCTCACATAAAAGAGGCTTTAAGGAAGAGTTTTCATAGTGGAGGAGAGGGGTGCTGGGCA
Organism: Notamacropus eugenii; assembly: GCF_028372415.1. NCBI lineage: Eukaryota > Metazoa > Chordata > Mammalia > Diprotodontia > Macropodidae > Notamacropus > Notamacropus eugenii. Next base: position 172,161,736 of record NC_092872.1, read on the forward strand.
ACACTTGAATCTTATTGTCATTGGAACTGGCTCCAAGAGGAAATAACATATAGAGTTAGTTGGGCATAAAAAGCTATCTTTCACTACAGGGAAGTAGGAGGGGAAGGGGAAAAGAGAAGGCAGTGGGAGCACTGATAGAAAGAGCAAATTAAGTGAGACAGTGGTCAGAAGCAAAACAGACTTTTGAGGAGGGAAGGAGAAAGGAAGGTGGGGGGAGAGAGAGAGGGAGAGAGAGAGAGAGAGAGGAATATACAGGGAAAAATAGGATGGAGAGAAACACACAGTTGGTAATCATAATTGTGACTGTGAATGGGATGAACTCACCCATAAAATGGAAGGAGATAGAAGAACTAATTAAAAACCAGAATCCAACAATATGTTATTTACAAGAAACACACTTGAAACAAAGGGACACACAGATTAAGCAAAATCTATTTTTACTTCAGCTGAAATTTTTGAAAAAGAGTAGGGGTAATATCATGATCTCAGACAAAGCAGAACGAACCAAAAAAGAGACCTTATAAAAAGGGATAAGCAGGAAAACTACATTTTGCTAAAAGGCACCATAGACAATGAAGTAATATTGACATTAAATATATATGTGCCAAATGGTATAGCACCCAAATTCTTAAAGGAAAAGTTAAATCAGTTACAGGAGAAAATAGACAGTAAAACTATACTAGTAGGGAAAACTCAACTTTCCCTTCTCAGAATTACATAAGTCAAACCAAAAAATTAAGAAGACAATGAGATGAATAGAATTTTAGAAAAGTTAGATATGATAGACTCTGGAGATAATTTAATGGGAATAGAAGAGAGCACACCCTTTCCCCAGTGGTATGTCACCTACACAAAACTTGATCACGTATTAAGAGTATAAAAATCTTACAACCAATTGTAGAAAATTAAATGCACCCTTTTTAGAAAATAATGAAATAAGAATTGCATTTAATAAAGGGCTGTGGAAGCACAGATTAAAAGTTAATTGGATACTAATAATCTACTCCTAAAGAATGAGTCAAAAAACAAATCATAGGAACAATAAGTAATTTTATTAAAAAGAATATCAACAATAGCACAACATAACAAAATATATGGAATGAAGTGAAAACAGGACTCAGGGAAATTTTATATCTCTAAATGCCTACATCAATAAAGTAGAGAAAGAACAGATCAATTAACCGGGCATGTAACTACAAAAAAAATCTAAAAAAAAGAACAAATTAAAATCCCCAATTAAACAAAAACAGGAAATCCTTAAAAATCAAAGGAGAGATTAATAAAACTGAAATTGGACAAGCCATAACTAAATTTCCTCAGGAAAAAAAAAAACCCAGACAAAGAAGAATTCACAAGTGAATTGTACCAAATATTTAAAGAATAATTAATTCCAAAACCATCTAAGATATTTGGAAAAATAGGCAAAAAGAAGTCCTGCCAAATTTCCTCTACAACACAAATATGGTGTTACACCTAAACCAGGATGAACAAAAGGAGAAGAAAACTACTGACCAATTTCATTAATGAATATTTATGCAAAAATTTTTAATATAATACCAGCAATGAGATTACAGCAATTGATTGCAAAAATCATACATTATGACCAAGTGAGATTTATTCAGGAATCCAGGACTGATTCAATATTACAAAAACCATCAGTATAACTGACCATATCAATAACAAAAAGAACAAAGATCATGATTTTCTCAATAGATGTAAAAAAACTTCTGATAAAATACAATAATTATTCCTATTAAAAACTCTAGGAAGCATTGAAATAAAAGGTTGTTGTGTTTTGTCCTTCATTCTCCAAGAGGCCCATGACATCGAGATGATGACATGACTTGCAGTTGACTTTGATTTGAGTGAGGGAGGGCTGTGCAAGGTCACCAACCTCATTTTCTTCTCCAGAGCCATCTGGGTCCAGTGGCCTGATATTCATCAGGGCAGCTGGAGATGACCCAGGATGCAATGAAACCCTGGCCCTTTTAGGCTAAGGTCTTATTACATTCTCACTTTGAGTAAAATAAACCCATTCAATGAATAGGCTTCTTTTAGGTAGTTACTCAAGGGATGGCTCCTTAAATAAAAAAAAAAAATTCAAACTGAGAGGGGAAGACCCTCAGGGTTCCTGGGTAAAAGAGAAATGGTTACTATTTAACAATTACATTCCCTCTGTGCTAGGTGGGTGGAGACCTGTGGGGATAATTGACCATATTAATAATGAAAATAACAAAAATAATGATTATCTCAATAGATGCAGAAAAACTTTTGATGAAATACAATAATTATTCCTATTAAAAACTCTAGGAATTGTTGAAATAAATGGAGAGTTCCTTAAAATAGTAAGTAGTATCACTCTAAAACCATCAGGAAGCACTGCCTGTTAGGGCGATAATCTAGAAGCCTTCCCAGTAAGATCATGGGTGAAGCAAGAAAGTTCATTATTATCACTATTATTCATTAGTTATAGCAATAAGAGAAGAAAAAGAAATTGAAGATATTAGCATAGGCAATGAGGAAACAAAAGCATCATTCTTTCTAGATGATATGTTAGTATACCTTAAGAACCCTAGAGAATCAACTAAAAAACTAATTGAAACAATTAGCAACATCAGCAAAGTTGTAGGATATAAAATAAACCCACATAAATTGTGGGCATTTTTGCTTATGTCCAGCAGTAAAAGATAAAAAGAGAAATTACATTTAAGATAAAACACTTAGGAGACTACCCTCCCAAAACAAATCCAGAAACTATATGAATACCTTTTACACAAATAAAGTCACATCTAAAAAACTGGAGAAATAATAATTGCTCATATATAGGCTAAATCAATATAATAAAAATTATAATTCTACCTAAAATAATTTGCTTTTTCAGTGGCATACCAATCAAACTACCAAAATATTTTTCATAGAGCTAGAAAAATAGTAACAAAAACAAAAGGTCAAGCATATCAAGGGGATCAACGAAAAAAATTTGTATTAAAAAGAGGTAATCAGCAAAACAATTTGGTTTTAATTAAGAAACAGAGTGAAGTATCAGTGGGACAAATCAGATACGTAATACATAATGACCATAGTAATCTAGTCTTTGATAAACCCAAGTTTCCAAAAACTCACTATTTGACAAAAATTACTGGGAAAACTGGAAAACATATTGGTAGAAAAACAGGCACAGGTCAATATCTCACACTGTATTCCAAGAAAAGGTCAAAATATATACATGGTTTAGAAATTAAAGGTAATATCATAAGCGAATTAGGGAAGCAAGGAATACTTGACCTGTCAGATCTATCGATAAGGGAAAAATCTGTGACCAAACAAGGAATAGAAATCATTATGGGACATAAAATGAATAATTTTGATTACATTAAGTTAAAAAGGTTTTGCAATAACAAAATCAATGAAGTCAATATTAGAAGGAAAGCAGGCAACTAGGGAAAATTTTTTACAGCAAGTTTCTCTGATAAAGTCCTAATTCCTCAAATATATAGAGAATTGAGTCAAATTCATAAGAATACAAATCATTCCCCAATTGACAAATGGTCAAAGGATGTGAGCAGTCAGTTTTCAGAATAAGAAATCAAAACTATTTAAAGTCATATAAAATCACTATTGTAAATCACTATTGATTAGAGAAATGCTGAGGTACCACCTCACAGTTATCAAATTGGCTAATAAGACAGAAAAGGAAAACGACAGATGTTGGAGGGAATGTGGAAAAACAGACACTAATTCACTCTTGGAGGAGTTGTGGACTTTGGAGAGCAATTTGAAACTATGCCCAAAGGGCTATAAAATTGTGCATACCCTTTGATTCATCAATACCACTACTAGGTCTATATCCCAAAGAGATAAAAAGAAAAAAAGTGCCATATGCACAAAAGTATTTATAGCAGGTCTTTTAGTGGTGGCAGTGAATTGGAAATTGAAGGGATACCTGTCAATTGGGTTGAACAAGTTTGATGAAACAATATTGTGCTATAAGAAATGATGAGCAGGCAGACGTCAAAAAAACCTAGGAAAACTTGTATAAAGTTAAATGAGCAAAGCCAGATCATTGCACATAGTAACCACAGTAGTATATAATGATCAGCTGTGAATGACTTAGTGATTCTCAGCAACACAATGATCCAAATCAGTTCCAAAGGACTTACAATGAAAAACGCTATCTTCCTCCAAAGAGAACTAGTAAAGTCTGAATGCAGATACAAGCATACTTTTTAAAAACACTTTCTTTACTTTTCTTTTTCAGTCTGTATTCTCTTCCACAACATGTCTAATATGGAAATTTGTTTTGGATGACTACACATGTATAATCTATATTAGAATGTTTGCCTTTTCAAGGAGGGAAGAGGAGAAGGAGGGAGGGAATTTGGAAAATTATTTTTAAAAAGAATGTTAAAATTAGGTTTTACATGTAATTGAGAAAAATTAAAAGTCTTTAAAAAATGTTTAATACAAAGATATTTTTTTCAAAGTAGAAAATTGTAGGAAAAGGTTTATACAAAGCTGTAACCTCCCAACAAATGGGTACAAATTGGGGTACATACGTGTAACTGCTATAACATAAGAAATAATGAATATAAAGAATTAAAGAAGGCACAGGAACTTATATGAACTGAATCAGAGTGAAGTAAGCAGAACCAACCACAAAGGAACATACAGGGATCCCACCAATGGAAAGCACACAAATAAAATGAAACTGAATGTTTTGTAATTATAATGACCTCACGTATCTCTAAAAAAGAGATGAGGAAATAAACCTTCCATATTTCTTCTTAGAGGTGCAGGATCATAAAAGTAGAACACTGCAAACACTTTCAGATTTGGCTGTTGTTTTGTGAAGTTTTGCTGAATTTCTACCCAACTTGCTGGATGGCTTCTTTGTTTTCTCCTGACATTGACAAGGTATTGATAGAATATTATGGATGTATATCTGTCAGCCCTCACCATGTGAGCAGCTCATCTTTTCATTCTATTTTACATTCCTTAATGACAGCTTTAATTCCTGTTCTTCATTAATATGGTGCAGGCTGCTAATATTCACCATGAGCAAACTCTTCTCCATTGCCCTCTGTGTTAGGCATTTTTAATTCTTCAAAGACTATTGTATTCCACATCTCAATTATACATAGTAACACTGGTATAAAGTTTGTATTAAAAATATGGGCCTTTGCTTTCAAGGGAATTTTGGGGCCATTAAAAGAGCTCTGCAATTTCACGAAGACAATTCAGTCATCTTCCTCCTGCTTAACTCCTGGCCCAATTGATTGTCCACTTGCATTCTCCGTTCAGAGATACTAACAGATAAACTCTGTGGATTATCTATCCCAATGCATGTTGCCATCTGGACAATAGGCAGTCTTCACTTGGTCTTTCCTGTGTGAATGGGCAAGCCAAATTCCTTTCAGTTATTAAAGATCCCTTCTAGGAGATTCTGCAGGATTCTGTGGTTTAATTCAAGCAGAATGTGATTCACAAACAGGAGCATCTTGAGGATGCTCCATCCACAGGGAATCTCTCTTCAGCTTGGACTCTGTACTGGATCTCCTCTATCACAGCAATACACAACTTTGGGGAGCACACATCTTCCTGTTTTATGCATGATGAGAACATTGAACAGGGTTATTTTTGTTACATCTAGGTGTTACAGTGGATAGAATGTTGCGCCTGGAAGACTCATTTTCACAAGTTCAAATCTGGCTGAGGCAGACACAAAAGTGTCTGAGGACACTTACTAGTGGTGTGACCCTGCTCAAGTCACTTAACCCTGTTTGTCTCAGTTTCCTCATCTATAAAATGAGGTGAAGAAGGAAATGGCAAGCCATTCTTGTATCTTTGCCAAGAAAACCCTAAATGGGGCCACAAAGAATCGGACAAGACTGAAACTACTGAACAACAATTTCTGTTGCTGTATCTCTTAAGAAAACTGCAATAAATTTGACATATGGATAGGAGAAACCTTGTTGTAAAGAACTTATAGGGCAGTATTTTGTTCTACTGTATCAAATGTTTTTTACATAATCCACAAAAAATAGTTAGATTTTATATTTCCTACACTTTTGTTTAATTGTGCAATGGTAAAGATGTCCATCGTTGAATATTGCTTGTAAAATCCTGTTTATTCTTTACTAATACCCTCACTAAGGATGTCCTCTTTTCGCATATAGATGATTCTCATAAAAATTCTGTATAGATGGGATAGTAGGCATTTATGTCAGTTGTGAATTATATTCTCTTGATTGCCTTTTCCAAATAATATTAAGGTCTGAGATTTTCCCCATGACATTATTATCTTCCCCTCCTCAAATATTATGAATATCAGTCCTTCAATAGCCTCACAATTTTGTCATTTGCAGCATAAATTTCTTCTATATATCTTTTGTTCAATCTAGTTACCTTTCTTGTCTTTGTTCTTTTTAGTCAGGGCAGTTTCTACTTCCTCCTAAGGAAGTAGAACACATCATATTCATGAGTAATTCTGAATATGCAAATCCCCTAATCAAAATCCATCACTGGCTCCCCATTGACTGCTGGAAAAAAAAAATCTGTAATCCTTAACCTGACTTTCAATACCCTCTACCATATGGGCCCAACTTACCTTTTAAACACATCTAGGATTGTGATGTTATCATCCAAGTGTGATGGTTCTAGTGTTGTGGATGTTGTTATAATGATTACAAATCTTTCCTTCTTTTCTTGTTTGTTGTCCTTCTTCCATTTTCATCCATAAATGCCCTTGGTATGACTTTGTAGAGTCAGATACCTTGCCAAGGTTTCTTTAAACTGATTTTTCTCTCCTTTGCTTCTCTCTGCTTTATGAGACAAGAATGCTCATAATCATCCAGCATTCTTCTTTGTAGGATTTTACAAATGAGTCTATATTCTAAACCTGTGTTGCCTTTGGCAGCCATCTCTCTGTTTGGCAAGTAAGTCAGATATTTGCTGACTTAGGTGCTTCCTAGGCACTTTCAATCTTCTGTTGTGACAATTTATTTACCTTTATTAAACTTCTCGATAAAACCATTGTTCTACAATAATTTCCCTTGCATCAAGCTAATTATTTTTTTCTTTAAAACTTACCCATTGTTCTTAGTTTTGCCTTCTGAGACCAATCAGAAAAAAATATAAATTTTTCTTATACCAACTTTTCAAATTCTTGAAGATACCATCTTCTCTTTTCCAGAAAACCACCTCTACCTACTTCCTTCCACCATTCTTTATATAGCATCATCTCAAGAACCTTCTCATCCTAGTAGAACAAGTTAAAAAGTAGAAAAGAGAGATACAAAATTCTTTGGGATTCCAAAGCAGGTTACTTATAGGTGAGGACTGGGGATGAGAGGGATGGAAGAAGACTTCATGGAGAAGATAGTATTTGTGTGAGGTCTTAACTCAGAGGTCCTTAACCTATGGTCCATAGAATTGTTTTTTAAAATATTTTCATAATCATTTTTTCATATAATTATTTTCCTTTGCAATCCTCTGTATTTTACTGCATCCATTTAAAACCATTAGTCTGACCAGGGGTCCATGAGCTTCACCAGAAAGTCAAAGACCTGCTTTAAAGTATTTTGTTTTACTATGTCAAATGCTTTTTTCATAATTCACAAAAAATAAATATAATTAGATCTAATATTTCCTACATTTGTTAAATTGTGCAATGATAAAGATTTTAACAGGCAATATAGGTAGAATTCCTAGCAAAGGGAATGATGTAAACAAAGGCAGAAAAATGTGGGTATTAATAACCACAGAGAATGAATGGATAGTGTCCAACAGTGATGGTATCAAAGATGAAGACCTTGGCAAAAAGGAACTAATATTTTAGACTCAGCTTATCCTGGAAGATTGGTCCCTAGGCAATGTAGTCTTACAAGACTTTATTACAGCATAAGACACCCTAAGGAAGAAGGAAACACTTAGATCTTTCCTGGCCACTTTTCCATGTGCTAGACCTGAGGGTGGGGTATAATACACTAACGTATCTGTATATCAGACAGTTCTTCCAGAGATCATAATATCCCTGTCACATTCATATCTCAAACCCCTGGAACTCACTTGAGTCTTAATCACCTTCTAAAAGCAACTTACACTATGATATAGCTATGCAATAATAGCCAATTTATAATGATTAGCAGTTTCATCCATTCTTCTTGCTTAAAATCTCCAGTAAACAATACCCTGGCACACTCCTAATGATGAAGAAATGCAGTTTAGCTTACTGGGGCATGGTGCTGTCCTTTGCAAAGTGCTGACTCCCTTCACAGTTCCTAGGCACCCCATTACCCCTGACCACGGTGCTGACTGTGAGACATCTGAGAAATGGAGAGTAATCCAGGTAGGTTAGAGTATAGATTGTATAAAAAGAGAAGATAAAGCTAGAAAGGTAAGTTGGGCCCATATGGTAGAGGGTATTGAAAATCAGGTTAAGGATTATAGATTTTTCTTTTCCAGCAGGCAATAGGGAGCCAGTGATGGATTTTGATTAGGACAATTGCATATTCAGAATTATTCATGAATATGAGTAATCTGATTTTGGATGGCAGAATGGTTTGGGGAGGGGGTAGAGGATGGTAATTGAGAGACTAGTGCTTTTACCCTTCAGTAAGTGACACTGAAGGGAAGAGAATATGGAACTGTGACTCTAATACAAGTTCAGTGACCTTTTAACTTATTCAACTATTATCTCAGTGCTTAAAAAAAATGAGATTGAACCAAACCTTTGTCACATTCCTGTGACTATTGCTGTGCACTTCTCACCAGAGATAGGAGAATAAATTCATTTTGCAGAATTATACACATTTCTTGTTGGCTGAATCTGTGCCCTAGAGATCACCTCTCCTATCTGGTGTACAGAGAGACTAGATTCTAAAGCAGTGTAAGTGCAGAGTTATGAACTAATGCAGACACATATAAATTGCACATACTAGCACTTATATGGAACTTTAAGGTTTGCTTTTCCAGTTTAGGTTTGCCTTCACAAAAATCCTACTCCAATGCAACATTATGTTGCCATTCCTGAAGGCTATGCCAATGGAATGGCAGTTTCCACTGTGCTGACAAAGGCTTCAAATATAATCCCAACAACAGATTGTGTCTGCTTTCCTAGAACCAACCTAGCTAAGTGTAGAGAGGCCCACCACCAACATGTTGATCACCAAATGATGAATGTTTTGATCATGGCAACCCACGGAAAAGGAAGGAAAGGGAAAGAACAGTCATTTACATAGCACCTACTATGTGCCAGGAACTATGCTAAGCGCTCTTTTGCCACTATTATCTCATTTGATTCTCACAACAACCCTGTGATACTGATGCAATATAAAAAAGAAAATACACAACGATTCTCAGTTGATGTGGCCTCCTTTCATTCCTCCAGTGACCATGGCAGAATCATGGAAAAGAGTGCTCAAAACCACATTTTTAGACTATTAACATAACTTAACTGATGGTGTTCTAGATCTGACATTCTTGTCCAGAGATTGATGAATGAACCAACTTCTGGAGGAAATTAATTACATAAAACTTGACTATCAGACTAGAAGACAAAAGGAACTTTCAGCTAAAAGGAGGGATGGTTTGTAGGTTCTACTTAGAGAAACAAATAAGAAAGTTGGTAAAGTTGGCTTTATTACATCTCAAAGGGAACAAGAAAAACAATTTTGTAGAACACTTGGTCATCGCATACTATAGTATTTCTGATGAGCATTTGAAAAAAAAAACTAACAGGAAGATAATTTTTGCTTCTATCCCAATATCTGTTGCAGAGGATGAGAGGCTAGAGAAATTTTATTATGGAGTATATAATTCTATAAGAAGAACTCTTGAAGACCCTTCAGATTCAATCACCATATTCTTTAAGAATAGTTTTAGTCTTTATTGGTATATTTGCCCTTGATATCCTCTTCATTTCTGAATATATCACTCTTTCCACCTACCTAGAGGCCATCCCTTATAGCAAAGAAAAAAGAAGAGTCCAGCAAAACTAAGCAGTACAACAAATGAGTCAAGGTTCTACGCCACAGTACCACAAAAGGTGTACACTGCTTCAGTGCCATGTTTAGTCACTATCATTACACAGTATTGAGTTTCGTTTGGTTGTGGCTGCTCTTCGCATTGACATTGTTCCACATGCTCTATGTTTCATTGACACTGACCTCCTTGTTATTTCTTAACACTGCATCTTTCAACTCCAAGTGTTTTCACCGACTAGAATTCTTTCCCTCCTCACCTTTGTTTCCTGGCTTCTTTGGCTTTATTCAAGTCTCAGGTACCTTCCACAAGAGGTCTTTTCCTTGCCCATGGGATTATCTCCAGTTTATCTAATATATAATATCATATTTGTACATAGCTATTTGCATTTTTTCTTTCCCCATTAGAATGCCAACTCTTGAGAGAAGGGACTGTTTTTGCCTTTCTTTGTATCCCCAGAATTTAGCATAGTGCCTGGCACACTCTAGTACCTGGCAGGGAACCTGCAGCCTTGAGGCCACATGTGGCCCTCTAGGTCCTCAAGTTTTGCCCTTTGACTGAATCCAAACTTCACAGAACAAATTCTTTTAATAAAAGGATTTGTTCTGTAAAATTTGGACTTGGTCAAAAGGCCACATGTGGCCTTCAAGCTGCAGGTTCCCCACATCTGGACTCTAGGTGCTTAATAATGCTTGTGGACTTGAAGTGATTTTTTAAATTTTCTTCCTGGTTTTGCTTACTTCACTCTCATCAGTTCACAAGGATTTCTAAAAAAAAGATACATACATACATATGTATACACACATACATATACATGTACACGTGTGTGTGTATTAAAGATACTCAACATGGATAATGAACTGGGCCTAGAATAGAAGTCAGCATATTACAAATGATGAATTGTACACAGGAAGTTATATGCAAGATGAAATTAAATAGACGTATCACTGGAAACTTAGGTAGGCCAGGCATGTCAAGAATAAAAGAAAGACAGATTATATATCAAATTGATACTTACATAAAGCTCCCTAGCACATTGAAGGGAGCCATTGTAGAGGATTTATGGTTAGATATACACATAGGGTAAGGAAGTGTGGATATTTGTGTCACTTCTAGGATAAATCTCTTCTGTACCTGGTTAGTCTAGTCTTATTTGCTCTTCTAAGTTTTCTATTTTTTTGAGCATAATTTCCACTTTCTCAGGTAAAATGGGGGGATCGTGATGTTAAGAGTCCAAATATGATGGCTCCTGCAGTATCAATGAAGAAAAAGAGTCTTTTCTTCTAGAAATCTTATAGAGCTTTCATTTCTTCTCTGTTCACTGTTTTTTCAATTTCAATCTTTCAGCCTCTTAGGATGATTTGACTACTTGGGTTTCTTGCTAAACTTTCTATAAACTTGTTTTTTTTTCCTCCTGCTACTGCTTCTTACCATTTTATGAGGTGTAATAGTAATTTAAGGTTAATGGTGGTGGGGTGGGGAAGTTAAAGGTCTTCCCCACCAATAACAGGCCTCAGTACCTATTGTTAATTTCTATTGAGAAATTGGGTCAGAGGAGTTGTGCCCTCCAGCTCTGAAAAGTGTATAAATACTCTGAGGTGAGGTTTTATTTTGGGGGCTTGGTTTTTGGAAGAAGGTTTGTGTGCTAGAGGAGACCCTGGAAAGCTGCTAAGGAGCCCTACCCCCACTTTGAAAATCCAGTTGTGGGTGTTTGTCTCTCTGGTAACTATGGATGTATTGCTTCTGGTCAGATAGCTATGTATGGGATGGCTCAGATCCCTACTTAATTAATTACTCAGAGGCCTTTCAAAGTGATGACAGAAAGTTTATTTATTCGATTCTCGAGAAGCCGGGCAGTTCCTGTACCAGCTCACCTGGAGCAAGAAAAGCCGAAGACAAAGGAGAAGCAGTGATATTTATAGACCCTAACACAAGACCCACCTCCCTCCACTGACCATTATCCTCATTGGCTGAGACTATGATCTTACATTCTAGATGCGAAATCTAGCCAATCCCTTTTGAAATGAAGACATCGAAGAATTATGTAAGTTTCATCCAATCATTGAGACCCTACACAGTTTTATATCCTTATATGGAATTATTCCACTCTAAAAATATTGTAACCTTGAGCCTCTCGGTCTCAACTCACCCCTGGGAGAAGAATTACGATCTGAGAAGTCTTCACTAAACCTATTCCACTCAGCTGGAAGCCCTGTCTGTTGGTCTTTATTTCTCTGTTAGTATTTTCCTTGAAGTTCAGGGTGCTGACTCTTTCCCCTGAATTAAGTGAATGATATATGTGCTTGATTAAAGTGACTGTTGACCCCTCAAAAGTTGCTTTCCTTTTAGAAAAGACACTCAAAGAACCTGTACAGCAGGCCTCTGGTGTATGCTGGGGTCCTTGCTGTTACATGAGGGTAGGCTGCTTATAATCTTCCATCATCCTTTTCTGTGAGATTTTGCCTTTGTTATCGACAGTATTATTATCGCCATATCTCTCCACCTGGCAAGGAGATCCAATGTTTGCTGATTGAGAGAATTTCTAGGGTTTTTTTTTTGGGGGGGGGGGGTGTCTCTTATTTTCAGCATGTCCTTCCTGCTAATGCTTACTTGGTATGAAATATTTGTTAATGCATTTGGAAGCAGAATAAAGCCAATTCTTCCATTTCCTTTATTTGGTTCTCCAAAGAGAACCATTTAACTGGAACTTCCTTTTGTCTCTTGTGTTCACTTATAGTGAGGATTTCAATATTTATATCATTCAGTTCCTCCAGCAGAATCTCTCTCTTTTCCCCCCTTCCCTCTCTGACACATAACCTCTCACACATGCCCTTCCCTCTCTGACACGTTCATACACATTCACACATTCATACACACATACACACATTTAGAATTGGAAGACTGGCTCTTGGAGGTCATGTGGTTGAACTCCCTTATTTTACAGAAGGTCTAGATATGTGAAATGACTGGCCCCAAATCACACAGTAAACGGCAGGGCTGGGATTTAAACTCAGGTTCTCTAACTCCAAATTAAGCATCCCACAGAATATACTCATTGTTATAGTTAATGTCTGTGACAATCTAAAAACTACAGAATTCTAAGCACCCCTCCCCTCGTTTAAATCAACGTGTTACCCTCAGTATGGACGTAGAAGGGGATCCCACGGAATGAGGATCATTTTGTATTCTTGTTTATTTCCTCCCCTGGGCTGTCAAGGCCAAAGAATCACCAATAGGACTGCCTACTAGTGATTAGGTACTCCACAGTCAGCTAATCTAGTCCTTGAAATACAGTCTGTTCCCAGGACCACACTTGAATAACATCTGCCAATGCTCTGAAAGACACTAGGGACTGAACTAAGCTTCTCATATATTTTGCAGCAAAAACTAGATAGACATCCTTAGCAGGTCAGGGAAGACACAGCATTGTCAACAGCTGCTTTCAGCTTCCCTTACTTCTGCTTAGAGATCACTTGGCTAAAGTATCATGAGAACTTATTAAAATAGGATATGTCACACCTTGTGGGGCTGCTTGTGTTAAAATTCTCTGTCACTCAGTGGGTAACTCGAATGTGAATGCTGCCTTTTACATTAAAATAAATCCCTGAGTGTTTTTGTGAAAGCTGCGGATGTATTCCTGCTAAACATTTGCCTTTACAGCAAAATCCCAGGCCTACTCAGAAACCTTTTGCTTTTTTGCTATTTTAAACCATGATGGGTAAAGTGCCGAGATGAACAACACTCAGCCTGTATGAAGTTTTATGTGGCATCTCAGTAAGTTCTGGCCCCTGATGACTGACTTATATCCCACTGCTAGGCAGGAATAGATACCTTTAGCAAAAACACTTTGCAACTTACAAAGCACTTCCCTCACAAGACTGTAAGGTAGATCATTTTATTGCCTCCAAGTTAGAGATGAGGAAGTTAAAGTTCAAATAAGTTAAGTCACTTGCTGCAGGACTTAATTTGTAAATGCAAAAGCAAAGATTCAAATCCAGGCCCTCTGAGATTATAAATGGCACAAGGACTTGAACCAACTGAGAAAATTCAAGAGCTCATTTTTTAAAACAAATTTTATTTATATTCAAATAAAAACATTAATCCAAGGGAGTAAATTATTACAGATTTGTGAAATCAGCATTATGTACAGCTGCTTTATCTGTGTCGATGAAGACTGAATTGTTTCATCCAAGCTATTGTTGGAGGAAAGAGAAGAGTAGAGAGGAAGGAAGGAAAGCAAATTTATTAATTTAAGAATAAGGTTAAAAAAAAGTTTAACTAAAATAGGAAATCACAACTACTCATTTCCTTTTAAAACTTTCCATCAATTCAAAATACTCAAGATATGTAATTATAATAATATTCAGGCCAATGTGCTGAATTAGTCAGTCAGTCTAGTAGCATTTAGTATAAATAACATAATGGTGGGGATACAAAAAAGGGCAAAAACCCCAGTCCCGGCTTTTAAGGAGCTCAAAGTCTAGTGGAGATGACAAGCAAAGAACTGTGTATGGATAAGATACATACAAAGTAAATTGGGGGTAATCTCAAGGGAAGGCACAAAGATCAAGGAGGACTGAGAAAGGCCTTTTGCAGAAGGTGGAACTTGAAGGAAGAAGTCAGGGAAAGCAGGGGTCAGAGAGGAGGGAGAGAGTTTCAGGCAGGGGGGATGGGATGGTCCCTGAAAACACTTGGAATCAGGAGAGGGGGCACCATGGTCTAGAAATAGCAAGGAGGGCAGTGCCATTGGATCCCAGAGAATATGAAGGGGTGTAAGGGAGAAGCCTGGAAAGGTAGGGAGGGGCCAGATTATGTAGGGCTTTAAAAGCCAGAAGATTTTACATTTGATTCTGGGGATAATAGAGAGTTTATTGAATGGAGGTTGGAGGGAGGTCATAAAGTCAGACCTGCATTCTAGGAATACCAATTTGCCACCTGAATAGAGTGTGGACTGGAATGGGGAGAGACTTGGGGCAGCAAGCTACTGCAGTAGTCTAGGTGTGAGGTGATGAGGGCCTGTATCAGATCAGTGGCAGTGGCAGAAGAGAGAAGGGGTATTATATACGAGAGATGCCATGAAGGCAGAAACCACAGGACTGACAACTGAATGGATAGCAGGAGTGAGAGAAGAGGTAAGGATAACACCTGGGTTGTGAGCCTGGGTGACTGGGAGGAGGATGGTCCACTTGATGGGAACAGTAAAGTTGGGAAGAGGGAAGAGTTTTGGGGGGAAGAAAGTGAGTTCAAGTTTTGGACATGTTGAGCTTATAACATCCAAAGGATATCTAGTTCAAGATGTCCAATAGGCAGAGAGGTTAGGACTGGATAATTAGATTTGAGAATCATTTGCCTAGCGATGATAATTGAAACCATGGGAACTGATGAGATCATCAAGTGAAATAGTCTAGGGAAAGAAGGGAAGAAAGCCCAGGACGGAGCTTTAGGGGACTTCTACAGTTAGCAGGTATGAGGTTGACGCAGATCCAGAAAGAAGACAGAGAAGAAGTAGTCAAACAGGTAAGAGGAGAAGAGGAAAGAATAGTCACCAAAATCTAGAGATGGTCACCCTTCTCAATCTTCCCAATTCACTATCAAGACCTAGTTCTTTTTTTTAAATAGACCTTGGCCTCCTTCATAAACTGACCCATATGTCACTTTTCTCATTCCTACAAAATATTTATAAAATAATCTAAACACAAATTGAAAGTATACTTGATGAAAAGATATGAAGGAATTACGTGTATTTTTACAGATGTATTTCTACAGCAGATCATATTGTTGCAAGTATATGATAGAGAGCATTACCTTTTTTTTAAATTACAAAAAAGCATCTGATCTGGTAGAGCAAAACACAAACTTAAAGGGTCTCTTACATGTCTCCCATTCAACTGGGATTTCTTCAAAGGTACAACCACAAAGATAATCTTGTTCAATGATTTATTTGACTATGACTGTCAGGCGAGGCTTTAAAAGGGGATTAAATATTCTCGCCAAAGCTATCAACTCCAGTTACATATAGTGTATATGACCTCATCTCAGAACATTTCTTGACCTTTCTGGCCCCTTTTCTGAGCTTTTCTCAGAACCTCCAAAGGGCCCAGACCATCCATGCTTACTGCCTTCCTTTCCTTGCTTTTGATTTCAATTAGTGTTTAGATTATTTTATAGGAATGAGAAAGTTGACATATGGGTCAGTTTATGAAGGAGGTCTGGACTTCACTATCCTCATGCTATCACAGCTATCCTCATGCTAGCTCCCCCAAGCTCTGTTTATGTATTGTCTTTCCCCGAAAGTAAAACCCTTGAAACTGGGAAATTGCTTTCTTCTTTATTTTATTTGTGTTTCCAGCATTTAACACAGTGCCTCACACATAATAAACATATAATTTAACAAATGCTTCCTGACTGAACCTGACTTGATAATCTGTACAGTCTAAATGGAAGGAGAGGTCCTTCAGATACTTTTGTTTGTAGATGACATTGTGCTGAATGATTCAAGTCACAAAATACTGTAAGGCTTTCTCAATAAGGTCCATAAACACATTGAAGAGATTTATATAGAAATTTATATAAGGAAAACCAAATAGAGAAAGAATAGCAACTGTCCAAATTATGATGTTCAGGCAATTGAATTAGTTTATCAATACATATACATATATATATGTATATATGTATGTATGTATGTATTGAACCAGCAACGTTAATAGTCAGGGATCTATACTCAGAATTGAATAGGAGGAAGAAAGCAGTCTGGATTGTATCTCAGAAACTATCCTAGGCTTCTCCCTGGCAAATAGTAGTCCCTTGGACCTGTCTGGTGGTTAAGCCAGAGGTCAGTGGGATCCTGAGGCCTGGATGAATTGAGATAAGTTTGAAGTATTTGCCCTGAACCCACCAACTCTGCTAGTCACTGTGGTTAAATCCATTCTATGGACAACCTGGTAATAGGCCTTGTTGAATTTAGCTAGACTGGTTCTTGGAATCTCAACATAAAAAGCGTCATCAGACTGACTTTTTAGGGGAAAGAAAATTTTGTATTTCAATCCAAGAAGCTTTATATATTAGTATCACTTTAATTTCTTAGGATGGTTTTTTTTAAAAATGGGATTCCTATAGAATATCTGAGGATGTTTTTTATCATTAGCAAGACTAATTATGTTGAGAATATTTGGCAGAACCATTTCCTGGTAAGAGGGAATAGTATGCCAGCCCTAAATCACCCACGGAATACTGCAATTTTATCAAAGTGTAAAATTACAGTTCAAGGTCAGATTGTGGTATGCTTTGGCATGTAGAATTACTTGCCTCAGACTATTAGTCATTGGTTGAATTATAAATTAGCTACTTCCTGATGACATATATAAGCACCAGGCATATCATCAGTGAGGTATCTCTAAATCTTGCAGTGGAATGGATACTTCCACACTTGCTCAAAAGGATAATTATTAAATATCCAATGGCAGAGAGGTGAAGCCATACTGCATAAAGCCCTGGACTTGGAGTTCAAAAGACCTGAGTTCAAATGTGGCCTCAGACACCCTAGTAGCTTTGTGACCCTGGACAACTTACTTAACCTTTATCTGCCTCAGTTTCTTCATCACTAAAAAGAAGATAATAATAGCACCTACCTACTAGGGTTATTGTGAGGATAAAATGAGAAAATATTGGTAAAGCTCTACACAAAACCAGAGATATTATTGTTAGGCATGCTGCTGGTCTGCTGGTGCATATGTAGCACAAAGATGAATAAGATAAGGTCTGCTTAGAGCGTAGAGCTAGTCCAGGAAATAAACCATATAGAAATAGAGCTATTGGTATAACACAAGGTAAGAGAAGGTGCAAGAGTCACACAGGGATCTGTTACTTTAGCAGAAGGAGAGTTTACATTGGGTTTAGGAGCCAGAAAGAAGACTTCTTGAAAGATAATATTTGAACAGAGTTGAGAAGGATGGGCAGGTTTTCAGCAGGAGATGTGGGCTGGCAGGGCAGGAAGACATTAGGGATATGGGGAGAGAATAAGAACTGTTCTGTTTGGTCTGAGTATAGGGGTACAAAGAGGTACAAGAGGGAATACTGTTTGAAAGGTCCGTTGAGGTCAAATTAGAGATATCCTCAAATATGACTTTAATGAGTTTGACTTTTACTTGCTGGCAATGGAGAATCTGTTTTCTTGTTGTTCTTTGACAAGGGAATGACATTATACGAACTGTGCTTTAGAAAAAAGTACACACACACACACACGGGAGAAAGGGTGTGGGGAGAGAACTGAAGCAGAAAGGCTATTTATTTTAGGATTTTATTATAACTTTTGTTTTTATATTACTTTCCTTTCTCAGTCTATTATCTCTCTTCCGTTTCCCACCCAGAAAACTATCCCTTAAAGAGAGTTAAAAGGAAACAGAAGTTTAGCAAACCTGATCAGTGTCACCAGCCCCTCTGTTTTTACAAAGAATAATGGTGGATGAGGGGGTACAATCCAGCATCTCTTCTTTGAGGGAAAGACTGGTCATTAAAATTACACCAGTTCAGCCTCAGTTTTATTCATCCTTTTACACTGCTGTAGTTGTCATGCATATTGTTTTCCTGGTTCTGCTTCCTTCACCTTACTTCCATTCATATACCAGTTAAGAGGCTATTATAATTCCAGGTGAGATGGGAGGACCAGGTCCAGGGTGGAGGAAGTGGCATTAGAGAGAAGAGGGAGTGATTCACTGCAAGTTTGAGCAGAGGCCGGATGACCAATTGCCAAGAATGTTATAGACTTGGTTCCTATTTACATACAAGTTGGACTCGTTGACCTGTGAGGCCTGTGAGATTTAGGGTGATTCTGTGATTGGGAAAGAAGTTGAAAAAGTCCAAATAGGACTCAGTCAATGACTGGATGTTGGGGTTCTGGAAGAAGAAAAGGAGAGTCAGAGATGACTGAAATTTTGATCCTCCCTTACTGAGAGGAAGATGGTCCTATCAACAGAAATGAGGGGAAGGGAAGGGAATAAATAAATATTTGTATAACACCTACTATGGGCCAGGAACTGCTAAATGCTTTACAAAGACTATTTCATTTGATTCCTATTTGAAATAAGGATGGGAGGAAGAGAAGTATGTTTTGTGGGAAAATGATTTAAATTTCAGATATGCTGAGTTTCTAGTGCAAAATAGTCAAAAATGGAACTCTACTTCAGGAAAGAAATTGGGCCTGATTATATAGATTTTCCAGTCATCTTTATGTAGTAATAACCTGTTGAAACCAAGAGGGTAGATGAGCTCCATCAATCAACAAGTATTTATTAAGCATTCCAAAGTGCCAGGCTCAAAGCCAGGTGATAGGGATGTAATTACAAACATATACTTGGCAAGCAAGTCACTTAAGGAACAGAGGCCACCTGGAACAGTGGATAGAGAGCTTCCCTTGAAGTCAGACCCATCCACCCCAACACATACTGACCCTGGATAAATGATTTCACCTCACAATGCCCAGTTTCAGATCTGGTTTGGTAGAGCGTTCTCCTCCCCAAAGAGCTCCTAGACCAATACGATCACAGATCCGAACAACCACCACAAAAACCCGGTGTAAAGCACTTTATGTGATCCCAGAAAATGGAGAGAGGGAGCATTATCATTCCCATTTTTTAGCTCCAACACGTTAGTTGACTTGTACAAGATCACACAGCTGCTAAGTGGAAGAGAGACCCTATGCGAACACGAGGTCTCCTCACTCGAGGCGCTCTTCCTTCTATCTTGCTGCCAATGGGGAGCACAGAGTGAGAACCCAATTTTCTTTGACTGATCCAAGATATGTTCATTGCAATCATTAAGGGTGGGAATTGACTGACTGGATCCCTAGATTTAGGACTGATTCTAACCTTCGAGACTAGAGCCCTCTTTGCCTACGATGACAGCTAATACAATCAATAATTTATATTCATTCAGAGTGAAGTCCTGTAGGAAGTTTCACCAACATAGCCTCAGCTAGAAATCAGTCTCAGGAGTGTATCTGAAAATGCAGGGATCAATTTATACCAACGTGGCTTCTCACGAGAGCCTCAGGGTTCTTTCAGTGCTGCGCCCAGGGGGCACACGGATGACTTGGGGGCGAATCAGCGTCAAAGAGCACTGACTTTGTTATTAGAGCGCTGGAAGATATTCCAGATATAGAGGAGAAGGCACTCGAGAGGTCACCTTATTCCAGTCCCTCTCCTGGCTCCAGCTGAAGTGTGGCTCTAGGCTTGGGATGTGAAAAAGGGGTCGGGGAGGGGGCCTCTCTGCCCCTAGCACTCCAGAGGTTGGGAAGGGCAGCCTCTGGAGCTGGGCACCCACCCACGCACGTGGGCCGGGCACGTCACCAGCCACACCTGCCCAGCCAGGGGCAGCCTGCGAGCAGCTGGAGCAGCTGGCTTGGGGGAAGCAGCCGCCGGCTTTCCGCTGCCCCCGACACTAGGACAAAGGACTGTTTCGGCGGCAGAGTCCCCCATCTGGGGGTTCCTGCCGCTTTTGCCCTTATAAATGTGGGGTGAGGAGGGGCTGGGGAAGGGCGAGGGCTCCGCAGCTGCGCCAGCAGGTGCAACTCCTGCGAGCACCGGGCGCTTTCTTCTTCTCGTGACCCAAGGACGGAGAAGCCCCGCCCACCTCGCACCAGCTGGGTGGGAGGCGGAAGGTGCAGCCTCTACTGCGCCTGTCTCTTTAAATTTTCACCTCGCCTGGGAAAGCCCAGCGCGTCATGGCCACGCCCCACTCCGTGCCCGAAACTATTAGGTGCCTGGAACACAGCTGCGAGTGGGGGAAGGAGTAGGACATGAGGGTGAGGAAGGAGTGAGGAGGGAGGAGCTGAAGGGAAGAGGGACCGGGGAGGGGGTGGGGACAAACAGGGAGAAGGTGGGGATGGAGGGGGGGAGGGAGAACGGAAGAGAGAGGGCGGGGGAGCGACGCTCCGAGGGTTCGGACCAATCGCCGCGCGCTCCGAGCCATCGCCCCACCCCCGTCGCCCATCCCCCGTCTCCCGGCTCCGCCTCCGCCGGTAATAATTAGGCTGCGGGAGGGGGGCGCCGCGTCAGCGCCCGGCGTCGGCCAATCCCAGGGCTCTTCCCGGCGGTCGCGTCACGGGCCGAACAACCAAACAGAAAAGTTTAATAAACAGCGGACGGAGGGGCCGGCGGTGGTGGCGGCAGCGGCGGGGCCGGAGCCGGAGCGAGCGGGGGGTTCGACGGCCTCACCTGTCCCCATTCACCCGCGGCGGGGGCGGCGGCGGCGGTGGTGGCGGGCGCGTCCGGCGGAGGGAGCCGCCGCCAGGTGAGAGTGGCCCGGGGCCCTAGTCGGCTAGCGCTGTCCCCTCCCCCCGTTCGGGTCGGCCGGCCGGCTGGCAAGCTGAGAAGCTGGCGGGCGGCGCTCGAGCCCGGAGTTAGGCGCCTCCCTCCGCCCCTCCCGGCTCGGGTGGGGAGGGGGGAGCCGGAAGCGCCCACGCAGCAGGTGGTGGGGCCGGACCTCCCCCCGCCTTGTGGGTCTCGCACTCTTGCGGGGTGGGGAGGGAGAGAGAAGAGGAGGGAGCGAAAAGAGGGGACGTTTGTGGGGGAGGGGATTCCCGGTTGGGGGGTGGGGGGAGGGGAGAGAGGAGGCGGGGGCGGGGTGGTGGGCGGAGGCTTGGGGAGGCCGCGTGTGTGGGGGGTGTCCGGGGGCGGGGCGAGCCGCGGGCTGGGAGGATTAGATTAGGGTGTGCTGTGGCCTCTGGGGCGGGAGAGGAGGGGACGGAGAGTCGGGGCCCGGCCCGGTTAGGGTGGGGTTGGAGTCTACTTTGTTTTCTGAAAGCCAGCTCGGGTCCCGGCCTCTGGATCCGGAGGGTCCGGCCCTTGGGGGGTGGGTCAGCCCTGGGCAGCTTTCCTCCCGGGGGGAGTCAGCTTCCTTCGGGCAGCTGTTCGCTAATGGACGTGTTTACCTTCTTAGGTCCCTGGGGAACTCCTTTCCGGCCCTGACGTTCCCCGACCTCTCGTTGCTCTCTTAACCCCAATTTTATGCCCCCGTTGGGGGTGTTGGGAGCTCCTTCGGACGCTTGGCGTGTGTATACGTTTAAAACCGATCTCGTACCTTGCACGACTCTTTCTGTATAACACCCGAACTGTTCGGCGTTACAAAAGTTAGCCTTTTGGTTTGTCTTGGTTAATGCTTTGGTGGCATCTCTTTCTAGCGGACGGGGAAGACACATTTTTATGTCCCCTGGCATAGAAATCTTACGTATTGGAGGATTCCCTCCTGATCGATCCCCTTCGGGAGGCGGTGACTTTGGCATAGAACGTGAATTTGGCGGATCGGTGCCCTTCCTTTGGAGTTTTCTACTGCTTGTGCTAAAATACTGTTTTTCCAAGTCACAACATGATTTCAGGCCTCTGATTCTAGTGGGATAGGTTTGGAGAAGCAAGACTTTTGACTTTAACGTTGGTCAAGATATGGTTGGCAAAACGTCTTTATTAAATGTCATGGAAGGGATATTGTTACTGTAAGAAATTTAAGATGCTTCCACCACTTACCTCCTAACAAGTAACCGTGGCTATAATTGTAGTTATCATAGCTTGAAGATATTAATAGGTGGAATTCAAACGTTGATTCCAGATGAAAAGTAAATTTTGTTACATTAAATTAACTGTAAAAAGTTGTTTTTAATGACACTACAGATGTAGTCCTGGGTGCTTTAGGTTGGGTACATAAAGTGATTTTTAAAACTGTTGTATTTTGAAAAGGAATTTTAGCTTGGGTGTTTTTTTAGTAGCCAGGAGTAAAATGGAGTCTGCATATGATCTTTTGTGAATTTTTAAAAATAGAATCCTTAAGAATTTTTAAAAATTTATATCTTTAAAAGAAGCCATCATAGTATGAAAATGATACTTGAAAACATAAAACTGCATTGACTGTTACGATCTTGTTGGCAAGTGTGCTGCTGTTAATTTCCTTATATTTGAAGTGGAAATAACCCTTTCCCCCTATGCATTGTGAGTACTAAGTAAGGTTCTGTAACTTGAGGGAAAAACTAAAGTTGAGTCCACAAGGTGACTACTGCAAAATTCCCAAGTTTCTGCTGGAATTTGTGTGTAAGGAAAGCTAGCTACAACGACAAGTATAGTGGTTCAAAGAATAATGCTTCAACTTGATTTTAAAAAACAAAATGTTACTTTTAAGGTAAGAGGCAGTATCTAAATAAGGAAGTCCTCTTGACTTACTAGATGGTGACCCTGGGCTGACACTCTTAAAACCTAAGTTACAGAAAACCTGCATTGGTAGAGGTGGTTTATTTACCCTGAAATTTCCCTGTACTATTGAAATCAGGGGTACAGATCTCTGTCCCTCCCTATTCATAAGGTAGAAATAGCTTAAACCATTGTCAAGATTAAGAATAAGAAATTGCTTTTCTGTACCACCCTTATTTTTTTTTTGTCTCATTGGAAAAAAAAATAGTGGAAAAATCTTCACATTCTTAAAGATAACATGCACATGTAAAATAAGCCACTTTTGTCTTTGAGTAAGTCACATAGTTGATGTAAAAGTAGAGAAAGAAGACTTTTAACTTACAATTTTGAAAGGAAATTCCAGTAGTACACTTTCAATAACATTATGGTTTTTAACTTTTAAAAAACTTTTTTAAACCTCCCATATCATCTATTGCAGATTCATTGCAGTTTTATTTAAGAAATTATTTGCCTTAATGTTACAAGTAATGTGGAAAATGAATTTTATGTCCATTTGCCCATAGGCCTGATACTGTTTTGGGCCAGTGGAGGTAGTTTTCCCTAGTTGTGCTTATTCATGAACTCCTTGAAAGAGCTTTTTTTGGTAAACTTTTTCCTTTCCATAATTACCCTTCCTACTAATGATTTTTTGGCTCCATCATGGTGACCTAGTAAGGTCTGTCTAGGCTCCCTAGTGATTCCAAATGATTTTAAGAAGTGTTTTTTGGCAGACTTGTATCTTCTGGGGAAATATGAGTCTTTAGAAAGATCTGAGTGACTTTTCGTCTCTTCTTCAGCCATAGAAATTGTTCCAAAGTTCTCTTTGCTCCACTTATAAATTAAAGTACCTTAAATTTAATGTTACTGATATGCTGGCTCCTACTTTTCTTGCTAGGATCTTGATCAGCAGGAAAACTGAATATCTCTTATTCTCCAATTCTTTCTAAGATGATTATATGGGAAAACCTCTTGGATTGATTTACATGGTAAATATACATTCTTAGGATACAAATATTTTGTTCTTTGGAGGTGGAGATAATGTCACATCAAATTGGAGACCTGATTTCCTTCTTCTGGCATAGGTGGATTTCTGTGTGTGTTCCCTTTGAGTTTACCATGCAGCTTTCTAAATTGACCTGTTTCTGAAGGACAATTTTCATACTGGAATAAGTTTTGGGTGCTTTGTATGCCTAGAAGGACATTTGGGGTACAAAATAATTCACTTTCATATCTGAATTTTTATTTTGTGAAATTGTTTCTTCATTGAATTTAATCTATTTTTCTTTAGTCTTTGTTTTCTAACTACAGGTTGCAGCTGTCTTGATGACATCCTGGTTGAGCAGGATTGCTTGTGTTGCTTGTGTCTGTTTCATACCAATAATTAACTTTTGTGGGTGAACGATTGTGGTCAGATCAAAGGTTGTTTTGTTTTGTGACTGCAGCTATTTGCTTCCGATTTCATGCCAAATTTGATGTTTAAAATGTTTGCCCTTTGAATCTTCTCATGACCCCTAAATTTTACTAGTCACACACCTCACATCTGCAGTATTAGTTGTGTATTTATTGCTTATGTTGTGTACCTGGTACTTTGGTGGCTTTACATTTTTCCTAGAACAAATGGGAAGTTAGGTTAGGAAGAAAACCTGGTGAACTTTATATTCTTGTAGTTTTGTGCATTCAAAGCACTGGGTCCTTGCAAAGCATCTTGGGACTAGAACTCTGTGAATTGGCTCTTTCAATTTGTACACTTAAACAGCATAATACACTATGCAGCTGTCTGGGCTTCTTGAGTTTAGCCTTTTTTCCCCTTTATCACCTCATGTTTGAGCCTTAGAAACAAATATGTGGATTTAATTTTATTTTTTTTAAAAGACCTTCATTTAATATCCAAAGCACCTTGGTGTTTCTTTATAATAGCACACTGTAACAAAAGAATTGTTTTGAAATGGCGTGTCTACAGAAATCGTGTTTCTAAAGTTTAATTCCTTGAACCATTAAGAAGAATATTTGGTGAATTAAGTAGTGCTATTTGGAAACTTAATAAGACAATTTTCAAAATTGGTGAGTTACATAAAATTTTAAAACTTTGTCTTCATACTCTTTTTTTTTTTTTTAACGACTCCATTTAGCAACGTCATCCTTTAGCGTCTTTAGGTTCCAGAGATACATAGTGTCTTAAAGGAGGAATTTTTGAGAGGAGTAAAAATAACTTTCTATTGATCAGACAAAAAAATGAAATTGGTTACTTAGGTTACTAGAACCTGGGCTTTGTTTAGAATAGATGCAATAACTTTATAAAAATGACATGTATTGTCAGACAGATCTCTTAAGTTATAATATGGAAATACTGTTTCTGCCTATAATATTTTTCTCTAGTTTAAAATGCAGTTTCAAACCTTACGATAATTTTTTTTTGTGATATTTCGGACAAACTTTTAAAAAAATGTTAAGAGATATCCCAGAAAATGAATTTTTAATAGCTTTATGATGAATGATAGTTAAAAGTTTTGGTGAATCTTCAGAATGATTTTCTCCATGGTGGAAACTTATTTAGGTATCCAAATTAGAACTGCATGAAAGCTAAGAATGTTGCTGAATCGTTTGCTAAGTTAGTAGACTGAAACTAGTTGAAACTTTTCGAAACAGCATAACCTACTTGTTATTTGCCACTATTTCAAATGAGCATTATCAGTTTTTAATTTCAAGTTAGTGTCTTATTGGTGTGATAATTCATTCTCCCGTTTAAAAGTTCCGACAGGAAGAAGTGATTGCGAGGAGGGGGGAAGAGGTGGTTCATCTGAATTTTTAGACAAAGTGAAATCCAGTAAAATCACGGTTAAAAAAGAATCTTCACCTCTTGTCAAGGACTAATTCCAGCCAAAATGAAAGCATTGTATTCTGAATGGTTTGACATCATGAAATTCCATTAAATAAGTTTGTGGCCCTGCATGATCTTAATTGGTAGGCCATGCAGTTTTATTTTCTGAGTAGGCAAAAAAGAAATTCGATAGGTTGCGAGATACTGAAGCCGCATTACGTACTGTTTCTTTAAGGAAGCAGCTTTTTCAGGGTGTTTTAACATGCTTAACCTAACCTGCTAGCTGGGAAAAGTTCTTTAAAATAATGGATATTAGTCTTAACCAGTCAAAAGGAAGAGTTTGATCAAAGGGGCGGAGATTGGACTGTTCAGCCACTAACCTTGAAGAGGGCGGGGCTTAGTATTCAGGGTTGGTTGCTTTGGAGTACAGCTTCAAGTGAAGTTAATCTGAGGTGAAGCAAACAGAAAATTGGGGAGGTTTTGGTAGGATTTTTGTTCTCATCTCATAATGTTCCTCTGTTTCACACTCGTGCACTTTTGGGTTTCTGTGTATGCCAGATTTTGCTATTGTTTTATTTTCCATTGCTAATTGAATATGAGAATTAAGCTGGGAAGCAGAACAAAAGGGCTGTTTGGACAGGAAATAGAGTGCACAGAATCCAACTTGACTTTCCGTGACGATTTAATTTGGTGTAGTGTCTGTCTTTTATTTAAAACTAGCCCCCATCCGTATGAGAATCTTGCCATGTATTGCTCTTGTGATGAATAATTCTTGAATAAAAAATGAGAACTTTAGGAGGTCTGCTTGGTTTTTAAAAATGCTCATTTCTTTGATTTTAAGAGATTAAGTAGCTGAATGAGTGTCCAGTAGGTTTTATTTTTAAGTACTGAGATGTAGTTTCCTTTATATTCTAACATCTTTAACTTTTAATTACTTGTAAATACAGAAATAGGAAATTTAGATTTAAAAATATGTTCTTGGTACAGTTTGATTTTCTTGAAAAGATAACTTGTTTACTTTTGAACAGGAGGAAAACCTTGATTCGTTAAAACACCATTATTTCTTTGAAAGGTAGAGATTGAAACGGAACTTTTATTTAAAGCCTTGCAATCATGTTATGATTTGAATTTGTTATGTTTTAAAAAGCATATCTTTATTGGGAAATGACACAGTAGTCTTTTATTTAAAAATTATAGCATATTTTAGTTATTTGGCATTTCTCTGTTAAAGGAAAACAATTTTAAATTTTTACTGCATTACATCTGTGAATCCAGGGCTCTTTTTTTTACAAAAAGAATGGCTCCCTTGCTTTTAAAGTAACACTTACCTAGGGAACTTAAATTCTTAAGTAGTTTGCAGACTCAGATTTGTCAAGGTTCCTCAGTAAAATTTCACTGCTTTTTGTTAAAATTTTTATTTGGAAATAAGAAATTGAATGCTTTTGGGGGATATAAAAAGAATTAGGAAGACTGAATTAAGTATGAGGCTACTTTGACTGGATTTGTTTTCTGAAATGTCTTTGGTCTCAAGTTCTCTTAAATAGTCTTCTTGCCACGTCCACCCGAAGCAAACTGAGAAAACGCTTTCTGAAAACCAAGAAACATCTCTACTATCTATTTTTCAGTTGTCGTAATTGGTTTTATACTTACACTAACTTTGTTTTTATTTAGGCTTATTATCTTTGTATCCTTTAAATGTAGAACTATTTACTACTTTTAAGACATTTTTTTTTCCTGAGGAAGCTAAAAAAGCAGCCAGTGTCAGTAACCTTCCATTTTTTTACCTGAAGGTCCACTCTACATATTATAATTCTCATGTAGCTGTTCTCAAGAACAGCAAAAATAATGTTTAGTTTAAGTAAATGATAATACTAGGTCTAGCTTTAAAAGTAGTGTCAGTACCCTTCAGTGTTTTATTGGTTTTTATGACACTGGCTTACCCTTAATTGTATATACTATATATAGACAAGTATTGTATATCTCTTTGCCTTTAATAGCATTCTTTGTTTCCTGATGACTAGCTGATTATATGTATTCATCACTACTAGTCTTTCTGTGCTAAATGAGCTAGACTAGAAACAATTTGAGTTCTTAGTCTAGACATTTACTATTGATTTTTCTTCCCACCCTCCCTTTCTCCCACCCCCACCCCCAGCAAAATACAAAACAAATATAAGTAGTATTTTTAAAATGCTAGATTTACCAGTGAAGGTCCAGTGATAAAATGTTTGTGAATAGGAATTATCCTTAAGCCAAATATTTTATTAAAACATTCTAATCCACTCTGTAAGTCAGATACTATAACCAGTCATTCTGAAAAGGTTGATTATTCATTAGTTGCACTTTATACTACTTGCAGCTTTTAGACTTGATAGTAGTGATTGTGTATTTTTGTATTTGACAGTTTTATAGGTAGAAATTTTGTCTATCATGACTGAAGTTCTATTTTCCTCAATGTTTGAGCTTAATAAGTTCTATTTTTGTACCAGGGGATAGAAATTTAGCTTTGATTATTGAATATGTTAGTCAGTTTATTAGTGTACTAGTTTCTTTAAGGATCTGTTGTACCCTTGTGTTTTAAGTTGCTTTTTAATGTATAAGAACTTGAGTATTTCTTGCCTTTTTATTAATAGAGCAATTCATTGACTTCTTATTTGAATGATTGAATCCAAACTTCCATTTGGTCTTAACTGTCCATATGAAATATTTACCTCATTCAAAATTTGTGAGAAAATGAATATGATTTTCATTTCTTTTGCTTTCATAGAAAAAGTTAATTTCATTGCCTCCGTATCAAAAATAAGCTCTCATTTGATTAACTTTTAGACAGAATTGTTTTAAAGCTTTTTTTATTGTTTGTTTTCTATGTAGAATCCCAAGTAAGAACTGCCAACTTTCTCTTATGCTATTGAAAAGTCCAAATTGGTGATTCTTGGTCAATCTTTTTAAATTTCCTGATTAGAGTCTGTGGTAGACATTCTATATTGTACAAAATAGAGGTTCATGGTTGAGTCAGGAAGCAAAATAGGAATAATTTTTTTTCATAGGGAAGAGGTTTTAGAACTCAAACTCTGTAAGTTTCTTAGGTTTTTATAGAGACTAGACATACTTATTTTAAAAATTTTTGGTATTTTTTAACTGAATGGATCAAGAAAAGTAAGTAACCTTTTAACAATGCCAGTTGCATAGGTAGGGGCTTAATAAGTGCTAGGTGACCAGTGTAACAGATGATTATTTATAGACTTTTTATAGTAAGCCTGTAAATGTGGCATTCAGTATGGAATCGTAGATTTACAGCTGAAAGGAAACTAAGAATTTTTAGAGTCCAAGTATCTCATTTTACAGTTGAAGAAACTGAGGTACAGAAAGGGGAAATAGATGTGTCCCATGGATAGATAACTAATGAGTGTTTTTACCAAGAATTTGAACCCAGTTCTTCTTGACTCCCAAGTCCAGTGCCCCCATGCCATTACAGAACAATACAGCTACAGTATGCTTTTCTGACTTGGAATTGAACCCAGGAGTTAGCAGGGAAAGCACAGAATCTTAACCAGTAGAGCATCAGGAGAAAAACACAAATTGCTAGTATATTTTCTTTCCATTTCCTACTGACGATTATTTTGGGAGGCCATCTCTTTGAATTGTGACTATCAATTCAGGATTAAAAAAACAATTCTATAGAACAGAGCTATTATAGTCTTATAAAGTAGTCTTGTAGGTTGGCTTTCCTGTTCATCTGCTCTTGAAAGTAGGTAAATGGTTTAGTATAGGTAACTTTTGTTCCTAATTCTAGAAAAGTTGTTAACCATTTATACTCCCAAAGTTGTTTTTGAGTGAATCTGTGTTTTCCTGTATTCTAATCATTAGAAACAAACTGGAAGAAATCTTTATATCTGGGATGCAGAGAGAGCTCGGGGACAGGGGAAGAGCAACTGGAAGAATCAGTCAACTGCTGTTAATAGTTGGTTATATTTTTATGTCTTACAAAAAACTAGCTTAAAACTACTTTTTAGTAATGTTTCCAGGTGTCAATTAACTTTTGGCATGCATTGAAAACTGTTATATAAGCAGGTAACTGACATAGGGTATAGAATACTGGTGAGGATTAAGTGGTGTAATTTGTAAATGCACTTTGAAAACATTAATTTGCTCTCTACATACATACATACATACATACACACACATTCTGTTATTACTACTACTACTTCTGTTAATACTAGCACTGGGCTTTGAAGTCCTTTGATCAATACCTGGATACAAGTCTCTTACATCTGATCCTCAGTTTCCTTGTTTGCAAAATGAGGATAACATCTGAACTACCTTTTGGTTAGTAATGATTTGATTCAAATGATATGAAGTGTTAAGCATAAGCCCTAAAAATCCTAAGCTACTTCTTTTAACATTGAACCCTACTTCCTTAAAACCCCTACGTGCTTCCAAAGGTACTTTTGACACTTGAAATATATAAAAGGCTTGTTTTTCTGTGTATTTTGGAATTAATAGCTACTCTGTTCCCTAAATCCTGGGGCTGAAATAGTGTGAAAAGAGATTAGGGAAAGTGTGAAAGCACTTTATACTAGTCTCTCTACTGTTTGAAATACTAATGTCTTAGAATTCGCACTTAGTTTCTTCTGCTTTCAGGTATGGGGCATACCTCAGAGATATTTTTGGTTGGGTTCCTGAAAGCAAGTGAGAATTTTTTTGGTTTCCCATTGTATTTAAAAGTTATGTTTAACCATAATGTTGTCTATTGAATGTATAATACTATCATGTTTAAAAAAAATCAATGTATGTATGTACCTTAATTAAAAATACTTTATTGCTGAAAAAAATGCTTGCCATCATCTGAGCCTTCAGTGAGTCATAATCTTTTTGCTGAGGGAGGGTCTTGCCAAGATGTTGATGGCTGCTGACAGATCAGGGTGGTGTGATGTGGTTGCTGAAGATTGGGGTGGCTGTTTATCAGTTCTTAAAATAAGACAGCAATGAACTTTGCTTCATCAATTGACTCTTTCACTTACAGGGTTATTAATTGGCCTAATTTCAGTATTGTTGTGTCTTGGAATAGGGAGACCTGAGGAGAGGGAGAGTGATGGGATTTGGAGGTCAGTGGAGCAGTTGGAACACCAGAACATCTGCATACCCTCCCCCAGTCAGTGTGTTCAAACAATTAAGTTTGCTATCTTAATGTGGGTTTGTGGCACCCCAGAACAATTACAAAAGTAAGATCGCGGATTTTAAAGATCATAAATAACAGATCATCGTAACAGGTGTAATAATGAAAAAGTTTGAAATATTGCTAGAATTACCAAAATGTGACACAAACACCATATGAGCACATGCTTTTGGGAAAATGGCACCAATAGACTTGCTTAGTGAAGGGTTGGCACAAACCTTCAATTTGTAAAAAATGTAGTATTTTTGAAGCACAATAAAGTGTGTGTTTGTCCTTTGTTGTCAAAGAAGACCATGCCATCAGAGAATTGATGACATGACTTGCACTTGACTTTGTTTTGAGTGAGGGAGGGCTGTGCAGGTCGCCAGCCTCACTTCTCCTCCACAGCCATCTGAATCCAGTGACCAGATATTCATCAGGATGACTGGAGATGACCCAGGATGAGGCAATTGGGGTTAAGTGATTTGCCCAAGGTCACACAGCTAGTGAGTGTCCAGTGTTTGAGGTGAGATTTGAACTCAGGTCTTCCTGACTCCTGCACTGGTGCTCTATCCACTGCACTACCTAGCTGCCCCAGTTCATCTTTGAAGCACAATAAAGCAAAGTACAGCAAAATGAGGTATGCCTGAATATGAAGTATCCACCTGTGAGTATAGCATCTTTGAAAGCAAATTGAGGGTAGCTTTTAAAATAGCTTAATCCAGTTACTTTCCTTTGCCCCCCAGCTTTCAACCTAATTTAGACTTTCTTTTGCCATCCCAATCTCCTCTCCCCTCCCTTCCCTTTCAGTGCAAACTGTAGTGCCACATCTTATGCAAAGTGACTCTTTGGATGAAAAGTATGATCCTATAAACTTCTGGTTGGAGACTTAACAAATGAAACTGAAGGCCCTTGCTGTCCTCTAAAAACACAACTAACTGCTTTCTCTGTAGATATGAAAACTCAACTTTTCTCAGTATGCCAAATCCCTGAGAAAAGTTTGAATGGATTACCTTAAAAATTAGAAGTTTGGGTAAAGCATTGACAGTTTATTTTCAAAAGGGTTTTTTTAATTCTTTGCCTAAAGCTTTGAGATTATAGGCATCTTGATCCTGTTTAGATTTGCTTTTTAAAGACATAAAGCCATAACTTGCTCTTCAACATTTACGTGTAAGGCATTTTGGTAAGTGCTGAGGATAGAAAAATATAAGTATAATTAGTTCATGCCTTTAGGAGAAAGAAATGTAATATGGTAGGAGGAAGGAATAGTACATATTCAAAAATAACATGCAAGGTAAATTATAGTTAAGACAAAGAAATTTAGGCACAGTGGATCCCTGTAGACTCCACATTGACTTTCAAAACCATAAATTGACACTGTTGTATTGTATCTTTAGTTTATTAAACTTTTCCCATTATGTTTTTATCTGGTTCAGGCCACACCGGGAAGTTTTGCAAGCGGTGAATTGGGCACCCTTTTCTAGATAGCTTGTCATTAGGAAGAATCATATCCCTTTTGTGGAAAAAGAGAATGTGTGCGAGTCTAGAAATCAGAAAGGGGGCAGAATGGAGTTAAAGTAGGTGAATACTGCTCATCTCATACTTGTGAAGCTTGTTTATCATGGGATCTTGGATCTAGAGCAGCTATCTAGAGCAGTCTTTTCATTTTACAGATAAGGAAAGGAAGCATAGGGAGGTTAAGGGACTTTGTGCATGGTCGTATTACTTATATAGTAAGTGTCAGGGCCAGAATTTGAACCCAAATCCACTGACTAGAGGTTCTTTCCACATTGCAGCTCTGGTTTTCTTTTTCTCCCAATTACTGTTCTTTACTGAATCTGTTTTGGTAGCCACATGGATACAGCTGAATAGCCAGAAGGTAGAGCTGGCAGTCTTTTCCTTATGAAGCTCTTCCCCCTGGTTTTATTCTCTAGGTAGAACACTTTTCTTTATGATAACCATACCATGACAACCATTCCTTAATGGCCTGTGAGATCCAGTTTCAGGCATGAGCCCTTCTGGCTTTTGATGATCTGAGTGTTAAGGCAAGTGAGGGGTGGGTAACTTTTTTAAGTTAACAAAGATTTAGATTTTGGATTTTCCTTCAGAGACTCTTAAAGGCAGGTTGTATTTGCAACTGTTTGCAAAAGTGGATTATTTTTAGGATTTAATATTTGAAATTGTTTGTGGCTATAAGCAAAAACATTTCAGCCTATGCTTTTTTTGGTCAAATATTCCTGTACCAAAACTTTAAAACATTTTCCAGTTAATGGGCCCCCCTCAAATTTCTAGTTCATTGCCAACATAAGAAGAGCTGCTATAAATGTTTCTGTGTATTTGGGTTCTTTTATCTCAGTGGGAGAGGGTGGGGGTGGCAACTAGGTGTTGCAGTGGATAGAGTATCGAACCTGAAATCAGGAAGACTTGAGTTTAAATATGGTCTCAAACATTAGCATTTGACCCTGAAAAAGTCACTTAAACTTGCTTGCCTTCAGTGTTTTCATCTGTAAAAGGAGCTGGAGAAGGAAATGGACAACCATTCCAATATCTTTGCCAAGAGAACCTTAGAAAGGGTCACAAGTTGCGACCTGACTGAAAAACAACCAACCAACATCATCATCTGGAGGGGCAATAGGGGTAGGAGTACAGGTGGTATTATAGACCTCGTACTGGTATCACTGGGTCAATGGGTTGCAATGTAATAACATTCTGGGCGTAGTTAGAAATTGTTTTCTTGAATGACTGGACCAATTCACAATTCCACCAACAGTGTATTAATGTACCTGTTTTCTCACAGCCCCTCCAACATTTGTCATTTTCCTATTTTTGTCAGCTTCATCAATTTGATGCATAGTAGAATCCAAGAGTTGTTTTAATTGGCATTTCTGGAATAGTGATTAAGAGGTATATTTTGTATGGCTTTTGACAGATTGGATTTCTTCCTCCAAAAACTGGCCTGTTGATAGCCTTTGACTGACTGTCAATTAATTGGACAATGGCTTTTAGAAATTTTTTGCTTCTGAAAAATAAAGAAAATGAAAATGAGCAGTTCTTTTATAGCTTTAAGTGTCTGTTTCAATTAATACAAATCATCACATTTTCTAAATGATTGGGAAGAAATCAATACTTTGAGAATAGAATGTATCATGAAACATCTTTATTTAATAAGAATCACGTTTCATAATGAAGATTGGTTTAGATCCTGTTGATTCTACATCTGCCATACTAAACATCCCTTTTTTCTCGAACTCACAGTGCATCTATTCTGGTTCAGTCTCCTGTCACCTTTCCTTGGACTGTTAAAATCACTTTCTAGCTATTGTCCCTGCACCCATAACACGGCTGCCCGTGTAATCTTCCTGATGTACTGTTCTGTTGAAGTAAGTTTTTCTTAAAAAAAAGTATGGTAACTCCATATTGCCTACCAAATAAAGTTCAGACTTCTTAGCTTCACGTTCAAAGTTCTCCACAATCGAGTTCTAACTCCTTTCTTTTTGTATTCCAGCTTAATTAAACCGCCCACTATTCTCTGTTCTCTCATCACCCTCTTATCTCAGTGCTGTCCTGCTGTCAGTTGAGCTTGGAATTGATTCTTCTTCCTTCCTCCTCATACTTTCTGTCAGTGCATGACTTAAGCTTTATTCCTACTATGAAGCCTTGTATGATTTACTTCCATTAGTTGGAAAAAGTAATTTGTGTCTTGTCTTCATTTTGAGGCTACTAGATAGTGCAGTTGTTAGAATGTTGTACCACAGTGTGACCTCAGACGCTAATTGTGTGACCTTGGGCAAGGCACTTAGGCTTTGTTTCAGTTGCTCTAATTGTAAAATGGGAAAAATAATAGCACCTTCCTCCCACAGTTGTTTTGAGATCAAATTAGATATTTGTAAATCACTCAACAAAGCTCCTGGCACTGTGTTAATACAAATGCTAGTTATTATTATAATTATCATTATTATTATTCATATTCCCCTTACATTTTTTTACCTCCTATTGCCTTAATTCAATTTACTGTCCCATATCTTTCCTCCTTTTTGCTGCTGAAGTACCAGAAAAAACTGCATATGATTTCGCTTCTTTCAATTCTGTCTTTTATAATTTGACTTTTAATCAACAGAAATTTATTAAGGGTTTAGCAACCATTGTGCTAAATGCGAAAGATATAAAGACAAAAATGAAACAATCCCTGCCCCCAGAGAGCTTAGCATCCTTTTAAAAGAAACAGTGTATTCATATATAAATATGAAAATAATAGATAACCAAGTGAATCTAAGACAGTTTGGATGGAGTGCATGAATATTTGAGGGGGTCAGGAAAGCATTACAGTATTGTATATTTTATGCAACCCTAATTTTTAATAAATGAAATTCCCTATTAATTTGAGGTTCTTATGCATTAATATATTTCAGTACAAAATATGCAAGTATTTTGGGCAAATTTTAAAAAATGAACTCATTGCTATCTTTTTTATATCTCCTTTAATTCCCAATATGTTCAGACATTCTTATTTATTCTTTTATTTTGTTACATATTTCCCAATTACATGTAAAAAAAAGTAATCATTTTTAAAAATTTTGAGTTCCAAATTCTTCTCTTTCCAGCCACTTCCCTCTTCCAAGCAATTTTATTTTAGTTATACATGTGAGGTCATGGAAAACTTGTTTCCATCTTAGTCATGTTGCAAAAGGAAACAACAAAATAGAACAATAAAATAAAGTTTAAAAAAGTATGCTTCAGTCTGCATTTACAGTTCATCATCTCTGGAAGTAGGTAGCATTTTTCATCATAGGTCCCTTGAAATTTCTTGAATAGAGTAGCTAAATTTTTTGTATTTGATCATCCATTACAATATTGTTGTTCTGGTTCTGCTCACTTCATTTTGCATGAGTTCATATAAATCTTGTGAGGTTTTTCTGAAACCTTCCTTATCTTTTTTGTAGTATAATAGTATTCCATCACAGTCACATACAACAACTTGTTGAGACATTCCCTAATGGATGGGCATCCCCTCAATTTCCAATTCTATGTACTTACAAAAAGAGCTGCTATAAAAGTTTTTGTACACATATATCCTTTCCCTGGGTCAAAGGGTATGCACAGTTTGATAGCCATTTAGACTTAGTTCCAAGTTGTTCTTGAGAGCGGTTGGATTACTTGACAGCTCCACCAGCAGCATGTTAGTGTCCCAATTTTTCAACATCTCCAGCGTGTCATTTTCCTTTTGTGTCATGTTAACCAATCTGATAGATGTGAGGTGATATCTCAGGGTTGTCTTAATTTTCCTTTTTCTAGCCATTAGTGATTTAGAACTTTTTTTCACATGACTGTTGATAACTTTGATTTCTTCTTCTGAAAACTTCTTGTTAATATTCCCTTGACCATTTATCAATTGGGGAAGTGGCTCTATCTTTGTCAACTTGTCTCAGTTCACTATATATTTGAGAAAGGAGATCTTTAATTGTAAAATTATTTCCCCAGTTTCCTGTTTTCCTTCTAACTTTGGCTGTGTTAGTTTTGTTTGTGCAAAAGTCTTTTAATTTCATGTGATCAAAATTATTTATTATTACCACTTGTGAACCTCTCTACCTTTTGTTGAGTCATTCTTCCCTTAGATCTGACAGGTAAAATTTACATGCTCCTCTAATTTGCTTATGATATCACCTATTATTTCTAACTCACGTACTCATTTTGATCTTATATCATTGTATATAGCTTGAGATATTCATCTATACCTAGTTTCTGCCAAATTGCATTACAGTTTTTCTAGCAATTTTTGTTAAATAGTGAATTCTTACCCCTAAAACTTGGATCTAGATTACTATGGTTTTTTACTGCTGTATAGTTAATCTGTCCCACTGATTTACTGCTCTTGTTTCTTGGCCAGTATCAACTTGTTTTGATAATTTGTAGTATACTGCTTTGTAGTATACTTTGAAATCTGGAACTGCTAGGCTGCCCTTCCTTAATCTTTTTATTTTCTTTTCATTGATTCCCTTGATATTGACCTTTTGTTCTTCCAGATGAATTCTGACATTTTTTCCTACCTCTGAGAGAAATGATCATTTCTCTTATACTAATAACCAGTTATTGAGATTAAGATTTTTTTTCTCATTCAGAAATAAATTCATATCAGTTTATACAGTCTTTGAAAGATCTTACTGACCTAGCTCAAAAATTTGCCCCACTTAGACCATCTTATCCAGGTGGAATTATTACTCCACCCAACTAGAAGAACCTTTACTTAGAAAATCTAATCTAGGTGAATTCTGGCCCATTGTGTTCCACTCAGGCTTAGGTCCGGGTAGACCCTTCGTCTAGATTGCCTGAGACTGGAGTGGTCTGGGAATATGTGTGACATCATAATCAAAGTCACAGGTCCCCCGGCCTCTCCCTAGAATAGGTTTGTCTCATTATATTCATTCTCTCTTTAAATTGTTAACCAATCAGAGTTGATTGCTGCCTGTTGGAAACACCTACTCTTCCAAGGGTATATGAGAATCAAGAGGCCTCCAGGAGAGGGGTCTTTGGTTTACTAGAGACAACCAGATGGTATCCTTTTATTAATTCTTCACTAGCCATAATTGATAAAATTATTAATTATCCAGAAACTAAGTCTCAAATATTTTCATTCACAGCTCTATAAAATAATTCTTTGGTAATTTGATTGGTATGGCAGTAAATAAGTAAATTAACTTAGGTAGAATTGTTATTTGTATCATTATGGCTCTGCCAACCCATGAGCAATAAATATTTCTACAGTTGTTTAGATCTGTCTTTATTTGTGTGAAAAAGTGTTTTGTAATTGTGTTCGTATAATACCTGTGTTTGTCCTGGTAGAGTCCCAAATACTTTTATGTTGTTTGCAGTTATTTTAAATGGAATTTCTCTTTCTGTATCTTCTTGCTAGATTTTGTTGGTAATATATAGTAATGAGTTTATTTTTGCTTTGCTAAAGTTGTTGATTGTTTCAGCCAGTTTATTAGTTGATTCTCTAGGGTGTTGTAAGTATGCCATCATGTCATCTGCAAAGAGTGATAGTTTTGTTTTGTCATGGTCTATTTTTATTCTTTCAGTTTTTTTTGTTGTCTTTACTATAAGCTATAACATTTGTAGTACAATGTTGAGTTATAGTGATGATAATGGACATCCTTGCTTCATTTCTGATCTTGGGAAGACTTCAAGTTTATCTTCATTACAGTTTGGTTTAAGATAGATACTGCTTACCATTTAAGGGGTTCCATTGATTCCTATGCCTTCTGATGTTTTTAATAGAAATGAGTGTTGTATTTTGTTAAAGGCTTTTTTCTGTGTCTGTTGTAATAATTATATGGTTTTTGTTGTTTATTGATATGGCCAATTATGCTGATAGTTTTCCTAATATTCCACCAGTCCTGTATTCCTGGTATAAATCCCAGCTTGCAAATGTATGATCTTTGTGATATATTGCTATAATCCTTTTATTGGTATTTTATTTAAAATATGCTTTGATATAAAAGAAATTGGTTAATAGTTTTCTTTTCAGTTTTTTTCCCTGACTTAGGTATCAAAATCATATTCATGTCATAAGAATTTGGTAGGCTCTTTCTTTTCCTGTTTTTTCAAATAGTTTTTATATAGTATTGGGATTAATTGTTGTGTAAATGTTTGGTAGCATTCACTTGTACATCTGTTTCTGGGAATTTTTTTTCTTGAGGAGTTCATTGATGGCATATCTTTTTCTCAGATAGGGTTACTTAAGTATTTGATTTCCTATCCTGTCAATCTAGGCAGTTTACATTTGTGTAAATATTCATCTACTTCATTTAGATTGCCCTTCTGGCATATAATTGGACAAAATTAATTCCTTTAATTTCATCTTCATTGGTGATGAATTCGCCCTTTTCATTTTTGATTTTAGTAGTTTGGTTTTCTTTGTTTTAAAAAAAAAAAGTCAAATTAACCAATGGTTTATCTGTTTTATTTTTCCCCCATAAAACAATCTCCTAATTTTATTTATTCATTTGGCTTTTAAAAAAAAAATTTTTTTGTTTACTTATCTCTTCTTTGATTTTAAGGATTTCTATTTTAGAATTTTAATTTGGGATTGGGGAATTTTAGTTTGTTCATTTTTAAACTTTTTCATTGCATGCCCAATTCATTGATCTGGTCTCTTTTATTGATCTGTGTATTTAAAAATACAACTTGTCCCCTAAGTATTACTTTGGCTGCATACCACAGATTTTGAAATGTTGTCTCTTTGTTGTCATTCTCTTTAATGAAATAATTTATTGTTTCTATGATTTGTTCTTTGACCCACTCATTCTTTAGGCTTAGATTATTTTGTTTCCAGTTAATTTTTAATTCGTGCTTCTGACCCTTTATTAAATATAATTTTATTGCATTATGGTCTTAATAAGGGAAAAGGTGTGATCACTATTATCTTGGTCTGAACGGTCTTACCCAAGAAGGGCCTCTGATTCCTTGGGGTCACAATTGATAATTGTTCCTCAGGCTTCCACTGCCCCTTGCCTGAAAATGCTCTTCTCTGCCCTTGAACTATGTGTTCCAGAAGTGGGTATAGGCAGTGGAGTTGACAAGTAGTGGCTTCCACTTTCTAGACCAGAAGTGGGGAAACTGAGGCCTCTCAAGACCATATATGACCTTGTGGTTCTTGGGAGGGGCCTTTTGACCAAGTCCAAGTTTTGCAGGACGAATCCTTTGATTCTGCGAAATTTGGATTCAAAGGGTCTCATTTGAGGACCTAGACGGGGCTGTGTGTGACCTCAAGGCTACAGGTTCCCCAGCCCTGCCCTAGACCCTAAGTGTTCCTCCCTGCCCTGGAATAATGACCTAGAGATAGATGTAAGCAGTGGAGTTACCAAAAAGTGTCTGGTCCTGGGTCCATGCTAGCACGGGGTTACTCTGTAATCTCTTTCTAATCAGTTGCTAGTTACCTATACAGTCTCTTGCTTGAGAGTTCAAGAACCTGCTGCTGTTTGTCACCACCATCTAGTGTACCACCGCTGGCTGTTTCATCCACATGGACTGCAAGATTATCTTATTCTGACCTTTTGTTGACTGCTACTTCAGAATTCGATTTGATGAGTTATTTTGAAGTTGTTTGGAAAGGAACATTGGAAGAGCTCAACTGGTCCTTCTGTATTCTCCTGTCTTGGCTCTTCTCCTCATCCCCATTCCCATTCTTTTATTTATATAACCAAACCGCCAACCAAGTCACATATTACATACAATACTATGTACCCATGCACTCTCTCTCCCACCCACCCACCCTTTGTACTTTGGAAGTAGATTTTCATAGTTAATTGGGCTATGATGGGCATTAAAATTA
The DNA here is from genome assembly GCF_028372415.1 of Notamacropus eugenii. Classification (NCBI taxonomy): domain Eukaryota; kingdom Metazoa; phylum Chordata; class Mammalia; order Diprotodontia; family Macropodidae; genus Notamacropus; species Notamacropus eugenii. The sequence goes on from NC_092872.1 coordinate 172,202,226, forward strand.
TACTGTGTGCTCAGTTTTTCGTTTTTTTCCATTTGCATTGTTGTAGTACTTGTGTATATAGTCATGCTTCATTTTGCACCATTTCACATGTTTTACAGCAAAGTGGCCCAGTAGATAGAGTGCTGAACTTGAGGTCAGGAAGACCTGGATTCAGAACCTGACTCAGACACTTACTGGCCATGTGATTCTTGACTTCGGGTCTCAGCTTTCTCATATGTAAAATGGAGCTTAATAATATCTACATCGCATGTTGTGAGGATCAAATAAGATTCCAAGCATTTTGCAAAACTCAAAGCACTATATAAATGCTAGCTGTGGTTTTTATGTTTCCCCTGCTTTTCTGAATTCTTCATAATTATCATTTGCAGTACAATACATCATTATGTTCAAATGATATACTAAATCTGTGACTTAATTTAGGTAGTATATTTTTTATTGGAGTAGCCTAGGCATGAACATTAACTGTCCCTCTGGGTTTTTAGATATATTTTTAATTGTATCTTTATAGGACCTGAGTGTGACTGTTGATCACATACCAAATATTTTATGCAGTTTTTTAATTACTTTGAATGAGGCATACCTTTTTATTTATTTCCTAAAATATTTATTATAAAAACAATTTCCTTTATCTTTACGAAGAAAAATGTCAGTTTTTGAAATACTTTGAAAATTCTTTGACTCATTCTTTGAATTACTTTGACATGCAATAAACCTAACATATTTCATAGTAATATATAAATGATTTATGCTCTCCCCCATATTGTTACACATTTTTGCAAAAAAAAAAATTACTGGACTATTGTTGTAAAGTTGGTTTTCCTCATAACTTGACAAACTGTATGTAACATTTTGCTCATATTTCTTTAAGCAATTATGAACCATTCCTTGTATCTACATTGCTTTTAGACCAGTGCTTTATCACATCCATTTAACTGTCAGTACAGAATCGGTTATATCATCATTCTGTTAATGTGATTTAAAAAAAAAAATCAGTTTTAAGTTTAAGATTTACCTTCTTCCACTCTAACCCATTGAGAAGGCAAAAAAATAGAAAAACAGATTACAAATGTGAAGTCATGCAAAACGAATTTCCATGTTAGCAGCTTTCCAGAGATAAGAAAGAAAAAGAAAAGATACATTCCAGTCTTAGTTTGAGCCCGTCAGTCCCCTTTTTGGAAGAGAGAATGCTATAAGACCTTAGCCTGAAAGGGCCAGGGTCCCACATTGCTTCCTGGGCCATCTCCAGTCATCCTGATGAGTATCAGGCCACTGGACCCAGATGGCTCAAGAGAAGAAAGTGAGGTTGGTGATCTCGCACAGCCCTCCCTCACTCAAATCAAAGTCAGCTGCAAGTCATGTCATCAATCTGATGTCATGGTCCTCTTTGAGAACCAAGACAAATACAACCTGTGAATGAGTAGCAGTTCTCCTCCTCCTCCTTCTATCTCCTATCCTCCCTCCTCCTCCTGTGTTCCACCCCCCAAAGCTGCTTTTTTTTTTCCTCTGGGTTTACTGGCTACATTTTCTGCGCAAAGATCAAGTCTTAAACCCAATTCATTCTGGAGCTCACAGATTGGACAAGTCCCCACTCACCTAGCACAGAATGGATTTAAATACTAAATAATAATTGTTTCTCTTTTATCCAGGAACCCTGAAGGTCTTCTCCCAGTGTGATTTTTTTTTTTTAAAGGGGCCATCCCTTGAGTGACAACTTAAAGAAGCCTTTTCGTTGAATGGGTGTGTCTCACTCAGTTCCCTTTTTGGAGGTGGATAGCATGTTTCTGAAATACCCTAGGCTGTCCAAAATCCTTTGGCTATATGTTTTAGAAATGAAACCTTTATTAGAAAAACTTGCTGCAAAGATCCATTCCCTCCTCCCCCATTCCATTTTTCTCCTAATTTTAGCTGCATTGGTTTTATTTGTGCACAAACTTTTTAATTTGTGTAATCAAAGTGGTTCATTGGTACCTCCTATGAAACTCTCCATCTCTTTTTTTTTTTTTTTTTTTTGGTCACAAACTTCCCCTAAATTTGATAGGTCATTTCTTCCCATCTCTGCTAATGATAACACCCTTCTTTAACTAGGTACCCATTTTGAGCTTATTTTTGTATGCAGTGTGAGATGTTGGTCTGTGCCCACTTTTTCTGCCAGACTACTTGCCAATTTTCCCGGTAGTTTTTGTCAGATAGTAAGTTTTTGCCCCAGTAGCTTGAATCTTTGGCTTTATCAGATGCTGACTTAGTTATGTTCATTTGCTTCTGTGTATTATGTACTTAATCTTTCCTGTTGATCAGTGGAATCTTGATTGATCTGGATTTTCATTGATTTTTTTTTTCTTAGTACCAAATTGTTTTTGATGATTTATAGCTTTGTAGTATAGTTTATGACATGGTACTTTAGGCCTTTTTATTTCTGATTTTTTTCATTTCCTTGATATTCTTGACTTTTTTCCTCCAGATGAATTTTGTATTTTTTTCTAGCTATGGCAGTGAAGAAGTAAATTAGATAGTATTGTCATTTTTATTACACTGACTCAGCCTATATGTGAGCAATTAATAGTTCTCCATTTATTTAGATCTGTCTTTATTTGTGTGAAGTGTTTTGTAATTGTGTTCATATAATTCCTGTATGTATTTTGTCTCTCCCAAGTATTTTATATTGTCTGTAGTTATTTTAAATGGATTCTTTATAATTTTTAAAAAATATCAGTTGTATTGAAGATTTATCCTAATGCAGCAATGCTATATTAGACTGCAAAAGAACAAATTTTCCCTAACATCACTTTTAACAGCATAGCATGCCTCATCTGCAGTTTCCTTTACTTGTGCACAATAGGAAGATTTTAGTTTCTCAATTAATGAATCACATAAGTCTTCGAACATACGGAGGCATGATTTCTTCTCACCATAATATTTGAAAATGGAACTGTTGGAAGCTGTTTTTCACATTATGTGCTAAGCTTTGTTTCAACTCTGTGAAAGCTGAAGTTAATGCCTGTGTTTCTCTCTGTTGAGGCCTTTCATGCTCACCTATTCTCTAAGTGACCTTAAATGATCGAGTCTTTTTCCTGTCAAAGATGTAACTTTGAAAGAGTTTCTGTTAAAAGTATTTAATTTTCTCTGGAAAACCTTACCTTGTTAATCTTTTGCTTTACAGTGTCAAGAGATTAGTGTTATTTGTGACATTGCTCTGTCCTACTTCTCCATTTTTCTTCCAACCCTTCCTGCTTAGGAATTTTTGATAGATCATCTTAGATTGTAAGCATATGCCCAAAACTTTGTCCCCTCCCTTTTGTTTCTCTGTGCTCTCTTGAGAATGCTATCATTCTTTCTGTATAGCTCCCAGTTCTGTTTTTTAAGTGTCATTCTCTCATTGCCTTTTGGATTCAAACTAGATGTCTTACTCTCCACACACTTTAACCTCTTTTTTGAATTTGCATATGTCTAGTCTGTCAGATTCTCAGCGTTGGCATTGTCCTCAATTCATCCTCATTTTCCTGTCATCAACCAAATCTTGGCATTAAGACCTCTAGGATACTTTTATCTGACCCCTTCACAGTTACATCAGCTTAGTTCAGCCCTCACTGTCTCTTGCCTGCACTATTGCAATTGCCTCCTCAATGATTTCCCTTTTTCAAGTCCTACCCTATTCCAGTCCATTCTCCACACTATTTCCAAAACCATTGTCACTAATTTCAGATCGACTCTTATCACTTTCCTATTTAATCATTTCATTAAATTCATATTTGACTATCACCTTTCTGTTTAATCAACCACACTATATCCCTTTTGTATTACTTCTAGTATGAACTTTTCTGTTTGACATTTAAAGCCTTTTGAAACCTGGTCACAATCCAATTTTCCAGCTACACTGGCTTTCTTACTGTTTATTTCATCTCCCCTCTTGTGCCTTTGCACTAGTTTTGTTTCCTATGCATGAAATAATACTTTTCTCATCTCATCACCAAAAATCACTGGTTTTTTTCAAGTCAGGCACCACCTCGTGAAACCCTTAAGTGTTACCCTCTCTCCTTTGTATTTATTCTATATCTACATGCTACATGCACTTACTTACATGCACCCTACTACAATATAAGCTTCTTGAGAACAGGGATTATTTCCTTCTGATTTTGTATTTTCAGTGCATAGAGCATAGTAGACACTTAATAGATGCATGCTGATAGGTTTCATGCTAAATGCTCTTAAAGTGTATAAAGCAAACCTAGCATGTGTTTCTGTTCTATCAGTAACAGTACTTGTGAATCCTAGTTGTTAGTATAGTAGATTATATATCTCCTGGATTTGAACTTTTTACTTTTTTTCTATCTTTGCTTCTTACTTATTGTTGCTCCAGTAGATTTTATCTGCATGCTGGTTATATATTTTCCTCTCACAAAAAATTATTATTTCTGTCTAGAAAATTCTTAAAAAATGACAATTTAACTTATTAAATATTTCAAACAATTGTCTATCAGTTATCGAATTGCCTATGAGAGTTTTCAAATTATTTTAGTTTTTTACTTGTGATTTTTTTGGAAACCAGCTTAAAATAACTAATAAAGAGAATTGTAACAGAAAATTATAATACTTTATACTTGTGCAAAAAGATTATTTTTGAGTTGATGCTTTGCATTCCAGGCAGCAAGCAGCACTAGAACACTGATTGATGGCACATGCGTACACCTACTGACCTAAATTTTACTCTGCATATACCATTCAATTGCTATCCTGGATTCTCAGTCACCTAGAGCAGATTCAAATGTTAGACTAACCTTTGTTGATTCTGACCTTTGTTTTCTTTGAAAAAAATTAAACAATTTTTTGGGAAGTTGCCAGTCATTTTGGCTATTGCTTCTTATATACATCCCATAATTTGGAAAATTCTGGATTAAGATAGAAACAAGTTGCTGGAGATTACTAAGGTCTGGCTACTGCTACTGTCAAAATAATGGTATGAAAATTATGGTATATCTTAATATACTTTTTGCTGGGATGTGTATACAAATTTTATATAGATGAATGGGTAATTTCATGCCAGCCAAAATGTGTGCATGTAAATTGGTCTCTCTTTATCCCCAGTAATGTGTGTTGGGAAAACTTTTGGAGTGTTGGAGAAGAGTAAAAGGTGAATTTGTTTATAGTCAGTAAGAAAATAGTTTCTGTAATACTGGTCCTTTGTTCATCTTGACTCTTAAGTGTAAGAATAGATAAAAAGGAATTTAGTGAGGTTGAAAGCACCCTAGAATATGGACAACAAGAGATAATTGTACCCCAGGGTTCTTATAAGTTATTAGCAACAGCTGAGTATCTTTCTAAAAAATCCCATGAGGTCTAATTATTTTATGGCATTCATAGTTGTCTCAGTTAAGCAAAACTGAGTGAGGGGTGTCATCTTTTTCATGAAAACTTAGTACTTAATTGAAGAACACTCATGTTTGACATTTATAAGGGGGAAATATAAACTTCAAAATTCTTTACTAATCTAAACCTTGGCAGATTTTGAACCATTCAGGCTAATCCAGTCATGGTCTTGTCATGATTTAATCTCTGAAGAGAAACATTTTATTTATTTGTTTCAAATGTTTAATGAAGAAATATGAACCATCTGCCCTTCCCTGTTCACCAGTCTCAAGGACAGTCCAGAACCCATCTACTGGCATTTGCAAGCTTTTGAGGTGCTTCAGAAATGGCCTGAAGTAGGGAAGTCTAAATTACTGGTGATAGATTTTCTGGAGAGCATTTGGGGAAAGGGAAGGGAATAAGCATTTAAATAGCAGTGCCACGTATATAGGAGGCACTAAGCACTTTATTACAGGTATTATCTCATTTGATCCTCACAACAACTCTGAGATAGGTGCTGAAAGAACGTATAAAAAGGAAAAATAGACTGGAGACAAATTATAGAGGATTTTAAATGGCAAAGAGACAGGGTAAAGAAAGATGCTGAAATACACTGGGAGATGTGTAAATTAGTCTAATTTCTTCACAGCTGTTAGGGAAACCAATTTGGAAATACGCTAGAAAGTTATTAAATTTTGACTGAGATCTCATTGCTAAGTATACACTTCTGGGAAGTTTATCTATCTATTTGTAAAAGACCCATGCACCAAAATGTTCATAGTAGCACCTTTTGTGGTAGTAAAGAACTGGGGGCCAATATAGATGCCCTTCAGATGTTACGGTACACAGATGAAATGCCGTATCACTGCGCTATAAGAAACAGTCGATATAATGAATTCAGGAAAGCATGGAAACTGATTCAGAAGGAAATAACTGACCCTGTAAAATAATTCATAGAAAGAGTAAAAAAGATCTTGTTAAGTGGGATAGTACAAATAAAAAAAAAAATGAGCTCTTAAAGAGCAAGACTCAGTTTTGGGAGAACCAACATGTAAAAGAAAGTTCAGTTGTAGGGCATATGAAAAGTTCCATATGTCCTGAAGTTTATTAGTGGCACATTGGTACGGTCAAACTCAAATAGAAATGGGCTAGGGCTTTGTATTGACTTAAAAACTGCAATTAACATTATGGATGTTCTGTTGTATTTTTATTTTGTTAAGTATTTCCCAATTACATTTTAATCTTGGAGTTTGACACCTGATTTACATCACTAGAAGACATACAGTTGTTGACTCTCATCTTACTCAAGCCATATGAGCCACCAAACAGCAATGGAAAAGAACATTTAGGTGGTAGCAGATCCTTCTGCTTGTCCCATGTGGGTTCTAGTGAGTAGAGAAAAGAGGGTCTTCTCACTACGTGATTATAGTGACCAAGCTTGGCCCTCCTCCCTCTTTTTCAGGTATTTGAGACTGTCGATGTGGGAAACTGCATATGCTGTCAGACTTGGTGATGTATTAGTTTTTCTGAACTTCTTTTTTTCTCTTTGTTACATGGGATAGGTCACTATTGAAACAAAAGTGATAATAGGAAAAAAGAATTTTTAAAAGAAACTTTTCCAAAAGGACAAACAGTAATTAATATTTTATTCTAAACAAAATGAGGAGCTACTGAAGCTTCTCTAGCAACTCTTAGATCTTTATTTAGTATTATTATTTGAGGAGCAGCCTGGAGAATTCTTGATGGCAGGAGAGGCTATATGCAAGGATGCTATTTATTACAGGAGCGCAGGCTTGATAAAGATCATGAGAGCCTAGCCTTGAGTTGTAGGTATTTGAGAGAAAGGGATGGATGGAAGAACTGTCGAGATGAAATGAACAAAACATGGCAGATTATTAGATGTGAGAATGAAGTTCAGAATGAACTTGCCTCAAGATGGTTGAGTGTAGGAAAAATTGTTCAGCTTAATTGGCATTAATCCAACCAAAAAATTTTTTAAAAGTGCCTCACAGAAAAATGATCAAGAACTCTTATTTGAAAATATACTGCATTTTGCTAGACCAGGTTAGCACTAAGAGACACCCAGAAGCCTGTGGACACTAGGGATGAGGTCCAGATAAAACAGCCCAGCCTCAAAACATAGCCCGGAGGAGCCTTCCAGCTTGGGGATTACAGAGAAGATTGCAAACCCTGGGACACTTAGAGCCTAGAGCTATTACAAGGAGATAAGATTTAGTCAGAGGTTTCTGGAACTGTGTTAGCCTGACTTGATACCTTGTGGGAATGGGGAATGAGCATCTTATCACCTTGTCATATAGTCAGTCTTGCATGCAGTGCCTCAGTAATTAGGGCCCTAATTCCCTTTATATCACTTTGTGGATCACCAGTAACCTGAAAGAAACCCCAAAATAGAAACTTCCATGAACATCATAGCCAAAATCTGGAGCTTTCAGGTTAAGGAAGTCCGAAGAGGTAGGTATTGTTGTTATCCTCATTTTTCCATTGATACTGAGGCAGACAGAGGGACTTGCCCAGGGTGACATAGTAATGCCCAGAGTCAAACAACTAATAAGTGTCTGAAGCTGAATTTGAACTCAAAAATTCCAGACTAGAGTGGACCTTTAATGAAATAGAGGATTTTGAAATATCGCAGATGAAGAGACCATTCCTGAGTAGATACTTTAAAATGCCCAACAACTGTAGAAGAGTAAATACATTTGAATAATTAGAACACTAGATGGTCAAGTGTTTATATTCTAATAGGGAGAGAAGAAACATTGAGAGCCTTATTGTTTTCTCAAGCATCATAGGAGTCAGTAAGTCTGAGGACAAAGGAGTAGTTTTGTTACATTTTGATGACCCTAAGAGAAAAAAGGAAACCCTAGGGAAGAAAAAAAGGAAGGAAGAAGGGAGAAGGTAGAACTTAATTTGCATAATTTAAGTGTGGTAGACTATTCAAATATGGAGGAAAGGGTGCTGGTGGGGAAATTGGCAAATTGGAGAGAGTTAAATGCACACAAAATTTAGTGTGGGAATATATTAAATTTGTCAGGGAATTGGGGGAAAAAGGGTATTAAGTAGTGTATTTTGAGAGAGTGATTAATCATAAGCAAAACAAACTATTTGGAGAATGAATCTTGAAGGAGAGAATAAGAGAATGGAAAGAAAGGGTAGGAACCTATCAAAGACTAGTAGAGGAGTAGAAACAGATATTGGATTCAATATAGATGAGTAGTGTTGAGCACACTCCTGGAGACCTTTGAGAAGAAGGAATTGGGAGGCCAAAAGAGGGGAATGGTAATGTGGAGGAAGTTATCTACCTACATCTGTGAAGTTGAATGGGATGAATCAAGGCATAAAATGGAGGAGAAAAGTAGGATGGAGTAGAAAGTAGAATCCAACCTTTTTGTTGTTGTTCACATGAAGTGATAGGATTGTAGTTTTTGAGCTGGAAAAGATGGAGGCCATTGAGTCTCCCTCCTTTACAAATGAAGCACTTGAAACTGAAAGCATCACAGTTAAAATATAACATTTCAGGTAAAAAAAATGATTTCCTGTAAGGCAACCATAAAAATAGACTGGATTAAATAATATATGGGGAAAGCACATCATGTTTAGAGGTAACATAGGCAATGAATTAATGTCAAAGCATGCATCTAATGGTATAACATCTAAATTCTTAAAGGAAAAAGTATTTACAAGAAGATGATCAAATTATAATGGGGGGGAAATCTTAGTGTACCTTACAGTGTATCTCAGAGACTTAAGTAAATAAAAACAACAACCCAAAACCTGAAGTCAACGACCTAAATACAGAGTTTAGGTTTGATGGCTCTTTAGTGATAACTAAATGGGAACAAAAAGTAGTTATATACATTTTCTTCATTTTTGCATGTTTCTTTTACAAACTTTTCCTAAACAAATACAGAAAAGAGTTAAAGGTAACTTGTAGGTTGTAATCCTTGATGACTAGAAGAGGAGTGATATCTTCAACAGAAATGGGAATACTAGAAGGTATGGGTTTATGGGGTGTTCTCTTTGGATGGTTTTAAGTTTGGGCTATGAGATTTCTTTACATAAAATTCTCAGTGTCTCCAAAAAGAACTCCCTAAGATGTGGCAACTAAGACCCACATTGACAGATTGGAGATTATTTTTAGAAATTGGGACAAAAATAAAAGAGGTGACTGTTAATAGACTGTTAATAACTCTTAATGGCTGACATTACTGAAAATAGCATGCTACTTGTAGCTACCAAGAATTAAAACAGTATTTCCTAAATTTCTAAGTAGGAGTTTCCTGAATTTTAAAGTAAGAGATTGCTACTTTTAACTTAACTTCCTCTTACTGATATAAGATGTTTTTTATCCTCAGAAGACTTGGAGGGGGAGATACATTAGAATTCATCTGGTTTATTAAGGAGTCCCCTGAATTTGTCTTTTTGAGTTGCCATATTTTCAAGAAACACCGAACCCAGAGCATGCCAGAGGCCCTTGACTGAATATGTCAAGGACAAAACTCCCCTTAGCTGACATAATTTGTTGTTGTACCCCAAGCTGGACTCCCTGTGTGTCCTTGGGAGTCAAGACAGGTGCCAGTCAGTCTGTGCCAGGCTGGGATAATGCTTGTGCAGTTGGGGTCCTTTGCAGATAAGTAGACTCTCCTTCCTGTCTTCATAGTCTAGCAGTACACAAGGGAAAAGAATGAGGCTTTAGCCATTACCTTGCTCTTACCCATAGAGCGTGGTCTTTTTTTCCACCTTTGCTGGACCATCCCTCTCCCCTGTCATGTCCATTCCTGGTATCCCCTTCTCCTTTTGTCCTGCTATTATAAAAATGTAAACTTATGTAATAACTGGGAATCCTTTGGATTACACTTGCATGTTCATTTCTCTTGTTATAAACTTGGTTTTTGCATAAGTCTTGTGATGTGTTGACCTTTCCTCACTCTTGTCTAGGGATTCTCTCTAACTCGGTAGAGTTATGGTATCTTGAATTTGTTTGGAATTTTGAGGTTACACATTCCTGTTTCTTAGTTGGCAGCCAACTAGAACTCCCTTAAATAACTCTCTGGGCTTTGCTTTTTTTTCACCTATAAGAGGAGGTGTTTGAACTAGATGAAATACTAGACTTAAATTCATCAGAAAGACCTGGGTTCAGATTATATGTTCTTGGGCAAGTCACTTCACTTTGTTTTGCTTCAGTTTCCTCATCTGTAATATTGGGGAAGTGGATTCAATGGCCTTTTCAGGGCCCTTTTAAGTCTATGTTTCTAATGTATTTTCTGCTAAAATCCTGAAAGTTGAGTTCACTATCCCTGTGAGGCCTAGGGTGCTTACTGATCTTGAGAAAGCTCATTATATGTTTGGACACTTACTGGATAAGTTTCTTTATATGAAGCTGAAATGTATCCTTTTGTCACTAATTTCTCCACCCTTAGTTGTTTTTATTTTTTTCTTTAAATAGTACTTTATTTTTTCCCCTAATTATATATCAAGAAAATTATTTTAGCATTCATTTTTAGAAGACTTTGAGTTCCAAATTTTTATCCCTCCCTCTCTTCCCTTCCAAAAATGGCAGGCAATTTGATATAGAAGTGCTGTCATGTAGAACATATTTCTATATTCTTCACAGTTGTGAAAGAAGAAACAGATCAAAAGGAAATAAAACCATGAGAAAAATAAAGTGGAAAAAATATGCTTCGACCTGCATTCAGAGTCATCCACGGTTCTTTATCTGGATGTGGATAGCATTTTCCTTAGTAAATCCTTTGTACACATCTTGGATCATTGTGTTGCTGAGAAGAGCTGAGTCATTCATAGTTGATTATCACACGATCTTGCTGATACTGTGTTCAAACAATGTTTTCCTGGTTCTCATTTCACTGTGTCAGTTTGTACTAGTAGTCTTTTCATGTTTTCCTGAAATCTGCCTATTCATCTTAATTGTTTTTAGTAATTCTCTTTGGGGCAAGGTGATCTTATTGTTTGAGGTACTGCCAGGACGTTCATGTGGTTTTCTTGGTTTTGGAGCTGAAGGGTGAAGCCCTATCTTCTCCTCTTGGTATTTTTTTTCCTCTTAGTGATTTCATCAACTCATGATTTCAGTTATTTTTACTCTCTACATGAAACCTTTCCTGATTTCCTCCAACTTCAGTTACTAGTTCCTTATTCTTTTCCTCCAACAAGTACCTTTTCTTATTTTATACATAGTTGTATTTGCATATGCTGTCTTTCCAAATAGAATGTAAGCTCTTAGCAGGCAAGGATTTTTTCACTTTTGTTTTTCTATTCCCAGGACCTGGCACTTTGAAGACAGCTAATATATCATTTATTATTCAGATGACTTAGCAAATTTGTGTATCTAGCTCCTAAATTCCCTTCACAGTTTGTTTTGCATTGGAAAACTACCAACTAAACATGTCCACATGGGTGTCTTTTCAATATCTCTAACTTTAACAGGTCCCAAAAGCATGATCTCTTCTTTCCTTCCCTTTTTCTCCCCTATCCTACCCTACCCCAAACTCGTGTATTTCCTTCAGATTTCTTGATTTCCTCTGAAGGATCCGTGATCCTCTGTTTGTAGCCATACGATGTAGCCTCATAGTCTCTACTCTTCCATTTTCCTCTTCCCCTCGTAACTATTTAGTTTTCAACAGCATCTTTAACGTATGTACCTTTTTGTTTATTATCCTAGTTTAGACTTTTATTATCTCTTTCTTTGTTGTATGTCTTTGTACTTATTCATCAGTGTAGGGAACTTGACTAAGTGACCTCTAAGGCCAATTTTTAAACTGTCTGATGTAGAAGGAATTCTTTTGTAATATGGGAAGTTAGATAGCTTCTGAAACCCTTTCTGATGGATTCATTGACTTTTCAGATAGCTGTTTATTTCATGTTGTAACAATTTATAGGAACCTAAATTTTTCACATTCATTGTTTTTTATAGTATGATATCCCGTGTCATATCATGTACCCCAAGTTATTTAGCCACTTCTTAATCTTTTGCTAGCTATTTTCCAGTTCTTTGGGGAAAAATGTCATTGTGAACATTTTGGCAACTTCATTTTATAGAAAAAGAAACTAAGGTCTAAGAGGTTAAGAAATTGCTGGTGGCCCATGCAGTTGGAAAGCAGAAGGACTAACATTTAAATTTAGGCCCTCTTAATTCCATTTATGATTTAATGGAGTGTCTTTGAGCATGACAAGATAAGGTTGTGAAGTCAGAGGGGCAAAGCCATAACTGTAAGTATCCGTTTTACAGATAACACACTGGAGGCACTGGAGTTTTTGGATTCCAACCTCTTAACAGGTTCACTCTTGATCTGGTCAGACAGGCAGAAAGCTTTGGAGCAGTTAATAATCAGCTTTATTCTAGTCTAGTCTTCTCAAATGGTTGTGAGAGAAGCAGCTCCTATAGAATTCCCTAATCACCCTTCTCAAAGGGACCAGCGAGAAAGGGGAGGTGGGGGAGGGACAACTACCCCTATGTCTCATTGGGGTCAATTGAGACAGGAACACTTGTGCACTCCCTTAAAATCCCCTCAAATTTCAGTGGGGGCTGGTTGAGGCAGGTACAAGTATTCCCCCATGCATTACCTATGGCTTTTCTCCACTCACTGACTAGTCCTCACCTGCTTTATCTGTCTGTATTTGTCCTTTGCTGCCAAAGAGGACCATGCCATCAGAAATAATGACATGACTTGCATTTGACTGTTTTGAGTGAGTGAGGGGCTGTGCAGGTCACCAGCCTCACTTGTCCTCCAGAGCCATCTGAATCCAGTGGCCAGATATTCAGCAGGATGACTGGAGATGACGCAGGATGAGGCAGTTGGGGTTAAGTGACTAGGCCAATGTCACAAGGCATCTTGCCAACAATTGTCACCCCTTACCTCACGGTACAGCCTCAGTAGAACTGTCTATCATTATGATTCTATGAACTAATATCTAGAATCCTTGGGGCTATTCTGAGAGTTGAAAACTAGACATTCCCATAGCCATGGATCCTGAGAAACTAAAAAGGATAACAGTCCTCCTTACATAGTGTATCATTGAAAGCTTGATGGAGAAGATGGCGTTTGTGCTTTTATATTTGGATAGGAGTCAATAGGCAAAGAGGAGAAAGAGAAAAGACACTTCTATCCATAGAGAATATAGCATGAAAAGAAGTATGATAGTATTTAAACTCAGTTCATATTTTGAGGGCACCAAGTCTGTTTTGACTGGAGTATAGAATAAGTAGATAAGAACAATAGAAAACGAAGCTAGAAAGGTATGGTGGCACTTAGAATGTAGAGAGCGTTGAATCTCAGGCAACACAATCTGAATTTTACCCTAAAGGTGGTGGTATGGAGCCACTGTAGAGTTTTGAGTAGGTATGATCTTGAGCTCTAAAGAAGCAGAAATACAGTATATCTGTATTGCTAGTGATAAGGTGGGGAAAGTCCCCAACTATAGACTATCCCTGGTTCAAGCAAGATTTCTTCTACAAAGTACCTAAAACATCATCCAGTGTTTGATTGGAAATCTATGACTTATAGATTGACAATCTGGGTGAAGTAGTAATAGCTCCAAATATTAAAAAACTCATAGGAAAACTTCATGTTGGGTGGATCCTACTTGGAAGATTTATCCAGAGACATGGACAAGAATCTGGAGATAAGAAGTGGGGTATGCCTGGTTTGTCATCTATACTAATGAAGGGAATGTGTGGGACAATGAAATCAGATAAAGTGAAATAAATCTATTTATAGTGCCATTAGGGACTCCTTACCCTTAAAATTTTATTTAATCTTAACGTATTTACATATTGGAGATATTTTGGAGGAGAGCATTAAAAGCTAATTTATTCTACAAAATCAAAATTTTTTTTTTAAATTACCAGACAATTGACATGGGGTTTTTGTAAAGCTGTCAGCTGTAAAGGAATGTGATGCAGTGGGGAAAGTACTGGTTCAGAGAACTTTCAGAGCATTTGAGTTCTAAAATTGGCTCTGCCCCCTACTACCTTTGTTGGGCAAGTCACTTCACTTCTGAACTTGAGTTTCCCTTGTGAGGATGGTTGAACCAGCTGTTCTCTTATCCTACAATCTTACAAGATAATCCATTCCAGTTTTTTAAAAGTTCTTATTGTTAGTCCTTCCTTAACTCAAGCCTAAATTTACTTCTTTTTAATTGTTACCCATTGCTGTTAGCTTTGCTCTCCTGGGCCAGGTAGGGCAAATGTGATCTATCCAGGTAATGGCCCTGAACATATTTGAAGAGAGTTATCATTCTTCAGTCCTTTTTTCTGCTTCTCTGAACCTCATCTTTAAGATGAGGAATCTGGGCTAAGTGAGTTCTTAAAGTTCTTTCTAATTCTGAATCCATGTCCTATGACAATACTTGCATACCATAAGAAGGAATATCCCAGCAATAGTAAGAAGAGAGAATGGAAATAACAACAAAATATGAGGGATGAATCTGAGATAACCCAAGGTTGTGAATATGGGATAATGAATGATGGTTCTATATTCAGAAATAGCAGTTGCAGAAGAAAGAGCTGGTTTAGGAGGAAAGATAAACCCAATTTTGGGCATGTTAAGGTTTGGATTCTGGAGAAATGTTAAGGTAGAATGTCTTTTAGCCAGTTATTGATGAAAGTCTAAAGGTCAGGGCTAGAGGTCTAGAATTTTGAGTCATTTGCATAGAGGCAGAGAAGAGTATAAGAAGAGAGCCAGCGTCAGAATCCTACCCACATCAGGAGGTGGGAAAGAAGACTAGGAGCCAGGAGTGACATTTCATATTATAGAAGTCACAAGATACGGGTGTCGCTGAAGCCAGGGGAGGACAATTTCCAGTAGCGGGAAATGGTATGACAAAATGGAGAAGTGGCTTTGTAATCCAGGGATTTTTTAATTCTTCCTCTACTATTACTGAGAATTTGACAAGAGACCTGTTACATTTATAGGATCAGAGGTAATAATGATTAAAGAATTTATGTATTGTACCTCACTTGATCCTGATGGTTACTGAGAGATTATAATGAAGTCCAAGTATTATCTCTAATTTACATATGAGGAAACAGATTTACTGAGGGACCTCAAGCAATTTGAGGTGAGATTTGTACCCAGATCTTCTGACCTCAGATCTGTATATAATCTTTCCTTTACATATACTTCTATTCATTCAAATGTTGAGCATTTATCTATACACTTAAACAATAACAACCTGTTTCTCTCACAGCTTTGGATTAGATTGTAT
Organism: Notamacropus eugenii; assembly: GCF_028372415.1. Taxonomy (NCBI): domain Eukaryota; kingdom Metazoa; phylum Chordata; class Mammalia; order Diprotodontia; family Macropodidae; genus Notamacropus; species Notamacropus eugenii. The sequence continues at coordinate 172,217,805 of NC_092872.1, forward strand.
TACTTTTGATCAGTTCCTATTTCATCTTTCTCTCAATAACTTTTCTTTCTATAGTCATCAGTGTCTTTGTATCATTAAATCCAATGACCTTTTTTTGTTAGCCCTCATTCTCCTTGATCTCTCTGTAGTTTGATTATAATCTTTTTGTTATCTTCTCTGATATTATTATTGTGATTCTCATCCTGTTTCTTTTCCTTACTGGCTTCTCATCTTCCTCCTGCCCCTTATTTTTGATTTTCCTGCAAGTTTCCCTCCTTTATGTGCTTCTTAAAAGAAGCACTGAAAGGGTCTTGAATGGAAAAAAGTTAAGAAGCATTACTGAGTTAATAATTAGTTTCCTGACAATTTTATAACATCATTATGACTTCATTTGTCATTTCTTTACTGACTCCTTACATCCTCAACTTCTTCCCAGGGTAGTTTGTCCAACTGCCTATTTCAACACCTTCACCTAAAGGTCCTGTCAACATTTCCAGACTTATGTTCAAAACAGAACTCAATATCTTCCCTCACCAAATAATTAAGTGTTTTCTGTTCCTTGAAACCATACCCAAGATTGTGATCTTGGGGGCATTTTTTTAAGCATTTAAAAAAATGTTTTGTTATCTGAATTTTATAGACATCAGCAAGTATCTATTTCCGTAAAAAGAACAGAAAAATATTCTACATAAAACCTTGAATCTATTATGTATAGCTTTTTTTTAAGTATATAATAAATTTAGTACAGTTCAACACTTGTCCTCACTTGGCCAGGATTATGGTTGTGGAATAGTAGAACTAAAGAGTCGTTTTAATTTGTATATTTCTCTTCATTATTAGCGACTTGGAACATGCACTTCTTTTAATGTCTGCCTATTCATATCCTTTGACTAGTTCATACCTTTTGGGGAAATACTTGTTCTCATATAGTTGTTTCAGATTCCTGTATATCTTGGACTTTGGACCTTGCAACAATCCCTTCATCTCCCCCAGTTAAGTTTTCCTTCTAAATTGAGCTGTATTGATTTTGTTTATGCAAAAACCTTTTCAATTTTATGTAATCAAAATTGTTCATTTTATCTCTAGATCCTTGGAGAGTTGGGCAGCTGGGTGGCACAGTGGATAGAGTACTGACTCTGAAGTCAGGAGGAACTGAGTTCAAATGTGGCTTTACACACTTACTAGCTATGTTACACTGGGCAAGTCACTTAATCCTGATTGCCTTCCCTTCCCCCCCAAAAAAGAATTAGATCTTTGGGGGCTATAAGTCTTCCTTATCCATGGTTGTGAAAAGTTATCTCTTTCCCTGCTTCTAATTTATTAGGTGACTTTTTACAGTGTTATGGGAATGCTATATTTAATTCTAAGCTAGATATGTTTAAACCATTGTATCTAGGTTCTTTATATATTTGTTGCTTATTGTGGTATGTGGTGTGAATGTCAGTCTAAACCTATTTTCTGCCAAGCTTCTTGTCTATAGTAACATCAATTTTTTGTTAGATAGTGAATCCTTAACTTAAGTAGTTAGCAACTTCAGGCTTATTGAATACTATGCTACTCTATCAGATAGTATTTATTAAATGTCTGCTCTACACTGGGCACTGGTAATATTTGCTATGTTTGCTCTTGCATAGCATGTACATGTTCCATTAGATGACTTTTTTTTTAAACAGTACCAATTAATTTTAAAGATAGCTGCTTTGTCCTATAAGTTAAAATCTGGCATGGCTAGGTTCCTTTACTTCCTACTTTAGTACATCATTACATGGTATTTTTGACCTTTCTGTTTTCTAAATGATATTTTTTTGTTTTTGTTTATTCTGTAAATAACCCTTTGATACTTTCATTACTCTGATACCAAATAAGTAGAATGGACATTTTTATCATATTGGCATGGCCCAGCCATGGATATTTTATATCCTTCTAATTATTGAGCTCATCTTTATTTCTTTAAGGAGTTTTTACTAGTTGTATGCAAAATATTCCTATGTATGTCCTAGTAGGTAGGTAGATTCCCAGATATTTTTCATATATTTTGAAAGTTTATTTTTTTAATGCGATTTCTATTCCTTATCCTGCTGGGTTTTGTTGATTTGTATGCTGATTCATGTGGGTTTATTTTATATTCAGGTTTTTTATTGAAGCTACTGTTAAAAATTAATTATTTAGTTTATTTTCTAGGGTTTTCTAAGTAGATACTGCCTGTAAGAAATATTAATTTTGTTTCCTTTATTCTTAGACTTTTTGGGTTTTTTTGTGTGTGTCTTATTGCTACAACTAACATTTCTATATCAAATAATACCGTTGTTATATAAGGGACATTATCCTTATTTTATCCCTAATCTTATTTGTAAAATCCTTTAGGTTATCATTGATGGTACAGATAATACTGGTTCTTGGTTTCAGATGACATTTTTGTGATTGACTCTTTTGTCAGTCTGGGTAAGCCTGTGAACCCCTTTTCAGGTCACTCATAAAATACATAGGATTACAAATCCCCTCATTAGAATTGTAATTTGAGGGAAGGGACTGTCTTTTGCCTCTTTGTATTCTTAATACTTAGTACAGTGCCTGTCACATATTAGGTACTTGACAAATGTTTTGGTTGACAAAGGAGAAAATAATATTTTGAAATACAAATACTTGGATCTCAGGCTAAGAATCAGTTTTTCTGATATTAAATACTTCATTCTGGATATAAATTCAACTTGATCATAATCTATAATCTTTCTAGTATGTTATCATAGCCTCTTAAATGCTTTTATGTCCATATTTATTAGGGAAGTTAGCTTTGTAGTTGCTTCTTCATTTCTCTATATTCTCTAAGTTAAGACCATATTGTTTCATAGAATGATTTTTTATAAAATACCTTCTTTCCCTAATTTTTTGGTTTATATAATATTGTAATTAGTTATTCTTTGAGTGTTTGAAAGAATTCACTTGTAAATCTTTGTCTTCTTGGTTCTTCCCTTCTCTCCCCCTTTTTCGGAGTTCATTTATGTACTTGTCCAGTTACTTTTTCTAAGATTTGGTTATTTAAATTCTTTCCTATCATCTTAATCTGCTATTTATTATTGTAACTTGTCATCATTTTTCATTGAAATTATTGCTTTTATTGACGTAATTGGTGAAATAGTTTCAAATTTCCACATTTCTCCTATTGTGAATTTTTTTTGTTTGTTTTTCCCAGCTTGATTTTTACTCATTTAAAAAAATATTAGCTATTGGTTTATGATTTCCTTTTTTTTTTTTAATCTCCATTGATTTTTCTGATTTTATTTTTGGTTGTGAGGTGGTTTTTTAATGGATTTTCTTGGTTGTTGGTTTCTTTTTTTCCTCTTATTGATCTAAATGTTTGAAGCTATACGTTTCCTTATGACAACTTTGGGTTCACCTCAAATGTTTTACTTTGTTGTCTTATTCCTATCATTCCTTTCCATGAAATTCTTTGTTATTTCAGTGATTTGTCCTTTGATCCATTACTTCTTTAAAATTAGTTTCCGTTTAAATTTTACTACTTTCTTCAGATGCCTTTTATGATCATAATTTTTATTGTCATGATAGTAAAGAATATTTAATATTTTTGCACTTTTCAATATGTGAGATTTTTTTTATTCCCTGAATCCATGGTCAGTCTATTTTTGTAAAGGAGCCACGTACTGCTGAGAATTAAGACTATTTTTCCCTCTCAAAGTTGCTCTAAGAGATATATATTATATCAAGCTTTTCTAAAATTTATTTAGTACTTTAACTTTCTTACTAATTTATTTTTTTAAATTTTTTTTTAAAAAATGTCTAAGGTCTGAAAAGGGAAACCTTGGGGTCCCTGAATATTAGATTTTGTTGTCCATATCTTCCTACAGTTTATTTAACTTTTCCTTTAAGTACTTGAATGTTATGCCATTTGGTGCAGATTTAATAAATATTGTTATTCCTTCTCTGTAGTGCATTTAGACATAATGTAGTTTTCCCTTTTTAGCTCTTCTATTTTTAGTTTTGCATTGTCTGAGATCATGATTGCTACATCTGCTTTTTCAAGTTTGCCTAAAACATATTCTCCTCTATCTCCTCATTTTTTAAATATGTGAATCTTTATTTCAAGTCTATTTCTTGTAAACAAAAAAAAAAAAGAAAGAAAACCCAAAACAAGACATGTTTGTACTTTTTAATCCATTTCATATCCCCAGCTTTGGCACATGCTACATGCTTATTAAATGTTTATTGACTGATTCTTAGATTCTCTTTCATTTTATGAGTAAGTTTATTCTATGGCCCATTTTGCTTGTTAATTGTATATTTTACTCCATCATATCACCTATACTTTTTTTCTCTGCCTACCTGCCCTCCTCTTTACAAATCAGTGAAGAAATACTTAAGTGCCTTTTATGCACCAACTACCACATTAGATGCTGGGAATAAGAAGAATGAAACAATTCTCACTAGCAAGGTGCTTATATTTCTAATGAAACAGTAAATACTTAAATATATAAAGCATAAATATAAAGTTAATAAATCCCAAATATATACAAGGCTATTTGAGAAGGAGAGCACTAGCAATTGAAGGGATCAGGAAAGGCTTACTACAGAATTTGGCACTTGATCAGCAGTGTAAAGGAAGGGAGGGAACTGGAGGAGGCAGTAGGAAATGCATTCTAGACATTGGGGGATGGTCAGTGAGGAGATGGACTGTCATGAATGAGGAGCTTAGAGGTTGTTTTGCAGAATGTCAAGTCAGTAAACATATATTAAATACTTAATGTGTGCTAGATCTTATACTCTGGACTGCTTTCCAGGAGCTTAATTTTGAGTGAGGAGGATGGTATGCAAATAATTAAATGTAATCAATTGAAAGAAAACACTAACATTCAGGGAGCTGATCAAGAAAGCCTCCTTGAAGAAAGTGTTTACCTGGAACTTGAAACCAGGATTCAGATGAAGAGGGAGAAATTCTTGGCATGGAAGGCAGCTAGTGAAAATGCCTGGAATTGTTTGCAAATGGAGTGTTGTGTTCAGCACACAGTAAGGAGAAACTCATTAGATCACCGAATATGTTGGTGGGATTCAGGTGTAAAAAGACTGGAAAGGTAGGAAGGCACCCACTTATGAAAGGCCAAATAGAAAATTTTATATTTGATCTTGAAAGTTTTTGCAGGTCTTTCTGAAAGTCAGCCTGCTCATCATTTCTTATGGAGCAAGAGTAAGAATGTTCCACTATATTCACATGCCACAACTTGTTCAGCCATTCCCCAAAATGATTTTCTATTTCCAATTCTTGGCCACCACGTAAAGAGCTGCTATAAATATTTTTGTACATGTGGGTCATTTCCCCATTTTTATGATCTCTTTGGCATACAGACCTAGACATGGTATTGCTGGGTCAAAGGGTATGCAGAGTTTTATAGCCCTTTGGACATAGTTGCGTATTACTCACCAGAATGGTTGGATCAGTTCACAACTCTATCAACAGTGCGTTAGTGTTCCAGTTTTCTCACATTTTCAACATTTATCATTTTCCTGTTTTGTCTATACCATTACTTCTTTAGCTATTCACTAGTTGATGACTCTCCCTTCAGTTTCCAGTTCTTTGCTACCAGAAAAAGAGCTGATAGAAATATTCTTGTGTACGTATGAATCTTTGCAGGGGTGGGGAACCTGCATCCTCGAGGCCATGTGTGGCCTTCTAAGTCCTTGGGTACAGCCTTTTGATTGACTTCAAGTTTTACAGAACAAATCCTTTTATTAAGGTGATTTGTGAAGTTTGGATTCAGTCAAAGGACTTCATTTTAGGACCTAAGAGGGTCACATATAGCCTCGGGACTGCAGGTTCCACACCCCTACTTTGGGACATAGACTTAGTAATGGTATTGCTGGGTCAGAAGGTATTCACAGTTTAATAATTTGGGGGCATAATACTAAATTGCTTTCAAGAATGGTTCGTCCAGTTCACAACTCCTTCAACAGTGTATTAGTGTAACTCGGTTCCAGTGTATCACACATTCCCTCCAGCATCTGTCATTTTCCTTTTCTGTCATGTTAACCAATTTGGGTATGAGGTGGTATCTCAGAATTGTTGTTGTTTGTATTTCTCTAAATATTAGTGATTTAGAGTATTTTTTTCATATGACGATTGGTACCTTTTGACGACTTATCAAAACTGCCAGTTCATATCTTTTGACCATTTATCAATTGGGGAATGTCTCTTATGTTTGAACTCTGGCTTCATTCCCCCTGTTTTAGAAATGAGATCTTTATCAGAGAAACTTGTTAGACTTTTTTCTCCCAGTTTCCTGCTTTTTTTCCTAAGTTTTTAGATGTATTGTTTTTGTTGTGTAAAATTTTTATGTGATCAGAATGGTCCTTTTTATTTCCTGTGAAACTCCCATCTCATGTTCGGTCACAAACTATTTCCCCATCCATAAATCTGACAGGTTAATTTCTTCTCTACTCCACTAATTTGCTTCCGGTGTCACCCTTTCTGGTTAACTCGTGTATCCGTTTTGAGCTTTTCTTAATATATAGTGTGAGATGTTGGTCTATGCCTAATTTTTGCTAAACAGTTTTCCCAACAGTTTTTGTCAGCGAGTTTTTGCCCTAGTAGCTGGAATCTTTGGCTTTATGAAACACCAGGTTATTATGCTCATTTGCATCTATAGATTGTGTACCTAATCTGTTCCACTGAGCAACTTTGAAAAACAGTTTTTTGATGATTGTAGCTTTGTTTATTATAGGTTGTGATCTAGTACTGCCAGACTATTTTCCTTCTATATTTTTTCCATTCCCTTGAATAATCATTGACATTTTTCTCCTCCAGATGAATTTTGTTATTGTTTTTCATAGCTCTTTAAAATAATCTTTCTGTAGTTTGATTAGTATGGCAGTGAACAAGTAAAGTAATTTAGGTGGTATTGTCATTTTTATTAAATTGGCTCATCCTGCACGGGAACAAATATTTCTCATTTAGATCTGTTGTTATTTGTGTGAAGAGTGTTTTGTAATTGTGTTCTTATTTCCTGTATGTGTCTTAGCAGGTGGACTCTCCAATAATTTATACTGTCTGTAGTTATTTTAAATGGAATTTGTTATTCTATCTTTTCCAGCTTTTTTTTTTTTTTGTAATATGCAGAAATGCTAATGATTTGTGTGGGTTTATTTTGTATCTTGCAACTTTACTAAAGTTGTTATTTATCTTTATTTTAGTTTTTTAATTGACTATAGGGTATTTTAAGGAAGCTGTCATACCAAAAATGATAGTTTTGTTTGCTCACTTCCTGTACTTATTTCTTCCATTCTTTTCTTATTGTTATAGCTAGCATTTCTAATACGGTATTTAATGATAGTGATAATGGACATCTTTGTGTCCTTCCCCCACTCCCCCCACAATGCTCCTCACTTCCATCTAGCTTATCTAGGCTTCTAGGTTATTCCCCATTACAGATAATGCTTCTTCTTGTGTTTATATAGTTACTACTTTAGAGTTTTAAGGAAAACTTAATTTTTTCCCTATGCTTTGCAGTGGTGGTGGTGTTATTTTAACAGGAATGGGTGCTGTATTTCGTCAAGGTTTTTTCTACTGTGGTGAGGTATATTTATATAGTTTTCCTAATATTGAATCAGTTTTGCATTCCTAGAATAAATCTAGTCTAGTCATCGTGTATCATTTTTGTGATATATCTTGGTAATTTCCTTTCTGGTTTAAAAAATATTTTTGCATTAATATTCATCAGTTTTCTCTGGGTATCAAGATCAGATTTAAATCATGGATGAATTTAGTAGGATTCCTTTACCTTTTTTTTTTTTCTCCAGACTGTTTATGTATGATTAGTCTTAATTCTTAAATGTTTTGTAGCATTCACTTGGAAATTCAATCAGTCCTGGAGCTTTTTCCTTAGGGAGTTTATTTATGTCTTGTTAAATTTCTTTTTTATTTTAAACAGGGTTCTTCAAATAGTTTCTTTCCTGTTCTGTTAATCTGGGCAGTGTATGTTTTGTAAATATTCATCTCTTTCACTTTAATATCAGTTTTATTGGTATATTGTTAGGCAAAATAGTTCCTAATAATTGGTTTGTGAATTCATCTTTTTCATTTTTGTTACTGATATTTGGTTTTCTTATCAAGTTTATCAAGTTTCTTATTGTTCTTATAATGGCTTACATATTTTGTTATTTTATTTCCTTCAAAACCCCAACTCCTAATTTTATTTATTAGTTCATTTTGTTTTTACTTTTAACTTTCTTAATTTCTTTAATTTTTCAAAATTTCTATTTTGATGTTTAATTGGGAATTTTTAATTTGTTGGTTAGTTTTTTTTAATTACATTCTTAATTCTTTAATCTGTTCTTTCTCTTTTATTGATGTGGTTGTTTAGAGTCTTTTATTCCTTTAAGGTGGTACCTGCTAAATCTTATGTGATCTCCCTGACTGTGTCTCTGTGATAATTGAATTCTTTCTTTCTGACCACTTTCAGCATTTTCTCTTTGACCCAGGGAACTGTATTTTGGCTATAATATTCTTGGCAGATGGGATTTCTTTCAGGAGGTGAATAGTTGATTCTCTCGGTTTCTACTTTGTCCTCTGGTTCTAGAATATTTGGACAGCTTTCCTTCATAATTTCTTGAAGTATGATGTGTAGGCTCGTTTTTATTCTTGTTTTTCACAGCTTGTACATAGTCCAATGAGTTATAATATCCTCTATTATCCAAGTCAGGTTTTTTTAAATCTATGAGATATTTCACAAATATTTCATTTCAATCTTTTGTCTTTTTAAAAATTATTTCTTGATGACTTATAGAGTCATTACCATCCATTTGGCCAGTTTTCATTTTTAAAGGAGTCATTTTCTTCAGTAAGTCTTTTAATACTTTCTTTACCGAGTTGTTAACTCTCTTCATGATTTTCTTGCATAGCTCTCATCTTTTCCCAGTTTTTCTCATACCTCTCAAATTTGGTTCTAAAAAAATTTTCTCTCTTTTTATCTTTTAAGTCTTGTGAGAATTATTACTGGCCTTATGTGCAATCTGCATTTTTCTTTAAGGCTGTACTTGTAGATATTTTCAAGGGTTTCTTGAGCATCCATTTCACCCTAGGAGCTCTTTATACCTGGGTTTTTTGTTTTGTTTTGTTTGCTTATGCTTTTAGCCTGCTTATTGACTTTGGACTTTATTTTAACTGTAGGCTCTGCTCACCTGGGGGTAAGGACAGTTACCTGGCCTATCCTTCTGTCCTTTGATGTCTTGCTAGTTGCTTTTTTTAAAAGTACTAAAAAGTACTAAAATTGCCAAACCTCATTGGCCAATTTGATTTTTTTAAAAAGAGGGCAAAATCACATTAATAGCAAAAAGTTGAATGAGATAAATGCATGTAGAATGGAGAGGAAATAAATGTAATAGCAAAACCTACTATTTAACCATTAAATATGGTAGTGGTGAAACATGAGAATTGAAAGAAATTGAACATTTTCTATAATATGTAGGATTCTACACAGTTATACCAAGATTCTGGCAACACCCTGCATAATATCAAATTAACATAAGAAATTGAGATCTTAAACAATTATTTGAGAAATTGATCAAGCCATTAATAAACTACCAAAGAGCCTTAGATCAAATAGATTTACAAGCAAATTGAATCAAATGTTTAAAGAGCAATTAGTACCTATACTACGAAAAATTTTTCTTGTAACTTCTTCCCTTATCCTAGAGGTGCACGTTTTGTTAACCCAAAATTATCATTTTTATTTTTTATAAATAAGTGTTCACCCTTTACCCATAGCTATGAGAGACCTATGGTCTTCTACTCTCCTGCTGCCTCTCACCTGTAAACTTTCTTGTCACATATATTCATTTTTAATGAATTTCGGACTGTGATGTGTTTCTTATGCCTGATTTCTGTCAGATTGCTTTCTAGTTTTCCTAGCCATTCTTTTCAGATAGGGGATTCCTAGGTAGTTTATTCTTCCAGATTTATCACACTCTTGGTTATTGAGTTGAATTGTTTCTGATGAGTTCAATGATTTCTTAAATTCTCTTCTTACCCTCCTTTCCAGGTCATATGTTTTGTATAGTAACTATCTTTCATTTTCTATTTTTTTCCAACCTTATGATTTTGTATTGCGTTCTTTTCTTGGAATCACTGAGTTGTACTTGCTCATATTTTTTCCAGTGAACCTTTGGGGGTAAGTATCCTGTCTTATTCTAAACTCTGTTTTATTCTCTTTTTTTCTCTAGAGCTGTTTCATATTATTTCTTGTTTGATTTCATATGGGTACTTTTGTAATTCTTATTGTCAGACTATTATTTTCTCTGAGGCTCTACTTGGACTCATATCTTTGGGGATTTATCTCTTGGGGGGTCTCCTGATCTATAGTAATTCTTGATTGTTTTTTGTTGTCTTTTTAGACTATCTCTAGCCTCAGTTCCTGATTTAGGACTTTGTTGCTGGAGCAGTCAGACTCTGCACACCGTCCCTCTTAGTATATGGGATACCCTGTTTGGTTCTGACTTCATTCTCCTAAAATCCTGAATTCATCTGCCCTAACATGTCTTCATTTTTGTTACTGTTAGGTTTTAGTCCCTTTCATCCAGTCAACAGTGCTACAGTCTTCAGAGCATGGGACTTCTGCTCTCCTCCTTCCTACCACCTTCTTGTAGTCCCTTACTCTCCTCATGTCCTAGTCAAAGCTCTGTGGACTTCTGAACTCCCTGGAGTTCTCCCATCAGAATTCTCTGAGATTTTTCCCCCCACTAGATACTGCCCCCTCTTCCTCTGCACTGCAGGTTTTAGGTACCCCTAGAATATCTATGGTGTGTATACTCACAAGCTTCCACCCTGTTTACTTTTCTGTTCATCTGACATCACTGTGCCTATGGGCACTGGTGTTCTTTATATATAGACCTAAGGCTAGTTGAGGGTACTTTTCTTTCAAAATTGATTTTTGAACACAGTATACTTCCTAGTATTCTCTCCTACATTTCCTTTAAAAAGTTCAAATATAGCAGTTGTGACAGAACATGTAATGTATTTTTTGCTTTTATTCATCATTTCTTAATAGAGAATGTGATCTGGAGCCAGTATATTTTATCCAAATTCTGTAATGTCTTCTCTCATCTTTCTTTTGCATGATCATCATCATTTATATAAGATTTTCTCCTTGTTCTGCTTCCTTGATTCTGTATCATTTCATGCAAGACTTAACCATACTTCTATTTCATTTCATTCTTTTTAAAGTTTCTTGTATTCATTGTTTCCTACAGCACAATAATATTCCATTATATTTACATACTGCATTTTGTTTAGTCATTCTCTATGACTAACCCCCCCAACCTTTTGTCTGTTCAGAATGTTTATGTTATGAATGTTTTGATATTTGTGAGACCCTTCCTTTAATCGACCAACCTTCTTGCCACGTAAGCCCTTAAAATTGTATTGCTGAGTTTACCCTCACATTACCTGCTTGAAATCTAAATTTTTTGAGTCCATTTTGTTGTTCTTTTTTAACCTTTTGCTTTTTCAGCCTTTATAAGTGTACAAATAGAATCTTTTTTCTTCTACCCTACCCACACAAAAACTCAAACCATCACATCTTTTAGTTTTAACTACATACACCTCTGTTGCCCCTTCCCAAGGCACATTATTTTAATTCATCCTATTCCTTGTCCCTTTCCTCTTTTAGTATGTTCTAGAATCTGATATTCCATTTATGGGAACAATATTCTGAAAAAGAATACTTAGACTTCATCAGACTGCTAAAGGGTCCATGAAACAAAATGAATGTAAGAATCTGTGCTTTAGTTGATTACTTCTCCAGTTTCTCTTTCCAAATACTATTCACAGATGTTTATAATGAACTGTGTTGGTAATGCCACCTCTCTATTAAAGGGTCCTCCTTGACTTCTGAGATCAAGAATAAATTTTTTCATTATCTTGACATTTGAGGTCCTTTATAGCCTACCTCATACCTATATTTTCAACCTTTCACACTATTCCACTTCTTGTACTCTCATAGCCAAATCGGGCTGCCCAATTTTTACCTGTTTTATTTTGCCTTTCCCAATTGTCTTACCATTTGTTCAGAACTATCTCCCATGCTTTCAATAAGTTTCCCTTGCCTGGTTCTGCATTTTTATGTTTCTCTAGCTCTCTTCTGTCAAGGCCCACCTCATTCTTTTCAATTAGACTTTACTCCAACTCTATATATTCTCCATTGCACCCATCACATTTTTCCTTATCTGTTATTTGTCTGCTATTTTCTCCTACTATAGCATTGAAATCTTCTTGAGAAACTGAGTCCGATTTTTCTCTGCTGTCTTTGTATCCTTAGCCCCCAGCAAATAGTTGCTCTTAGTGAATGTTTATTGAATTGAGTTTAATGATAATAATAATAGTAATTATCATCCTCCTCATCATCCATTTTTCCCTTGCTGCTATTGTGAGATATAAAATACTAAGAGCTTCAAAGGCCCTTAGAGATCTGCTGGTCTAACCCCCTTGTTTTAGAAATGGAGTTAAGGCCTAGAGTATATCACATATCACATTAGTCATTCAGTTAGGTAATTGCAGATGTTATTTTATTACTTCATCTAGATGAATATGAACTAACCAAGGTTTCTTTTGTGTAATATTAGCGAGTTTTCTCCCCAACTAGGATGATTAGCGAACTCTGTACTTAGGGAGAAAATTAGGTTTCTTTTGCTTGGTTTTAGATATGATCCTTTCACATCGAAACACGTCTCTGTATTCTTCTAAATCCATGCGTTTTGGCAGTTCTTTGGTGGGACAGGCAAGGAATTAAAACTTGGTCTTGAAGTTTTAGAAGACTTGAGTTTGAATCTCGCCTCAGACAGTTATTGTGCGATCCTGGGCAAGCCATTTAACTTTTCTTGGTGTTAGTTCCATCATCTGTAAAGTGAGGGGGCATAGAAGTTAATGGCTACTGAGGAAATTTCTCACACTAAATATTTGATCCTTCTTGATCTGGTTGGTGTCTTCCTTTGTTCCTTTTCTGGCTTGGAAAAGCCCAGTTGCTTGTGGCTGTTGATTACACATAAGTTTTTTTCTTAACTGATTTGCTTTTGAGTACTTTGGGTGGTCACTGTAGCCCTATCAACTTGAATCTTATCTTATCTCCCCTCCACTTTTTAAGAATATATTAACATAACTTTTTCACTTCTGACCTTGTCAAAGCCACTTTCATGAGACTTCAGTGAAACTTACGAAGAGGTGAGTTGTGTAACATACCCTTTTCAGGAGCACATGTAGGTATAACTACAGTTATAGGTATGGTGAATTGAATACAATTTCAGCTAATATTTGTCTTGACTCTTGCTCCTCTCTCTCTGAGTGTGAACCAGAAGATGAATATCTAAATCTGAGAACTTGGGGTTATTTAAGAAAAATTGGTCTGTAATCCAGGAAGTCTCTCAGCTTGTATATTGCTGTGGAATTCTGTAGAATCTAGTCACACTGTTGGTTTATAATGCTATTGAACTTAAAAGAGAGTTTCTAAGCTCTTGTTACCTTTTTAAGAAACGACATTACACCACATTGCTTTTGTGATTGATTTGGAGCCATATGAATTTTATCTAGGAGTACAGAAAAATGGGACAGCTGGCACAAGGCCTATAGAAATGAAATCTACATCTGGATGTCAGCTGTAGATTGGTGTCAGTGAATTCCATGGTACTTAAACAATTCCAGTATGTTTTCAACTGTAGTAGTTGTTGATGATGATTTCTTTTACAAACCAGATCAGGTTTGATGGATTTTTAAAATAGTTTTGGAATTTACTTTTTTGTATCTTTTCAGTATCTTTCCTAATTAAGAGAAATTGGAGAGATAGCCAAATTGCTAATGGTGGAAATTAAGGTGTATGAATTTTTAGGGAAATATTCATTATATTTATGCTTGGTGAATACTACTGAATAAAAGTGACCCTAATTCTGCATGAAAATCCTGAAGACAATCTACTTCTGTAAATGAGAATTTAGAAAAAGAAAACTTGGGGCATCTGGTAACCTATTTTCAGGTTATCACATTGCTTAAATCCAGTGCTTAAGTCATGGGGTGGTGGAATAAAGAAGAGAAGTTGAGAGGCTTGGTATGTTTCCAGTATAAAGAGTTTACTGAATTACCTAATAGAAATAAAAGATGTAAAAGATTATATTACAATTGATTTTTCTATAGCAGACAATTTGGTTTTGTCCCCTTTTTATTAATATCTTTAAAGTATTTTTTAAAAACAGTTTTGATTTCCAAATTCTTTCACTCCTTCTGTCCCCTTCTCCTTCACCAAGAAGGCAAGCAGTATGATACCTTTTTACGCATGTATCAAGCAAAACATTTTTCTCCATTAGCCATGTCTCAAGAAAACTAAAGTGAGAAAGTTATACTTCGGTTTATGCTCAGAGTTCATCATTTCTCTTTCTGGAGGTAAATAGCAGTTTTCATTATAAGGTCTTCCAAATTATCTTGGATCACTATATTAATCAGTAGATAAGTTTTTCATAATCCTGTGTAAAATTATGATCTTGTTTTGCTCACTTCACATCAGATCATATAGGTCTTTCCAGGTTTTTCTTGAAACCATCTTCTTTTCTCATAACACAATAGTGTTCTATCACAGTTGTGTTGTATACTGTAACAGCCATTTCTTAATTGATAGGCATACCCTCAATTTCCTATTCTTTGCCAACACTAAAACAGCTGCTGTAAATTTTTTTTTAATCTGTAGATCATTTTCCCTTTTCTTTGATCTTTTTGGTGATATAGACCTACTGGTTTTACTGGGTCAAAGTGTATGTACATTTTTGTAGCCTTTTGGGTGCAGTTCTAAATTTTTCTCCAGAATGGTTGCAGCAGTTTACAACTCTACCAATAGTTCATTAATATACTTATTTTCCCACATGCCCTCCAGCATTTGTCATTTCTGATAAGTATGCAGTGGTACCTCAGACTTGTTTTAATTTGCATTTCTCTAATCAGTGATTTAAAACATTTTTTTTTTATATAACTATAGATAGCTTTGATTTCTTCTTATGAAAATTGCCTGTTCATATTCCTTGACTGTTTACTAATTGGAGGATGGTTCTTATTCCAGTGAATATTATTTTGTTCTGTACATATTTGAGAAATGAGGCCTCAGAGAAACTTGAAATAAAAATTTTGGCTATTACTTCATTGTCTATGGTTCCTTTTAGCAAAATGTAGTTTCCCTGCTTATCTCTTTTAATTAGGTCTGTATTTGCTTTTGCTTTTGCTTTGTCTGAGATCATGATTACTGCCCCTACCTGTTTACTTCAGCTGAAGCATAATAGATTCTACTCCAACCTTTTATTTTAACTATTTTTCTGTTTCAAGTGTGTCTCGTGAACAGCATAGTTTTTGATTCCAGTTTCTAATCCATTCTGCTACCTACTTATATTTTTGTTTGTTTTAAAATTATTTTCTACTTCATAAAATATTTCACAATTTAATACAAAATTGCTAAACACTTAAAAGTTTTGAATTTCAATTTCTTTCCCTTCTTCCTAGTCATTACCTTTCCTTGAAAGGCAAGGATTTTGACACTGTTTATACATGTGAAATTAATGTAAGACATATTTCCATATAAGTCATGTTGCAAAAGAAAACGAAATAAAACAATAATAAAGTTTGGAAATTATGCTTCAATCCTATTCAGAGTTTATTAGTTCTCTCTGGAGGGGAAAAGCATTTTTCATCATTGGTCTGTTGAAATTGTCTTGGATCATTGTCTTGATGAGAGTCTGCTTCCACAGCTAAAAGGAAGGATTTGGGTTAGATGATCTTAAGGACTCTCTGCCTCTAAATCCTAAGAAAGAAGATAGGACTGACTGGAATCATGATTTCTTTAAACCAAGTAATAAATGCTCTTTTATTAAGTACTTACTTTGCACCAGGCACTATGGTAGGAACATGCAGATTCAAATTACTGACATTAAGCACTTTCTATTCTTGGGGGGAGGGGAAGGGACACACAGGGATGCGTTGGATAACATTCGGGATTAGACAAAATAAATCCAGAGATTTGTGCTTGTAAATGCATGTTTATATGCTGTTGTTGTTGTGTTCGTCCTGCCAAAGAAGACCATGCCATCAGAGAAATGATGACATGATTTGCACTTGACTTTGTTTCTAGTGAGGGAGGGCTGTGCAAGGTCACTAGCCTCACTTCTCCTCCAGAGCCATCTGAATCCAGGGACCTGATATTCATAAGGAGGCACTGGGAAACCTTGGACCCTTTAGTCCTGAGAGTTAATGTACTAAGAAACACCTTTGCAAAACATCCTTTGCAGAAATAAAGAAGGTCTAAATAACTGGATTGAGTATTCTAGCTATATAAATCACAATTTAGTTATACCTCACTCAAAGTCTTACTCTTCTGGGAAGATGGTCTTTCTGACTCTTCAGGAAAGAAGATATGTTGGTTTTTTGTATTTACTTGTCTGCATGTATCTAGAAATTGTGTTTTATGTTTTGCATCTTACCCTAGGTATTTACCTTTCCAACTAAAATTAGAAATTCCACCATATTTTTGCCCTGAGCCAATATTGGGGGAATCAAGAAAGGCCTCTTGAAGAATGTAGCACTTGAGATAAACTTGAAAAGATCTAGCAGTGCAAGAGCATTTCAGGAGTATGAGACAAACTATGCAAAGACATCTTAGGTGGAGTGATAGCATGTTGTGAATGGGAGCAGTGTGTAGGTCATTCTGGTCGCTACTTGAAGTGTGGAAGAGAAAAGTAGGCTAGAAAGATAGGTAGGAGCCAGTAAGCGTTAAATACTAAACATTTAATTTGTGTTTTATTCTAAACATAACAAACCACTACTTCTTGAGCATGTGAGTGACATGGCTAAACTTAGGTCTCATTGTAACACTGATTTGACAACTGATGTTTGGAGAGGGCAGAGACTAGGAGGCTACTACATTAGTCCAGGCTGATGAGGATCTTTTGTGTAGGAAGAAAGGGACAGTTGTGAAATGTGGGACTGGAACTTTGGAGAAAGATGAGGACTGGGTATGTAGATTTGAGGAGTTACCTGTATCAGAGATACAGATTTTGCCCCTTTGTGAAGGTCCCAAGGGATACTCAGGACAAAGCTCTAGGTGGTCAAGGAGAAAGCATAAAAATAAGACAGGGATCATTCCTTACTATGAAAAATGTATTTAAGAATTACTACAGCTTTACAAGATGTTTGTTTATATTTGAGTAACTTTAAAACATTCTAGAGCCAAATAAAAGCAATTTTAAAAATATTTTGAGATAATATTGTAAAGTAATTTAAAACCTTAAAGTGCTTTATTTAAATGTATTGCTACTTAGAAGTACCCATGCTACTGCTATCCATCATTATTGCAAGTAAGTTCAGTAAACACTTTTAAGATTGTAGTTCTTAACCTTTCTATGTATCATAGGATGCTTTGACAATGTATGGGCCACTCAGAATAATGTTTGGATATGTGTAAAATGAAATATCTAAGATAATAAAGGACACCAATTATATTGAAATGCTTATCAAAGTAATTAGTCCATGGAGCACAGCTTAGGAACAAACCCCTGCTTTAGGATACAAGAGTAATCGACAGACTTTATTTCATTGGACTTGATGTTGGTTAGTATTGTATTCATCTTAGTCTTGAAAGAAAATTTTATAATCTTTGGTTTAGAAGGGACCTTATGACAAACTCCTACGTATTTTTTTCTAATTGTCATTAATAACTTCTGGTTTGCATCACTTTCATTTTTGAATATCCCCCCTTGCACAACCCCCAACTTATCCAGCCATTCCTTGTAACAAACTGCTGTGATGGAAAAAAAAAAAAACTCAAAAAAAAACCCAAAACATCACACATGATTGATAGTATATGCACTCCACAGCTGCAGCCCCCAACCTTGAGGGGAATGCATTTTTATTAATTTTTCCAGGGTCAGCCTAGATCACTATAGTTCTACAATATTGATTCTTTTTTTTTAAATTAAATTTACATTGGTATGACTATATATTTTGTTTTTCTGGTCCTTTTTCTTTAACATTGCATCAGTTCATATATGTTCTACCTCACCTCTCTGAAGTCTTCATAGTGTCTTACTGCGTAGCAGTATTCCTTTATAGTCCTATACCACAATTTGTTAAGTTTTCCCCAGTTGAATGAAATCCACTTTGTCTCCAGTTCTTTACTGCCATAGAGAGATCTTCTGTGAATTTTTTGTTGTACATGAAATTTCTCTCAGCATCTTCTGAGTATATTTCTAGGAGAGCAATATTTGAGTCAATAGATATGGACATGTTCACTTTTTTTAAAGCATAGTTTGAAATTACCTTGTTAGATTGCTTTCACCCAGTTTTGACTCTGTCAACAGGGTGAACAATACATGTATTGCTTTACCTGTCTTTCCCCTACCACTGCAACATTGATTATTTTCACTTTTTATCATATGCTATTCTAGTACAAGATAAAAGTGTCAGTTTTCATAAAACATTTTTCTTGTTATATGTGCTGTGGAATAATGTTACATTTGGTTGTTAATAGTGTGCTATTCTTTGTAGGCTGTTTATAACGTTTGACTACTTAATCTCTCCCACCTAAGTGGAAAAAAATTCCCTCCCTTTTATATTCCTCACATAGATGTTCAACCTCTTTACTTTAATCCTTCCAGTGGTTGGTAGAGTTCACTACCTTTCACAAGAAAACCTCTTCTAGTATTGATTAGTTCTAGCTATGGAAAGAACAGATCTCATAACTCCTTTTCTACTTAATCACATAAGGCAGATGTCCTTCTCTTCCACAATCTACCTCTAAATCTCATTAGGCTAATTAAACACATCTAGTTCCTTCAGCCATTCCTTATACAGTAATCTCTAGATTTCTTTTAGATGCACTCTAGGTTGTCAGTTTCCTTTTTAAAGTGTATTGCCCACAATTGGATACAATGTTGCAGATATGGTCTGACTGGTATGGAATATAGTGAGATTATTATTATTTCCTGTGGTCTGGAAATTCTGTTTCTTTAACGCAGCATGGATTGTTAGCTTATTTAACAGTTGCTTTTTTATATAGCTGCTTCAATAAGGCTGTGATTAAGCCCCCAAATTTGTTTCACAAACATAAATTTTCTCTATTCTCTATTATGAACTTTATAGCAGCATCTGTAAACATTTGTCTTCTTGCTTTTTTACTTTTTAACTTTTAAATATTAAGACTTTTCATTATCTCTAATATGGTTTAACTGCCACTTTTAGCTTTATCTTCTGATTTAATAAATATATTCTAGTCTTCTTACAAGTCATTGATAAAAACAAGTGAGCAGTATAGGAACAAGGAAAAAGCTCTGCAGCATGCTACCAAAGATTTGATTACATTTGTTCAACCAGCTGATGCACTTTTTGTTTTATTCCATTAGAATATTTTCCAAAACAGTAACAAGGTATAAGATTTTTACCTTTAAAACCCTTGAACACATACTCTTTTGGGGCTAGAGATTCCCAGATTGTTCTTTGGAAATAATTCGGCAGTTTAGAGTTC
The DNA here is from genome assembly GCF_028372415.1 of Notamacropus eugenii. Taxonomy (NCBI): domain Eukaryota; kingdom Metazoa; phylum Chordata; class Mammalia; order Diprotodontia; family Macropodidae; genus Notamacropus; species Notamacropus eugenii. The sequence goes on from NC_092872.1 coordinate 172,237,322, forward strand.
CGCTGTATCTGATGGACTTTATTTTTTTCTCACTTTGAGAAGGGTGAAAGTTGTTTATAAATTGTTATTATATGTTTTTAGTCAAAGTTGAGTACTTTGATTAACTGCTTTTCTTTGTTATCCTTGTAAAAAGCCAATTAAATATCTACTATTATAGAGAGAAACTAAACTACCTATTTTCTACAGGATAGAGAAATATTAAGAATTATTAAACTTGGTATATAAAATATCCATTCTATTTGCTTTTAATAGTGTTATTTCTTAGTTCCTGTTATTCTGGGTTGAGTAGAAAGTGTCAAGTACCTGAAATGATTTTGTGTGTTTACTGCTATGACCTAGAATAAAGTTAGCATATTGTCTTAAATTTTTTCAGTTAATAAGATGTGTTGAATTCACTTGTTTGTCTTATACAGAGAACATTTTTAGGTAAATTACCAAATTTAAAGTGTAGAGAGTCAAGGGAAACTCTTTGTAGGCCTGGCCATTTAAAGAACATTTTGTACAAATTTGGGGCATTTTGTTTGTTTGTTTGTTTACCAATGAAGATGGATAGTAAAAGTCAAACATGTTTGAAATTCATGAGATTTTTATAAATATCACTGAAGCACATTTTAGAAGTTTAGAATCAAATCTTTTCACAACTTACCAATTTAAAAGAAGGTCATATTGTAATATTCTTACGAGATTTTGACTTATGTCTTTCAGTGCTGTAAATCGAATACCTGTATATGTCCAGTGTAACTTAGATAATAAAGAAACTTTGGAAATATTTTGAGTGGACTTGTGCATTTGGTCACCTTTTATAGCACAGCAGGTATGTCAGATGCTTCAGTATAAAGTAGTACTTTATTCTGATTTTATGATGCTGATTTATTTCAATTAGTTGCTGCATTTAGTATGGAAGAGATGAGGGGAAAAAAATTTTTCAATAAACTGGGGAAAAAACCCACCCCTCTTAAATCTCATTAAAAATCAGCATGGCAAATACTGAATACATAAGACAGAACTAGAAATTAAGAGGCCTGGGATCTAATTCCAGCTCTACCACTTCAGTTCCCTTATCTCTAAAATGAAGGGTGGAAATAGATCTTTAAGAACCTCTTAGCCTATGAATCTCATTTAGCAACAAGTTGAAGTAATAAGAAGTACTAGTGTGGTGTTATGGATAGAGTGCTGGACCTCAGTAAGACCTGAGTTCAAATTCAGCCTCAGACACTTAATAACTGTGTGACCCTGGGGAAGCCCCTTAATCTTTCTTAGCCTTAGTTTCCTTATCTGTGAAATGGGAATAATTTTACAGACACACCTACCTCACAGGGTTTGTTGTGGGGATCATATGAGATAAATGTAAAGTGTTTTGCAAACTGCAAAGCTCTGTATAAATGTTTGTTAGTTGTTATTTTTCATGATCATTTTTCAGCTAGAGAAAACATGAATGCTAATCAAAAGGCAAAGAGATTGCTATAAGCAATTGCTATAACTAGAGGAATTCCTTATCTTGGAAATATTCACATTCTTGTCCATCAGCATGATGTCAGAGACAAACTGTCTGTTTTTGTGGTATTAATAGGAAATTCAGGATTTGGAGTTAGAGGCCCTGGGTTTGAATCGCACATTTATTATTTAGTTACCTATGTGACATTGGACAAATCATTTAACTTCCTTGGATCTCAGTTTTCTCATCTCTAAAAATGAAGACCCTGTACTAGACCTCTGAATCCCTTCTAGTTTTGACAATCTGCGAATTTGTCATTCATGGAATTTTGATTGAGAGATGAGAATACAACTTTATACCATTTGAGAATAATATGAAAAGAAAAACAAATCAGAACATCTTGACCTCAGCTGGTAGATCTAACTGACCAAGTATATATCTAACAATAGTATCTACTGTTTAAATAAATAAAACTATTGTAAGATTTAGTGATGGTGCCAAAATAATTGTCTTTTTCTTGCTACTATGATTTAAAACTCTATTTTACTTTCAATATTTAAATCTTTTGTTCTTGGTATATAAACTCCTGGCTCCCCTTCATTTCTTCACCCCCACCCCCAAGATAAGAATATTGGGAAGTTTCCTTGAAGAGTGGGGAAGAGCAGAATGAATTGAAGACTATGTGTTTCTTTAATATATGCTGTTAAAGACAGATATTATAATACCAAAATAACAGGCATAAAGAAAGAAAAGTAGAAATGGGGATGTTAGCTTGTTATTGTAGGGCACTTGTCAGATTTGCAGTATGTGCAGTATGAAGTTAGGTGTTTGAAATTCAGAGCCCATTTTTACTTGTAGAAACTACATAAATGAAATGGTTAGAATCCCAAGGCAACCCTCCTCCTACCCCCAAGACTATTTAACTTACAATATACCTTATAAAATCTGCCATTTTATAGCATGAATTGTTAAGGGAAATGTATTCCAAGCCTAATATAGCATATCTCTGACCACTGTCCCTCTTATCCCCTCACCCCCAAGGGTAGAAAATTGATTCTTTTCCTATCCACAGTGTGCAAATGTACACACTCCAGCAAGGGTAAGTGGAATGGGAACTTCAGGTATCCCTGTGATGGAGAACTTGGGATTTTTGATTCTAGGTCTAGTACTTGCTTGGATGTTGAGGTCTTACAAAAGTCAGGGCCTGTCTATGTTAACTCAAATGAATGTCCTTTAAGAAAATAAGAGAGCTGATGTGCTTATTTTAATATTCACCCAGAGCTGGGGGCTGGGAGTACAGGGAGGGTAGGAGCAGTTATGGAGGGAGAAAGTTGACAAATAGTTTTCAAAAGATAGTCCTTGCTCCTGATTGTACCAGATAGAATAAGAGAATATTTTTTATGGGACTTTTTTAAACCTAACCTACCCATAAATTTTATTAACCAACTTAAGAAATCTTCTGTTAGAATGTTTTGGGGTTTTTTTGTATTTTTTTTTTTTACTATGCTCACAAAAAATCATTTTTAAATAAATATAAAAAGTAATGAAACTGTTCCTTTAAAATTTTGGAAGTTTTTTTTAGAATGTTCATAATGGATTTTAACTATTTCAATTCTTTCATATTAAATGTGTTACAGGAATGAAACTGAAGTCTGCTGCAATAAAACACTGAAGGCTTTAAAATGTTTTCTTGCACAAAACTCAAACTTTAAGTAGCTGCTTATGAGGATAGGGAAGTCAGGAAACTAATGTCTGTCTCAAGATACAGGACAGCTGTTTGTTCATCAACTTCAACTGTGTGAGTAGAGCCTTAAGCCTGTAAGCTTGCTTAATTGGACGTAGTGAATAATTTTTGTTTGTTTCTGTGAGGCTATAGTTAAATCAACATGAATAAATATTTTAAAAGGCTTTTTTCTTCCCTCTGTTCCCTCACTACCCTGCCATTGCAGGCTGTTGATGGTGAAGTGGGTAGTGATAGTTTTAAAGAGTAGTAGAAAATTCTTGGCATAAGTATTTCTATGAGCATTAAGACTCATAACTAAATGGAAGTGTTTCTTTTATACCGAAGTTATTCTAAATCATAGGGATTCTACCTCTTATAAAAAATAACCTACATCATACTTAGAGATATGTGATAAATTTTTTATTTAAATTATGCTCCAAGCAAAATTTACTGATTTAAAATATAGTGTGTATGTATTTTGTGTAGTTTATATCTTAAAAAAAATGTTTACATGTATATACTCATACATGACAGTGAAAAACAGAATTTGGGGAAATAATAGGTCAAATTCTAATTTGGAACAATATTCTGAAAAGACATTTTACCAAAAGTTATGCCTAACCTTTGTATACTTAATTGATTGTGGTATTTTAAACTCAGCAGTAATAAATCTTTAGTTAAAGAACCATTGATTATATTAAAGTAGTTGTGTCTTAAATACAGTTGGAATTATGTCTATAAACTATTAGGATGCTTGTTCTTAAAGTATGTTTTATAATCGCCTTTCTCTTGAAAAGCAAAATGATAGCCCTATCTAAGAATCAATTTGTAGAGCTCTGCTATTTCTACTCGGTCCTTGCTTCACAGATTTGTCTGTGAGAGCCTCTTTGTGTCCAAGAGAAATATGGCATTTCATAGGATATTGTTCAGAAGGCATTGTTTTAAAACATAAAATGCTATATCTTAAAAATAATGAAATCTCGTTGCACTTAATCAGCGAAGTTAAGTAATTGCTTGGCAGTGTCAAGACTGCAATGAAGGTATCCAAGTCTAGTGCTGTTATGATTCCTTTTAAGGACATATAAAATGATGTCATATTTTCAGAATATTCAAGGGAAAGGAGTCAATTGTTTAGCAATTCCTAACATACAGTAAATCTGTACCTTGAAACTTATCTCCTCTCTTCTGCTATAGTTTAGCCCTTTGTTTTTTAACTAATGAATATCAAAAACAAATGGTCACAAACCTTCATGTTCTTGTATTTGCTGGATCCTATATGAATCTGGCAGGTATGCCTCTTTCAAGAAGTTGGCTCAAGTAATGTTAATTCTACAAATAAATGTGGATCTGAGTTCTAGTGCTAAAATTTGAAAGGGCATAGAAAGCACTTTTGTATCACTATTTCCTCTAGTTTTTCAAGTTTCTTATTGACCTGTATGTAGTCCACTTTCTTTGCATTTGATTTTAATTTTATTTTTCTCAATTACATGCAAATAAAATTTTTAGCTTTCATTTTTGTTTTAAAATTTTAAGTTCCAGATTTTTTCCCTGTCCCCCTCCTTAAGAAGTCAAGAAATTTGACATAGGTTGTATGTGTGTAATCATGCAAACATTTTCATATTAGCCAAGTTGCAGAAGAAACCAGACCAAGAAAAAAAGAAAGAATAAACTATACAGTATATGTTGTGTAATTATTCAATTAGTTTTCCGTATCAGCAGGTCTAGTGGGTTTATTTTTTTCCTTTATCAGCTAAATTTGAACTTCATGACAGAAAAGTATCCAATGAAAACTGTACTAGGCTGGAAAATGAGAGTCAGGTTCTGATCCCATAAACTAGCTATTGAGAAATTTACTTCTCATTTTCCCCTATCTGTAAACTAAAGGAGTTAGACTAAAGCCTTAAGACCTTTCCAACTCTGAAATTCTATAATGACATAGATAATTTAGATGTATCCTTCACATGTTTAAGAGACAGAAAAAGAATCTTTTTTAAGTAAATGTATGAAAAGAGTGTCAATTTAGTATTCCCTTTGACGTGAAAATAAGAAGTTCGAGGGTATATATCTGGGTTTTAAATTAGCTGGAATTTTTTGTTGTTGTTGTTGGGTAAGGTAAGGTAGATGGAAGTGTTGGGGATCCTAAATCTTTTATGACCCAGTTATAATTAGTGACACAAAAATAAGAACCAAGGTCATGTATATGTTTGTTATGTATACATTTGGAGAAATCTTTTCTCTTGAATATAATTCCATTATGTTCCACTAGCTAGAAACAGTACACTTTAAAAGTCCAGTATCTATTTCCAAGGAAAGACATTGAGCAGGAAAGTCAACAGACAGATTGAAAATAGCCCTGCAAATGATGACAGTTTCAAACCAGTCTTTATATGTATTGAGGAAAACACTATTGGTGATCTAAATGATACTGCTTGTTAAGATTATGGTAATTCAATTCTTTAAATATTTATTAAGTACCTATGATGTGTCAGGCAATGTGCTAAACACTAGGGGTACAAAAAGAGGTAAAAGACAACCCGTGCCCTCAAGAAGATTACAGTCTAATAGGGGAGACAAATATGAACCCAATACATAAATACATATATAATATGTAAAATTCAAATTATATGCAGGGTAAATAGAAAATAACAGAAGGAGAACATTAGCGTAATCATTAAACATAGTAAAATGTTGTATGTATGATATGCACAGATGGTAATATTTTTGAGCAAACATCAGATATTAGTATGCTTAGGAGAGGAATTAGAGCCCACAAAGTTAGTTTCATACAGTGATGCTAAAGATATTTGGCCCTTTGAATGTCTGAACTTTGGAGTTTGTTTCAGAATCTTAGAAATATAGGTTTAAAATAATTAAATATTTGTTGAACATATAACAAGTTTCTATCAGTATTCTATGTGATAAGAAAAATATGAGGAACTACAAAATATGGTCTTACCCCTTAGAATTTTATAATCTAACTGGGGAAACAAGTTGTAGACTTGTGAAACATGCGATAGCGATTCAGAGAGAAGAGAACTCAGTGGGTAACTAGAAGGTGGGAAAAAAAAAAGATCATTCTGGAGGAAGGAGGCTATAGCAGCAGTGGGAACCAAGACTTGGAGGCAGGAATGAACATGATTATGTTAAAGGAGCAGAGTGACCTGAATGAACAGAAAGGTTTATATTAAGATATTACACTTTTAGATTTTATTATAGAAAATAAAGTTGGGCCATAATTAGGAAGAGCATTAAAAACTAGGCATAGAAATTGAGTTTTAGTATAATTGACAATAAGGACATAATTCTTTGAGCAGGAAGTGATGAAAATAGCTTTAGAATGTAGAATGTTTAGGGCAGAGGTATGTAGAATGGATTGCAGGATGAAGGAGGGAGGAGAGACCTACTAAGTGTATTGCTGTAATCTCTATGAAGTGAAGAGGGATTGTATATTAGGTTGCTAGTTGTAGTTACAAAGAAGAAAGGGTGAAGAGAAAAATGAATAGACCTTAGTGAAAGAAAAAGAATCAGAAGTGATGCCAAGATTTCTAACCTGGAAGGCTGGTGAGATCATTGTAGAGATTTTAATGTGTTTGTAAAGAGACACTTGTTTAAGGGAGAGCACTGAGCAGTGCACATAATGGACACTTAGTTTTTTGTGGGAGGGTATCTGAATTGAATAATGAGGTTTGTTTTGTACATCTCCTGAAGAAGATGGGAACATTTCTCAAGTGTAGGTTAGTGATTAGTTTTATAAACTAGCAGATAAATCTCTTCCTAGGGCCTAGAGGAACAAATAAGGTGTTGAGCTGAAAAAGGGGGTGGGAATTATGAGGGAACTTATTTTGTGGATGGCCTCAGTCTTTTCTAGAAACTAGGGAATAAGGACACTTAATAGAAAGTGAGGACATTGGGCATTTAAGGAATTTAGTGTCATTCTTAGATTGCTGTGTTTTGTGTTGGGAGCTCCAAAACAATTAAGTACATATATGTGCATATATGAGAAATGCTGTTTCTTGGCAAGAGCCAAATTTAATGGGTAATTGACCACTTCTTTAAGAGCAGAATGGGAGAAAGCATGTTGGTAAGACTGAGGATTTGATAGAATGACTCCATGCAAAGTCAGGGGTTGAGGAAGGACTGTGTGACAAGACAGTCCAAAGTACTAGAGATTGAGATAGTTAGTTGACCTTGGAGTGTGAAGAGAATCCATTGTAATTGTGAGAGGGCCAATAAAATGGATAAAGTAAAAAAGAGTGAAAAATCTCTTTGAAGGTAGATTGATTGGTTGGTTGTTGTCCATCATTCTCTAAGAGTACCAAAATGGTATCACTATGATAAAGTCAGGTTTCAATGTGTCCAGCTGTGGCTGATTAGACTTATACGAGCTCAGAATGCTCTACCACAGATTGGGCACAAGTAGTCCATGTGAATATTTGGGGTGGATACTCTAAATTTGTGCATCGCAAGTTTCCTTTGAGCTGTTTCAGTTCTGCTTTGCTCATAGGGTATAGCACCTTCTCTGATGCTGGCACACCATAATGAGTGATCCCATACCAGTGTCTCCCATGTCACACAATCAATTCCAAAGTTCTTGAGGGAGACCTTGAGAGTATCCTTGTATTGCTTCTTCTGACTGCCATGTGATTGCCTGCCCTGTGTGAATTCTCCATAAAATAGTCTTTTTGGCAAGCATATGTTTTGCATTTGAACAATGTGGCCAGTTCATTGGAGATGCACTCTCTGAAGCCTAGTTTGAATGCTTGGCAGTTTAGTTCAAGTAAGGACCTCAGTGCTTGGTACCTTATCCTGCCAGGTGATCTTCAGAATCTTCCTAAAACAGTTCAAATGGAAGCTATTCAGTTTCCTGGCATGGCACTGGTATGGTAGACTTTCCATGTTTCACAGGGATACAGAAATGAGGTCAGCACAACAGCTCTGTAGACCTTCAGTGTGGTAGTCAGTCTAATCTCTCCCATGCTTTCCTTTGGAGCCTCCCAAGAGCTAGTCTGGCAGTGCATGTGTCTACCTCATTATCAGTGTGTACATCCCTGGAAAGTACACTACCAAGGTAAGTGAACTTATCCACAGCATTCAAAGCTTCTCCATTTGCTGGCAACCAGTGGTTCAGCATATGGATGGTGTGGTGGTGGCTGATGAAGCACCTGTGTTTTCTTGGTGTTAATTGTTAGGCCAAAATGAGCACAAGCAGCAGAGAACTGATCCATACTTTGTTGCATCTCAGGTTCAGAGGCTGCATTGAGTGCACAATCATCTGCAAACAGAAAATCATACACCAACACTCCTTCCACTTTGGTCTTGGCTTGTAGCCTTTTCAAATTGAAGAATTTACCATCACTGTGATAGCTGACCGTGAAGCTATGTTCATCCTCATTGAAAGCATTTGACAACATGGCTGAAAAATCATTTTGAAAAGCATGAGAGCAAGCACACAACCTTGTTTCACTCTGGTGTCTGCGAAGGCACAAAACCCAGGCAAACGTGCCATCATGAAATTGATATACAATGCTGATGAACTTTGCTGGGCAATCAAATTTTGACATAATTTTCCATAAGTCCTCATGACTTAACAGTGTCGGAGGTCTTGTTCAGATCTACAGATGTTGTGTACAGACCTCTGTTCTGCTCCTGATGTTGTTGGGCAGCAAATACCATATTGACTGTTCTTCAGTCCTTTCTGAAGCCACACTAGCTCTCTAGTAGATGACCAACTTCCAGGTGAAGGATCAGCTTATTAAGGAGGACTCTGGCAAGAATCTTGCCAGCAATGACAAAGAGAGACCCTCCTCCCCCCATATGATTGTCACAAGACATTCTATTTCCTTTACCTTTATAGAGATGGACAGTGGAGGCATACCTGGACTCCTGGGGGATAACCTCCTTTTGCCATATAACCTGGAAAATTTCAATCAGCTTTTGTATGAGCAGTGGTCTCCCCTACCTTGTAAATCTCAGATGGAGTAGAATCAGCACCAGGTAATTTGCTACATGAAAGGAGCCTAATGACATTCAAAACCTCTTCTTCAGTTGGAGGTTCAGCTAAAGAGGGATTAACTTCAGTCTGAGGTAAATTGGCCTCAACGCTGATTGATGATGGTCTTTGGAGAACACTATAGAAATGTTTAGCCCATCTCTCTAGGATCATATCCTTATCACTAATCAATGTGGCTCCATCAGCACTGAGTAGTTGTGATGCACCATAGGTTCTCAATTCATAAATAGCTTTCACAGAATCATAAAATCGGTTTGGACTGTTACTGTCAGCTTAAAACTGTATTTCATCTGCCTTCTTACTGAGTCAGGAATCCTGCATCTCTCTAAACTTTGCTTGTACTTTACTTTTGATGGAATTAAATGCTACCTTCTTAGTGATGGATTAACCATCCTGCTGGAAAATCCTGTGGAGTTCCCGTTTTTCATTTAGCAGTTTCTGAATTTCCTCATCATTTTCATCAAACCAGTCTTGGTGTTTGTGAGTTTTCTGACCTATTTGGGCAAATGCAGTACTGTACACCACATCTCTGAAAGTTGCCCACTCCTTTTATGCTCCACCGTTGCCATCTGTGTGTTGGCTTAACTTTCCCTCCAAGTTAGCAATAAACTGTTCACACTCAGAGAAGAGCTCTAATTTGTTGACATTAATTCTTGTGGTAGTCATTTTGCCTTGGGGGTGGCACTTTTGTTGAAGGAGATTGATGATACAGACTTCATAAAATTTTACTTTGACCTAATCAGGGTTTGTCATGTGGGAGCATAGGCGCTGATGATGGTGGCATGACGTTTTCCTGCAAGTGGCGATCACATTGTCATGAGCCTCTCATTCCTTTTGGCAGGTATACCAGTTTGTTCACTAGGTTAGCTTTAATTGCAAAACCTGTGCCAGCTCTGCGGTGACCTCCTTCACTGCGACAACTCCAGAAAAATGACTTAAGTAAGCTGGTCTTCATTTGCCAGCTTTGTTTCGCGCAGGGCTGCTATTTGGATGTGATACCTGTTGAGTTCTCTTACAACAGGAACTCTTCATCTTTCAGGTCTACTGGATTTTGTGTTGTCTATAAGTGTGCGCATGTTCCATGTGCCAATGGTGAGTGGAATCATCTTTGCAGACGTTTTTGTACGTTTTTTTTGTTTGAACCACAGAGTGAGATTCCCACCTGTTGTGGTAATCAGGCCAGGGTTGGGTAAGCAGACAATTTTTAAAAAGATACAAACATACATAATTTATTTTCAGTTCTTAACATTCACTTCCACGAGAATTGGAATTCAAAATTTTTTCCCCATCTCTCCCCACCCCCAACTCCGGGGTAGCATGCACCCCTTCCTTCAATCTGTCCTCCGTTCTGTTATTTACCATTTTTCCATCCCCCTTCTCTATTTTCCTGTAGGGCAAAATAGATTTCTATACTCCATTGCCTGTATATCTTAATTTCCAGTTATATGCTAAAAGAATTTATAACATTCATTATTAAAGCTTTGAGTTCCATATTCTCTCGCTTCCTCCCTCCCCACCCACCCTCATTGAGAAAACAAGCAATTCAGTGTAGGTCATACATATGTAACAGTGCAGAGTACTTCCATAATAGTTACATTGTAAAAGACTAACCACATTTCCCTCTATCCTATCCTGCCCTCCATTTATTCCATTATCTCCCTTGACCTGTCCTCCCACAATAGTGTTTGTTTCTGATTATCCCTTTCCCCAATTTGCTGTCCCTATTATTAACTTTCATCTTCCCCCTCTTCCCCTCCATTGTAAAAGTTCTTATATGTGAGATGATTTGCTATATTCTACCTCTCCCTTTCTCTTACTCTTAGTACATTCCACTCTAGAAAAAAATTTATCTTCCTTCATATTCAGCTCAGTCTATGCCGTGTGTGTGTGTGTATGTGTGTGTGTATTCCCTCTAACCATCCTAATACTGAAAAAAGTCTCATGAGTTACAAATAACATCTTTCCATGTAGGAATGTAAACAGTTCAACTTTACTGACTTCCTTAAGGCTTCTCCTTCCTGTTTACCTTTTCATATTTCTCTTGATTCTTGTATTTGAAAGTCAGATTTTCTGTTTAGCTCTGGTCTTTTCAACAAAAATGCTTGGAAGTCCTCTATTTCATTGAAATTCCATTTTTTTCCCCTGAAGTATTATACTCAGTTTTGCTGGGTAGATGATTCTTGGTTTTAATCCTATCTCCTTTCATCTCTGGAATATCATATTCTAAGCCCTTTGATCCGTTAGTACAGAATCTGCTAAATCCTATTGTATCCTGATTGTATTTCCACAATAATTGTTTATTTCTGGCTGCTTGTAATATTTTCTCCTTGACCTGCGAACTGTGGAATTTGGCTACAATATTCTTAGAAGTTTTCCTTTGGGGATCTCTTTCAGGAGGTGATTGGTGAATGCTTTCTGTTTCTTTTTTACCTTCTGATTCTAGAACATCAGGGCAGTTTTCCTTGATGATTTCTTGGAAGATGATGTTTAGGGGCCCCTCCCCCCTTTTTTTTTTGATCATTGTTTTCAGGTAGACTAATAATTTTTAAATTATCTGTCCTGGATCTATTTTCCAGGTCAATTGTTTTTCCAGTGAGGTATTTCACATTGTCTTCTATTTTTTCATTCTTTTGGTTTTGTTTTGTCATTTCTTGGTTTCTCATAAAGTCATTAGCTTCTATCTTCTCCTTTCCAGTTTTCAAAGAACTATTTTCTTCAGTGAGCTTTTGAACCTTCTTTTCCATTTGGCCCATTCTGTTTGTAAAGCATTATTCTCATTGGCTCTTTGGACCTCTTTTGCCATTTAAGTCTATTTTTAAAGGTGTTATTTTCTGGAGAAAAAAAGCATTTTTTTTTTGTCTCCTTTAGCACGCTGTTGACTCACTTTTCATGATTTTTTTGTATCACTCTCATTTCTCCTCCCAATTTTTCCTCCACCTTTCTTACTTGATTTTCAAAATTCTTTTTGAGCTCTTCCATGGCCTGAGACCATTGCATTTTTTTTTTAGAGGTTTTGGATGCAAAAGCCTTGACTTGGATGTCTTCCTCTGAAGGTATGCTTTGTTCTTCCTCATCCATAAGAATGGAAGAAAATACCTGTTCACCAAGAAAGTAACCTTCATTTTTTCCCCCTTTTTTGGGCATTTTCCCAGCCAGTTACTTGACTTTTGAGTCCTTTGTCAAGTGGAGGGTATACTCTAGGGACCTGTAAGTTTTCAATTCCTCCTAGGTGACACAATCAAGGGAGAGGAGTTTCCTCCTCTCCTGGCCTGTGCTCTGGTGTGTGAGGAACCACACGTACTCCTTTCTGTCCAGGATCTGTGAATAGGATTCCCTCTGCAGAGCTTCCACCAGATCCACCATGTCAGTGCTCTTCTTCACTCAAGGACTTGCCACTCAGAACTGAGACCTAGATCAGGAGATCGATTCCTCCAGGGTTATTTAGGCTGAGGGCTCCAATAGTGTATGCTGCTGCAGTGGTCTACAGGTTGGGACTGGGGCCTGAAGTCACTCCTCTTTCACTCAGGTGAAAGAGGTTTCTTACTGACCTTTGAAGCTGTCTTTGGGGGTTTTGGGCAGGGAAATATGGGAACCACAGCTACCACTTGTGATTTCACACCTTGAAGCCTGCTCCAGTCCTGTCTATGCTGTTCTGAGGTCAAGGCTGGGCTGCACCCCATTCTAAGCCTGGTGGGATAGACCCTTCCTGTTGGCCTTCCAGTCTGTCTTGGCCTGGAAATCTCCTTCACTGTTGTTTTGTGACTTCTGCTGCTCTAGAATTTGTTTAGAGTCATTTTTTACATTTCTTTTATGGGGGTAGAGCTAGAACAGGTCTGTCCTGTTACTCCACCATCTTGTTTCCTCCCCCCAAGCTGACAATTTTTAGGGCACCTTTTCTACCTCCCTTCCTCACACCAGGAAGTGAGCAATGTGATCCTTAAAAGGCTGCTTAGAAACCCAGGGCCTGCCGAATCCCACTGCTCCTTCCAGTGAGAAACGACCCTATGGCTTGGGGGCCCTCTGTTGTAACTACAGCTCCCATTTTATCTGCACCTACTGCTTCATCAGTTGCCTGTTGCCACAGGGCTTTGTGATAAGTATAATAGCATAGAGATAGGTATAATAGTAAAATGGTATGGGTGATGTCTTTGAGCGTAAATTGAATATAAGTGAGGCAGAGTTGCATGAAATCAACAGCCTCACTCCTCTATAGTCATTACAGTCCAGTGACAGGACAGAATCAAGATGACTGATGATGGCTCAAGATCCGGTGGATGACCTTGGCATCTATGATGTCTAACCAAATTCTAAGCACTCCATAGCACCTGCTTCAGTTGCTTTCATGGTTGTTGGAATAAATTGTTCTCATCTGCCCATTCCATCAGGCAGTCTTCACATGCTTGGGGTAGACACCCCCCTAACTCACCAGTGGGTTTGAGACCCCTTAGTCACCTTCAGCCTGGTTTAGCTTGTCTGCTGAAATGGTTTACCAGGGTGTGGCTGCTGTGCATCCCACAGCTTCTTGGAGTCATAGGTGAGAGTTGGGTGGAACAGGTAGACTCCAGAGATGGAAAGCAGCCCTGAAATGGCTTGGCAGCCATCACAACCAGAGGTACTGGTCCTCCCTGAACACACCCTACACCCCAGGTAGATAATCCATATACAAGTACATGAGAGAGAAGGAGAAGTTTGGTCAGGAAAAGGCCAGGAGGGAAGGGAAAGAGAAGGAGAACAAGAACAGGCAGCATGGTTGTGATAGAAAAGAAGGAGCACCAAATTTCAGAGATCCAAGGAGGATGATAAGTCATAATGATGAATTTTGAGGGTATGATTAAGTTACTGTCTGGCTTAGATGTCTGTGAAGTAGGGGATGGTGAAAGGATCCTGTGGTTACACCATCACATATGCTGAAGTTTCCAGAAATAATAGTAAGATAAGCTTAGAGGAGAAAAAGCAAGTGCTTCAGTCATCTAGGGAAGAAATGAAAAAGCTTTTGAAGCAAAGACAGTTTCAGTCAATAGTGTGGTAGAGAATAGTCATGCGCATAGATAGTTGTATAGAATCAAGAATATCTTCTACACTTCTGCTGCTAAAATAAAAAAATGACATGCCTAATATAACTCTGGGTCTATCCTGTGCAGCCTCTTCTGGGCTCTTGTGGTTTTCTTCAGTGTGAACTAACTTTAAAAAGGGATGGGGAAAAGATCAACTCTTCACCCCCCCCACCCCCCCAATGGATCTCCTTTTCTAGCACAATGATTAGGCTATAGGATTCTTCTCTATCATTGGGTCTCTTTTTTCTTCTTGCAGAGGAAGTAGCAGTGCTCAAGTTCTGTGCCCCCAGTTTTACATTACTGAGTTCTTTTTCTTTTCCAAGAACCTATTAATAACTTTAGGTGACTCTCACACTGTCTTTAAAATTTTCTTATTCAAGTACCCCACCCAAGTCTTATCTTTTCCTCTGAAGTTTTTCCACATTTCCTGTTACAGCTCTTTCCTTTACTTTCATTAAAACCTTGATCAAGAATAATAATAATAATTAGCATTTATGTAGTACTTACTATGTGCCAGGCACTGTGCTAAGTGCTTTATAAATATTATCTCATTTGATCCCCACGATATTCTTACATCTCTATTTTTATAGTTAAGGAAACTGAGGCAAACGGAGGTTGAATGACTTGCCCATGGTCAAACAGTATGAGCGTCTGAGATTTAAACTCAGATTTTTCTGACTCCAGGCCTGATGCTCTATCCACTTGCCACCTAGCTAGCTTCCTATTGATTCTCTCAGTATTATTCGTCTCAGTTTGATGTGAGGCGAAGTATTCTGATTAAATTTATTCTGCTTAGCACTTATGTGCATTAAGTGCTAAGCATAGAAATAGAAAAGTCAGAAGGCCCCTATTCTCACGGACCTCAAATTTTAATGGAGGATACAATACATAGAAAGCTTCAGCTGCCAATCAAGTGAAAGATTCTTAGAGTGCAGTGTCAAAATAGATGGAAATGGCTGTTCTTTAGTGTCATTTCCACAGATAAAAGCATATCAGTTTTTGAGCTGGTGTCGAACCATCTTTACAATGCCAAGGACTTTGACAAGAAGTTTCTTTTCCTTCAAATTCTCTTGCATTCAGTTATGAGTTGTCCCCATCTGGGTCTGAGAGGAGATGGTAAAGGTGGTGGTAAAGGTTATTCTGGCATGTTCTGCCTCCTGTCTGTACTTCTACTCGGTTACGTGGCCATCCCTTTGTTTTGTAGTTTGTGAAGGCTATTGAGCAATAAAGGGTATAGCCCCTTTTTAATCCTCCCTGGGTTTTTTGTACTCTAGGACAGTTAACTTCTGTCTGTATCTATTTGGATGAATGCCACAAGACAGGAGAGGTATTGGAAGTTGTTTGTTTATTTATTTATTTATTTATTTTTACCATCTTGACAGTAATAGGAGTGGGCTAGAAGATGCCTTATTGTCTAGTCTCTAGAAATCTTGAAAGATGGCTCAGAGTAGTTTTGTGTCCCCTCCCCACAATCAAATCTCAAAAATGTTCTAATCTTAAATTTTTATAATGTCTTTACTCTCTCCATGCCCAGCTCCTTACCCTTTTACTTGGTTTTCTTGGAGGTTGGGATGTGTGATTCAATAAGTCTCCTCTCTGAGCTACCTATTTACCACACTAAAATAGACCTGATAGTCAATCACAACCTTCTGTTAAGCACTTATTATGTGCCAAGAACTGTGCAGGAATATGGATATAAGTAGAAAGACTATCTCTGCACTCAAGGAGTTTATATTCTAATGAAGAAAGATAATACATAAAAGGAAGCTTAAAAACTCAGGTGGTAGGGTTGTGGGGAGAAGAGTCAGGGGTGGAACCTGGGGAAGGAATGAAATTCCATTGCTGGTCTGGGTGCTTTCCTTAATGAGGAAGATCTGGGAGGAACTAGACAATCTTGAGGAAGGGCCTACAAGAGCAGAGTGTGTGATGTCCAGGGGTGAAGTAAACTTCAGCTTGAGGAGGATAGTGCCACTTTTTTCACTTGGCTCCCAAACTTGAGTAATTGGCCTCCATTCTCAGCTTTGTGGTATTGGGCTGATTGGAATATCAAGAACGAGTTGGGGAAGGTGAAACTTTAGAAAGAGGTAATGGGAGATACAACAATTAATAATTTTTTCATTTTGTTTTAACACATTTTATTGTATCTTATGTTTTTGTATAATCATTTCCCATTATATCACTCCTTCCACATCTTCCCAGAGAGCCTTGTAAGAAAAAATGGACAAAAAAGGGAAGGGGAAGATAAATTCAGCAAAACCAACCATTGATTGGAATATTTGAAGTTAAATACAGTGTTCCACATCCGTAGTCTCCACCTTTGTAAAGAAGCTTTGAAGGGGATGTCTTTTCACATTTCTTCTTTGGGATCAAGATTTTGCAGCATTCGGTTCCAATTTTGTTTTTTATTCTAGACTGTTTACATTGCTGTTCTTATGTCAGTAGTCTTCCTGGTTCTATTTATTCTACTTTGCATCAATTTGTAGAAGTCTTATCTATTCTGCTAGTAGTGCCTTTATGAGGAATATTGAATTCAGATGACTTTTTTGATCAAGAAAGTAATTGAATTTGTTGGTTTTGAAAAATTCAATTTGCCAGACATTTATTGAGCACTTACTGTTAGGTCAATGTGTTTTATCAGACACTGCTAATATACACAAATAGATTATGATCCCTGACCTTAAGGAATGGAGGGACATAACAAGTACACAAATAGTACTGTGCATGATAATTGAACAAAGAAGTGAGAGGAAAGGATGAGATGGGTATCAGAAAAGAATTCTGAGAGGAGATGATGAGTATCATATCTGATAGGCAGAAAGTTAGTGAAAATCTATGCAGGTGGGAGATGGAAAAGCTAACCATTCAATTTGGCTAGAATATAAAGTGAATGAAGTAATAAGAAATAAGGTGATAAAGTTATATAGGAGTGAGATTGTGATGAGCCAGCCTGTGGAATTTGTATTTTATCCAAGAACCAGTAAGGAGAATATCTGATTTTTATTCCTACTTCATATACAAAAGGTTTTTGAGTAGAAAAGTGTCATTGTAAACCAGGCTTCTTTTTTTTTCTATTTAGTTCTTTATTTTTTAATTAATTAATTTGTTTTCAGTTTTCTACAGTCACTTCTATATATCTTAGATTTTTCCCCCTCCCTCCCCAAGACAGTGTGCAATCTTATATAGGTTCTACACATAAGTTCCTATTAAATAAATTTTCACCTTAGTCATGTTGCATAGAAGAATTACAATGAAGGGGAGAAACCATGAAAACAAAACATAACACAAGAGAAAATAGTCTGCTTCATTCTGTGATCCAATTCCATAGTTCTTTCTCTGGATGTGTAAGGCATTTTGCCTCAAGTCCACTGGACATTTTTTAGGTCCTTGCATTGCTGTGAAGAAGGGCTAAGTCTACCAGAAGAATTCCTCGCAAACTGTGGTTGTTGCTGTGTACAAAGTTGTCCTGGTTCTACTCCTTTCACTCAGCATCAGTTCATATAGGTCCTTCCAGGCCTCTTGGGAGTCTTCCTGGTCATAATTTCTTATAGCATAATAGTATTCCTTTGCATTCATATACTACAACTTGTTCAGCCATTCTCCAACTGATTGGCATCCCTTTGATTTCCAGTTCTGGGCCACCACAGAAAGAGCTGCTATAAATATTTTTGTACATGTGGTACCCTTTCCCATTTCTATGATCTCTTTGGGATACAGTCCTAAAAATGACATTGCTAGGTCAGAGGATGTGCACCATTTTTGTAGCCCTTTGAGCATACTTCCAAATTGCTCTCCTGTAAACCAGGCTTTTTTGAAAGACTTTGGAAAACTCGTTCACAAGATGGGTTGGGTAGATAAATTAGGAAACTCTTTAAAAGAGTTTTGTTAAAAAGCTTGAACTTGGTTGGGCCATGTGAGTAGAGGAAAAAGGACAGCTACTGGAGATACAGAATCGACAACTTTAAAACTGATTGGATGGGGCAGAAGGATGGGTGGAAGGAAAGGTTAAGAATGGAAGATGATTTAAAATTAACCAGCATGACTGAACACATGATGGTGCCTTTGACAGAAATAGGGAGTACGAAGGGATTTGGGGGTTAGAAGAGAAAAATGTTGTTATATTTGAGATATTTTGAGGAGAACTTGCTATAAACCATCCTTCGCATATCTTTGGAGACAAAGGTGCATTGGGGTAGCCTGCTTTGGTCAAATTCTGTGTCTGT
Organism: Notamacropus eugenii; assembly: GCF_028372415.1. NCBI lineage: Eukaryota > Metazoa > Chordata > Mammalia > Diprotodontia > Macropodidae > Notamacropus > Notamacropus eugenii. Next base: position 172,255,764 of record NC_092872.1, read on the forward strand.
AGAACCAGATGTAAAATAGTTTTGGATTTTAGGTTGGCATGTGTTTCCTGTTGAATATTTTTTAGGATCCACTTATTAAAGGGACTCTAAAAAGCTTTCCTATATAGCATAGGTTCCTGGAAGGAACATCATATCATTAGTTTTCTGTATTCTACAGCTACATACTTTTTATGCTGAAAAGTACTTCCAAAGTCATAATTGATGGATTCAGTGGTATACATTATTTAAATATCAAGGTGCTTAATAAAATTTGCCATACAACATAGGAGGAACTGTGCTCAAATAATAACCCTGATATTTTTAACCTTATTAGAAATTGATTGTTATTTCCTTGAATTTAAAAAAAGAGCCCCCAGTTTTCTTCAATTCCTTTAGGCAAACTGGCAAAATAGAAAAGGAAGTTCTTTTGTAACTTTACAATTGAATTTTACATGGAATTACTTGCGTGCCATTTTGAAGGCTTACAGCATTAATCTGAATGGAGCATGTTGGAAACCATTCCTTATGTTGTCAGTCAGTAAAGCTTTTTTCCCCCTGCTCCCTAAGTAGAAAGCCTTATTCAAGAATGTCTACTAACAGTAATTGTTGGCTGCATGGATGGGAATTACTGTTACATAGCCAACTGTCTTTGTAGTTTGCATACTTGTTAAAATTTTTTTAAATTTGAGATTGCAGTGCCCTTGCAGCACCTGTTACTGTAAATCTACGTCCTGTGATTGTCACCTTTGTTAGCCATATTATATAACAGACCTGTCCGTCACTGGTTAACAGTGGACTGGACTAATGGTTACAAGTTTTCACAGAGGCACAAATGTGAATTCATTAAAGTATTTCTCTGGCTCCCTTGCTTTTGACTGGCTGTCTTCATCTCACCAAAAAACAGTTATTCTACTTGGGTATTCTGCTTTAGTTCTCTTCTATCTGTTCTCTAAACATTTCCAGTCAAAAGGATCTTTTGTAGTAGTGGTACTAGTTTACATTTACAGAATGCTTTGCTTTCTCATTTCATCCTCAACATGATGTTATGAATTAGATAGTAGTGTAAGTATTATTATCCCTATTTTACAAGTGAAGAAACTGGTGTTAGAAAGGTAAAATGATTTGTCCAAAGTTACAGTAGTTGGTGACAAGCCTCGGGTTCAGATGAAGGACTAGTTCCAAATATAATACTCTTTGCATTCCATTGTGCTCTCAAGCCTGCTGCTTTCCAGAATTTATTTATAGTCATCATGACCTGTATATGACAATCCAAGACTTCAGGCTTTGCTGAAGACTTTGCACAAAAAGTTGGACACAAACACTTCTTTTATATATTTTCAACGTAATCTGGAGTTTGGTACCTCAGCCTTTGAGGAATTTTTCCTAACAACATCAGCCGCGGTTGGATGTAATTTTAAAGTCTATGAAACACCTTAATTATAATACTCTGAGTTAGGTAGCATGTGTTTATTCTCATTTCATAGCTGAAAATCCTATGGCTCAAAGAGATGAATAGACTATAAGAAAATTTTCACACAAATGGATTAAAAATTCAGAGCATGATATGCATTTGGATGGAAGTCTTACAGAGCTGATCTGTTAATGTATATATCTTGGACACACACCTCAAATGAATAATATGCTTGTTCCAGGAAAGAATAAAATAGGCTAGGTTGAAATTGGGGAATCATGTAACAATTTAAAAGACCTCAAGACTTCTTTTATGAAACAAAAACTCAGCTTTATACCATTGTTTTTCCCATGATGCCATATGGCTTGAAAATAAAATAATGACTATAGGCTATAGAATTTTACCAAATTTCATGTGAGGTGTGAATTTTAAAGGTATCGTGAAAGAGAAGTATGACTAGAAAAAAAGTGTTCTTTTGGGATAGCAAGAGGAAAGGATAGTAGATAAACAGATGACATGGGTTGTCCCCATGTAGTGATAAGAGGTCTAGATGAAGGGACCTAGCATATGGGTGTGTATAAGTGAGGTGTTGGAGAGAATACATTAGTGCCCCTCCTCAAAAAGTTACCTGGTATACATTTTGCATATACTTGTATTCAAAGCTCTATGTATATGTTGCTTTCCCCAGTACACTCTTAAGTTTTTGAGGGCAGATAACTTTTCATTTTTGTCTTTGTCGTTCCCCAATCAATTGACAAACATTTATGAATTCTGTATGTGTTAGCCACTGTACTGGGTTCTGGGAAGACAAATTACAAAAATGTAAACTATACTTGGGGAGCTTGCATTCTGTTGGGACAAATAATATATACATGACTAAGTATAGAATCAATGCAAGATCATTAAGGAGAGAAAACATTAGGATTTTTTTCATTGGAATGGGCAGGAGCTTGGCATGTCAGGCATGATTCGAGGAAACAGTATTCCTTGAGTTGAATCTTGAAACCTAGGGTTTAAAGCAGCATTCCAGGCTCAGGAACAGCCTGAAAAGGCATAGAAATTGGAGATAATGAAGTGTTTTATGTGAAGAACACAAAGGCCATTTGGGTGTGTTATAGAGTACTGGAATGGAAATGCTGCATCATCAGGCTGGAAAGGTAGATTTTGTCTGATTTTGAAGGGTTTTAAGTGTTAAACAGAGTTTGTATCAGAGAGGGAGCTACTGGAATCAGAGTAGAGGAGCAACATTGTCTGACCTATGTTTCAGAAAAATCATCTTTGTAGCTATGAAAGCTGAATTAGAGAAGAAAGACCTGAGGCGGGAAACGAAGACGTAAGCTATTGCAGGAGGCCAGTGGAGAGGTGTTGCTAGGGTTATAGAAGTAGAAACAGGAAGATTTTGCTGCTGAGTGGATATTGAAAGGAGAGGGGTGAGGAGTCGGGAAATGCTGTGAGGTTTAAAATCTTGAATGATTGAAAGGATGGTGGTATCTGACAAAAATAGTTAAGAAGATAGGTGGATTTGAGGAGTTGGGCAGGTGGAATAATTTGGTAGAATTTATTTGTGCCATGTTTAGTTTGAGTTGATGATAGGCCATTTGGTTTTAAAAGTCTAATAGGCAGTTTGTACTGCAGGACTGGATCTTAGGAGAGAGACTAGAGCTGGATATATAAATCTGGAAGCCTTCTGGTTATATAAATCATCATTGACACCTTGGGAACTCATGAGGTCACCAAGAAAAAAGAGAAGATCTACATCGTAGTATTGGGGTATACCGATCATGTTAATTAAGCTTGAAAGTGCACTAAACTTTTGGGACACTGACACTATGAATTTCCACAGGAAAACAAGTGGTGATAGGAAACAGAGTTTAAAAGAGGAAGATCAGGAGGGGGAAATTGTCACAAACAAAACAAACTTTGTGATCTCAAAGCATTAAATGGAAAAGGCAGGGTGGGAGGAGAGCAGTAGCTAAAAAACCTAGAGTCTAAGGGGAAATCAGTTGGGAAGTGGTTAAACAATTTTTGGGAATGCCATGAAATATTATTTTGCTGTCAAACAGTTTAGAGAAACTTGAGTAATTTTTAACTGATGCATAGTAAAGAGAGCTGAATGAGGAGAACAATTTATACAAAAACAAAGTATTGTCAAGGAGAACAACTTTAAAGACCTAGGAATCTTGTCACTCGTAGCGAGGACCATGTCTCCAGAGGGTTTAGGATTAATCTTGTTATCCACTTCCTGACAGAAAAATTATGTACTCCAGGTACAGAAGGAGATACATGTATGGACATGGTGCATATGTGGCTTTCTTTTGCTTCACTATGACAGTTTATTACAATGTTTTCCCTTTTTTCCTTTTAGGTTTTAATTGGAGGGAGAGGGTAATTGTCATGATAACAAAAAATTGAAACATTTTCAGGAATGAACACAAGAAAATAGAAAGAAATTCAGAAGATAATATAGCTAGTATAGTTTGGAAAGTAGTGTGTAATTTTGTACTTTTTGAAAAGTATGTAGTTTAAAATGGAGAGTCACGATTTCATAATAATACAATTGTGTTCTGATGTATATGGAAATGATCTTTTGTTTATTAATAATGAAGTATAAAAGTTTAAAAATTATACTTTTATATTTGATCTGGAGGTAATGGAGAAACACTGTGGTTTATTATATAGAGGGGTGAGATAAATAGATTTATGTTTCAGGAAAAGCATTTGAGAAGCTGTGTGGAGGATGAATTGGAGTGGGGAGAGACTTAAGGCAGGGAAGTTAATTAGAAATCCGTTGCAGTAGTTCGGGTGAGAGGTGTTAAAGGCCTGGACTAATTACGAAGTGAGATAAGAGGGTTTATACTAGAGGTATTGTGATAAGTAGTAACAACAAAATAGTGCAAATTAATTGGATATATGAAAGTGGAAAGCTGAGAATGACACCTTAGTTGTACACCTTAGTGACCAAAAGAGTGTTAGTACCCTCAACAGTAACAGGGAAATTTGGAAATAGAGGAAGGGGCGATTTCTGGGAAAAGATTGCTGTTTTGGAGTTGCTGAGTCTTAGAAGCCTACTGGACATACAGTTGGAAAGGTCCAGTAGGAAGTTGGTGATAATTAGAACTCAAGAAAAAGACTAAGAGTGGACACATAGATCTGGGAATTATCTATATAGAGATGGTATTTGAATTCATGGGAACCAATGAGAGAGAAAAGAGCAAGTGAGCCCCAGTACAGAGCCTTGGGACATATATACTGGTTGAAGGTATACTCAGAGAGACTAAGAAGCAGTCAGATTAGGCAGGAGAACCAGCCAGGAGATATGGTCCTGAAAATCTAGAAGAGATAGTGGAGAAAGTCTACAGAGTTAAATGCTACTGAGAGGTCAAAAACTATGGCGATTAAGAAAAGGTCATTAGATTTGACAGCTAAGGGATCATTGGTAACTTTGTAGAGAAAACTACATCTTACTGCCATTGTTAAAAGTTGAAGGTAATGCTGACCTATGTCCTTGCTGTTAGAAGAAATTGACTTTATTGTTAACCTGCTAGGCATAATCAGTAATCAGCAATTATTTAGTAATGGCTTTGTAAATGCTTGTTAATTATTTCCATTTGGCACTTGGCACCCTGTGTGTAAGGGGTAACAGGTAATCCAGTTATCCTTTTTTTGGGTGACACAGTGACTGGAATTTTTTTCGGTCTTATTCTTTTATATAATAAATGTATTCCTATGTTATTATTTAGTTGTTTTTCAGTCGTGTCTATCTCTTCATGACCCCATTTGGGGTTTTCTTGGTAAAGATACTGGAGTGGTTTACCATTTCCTTCTCCAGCTCATTTTACAAGAGAGGAAACTGAGGCAAACAGAGAGAAGTGACTTGCCCAGGGTCACCCAACTACTAAGTGTTTGAGGCCAGATTTGAACTCAGGAGTATCAATCTTCTGACTTCAGATCTGGTGTTTTTCCACTTTGCTGCCTAGGTGCCCATACTTTAAGGCCTATTTAAATATCGAATCAAGCAAGAAGTAATATTCTTAAATTTCAGGTGCATTTGCCTTGGATTTTTAGAAATCTCACTACTAATAGGTCATATGTTTGAGTTTTCCCCATATTACTTGATAAATTGCACTAGGCCATGTGAGAACAAACTGGTAATGTGAGTGTCCCTTCTTCAGTACTGTCTTTTCTTTGTACCCTGTTCAGCAACAGGTAGCTTCTGTGTCCTTACATGTGGAATATGGTATCAATTACGCTGCATTAGTCATTGAGGTCTTTACTACAAACTTGATAGCAGGGTGGGGGAGGGAAAAAGAAAGTATTTTCCTAATTACTAAAATGAGCTTTAATGTTCTCATATATTGTATATGTTTGTGGCTTACGATTTGGGGGATGACTTGATTATCATTAAGGGGGAAAAAATTGATACATGAATCTTATATCCTTGTCAGCCAGTTGTAAACCTTTTGTCTTTCAGCCCAAGCTGCAGAGGGAAAGGCAGCCTGACATAGGGGAAGTGGGGACAGCTACAGAGAGAGAGAACTGCAAATCATCCTCAGTACAGTAGCAGGCCTGTACTCCCAATCCAAAATCCCTATACTTTTTCACCAGAGTGAGTAACATCTTTCCCTCCTTTATCAAAGCAAAGTACTTTTATATATCATTGCAGTATTTCTTAGCTAATTCTATTGCAGGCTTTCCTTTCTTTGATCTCCATAGATAATTTCTTGCCCCCTGGACCATCCTTCTTTTTCCCCATAACATAACTGTCTCTGTGTCTATCTCTGTTTCTTTCTTCCTCTGTCTTCCCCCATTGTCCCATGTGAAACTTTAATATAAAATGAGTTGTTGGCAAACACCTGTGGTTATTTTCCTTTAAAAGACATTATTACTCTGTTCTCTTCTGACTTCAAGAGGCTACTGCACATAACTACTAGTAAGTTGTTAAGTAAGTTGCTACTCAAGTAATTTATATCAGAAAAAAAAAGTGAGTCATATACCTAATAAATGGTGTGATTATAGTCTTTAGATTTAAAGTAACTTCTAGTTTAGCTTTCCTAACATGCCTGCTACCAGTTTTCCTTTGTTTTCTGGAAGATCATATTATAGAAAAGTCAATTTAGATCCCAAGTTAAAAGAAGAGATCAATTTTTACCACAAGGTATTCTAGTCTTATAATTAAGATAGTTTCCCATTCTATTCTCTCCAGGAAAAACACACATAGTAGTAGTGGTAGTGGCAGTGGTAGTGGCGGTAGCAGTAGCAGCAATAGTGAAATCAGCATTCCTAACTGCTTGCCTAGCAGTCAGTAGCCCTCCTACTTAGATAGACATCTTATCTAAGAGCAGAAGAAGATGTGTTCATTTTCTTTGTGACTAATTTTTCTAAAGAGGAAAGGCTTTTGTTCTTATAAATAAGATGAAAACTTAAATGTTTTTGGAATTGAAATAAAAAAGGACTTTTTTTTCAAATATGACATTAGCACTGATTTAGTTTTTCATTCAGTGAATATTAATGGAATACTTAAGATGAACACGCATGGTGGGAATTTCTTTGGGAGATACAAAGGAAGTTAGTCTCATTCTCAACTATCTTATAATCTAATTGGAACAGTAAAACCTATACACTTTTCTTCAGCAAACATTTATTAAGACACCTTTGTGGGAGGTATTCTGCAATCTGCTAAGGAAATAGAATTCTAGATAAGAAAGGTCCTTGCCTTTAAGGAACTTGTACTTTAATAGAAACGTATAGAAGTTAAATAACCATGCAAGGTACATCATAAGGTGCCACACGTAAGTGGTGTAGAGCGTCTGAAATTGTCTCTCTGGACCCACAATTTTAGAAGCACCGAAAGGGCTGAGAGTAGTTAAAAGTTTAAGAAGCCCTGATAGACAACTTTTTTTAGATGGAGCTATGATTTCATAGATTTTTGAAGTACCCTTCAATGATGCAGATCACAACTCATCCATCCCTGCTCATCCTGTGTAACTTTTGTTGATGTTTTATTGTAAATTCACCACTGGGGGCTGGGGAAGGCTATGTCCTTCTCCTGATACTACAAAAACACTAGTGTGACTACTGGGATTCAGGGTGAAGGATACTAGAGTGTTCTTATGCAGTGAGGTGCCTCATGAAGGTTGGTGATGGGGATTTTAACTGTACACTTGAAAAAAAGAAAGAAGGGATCCAAAGAATCTGAGCAGAGGCTTATGTTAAGAAATGAAGATTTGGGTGTTCAGCAAACAGTAATAAAACCAACCTGATTGGTATTGAAGTATTTGCATTGGGGAATAGGGGAAGATAAAATTGGATAGATTGATGTCAAATTAAAGAGTTTTAATTGCCAGAGTAAGGAGTATTTAAACTTTATATTGACATTTGGGCTTCCTTGGCAGGTTTTTGAGCAAGGGAATAAATGACATGATAATGGATGTTTTAGACATTTTATCTGTATAAGTAAGATGTATAGAATGGATTTAGGCAAGGTAAAGCTGAAGGCAGGAAAACCAGTGATGGCATCAGTTCATAGTGTGTTAGAGTATAGTAATAGTAAAAATGGACATAAGTTGGGATGATGCCAAGGAAGAATTGGTAGAAATTAGAGATGACAAAGCTATAGTTAAAAGGTATTTGCTGTATTCCTCTTGAAAGTACATGGTGTGAGAGACAGCAAAAGTGTTCACACAGTGAGTTATTGTTAATTGATGAAATCATTGAGAATAAGTTAGATAATAAGAAAGCCAACAGACTGCAGGTGGACTTAACCAATCAAAAGACAGACAGTGGCCTTTAGAAAATTACAAGTTTTTGATAAAGGAAGCAAATCTTCAACTAGCTGGAACTAGCCAAGAACAATGACCTAGAGTTACGTAGAGAAGGCTTTTCTTCACTGTGCTTGCTTGATGAACTTCATGCACATAAGCAGACATACCCCACATAAAATTATTCCTCTGTTTTTTGATCATGGGTCCTATGTTAGAGCATGTTTGGGAGGGGAGATCATACTTGAGAGGGGGTTACATAATGGGCTTGTAGAGAAGATGGTGACCTATTGGAGGATGGACTCATCTCACTTCCATATGCAGTGCTCCCTCCCCCTCCTGAAAAGAGATTGGTGACCCTCTTTGGCCAAAGTGTTCAATTCCTCTTAATTCTGCTGCAATAAATTTTCCTTGATACCTCATTAGTGTCAAGTGTGTTTCTAGCAATGGCATATAGGGAGTCAGGAAGAGGGTGTGAATCCTATCTCTGCTATTACTTCCTCTGTGACTTTGAGCAAGACACTTCATCTCTCTGGGCCTTGGTTTTCTCCTTTGTAAAGTGAGGGAGTTGGGCCCTCAAGGAGACCTCCAAGTTTCCTTCAAACTCTGTATTTGTGATCCTAAGTTATAAATTTAGAAGCATTTTTTTGTGAAGATATTTGAATTTTCCTTTTATTAATATCATCCTAAATCAGAGTTGGAAAAAGCTTAATGGTCATGACTTGAGAAATACAAAAGGTTAGGTTAGCAACAAACTTAACAAGCATTTTCTTCAGAGTTCTGTAAAGCCATAAAATCACCTTAGCAGAATAAATACAAAAATTTTAAAACATAGAGTTTGGAAAGAAGAATATATTTTAAAATTCACCCGAGTGAATCATATCCCTTTATTTTATGGCTGGGCAAATTAAGGCCCAGAGATGTTAAGGGACTTAGCCATGTTCCTACAGATAGTGGCAGAAAGAGACCTGTATCTGTGTTCTAATCTCTCCCCTACTGAAGAGGTATTGATTCCTCCCCCCACCCCATTACCTGTCACTGTTCTTTTTCTTATCTTTTTTTTCTGAGTTTTGATACTGAGAGGAATTGTACTTGAGGTTTCATTTATATAAGAAACTGCTAGATGAGGAAATGTCCTCATTTAGCAAGTAGAACACCTCTACATTTTTGCCTAGAGCAATGGTGGTGTCAAATTCATAGAAATGGATACTTCAGGCTATATGTTGACTTAGAAAACCACACATTAATATTTTCTGTATTGTATTTTAAAATACCTTGTTAGACATTTCTCAGTTATATTTTAATCTGGTTTGGGCCACGCTCAGAAGTGTTGTGGACTACATGTGGCTGCAGCTTCTTGGACTTAGCAGCTACAGGACTTTAGAGATTCAATGACTTGTCCAGCATTGCAGTGCCAGATTGGTCAGGCAGGAATTGAACCCCTGAGTCTTGAGAATCTAAAGCCAGCTCCCTGTCTACTTCACTGCCCTGCTTCTTCTTAAGCATAACAGAATATTAATTAAGGACTTAAGTTCTTTTCATATTCTTTTTTACCTAACTTCCTTCTTGGGAATGTTAGGCTTTCTTTGGTATAATTAGTCATTCACCAAATTGGTATAACATAGAAAACATGTTCCTTCCCTTCCTCCTTCTACTGCTACCCTATCCCTTCACCAAGCTAAGCCTAGTTTATTAGGGCTTGTAAACAGGAGTTCAAACCATTCAAGGTATTGGTCTCCTTATAACTTGTATCCTCCATACTTACTAGTCTGCTTATTAATCTATATAATTTTCCCCTACTTTATGTTGTGTCTCTCCCCCAACCCCCCCATGCCCCTGGGGGGGGACTTAGAAAAATGCTTTTAAGTTACCAAAATTCACAGAATCAAAGCCCTCTGTCCCTTTACCTAGAATGAAACAATAAACTGTGGCAGGCAGTATCAGTGGGGCCACATCTCAACCTCTCATGAAAGAAGGCTAATATCTTTCCCCTTACAGCATTCTCTTTCTCTAGACATTTGAAAGTAAAGGAGTCTGATCAAACCAGGAGGAAGATTTCAACCATGAGAGGAGAATCCTGAGGCATTTTGAAGGATGTCCCTGGTTCTGGTTTTGTACCTGCAGCCTAGTTAAAGAGGTTGCAATTTACCACTCAGTCAACCATCTGGAACCAGTTACACAATGTCCACACATGCTTCAGTCTTTCCAAGGGACTTTGATTGCATGTCATCATGACTTTTCTTGGAAGCAGGCCTCCTGGACTTTCTTCCTTATGGGGATTGTCTCAAAGATACTCTGCAGATGTTAGGCCCCCATTACCTTGACAAATAGAATCAGACCTGATTAGACCTTTTTGAGTAAAAATGCCGACTTGAGAATCAGTCAAATAAATAGGGGAAGTAGATTAGATTCCTCAAGGATATTCATATTCATTTAAAGTAATTAAGATATAGAATCTAATTGAAAGCACACATTATTTGGAGGTTATTATCAAGAGAAAGTAGTTTACATCAAAAGTAGGTGGTTGAAGATGGAATGGAAGTAAGAAAAACCTACTCCAAAACAAAGGAAAATTTTGACCTGGTTCAGATACCATGAATGTAATAGCAAAACATGAATTTGAGAAGTTCATGGAGAGGACAACATAGTCAATAAGGTACACTACTGTTTCAGTAAAGAGCTTCTAAATTTTAAAAGGGCAATGGAGATTTTGTATTGGTAGAGTGCAAGGCCAAATGTTTTAGTAACTTGAGAGTTAATTTTACTTGAAAAAAATATTTTTTGAAAAGTACTGCCTATACTTTAATTTCCCCCAGAATTTTCATTCTTCAACTTCTTCCATTTCCCCTTTAATAAAATTCTGTCATGTCAAAATTTCTAGAAATCTTACATTTTTTGTGTCAAACATGTTTTACCTTTTACAAATCTAATGTCATAGTTAAGCATATGAAAATTATTATATGAGACTTTTAGTAATTCCTGTGTTTGCATAATACAATTAAAAGTGTCAATCACCTAACATTTATTAAGTACCTACTATGTGCCAGGCACTTTGCTGAGTGCTGGGAATACAAAGAAAAGTGAAAGACAGTTCTTTCACCTGGAACTTATAGTCTACAATCTCACATAATATGCAAAAACAATGTACAAACAAGCATATGTAAGAAATTTGAAATAACCAATGGAGAGAAGGCACTAGATTTACGGAGGATCTAGAAAGGCTTCCTGTAGAAGGCGTGGTTTTAGCCAAGACTCTAAGGAAACAAGTAAAGCAGAGATCAGTATTCTGAGTATAGGATACAGCCAGTGAAAATGCTTGATGTTAGGAAATGGAGTGCTTTGGTTGAGAAACATCAAGGAGGCCCGAATCACTGGATCTCAGAGTATGTGAAAAATGTAAAGAGTAAGAAGACCAAAGGGGGTAGGGGAGAAAGGAGGGCTTTGAACACCAAACTGACAATGTTAAATTTGAATCTATAGAGGAGCCACTGAAGTTTATTGAGCCAGAGGGTGATGTGGTTAGATCTGTATTTTGACAGCTTAGTGTAGGAGTGGGGAGAGACTTGTGGTGTACCCAGCTGGCTGCTTCAGTAGATGGAAGTGTTTATACCAGGATGATGACAGTGTTAGAGGAGCGAAGGGGACTCATGTAAAGATGCTGAGATGGTACAATCAATAGATCTTGCAGCAGATCGGATATGAAGATAAGAGAGAGTAGTTGAGGATAACATGGTGGCACCTTTAATTGTAATAGAGAAGTTAGGATGTGAGGAAGCCTTGAAGGGGGAGGAGAGAGGAGATAATGAGTTCAGTTGTGGACATGTTGAGTTTAAGATGTCTGAGAGGGTCATCAGGGTGGTGCAGTGGATAGAGCACTGGCCCTGGATTGTAGAGAATCTGAGTTCAGATCTGGTTTCAAGGGCTTACTAGCTATATGACCCTGCTGACTGCCTGCAGAAAATGTCTACAAGACCAGTTAGTGATGTCCAATAGGCACTTGGAGATACAAGACTGTATGTCAGCAGAGAATATGCTGGTTAAGGTAACTTGAGAATCATCAGCCTAGAGGTGATAATTGAATGCATGGGTACTGATAAGATCACCAAGTGAAGTAGTAGAGAGGGAGAAGAGAAGAATGTGGAGGACAGAGCCTTTTTTCAAAACTCATAATTAATGGGTATGAGTTGATGAAGATTAAGCAAAGCAGATTGAATAATAGATACATAGGAGGAAAACCTAGTGATCATAGTGTCACAAAAACTAGAGAAAAGGCAGCAGAGAGGTCAGGAATGATGAGGACTGAGAAGATACCATTAAATTTGGCAGTTAAGAGGTCATTGGTAATATTGAAGAGAGCACTTTCAGTTGAAAGATGAGATTGAAATTGTTGCAGAGAATTAAGAGGAAAAGGAAGTAGAGAGATCTATTGTTGCTAGCTTTCTTCAGGACTTCAGGCAGAAAAAGGAGGAAAAATACGGGTTTAGTTATAGCTTGTCAGGGTGGCTGGATCAGTTAGGAGAGAAGGGCATGTGTGTAGGCAATGGACAAACAACCAGCAGAGAGTAGGGGCAGTCTCTGGTGAAGATGGAATGGGATGATATCACTGTGTGCATGTAGAAGAGTTTGCCTTGGCATGGAGAGAGGATCACCCCAGTATGAGTTAAAAGAGATGATAGTAGCAATACTACTATTGATAGTAGCAGTAGGCATCTGAGTGACGTGAGATAATGAAGATGAGAGAAAATCTCAGCAGTTGGCTGTTTTTTTTTTTTTCTTCAGTAAAATATGTAGAAAGGCCCTCAGCTGAGAGGATGGGAGAAGGGTAGAGGTTTGAAGAGGAATGAAAGGATTTGGAAAGTGGGTGGGATAGAGTTAATTGGGGAGTGGTGAGGGCAGTATGTAAAATAACTGTCTTGCAACCTTGAGAGCCCAGGTTAGGTTATATAACATAAATTTGAGGTGGACCTAATCAACACCGTTTTCATCATTTTCAGCAGCATATAGTAATGGATCATATAATTTCAGATTTATTAAAAGTATTTTAAAGTAGATTTGATTTTTATTACAAATGAAAATACAAGCTGCTGAACTTGAAGGGACCCATTGTTAACCAGTCAGGAAAGCTTTTTTTTTTTTTTTTTTTAAATTTAAACACTGATTATGTGCCAAGCGCTATACAGAACACTGAGGTTACTAAGAAAAAAGTGGGTCTCTGGCCTCAAGGAACTTATATTTGAAATAAGCAAAAACTCATATTAGAAAGCATTATAACAATAAAACAACTTTATTATATTTTTTCAATTTTATGTCCCCTACAAAGTTCAGCAAATAGAGTGATAAAAGGAACTGGAAGGAGGTGAGGGAGAGGGAAGGAAGAAATCGTAAACCAGTTGTTAATTAATTAATTGAATAAAATTATTGTCATGTAAAACTTCATTGACTTAGTATAATTTTCTGGGATTTCACTCTAGTAGTTTCTGCTTCTTCCAGTATTTTACTTTCATCTACTGGATATGAGAATTGAGTGTTTGTCTGGACTGAGACAGATTTCCCTGGCCTTTTGTATTACTTGATTATATTGGTTAAGTGGAAGTACTTCTAAATAGAGACCTATTTCTTTCACATGCTGCATAAAATGTAGGAATTTGAACTAGGTAAAAAGCTAAGAGAGTCAAAAGCTACGTTAAGGACAAAAATCAGAATGTACTTGAATGAATTTCTAGCCTGTCACATAAACCTTCTGTATTTTGCAGCAGTTGACAATACCTTTCTACATCAAGTCTTGTACGTTGCTTGTATTTTAGTCCAGTGAACTGTAGTAAGGATGGTACTATTAATGTTTTTTCTTTGGATTTTTGAACTCAGACTTGAAGCAATAGATGGTAGGTAATTATCTATGAAAAATCTTCCTAATGTGTAATTTTGGGTTTGTTTTGTTTTGCTTTTTAAAATCAGTTATGCTCAGGAAATTGTTATTGTAGAAATATATAAGAAATTTTCTTGGATAATCTTCATAGCACATAGGTGATTTGGGGGATGATGGCATTAGAACTTGCACAGGCTAGTAGGCTGACCCAGAAAATAATTAACCTCCATCTACAGTCTCTGCCTATATAGCTTCTCTCTGCCTTACCTGGATCTTCCAGTACACACTATACAGATCTTCCAGGCATTTGGGCCATCTGCAGTTTTCAAGATTGTTCCAAGTCATTGATTCACGATTTCAGAGGAACATAGAATTGCTTCCCTCACAACTGCTAACATGCTGTAGGACTTCTGTGATATTTTGGATCCTAGCAAGGATCAAGACCCATTATTTCACTATCATTCCTAAGTGTTATACCTCAGTGATCTAGAAGTCAAATCTGAAAGGTCATCTGAATTGATAGAGGGAATTTCTTCACCAGGTAGTTACTTAAACACTATGCCAGTAAAATTACACTTCTAGCGCCTATTTATTCCTAGCCTAACGTATAGGTAATCATGTATATAAACATTTTCCCATTTGTTCCAAAGATTTTCGTAATGTTGAATTTTTCAAAATTATCTTTTCTCCCTTATATCTTAGTTTTTGCTTTAGCGCAGATTTATCTCTATTACCATCCATGTAGAAATTTTTGCAAGCTTGGGAAAGAAATTATATTATTTTTTGTTGTAAGTCAAGCATGTTAGCCATTTATTTTATGGGAAAAAATGGCACAACAGAGGGCTTTTTTCCCCACTCCCTTCCATTATGATAATTCTAAACTAAATGACAATATCATTCTGTTACTTTAGCATCATTTGGCTGGAGAAGATCTGGTATGTACCCTGATGGTTTAGAAAGCTTCATTGTAATCTAGGAGAGTCCAAACAGAAGTGATTTGCTCTGAGATTCTTACAGTTCTGAAACTTACGACAGTAAGGTTTATGGTTAAGGACAAACTTTTCCCAAAATATCTTGATTCCTGAACCACTATATTTCTGATCTGACTCCATGTTTGGTGGGACGTAAGGGAGTGTGCATTTTTATCTTATTTGAAAAAAAAAAATTCTAGCTTTGTCACCCAAATAAATGTGCTTTTAGAAATAAAATTTATTTATTTTTTATGATACTGAACTAATTTGGAGAACACTTGGAGTATTATCTCTGAATGCTCTGACTATGATTTTCAGGTGCACAGAAGAGGAACATGGCTCAAGAAACTAACCATAGCCAAGTGCCTATGCTTTGTTCCACTGGCTGTGGATTTTATGGAAACCCTCGTACAAATGGCATGTGTTCAGTATGCTATAAAGAACATCTTCAAAGACAGAATAGTAGTAATGGTAGAATTAGCCCACCTGGTAAGTAGTTCTTATGAGTATTATACCTGTTCTAAGTAATGTATAAAAATTAGAATCTTTGCTCATTTACTACTACACGTACATACATATATGTTATTGTGTATATACACATGAATGTGTATATAATGTATGTATGTCCTTTGGTAGCTTTTAACTGTTCACTCTGGGTAATTATAGAATATATTACAAATTTTTTATGCAGAAAGTATTATTTAATCTGCAAAGTGTAAGGCATGGTCTTGGAAGAGTTAGAGACTTTCCACTGGGGAAAGTTTTCATCTCCAGCTCATAGGAGTTGTTTTTTGTCTTTATAAGTAGAATGTTGGGGATGTATGTTTGAGAAAGGAACATCTCCAAGGTTTAATAGCTATGGATGGCTGGTAAAAGTCTTAAAACAAACAAAAATTCATGTGCCTTTTAGTGAAGAGTGTGGATTATCTTTTATGCCATCTAAAATACTTGTATGTTTTATGTTATGTTTCATATTCTAAATAAAAATCTAGAACCAAATTAATTAAAATGTTCCTGATTTTTTCTTTAAGATCAAATTTAATGTATTTTCTTACTTCAGTTTCCCAAGAGGCTCTAAATTTTGTGAATAAACAAGAGCTTGTGATTAAAATTGTGTCCTTAAGATTAAATGCATTTTTTGCCATGGTTAATAGAATACTTTTATATTTCCAAAAGTGTCCTTATAATACTTAAACAGATATTAGTTTTAACTGACTTGTAATTGTGATAAGAAATTTCTGATATTTTGCATCCATAGCTAAAGTAAGTCACACACACACACACACACACACACACACACACACAATATCTTATTAAAAGTAAATCACTTAACCTTTGCCTTGGAGGCAGCAAGGTGGTTCACTGGATAGAACACTGTGCCAGGAGTCAGAAAGATCTGAGTTCAAATGTGGCCTCTGTTTGCCTTAATCTACTGGAGAAGGAAATGGCAAACCACTCTAGTATCTTTACCAAGAAAACTCCATATGGGGTCACAAAGAGTTGGACACAACTGAATAACGACACTGTAATACAAATAAGTAGGCCTTTTTTTCTTTAACTCTTGTATTACATACATAAGAACTGATGATTAGAAGAGATCTTAGAGTGGAATGATATTTAAGTTCATTAGAAGAAAAATTGCTAAAGGACTTAAGTAGGCATTAGATATAAGTATTAGAAGTGGCAGTGTTAGTACACATTTAATGTGTTCATAACTTTTATGAAACACCTGGAAGTATAACTTAATGGACTGGCAGTGACATTTAATTCTAACCTCAAACTCTCAAAGTGTATTTGACTGTAGACCTTTTTTAAAGTTATTTACTGACCACGGATGTGTGGACTTACAC
Organism: Notamacropus eugenii; assembly: GCF_028372415.1. Taxonomy (NCBI): domain Eukaryota; kingdom Metazoa; phylum Chordata; class Mammalia; order Diprotodontia; family Macropodidae; genus Notamacropus; species Notamacropus eugenii. Next base: position 172,272,599 of record NC_092872.1, read on the forward strand.
CAGGGGATGTTTGTGCATTAAATAATAATAAAATTGGTGAATTTTTCTTCCTAATTTATCATTCTAGCCTTAAAACTATTACTCCATTTAAAATAGTTCAGAGTAGATCTGTTGATGGAATATGTATATGGTAAGAAGTATCTCTAAATTAGGTAGTAAAACAATCTTTCATATTTATTGGAAAACTAACCTTGATTTTATAGATGTACTCTTGGATTTGCCAGGGTGTATAAACTTTAATGTGAAATGTGGTATTCTTATAGCAACTTCTGTCAGTAGTCTGTCTGAATCTTTACCAGTTCAGTGCACAGAAGGCAATGTCCCAGAAGCTCAATCAACATTAGACTCCACGTCTTCCCCATCTATGCAGCCAAGGTAAGATCTCTTTAAGTCTCAATTTAAAAGATAATTAAAAATAAAGTATACAGCACCTGTGTTTGACCCATTTGCCTCCTGAGGAATGGTGTATGAAAAATGACTTTTGCCCAAAAAAAGTGAGTTTCATTCTGGCTGTTTCTGTCTGTGTAGCTGTAATTTCTATTGTGCTCATTTTATATAAAATATAATTTTATTTTTTCCTTGTATTACTGAATTACAGCTGGTCAAGTTTTCAAGTATTAATTTATTGACAAAATTCTCTTGTGTTTTTCTCTGTCCCAAGTTCATGTATATGTTCAGATTTGATGATTTGCGTTTTTCCTATCTGTGAGTTGCATGTAGTGCACATAGTACTAGAACTTAGTTTACCAAGATAGAAACTGATGCTTAAATGTTGAGTGACATGTTCACCAAGTGACAGGTCTTCATAGTATCACAGAGGTAGAACTGAGAAAGATCCCAGAAGCCATGTAGTCCTACTCTCTCTCATTTTACAGATAAGGAGAGTGAGGTCCTAGTAGCTTAAATCACTTTTAAAAGGTTAGACATGTTACTGGTAGTCATAACCATGACTGACATTTTGTTCTCTTGAATCCAAATCCAACAGTATTAAGAAATTTTCCAGTATTAACAAATTGTTTGTTTCTGTAGAATGACTGTTTCAAGTTATCTTTTAAAACTTAGTACCATGCATTGAGTGAAAATTAAATAAATTTAATAATTTATTATTATAATAACTTACCAAGCCCTCATTCATGTCTACATTGACACATTTTTAACTTTGAATTTTCCATCAGTTTCAAATTTTATTGCGTTGTCCTTCCTCCACAGTTGACATATTATGCCAAAACTAGTATCTTATTTTCCTAAGTTCAAAAGACCATAAATTACTTAGAGGTGGAAATAGAGGGCATCACGTCAAACCCCTCTCATGTTCCAGATGAGAAAACCAAGGCACAGAGAGGTTAAGGGATTTGACCAGGATCACAGTTAGTAAATGTCTGAGGCAAAATCTGAACTCAACTCCTCCTTACTCTTTTTTTTAAATTTTAGGCTCAAACACCAGAACGTAAATAGTGAAAAAACAAAAATGTATCATAAACTTAAATACGAAATTAAAAAGAAAAAAAAGTCATGTGCATAGCAGATCATAAAAGAGGATTTAAATTATGTAACAATATAATTTCATTTCAAGAAAACCATTATGAGAAATAATGCTTGTGTTGAACATTATCCCTCGTTTCTTTGCTTCTTTGTGAGTTCTTTTGTTCTTTACTGTGCACTTTTTTCCTTTGTTCTTTTTTCCCCTCCTCCCAACCCTCCAGAAGGCTACGCTGAAGTTTAGATATGTTTCTCTATAGCTGTAGATGCACACATACACATATACGTGTATGTATACATACATAGACATGTGTTTTCCCTAACCTATTCTACACCTGATCTTTGGATTTTATGTTTGTGCATATCTCTTGTTTCCTATCCTTCCTGCCTCCTCCACTTCTCTACCCACTACCTTGCTTTCCTGTTACTTGCCTACCCTCCTCCAAGGATGCCTCCCCTATCCTCCATTCACCTAAATACTCTTCTATACCCCCCTTTTATCTATTCATTCCCTCACCCTCCCCTGTAAAGATCCTTTCCTTGTTCTCTCCTCTCCTCCTTATGCCCCTATCATTATATTTCCTCTGAGTTTAGACGGTTTTTATATTCTTCTAAATATATATGTGTTGTTCCCTCTTAAACTCATTCCTGATTTAAAGTAGGTTACCAGAACTACTAGCCCTCCTCCCCATCCAATTCCTCTGTATCAGTTCTTCCTCTTGCACCTCATTTGTATAAAATAATTACTTTTTTTAGCTATAGTTGGGTTTACCCCAGTCTTTGTTATGAGCTACCCAATTATTAATGAGTCTTAGACATACATTTTACAGGTATAAAGGTAAACAGTATGTCTTTATGAATCCCTTATAATCAATCTTTGGTATATACCTTATATTTCTCATGGTTGTATGTCAAATCTTCTATTAAGTTCAAGATTTTTGTTAGTGAAGTCTTGAAAGTCTGAGAGTTTATCAGCTGTCCTTTTTTTTAATTCCAAATAATACTTGACTTTGCAGGGTATGGTATTTTTGGCTGGAACTCCAGTTCTTTTGCTCTTTGATATATGGTATTCCAAGACGTGTGGTCCTTTATTGTCTCTGCTGCTAGGTCTTGTGTGATTCTAATTGTGGCTCCATCATATTTAAATTGTTTTAATCTTGATGCTTTTAATATTATATCCTTGAGCTGGGGGTTTTTGAAATATGTTTATCATATTCCTATGAGTTTTCCTCATAGGATCTCTTTTAAGCAGTGATTGATGGATTTTTTCTGTTTCTATTTCCCGTGTTGTTCTAATGCTTCAGGATAATTTTCTTTAATTATTTCTTGCATTGTATCAAGATTCTTTTTTTGATCATAACTTTCTGTTAGTCCAATTATTTTTATATTTTGTCTTCTTGATCTATTCTCCAAATGTGCTGTTTTTCTTATGTTTCGCTTTCTCTTCTGTTTTTTCATTATCCATAATTTGCTTAATTATTTCTTGATCTCATATGATTTTGCTGGTTTCACTTTGCCCAATTCAAATTTTCAAGGTGTCATTTTCTTCCTTGAGATTCTAGATCTCCTTTTCTAATTGGTTGACTTTCGTTTTATAACCTTTTTGTTTTTCTTGGAATTCTTTTTTTTTTTTTTTTTTTTTTAGTTTTTCCTCCATCTCTGTCATTTGATTTTTAAAGTCTTTTTAAAGATCTGTGAATTCTTTTTAGGCAGATGACTGTTTGATGTTGTTACTCTTTGGGGGCTTCTTTGCTTCAGTATCCTCCTCTGAAGATGTTCCCAGGTCATCTGTATTCCCATAATAGCTTTCTATGGTTGGATTGTTTCTCCTTTGCCTCTGCTTTTTGGGGTGTGGGAAATGGTGCCACTTGACCCAGATCTTCAGTTCTGCCCTCTAGCTAGCTTGGAACCAAAACCAAATTTGCAGGCTCCTGTAAGTGCCCCCACAGCCAGAGACTTTCAGCCACACTGCTTCTGCACTCACTGCGTGTGTGCTGGATCCTTCTTGCTCCTTCACAGCACAGCCGGGTTTGGTGTTTCTTAATCAGCAGAGGTTCGCTCAGTCTTCCCAGGCTCAAATGCCCAAGGGGAGGGGGGGCAGGGTGGGCAAGCAAACTCTCCAACCAGCTAACCCCAGGGCTTGCCGCTGGTTGTTTGAAGTGGCTTGCAGCTTGTTAAAGTGGAACCTGTCCTGGAGGTATTTACTCTACACTGGGACCAAAGCTCTTCCTGAGATTTTTATTCTGATCTTCTTGTTGTAACCCTATTCTTATTTATCTCCACCCACACTTTATTTGCCCTGAGGTGCTATTTTAACTCTTGTGGGGGACAATCTTGAGAGCTTGGAATTTTCTGACCTACTCTGCCACCTTCCCAGAATCCTCTCTTAAAGTCCAACACTTTCTGCATTGTGCTACCTTATCATTCGCGGCTGTTTTATATCGTGTGGTGTTCTGGTTGATTATTTTGTATTGACAGTATTGTAAAAAAATCACAAATTTACTTTAGTGTTTCTCAGGCATTTATTCATCATGCCATTCATATCACCTTTATATGGTACCTGAGGCATGTTACAGAGGTGTCTACTGTACCTTCTGATGGAAATAATTGCTTAATGGCTCATTTGACCTTTATTGATAAAATTTTCTAACTGGAGTGCTTAGTTTCAAAAATATTAGTTTTCTTGTACCATTTAGATGTTCTAAAATTACACTTTCTGTTGATTTCTGTATGTTGTAATAATCTACTTCAGTTAGCTGGATTGCCCCTGATTATCTAAAAACACTAACCGATTGAAACTCAGACTTAGACTTTTACATCTAAAGAATTGTCCTTCTCTCTTTTAGCCCTGTATCAAATCAGTCACTTTTATCAGACTCTGTAGCATCTACCCAAGTGGAAAGTACATCTGTGGACAAAGCAGTACCTGAAACAGACGATCTGCAAGGTGAGTAAGCGACTGAGCAGGCACACAGAAATGTCCCTTCTTAAGGCCCTTTTGTATTAATGCCTTCCCAGGGTCCCTGAGCATGTTGCTTCATTAAATGAATGGAGTAAACTTACTACAAGGTTGGAAAAAAAGCTTTCCTGTTTAAGGGTGCCAAATGATACAGTGCTATATAAAGTATTTGTTTACTATAGAAGCAGGAAACTCAAAAGCTGAACAAAATTGACCAAGTGGCATTTCCTTAGTTTATAATTATAAACTAATTATAAATTATTATAAAACCTTATAAATTATAAATGACAGGACTTTGGTTTGGTTTGCATTGTCCAGGGCTTTGATCAGAGTCATTAGTCAGTCTTGAAGCTTAATTAATTGTCCTTTTTAAAGCCAGCTGCCCCTGCCACACTCCTTTCTCCAGAGTTTGGGATTCCTTTTGGGGAGGGGAGCACATTAGTAGCTACATTCCCTTCCCCACCAGTGATATGCAGTGTCAGTTACTGGTCAGCCTTTTGGATATTCTGCACACTCAGCACACATTATTCATGGCTTAATGAAAGTTCCTATTTTACAAAGATTTGTTCATGATTAGTATGGAGGATAGATTTAGTGGGAGGGGTCACAGTCTCCTGTACAGGAGGCTTTTGAAGTAATCCAGTTGAACTAAGGTAGTGGGAATGGAGAGGAAGGTAAAGAGACATTTTAAAGTATAAATTACTAGACCATATTTACTGAGTGTAAAAGAGGAACAAAAATATGAAACAAAGATGACTTCAGGTCATCTTTAGACCTTACAAAAGACTCTTGATGCCATTGACAGGTGGAGAGGGATCTTTTTTCAGACTAAGGATGATGAATTTTGTTTTAAATTTGTGGAGTTTGGCATCCAAGTAGAAAATTTTAACATTTAGTTGGATTGAGAAGTTGAGATTGAGAGGTCAGGATTGAGCATACAGATTTGAAAGTCATCATCATAGAGAGAAGGTAATTTAAGGCAAAAAAATGTAAGTACTCCACTGAGGGAGTTTGGACATAGAGAGGACCAAACTTGGGAATTCTGCTATAGCCAAATGGAATAAAGAGGAACTAGCAAAGAAAATGGAAAACAAAAGAATTTATGCAGGATTTGATCCTGGAAATCATGTCATCCAACTCTACCATTTTAAAAATGAGGAAATTGACGGGCAGTGAAATAAAGTGACAAGATTTCAAGGTTAGTTGGTGACCTCAGGGATAGCCTGACATCTCTGAAAAACTTAAGCCAAAGTTTAAACCAGGGCCCTACCCATTGAGATAGTTGGAAGGAAGATCTATATATGGAAGTTTAGAGAGGAACAACCTGAGCATATATAGAATAAAAGCCAGAATAGCATGATAAAAGTGAGAGGGTGGAGATAATATCTAATCATAAAGGGATGTGATTTAAAGGAAGGAGAAAAATCTCTGAACTAGCATATTTTTAATTTCTTTCATACTATATATGATGCAAGTGATAAAATAGAGGAATTTGTTTCCCAGCAGATCTTTTTCCTTCTGCAGTCTACCTAGAACTAATTATATGCATCCAAAATAGGAGTTCAGATTACCATATAAATAATAATGGGATGAGGTTCTGAAATGAGCTGTTAGATGTGGGCTACTATACTTCATAGATGGTTGCCTCTTTCCTATGTCCAGAGAAATTGTTTTGGGGTTAGTTCAGCCCTGACTGTAAGTGCTTGATTATTATGTCTGTTATTATTAAAGGCCTGACTTATTTAAGGAAAAACACCACAGGGAAAATTTGCAGTCTCCTCTTTAGCTGGTTCACTAGCCCTGTTGATCTGAGGGGATGATATTTAATGGTAGAAGAGGGCTGAACTTTGTGTTCATTTGCACTCTTTCTCTGTTGATGGGTAGGAGGCAGGCCTTAGATCTATATGGAAGTTCTAAGCAACAGGAACAAGGGAGGAAAGTGGGAAAGTATCCTTTAACAAATTAGACTCTATCCTCAGGAGGAAGTTTCTTCTGAGTCATGTGCTTGCTCCCTTCTTTATACTGTCATTCAAAAATGAAATAATGATAAAGTGTTTAAGTGCCCATACAGTAGTGTTATGTTGCCCTTGTTTAATAATTATCATTTCCATGCTTCATCATTTTCATTGATACTTTGGTTTCTTCTACTCATATCCAAAGATACCTCAAGATGAGCCTAGACACAGTAATTTTGTATAGCCTTCTGACATTTAATGCCAAAGGAAAGAACAGATTGCCTGTGAAAAGTATTGAACTTAAATGATAGTGATACTGAAGTAGTAAATTAGTAAAACTAATTTTTTAAAATGTGTAAGTACTACTCCACTCCAGGTAAGTTGTACTCTTGACCTCATAAGGGATTCCAGTGTTTAACATTGCATGCTGGTATCTTTTTAAGTAGAGATCTAAAAAACAGACTTGATTTCATCGTTCAGACTTCTGAACAGGCATGTCAAGCAGATATTAATAATTTTGAAATCTGTTTGAGTTTAATTATCCAAAATTTGTCAACAGAGATTGTTAGTATACTTTTAACCTCATCCATCCCTTTAGATTTAAATTACTGTGGTCTTTGTTCTCATGATACCCCCTTGTCACCCCTGTGTCTAATTGCTTAATAAATGGCTTTTAGTGAAAAATTAGAATTTATACAATTTCTGTTTTCACAATAGCATTTAATTTCCCTAATACAATGGTGTTTAACATGTGATTCTCTAATAGACATGGTCCATGCCAGCTGCTTGTTTGCAGTCAGATGAAGTTCAGCTTCTACTGATGCCACTTTGCTGTTGCTGTGCTGCTTCTTTGAGACTAAGGACTGAAAGGAAGGGGAAAGCCAGCGTTCAGACTTTCATCTTGGCCTGATGTCCTATTTTGTTCCTTACTTTGCTTTTCCCCTCCTTAAGTGACCACAGAAAAGCATTTAATAGGAATATATGCTATTTATAAAACTGCATGCTATTTTCTGCATTTCTTAATGTCTTAATTATTAGTGGAATAAAAGGAGGCATTTGGCTATAAGTTTGATACTAGGAAAATTTTGCTATCATGGGACTTAGTGTTAGACCCCTTGGTAAAGCTTAAGTCAGTAATATTTCAGAGCTCATTTTGTACAGAGCATTGTAATATATGCCTCAGACACAAAATGAGTTAAGGTGTTCCATACTTACAGTTATAGATTATCATAAATATTAACTACACTGTATGTCACTTAGTGTAGTTATTGTGTAGAAGGTATAGTCCCTGCCTACAAGGGCTTTGTAATCTTAATTAGCCATAAAAGACAGCCTGTGCTTGCAAAGCACAAAGACAAAAAAAAAATGAGTATAATGCTTATGGTGGCAGTTGGAGGAGGGCAGGTCAAGGATAAAGGAGGCTTCATGCAGCTCAGTCTTTTAGTAAGTTTTTGAAAGTAAAGTGAGTGTGTTTTCCCAGCAAGAATGAGGGTGGGGAGATTGCAAAGAGATAGAAACGGACTCATAAACAGAAGACTACAGGGAGCTTTGCTGGCTAGAGCAAAATCCATGGTGAGGAGAAATGAAAGTAACATTATTTGGCATCAGGAAAGTGATTTAGTCACAAGATTGGCATTGGTGAAATAGGAAGTTTTACAGAAAAGATGATAGGTGAGATTTGATGAAGAACTAAATAGGAAGGGAAATGTTAAGTTATGATGTATGTCTAATTAAAAAGAAAATCCCATGTTCTGCACATCTGGCATTTATGAACAAGAAGTATTTTATGTAAAATAACAGTTGCTTTAAAACATATACAGAGGCGTCACTAAAAGTTAATTCACTTATTTCTTTTTATTGTGATTGATGGTTTCCTTCAACCTTCAGTTTTTGGTTCTTTTATCTATATATTTCCTGGGCCAATAGCATTTTTAATCTTTATAGAATGATTAGAAAGTGGAGAGTATGATGCTAAAAAATTGCAAATCAGATGATGGTTCTTCATTGATAAAGAATGTGTTTACTTTGGAGACGGGTGTAAAATAAGTGTGTCCCTTTAAATGATCTCTAAGGGTTCCTTCTGGCTTTGTCTTTTTATAAGGGTAAACTAGAGGAGGAGGTAAAATGGGGAATTTTAGGAAGAAAAGGAAATTGATGGTTAATATGGAAAGTCCTGAGGACTTCATCAACAACTTCGTAAAGTTTGGTTTAATTTTGTAGACTGGTTTACTTTAGAAACTGAGAAGGAATGACAGTTTAGGGAAGAAAATGAGTTCAGTTTTCACCATGTTAAAATTCAAGTATCAGTGAAACACCAAGTAAACACTTTTCAATACACCTGAACGTTTGGATCTGCATAAAGGATAAAAGGCAAGACTCTGAGGATAGAGATTAAGGTATCATCTGTATAGGCAATTAATGCTGGCTTAACACGTGAAACATTTGATATGATAGCTTATAATGTAGCATTGTATGCCTGTAAATGTGATTTATGATAAAAGGGGAAATTCACTTGTATATTACGTTGCATGTCATTTCTCTTTCTGGCTTTTCCCTCAATTTCCCATTCCCATTACGTTTACTGAAATGGCTTTTGATATCAGTTGTAAATTCGCTTCCTACTCTTGTAGACAAATATTTTCTTACTCTCAAGAGTCAAATAATTAGTGTGGGATGTAAGTGAGGGGGTGGGGCTGAGGGTGGAGATTACTTTGTAGAAAGAAGATTGAACTTGGAACTAGAAGACTTTATAACCCCTTGAGCCTTAGTTGTCCCATCTTTAAAATAAGAGTACTTATACTATTTACCTTATATTTTGTAAATTGTAACTATGTAAATGTAGGTGATTATGATGCGTAAGGCCTTACATCTCAAGATTACTTGGTGTTTGTCGTTCAGAAATTATAAGGTAATGAAGTGTTGGATAGAGCCCTTGGATTAAGAGTCAAACCTATTTTCCAATTCTATTTCTCCTACTTAATTACCAGTATGACCTTAAGAAGATTACATTTTCTGCAAAATAAGAAATTGTGAATAGATTGATCTTTAAAGTCCCTTCCAGTTTTAGATCTTAGTATTATTCTGTGAGAGAAGAGTTTAGGGTTGGAAATAAATTTGAATTTTTAAATTTTAAAGTTATGGATAGTGCTTAGGCTTTTATTTTCCTAATTAAATGAAATAATATACTTAAAGTATGTTGCAGCCTTTAAAGCACTGTACAGATATCTTCTGATATTACTGAGAAGTGTAGGGATTTCCCATCCCTATGTATGGCCTCACAATTTTTTGATGAAGGAAAGGGGAAGCACAGAAAAGTTAAGGTTTCTTGCTGGATTGTCACACCGTTATTAAAGCTACAATTAGAACCCAATCTTCTGGCCCAGTGTTTTTATCACTGGACAGCTCTCTGGTGCCTCCTAAATGTACAAGTGTGTCGCTTGCTCTCTCTCTTTATTTTGACTGGAAAAACTCATCAGAAGCTGTTTGTTGTTTTTCTTCCCCTCAGTCATACCTCTGAATAGTACTTTATTAATATTAGCAGGTACAAGAGGCAGAATGTTGGTGGAAAGAGATTTTGAGATAGAGGCCCTGGATTCAAATTCTGACTGCTATTTTATTTCCCTGTAAGACTTTGGACAAGTTTATTTAAATTTAGAGGGGCTCATTTTTTTTCATCTATAAAATGAAGGGTCTTCATGGCCTTTTCCACCTCAGATTTTATGATTATGGGTAATTTATTTCATATCATTGGGAAATGAGAGGTTCCACATAAATGAACAGTAAATGCAGAAGAGTTTGAATACATAAGGTTAAGCTACAGTTACCTGGAAAATTACATTCATTAAATAGATATTAAGGGCCTACTACATAAACATGCCTTTTAAAATATTTTGCTGAACCTAACAATTGGTTTCTCAATAACTCAGTAGTAAGTATGCTTAAGAGTCTTGAAGAATATAGGACTATTTGACTTCTGTTTTAGTGATCCCCGTTAGCTTTGTAGTTGGTGATTCTGCTGCTTCTGCTATTTCTCTCTTCATAATATGCCCATTGCAACATTCATTCCTACTCCAACTTGTTTACAGATTTATAGATATAGAGCCATAAGGGACCTCAGCAACTATATAATCCATTTCCCTCATTTGACAAATGAGGAAGCTGAGACGGGTCACAAAGGGTGACCTGTATGTGAGGTGGGATTTAAAATGAGATTCCTTGGTTCTGGAAACAGTGCTTTTTCTATTGTGTTAAAGGCCAGTAAGCTTATTTTTACACAAATTAGTGAATAAACTAGGACCAGAATATACTTTTACTGCTGAGGGAAGGGCTTAGGTCTTTTCTACCCATGCCCTTTGGTCCGTTATTTTCAGAGGTTGTTGTAGCTTATGTGCTGTTCAAGATCACATAAAATATTGGCTTTAACCATATTGTTGTTGTGATTTTGCCAGATATTCATTTAATAAATGGAGTGTTAAAAGAAATCTTTGATATTAAGAGTCAAGTTTACATTTACAGAGCGAGTAGTATACTTAAGTTTGTCAGACTGGTGTTGTAAAAGCAGCTGGTCTGCCTGGGAGCTTAAGGGCACTTGTTTTTGTCATATTAAGAATGCTTTGACACTGCTTGATTTAAGTTACTGTAGATACAGGATTTAAACTGGAAGAGAAGGATCTCAGAGATCATTTAATCCATTTGAGTCATGTGACTTGCCCTAGGCCACATAGGGTAGTAAGTAGCAGAACCATGTTTTGAAACTAGATTTTTTAGTTCATGTCCATGTTCATGTCTTTTCACCATACCCCACTGTACCCTTATGAGAACAAGTCTTTAAATGCTTCCTGGTTCTAGACCATCAGATTTGGGTTGTTTTTTTTTTTTTTTCAGGGAAACCAACACTGGGAATGTTGTATAATACAAGATTTTCTCTAGGTATCATAAATAATGAAATATTTTCATTTTAAAATTGTAGTTTTTTGCTTGGAGGCTTTTGGTATATTGCGTACTATACTCTTGCTAGTGAATGCTATTTCGTTTTCCACATCATTTTCTGTTATAACTTAGAAGTTTTTTATCTTGCAATAAGTCAATAAATATGTTTAGTGTTTCTATGTGCCAGACATTGTATCAAAGTGAGAAATATGAGCAATGATGTAGTATAGCCTCTGCCCTCAAGGGATATGCAGTTTTGCTGAGAAAATACAAAGGGGAAGAGTTAAAGAACAAAATAAGAGAGGAATAAGTCCAGTATAATGCAGGAGATGTCATGGTTTGTGAACACTCAAGAAGAAACTGTTGACTGCCAGAATGTTGCACAGAGATGCCCTTCTGAGTGTTAAACTGACCTCTCGTTAGATCCAAAGATCAAATAATATTTTAGACATGGTATGTCTTATTTTAGCAATCTGTTGGACAAAGCTCTCACCCTTTTGGCTAAGATAATGTGACATGGACTGCATGCTAGCTGTAGGGATTTTAATGAACTTAGACACAAGCTGACAATATAATGTGACTGTCATATTAAGTAATTTGACATTAGGCAGTACCAAGAAGTACGGTATCCAAAATAAAGTAGTCAGCCTCTGTACGTATCATCCTTGGTCAATTCAAGAGCCATATTTTAGGATGGCCATTATAACAAGCTGTTTTTCATCCAGAAGAAGAGGATAGTGAGAGAACTCAAAACTTATTCCATACAGAGATGAGTTGAAGGTACTGGGGATGTGGGTAAGGTTTACCTTGTCCAGGAAGAGCATGCTTTATTTATAGCTACAACATGTACCTGTCATGCTTTTCATCCTTTACTTACCTACTTTAAAGAGTTGTGAAGAAATTGTAAATTATGATATATAAGTGTATTGTCTGTTATATTCACCATTGTCTACTCTTCTAAATTATTAAGAAAATGATGTGTGTCTATAGTCTGGGTACAAGTAATATCTTATTCCACTTAGTCATTTTACTCATCTGAGTGCACAGATACTAAAGAATTATCTTTACAAGTGCTAATAATTTTGTGTATTTTACTTTTATTCATGCACTTCTTTTTTTTACAGGACTCAGAGCAGAGGACCTTGTTCCTCTTGAGTGTGATCCTCCATGTGGAGAGTTAATCTAATTTTACCTGCCTGGTGCTTTTTAAAAGTTATAATAGCTAGTGGTTAATGGTCTAAATTTGACTCCCCCAATAATGGAAGCTGCTGAACATGAAAACCGTATTTTCCCCACCACAGTCTTACCCTTTTTTCACATCTCTTTGCTCTCCAGCTCTCCCCTCCCCAGCAAAATAAATCAGAGTCTTAAGAAGTATAATATATCGGGCCACTGACACCTATGTAGGCTTGCCATTGACAAATGGATGACTTTGTTAACCTGATTTTTGAGAACTCTATTTGTCACCATAGTTAACGGTATACTCAGGTCTCATTTTGATTCCAAATTCAATAAAGTTTTGCATGAGAAATCTGTTGAATTTGCAGGCCCTTTAGACCAAGTTGTTTGCCCCCAGATTAAAACAAGCAGCTTATTTAGGAAATGTTTTCCATTTATTTTTATTAACTTACTGTTTTTAATACTTTCACTTAGAAATAGTTACTCTGTGAATCAGAGATAACAACGTACATCTCAGAGTGTCTACTGGCCTAGGCTTAGCTTTCTCATTGCATGCAGTCTTGTTGATAGATTGGTTGGTCTTTAGAACCCCAAATTTATTCTTTTCATATATAAACTATAATGTCTTATGCTCATTTTAAAAAGATTTAATGCAGTAAAAGCTTATAACTGAAGTTTTTAGGTATGATAATGATCCATTTTATTACAGATTAATTTCCCCCCCCCCTCCCCACTTTTTTTTCATGTAAATACTTTTAAGAAATGTGCATCTGCCCTGACTAAACCAGTTTGGATGTTGATAATTTGTAGTCAGTCTTGTAGAACTGTTTTTGCCCCAAGATATAGTACTGGCTATTTCAAGTTGTTTGTGTGTCATATTTTTATTGATGTAAAGAAAACATACAAGTTAGACATTTCTAACTGTCAAGGAAAATGAGATTGAATTTTCTTGATGGTCACAGCCTAGTATTGTTTGACCACTTCCACATCAAGTTTTTGCTTATAGTGGGACCTCTTTTTCTCCCTCTTATGTAGCCATAACTGAATCTCAGTTTTCTAAAAGGGATATGTTTTTTTCCTATTCCATAAAACTGTCTTCAAATATCACTTCCTTTTTATACAGAGAATCAGTTTAGTAGAAATGTGCACACTATTTGAAGTCTTCAGTGTCATATTTTTGGCAGATTAAAGTTACTTTTACCTTAGTCATCCTTTGTTCAACTAAAACATTAAGTTAACTAAAAAAACTTTTAAAAATAAATTATCATTATCATCACCACCACTAATAGCTAAAATTTATTTCGCACCTATGTGTATCATATTGTGTTTGTTATAGATGAGAGGGAAAATAAAATTAGATACCTGCCTTCAAGGAGGTATTAGGAATTATTCCTAATTAGGAAGCCAAGTCAGATACCTCAGCTATTTATTAAGTGCTACATGGGTGGTACAGATGATTAGTGATATAGGACTTAGAGTTAGGGGACATTGCTGAAAGGTTAGGGTAATAAATAGCAGTCTTTATGGAAGAGATAAAAACTCTTAACTGTGAGGCTAACTTTGAAGAAAGAGTAGACCTTAATTAAACAAAGATAGTTGAATTAACATAGAATGTTCTATAACAGAGAATAGACATCCTAGACAGAAGAATATATTGAATTAACTTGTGATAATAGGAATGTGTTATTTTAGGAGAATAACATAGAAATGAGTTCAACAGGATCAAAGGATTTGAGTTAGGTGTTCAAGATCAGATTGCAGAGAAAACCTTTGTCCTTAGGTGATAGAAAACCATTGAAGTTAGGTAATAGGGGGATGGGCCGCTTACGATTTTTCTACAGCTGTGCGTGTGGTTGTTGTTATTTTAATCTTTACATTTTTTTTAAAAAGTGCTTCCTCATGGAACCATTTCTATTCATTTTAGAACTTCCTGTCTTCATACCTATTTCTGTTTCCCAGTCTTTAAATTATGTGACCTGAATTCTTGCCTTTGGTCACCCTGTCATTTTTGAAACTTGTCCATTGAGATTTTAATTTTTAATATTTCTGGAATGACTGGGCTCAGAGAATCTCTTTTGTGTGTGTGTAATTTTTTTGGTTTTTGTTCTTGTTTTTAAGTTAAATCTAGTAATGAGAGCATGGTATGGTGTGGTATGTTTGGACATGGGACTTGGAGTTAGTTGATCTCAACTATGAGCTCTTCCAACTTAAGCACCTCACTTTAGATACCTCTTTTAGATCTCAGTTTCCTTATCTGTTTGAATGTGTAGAATATCTAATGTCTAGCTGAATATTAATTCTGTGACACCAAAATTTTGTTAAATGATCATTTCATCATCACATTCCTATCTTTGTTAGCTTCAGTATCGGACTCTGCACAGCAGCCCTCTGAAGAGCAAAACAAGGCACTCGACAAACCAAAACAAAAGAAGAATCGCTGTTTCATGTGCAGGAAGAAAGTGGGACTGACTGGTAAGGAAAAAGAAGGATATGCATTATCTAAGATTAAACTGGATACATACATAACAGGTGTCTAAGTGTGATTTCCTATGAGTAACTTCAGTTCGCATTGTTTTTGTGTCTTGAAGTATTGCCATAAGAAGGAGCAGTTTCCTGGAGAGGTCGTGATATCTAAATCCCCATTTAATGACATTCATAGAATTGGTAATGAATAATATGGCCCCATATATTCTATTGAAAGCCTTTTCCATTTTAAGTCTAACAAATAATTATTTTTTGAATTGGAAATATCTTTCTTTAAAGAATACCAAAGGTGAAGTACATGTAGGAGATCTCTATATAAATACTTACTATTCAATATATACAGTTCTGGCTTTTATGATTAATCTCACTTTTAAGAGACATTGCTCTCAAATTAATAACTTTAATACAAAAGAAGGGTAATTCCAGAGATGAACTTTTTACATTGTATTTTCCAGTTGATTCCTGTGGTTCATCTCCCAGAATCTTTGAAAACATAAAAATAGGTGGTGAAATTGCTAGCTTATAACCACTGGGAGAAATCAGGAATAGTTGTAAAGACCATCTATATTTTGTGGATTCTCCACAGTTCCTTTTTTTTTTCTTCCTTACAACTGCTAATCCTTTGACCATTTCTTTTACTGATCATTAGCACCTCTGCTGGAGGCTGGTAGAGGGAGCAAGAAGAGATGGAATGCAACATCAGTCACATGTTGTTTGTTATAGTTTTCATGAAGGTTTGGTTCTTTTAAAGGAGGAAATTTAAACTTAGGATGTAATAGTGTGATGTAGTAGGAAGAGCACTGGATTTGGAAAGGACTTAGTTTTGAATTCTGGCTCTACTACTAACTCGCAGCGTGATCTTGGGCAAGTCACTCTCTGGACCTCAGTTTCTTCATTTGTAAAAATGAGGGGATATGACTAATACATGAAGTTCCTTCTAGCTCTAAGTCCCATGATATCCTGTATCATTAGAATCTCACTTCTTAATTTTCTTTCAGTAGCACAGATAGGAGTTTTCTGCATACTTGTTTGAGCATTCATCTGACATTGAATTTGAGAGGCATTTTACATTCACATTTCATTCAGCAATCCTATGAGAGTGATCACACAAGATAGGTGATGCCACTTAGACATGAACCATACCAATCCGAACCAGAGTAGCAGCTCTCAGTTTTCAGAATATCATTTGACTCTTTTGAGTCATGCTCCCCCTTATTTTGATTAGTTTAGCAATTGGGATCATACTGCTTGCCCTAAACATGGGATTTGGATTGAGATTTACTCATGTTTCAAAATGGTTGAAGTACTGATATGACCTGTCTTACTGTTAAGTCTTTTCATTCAGCCATCACAGCCATGATGTTTTAGTTCCTTTTGGCTAATGTGCCTCTAATAGGCTGATATTTCTGTTTTCAGGGTTTGAATGCCGGTGTGGAAATGTTTACTGTGGTGTGCACCGTTATTCAGATGTACACAATTGCTCTTACAATTACAAAGCTGATGCTGCTGAGAAAATCAGAAAAGAAAATCCAGTAGTAGTTGGGGAAAAGATCCAGAAGATTTGAACTCCTGCTGGAATACAAAAATCCTTTTGACCATCTGCAAACTAAATTGACTTGAGCTTTTTTTTCCTAGTCATTGGGAATGTAGAGCAATGTATCTTGCATAGACCTTTTAATCATGCATGTCATCAGAAGAATAGATTTTTGTTTTTGTTTTGAAAATGACTCTGAACATTTATTTCCATTGCAGTTTCTGTGGCTGAAAAGACTTAAGTAAACTTTACAAGTATTATCCTTTTAAGATCATTTTAATTTTAGTTGAGTGCAGAGGGCTTTTATAACAAACATGGAGAAATATTGGAGGGCTGTGCTTTTCCAGTATTAAACATGCATGCGTTAACCTTGCAGCAGTTTATTTTCTCATTGTGTGTGTATCTATAGCTTTTCTCTGCAGCACGATTTCTCTTTGGATAATGCCCCTTATGGCACAACTAGTTATCAGTAACTGAATGTATTTTAATCATTATGGCTGCTTCTGTTTTTCATTAACAAAGGTTATACATATGTTAGCATATTAGCTTCTTTGCACCCACGACCTATTTATGTATGAATCATTTGTAATGAGAGAGTGTGTGCCAATGAGATTATAAGTTTGTGTGGTTTTTAAAAATTCTTTTTGAGTGAGGGGAGGAAAGGCTGTATGCACTTCATTGCTGACTGCAGGTTTCACTGGGATTAAGTTCATCAGTCTGTATGTACACAAATATGAAGAATGATCTGAAGTAATTGTGCTGTATTTATGTTTATCCACCGGTCTTAACTTTGATTAAATAAAAAAAAAAGAAAGACAAAGCAACTCCCATTGTGTTTCAGCATTTCTCAGACACACTACCAGGTGATTTTGACTCTTTTCTCTGATTCTGATTTTCTAATGTAGGGAATGACAGACATCACGACAACCAGTTTTCCCTCCTTGGAAGAACAATGTCTTACCTATTTTTAATTATATGACTAGGTGACTGAAAATTCAATGTATTTGAAACACTTTTCTTCCCTCCTAGATTTCTGGCCGTTTCCCAAGTGTAGTTTTTTTTTGACCCTAGGCAGTCTTCTTTTTTTCCTCCACTATTTTAAAGTCTTTTCACCAGAGGAATAACTGGTAATCTATTAGTACCTGTCGTTTTGTTATATGGATACTTTTTGTGTTACTCTATATTTTTAGTGTTCCTGGAAAATAAGTTTGTTGGGACAAAATAGTTGAGAGCACTTCTTCCCCTACCTGTTTACACAGAGATTGGAAACAAACTGACAGTTCTACATGCATTCAGCTTGATCTGAAGGAGCACAAGGAGAATGAAGTTCTCTTGGTCCACCTCTAAGTATACAAGTCAGATTTTTCTAAACCCTTATGTATTGACTGGAGAATGGTTTTGCATGGGACTGACCATTGCAGGGTGGGAGAGGAAACTTGGAATTGCTCTCATAAGTTTTGATTACATTAATCCATGGCTTTGAGTATTTGATTCATCTGTCAGGCAATTTTCATGTTGATAAGTTTACAGAGGTTTTTCCTTACAACAACCAGGCCAAGGGAATTGGTGGAAATATTATTGCCATTT
This sequence comes from Notamacropus eugenii, assembly GCF_028372415.1. NCBI lineage: Eukaryota > Metazoa > Chordata > Mammalia > Diprotodontia > Macropodidae > Notamacropus > Notamacropus eugenii. The sequence goes on from NC_092872.1 coordinate 172,290,705, forward strand.
TATGGTTAATGAAGCTGAGGGTCAATAAAATGAGCTGTCAAAGGTTATGGATTGAATTAAAACTCCTGTCTTGTGACGCCAGGTCCAGGGCTCTTGCTCTCTCTAGTTACAGTCTTGTAAGAAAAGACGTGTGAAAGCAGGTTGAACCAAGCTAGGGGAAAGAAATCATGAAGTAGGCATTGAGCAACTAAAATGAATATACCAAAGTTCATGCATGTTACTCAGTTCAGGGCGGTTTCCCATTCCTTGTTCAGGGTTCCTTCACTCTTTATTTGAGACACATTAGAATCAGCTTCCTGGCTTGGTTTTACAGCCTGCAGCTATAGGCAAGCATCCTTAGATCACTGTAAAGTGACAGCCAATGAGCCTAGCAGTGTGGGGTCATGTAATTGTACAGGCAACGTAACTTTTGCTTCAGTAAATCCTGAGGATATTGTTATGTTATAGCATAGCATGAGAATTGATTGCTTGTGGGGCTGATCTGTCATTACAAAAAAAGGTTAGGTTATACCTGCCACATTGTTTAAGAAAGTAGGAAAATTAGTAGTGCATTTGAGAAATCTTCCAAATGGTTAAAATGAAAGGTTGTGGCACTTACAAGTGGTAAATTGTAGTTGTCTGGCACATTCACTTTTATGGAGTGCTTTATCCCCTTAAAATGTCAAGTAAATGAGATATTCTTTTGAGTTTAGAGTATCACGACATGATATTCCAGGATAGGTATATAAGAAACTTTTTAGTGTTCAGGGAAACTTGGAACAAAGATGGTTGAGGGAGAAAATCTCTCTCATGTATTCAAAGATCAAGGTATTTAAATGTGTCAAATATTGTCAGTGCTAATGTTTTTCTGTCAGTGTTCACATGTTTACATATGCCCCAAATTTCCAAAGGTGCTCCGTAAAGTAAGGGACTCCCAAGCTTACTGGTGTGCCCTTCCCTTCCATTTTGTCTGTTGTATATCCAAACTGTGCAAGTGCATGCGTGTGTGTATGATACTGAATTTTATTAAAATCCATTTGGCAAGACAAAAGTGCTTTTACATTGCTACGGATAGGCCCACTTATCAGTAACATGACATGTTTATCTATATTATGTGACATTCGTTATTGAAAAAGATATATTCATTGAAGAAAATGCATTCAGTTGTACTGAGCATGGGTCCCTGTATCTCTTCCTCTCTGCTTTGCCATTTTAAATCCTTTCTCCTTCCCAGGCATCTTTCAGCTTTAAGTCCTTTTTAACACATGCGTGATTTTGACAGATGCCAAACTGCAGGCATTGTATTTCCCAATTGATTTTTGTGTACCCCTTGTGACACTCAAGAGCTTTAATATTCCAACATTCAGCTCTGTGTAACACTGGCTGCTAGTGTCTCTGTTGTCACATTATTCTAGGTGCTGCTTTCATTTAAAAAAAAAGTTTGCATATTTTATTCATTTGGGGGTCATAAACTAAATTATCCTACTCCCTCTGACATTTGTCATCTCTTCATAAGTTTGAATTTACAACTCTTAACCATAGTTTGTTGCCTTTTAGAGACCAGGTAATCCAGGTAGCAAGCGCCCAAGTCAGTGATAGTCCTTGCTGTAGCTGTAATTCAAATACATAGGCTTCTTTCACCATCTATATGTCAGTAATGGAGTCAGAATAAGTAGCATTTGCTTCCATGCCTATTGTGGATGTTTCTGAATAAAATACACATTTAGAAAGGAATGGATACAAAGTTTTTCTCATTTTCGTCTTTATATCCCCTAGCACCTTGTACAAGGCCTGACACATAAATACTGTTTATTGCCTTGTTAATAGAGAATTTAAGATTAAAAATTTTAAAATAAAAATTGATATCTAGGGTACAGTTTGCTACCTTTTTTTAACAAGGTGTTAGGGTTGCTACACAAATGCAAATCACATCTTTTCCTTAACCTGCAACTCTTAAATCACTCATTGATGTGTAATTGCTAGCTTTATATGTAAGAGCTGAAAAAGAAGTAGTTTGTATGAGTACAGTTGTCTTGCTTCTGTGCTTTGAGTTTTTGAAGGAAGTTTGGCCTCAGAAGCTCCTAACCACTTAGAACTTTGAGTTGTGAATACACTGATGTACCTTTTGAGCATAACCAGCTGGCTTTCTTTGTACTCTAGGCTCTGTTTTAACTGGATATCAGGAGAAGTTTATAGCCACCTAATAGCTCTGTAGTATGTGTCCATAGCGAATGACTTCCTAGGATAGTCTGTTTGAAGCAGGAGATTTTCTTCTAACATGATCTGTTTTTATGACTTAATACCTTGTTCTTTTGTAGCTGGTTTTTATGTAAAAACTAAAGGATATCCATTTCCTTAAGATTTGCACATTAAACTCCCATTTAAACAGAACAGTTTAAAAACATGTAGCCTTTCTGAACCTTTAACCACTTCTACATATTGGCTCTGCTCATTTCATTCTGAGTAATTCCCTTATCTCAGTTCTTCATTCCTTTTGGTGACCCTCCACCATCCTAGCATCTTTTACCTTTTGTTACCAAGCAAATAACTTTCAAGTCTTTATGGCTATCCTTCAGTCTCACTCCTGTACCTTGATTCCCACATTGCTAATTGCCTGCTTGAATATCACAAACATGGTATAGTAGATGGTGCTGGACTCTATTCAGCTTTAGTTTGGAAGAGTTGAGTTTGAATCTTGCTTTGGACACTAGCTGTGTGATCCTGGGTTTGACAAGTCACTTATCTTCTCAGTTTCCTAATTTGTAAACCTCCAAGGAAGTGTTTGTGAGGATCCAATGGAAGGGTAAAGTGCTCTGTAACCCTTAAAAGTTTTATGTAAATATTAGCTATTATTGTTACAAGGTAACCTGAAGAGAAAGTGGAAAAGGCTTGGGAAATACCACAATTCTGACATAACGATATTAGTGTAACAGTAATGAATGTCTTAAGTTATCCAGATATCTGCTAAATCTCTCTCCTTCTGTCACTTCCTCCTCCACCCCCTTAATACTTTCATCCAAAAAAATTCTATTCTGGATCTAATTCTTGCCAACAAGGAACTATTGATTGGTGAGGTGTAAATGGTGGAAATCATGGGAGGATGTCTTGGAATATGTGGTAGAAAAGAAAAGGAATATCCTGACTTGCACATTAGGTTTCACAGTAAGGATAGGTATTTGCCTATGTACTACTAAAATTCTACAAGAAAAACTGGCTTACGAGGCATGTGAAACTCTTTAATGAAATTCTAAAGACAGAAAGAATTCCAAGGAAAAGGGAACTTCTCTGAAAAGATGAATGTTGATGGATGCATAAAGAACTTAATAGCCAACTTGTATTTTTAAAATGTGTAAACAGTGAATGCAAGTGTGACACAGCTCTTACACTAATAGTCTCTAGAGTGCCAAAGTTTATAATGAGCAGAGGTTGAGGAAAACTAAGGATGATAAAAAGGTGGATGAGCCTAGATATATTGGGGGAAAGCAGATCAAAGAAGGGATTAACCCACCACTTGGTATGATCACTGATGTGAGAGGGTACCTGGCTACTGAACTTTGCCAAGAATAAAATAGACTCATCCATTTGGCACTTGAAGCCTTAAAATCTGAATCCAGTTTATATTTGTATTTTCCCTCCCTCGTATTAGTTCTAAATAAATTCACCAGATGCAGAAACCAGAGAGGGAAAAGAATGGTCCTTTAACATGAAAAACCAAGGGCTCCAATACAAATATAGGTCAAGTAAGCAGGTCCCCTTATCTCAACAATTTTTTAACAACAGTTCTAGAAATACTAGCTAAAGAAGTAAGACAAACCAGGAAAATTAAAGGCAGAGACATAGACAAGAAGAAATAAAACTTCCTGTTTTTCAGTGATGTGACAGTGCACATAAGAAACCCCAGAGAATTAGTAAAGAAACATTGAGATGATTAATGGGTATAGCGAGGTTGCAGGATGAACCACAAAATCACATTCCATTCAGTAATATTAAGAAAGACTGATAGTTCCATTCATTTGCTATAAAAACTACAAAAAACTTAGGAATTAACCTACAGAGCAACAAATTTTTATAAACATGAAAACACTTTAAGGGAATAAAGGGAGACAACTGTGGAGAGAGCTTGTTGCGCATGGTAGAATCACACCAATATGGTTAAAAAAAAATGACACTTTTCTACACTCTTTGTGCAGACTAGCCCTTCATTTCTGAAATGTTCTAATCACCTTTGCCATCAGACTCTTATCACCCTTCGTGGGCTCAGTTAAAACTATTAGGTTTGTTCTGCTTAACCCCAGAAGACAATGTACAAGTAACTGAGGGGAAAATTGAGACTTGGTTAACAACTTTTCAAGTAGAGCTCTCCAAAAGTGGCAGTGAGCTGTGTTGAGAGATAGAGGGTTTGTTCTCAGTAGAGATCTTTAAGCAAAACTAGACATTAACCGATTAGAAATGTGAAAGATATTTTCTTGTTCAGGTTGCAGTTAAAATAGATGGTTTCTGAGTCCTCTTCTGATTTTATGATTGTGTGATACATCCCTACTCATCTCAAGTTGAATTCAATGTCTTCATCCTTACATCCACCACTCAGGCAGTTAGCATGACCTTCTCAGTCACCCAGACTAACCCTCCTTCCCTAGTAGTCAGTTACTAGCCAATCAATCAATATTAATTAAACATATACTATATATCAGGCACTGTGGTTGGTCCAGGAGAGGCCAAAAAAAATAATCTTTACTTTAAAAATTATTTTCTATTCAGAGAAACTAATTACATATGTAAATATATGGAGATTAAATGTAAAGAATAAAGAACAACAAATACAATACAATTAAATGTGAAGCGATTAAATTACAAGGGAGTTGAGCATCTTTTCTGTAGAAAGAAGGTGGTACTTGAACTGTCTTGACATAAAAGGATGGATCTGTGGAGTTGAGAAAAGAATGAGTTCCAGGAAGGAGGACAGGGTGAAGCAAAGGAATGGAGAAAGGAGATGAAGTACCTAGTGCAAAGAAAAGAGAAGACTAATTTAACTGGATCCCAGGATATAGGATGTAAAGCTATTAAGAGAGATGAGGGTCTGTTTGTGAAGGACTTTAAAAACCCAATGGGAATTTATATTTTATCTTAGAGGCAATAATAGGAACCCTCCTAGAATTTTTAGAATAGTAGCATATTCTGATCTGTCCTTCAGGAAAAGCATTTTGATAGTTAGGTGAAAGATGATAGGGGATAGAATAAGATATTTGAAGAAGAAAGAATAATTTGGAAGCCGTGAAAATTATCTGAGCAAGAAATGATGAGTGCCTAAGGTAGTATCCATGTGATCTTGACTAAAAAAAAAGGTCTAGTGAGATGTAGAGATGGAGATAGTAATGAACCTGGGAGACGGGAAGAGTAAAGTTGCTTCAACAAAAAATGGAAAGTTTGGAAGATTGAGTGAGTTTGGAAGAAGAGGTAGTAGTTTAGCTCTGTGTGGGACATGCTAAGTGAGTGATGTTTCTGGGACATGTAGTTTAAAGTTTTCAGTGGAAATTTGGAGATGTGGGACTAGTTCACAGGGGAAGAGGCTGGGGCTGGAGATATGTCAGTCATCTGTGTAGAGATAATAATTAAACTCATGTGAATTGATGAAGTCTCCAAAAGAGGACATGTAGAGAAAGAAAGACCCAGGACAGAACCTTGAGGAATACCTACAGTTAAGGAGTGTGATGTAGTTGATGAACCAGCAGAGGAAACTAAGAAGGAGCAATCAGATAGGTAAGAAGACCAGCAGAAAGTGGTATCACAAAACAACTACAGAGGAGACTCTATCCAGGAAGAGAGGGTGACCATCAGTGTCAAATTCAGTAGAGGTCAAGAAGAATAAGGATTGATAGAAGAAAGACCATCAGACTTTCATCAATAGAGCCTACCTAATAATTCTTTTGTAACTTCCAGAATACCTATTCTGCCAGGTCTATAAAGAATGACAGATTTAAGAGCTGTGGAAAGTACCTTGTCAGTCATTTATTCAATTTCTTTATCCTACAGATGAAGCAAAAGAGGTTAAATAACTAGACAGGATTTGAGTGCAAACTCTTCTGCACTTGTTATGTACTGTGCCACACATTAAATTCTTATTAAGTACTGTTCATTCATTCATTCAACCACAACTCATATTTGTATTATACTTTGAAGTTTTCAGAGCACTGTTCTCAACACAGTCCCATGGTTGTTTTACAGAAGAGGAAACTGAGGCTCCAAAAGGTTAAATGACTTGTCCATGATCAGTCTGCCTGAGCGTCTGAGGTAGAATTGATTTGAAATAAAGGTCATTCTAACCACTGTACTACAGCTTCTATTAATGCCTAAAGCAATGAAAAAATAGGCAATGCCAACTACCAGTAAAAGCATTTCTCCTGCCTCTCACTCAGTTCTCCCATCTTAATCCCTTTTAAAATTATATCCCTATTCTTTGCCTCTCCCAAATTTAAAAATAAAAGTTAAATAGAGAGGGCGAGGAACTAGAGAGAGAAGAGAATAAGCGAAGAGAACAGTTACTTTGGAGAGATCAGGGCAGGGCACATATAGAAAGGTTGGCCTTGGCAAGTGATCACAGACTGAGGGAAAGGAGAAAGTAGGGAGTGATGTCAAAGTGTTTTGAGATGAAGAAAAGGGGAGCAGAGAGAACTTATGAATGGCCCCAATTTTTACAGTAAGTCATGGGGGCAAAGTAAAGTGTGGGATGCTTGGAAGACAGAAGAGTTGGAATCACTTCTGCAGAAAGTGAGATAGAAATTTAATTAAGAAGGAATAAAACAATCACCTTGCTTCAGTGAGGGCCCAGTTGACACTGAATAAGAATTTACAGTGTACCACTTATCTCAGTTGGGTTATCTCCTCTTGCTTTGTTTAGTAGCATGTGAAGTAGGAATAGAGGATGGGCAGATGGTGGGAGTAATTGGGACAAGGGTTTAGAATGAGCAGTAGTAAATGATGGATGGAGGCAGTGATTTAAGTGTAGATGGTAATGTGGGGTTGAATTGATTATAGTAAAGTACAACATAATTGAAGTGATGGCCTGAGAAAGGCACTTAATGAGTCCTTAACAAGGGCAAAGAACTGGATTAGGAATGACATAGTCCAGGGAGTGCCAGGCCTAGAGGCCTGAGGGCTACCCGAGTCTTACCTTACACCTATTGCAGGTCTTCGGCTGGCAAAACCGGATAAACATATGAGAGAAGAGACTTTCCGGAGTCGAACAAGGGTTAGGCTTTATTCAGGGTCCTGGTTACATGTGCAGGGGGAGCTCTTCCTTAGGAGGGAGAGAGAAATCTCCCAAGGAGGCAGAGATCTTACAGTAAGAGATTGGAAGCAGAAGTGTAAGTGGGGAGAGAGGGGGAGGGGAGAGCGAAGAGAGGAAAGAGGGAAGAGGCGCCTTCTGTCCTGTAAGGGCCCCTCCCGAGCTAAGAGCGCCTTCAGGCTTTCCTGACCCTAATTAAGCTCTCTGGCCGTGTAGTTTGCACCTGAATACCGTGCCTGTTAGATAACAATAGGTGTGCCCAGATCCGGGACAGTCTCGAGGGCGGGGATGCTCCTCCCATCACGTTTCTCACGGGAAGAGGCGGAAATACACGAGATAGCTCGGTCTCACTCCTCGATTCCCTGGTGTTTCATGGGGGGCCTCATGAGAACTCTAAGATTTAGAAGTTCCCACCTTTACCCGCCTGAGACTGTCCACATGGAATTGAGCTTCCATCCCCAACAAGGGAGAGATGAAATGATAGGAGGTTCTTATGGTCATTGGATAGAAGAATGTCAGTTTTTTATTTTAAAAAATGGAGTGCTTGAGGGTGGAGCCAAGATGGCATAGTAGAAAGATGCACATACTCTAGCTCTTCCCCCACAACCCATAAAATATCTATAAAGAAAGACTCTGAACAAATTCTAGAGCAGCAGAAGCCACAGAACAATGGAGTGGAGGAGATTTCTAGCCCAGGGTGACCTGTAAGGCTGATGGGAAAAGTCTGTCCCACCAGATGCAGAATGGAGCCCAGCCCAGCCAGGGTGGAATCCCCAGTGGTTCACACAGATCCCTCAACTCACAGGTGCCAAAGGCAGCTTCAAAGGTCAGTGAAAGGGCTTCTTCACCTTGACAAGGGAGCCAGGGTCCTCCCCTAGCCCTGGTGGCAGCAGCGGCAGCAGCAGCAGCAGCAGCAGCGGGCTGCACAGGCATCAGTCACCATCCATTGTTGAATAAAGCCCCTGGGGGAATTGAGCAGGTGATCTGAACCTCAACCCTGAGTGGTGGCCTGCCTAAAGCCCCTGGAGGAATTGCGCAATGATCTGAACCTCAGCCCTGAGCCTGGCCAGGGAGTAAACTCCTCTCACTTGATTGTGCCACCTTGGAGGAACTGAGATCTTCTAGGTCCCCAGAGTATATCCAACTCTTGACAAAGGACCCAAAAGTCAAGTAACTGGTGGGAAAATGCCCAAAAAAGGAAAAAAAAATAAGACAATAGAAGGTTACATTCTTGGTCAACAGGTATTCTCCTCTATCCTTTCTGATGAGGAAGAACAACGTTTACCATCAGGGCAAGACATAAAAGTCAAGGCTTTTGCATCCAAAAACCTCCAAAATAAATATGCAATGGTATGTGTGTGTGTGTGTGTGTGTGTGTGTGTGTGTGTGTGTGTGTGTGTGTGTGTTCGTTCGTGTTCGTCCTTGATTGCTGAAGAAGACCATGCCATCAGAGACACTTGCACTTGACTTGCACTTGACTTCGTTTTGAGTGAGGGAGGGCTGTTCAGGTCACCAGCCTCACTTCTCCTCCAGAGCCATCTGAATCCAGTGACCAGGCATTCATCAGGATGACTGGAGATGACCCAGGATGAGACAGTTGGGGTTAAGTGACTTGCCCAAGGTCACACAGCTAGTGTCAAGTGTCTAGGGTGAGATTTGAACTCAGGTCCTCCTGACTCCTGCACTGGTGCTCTATCCACTGCACCACCTAGCTGCCCCTATGCAATGGTCCCAGGTCATGGAAGAGCTCAAAAAGGATTTTGAAAATCAAGAGAGGTGGAGGAAAAATTGGGAAGAGAAATGAGAGTGCTGCAAGAAAATTATGAAAAACGAGTCAACAGCTTGCTATTTTGCTTTTTTGGAGACCCCAAAAAATGCTGAAGAAAATAACACCTTTAAAAATAAGCTAACTCAATTGGCAAAAGAGGTCCAAAAAGCCAATGAGGAGAAGAATGCTTTAAAAAGCAGAATTAGCCAAATGAAAAAGGAGGTTCAAAAGCTCACTGAAGAAAATTGTTCTTTAAACATTAGAGTGGAACAGATGGAAGCTAATAACTTTATGAGAAACCAAGAAATTATAAAACAAAACCAAAAGAATGAAAAAAATGGAAGATAATGTGAAATATCTCATTGGAAAAACAACTGACCTGGAAAATAGATCCAGGAGAGACAATTTAAAAATTATGGGACTACCTGAAAGCCATGATCAAAAAAAGAGCCTATACATTATTTTTCATGAAATTATCAAGGAAAACTGCCCTGATATTCTAGCACCAGAGGGCAAAATAAATATTGAAAGAATTCACTGATCACCACCTGAAAGAGATCCAAAAAGAGAAACTCCTAGGAACATTGTGGCCAAATTCCAGAGTTCCCTGGTCAAGGAGAAAATATTGCAAGCAGCTAGAAAGAAACAATTCAAGTATTGTGGAAATACAATCAGGATAACACAAGATCTAGCAGCTTCTACATTAAGGGATCGAAGGGCGTGGAATACGATATTCCAGAAGTCAAAGGAACTAGGATTAAAACCAAGACTCACTTACCTAGTGAAACTGAGTATAATACTTCAGGGGAAAAAATGATCATTCAGTGAAATAAAGAACTTTCAGGCATTCTTGATGAAAAGACCAGAACTGAAAAGAAAATTTGACTTTCAAACACAAGAATCAAGAGAATCATGAAAAGGTAAAGAGGAAAGAGAAATCACAAGGGACTTTCTAAAGTTGAACTGTTTACATTCCTGCATGGAAAGATAATGTTGGTAACTCTTGAGACTTTTCTCAGTATTTGGGCAGTTGGAGGGATTATGTACATATAGACAGAGGGCACATGGTGAGTTGAATACTAAGGGATATCTAAAAAAAATGAAATTAAGGGGTGAGAGGAATATATTGAGAGGAGAAAGGGAGAAAAGGAATGGGGCAAATTATCTCATAAAAGAGGCAAGAAAAAGCTTTTTCAGTGCAGGGGAAAAGGGAAGAAGTGACGGGAAAGTGAAGCTGACTCATCACATTTGGTTTAAGGAGGGAATAACATGCACACTCAATTTGGTATGCAAATCTATCTCATGCTACAGGAAAGTAGAGGAGAAGGGGATAAGCAGGGTGGGAGGATGATGGAAGGGAGGGCAAATGGGAGGAGGCAGCAATTAGAAGTAAACACTCTTGGGGAGGGACGTGATCAAAAGAATAGAAGAAATGGGCAGGATAGGATGGAGGGAAATATAGTTAGTCTTACACTTCATGAGTCTTAAGAAAGTCATTTGCAAAACTACACATATATAACCTGTATTGAATTGCTTGCTTTCTCAATGGGGATGGGTGGGGAGGGAGGAAGGAAGAGAAGTTGGAACTCAAAGTTTTGGGAACAAATGTTGAGAATTGTTTTTGCATACAACTAGGAAATAAGAAATACAAGTAACGGGGTAGAGAAATTTATCTTGCCCTACAGTACAAGAGAGAAGATGGGGATAAGGGAAGACAGGGGTGTTAGAAGGAGGGCACATTGGTGGAAGGGGTAATCAGAATGCATGGCGTTTTAGGGGGGAGGGGAGAGATGGGGAGAAAATTTGGAACTCAAAATTTTGTGGAAATGAATGTTGAAAACTTAATTGAAAAAAAAATTTATAATGTAAAAAAAAACAAAGCAAAAACATTGCAAGGACCTAAGAGAACTCCAAAAGACTCATGATGAAAAATTCTGTCCACATCGAGAGAAAGAACTTTGGAGTCCGAATGCAGGTGGAAGCATACTATTTGATCTCCTTTTCATTTGTTTTATTTTGTTTCTTTTTTCTCATGGTTCCTCCTGTTAGTTCTAATTCCTCTTTACATCATCACTAATGTAAAAATATGTTTAAAATGAATGTATATGTAGAGCTTATATCACATTGCATACTGTCTTGGGGAGCGGGGAGAAGAGGGAGAAGAAAAGTTAAAACTCAAAATCTTTATGGAAGTGAATGTTGAAAACTAAAAATAAATTATTTTTCAAAAAGAAAAAAAAAATGGAATGCTTAGATAGTTGTGAGATCCATGGTATGATTATCTCTCTGGATGAAGTGGAGTGAAGGAGTCTTGCGATTTAAAGAGACTGAAAAATTGGGAGGTTTGGGTATTTGGGGGAGCATCAACATAAGTGTTGAAGTTCCCTACTAGGGGAGGAGAACAGTGCAATAAACCAGATACTGAATTCCTTGAGAAGGGTGAGGGAATTACTTTAGTACTGCTATATAGCCTCCATCATGATTTGAAGAGGTTGGGAAATTTTAATACCGTGAACAGAGAAGTTGTTGAGTGATAGTGGCGAAGGGAGAATCTGGAAATAGCAGTGGTAAGCCAGGATTATACCAATTTCCCCTACAGGACCAATGTGAGTGATGGCACAGCCAATACTAGAGAGGCTAGGAACACAATGGTATAAGACAACCGCAGTTGGGATCCCAGCTCTGCCACCCTTTAAGTCTGGGTAACATTGAGGTTACCCTTTCACTTTTCTTGGCCCCAGTTTCATCATTTGGGAGATGAGGGGGTTGGATTAGATGGCCTCTAAGGCCCCTTTCAGGCCATGGATAATCTTTTGAACTTTGAGCTTAATGACATTGACATAGGCATTCTTGCTGTAAAATGAAACCAAAGTCAGCCAATAAGCATTTAAAGGTTCCCCCCTCCCCACCAGCCCTCAGAGCACTGAGCTTTTGTCTGGGCGTCTACTGAGGTGATACGACCTGGAAATTCCTGGAATAAATATGGCATCCTCTGCCTCCTCAGTAGCCACAGCTATACAAGACACAGAAGAGAAAGTTCTTAGCACCAAGTTCCTTGACATTATTAAATGGCTCAACATCAGAACAGACATGGTTTTTTCAGTGAAAATCACATGTCAAAAGATGCATTGACATCTGCGTTGACATCATATGCTGAAGATCATGAAACCTTTCCATGTAAAACCTCTTTTACAAATGTTCTTTCCCATATTAAAATATGAACTTGAGAGTGGGGCCCGTTTCTGCTTTTTACTTTGTATTCCCACTGCTCAGTGCTTTACATGTTGTTGCTCTTAGTTATGTCTGACCCTTTGTGACCTGTGGATCATACTATCCATGGGGCTTTCCTGGCAAAGACACTGGAAGAATTTGCCATTTCCTTCTACAGTAGATTGAGGCAAAGTCACTTGCCCAGGTTCATATGGCTAGTAAGTATCTGAGGCTGGATTTGAGCTCAGGTCTTTCTGACCCAGGCCCAGCACTCTGTTTGCTGAGCCGCCTAATTGCCTCCTCCTCTACACATAGCTATCACTTAATGAGTGCTTTTTTTCATTCATTCACTTACTCACTTCCTCTGTGCCATGCAGTATGCGGAGTGGAAGGAAGGAATAGAAAGAAATCTCACCATCGCCACTACTCTCCCTTTCTAAAACACATGCCCCTGTAAACCTCTCTTTTTACCTCCTCCACCAAGAACTGGTTCACAAAAAACAATAGGCGCTAGCAATTATACAGCACTTTCAGATTTGATGAGCATTTTTCAAATGAAAAATTTTAGCATCACAACAATCCCGGGAAGTAGGTACCATTAATCCCATTTTGTATAGATGAGGAAGCTTAGGTGGACAGTGGTTAAGTGACTTACCATGGACTGCACAGTTAGAAAGTATCTGAGGCCAGAATGCAGGTCTTCCTGATTCTATCCACTGCAACACCTACATGCTACCTCCTTCATGCACTCCTTGTTCCAAAGCTGAAAGTGGTCTCTCCCTCTTTAAATTTTTCATTTCACTTTACCTGGATCTCTTCTGTACCCTTATGACACTTCCCCTTTTCATCACCACCATCATCATCATCACCATCACCATCATCACCACTATCATCACCACCACCATCATCATCATCACCATCACCATCATCATCACCACCATCACCATCATCATCACCACCACCACCACCACCATCACCACCATCACCATCATCATCATCATCACCACCACCATCACCATCATCATCACCATCACCACCATCATTATCATCATCACCGTCATCACCATCGTCATCATCACCACCACCACCATCATCATCATCATCCTTTTTTGTCTATTTGCTCTGCTTTCCCCACCTCCATTAGATTATAAACACCCTTGGAGTTGGATGTTATATAATCTCTGTCATTCTTCAGTACCTAGTTGATAGTGCCTTGAATGTAGTAAGTGCACAATGCTTGTGGTGAACTAAAGATTTTTTTCAGTGCTGTCTTCATATACAGTTGTCACAAACCCATAAAGGTTCTTTTTGATCAACAAGCATTTATTAATCACTTAATAGCAACCCTAGCACTGTGCTAAGCACTGGGGATAGAAAGAAAGGCCAAAAAACAAAACCCAAAAAACCCACACTCTGCTCTCCAAGAGCTAATAGGTTAATGGAAGAAACAAACTGAAAAAAAAAATTACTTATGGGGTGTCAGTAATGAAGAACTAGACCAGGAAAGGCGAACCCAGGGGAAAGATGTGAGCAATTCTAAGGAAAGACCTGTCGCAGAAGGAAGGATCCAAGCCTAGTCTTGAAGGAAACCAGGGAAGCCACTTTCTCATTGGCAAGGGTGAACAATGACACTCATTTACTCCTAAATGGCCCTTGCCTAATTTTGGCAGATAACACCACTGCCCCAAAGTTATCTGGACTGTTAACTTGAGTATTACGCAACTACATTATCATGTTGCTTGTCCTTGAAGTTGTCATGGGCACACGGTCTTTTAGACTTTGCCGTCTCTGATGAGAAAACCAGTCTTTTGGGTTAGGCTTATGGTGTACTAATCGTCGCCATACATTCCTGTGTCCCCTCCATATCATAGTACGTAGAGTGCTGGACTGCAGCCACAAGGACTTGGTGACTGTGGACAATTCAGATGCTTTCTTAGCGGATGTTTCCTTATCTGTAACATAAGCATAATTATTCCTTTAGTGCCTACTTCATAGTACTTATGCAGACTCTCAGAATCATTTAAAATGCAATCATTTAGGTAAAGCACCTAAAGACCAGAGAGCTTAGCTTAGGCACTTAATAAATGTTTATTGACTAAGAGGCCAGTTTTCCTGGGGTTTTTTGCAAAGCAGTTGGGGATAAGTGACTTGCCAGGGGTCACACAGTAAATGTCCGAGGCCAGATTTAAACTCAGGTCCTCCTTACTCCAGGGACAGTGCTCTATCCACTGTGCCACCTGGTGTTCTCTTGTTTTGTTTTTGTAGTAAATAAGAGAGCTGGCTTTGGAGCCAAAACCACAATTGAAGCCCCACTTCTTACACATATTGACTGTGTGACCCTGGACATATCCCCTAAGCTTTCAGTGTTATAGACAACTCTACTTTGCAGAGAAGATGTTAACCTCTGAAGGCATCGAGGTAGCACAGTGGCTACAGCACTGGGCTTGAAATCAGGAAGACTCATTTTCATGAGTTCAAATCCAGTCTCACAGTTACTACCTATATGACCCTGTCACTGAACCTTGTTTGCCTCAGTTTCCTCATCTGTAAAGTGAGTTGGAGAAAAAAAATAGCAAACCACTCCAGTCTCTTTGCCAAAAAAAACCCAAATGAGATGGTGAAGATTGGGAAACAACTGAAACAACCAAACAACATCATGCCAACTTTCACTGGTAGAGGGAGTTTCCTCACCTGGGAGTTCCCTGTAGAGACAGTAGGTGGCACAGTGGATAGAGTGCTGGGCCTACAGTCAGTAAGACATAAGTTCACGTCTAGCCTCAGGCATTTACTAGCTAGACCCTAGTCAAGTCACTCAACCTCTGTTTGCCTCAGTTTCCTAAACTGTAAAATGAGAATAGTAATAGTACCTACTTCAAAGGGCTGTTGTGAGGGTCAACTGAGATATTTAGGAAGTGCTTAGCACAATGCCTGACATAATAGTCGCTGTATAGATGCTAGCTGCTATCATTATTCTTCGTCATGTTGTTTACTGCATGACCCTGAGCAAGTCACTTACCCTCTGCCTCAGTTTCCTCAGTTCTAAAGGTTATAGCAATAGCACCTATCTATTAGAGTTGTTGCAAGAATCAAATGAGATGAATTTGTAAAGTGTTTAACCTAGTGACTGGCACACATAATAGATGCTTAAAACATGCTTATTCCTATATGAATAAACTTGCACAATGAGATCATATATGTATACATATACATATATGTTATTGTTATATTGCTGGGTTGTGAGGCACTGTATCATACTGCGATTGTATGTATCTTAGCTTCTTCACCTTTCCAAGACTGTTCAGGAATCTGAAAGACTGGTAAGGAAGTGGTTCTCCCAGTTCCTTCTGACATCCATCCAAACTTCTGGAGAACCCAAAAACCCACTCAACTTGGGCTTTCGCAAGGCCCAGAGTTTGACCAGTCCAGACTTGCCCAGCACCTTCAAACATGAGTGCTTAAGGCAGAGACATCTGGCCAGTCAATACCTTACTCCAGTAGATGGATATAAGGTCTGGAATTCCTCTGACTGGGGAGCCTTGTACCTCCCCCCATAACTATGGAGCGTTCTCGATATCAAAAGAAGAGGCCAAGGAACTCTAGATTGATAATAGGAGTTTAATCAACCATTATAATTACTTAGAAAATCTGGGGCAGTTGCCAGACAGTTCAGTGGATCCCCCCCAAAAGAATCCCCCAAACCCCTATGGTAATTATAGAAAACAGACAAAGGGAGGAGGAGCCAGAGAGTACATCACTACTGATTGGTGGATATTTTGGATCTCTGCTTAATAATGAGCTCATTTCCAGGCTTGGGCGTTAAGCCAAATGCTCAAACACAAGATTGTGTATAGGACACAAAATGGTCACAAACAAATCACCTTATTCTTATTATGACTTTCATTGGTCACAATATATAAACTATGACTCAGTGTCTCTCAGTTCATTATGATTTCATATCTAAGTTATAATTTTAACATATCACCGTATCTGGGCTTCCACCTTGCACAGAGTCTTAAGTTAATGGCTTTTCACTTCTTACTGTGTGTTATGGCTTTTCCCCACAATAGAAAGAAAAACCTAGATGACTTTCCTAGGGCATTCACCTGCATATCAGTTGCCAAGACCTTAAAACACTATTGGAGTTCACTGCTGGGACTTGAAGTGGCTTCTTAGAAGAAGCAGGGAGCCAGTCTGTGCTAAAAGCAGTAGGGCATAGGGACCAGCTTTCTGATTCCACAGGCACAGGGAGCTCCCAGGGGGTTCAGCCACTCTTCAGCCTAGTCCTGGAGAACTGCCTAGATCACTGAAAGGTTAACTCCCTTTCCAGGGTCATGTAGCCAGCGTGTGTCAAAAGCAGACTCAGGTTTTCCTGATCCCAAAGCCAGCTCTCCATCCACCGTGGCACACTGCCTCTGGCCAATGGGCTCCTCAGTCAATTGAAGGCCAAATTTTTTAACCAGAAGCACTCAAGGCAGGGACTGAGGGGCAATACCTTTATCTGCCAAACCAGGACAGGAGCCACCTCTCCGTTAGACAGCTTACATACACATTAGGGCTAAAATGAACATCTCTGAATTGGGTTGGAGGAGAGCTGGAAGGAGATAAAATGGGATGTCATCAGAGTGGCAGAAGGCCACACAGTTTTGAGAAGCTGTTCCCAGGATTTAGGAGCTTTATGTTAAACTCTTGGCAATTAGATAGGTGGGACCTTGTGATATGTCTTCACTTCATACATCAAACTAGCTCAGGGAAGCAAATCTGCTCATAACTGGATGTTTTATAGGGAGAGGTGGGATTTCAGGAGCATGTTATTGTTTTATTACCCCCACATTAGGGCCTGGAAAGGGCTAATCATTGAGTGCATGAAAGGTGGAAGTGCCTAGCAAGAAAGATATGGGTTGGGAGAAAAGGGGTAAGGCAGAAAAGGGGGGGTTACCCAGATAGCTGGACAGGGTGTGGCTAGGGCATTAGCAGCCTATTGTTGGGGGAAGGACTAGGCCCCCAAAACAAAGAGATCTAAGCCCAGGGGACAGACCACAACCATTTTTTCTGAATTTATCCTTTTCTAGTGAGAATAAAATCTCTTTATCCCAAAATTTCAATCCTTTTAGGCTGCTTTGAAGGTAAACTGAATTCTGAAGAGATCCTTTAGTAGAATTTGGAGGAAGCTTAAATTACCTGGCCAGAAGGCTCAGGGACAATAATGAAATGAGAGTATTTATATAGGTCTTTAAGGTTTGCAAAACATTTCACAATTATTATCTCATTTTATCCTCATAACCTTGGAATGTAGGAGCTTATATATTCCCATTTTACAGATGTAGTGGTTGTCCTTTGTTCTCAAAGAGGACCAACATGGCATCACTACGTTGGAGTCAAGTTACAGCATGTCCCACTGTGACTGATCAGACCAATACAGGCTCAGAATGTCTACCATAGGTTGGGCACAAATAGTCCACATGAACATTTGGGGTGGAGTCTCTAAATTTGCACATTTTGTGTTTCTTTTGAGCTACTTCAGTTCCTCTTTGCTCATTGAGCACAGCATCTCCTCTTATGTGGACACGTCATGCTGAGCGGTCCTGTGCCATTGTGTCCCACATCACACAGTCAGTTTCAGAGTTCTTAAGAGAGACCATGAGAGTGACCTTGTATCGCTTTTTCTGACCTCCATGTGAACACTTGCCCTGTGTGAGTTCTCCATAAAAGTTGTTTTGGCAAGCATACGTTTGGTATTCTGAGAAAACAGATTAAGTGACTTGTCCAGGGTCACACAATTAATAAATATCTGAGGTCACATTTGAACTTATACCTTCCTGACCCCTTATTTAGTTAGACAGCCATTTTTTTTCCTGTATTTATCCTTTTCTAGAGAGGGTAAAATTATCCCAAATTTTCAATCCTTTTAAGCTGCTTTGAAGGTAAAATGAATTTTGAAGAGATCCTTTAGAATTTTGAGGAATCTTAAATTAGTTAGAGGGCCTAAAGCAATTATCTTCAAGGTATAGTTCTAAACAACACAGAGATTCTCTCATTGGGTCTCTTTGCTCAATAGCCATAGGTGGTTTACTCATTGGTGATCTAGGGGTGGGCAGGTAGAAAGGTGGGTCCTCCTAGTTAGCAGCCCCCATCTCTAGAGCCATCATCAAAAGCACCTCCAGAAACAGCCAATACTGGTTCACATTCCTCTACCACTGTTGGTGCCCCCTTCAATAAACTCATTACGTTCTAATCTTACACGTTAGCCGAGGTTCGACACTGGAACAAAATGAAACGGTGGCAAATCATTCAGCAGCTAGCAAGAAGAGATTTACTTAGCCATAGCAGGAGAACTGAATCTCCCTTGCCTGAGTTACCAGTCATTTTTCACCAGGGAAGCATGAGAGACGGCACCTTGAGCTCCTGTTAAGGTGACCAAGAAGAGATATCAATAGCGTGAGCCCTTAGTCTCCTGATCCAACTAAGTCTGGAGGATGTTTTCAGTATCCTTTAGGGATAAGTAGGCTAACTTGCATGGGACAAGGGGTTAATATAATATTGGTCCTGCCTCACTGGGTTGGCACCTTCTCTGTAGTCTGGAGGAGTTGAGTGCCTAGCCTAGGATCTCACAACCAATTCCTGTCTGAGATGGGACTTGAGTTAGGCCTGCTTCAGAAGCCAGCTGTGTATACACTAGGACTAGTATTGTTTCTCTGAATTCTTTATTTTTTATTTTGGGTGGCACCATAATGTTCCTTTACATTCCTGCACCACAGTGCTACAGTGAGTTCTATCTTTTCTGAACTTTTAGACTTGAGTGCAATCTATCAATGAAACATTCAATCAATGGGAATTTACTGTGTCTATTATTTGCTAGGAGACATGCTAAATGAAGGGGATCAAAGGGTATGAACAATGTCAGAAGAAGAAATCAAGCCACTGATAACCATTTGAAAAAAATGCTCCAAAGAGGAATAGACAAATGCAAATTAAAGCAGCTCCAAGGTTCCATCTTGCACCATCAGACTGGTGAAAATAACAGAAAAAGAAAAATGACAAATGCTGGAGTGGCTCAGGGAAAACATACACATGGATCCCTGTTAATGGACCTATGAAATGGAAAGCAGTGTGGAACACTGCCCCACAAAATCACTAAATTTCATACCTTTTGAGCCAGCCATACTCCTTCTAGGTCTATATACCAAAGAAAGCAACAACAACAACAACAAAAAAATGCAAAAATATTTGTAACAGCTCTTTTTCATTGTACCAATGAAATGAAACTAATGGGTGCCCCTTGGGAATGGCTGAACAAATTGTGTTATATGCATGTAATGGAATATTACTGTACTCTCAGAAATAAGTAAAGGATGGTTTTACAGAAACCTGGCAAGACTTGTATGAGTTGATGCAGAATGAAGTGAGCAGAAGCAGTGGATCAATTTATACCACAACAACATTGTAGAGACAAAAATCTTTGAAGGATGTAGCTGAATCAATGCAGTGCTCAAACTACAATTCCAGAAGACTTGTGACAAAGCTTGCAACTCACCTTGGGAGGGGAAAGTAATAGACTGAAGATATAAAATGAGACACCTTTTTGCATGTGGCTATGCATATTAGTTGCAATGTTTTTCATCTTTTTCTCCAGCTGGTTGAGGATGGTGGGTGGAAGAGAAAATAAATACTTGCCAATTGAAAAAGAGATTAAGGTGGTTTTTTTTTTTAATGGAACAGTCCCTCCACTTCTATTGAGGGCAAGTAAATATATAGAAATCATATGTATATATACATACATATGTATATATTCATACATACCAAATGCAGAGTAAATCTGTAAGTACAGAAACAAATACAAGCTGATTTAGGGAGAATTGCTTCCTGCATAAGACAGTTGACTTGGGTCTTGACTGAAGAAAGATTTTAATTAAGTAGTAGGGGAAGGTGAGTGTGAAGTTTTAACTTTTAGCTTTTCAGAGCCCACGGTCAGGAGCAGTGTTTATCATATAAAGCTACATATAAAGTTCACACAATTAAACGATATTTGGGATTGTCCATGGATTTTTGGGGGAATCATCTCCTATCTCCAAACAGAAAAGCAGCCAGCTCTGATCTGGATCAGAGGACCTCGGCTGGGGGTCTACTTCTGTTACTAATTCTGTAGTCTCGGGTAAGACATTTTATCTCTTACTCTTTAAGAATTTTTCTGCCTCTCAAGCTCTAATCCTGTCATCCAGGGAGCATGTTAATATATTACTTTTCTTGTAACACCTCCAAACCACTGCCTGTTTATTAGGATCATAGCATTTTTGAACTGGAAGGGACTTTGGAGATGGTGTTTAAGCCCTCCTATTTTACAAGTGAGGAAACAGACTCAGAGAGGCAGAGACATGCCCAGGGAAACGGGCTGGCAGGATTCTTCTCCTCTAATAATCTGGTGCTGCCTTTCATCGGACCCCCCAAAAGTCTGTGGGCGCCTCCAGCTGTGCACCCTCTACCTTGGGCCGGTGGCATGGCCCCCACAGAGCCAGCCTTCTATGTGTGCCCGCACAGGGGCCTCAGAAAAGGAAGGCGGGGTGCCCAGTGGGGTGTAAAGCGGGGAGGATCTGGGTGCTGGCACTGGCGGGGTTTTGTGATGGCTGGAGGGTGCTCCGCAAACAGCCGGGAAAGTCCCGGTCTCCCTCTTTAGCTGAGTCATACCAGGACCTGGATCAGCGGCACTGAGCAAGCCCCGCAGGGGTGTCGGGCTGGAGGAGCAGGAGGGGAGGGACTGGCACTGCCCGGGAGCAGGCGGGGCCAGGCTGGCAGAGGGGCAGCCTCCCGGGGGCCGGGCGGCAGGGGAGGAGCCGGCCCGCAGCCAGCTTTAGGCAGCGCGGGGAGCCCCGGAGCGCACGTCGCTGCTGAGCCCCGAGCCGAGGACACCCCGAGCCGAGGACAGACCCCCTAGCCGGGGCCACCCCGTCCGGTGCCAGCATGTCCTTCATCGCCGTGGCCGAGCATTCGGACTTCCCCATTCAGAACCTGCCCTACGGGGTCTTCTCCACCCCAGAGAACGTGAGTCCCTTAGGGCTGACTGCGGGAGGAGCTTGGACAGCGGCCCCTGCAGACCCCTCCTTTTACGGGGGGACCCCGAGGCCCCGGCGCTCCGCTCCCTTGCAGGGTCCCCCGCCGAGGTTCGGGGCACAAGCCTCGGTCAGCGCTCCTGTGTGTCCGTCTCGCCGCGGACAGGCCCAGTCTGTCCGGTTCTCTCCCTGGGAGCCCCGGTCACTCCCCTTGAGCTTGGCGTCTGGGCCCCCCTGCTTTGAGGGGCGGGAGGGGGGAGGGAGGGTGTTTGGGGGCCCCTAACCCGCTTCCCTGGCGCTTGTGTTCTCGGTGGTGGGCGGCATGACTCCCTTGTGGGCAGAGGTGGGTAAGGCTGGGGCGTGTAGCACCCGGGTCCGCCAGTGTCAGAACCCCTCCTCTGTCCGCGGGACAGAAGGTGAAAGTATCCCTAGGTGTAAGGCTAAAGCCAGAGCAGCCGTGGTTTGTGAACGGGTCTCTTTTTAAGAAAGTGGCTTTTTTAAAAACGGGCTCAAGTTTTTTCCTTTGGAACTATTGCTGTAAAAACGTAGTTTTTGCCTCTTTTCTCCTCTTTATTTGCAAGGTAAATTTGCTTTCAGTCATTTCTTGGTCTTTGTTACCCTATTTGGGGTTTTCTTGGCAAAGATACTGGGTGGTTTACCATTTCCTTCTCTGTCTCATTTTACTTATGAGGAAACTGAAGCAAACAGGGTAAAGTGACTTGCCCAGAGTCACCCACCTAAGTGCCTGAGGCCAGATTTGAACTCACCACCTATGCAGCACAGTGAATAGAATGGCCAGGCCCTGGAGTCAAAAGGACCTGAGTTCAAATGTGGACTCAGACTAGCTGTGTGACTCCAGACAAGTCACTTCACTCTCTTTGCCTCAGTTTCCTCATCTGCAAAATGAGACAGAAATAACAAACCATGCAGATATCTTCACCAAGAAAAGCTCAAATGGGGTCATGGAATGAATCAACAACAACTATGTTCAAGGTAAAGTTACCTAATCCTAATGATATCTCAGAGACACACACACGCACACACACACACACATCCCACACACATACCCCTTAAATTTGCACACATTATCTCATTTGATTTTTTTCAGCCACTCTAGGAGATAGGTACTACAGGCCATCATCACCCTCATCTTACAGATTAGGAAACAAGGACAGAGTAACCCATGGTTCCTGAGCTATTAAGAGTAGAAGACAAAGTTCAAACCCAGGCTCTTCAGAACTCCAAGTTAAGCATTGATACCTCTGTACAATGTTTTTAAGTGAAGCCAGACTAGGAGTAGGCAAGTTAGGCAATCATCTGTGTCACAACTTGCAAGGAAATGGGGACACTTTTTAACATCACTTTTTATAAATGTACCTAATTTTGTTGTAGAAAGTTTCACTCTCTGGATCGCATTAATATTATTTTGTGATAAGTCAGGCCACATGTGTTATTACATAAAATGAAGGGTCAAAGTTTCTTATGGTAAAATGCAGCAAAATTTGCAAACCTTGACTAGGACTCACAAATACCTTGAATACAAATACCTGAATTGGGTTCATCTTTTAAACCTATAAAATGTTAGAACTGGAAGACTGCTCCACAGGGCCATCACATCCTATAGATGAGAAATCTGGTGATTTCATAGAAAGGTGAAGTTTCTTGCCCCAAATCACATAGCTCTTTAGTAGTAAAACTAGGACTAGATATGTCTTTTTCTCCCTGCCCTTTCATCTCTTCAATGCCAGATCACAGGGCTGCTAGGTGGTGCAGTGGATAGAGCACCAATGCAGGAGTCAGGACGACCTGAGTTCAAATCTCACCTCAGACACTTGACATTCACTAGCTGTGTGACCTTGGGTAAGTCACTTAACCCCAATTGCCTCATCCTGCATCATCTCCAGTCATCCTGATGAATATCTGGTCACTGGATTCAGATGGCTCTGGAGAAGGGACCTGCACAATCCTCCTTCACTCAGAATAAAGTCAAGTGAAAGTCATGTCATCATTTCTCTGATGGCATGGTCTTCGGCAATGAAGGATGAAGACACACACAGCTAGATCACAAAAATAAAAGTAGCTTCCAGCCAGTCCAGGTAATTTCTCTCTGACTTCTTGCTCTTTCATCTTTGTGTAATACTATTTTTTTAGATTTTATTGATGTCTTGTTTTTTCAGTCATATCCTGATATGCTCTTTCCTCCCAAACCACCACATTGAATTTTTCCTTATAATAAAAACAATTAAGCAAAATAGACTGGTAAAACAAACACACCAGACAGTAAATGCAACATTCTACACTCATAGTCCCTGTCTGTGTTCAGAGAAAATATTTCGTTCATGTTCTACATAGTCAGACCATATCCTCGACAGATGACAATGGCTAGCACCTTAAGATTTGCAAAGCACATTACAAGTATTGTCTTATTACATATTTGATCCTTACAACCCTGGTGAGTAGGTGCTATTATTATGAGAAACCTGAAGCAGACAGAGGTTATGTGACTTGCCCAAGATCACATAGCTAGCAAGTCTCTGAGAATGGATTTTTAACTCAGGTCTGCCTTATTCTATAACTGGCACTTCATCCACTGTGCTACCTAGCTTTGAGAAATGCTTGATGAACGAGTGAATGAATAAAAATGAAGACCATTGTTGTTATGCTAGTTTCTGTGATAATAATTCCCTTGATTTAGAAAGCTCTTAGGATCATTGACTTGAGGTAGTCAGGGACCCTAGAGGTCATCTAGTCCAATAGTTGAAGAAAATGAGGTTCAGAGAGGCTGTGACTTTCCTAATATCACAAGGTAAGTGGCAGAGTCAGGATGAGAAACCCAGGCTCCTGCCCTCAGAATCCATTGCACGTTTTCCTGTTGTACCATGTTAGATTACTTTTAACTTTCCAAAACTTTCAATGACTGTATTTACATGGAGGACGCCTTTGAAAGCATGCCCTCAGCATTCAATTATGTCAATAGCATGTGAGTAAGGAGCCAAGAAGGCAGAGAGAGATAATGATCCAGGGATGGAGTTTGATAATGGATGGTGCACAAGGGAGCTAGGAATTTGAGAGTAGACCTGAGTGTTGGTTACCTATAAAACATAGAAACCTAAACTCTATCTAAACTATCCATTGTTAACATTTTTTGTCCCTACCTTTACAGCATCTCTAATTCTGCCCCCACCTCCCCACTAATGAGCCATGGTAAGAGTTTGTGGTCAGATAGAGGAATGTCAGAGGACTGAATCAAAGAAGTGGAACACTTATGAGTAAGGGTGAGATTCCCAGTATTACTGTCCCTGTGAATAGTTGAGACAAAATAAAGGAGCCAGGCATAGGATAAAAGGAGTTTGAGAAACTGGGAGTTTAGGAATTTACGGGAGCATCAACATGAATGTTGAAGTTTTTAATCTAATGGTAGGAGATAAGGAAGAGAAGAAGAAGATGACAGCAAATTAGGTGCTATACTCTGAGAAAGGAAGACAGAGCTGGCAACCTGTATCAAATAGCCACCATGATCCTTAAAGGGTGAACCTTTTTAGGAGAGCCGACCACAGAAGAGGAGAGAGAGATTGCTGATTGATGGAGGCAAAGGAAGGATCTAGAAGTGGTAGTGGGGAGTATTTTAACTTTCTCTCTAAGAATAGCGTGCTGGGTGTATAAGAAATGGTACAGCCAATGTGAGAGAGTTTCAGGATGAAGGAAAGGTTGTTCATTATGGAAAAGGAATTTCAGAGGACCCAGAAGTGGGCATAGTTTAAAGTGGGACATTAGTGAGGTTGAAGAGGAGGATGATAATGAGATTGAGCGGTCAGTGTTGGGGCTCTTTTACTCATAGGTAGCTGGTGGTTAATATAGGGCTATAAAAAGTGAGGGCAACTAGGTGGTACAGTGCAGGGAGTTCCAGGCCTAGAACTGGAAGACTCCTCTTTCTGAGTTCAAAACTGGCCCCAGACATTTAACTAGCTGTATGACCCTGGACAAGTCACTTAACCCTGTTTGTCTCAGTTTCCCCATCTATAAAATGAGATGGAAAAGGAAATGGCAAACCACTCTAGTATCTTTGCTGAGAAAATTCCAAAACGGGGTTTGAAGAGACAGACATGATTGAAAGGACTGAACAACAATTAATAGGAAGAGTGAAAGGTGGTAGGGATTTGTTAGCAGTATGTAGCAGTTGAATTGTAATGTTCTCATTTTCCATGGGGTGGTCTTTCAGGGGAAAGGCCAAAACTGCTAGAGACCTTATCTACCTTCCTGTTCCTTCTGGTTGGGTGGGATCAGGGTGCTATACTTCCTTTTCATCTTTGCCTTTTCCATATATCAAGTTCTATGCAAAACATTTGCTGATATCCCCTTCCCCAGTTATCAATGTTCTATCCCTCCACAAATTATCTAATACTTTTGTATTTGTACATTTTATACCCTACCTGCAGTCCCATAAGATATATACCCCTTCAGGCTAAGGACTATTTTGTGTTCATCTTTATATCCCAAGTTCTTAACACAATAGAAGGCATTTGATAAACATTTATTTAAAATGAATTATTGACATCTAGTCCTTGTCCCACTATACCACACTACCTCCCTTTAGCACTCATCCCTGACTCCTGAATGAACCATGATGAAATCAGGAGCACGTGTGCTGTCTCTTCTCTTAACTTTTTCTGAGTCCCTGGCCTGGGCCAATAGACAACCAGGTGACAAGTACCCCTTTTTAAAAAAAAAAAAATTTAATTAATTTGTTTTCAGTTTTCAACAATCACTTCCATAAGTCTTAAATGTCCTCCCCCTCCTTCTCCCCTCCCTCCCTGAAAGGGCATGCAGTCTAATATGGGTTCTACACATACATTCTTATTAAACACATTTTCACATTAGTCAGGTTGCATAGAAGAATTAAAATGAATGGGAGAAACCATGAGGAAAACCAAAACAAGCTCCCCCTGTCGGCTATTTGCAGAGCTAGGGCTAGAGCCCAGGTTTCCTGGATTCCAGGCCAATATTCTTTCTGCTGCACTAAAAGTCGGTTTGTGTCTGTCATATCAAGGTTGTATCAAGGATAGCTAGTCTTACCTGATGTCTGCGAGGCCGTCACTGCCCATTTGGAAAAGTAGCCTTACGCTTCACCACAAATCTCCAAAGGATTAAATGCTAAAGATTTCCTTTAGTTCCATACCCAGCATCAGGGCTAACTGAATGAGCACCCAAGTTGTCCTGAGCAGGACCTCAGTAAGTAGAGACCTGTTAAAGTGGCTGGACTGTTCTATTATGATAGTAAAAATATATTAGAAAAGGGCAAACTGTCCAGGAAGGGGTTAGGCTAACAGCTATGTTACCACTGCACCCTAATTTGTGGTTATTCTTGGTTGGATTTCTGATCCTAATGTTGAACATATGTGCACATATTATGCAGTATTGTAAAGTTTATATTTTCAGTGATTTACCATTAGGACTTTTCAAAGATAGGAGCTTTCCTGTAACTGTGATTTCCCAACATCTCAACTACACCAGAGCTTCTTTTGATGTTGTTAAACCTAAAGTTAAACCTAAATCTGACAGCGCAATTCAAATAGACTTCCCAGTTAAAATTTAACTTGTTAGCCAAACACAGGCTTTCCAAGATGACCCTTCTAATAATGAACTCTGACAGTATCTTTCTACTTTTTATCTAAGCAAGTGGCATAGTACAGTGACCACTGGTTCTGAAATCGAATCTGACTTCAGTTCTTGCCACTTATACTACCTGTGTGACTTTAGGTAGCTCCTTTAACTTCTCTGCATCTCAGTTTCCTCATATTGGGTGTAGGGGGAACATTAGATGTCCCCAGGTCCCTTATAGCTCAAGATCTATGATCCTAATTGTACCTAATAGAAACTCTAAGCAACAAAGCGTGAATCACCTGCAGGAAACCCTTTGGCGTAGGTAAGGTAGAGTCAAGTTAGACCCTAGGAGAGATGAAGTTCTATTTGTCCAGAACAGCCCTGGAACATCTCATAGGATGAGGTTTGATATCATCACATTCTTCTGATATTAGGTGTAGAAATGTGCCAAAACAGCAACTGAGGGGAAGTCTGTTACTGTGACAGAGGAAGTCTGTTTCTCCTCCTTTTAAGAAAAGATTAAAAAAACCCACTTTATCCTAGTTAATTCAGAATTTTGAAATGGATTTCCTAAGAATCCTTGGAATTATTGGTCACTTCTTAGTGTGATGAACAGTTATAATATGATTCCTTCTCTATCTGGTTCCATGACCTCCTTTCAAACAAAAACTAGTTTGCCTGACCATGAGAGTAGACAATGTGGTTTTTTTGAGAATCGGTATGAGGTAACTTTGAGAGGAAAAGAGCAACATGATTGGAAAATAGTGCTATGGAACATAGATAAAATATTATTTAAAGAATATTAATTTATCATGTAGCTAAGTATTACAAAAATAACTATTGTGGAGGCAGAAAAAAATTTTTTTAAGTGACTAGCCTTGAAGATTTCCTCCTCCCCACTACTCTGGAGGATTATCCTACTAACAGGTAAAAGGGAAATCAGCTGGATTTAGGATTCCTTTAGTACAGAGAACCACTAGATGAGGATTCACTCTTTACCTGTGCAGGTCAGCACCTTCTGTGTAGCATTATAGTCTTAAAGCTATATGATCACACAGACTTGAACCAGGACTTGACCCCAGGTCACTCCTGGCTCAGAGGATAGTTCTCTATCTACTACCTTATCTGAAGTAACCTAACCTGTCAACGTAGTTATTTACTTAAAGCTTATAATGTAATTGAGTGTTCCTTTCTCTCTCTCTCTCTCTCTCTCTCTCTCTCTCTCTCTCTCTCTCTCTCTCTCTCTCTCTCTCTCTCTCTTTCTCTCTCTCTCCATTTCCCCTCTCTCCTTAATATTGTTAAGTTTTGAGGGTGATCATTAATTTCATTCTTGACTGGTCTATTCTGTTTTTAGTATCACTAATGGATATTATCTTTCTGGATAGAGTTGGTTTGTTTTTTATTTTGTTTTGATTTGAACTGGATAAATGAAGCTAAAATTTCCAGACTTGGAGCAATGTTGACCAACCCCCAAGAAATTCCATTTTACCCTGTAGCCCTCATTTAATGGAATCGTTTCCTCCTGAAAGCAGGCAGATCTCTTGAAGTGACTGAGGGGTCCTGTTGTCCCCAGCACAAATAAATACAAATGAAATGGTCTGAAATCTTGCACAATACCTCCTACCCCTCAGCCAAGAAAAACAATTTAAAACTCCTACATAGGAAAGACCCCTTGCCTTTAATTTTCTCTTCTAGGCCTGCTGTTGGCCTTCCTTTGGGTTCTAGGCATGAATCATGTCATCTCAGAATTAAGATTCACATAAGAATAATAACTAGTACCTTGGTAATGTTTCTCCATTGTTTATAATGCAGTCACTAATTTCCCATAGTCACAACAACTCTTATCAGATGGGTCAGTCTTGTTTTCACCAGAAGACACTGAGTCATGGAGAAGCTAAGTGGCTTGCCAAGATCACATGAGTGACCTTGAGCCCAGATTAGAACCCCAGTTTAGTGTCTCTGATTCCTTTTGCACAATCCAGCACTTGATAGATAAACAGTGAGGATTAGAGGACAGAAATGACTTTGTAGACAGGCATTGCCAATAGCTGCTGAGCTCTACAGTTTCTGTCTCATGAAAGCAAGTCACAGGAAGGAAAAGATGAATGTGTTTTTGGAGTACTGTCCAAACAGCTACCCTTAAGAGCATGAACAGGCACAGGTTGTCACTGGATGTACAAAGCTGGAAGCTGGCAGTGAGGACTGATGAACATAACTCATTTTGTCAGTGCTTTAAAGATGTACAAAATGCTTTACATACATCGTCTCAGCTATAGTCACCTTTTTATACATGAGGAAATTGAGATTCAGGAAGGTTAAGTGCCTTACCTATGGTCACATGGCTAGTAAATGTCTGGGGTGGATTTGAACCCAGGTCTTTCTCACTTTAAACCCAGGAATCTAGTGCAGTATGCTGTTGA
This sequence comes from Notamacropus eugenii, assembly GCF_028372415.1. Classification (NCBI taxonomy): domain Eukaryota; kingdom Metazoa; phylum Chordata; class Mammalia; order Diprotodontia; family Macropodidae; genus Notamacropus; species Notamacropus eugenii. The sequence goes on from NC_092872.1 coordinate 172,320,006, forward strand.
CATTGATAAGATATATGGGCTTGAATCAAAACGTATTTTCTGAGAGACTTTTGACCAATTTACAAGAAAGTATAATAAAATGAGTTTTCTTTATCTTATGGAAGTAACTGTGAAATAATTGAGACATTCTGGTGGCCCATGGAAAGTTAAGGTGTAGTTCCTAGGAGTGGGGATGCCCGCCTCCTCTTTATTGTTGTTTTTGCTGTTAATTAAAAAGCACAGAAATGTTTGCCCTAGATGGAGATCGTATCATGATGGCTCATTCATTATGGCAGGCAGGTGACCCTGAGTTCTCCAAGTTGAGGCCAGTGGAATGCAAACTTGGGCAGGTTTTTGATTAGGAGCTTGGTGGAGACATTCAGTCTGAGAGGCTCATCACTAGTGCCATCTCAGGATGATGAATCTTTTGGGCACAGCAACTTGAAATACCCCCTTACTGAATTATAGAAGGGTTATCAATGGATATGGTCACCTACTGCTTTGTAAACTGCTTTTGAGGTAGGCTTAAAGCTTTCAATGTGTTCTCACAAGCTCAAAATTACTCTAAACATAATGAAATGATAATGGAAAGGAGTAGAAATCATTGCATTCTTTGTTTTAGATCTCTGCCTGATTTCCATGCAGATAAGAAAGGCCAACGTAGAACCAGACTGGGATCTTGTCTCAATTAGGATCATAGAATCATAGGTTTGAAGGAGGAAGGGACCTTAGAGGACATCAAGACAAACCCCTCATTTTACAGATGAGGGAATTGCGAGGCACAGGGAGGCTAAACGACTTATCTAGGGCCATCCATCTAGTAAACAGTGAGGCTGGATTTAAACCCAGGCCTTCCTGAATCCAAGACTGGCACTCAATCCATTATGCCACGGCACTGCCTCTACTTACTAGCTGTCTGCCTTTAGGTAAGTTGGTTAATTTTTCTGAGCCTGTTTCCTTATTTGTAAAATAGAGAAAATAAAATAATTATCTCTGCCCTTCTTCCTAGGGTTGTTCATTGGATCAAGTGAGACTGTGTGTGGGAGAAGTGTTCTGTAAAGAATAGTGACAATAGCGTTTATATAGCACTTTAAGGTTTGCAAAGTGCTTTTTTGTATTAGGTGCTATTTTTATCCTTATTTTGCAGGTGGTGAAACTTAGCCTGAGAGGGTTAAATAACGTGCTCAGAATTAAGAGATGTATCTTACCTAATGAATGTTACAGGCAAGATTCAAACTCTGGGTCCGTTACTCCACCTGGCTGCCTCCCTATGAGCTGTAAAATAGAGGTGTCACACATGGCCTGCAACCCTCTTGAGTGTGTCCTGAACCAGATTAAAATGTAATTGGGAAGCATTTCACAAAGCAAATAGGAATCCAGCAGAACATAGATAATGCTAATATGTGGTTTTGTAAGTCCATATGTGACCCATGGAAAGCCGTATATACCGTATGGTTTATGTGTCCTCCTTTTCTATTTGAGTTTGGCACCAACGTGGCAAAGCATGATAGAAGTATAGTGTTATATTTATTATTTGCATTTTAATAATGATGCCCTGTATTACATATTGGTAATGATATATAGTAATTATAATAATACGCTACACAATAATATGTAACCATATGTAAAATATAAGGTATCATTATTTTTTAAAATATATTAATTATTTTTTATTACATTTTAAGTTCCAACTTGTCTCCCTTCTTCTCTTCCTACCCCATGCTAAAGAAGGCAACCATTTGATATTCATACACATATACATATTTAATGTGTGTGTATGTATATACATATATACACACACACACATATAATACATGCATAGCACATCCTGTGCATTCTTCTGTTTGTCGTTGTTTTCTCTGGAGGTGGACGGCATCTTCCTAGGTCCTTGGTAATTGATTCGAGTATTTATAAGACAGAGTAAGTTAATTGTTCACAGTTATTCTTTGAATAATTATTGCTGCTACTGTTTACAGATTTATCTTGGTTCTGCCCATTTCGCTTTCATTATTTCATGCAAATATTTACATGTTTTTCTATAATCAGCTTATCCTTGTTTGGGGGGCAGGAAAGTGATTAATTATTTTTAGTTTTCAACATTCACTTCTATAAGATTTTGAGTTCCAAATCCCGCCCAAGATATCATGCAATCTGATACAGGCTAAATATGTACAATCATATTAAACATTTCCACATCATTCATGCTGTAAAAGAAGAATGAGAAGAAGAGGGAAAAAACATGAGAAAGAAAAGAAGAGAAAATAGTGTGCGTCAGTCTGCATTCAGACGCCTAGTTGTTTCTTCGGAGGTGGATAGCACCTTCCATCATAAATCCCCTGGAATTGTTTTAGGTCATTATATGACTGAGAAGCAGCTCAT